>NC_086453.1:266809378-268206878 GCF_028390025.1 Pseudophryne corroboree | reverse complement strand
GGTGTAACGTGTACAAGTAGCTCTTCTGTGGTGTAACGTGTGGGATTATATATAATTGTATTTTAATTATAATTATCTTTTTTTATTTACATTTTTTATTTTATTTTATTTAATTTATGTTTTTTATTTATTTATTTCCCAGGGGGAAGGGGAGGGGAGGGAAGGGGGGGGGGGGGGGGGGGCGCAAATTTACTGTCTTGCCCCGGGTGAGAGCAATCCTAGTTTCGGCCCTGAGTTATTATCCCACTTATTTCTTACAGCAGCTATATAAGTGTACGGCACATTGTGCTTTTAGAATATACTTCCAAAAAAAATGCTTTTCTGTGAAATTTCAAAATGAAATGTTTTTATTATATTGGTACATAAAAATGTTACTTTCCACTTTATTTCTCCTGAAATGTGCGATGTTTGCTTTTAAAGGTAAATAATTTTACCACCATCTTCACAGAATCTGTAAGGAACAGGTCATTTTAAAACCTTCTGCACATCCTTGGCAATGGCATCTCAGCCTTTAAATCGCATGCATTACATCCAGAGATTTAAAGGCTAAATTTGCCAGATTATCACATTCAAATTAATCTATCTGGACTCTAGTACAATCCGGCCAATGTTTCATTTTTAGATCAGTCCACAGCTCGGACTGCCCCAAACTGCACAGTTTCTTCCAGTACCATACTGATGTGCTAGCCCATGCACTTCCTATAAAAATGGGCAGATAACATCTTAGACAACTTTTTCAATAGACAAGAAAGCACAAGCAGCAAAAAATAGCAGACTGTCCAATCAGTGCAGTACTGCTGACTATCCCTAGATATTGTTGTAATACTATATGGGCCTGATTGAGAGGTGGAAGCAGACGCTACTTACTCATCCCCTTGTGTACATCATGCTGCCAAGTGTGCATGTACGGAGAAACCTACTATCAGCATCCGTGCACGCAGAAATACCGGCTGGTCGCACCAACAAAACTGGCACCAGCTCTATGGCAGATGTATTGTCTGCATCTGTCCATGGCCTCCTGTGTCTGTGGCTGTGTGCTCAGCCGCTTTCACAGATCTGCCCACAATACTCCCATAATACGCCCACTGAATGGACCATTGTTACATGCATTTCTATCAACCTTCCAGGGGATGCAGTCAGTTTACCTCCAATCAAAATCCCGACGTTCAAAATCCCGACACCAATTGACCGATGGTCAAAATCCCGACAAGGTCAAAATCCCGACATGGACAAAATACCGACATTTAAAATACCTACAAGGTCAAAATACCGACATGTAAAATGCCGACAGGTCAAAATACCTGAGTTTTTCATGATTTTTTAAATTGAAACCAACTTGTTCATACTCTACCATCCCAGTGGACCTGGAGGGGGAATATAACAGTGTGCCGAGCGCAGCGAGGCACCGTGCCCGAAGCATGGCGAGGGGACGCGGTACACTTTATATGGTGTCCATGTTGACTTATGTCGACATACACACAAAAAACAACCAAAAACGCATGTCGGTATTTTGACCTGTCAGCATTTTATATGTCGGTATTTTGACCTTGTCGGTATTTTAAATGTCGGTATTTTGTCCTTGTTGGGATTTTGACCATCGGTCAATTGGTGTCGGGATTTTGAACGTCGGGATTTTGATTGGAGGTATTTTATACCGATCCCCCTTCCAGTCACCACCAAGGAATGTTCATCACTTTTCCACAACATTTCTGATACCGTCCGTCTCTATGGCAACAGCACCTTTGTGTGCACACTCTGTGTAACGCATGCGCCATACAAGTTTTTAAGAATTTTCATTTTTTCAGGTGGAAAAAAATCGCTCAGCTAAGTGACCATCGCTATTGTATCCAGCACTGAATCAGGCCATATGTGATCTAATATAATTACACAGTTATTTCAATCATTTTGCTGTTTAAACTCTGCTTTTCTTGTTAATATTATTCCACGCACATTTTTATTCAACACAATTCACAACAATTTAAATGGTGTGTGATCCATAGTACATGTTATAGCACATATTGGGCATCTGTTACTGCAAATATACATTCCCTGGCTATTTGGCATTATTGCTGTTTGTTACTGTAAGTCCCCCATTGTATGTCTATCTTCTGGCTGTGTTTAGGTTTCTCACTGAGAAGCAAGCAACTGAACTCGTCCATCTAGAACGTATATTACTGGCTGAAGAAATAAGCAGGATATGGAGCTTCTGCGAATCTTACAACGTCCAAGCAAACTTATGGGGTCTGATTTCTCAAGATAAAGATAAGCAGGTTATTATACACCTAGAGCTGTAAGAGTAGAGTCAGGGTTACTGTAACTTAATGCTGAAATAAAAAGATGTCTCATTCACAACAGGTTGACACTGCAAAAATATATATGTGACTGTTTAATGCCCAGGCTCGGACTGGCCCACAGGGGTACAGGGGAAACCACCGGTAGGCCCCACTGCCTGGGGGGCCCTCCTCCTCTAGGGATCCGGTTCTAGACTGTGCACTTGAATTATGTTACCTTATACTGCACAGGATTATGATATATTCTCTACAGTACATTGCTGTCATTAATCTGGCACATTATCATTCATGCACTAGCATTAAATAGCAGGGCCGTAACTAGGTGTGTGCAGAGGGGGCACCGCACATAGCGCTGCAGCTTAGAGGGGCGCAGTTGGTGGCACTTGTGAATTATCTGTTTTAATTACTTTCACTTTGAGCTTCCCCACTTTTTGAAGCCCAGCATCTCCTGACCACCACTGTCTCCTACCCTGACCCCTTCTATCACTAATACCTATACAACATTCATGAACTCATCTTGAGATTTCTTTGTTATTCAGTCACACTGTCGTTTATTACATTTGAAGATGCTGACATACCCCGGATTTGAGCCCATTGTCTGAGGCATTGCAGTCAGACACTCTATTCATTGAGCTATCTGCCCTTACGTAGAAAGCTAGAGAATTCTATTTGAAGCTTACCTTGTACTTTGAAAAAATTATCAGCATTGCGGCTGAGCAGATCTATTTATTGTGTGGCTGCAAGAGATTGGATGTGTGGCTGCACATTACATAGATCTGCTCAATTGCAATACTGATTATTTTTTTTACAAAGTACCAGTAGCTTCATATAGTGTTCAAAGTATTTATGCAGGATCAGATAGCTCAATGAGTAAGGTGTTTGGTTACAGTTCAACAGGTTATATGTCTGAATCCCGGGTATGGCAGTATATTGTAACTGAATATTAATGACAGGGCCGTAACTAGGTGTGTGCAGAAGGTGCATTGCACACAGTGCACTTGCCCTGTGGGCGAATCTTCTACATACACCCTGAGTGGCCGCATAGCCCTCCCGCTGATGGCCTCCCTCCCGCTCCCCTTGTGCCTGGCACCCGCAGCAGCCCCCAGTCAGCAGCAGCGCTGATCAGGATATCCCCCCTATGCTACTGCGCTTCAGTGGCCCGCCCCCTCTCTGCCTGTGAAGTGTACAGACTCTGCAGATGAGTCAGTTCTGTAAAGGAGCCGGCAACAGTGCAGGAAGAATGTAAACCTCACATAAGTGCCTACACAGACACTACACTCTACACTATATTACACTACACTACACTACACTACACTACAATACACTATATAACACTACACTCTACTGCACTCTAAAGGCGAGGGGGGGATGTAAGGGGAATCTGCCTGTCGTAATAAGTAAAATGGGGACTCTGCCTGCTGTACTCCATAAAAGGGGGACTCTGCCTGCCATAATGTGTAAAAGGGGGACCTATCCTGCCGTAATGTGTAAAAGGGGGACTCTGCCTGCCATAATGTGTAAAAGGGGACCTATCCTGCCGTAATGTGTAAAAGGGGAATCTGCCTGTCGTAATGTGTAAAAGGGGGACTCTACCTGCTGTACTGCATAAAAGGGAGACTCTGCCTGCCATAATGTGTAAAAGGGGGACCTATCCTGCCGTAATGTGTAAAAGGGGGACTCTGCCTGCCATAATGTGTAAAAGGGGGACCTATCCTGCCATAATGTGTAAAAGGGGGAATCTGCCTGCCGTAATGTGTAAAAGGGGGACTCTGCCTGCTGTACTGCATAAAAGGGGGACTCTGCCTGCCATAATGTGTAAAAGGGGGACCTATCCTGCCGTAATGTGTAAAAGGGGGAATCTGCCTGCCGTAATGTGTAAAAGGGGGACTCTGCCTGCTGTACTGCATAAAAGGGGGACTCTGTCTGCCATAATGTGTAAAAGGGGGATCTACCCTGCTGTAATGTTAAAAGGGGGAATCTGCCTGCCGGAATGTGTAACAGGGGGTCTCTGCCTGCCATAATATGTGTAAGTGGCGCTACAGTGTGGCATATTATGAATTGGTATTATTTTGTGGCCACGCTTCTTCCCCATTAAGTCACACCCCTATATTTTTGGCACACACCTACGGCACGCACTGGCCTTATTTTAAATATGATGTGGGAGGGAGGGCGCCAATGCAGTTTCTTGCACACAGCGCTAAAATGTCTAGTTACGGCACTGTTAAATAATAAGAATTTACTCACCGGTAATTCTATTTCTCGTAGTCCGTAGTGGATGCTGGGAACTCCGAAAGGACCATGGGGAATAGCGGGCTCCGAAGGAGGCTGGGCACTCTAGAAAGATTTAGGACTACCTGGTGTGCACTGGCTCCTCCCACTATGACCCTCCTCCAAGCCTCAGTTAGGACACTGTGCCCGGACGAGCGTACACAATAAGGAAGGATTTTGAATCCCGGGTAAGACTCATACCAGCCACACCAATCACACCGTACAACTCGTGATATGAATCCCAGTTAACAGTATGAAACAACTGAGCCTCTCAACAGATGGCTCAACAATAACCCGATTTAGTTAACAATAACTATGTACAAGTATTGCAGATAAACCGCACTTGGGATGGGCGCCCAGCATCCACTACGGACTACGAGAAATAGAATTACCGGTGAGTAAATTCTTATTTCTCTAACGTCCTAGTGGATGCTGGGGACTCCGAAAGGACCATGGTGAATAGCGGCTCCGCAGGAGACTGGGCACAAAGTAAAAGCTTTAGGACTAGCTGGTGTGCACTGGCTCCTCCCCCTATGACCCTCCTCCAAGCCTCAGTTAAGATTTTGTGCCCGAACGAGAAGGGTGCAATCTAGGTGGCTCTCCTGAGCTGCTTAGAGTAAAAGTTTAAATAGGTTTTTTTATTTTCAGTGAGACCTGCTGGCAACAGGCTCACTGCATCGAGGGACTAAGGGGAGAAGAAGCGAACTCACCTGCGTGCAGAGTGGATTGGGCTTCTTAGGCTACTGGACATTAGCTCCAGAGGGACGATCACAGGCCCAGCCATGGATGGGTCCCGGAGCCGCGCCGCCGGCCCCCTTACAGAGCCAGAAGAGTGAAGAGGTCCGGAAAATCGGCGGCAGAAGACGTCCTGTCTTCAATAAGGTAGCGCACAGCACCGCAGCTGTGCGCCATTGCTCTCAGCACACTTCACACTCCGGTCACTGAGGGTGCAGGGCGCTGGGGGGGGGCGCCCTGGGACGCAATGAAAATACCTTAAATGGCTAAAAATACATCACATATAGCTCCTGGGCTATATGGATGTATTTAACCCCTGCCAGTTTTCCACAAAAAAGCGGGAGAAAGGCCGCCGAAAAAGGGGTGGAGCCTATCTCCTCAGCACACAAGCGCCATTTTTTCCTCACAGCTCCGTTGGAGGAAGGCTCCCTGACTCTCCCCTGCAGTCCTGCACTACAGAAACAGGGTAAAACAAGAGAGGGGGGGCACTAAATTGGCATATTAATATATACAGCAGCTATATTAGGGAAAAACACTTATATAAGGTTATCCCTGTATATATATAGCGCTCTGGTGTGTGCTGGCAAACTCTCCCTCTGTCTCCCCAAAGGGCTAGTGGGGTCCTGTCCTCTATCAGAGCATTCCCTGTGTGTGTGCTGTGTGTCGGTACGCTGTGTCGACATGTATGAGGAGGAAAATGGTGTGGAGGCGGAGCAATTGCCTGTGTTAGTGATGTCACCCCCTAGGGAGTCGACACCTGACTGGATGGTCTTATGGAAAGAATTACGTGATAGTGTCGGCACTTTACAAAAGACTGTTGACGACATGAGACAGCCGGCAAATCAGTTAATACCTGTACAGGCGTCTCAAACACCGTCAGGGGCTATAAAACGCCCGTTACCTCAGGTCGATACAGACACTGACACGGACACTGACTCCAGTGTCGACGGTGAGGAAACAAACGTATTTTCCAGTAGGGCCACACGTTACATGATCACGGCAATGAAGGAGGTTTTGAACATTTCTGATACTACAAGTACCACAAAAAAGGGTATTATGTGGGGTGTGAAAAAACTACCCGTAGTTTTTCCTGAATCAGATGAATTAAATGAGGTGTGTGATGAAGCGTGGGTTTCCCCCGATAAAAAACTGCTAATTTCTAAAAAATTATTGGCATTATACCCTTTCCCGCCAGAGGTTAGGGCGCGTTGGGAAACACCCCCTAGCGTAGATAAGGCGCTCACACGCTTATCAAAACAAGTGGCGTTACCGTCTCCTGATACGGCCGCCCTCAAGGAACCAGCTGATAGGAAGCTGGAAAATATCCTTAAAAGTATATACACACATACTGGTATTATACTGCGACCAGCAATCGCCTCAGCCTGGATGTGCAGTGCTGGGGTGGCTTGGTCGGATTCCCTGACTGAAAATATTGATACCCTGGACAGGGACAATATATTATTGACTATAGAGCATTTAAAGGATGCATTTCTATATATGCGAGATGCACAGAGGGATATTTGCACTCTGGCATCAAGAGTAAGTGCGATGTCCATTTCTGCCAGAAGAGGATTATGGACGCGACAGTGGTCAGGGGATGCGGATTCCAAACGGCATATGGAAGTATTGCCGTATAAAGGGGAGGAGTTATTTGGGGTCGGTCTATCGGACCTGGTGGCCACGGCTGGAAAATCCACCTTTTTACCCCAAGTCACCTCGCAGCAGAAAAAGATACCGTCTTTTCAGGCTCAGTCCTTTCGTCCCCATAAGGGCAAGCGGGCAAAAGGCCACTCATATCTGCCCCGGGGCAGAGGAAGGGGAAAAAGACTGCAGCAAACAGCCTCTTCCCACGAACAGAAGCCCTCCCCCGCTTCTGCCAAGTCCTCAGCATGACGCTGGGGCCTTACAAGCGGACTCAGGCACGGTGGGGGCCCGTCTCAAGAATTTCAGCGCGCAGTGGGCTCACTCGCAAGTGGACCCCTGGATCCTGCAGGTAGTATCTCAGGGGTACAAATTGGAATTCGAGACGTCTCCCCCTCGCCAGTTCCTGAAGTCTGCTTTACCAACGTCTCCCCCCGACAGGGAGGCGGTATTGGAAGCCATTCACAAGCTGTATTCCCAGCAGGTGATAATCAAGGTACCCCTCCTACAACAGGGAAAGGGGTATTATTCCACGCTGTTGTGGTACCGAAGCCGGACGGCTCGGTGAGACCCATTTTAAATCTAAAATCCTTGAACACTTACATAAAAAGGTTCAAGTTCAAGATGGAGTCACTCAGAGCAGTGATAGCGAACCTGGAAGAAGGGGACTATATGGTGTCTCTGGACATCAAGGATGCTTACCTCCATGTCCCAATTTGCCCTTCTCACCAAGGGTACCTCAGGTTTGTGGTACAGAACTGTCACTATCAGTTTCAGACGCTGCCGTTTGGATTGTCCACGGCACCCCGGGTCTTTACCAAGGTAATGGCCGAAATGATGATTCTTCTTCGAAGAAAAGGCGTCTTAATTATCCCTTACTTGGACGATCTCCTGATAAGGGCAAGGTCCAGAGAACAGTTAGAGGTCGGAGTAGCACTATCTCAAGTAGTACTACGACAGCACGGATGGATTCTAAATATTCCAAAATCGCAGCTGATTCCGACGACACGTCTGCTGTTCCTAGGGATGATTCTGGACAGAAAAAGGTGTTTCTCCCGGAGGAGAAAGCCAAGGAGTTATCCGACCTAGTCAGGAACCTCCTAAGACCAGGCCAAGTGTCAGTACATCAATGCACAAGGGTCCTGGGAAAGATGGTGGCTTCTTACGAAGCGATTCCATTCGGCAGATTCCACGCAAGAACTTTTCAGTGGGATCTGCTGGACAAATGGTCCGGATCGCATCTTCAAATGCATCAGCGGATAACCCTGTCTCCAAGGACAAGGGTGTCTCTCCTGTGGTGGTTACAGAGTGCTCATCTCCTAGAGGGCCGCAGATTCGGCATTCAGGATTGGGTCCTGGTGACCACGGATGCCAGCCTGAGAGGCTGGGGAGCAGTCACACAGGGAAAAAATTTCCAGGGCTTGTGGTCAAGCATGGAAACGTCACTTCACATAAATATCCTGGAACTAAGGGCCATTTACAATGCCCTAAGTCAGGCAAGACCTCTGCTTCAGGGTCAGCCGGTGTTGATCCAGTCGGACAACATCACGGCAGTCGCCCACGTAAACAGACAGGGCGGCACAAGAAGCAGGAGGGCAATGATGGAAGTGGCAAGGATTCTTCGTTGGGCGGAGAATCATGTGATAGCACTGTCAGCAGTGTTCATTCCGGGAGTGGACAACTGGGAAGCAGACTTCCTCAGCAGACACGATCTTCACCCGGGGGAGTGGGGACTTCACCCAGAAGTCTTCCACATGATTGTGAACCGTTGGGAAAAACCAAAGGTGGACATGATGGCGTCCCGCCTCAACAAAAAACTGGACAGATATTGCGCCAGGTCAAGGGACCCTCAGGCAATAGCTGTGGACGCTCTGGTAACACCGTGGGTGTACCAGTCAGTGTATGTGTTCCCTCCTCTTCCTCTCATACCAAAAGTACTGAGAATCATAAGAAGGAGAGGAGTAAAGACTATACTCGTGGCTCCGGATTGGCCAAGAAGGACTTGGTACCCGGAAATTCAAGAGATGCTCACGGAAGACCCGTGGCCTCTACCTCTAAGAAAGGACCTGCTCCAGCAGGGACCATGTCTGTTCCAAGACTTACCGCGGCTGCGTTTGACGGCATGGCGGTTGAACGCCGGATCCTGAAGGAAAAAGGCATTCCGGATGAAGTCATCCCTACCCTGATCAAAGCCAGGAAGGATGTAACCATACAACATTATCACCGTATTTGGCGTAAATATGTTGCGTGGTGCGAGGCCAGGAAGGCCCCTACAGAGGAATTTCAACTGGGTCGTTTCCTGCATTTCCTGCAAACAGGACTGTCTATGGGCCTCAAATTAGGGTCCATTAAGGTTCAAATTTCGGCCCTGTCAATATTCTTCCAAAAAGAACTGGCTTCTGTTCCTGAAGTTCAGACGTTTGTCAAGGGAGTACTGCATATACAGCCTCCTTTTGTGCCTCCAGTGGCACCTTGGGATCTCAATGTAGTTTTGGGATTCCTAAAATCACATTGGTTTGAACCACTCACCACTGTGGACTTAAAATATCTCACATGGAAAGTGGTAATGCTGTTAGCCCTGGCTTCAGCCAGGCGTGTCTCAGAATTGGCGGCTTTATCCTATAAAAGCCCTTACCTAATTTTTCATACGGACAGGGCAGAATTGAGGACTCGTCCTCAATTTCTTCCTAAGGTGGTTTCAGCATTTCACTTAAACCAGCCTATTGTGGTGCCTGCGGCTACTAGGGACTTGGAGGATTCCAAGTTGCTGGACGTAGTCAGGGCCCTGAAAATATATGTTTCCAGGACGGCTGGAGTCAGAAAATCTGATTCGCTGTTTATCCTGTATGCACCCAACAAGCTGGGTGCTCCTGCTTCTAAGCAGACGATTGCTCGTTGGATTTGTAGTACAATTCAGCTTGCACATTCTGTGGCAGGCCTGCCACAGCCAAAATCTGTAAAAGCCCATTCCACACGGAAAGTGGGCTCATCTTGGGCGGCTGCCCGAGGGGTCTCGGCTTTACAACTTTGCCGAGCAGCTACTTGGCCAGGGGCAAACACGTTTGCTAAATTCTACAAATTTGATACCCTGGCTGAGGAGGACCTGGAGTTCTCTCATTCGGTGCTGCAGAGTCATCCGCACTCTCCCGCCCGTTTGGGAGCTTTGGTATAATCCCCATGGTCCTTTCGGAGTCCCCAGCATCCACTAGGACGTTAGAGAAAATAAGAATTTACTTACCGATAATTCTATTTCTCATAGTCCGTAGTGGATGCTGGGCGCCCATCCCAAGTGCGGTTTGTCTGCATGACTTGTACATAGTTATTGTTACAAAAATCGGGTTATTGTTGTTGTGAGCCATCTTTTCAGAGGCTCCTTCTGTTATCATGCTGTAAACTGGGTTCAGATCACAAGTTGTACGGTGTGATTGGTGTGGCTGGTATGAGTCTTACCCGGGATTCAAAATCCTTCCTTATTGTGTACGCTCGTCCGGGCACAGTATCCTAACTGAGGCTTGGAGGAGGGTCATAGGGGGAGGAGCCAGTGCACACCAGCTAGTCCTAAAGCTTTTACTTTGTGCCCAGTCTCCTGCGGAGCCGCTATTCCCCATGGTCCTTTCGGAGTCCCCAGCATCCACTACGGACTATGAGAAATAGAATTATCGGTAAGTAAATTCTTATTTTTCTCTGACGTCCTAGTGGATGCTGGGAACTCCGAAAGGACCATGGGGATTATACCAAAGCTCCCAAACGGGTGGGAGAGTGCGGATGACTCTGCAGCACCGAATGAGAGAACTTCAGGTCCTCCTCAGCCAGGGTATCAAATTTGTAGAATTTTGCAAACGTGTTTGCCCCTGACCAAGTAGCTGCTCGGCAAAATTTTAAAGCCGAGACCCCTCGGGCAGCCGCCCAAGATGAGCCCACCTTCCTAGTGGAATGGGCATTTACAGATTTTGGCTGTGGCAGGCCTGCCACAGAATGAGCAAGCTGAATTGTACTACAAATCCAGCGAGCAATAGTCTGCTTAGAAGCAGGAGCACCCAGCTTGTTGGGTGCATACAGGATAAACAGCGAGTCAGATTTTCTGACTCCAGTCGTCCTGGAAACATATATTTTCAGGGCCCTGACAACGTCTAGCAACTTGGAGTCCTCCAAGTCCCTAGTAGCCGCAGGCACCACAATAGGCTGGTTCAGGTGAAACGCTGACACCACCTTTGGGAGAAATTGGGGACGAGTCCTCAATTCTGCCCTATCCATATGGAAAATCAGATAAGGGCTTTTACATGATAAAGCCGCCAATTCTGACACACGCCTGGCTGAAGCCAAAGCCAATAACATGACCACTTTCCACGTGAGATATTTCTGATCCACGGTTTTTAGTGGCTCAAACCAATGTGATTTTAAGAAACTCAAATCACGTTGAGATCCCAAGGTGCCACAGGAGGCACAAATGGGGGCTGAATATGCAGCACTCCTTTCACAAATGTCTGAACTTCAGGTACTGAAGCTAGTTCTTTTTGAAAGAAAATTGACAGAGCCGAGATCTGTACTTTAATGGAGCCTAGTTTTAGGCCCATATTAACTCCTGCTTGCAGGAAATGCAGAAATCGACCTAGTTGAAATTCCTCTGTTGGGGCCTTTTCGGCCTCACACCATGCAACATACTACCGCCATATGCGGTGATAATGATTTGCTGTAACCTCTTTCCTAGCTTAAATAAGCGTAGGAATGACTTCCTCCGGAATGCCCTTTTCCTTCAGGATCCGGCGTTCAACCGCCATGCCGTCAAATGCAGCCGCGGTAAGTCTTGGAACAGACAGGGCCCCTGCTGTAGCAGGTCTTGTCTGAGCGGCAGAGACCACGGGTCCTCTGAGATCATCTCTTGAAGTTCCGGGTACCACGCTCTTCTTGGCCAATCCGGAACCACGAGAATTGTGTTTACACCTCGCTTTCTTATTTTTCTCAATACCTTTGGTATGAGAGGTAGAGGAGGGAACACATAAACTGACTGGTACACCCACGGTGTCACTAGAGCGTCCACAGCTATCGCCTGAGGGTCTCTTGACCTGGCGCAATACCTCTCTAGTTTTTTGTTTAGGCGGGACGCTATCATGTCCACCTGTGGACGACCCCACTGATTTACAATCATTTGGAAGACTTCTGTGACTTAGGGCATTGTAAATGGCCCTTAGTTCCAGAATATTTATGTGAAGGGAAGTCTCCTGACTTGACCATAGTCCTTGGAAGTTCCTTCCCTTTGTGACTGCCCCCCAGCCTCGTAGGCTGGCATCCGTGGTCACCAGGACCCAGTCCTGTATGCCGAATCTGCGGCCCTCCCAAAGATGAGCACTCTGCAGCCACCACAGAAGAGACACCCTGGTTCTTGGGGACAGGGTTATCAAGCGATGCATCTGAAGATGCGATCCGGACCACTTGTCCAACAGGTCCCACTGAAAATACTGGCATGGAAACTGCCGAATGGAATTGCTTCGTAAGAAGCTACCATCTTTCCCAGGACCCGCGTGCAGTGATGCATCGATACCTGTTTTGGTTTTAGGAGGTCTCTGACTAGAGAAGACAACTCCCTGGCTTTCTCCTCCGGGAGAAACACTTTTTTCTGGACTGTGTCCAGAATCATTCCCAGGAACATTAGACGTGTCGTGGGGACCAGCTGTGACTTTGGGATATTCAGAATCCAGCCGTGCTGGCGCAGCACTTCCTGAGATAGTGCTACTCCCACTAACAACTGTTCCTTGGATCGTGCCTTTATTAGGAGATCGTCCAAGTATGGGATAATTAAAACTCCCTTTTTTCGAAGGAGTATCATCATTTCCGCCATAACCTTGGTAAATACCCTCGGTGCCGTGGAGAGTCCAAACGGCAGCGTCTGGAATTGGTAATGGCAATCCTGTACCACAAATCTGAGGTACTCCTGGTGAGGATGGTAAATGGGGACATGCAGGTAAGCATCCTTGATGTCCAGGGATACCATGTAATCGCCCTCGTCCAGGCTTGCAATAACCGCCCTGAGCGATTCCATCTTGAACTTGAATTTTTTTATGTATGTGTTCAAGGATTTCAAATTTAAAATGGGTCTCACCGAACTGTCCGGTTTCGGCACCACAAATAGTGTGGAATAGTAACCCCGGCCTTGTTGAAGTAGGGGTACCTTGATTATCACCTGCTGGGAATACAGCTTGTGAATCGCTGCTAGCACCGCCTCCCTGTCTGAGGGAGCAATCGGCAAGGCAGATTTTAGGAACCAGTGGGGTGGAGCCGCCTCGAATTCCAGCTTGTACCCCTGAGATACTATTTGAAGGATCCAGGGATCCACCTGTGAGCGAGCCCACTGATCGCTGAAATTCATGAGGCGGGCCCCCACCGTACCTGGCTCCGCCTGTGGAGCCCCACCGTCATGCGGCGGACTCGGAAGAGGAATCGGGGGAGGACTTTTGCTCCTGGGAACCTGCTGTTTGTTGCAGCCTTTTTCCCCTACCTCTGCCCCTAGAGAGAAAAGACCCTCCTTTTCCCCGCTTGTTTTTCTGGGTCCGAAAGGACTGAACCTGATAAAATGGCGCCTTCTTAGGCTGTGAGGGGACATGGGGTAAAAATGCTGACTTCCCAGACGTTGCTGTGGAAACTAGGTCGGAGAGACCATCCCCAAATAATTCCTCCCCCTTATAAGGCAAAACATCCATGTGCCTTTTGGAATCTGCATCTCCAGTCCACTGGCGAGTCCATAAGCATCTCCTAGCAGAGATGGACAATGCACTTATTTTAGATGCCAGCCGGCAGACTTCCCTCTGTGCATCTCTCATATATAAGACTGAGTCTTTGATATGGTCAATTGTTAGCAGAATCGTGTCTCTGTCTAGTGTGTCAATATTTTCTGACAGTTTATCCGACCACGCAGCGGCAGCACTGCACATCCATGCTGACGCAATAGCTGGTCTAAGTATAATGCCTGAGTGTGTATATACAGACTTCAGGATCGCCTCCTGCTTTCTATCAGCAGGTTCCTTAAGGGCAGCCGTATCCTGAGACGGTAGTGCCACCTTTTTAGACAAACGTGTGAGCGCTTTATCTACCCTAGGAGGTGTTTCCCAACGTAACCTATCCTCTGGCGGGAAAGGGAACGCCATTAGTACCTTCTTAGGAATTACCAATTTCTTATCAGGGGAAGCCCACGCTTCTTCACACACTTCATTTAATTCATCTGACGGGGGAAAAACTACAGGTAGTTTTTTCTCCCCAAACATAATACCCTTTTTTGTGGTACCTGGATGTAAATCAGAAATATTTAACACCTCTTTCATTGCCTCAATCATGCAGTGAATGGCCTTAATGGGCATTAAATTTGACTCATCGTCGTCGACACTGGTGTCAGTATCCGTGTCGACATCTACTTGTGCCATCTGAGATAGCGGGCGTTTCAGAGCCCCTGATGACTTTTGAGACACCTGGACAGGCACGAGCTGAGAACTCGGCTGTCCCGCAGTCGGCATGTCATCAAATTTCTTATGTAATGAGTCTATACGTGCACTCATTTCTTTCCATAAGCACATCCACTCAGGTGTCTGCCCCCCAGGGGGTGACATCCCTTCTAAAGGCATCTGCTCCGCCTCCACCTCATTATCCTCATCAAACATGTCGACACAGCCGTACCGACACACTCCACACACACAGGGAATGCTCTATATAGAGGACAGGACCCACAAAAGCCCTTTGGGGGGACAGAGTGAGAGTATGCCAGCACACACCAGAGCGCTATATAAGGCAGGGACTAACTGAGTTATGTCCCTTATAGCTGCTTTTTAATATAAACTATATACTGCGCCAAATTAAATGCCCCCCCTCTCTCTTTTTTACCCTTTTCTGTAGAGTAGTCTGCAGGGGAGAGCCAGGGAGCTTCCTTCCAGCGGAACTGTGAGGGAAAATGGCGCCCAGTGTGCTGAGGGAGATAGCTCCGCCCCTTTTCCGCTGCCTATTCTCCCGCTTTTTTATGGAATCTGGCAGGGGTATTTACCTCGTATATAGCCCCTGGGGCTATATATTGAGGTATTTTTGCCAGCCAAGGTGTTTTTATTGCTGCCTCAGGGCGCCCCCTCCCAGCGCCCTGCACCCTCAGTGACCGGAGTGTGAAGTGTGAGAGGAGCAATGGCGCACAGCTGCAGTGCTGTGCGCTACCTTGGTGAAGACTGATGTCTTCATGCCGCCGATTTTCCGGACCATCTTCTTGCTTCTGGCTCTGTAAGGGGGACGGCGGCGCGGCTCCGGGACCGAACATCAAGGCTGGGCCTGCGGTCGATCCCTCTGGAGCTAATGGTGTCCAGTAGCCTAAGAAGCCCAATCCGGCTGCAAGCAGGCGAGTTCGCTTCTTCTCCCCTTAGTCCCTCGCTGCAGTGAGCCTGTTGCCAGCAGGTCTCACTGAAAATAATAAACCTAAGACTATCTTTCTTCTAAGAGCTCAGGAGAGCCCCTAGTGTGCATCCAACCTCGGCCGGGCACAAAATCTAACTGAGGCTTGGAGGAGGGTCATAGTGGGAGGAGCCAGTGCACACCAGGTAGTCCTAAATCTTTCTAGAGTGCCCAGCCTCCTTCGGAGCCCGCTATTCCCCATGGTCCTTTCGGAGTTCCCAGCATCCACTAGGACGTCAGAGAAAGTGCTAAATTATCAAGGAGTCCAGACCAGGTACTCTATAATGGTTAGCCAAACCTCTGTGGTGGCTGGCCACACCCCCTTTGGAGGCTGGCCACACCTCTAATCATGGGCCCCTACCACTGCATACCCCCCGGTGGACCCTTCATGCTCCAGTCCGACACTGTTAGTGCCTACTTATGTGCTGTGCCCAGGGCCTGTTTTATACATACGCTGAGGGCGCCCTGGCTCAGCTGCCTCAACGACAAACCATCCTATACCTGATATGCCCCCCTTTTTTATATGGCATAGGGCCTAATTCAGTAAGAGTAGCAGATTGTGCTTTTTAGCAGTTTCTGCTACTCTTGCAATCGCATGTTGGGGGCCGCCCATCGCAGGGCAAGTGGCTGGTACTAGTGATTACAGCTGTTCCCACAGACAGGGGGTGCAGCCGCAGAGATCCATGCAACTCCGTATAGCTGCGGACACTTGCATTAGAGTTAAACAGACCTTTTTTCATTTCACTTTGCCAAATTCCAAGCCATTGCGAGTAAGAGCCCCAAGGTGGATGTAAAGTATACAGATTACGGCACTGGAACTGGTGAGTACTGAGTCGGCTATGATAGGATTCATTAACTAGACAGCTTCATGATTTGCATTTTGTTTCATCACAGAAGCAGCTGGTAAATGACCAGAATATGAGCTTTGAATGGGACAAACTCATAAAGGAGCTTACTGATGTGCACAGAACTGCTCTGAAAGCACTGTGTGAGAAGCATCAAGAGGAAGCAAAGCGAATGGGGCTGGACCCGGATACAGTCATACCTGCAAACTACTTCACCAGAGATGTCACGGCTGCCATAGAGGAAGTGGCGGTGAAAATGCAATCAGTTTATCAGCAGCTGCATCGTGACAAGTCTCAGGTACGCTGAAGGGGTATGGTACATGTTCTCATTATGTCAAAATTCATAATGTTGATAGAAGAATGTCAACATACAGCATGTCGACATGCTTGCCTTGCAATGATATTGACCAGGTTAACATTCATTATGTCAACACTGATAAAATGTCGACATAATTAGAATGTCAACAAAACGTCCCTGATGGTCTAGCCATGACTTACTGTACTTGGTATAGTGGTTTCAGCGGCTACAGAGGCACTTCTGACAGTGAGTATACCTAACCACTAACCCTCCCCCTAGTGCCTAACCCTAACCTCCCCTCCTGCATTCAAACCCTAACTTCCACTACCGCAGCCTAACGCAAACCCTCCCCTCCCGCAGCCTAACCCTAACCTCCTCTCCTGCATTCAAACCCTAACTCTCCCCTCCCATAGCCTAACCTTAACTTCCACTACCACAGCCTAACCCTAACTCTCCCCTCCCATAGCCTAACCCTAACTTCCACTCCCGTAGCCTAACACTAACCCTCCTCTCCCACACCCTAACCTTAACCGTCCCCTTCTGCAGCCTAACCCAATCTGTCCCGTCCTGCTACCTAACCCCTAACCCTCCCCTCTTACACCCTAACCCTAACCTCCACTCCTGCAGCCTAACTCTAACTTCAACTCTCACAGCCTAAACGTAATCCTCTCCTCCCACACTCTAACCCCAACGATCCTCTCCCACAACTTAACCCTAACCTCACCTCCTGCAGCCTAACCCTAACCACACCATCCTGCAGCCTAACCCTAACCATCCCCTCCTGCAGCCTAACCCTAACCATCCCCTCCTGCAGCCTAACCCTAACCTCAACTCCTGCAGCCTAACCCTAACAATCCCCTCCTGCAGCCTAACCCTAACCTCACCTCCTGCAGCCTAACCCTAACCATCCCCTTTTGCAGCCTAACCCTAACCTCACCTCCTGCAGCCTAACCCTAACCATCCCCTCCTGCAGCCTAACCCTAACCTCACCTCCTGCAGCCTAACCCTAACCTCACCTCCTGCAGCCTAACCCTAACCATCCCCTCCTGCAGCCTAACCCTAACCTCACCTCCTGCAGCCTAACCCTAACAATCCCCTCCTGCAGCCTAACCCTAACAATCCCCTCCTGCAGCCTAACCCTAACCTCACCTCCTGCAGCCTAACCCTAACAATACCCTCCTGCAGCCTAACCCTAACCTCACCTCCTGCAGCCTAACCCTAACAATCCCCTCTTGCAGCCTAACCCTGACCTCACCTCCTGCAGCCTAATCCTAACCATCCCCTCCTGCAGC
The DNA here is from genome assembly GCF_028390025.1 of Pseudophryne corroboree. Classification (NCBI taxonomy): domain Eukaryota; kingdom Metazoa; phylum Chordata; class Amphibia; order Anura; family Myobatrachidae; genus Pseudophryne; species Pseudophryne corroboree. The sequence goes on along the minus strand of NC_086453.1, from coordinate 268,189,093 downwards.
CTAACCCTAGCCTCACCTCCTGCAGCCTAACCCTAACCATCCCCTCCTGCAGCCTAACCCTAACCTCACCTCCTGCAGCCTAACCCTAACCATTCCCTTCTGCAGCCTTACCCTAACCCTCCTCTCCTACACCCTAACCTCACCTCACGCAGCATAACCTTAACTAACCCTCTCGTAGCCTAACCCTAACCCTCCCCTCCCACAGCCTAACCCTAACTGCTGCCAGTCTATGCAGAATGTCTGCATTTTACATGTTGATACGTCACATGTCGACATTGTGAACATGTTGATACTATGCATATACCAACATGTTCAATGTTGACATTTTAACAATGTTGAAATCATAAGTATTAACATTGTGATTTTGGCATATTGACTACTTATCGCTGAAAATACTTTGTAATATCAGTAGTATTATCACAGAGGTATAAGATGTGGAGGAGGCTGCTGCCACCACCACCACCACAGTAACTAAGAAGATGGTAGACATTAGCATGTACAAGATGTTTCTGTATCTCTGAGAACTGTAGGCTAGTAATTGCATATGCCAGTTATGTATGAAGCACATTTTCAGGCAAATAAATGAAGCAACATGGCTGTTTATTATTTGGCAATTTATAAGAAAAATTCCATTGGTAAGACATATAAGTAAATATTAAAGTGTTAAGGGCCAACTTATCAAAGTCCCATTGTAAGTATTAGAGATGATAGTTATTTGAACCAGGGTAAAATATGCTCTACTTTACCTATCTTGGAGGCATCAAACCTGTTGTTGTTGTTGTTGTTGTTGTTGTTGTTGTTGTTGTTAGTATTATTGTTCTTTTACCCAGGGTTGGTCTGGCCCACAGGGATACAAGGGAAATCCCTGTTGGGCCCCACTGTCTGAGGGCCCCACCCCTCCTCTAATGTCAAGTTCCAAGGCTGTACACTCAAATTATACATTACTTTATTAAAGGGTAAGGTACAGGCCCTGCACTAGCTGCTCAGCAAAGGGATGCAGTGCAGGGAGGCGCCAGGCTGGAGAGGCGCGCTCCCTGCTCTGCTACCCTGTGCTGAGCTGCTGTCCCTGCTGCTGCCGGCTGCAGCACCTGTCACACCCTATGACAGGCAGCGGTGCCGGCAGCATGAAGCCTCCTCTCCCCTCCCCTGTGACAAGCAGTGTGCGGGCCTAAAAGGGGGTGGAGCTATGCTGGGAAAAGGGGTGGAGCTGCACAGGATCAGGCTGCAGCCTGCAACACAGGAGGATAACACGCTACAGCCAGCCTTCTTTAGGTAAGTGGATGGAAGGAGAGTGAGTGAAATTGTGTGTGTGCGTGTGTGTGTGTGCGTGCGTGCGTGCATGCGTATATACAGTATCTGTGTACTGTATATGTATGTGTGTATCCAGAATGTGTGCCTCGATATGGAAAAATATAACAACAAACAATACAATGTGTAGTATGTTCTTAAGAAAAACAAAAGATGAACATATAGACTTGTAGGAGCTGTTCAAGGGCGTACGCCACTCACACAAAAGATAGAGGAAGTATACACATCAAGGTATCTTTAGCTGAATAGTGCCCTTATCCCTTTAAAAGTCTGATCTGGTGTCTTTCACTCTCTGGGGTGCAAACCGGTCTAGTGACGTTACCAAAGAATAAACAGCTTACAATATTTAGAAAGTGTACCCCAACACTCACAGCAAGAGGAGTGGAAGTAAACACATCAAGGTATCTTTTTGTGGGGTGTTGTTCTAGGTCCTTCCTCTGATGGTATGTATTCGGGACGTGTACCAAGATATAAAAAGATATAACAACAAACAATACAATGTGTAGTATATCCTTAAAAAACAGAGGATGTGAATGTAGACTTTAGGAGCTATTCAAGGGCGTACCCCACTCACACAATGGATAGAGGGAGTGTACACATCAAGGTATCTTTTAACTGAATAGTGCCCTGATCCCTCTAAAGTCCAATCTGGTGTCTTTCGCTCTCTGGAGTGCAAACCAGTCTAGTGGTGTTACCAAGGAATAAACAGCTTACAATATTAAAAAGCGTACCCCAACACTCACAGCAGGAGGAGGGGAAGGAAACACATCAAGGTATCTTTTTGAGGGGTATTATTCTACTCAATACATAGTGTACCCGAACTCACGGTTTGTAATATGTTGCTGCTCCCATAAAGGTATCTTTACACAGCTGGTGGAATTCTTTACACAAAAAAACGGAGCACTCAGGTCCGTAGTGATATAAAAAAAACAATATTTATTGGATTAAAAATCCATAAAAAATTCCATACAAAAAGTCATATTACAAAATCCACATACAAGGTAAGTATAAAAGTTGGCCCAACATCAAAAACATACAGGTCTAAAAAAAAGAAGAATGAATAAAAAAAAGAAATAAATAAAAACATCAGCTGGATAGTATGAAGCTACTCACACTCCTGTGTCAACGCGTGTAAGCGTCACTGGTACAGGGGGAGTTACGTGTGTAAGCATAACTGCTACAGGGGGCGTTGTGTGTAAGCGTCACTTGTACAGGGGGCATTGCGTGTAAGCGTCACTGGTACAGGGGGGGGGCGTTACATGTGTAAGCGTCACTGTTACAGGGGGCGTTACATGTGTAAGCATCACTGCTACAGGGGGTGTTACGTGTGTAAGTGTCACTGCAAGAGGGGGGCATTACGTGCGTAAGTGTCACTGGTACAGGGGGCATTACGTGTGTAAGCATCACTGCTACAGGGGGCGTTACATGTGTAAGCGACACTGGTACAGAGGGCATTACGTGTAGGCGTAACTGCTACAGGGGGTGTTATGTGTGCTGCCCCTTTATAAAGAATGGGAGTGCATAAATTTATAGTTTGCAGGGGGGCGCCAAACACCATAGCACCGGCCCTGGTCAGGTACCTGGTAGAATAGGAATATGGTGCTTGGTTTGTTTGCATAAAAACTACAGGAAAATTTGCCCTCCTGCCAATCAAAATTGGGTGAACAGATCTAATGTTTTCTTGTGTGAAAAGTACAGCATATGGAAAAGTAAGAATGTCACTAACACTTAAGTCATCCCTGTTATAATAACTTAGATAATTGAAACTTTTTTTTTTGTTGTTTTTTTTTTTTGCAATGGCTTGAATTTGACTTTTACTAGACCTAATGCAGTTTTAGACAGGGGCTGGTGTGTACGGGGGTCCCCAATCATATGTAGATTGGATTAATGTGGTATATATACATATATAACACATTAGGGCTGTGACTATTCGCACACGCTGTAAGTTTGGCGCAACTAGTGTGTCCGTTTATTTGCATGTGCAAGTAGTTGCACCTGTGATCCATAGGAAATACAGTCTGTAATCGCAGGAGCGACTGTTCACACCCATGCGCATGTAATTGTTGCTGCGATGCCCGCAATGATTAGTGGGGCAACATCTGTAGACAGGATCACCATTATGTGCTCTACTATTATACATTTTACTACATTCCGAAGACTATAGTGCATTCACTACAGTATACAGTATATACAGTATAAAGCATGGCTGTTAGAATTTGCTATATAAATATTTGTAAAAGGGCCCAGACCATGCATTGAAGTATCTATTGTGTCTGTTCTCTTTAATGGCTGGCAATGCTTCAGTTGTGGCTGGCTGGCCACACGCTACCACTGCAATCCCCTGGTAGTCCCTTCATGTCCCAGTCCGACAATATTTGTATTGAGGCAAAATATGTTAAATGAAACTATAACACAATTACAGTCTAAGCTTAATTGGCTACATTTTACAGTAATTTTATTGGTTGTCTTTGTTTTTTATACAAAATGTTAAAAACTTCAAAAATAGTATACAATGTATACAACTCTAGGCTAAAACAAATTGTTATACTGTGATTTCCATTATTTCCACCTCAAAGTACACCTGAACACATAAACACTCTATGGGGCTGATTCTGGGCTGGGGAGTAATTGGGTCAGCAATGAAATACAGAGAAGTGGACAGAGATGAAAGAGTGTGACAGACATGGGATGGTGGGAAAGATGAGATAGATATAAGGCCGGGTGACAGATGGAGCTGGGGTATAAAGGTGCAGAGATGCGAAAGTGGAAGAAGACACATGTCAGCACTTGGAGCTGGCACTCTCCCACTGTACCCCCAACTGCAACACTACCCAAGGCCCCACCCAAAAAAACACTTCCACCAGTCTAACGGGGGGGAGGAAGAGCAGAGGTAAGTGAAAAGGAAGATGGGGGTGACAGAGATGAGGAAGATGGGGACAGAGATGAGACAGATGGGATGAAGATGAAAGAGCGACAGCGATGAAACAAAAAAGGCTGGAGAGACGTAGGGAGACATGAGACTGGAGAGAAAATGGCAGGGCATGATGCTGAATAGACATCAGGTGAAATTAATCTGGAGAGATACAGGGGGATTTGTCTGAAGAGGCAAAGGGAGGCATAAGGCTGGAGTTATACAGGGGGTGCATAAGGCTGGAGTTATACAGGGGGTGCATAAGGCTGTTAAAACACATTGAGTGATTGAGACTAATGACAACATTGAGGAATGGGACTGGTGAGACACAGGGGGATGAGGGTTTATTATGGCCACATTAGCTGGTGACCAGGCAAATGTTAGGTCTTAAATACTAGTATACGTATACAGCTGCACTTTTATAAATACCATTTATACAGTATTTATCTAGTGGTATTTTTTCATCTTAAATCTGTATTGAGTAAATAATTGTATAGGAAAATAGGTTATGTTGGAAGATATGTAACATAGTAACATAGTTTCTGAGGTTGAAAAAAGACAATTTGTCCGAGTTCAACCTATTTTTGGTCTCCTGCACTGTATTATTTTTAGGACTAATTTTAACTCTTGTGAATGTCGGCCATTGTATCTATTTCTCTTTTGTTAACTATAGTGCGTGATCTACAAACCATAACCCTGTATATCCTTATCCATTAGGAATTTATCTAGCCCATTCTTAAAAGTATTGACCGAGTCTGTCATTACTACTCTCTCAGGCAGGGAATTCCAAACACGTATTGTCCGTACTGTGAAGAATATTTTTTGCCTCTGTGTACAAAATCTCCTCTCCTCTAACCTAAGCAGGTGTCCACATGTCCTCTGTGCCGATCTTATCAAAAACAGATCCTCCGCAAGCTCTGTATATTGTCCCCTTATATATTTGTAAATGTTAATCATGTCCCCTCTTAATCTCCTCTTTTCCAGTGTAAACATGCCTAGCCTAGCAAGCCTTTCCTCGTATTCCAGCGTCCCCATCCCCTTATCCAGTTTGGTCGGCCACCTCTGAACCTTTTCTAGTTCCAGGAGATCCTTTTTGTAGTATGGTGCCCAAAATTGTGCACAGTATTTAAGATGTGGCCTCACTAGGGATTTATATAATGGGAGTATAACACTCTCATCTCTTATGCACCATCAATGTGTTGGTGCATAAAGAACTACTCATAAAGTTGCACCAAAAACTAACCATTCTAGTTTAAATTTCAGTGATTGTGCCTTTTGTATTCTTCCTTGAAAACAGACCATTCAAAGATCTGACTTTGCAGCAAAATCAATGACTAATGCCTGTTTGTGTAGATTTCTGTTGTGAAAGATGAATAATGTATATTTTGCACTTGGCAGGAAATGTCATCAGGAGAAGCAAAATTATTTACAACTGATAAAGATTCCCAAAGTGTGCGTTTACGGACTATAGCTGCTAAGTATGTAAGGCAAGAGTTGCTCATACAGATCCATGTGTACAATATACTTGATGCCTACAATGGGGTTCAGGTGAATATATTCCATGGACATAACTCTTTACTTATTGTTACACTGTCAATTATTGATTAAAAGTATGTACAACGCATATATCTGCATTATTGTTTGCCCCACAGAGCACTGATTAAAGAATGAAATGATACCTGTAGATAAACCATTACATAAACTGTTTGTACTGTTAAGTTTGTAATATGTGCCGGCTCTCCTGTAGTTTCTGAAAAACTCACAAATTTGAGGGGGTTTTCCATGGGAGAGTAGACCCCCCCCCACCCCCACCCCGCTTCCCACTCACTTAATTGCTAAAGATATGTACTATGGGCTGTCTTGACGCATTTCACTGCTAAACACGTCCTCATGGCTTGCTGTTCATGGCCCTCCCCAGTGTCTGAAGCTGTGATGATGCTATTTAGTACACCCAGCTACCATACATCCCAACTGAGTCATCCTCCCTCAAAGGGCACAAATAAATTCATGTATTTTCTCATATGCTTGCACATCCAGTGGCAGATATTTTAATAAATCTGGCTATAGGGTAGATTGCAGTGTACCATCACCACATTAATTAATTGAGTGAGTGAGTGAGTGAGTGAGTGAGTGAGTGAGTGAGTGAGAGTGGGTGGGATGTACTAAAGTGAAAATGCGGTAAAACCACCATTTTGGGGAGTTTAACCGCATTTTCAGATGTACTACTGATTTTCATTGTGGAGGGATAGAAGCCTATGGGCTTCTTTCAGCAGCCATCCAGAGGGATCCAATCAGATCCCTCCGCTCCCCACCCTGAGTACCTCTGGGCGCTGGGCGGAGGAGGCCTCTGTCTGTAGCTCCGTCTGGCCCCGAGCCCCGGCCATCGCCCGCGGGATGTCCTGCTCCAGCCGCCCTCCTCCTCCAATCTTCATGCTGTACAGGCACCTCCTTTCACGGCCCCAGGCTGTGCTGATTGGTGCAACCTGTGGTGACAGCAGTGGGGGAGCAGCCGACATCTCTGTCCCTCCATTCCCCAGAGTCACACCCGCCTCCTTTCCTCCAGCAACAGCAGCAGCCGGCATCACAAAGGACAGCTCTTATCGGTGAGAGCTGTCCTTTGCTATAATAATCGCGATTAGTAAGTAGGTGAAGTGTGGCGGAATTCTCCACCACACCATAGTACATCCCGCCAAGTGAGTGAGTGAGTGAGCGAGCAAAACCCGAACTGGAAAGACCCACTTTATTTCCGAACACAGCTGTTAATAACCCACAGTGGGGCTATAATGAAAAAAATATATATTTCTTGATTTAACCATTAAAAAAAAGATGTAATAAAATCATAAGATCCACCTTGCTTAGGTTGGCATACGGATGTAGCCATGTTTATCTTTGCTGAAATGCAGCATGCTGCACGGCATGCTGGGCTGTGACTATTTGCAGCCAGCGATCGCACCATTAATTCCATTAGTGATGTGCGGTGAGGTGAATGGCTGTGGAGGCACACATGGGGATGGGTCTGAATGCCGGGAGCCAGTGTCACCCACTACCCACAGTAAGTATCCCCTCACTACACTAAGCTGCAGTGTCCATTGAGTCTTCTACCTGCATCCCTGTGTCTACTTTTGCTGCTGCTGACTGATCTCTGACTTCAGTGCACTTCCCGATCACATGACACATCCAAGTGTCCATCATGCACAAGGCCATACCCCACACTCAGAGGCATGCCTCTATAAGCTCCCTTTTTGTGCAGCTTACTGCCCATGGTGTGGCCACACCTCCAGCTCTGCAAAGCAGTGTCTGATGGATAGAACCGAGGCAGAGCTGTTGCTGCCTCACCTCTTGTCTCCCCACAACTCCAGGGATCTCCACAAAGCTGCCGAGTGTTAGCTATAAAAAGGATTACAATAAAGAAAGAAGATGTTTATTTTATAACTATCTTCTTTGTATTATTCTAATAGTTTATATATAATATCTCAGAAGTTTGACAGGGAGTTTGACAGTAGAGGGACTGCACGTCCCTGCGTGATTCAGCGTAACAAAGATGAACGTTGTAGTACATCTGTATTGAGTGACACGACATGAATCTGACAGGTTTTGGACCCATTATATTCTTAATTAAATACATGTATCATTGTTTTTCTGGACACTATAAACAATGTTCAAATGAACTAGTAGCCAATCCCTGTATTCTGTATTCTGATGTTGTCTTTTGTTGCTCTACAGATGATTTTGGTCATGTACAGTATGTGCAAATAACTGTTCTTATCTGCATTGTGCGCAGGCTGATAACTGTGTTAAGGATGTGCAGGAGATATTGAGCCAGTTATTCTCAAAGTCTTGTTATGGAAAATCAGCTGCAGAAGAAGCTGCAAACATTATGGAACAACAGTATGTAGAAAAGCTGATACAGCTGTTAAAGAAATCTTACAAAGAACAACAGAGTCCGCTGCCACTGAGTGAAATGCAGTCTCAGCTGAAGGAGGAACATTGTGTATTAACAGAACAACTGGTAATCCCTCTGTATGGATCCTACTTCAATGCTGCGCTCTATTAATAGTGTACTTAAGGCTGCAAATATTATTCTTCACTATGTATTTATCATAGAGGGCCCCTATTGCTTCTTACCAAATAGTCATGGATTCTACAAGAATACAGATTACATGACAGTGGGTTCAGTATATAAGGGGCATCACATATTGCATTCAATACATTCTGACACTTAATAAATTCATAGGCATTTATTACCGCTGTATGTATGACTTACGAGGACTCATGACTCAGTCCTACTGCACATGTGCAGGTTGCGGGGGGGAGGGACAAAGAAGTCTGCTTCTCCGATCCCCAGAAAGGAGCCCATAGGCTTCTATAGACGATGCCATCTGTAGATGGTGTTGTCTATTGGGTACAAGCTCTGGGAAGTTTTGCTTTCTGGAGCTCGATAAAACAGTTTCCAGAACTTTCCTATAGAGCGACAAGCCCTCTGATGGAACACCAAGTGCGTCTTAGATAACGGGTCTCTATCTATGAGTACAATTATAGCTAAGTGTCAACTAAATTATTACCAACTGCTTTGCTTCTGCCATGACTGCTTATTTTAAATATGTCTATAACACGCAAACATAGGTTATTTAAAAACACTGAGGAGGAGATATATCAACCCTTGGAAAGATAAGGTGAAGAGAGAGATTGAGTACCAACCAATCAGCTTCTATCATGTTACAGTCTGCATTTGAATAATGGCAGTTAGGAGCTGATTGCTTGGTACTTTATCTCTCTCCTATTTATCTCTCTCCAACATTGATACATCTCCCCCTGAATATTTAATGGCTTTTGGGGGTAAATAGCTCATTGTAACTTTAATATTTTTCATCTATCATTTTAGCTGCAGGAAAAAGACACCTTATTATTGAAAGAAATGGCAGGTGTAGCAGACACAAGGAACTATATGGACCACATTGTATGCTATGTGCTAACTCAAAGGCACCTGCGCCAAGTGGTTATGCTGCTACAGGAAGGTTTCAGGACCCAAACACAAGATCAGGAAAAAGTGTTGAGAACGTGGGACGTGCATGACTGTGCTGTCACTGTAAGTACTGCTAAGAATAGAATATGGATTGCCTATGGTTTTGCTGTTAAATAATGCAATATTTAATCCGTCAATGCATTTTAAAGAAATCATTATTGCTTTTAATGTTAGTGCAGCAGCGCAAGGACGGAGTTTGTGTGATTGGCTAGCAAGTATCCACGTAAATTTGATATTAACAAAGTGTCTTTAAAAAATAAAAATGCAACCAAATGCATCCAAATATAACACACTGGAGGAATTCAATTGTTTTTACGCACCCTGTAGTGCATGATACCCCATCTAAAGTGACGGGAGATTACTGGGCGTTATTCAATTGTGGGGGTTTTTTTTGCACTGATCTTACCCAGCCAGACCAGGTTTAGACACGTAAAAATCCCTGCATAAAGGTCTTCTGGCACCATCCTGAACTCTGATTGGTGGCTAGACCCAACTATTCACTAATCATTGTGTGGAGAGTCCCATCTGCTTTGATTGCTGAATGGATGCTCCCCGGTGGAAAGGTCAGAGAGCATCATCAAAGGGGTGCTAGAAGAAAACTGTACCAGCCAAGGAGCAGATGTCAGCATGACTTCCTGGCCAGCCCATTTTCCAGGCAATCTAATTTCTATATGCAGATTTGTGGAATTAGGGCAATGACCGGTTATGTAGAGAAAGCTTATAGTGGCATGCTGAGCTATTTGTTGCTTGTGATTTTTCTTACAGACTTCTCTGTAGCACCTTTAAAAAAGTTTACATAATGAGGAGATACTGTATATCAAAGTTTGGAAAGAGATAACACGGAGAGAGATAAAGTACCAACCAACCAATCAACTCTGGTCATTTTTCAAACACAGCCTGTAACGTGACAGAACCTGAATGGTTAGTACTTTATCTCTCTCTCTCTACTCTACAGTATATCTCTCCAAGCTTTGATAAATCTCCCCGTGTCACAAAGCCTGATTACTAACAACAGTCAATAAATGCATAATTACATTTTTTTTAAAAAGACATTAGAATACAAGACTTTTTTTTTTTACTTTACTTAATTTTCTTAAGGGAAATTGTCAGGAAGAAATTTTGAATCTATTCAACAACAAAGAAGAAGCCAAATTATTACTGACGGACATGCAACATACCATAAGAAGGATACAGCTGAGAGAGCGTCATCTAGGAGAAATTGCACAAGGACTGAAAGAATTCTGTTCTGATAAGGTATTTTATCCACTGATATTTATAAATAAATGCTTTGAGTTCACAACGTTTTGGTCCGTACCCAAGTGGTGCTTTAGAAACAGTTATTGAGATCTATTTATTATTAAATGAGGGCCGAAACTAGTATTTTCTCCGGCTGGGTCCACAGGTTATCCACAGGATAACAATGGGATATGATGGAGCGATAGCGAATTGGCACCAAACGATCACAAGATTTCAGGACCATGGTCAGAGGGCTGCTGTTTCTTGGCAGCCCTAAGCTTTCTTATTTTATTTTTATAGTCTTACTATGGTTTTTGAGTGATCTTTCCTAACAGCGTCTTATATGCATATGGGAAAGAGTCGCTCCAACAACTCTCCGCCAGGTCGCAACAACGCTTACCCAGGTACAGTGCTGTCTCGGTGGGCGTCTGTGTCGGATGTACTAGCAGGTCCAGCAGACGTTACCAGGCTGTGGCCGGAGCACGGGAAGAAGATAAGGCATCAGTTCTACTTAGAAGGGGAATACGAACACAGCCGCACTGTATTGGGAAGAGACTGCCAAACAGTAGCTGGCGCACTACCACCACGGGTGCTCCAGCACTAAGCCTTAGGGATCATAAGGCACCAGGAATAGCATGAGGCTGCGATCCCTAGGGTTGATGTCAGCGGTGGGGAGTCAGACGCTCTTCTGGTCGCCCCTCCCCCCAGTTCATGACCAGTTTCCGTTGGTCTCCCGCCATGAACTGTTGCCTCACTTCCGTCTCAGACGCTACCATGAGGGGTCTCGGTCGCAGCATAGGCCGCTGCGTCTGTGTTCACTAAACGCTACCGCGAGGAGACCCGGTCACAGTACAGGCGTCTGTATAACCGGTGCATCTGTATGCACAGTGCTTCTGTGTTCACTTTAAGTTCCCGGAGCGGCAGTGTACACTGTTAGCGTCTGGATCCACTCAGCGTTCGCTAACGTATTGATCGATCTTGGAAGTGAGGTGAGTCTCCCTGTATCCCACTCTACTGAGTACGGGTTATACAGCACAAAATTTCTATCTACTTTTGTTAGTATGAATATTTAAGTTTAGTGCCTATTACATATGAGTCTGTGTACATTACTGTGGTTTTCTTCGCATTGTGTCTGAATACGCTAAGATCTGTATAGAACAGAATTCAGTAATATGTACTCCTACATACTTTAAAATGTGTTTGTAGTTGATATTATGCTCATATGACTAATATATAACATGTGACTGACTGCTAGTGTGATTGCTGACTTTAATATATGTTTATCAGTTGATCTTCTGATTTTTTTGCTAGTGGTGTAGCGCATCCCCAACACAAAAAATAATAATTTTCTTTTGATCTTCTGATCCTCAATGCGGGTGCATGGGTAGGGTCAGATTGATATCACTTTAGAGAGATAAAGTGGTTACAGTCACAAATTGTGTAGTATACTGTGAAAGTGCTGATTATTTATCATGTCTAAGAGCGGCAAAAGTGATGTGGGTACACTTACAGTAACACCAACACTCATATCATGTTGTTTTGCAAAAACTGTATTATCCTCTATGATCTGGTACAGGATGGTTTATGTGTAAAATGGTTTGCTGTTCAGTATAATACATCCCTGACCTATATCAGGTATAGATAGACCCATTGGGGTGATGTTTGCACAGACCTTGTCCAGTTTAGCTGAAAAGTTAATTCTTACAGCTTCAATACGAGGAATAGGGTTCACTATTACTAAATGCAGCTCCCTACCTACGGTATATCCCTAACAGCTTCTCCAATAAGACAAGCTGATGAACCAAATGTAAATAAATCATCGACTTCACAGGCTACACATGATGATCATCAGACGATGCAAGCTCTATATACTCTACTTCAGCATACGAAGAACAGGTAAAAGGTATCAGCTTAATGAATAAGATGAATAAATGAGAACAGAAAAGGCTAGTCTGTAATCAGAGGCAGCAGAGCCTGGGTTAAAAATAAGGCACCTGTGTTTAAACATCCCAAAACAATAACAGGGCCTCCTCACGAGGGCAGAATTCATGGAAAGGGTTTGGGCTACACCCAATAAAATAGAATTCCCGGTAAATGGAATTCAAATATCCTTTTCTCTGACGTCCTAGTGGATGCTGGGAACTCCGTAAGGACCATGGGGAATAGCGGGCTCCGAAGGAGGCTGGGCACTCTAGAAAGATTTATGACTACCTGGTGTGCACTGGCTCCTCCCACTATGACCCTCCTCCAAGCCTCAGTTAGATCTTGTGCCCGGCCGAGGTTGGATGCACACTAGGGGCTCTCCTGAGCCTCTAGAAAGAAAGTATAGAATAAGGTTTTTTATTTTCAGTGAGACCTGCTGGCAACAGGCTCACTGCAGCGAGGGACTAAGGGGAGAAGAAGCGAACTCGCCTGCTTGCAGCCGGATTGGGCTTCTTAGGCTACTGGACACCATTAGCTCCAGAGGGATCGACCGCAGGCCCAGTCCTTGGTGTTCGGTCCCGGAGCCGCGCCGCCGTCCCCCTTACAGAGCCAGAAGCAAGAAGAGGTCCGGAAAATCGGCGGCAGAAGACATCAGTCTTCACCAAGGTAGCGCACAGCACTGCAGCTGTGCGCCATTGCTCCTCATGCACACTTCACACTCCGGTCACTGAGGGTGCAGGGCGCTGGGGGGGGCGCCCTGAGCAGCAATAAAAACACCTTGGCTGGCAAAAATACCACAATATATAGCCCCAGAGGCTATATATGTGGTAAATACCCCTGCCAGAATCCAGGAAAAAGCGGGAGAATAGGCAGCGGAAAAGGGGCGGAGCTATCTCCCTCAGACACACTGGCGCCATTTCTCTTCACAGTGCAACTGGAAGAAAGCTCCCCAGGCTCTCCCCTGTAGTTTTCAGGCTCAAAGGGTTAAAAAGAGAGGGGGGGCACTAAATTTAGGCGCAATATTGTATATACAAGCAGCTATGGGGGAAAATTCACTCAGTTATAGTGTTAATCCCCACATTATATAGCGCTCTGGTGTGTGCTGGCATACTCTCTCTCTGTCTCCCCAAAGGGCTTTGTGGGTCCTGTCCTCAGTCAGAGCATTCCCTGTGTGTGTGCGGTGTGTCGGTACAGCTGTGTCGACAGGTTTGAGGAGGAGGCTTATATAGTGACGGAGCAGATGCCGATAAGTGTGATGTCGCCCCCTGTGGGGCCGACACCAGAGTGGATGGTTAGGTAAAAGGTATTAACCGACAGTGTCAACTCCTTACATAAAAGGGTGGATGACGTAACAGCTGTGGGACAGCCGGCTTCTCAGCCCGTGCCTGCCCAGGCGTCTCAAAGGCCATCAGGGGCTCAAAAACGGCCGCTCATTCAGATGGCAGACACAGATGTCGACACGGAGTCTGACTCCAGTGTCGACTAGGTTGAGACATATACACAATCCACTAGGAACATCCGTGACTTGATCCCGGCAATAAAAAATGTGTTACACATTTATGACATTAACCTCTAAAAAATGGGTTTTTATGTTTGGGGAGAAAAAGCAGGCAGTGTTTTGTTCCCCCATCAGATGAATGAATGAAGTGTGTGAAAAGCGTGGGTTCCCCCTGATAAGAAACTGGTAATTTCTAAAAAGTTACTGATGGCGTACCTTTTCCCGCCAGGGGATAAGTTACGCTGGGAGATATCCCCTAGGGTGGATAAGGCGCTCACACGGTTGTCAAAATAGGTTTGGTACCTGTTGATAAAAAGCAGGAGGCTATCCTGAAGTCTGTATTTACACACTCAGGTACTAGACTGAAACCTGCAGAGCGTGCTGCTGCAGCGTGGTCGGTGACCCTGTCAAACATACTAGTTTGCTAACATGAGAACATATTAAAGACGTCGTCTTATATATGAGGGATGCACAGAGGGATATTTTGCTGGCTGGCATCCAAAATGAATGTAATGTCCATTCTGTCAGGAGGGTATTAGAGACCTGTCACTGGACAGGTGATGCTGCCCTTAAAAGGCACATAGAGATTCTGCCTTATAAGGGTGAGGAATTATTTGGGGATGGTCTCTGGGACCTCGTATCCGCAGCAACAGCTGGGAAGAAATATTTTTACCTCAAGTTTCCTCACAGACTAAGAAAGCACTGTATTATCTGGTACAGTCCTTTCGGCTTCAGAAAAGCAAGCGGGTCAATGGCGCTTCCTTTCTGTACAGAGACAAGGGAAGAGGGAAAAAGCTGCACCAGTCAGCCTGTTCCCAGAATCATAATTCTTCTCTCGCTTCCTCTGAGTCCACAGCATGACGCGGCGGCTCCACAGGTGAAGCCAGGTACGGTGGGGGGCCGTCTCAAAAATTTCAGCGATCAGTGGGCTCGCTCACAGGTGGATCCCTGTATCATTCAAGTAGTATTTCAGGGGTACATGCTGGAATTCGATATGTCTTCCCCCCGCCGTTTCCTCAAATATGCCTTGCCGACAACTCCCTCAGGCAGGGAGGCTCTGCTAGAGGCAATTAATAAGCTGTATTCCCAGCAGGTAATACTTAAGGTGCCCCTACTCCAACAAGGATGGGGTTACTATTCCACACGGTTTTGGGGTACCGAAACCACATGGTTCGGTGTGACCCTTTTTTATATTTAAAATCCTTGAACACATACATAAAAAATTCAAGTTCAAGATGGAATCGCTCAGGGCGGTTATTGCAAGCCTGGACGAGGGGGATTACATGGTATCCCGGGACATCAAGGATGCTTACCTGCATGTCCCTATTTACTATCCTCGCCAGGAGTACCTCAGATTGTGGTACAGGATTACCATTACCAAGTCCAGACTCTGCCGTTTGGACTGTACAGGGCACCGAGGGTGTTACCATGGTAATGGCCGGAATGAGGATACTCCTTCGAAAAGGGGAGTTTTTAATTATCCCGTATTTGGACAATCTCCTTATAAGGGCGAGGTCCAAGGAGCAGTTGCTAGTCGGGGTAGCACTATTTTGGAAAGTGCTACAACAGCACGGTTGGATTCTAAACAGTCCAGAGTCACAGCTGGTTCCTACGACACGTCTACTGTTCCTGGGGATGGTTCTGGACACAGACCAGAAATAAGTGTTTCTCCAGGAGGAGAAAGCCAAGGAGCTGTCATCTCTAGTCAGAGACCTCCTGAAGCCAAAACAGTTATCGGTGCATCATTGCACGCGAGTCCTGGGAAAAATGATAGCTTCCTACGAAGCAATCCCATTCGGCAGGTTCCATGCAAGAACTTTTCAGGGGGACCTGTTAGACAAGTGGTCCGGGTCGCATCTTCAGATGCATTAGGCTGATAACCCTGTCTCCAAGGACCAGGGTATCTCTACTGTAGTGGCTGCAGAGGGCCCATCTTTAAGAGGGCCGCAGGTTCGACATACAGGACTAGGTCCTAGTGACCATGGATGCCAGCCTTTGAGGCTGGGGGGCAGTCACACAGGGAAGAACCTTCAAGGGACTTTGGTCAAGTCAGGTGACTTCCCTACATAAATATTCTGGAACAGAGGGACATTTACAATGCCCTGAGTCAGGCAAGGCCTCTGCTTCAAAACCAGCCGGTCCTGATCCAATCAGGCAACATCACGGCAGTCGCCCATGTAAACCAACAGGGCGGCACAAGAAGCAGGATGGCGATGGCAGAAGCCACAAGGATTCTCCGATGGGCGGAAAATCATGTGTTAACACTGTCAGCAGTGTTCATTCCCGGAGTGGACAACTGGGAAGCAGATCTTCTCAGCAGACACGACTTCCACCCGAGAGTGTGGGGACTTCATCCAGAAGTCTTCCAAAGGATTGTACACCATTGGGAAAGGCCACAGGTGGACATGAAGGCGTCCCGCCTCATCAAAAAGCTATAAAAGATATTGCGCCAGGTCAAGGGACCTTCAGGCGATAGCTGTGGACGCTCTAGTAACACCGTGGGTGTACCAGTCGGTTTATGTGTTCCCCCCTCTGCCTCTCATACCAAAGGTACTGAGAATAATAAGAAGGCGAGGAGTAAGAACGATACTCGTGGTTCCGGATTGGCCAAGAAGAGCCTGGTACCCAGAACTTCAAGAAACTATATATCAGAGGACCCATGGCCTCTGCCGCTCAGACAGGACCTGCTGCAGCAGGGGCCCTGTCTGTTCCAAGACTTACCGCGGCTACGTTTTGATGGCATGGCGGTTGAACGCCGGATCCTAAAGGAAAAGGGCATTCCGGAGGAAGTCATTCCTACGCTGATTCAAGCCAGGAAAGATGTTACTGCAAAACATTATCACCGCATATGGCGGAAATATGTTGCTTGGTGTGAGGCCAAAAAGGCCCCAACAGAGGAATTTCAACTAGGTCGATTTCTGCATTTCCTACAAGCAGGAGTGTCTATGGGCCTAAAATTAGGCTCCATTAAGATACAGATCTCGGCTCTGTCGATTTTCTTCCAGAAAAAATTAGCTTCAGTACCTGAAGTTCAGACATTGTAAAAGGAGTGCTGCATATCCAGCCCCCAGTTGTGCCTCCAGTGGCACCTTGGGATCTCAACGTGGTGTTGAGTTTTCTTAATATCACATTGGTTTGAACCACTAAAAACCGTGGATCTAAAATATCTCACGTTGAAAGTGGTCATGTTATTGGCCTTGGTTTCGGCCAGGCGTGTATCAGAATTGGCGGCTTTGTCATATAAAAGTCCTTATCTGATTTTCCATATGGATAGGGCAGAATTGAGGACTCGTCCCCAGTTTCTCCTTAAGGTGGTATCAGTTTTTCACTTGAACCAACCTATTGTGGTGCCTGCGGCTGCTAGGGACTTGGAGGATTCCAAGTTACTGGACGTAGTCAGGGCCTTGAAAAATTATGTTTCCAGGACGGCTAGAGTCAGGAAAATTGACTCGCTATTTATCCTGTATGCACCCAACAGGCTGGGTGCTCCTGCTTCTAAGCAGACTATCGCTCGCTGGATCTGTGACACGATTCAGCAGGAGCATTCTGCGGCTGGACTGCCGCATCCTAAATCAGTGAAAGCCCATTCCACAGGGAAGGGGGGCTCATCTTGGGCGGCTGCCCGAGGGGTCTCGGCTTTACAACTTTGCCGAGCTGTTACTTGGTCAGGGGCAAACACGTTTGCAAAATTCTACAAAATTGATACCCTGGCTGAGGAGGACCTTGAGTTCTCTCATTCGATGCTGCAGAGTCATCCGCACTCTCCCGCCCGTTTGGGAGCTTTGGTATAATCCCCATGGTCCTTACGGAGTTCCCAGCATCCACTAGGACGTCAGAGAAAATAAGATTTTACTCACCGGTAAATCTATTTCTCGTAGTCCGTAGTGGATGCTGGGCGCCCATCCCAAGTGCGGATTGTCTGCAATACTTGTAAATAGTTATTGCTAACTAAAGGGCTATTGTTGAGCCATCTGTTGAGAGGCTCAGTTGTTTTCATACTGTCAAACTGGATATAGTATCACGAGTTGTACGGTGTGATTGGTGTGGCTGGTATGAGTCTTACCCGGGATTCAAAATCCTTCCTTATTATGTCAGCTCGTCCGGGCACAGTGTCCTAACTGAGGCTTGGAGGAGGGTCATAGTGGGAGGAGCCAGTGCACACCAGGTAGTCATAAATCTTTCTAGAGTGCCCAGCCTCCTTCGGAGCCTGCTATTCCCCATGGTCCTTACGGAGTTCCCAGCATCCACTACGGACTACGAGAAATAGATTTACCGGTGAGTAAAATCTTATTTTCCAGCTGGGGACTGTTTAAAATAGGGAAGTGCCTCCCAAAATAGATATGCATGTCATTTGATAGTGAAAAAATCTGTATGGCCTCTGCCGTCAACGTCAAAAGAGGAATGGTTTTAAAAAAAAAACATAATGTCTCTGAGGCAGTCATAAGGTCAGCCATGACTTCAGCTTGCATGGAAAGAGGCAAAATAGCTGCCTGGGCTTGTAACAGGCAGAAATAGATATGGGTAATGTTTCATGGAGGCATCACCCTTCACAATAGCTGCTCGCAGAGCAGTTTGCTTACATACATGGAAAGCTGATTCAGAATCAAATTAGGTTCTGGGAACTTAACTTTGGCTGGAACTCTCTGTTGAGTAAAGTATTAACAGATATTTGGGAGTCAGAAGCAGACTCCAATAAGGTCACGTTTCCTTCCACATATAGCCCCTGTTTAGGGGTCTGATTTTCCGTCTTGTCGGTCGTAAAGGAAAAGCAAAAGGATCGTAACAGCGACCAGAGGGCCAGCTTCCAAACAAGAGGATAAGCCATCAGCATGATGGTGCAGGTCTCCTTCTGTGGGATCCCAGGGTAACGGGTCGACTTCTTCAGTTTGCACAGATACAGTAGGTGCAAGAAGCGGTATCTCTAGTTTATGCTTTCCTTTCAAGAAGCATCCTCCTCAAAGGTTCTTCTGTTCCAGCCCATCTCGGGTAAAGGCGAAGGTGAGGGATTTGCATGAAGCAGTTCAGAAATTGCTTTTGTCAGGAATAGTCATTCCGGTAACCCCTGCACAATGGGGGGTTTTACTCCAACCTGGGTTTGAGTCAAAAGGATCCTTCGCTCCATTCTCAATCTCAAAAAGTCTAAACTGATAAGTTTGGGTACCACAGTTCACATGGAGACATTGCACTCCATAGTTTTGTCGGGGAGCCATTAGATCACATAGTATTCCTGGATAAGTCAGGAATCTTACCTTCAGGCTCCGATAGCACTGTCCATCAGTGTTATCTCAAGGTTTACCATCCTTCAGCAACATTTCAGTTCTAGGCCTTACCCTTTGTGTTAGCCACAGCCCCAGAGTATTTACCAAAATGATTATGGCAGTTTATCTCCGCTAGCAGGGGATAAGAAAATTGCCATACCTTGACCACCTTTTTTATAATGGCACAATACAGGAAAGGTTTCTGTGCCATCTCCAACACACAATAACTTGTCTGCAGAGGCACGGGTGGTTCATAAATTGGCAAAGTCATCTCTGGTTCCGTCACAACGGATGACTCACGGTGGGGCTGTACTGAATTCGTCTGCAGAAAATATTTACCTCGGAACAAGATATCCAAGGTACAGTCAGGGGAGTTGTTACACAGTCAAACAATATCAATTCACACAGCAATGCGAATGATGGGTTTGATGGTGTCAACAATAGACATGGTGGAGTGTGCACAATTCCATTCAAGACCTCTACAGCATCTGTTTCTATCTACAGCCGCATCACACTGGATATGCCCAATCTCATCTGATGTTGGAAGTTAAGCAGTGTTGTGTCTGGTTAAATTCACTGATAGGAGACCACCTGTGAATACCAGGTGGTGTAGGTGGGCCAGATGGACAATAAACAAACAAGTACATGGTACTGTCAGAAAAGGTAAGAAAGTCAGTAGCCTGGTGGCTGCAAACATTCCATCTAGACCAGGGGACACCCTTTTGGATATCAGGTTGGGAGATCCTGACAACAAATGCCAGTCTTCGGGGCTGGGGGGGGGGGGGGGGGGGGACCACAGATTATGATTCTGGAGACTATGGACCACAGAAGAAAGTTGCCTGCTAATAAACCTGTTAGCACTTCGGGCCATATACATGGTCCTGATTCAGGCAAAGGACACTCCTAAAGAAAAACCAGTCCAGATCCGCAGGGACAAGGCAACGGCAGTAGTGTACCTCAACCTTCAGAGAGAAACACGCAGCTAAACAGCAAGGAAGGAGGTAAGTCACATACTAAAGTTTGCAGAACTCCATGTTCCAGCCTTGTCCGCATTGTTCGGTCCGGGAGTCCTAAACTGGAGAGCAGACTTTCTCAGCCGACACGCCATTCAGGTAAGCGAATGGGCTTTGCACCCAAAAGTCGTTTCAAACTCTGGTAGACAAGTGGGGTTGGCCAGAGATAGATCTCATGGAGTCCCATCTGAACAACAAAGAGTCCATAATTGGGTCAGGAACAAAGGATCAGGGAGTGATCTTTGTGGACGTCTTTTCAATGGGAATTTCATTTCACTTATGTGTTTTCTCAAATCATCCTGCTACCCAGTATAGTGAGGGAAAGTACAACAGAAGTGCCGGGATTCTAATAGCTCCGGCTTGGCCCAGAAGTCGTTGGTACACAGATCTGCAGAAAATGTTGAATGCCATTTCTGCTTCCTCTACGTCCAGATCTACTAATGCAGGTTCCTTGTTATCACAGATATCTGGATTGACTGTCTTGATGGCGTGGCTCTTGAAATCTATATCCTGAAGTCAAAAGGATTCTCACAGGTAAATCAAACAATGCTCAGAGCAAGGAAAACTTCCTTGGCTCGTATTTATCACCAAATATAGCAAGCCTATATTCATTGGTACAATGGAAGAGGTATGGACCCGAAATCTTTCAGAGTTTCCTGGGTTCTAGCATTCCTTCAGGCAGGAATGGATAAATGTTTAAGGGTGGCTTCCTTGAGAATGCAAGTGTCAGCATTGACTGTATGGTTCCGAAAGAAAATTGCCAAATTGCAGGATGTGCACACTTTTTCCAGCGAATGCTGCGCATTTAACCTCCCTTTGTTCCTCCTTGGGACTTAAGTCTAGTCCTTAAAGCACTTCAAGTTGCTCCGTTTGAACCACTAAATAAAGTGGATCTTAAATGGTTGACAGCTAAAGTTCTCTTTCTACTGACTATGGCATCAGCTAGAAGAGTGTCAGATTTAGGAGCACTGTCATGTGAATCTCCTTGTCTGATGTTTTATCCAGATAAAGTAGTTCTCAGAACTAGGTCTGGGTATCTTCCTATGGTGGGGTCTAGATTCCACCTTAATGAAGAAATTGTAGTCCCGGTTTTTCAGGTATCGGGACTTTCTGCGGGAGATGCGTCGCTGGACGTAGTCCGGGCATTAAGGTTCTACGTGGATCGTACCAGTGCCATCAGAAAAACAGATTCTCTCTTCATTCTCTACGGATTTCACAAGAGAGGTTGGCCTGCTACTAAACAGACGCTGGCAAGATAGCTTTGAATGACGATTTAAAAAGCATAGTTCTCGAGCTGATCTCCCTGTTCCGGCTAATGCCTCTGTTCACTCTACTCGTAAGGTAGGTCCTTCATGAGCAGCACAGCATGTTGCTTCAGCAGAACAGATATGTAAGGCAGCCACATGGTCTTCCATTAACACACTTATTAGACATTATGCCTTGGATACTTTTGCCTCTCATGACGCTGAATTCGGGCAAAGGGTTCTCCTGTCCAATCAGGAGCGTCCCCACCACTAAAAATTGCTTTGGGAAATCCCATTGTTATCCTGTGGATAACCTGTGGACCCAGCTGGAGAAATATACTTTATGGTAAGAACTTACCATTGATAACGGTATTTCTCCTATGTCCACAGGTTCCACAGGGATCCCACCCTGACGCATCTGATTTGAGGATCTTTCTACTCACTAAACTCTTCCTTCTTGTACGGAAGGGTGTGCATGTTTGTTCTTCTCGCCTGATTAGGGCTCTACATGATGCTCCTGCCTAAATGCTTTGGAATCCAACTGATTTGCCTGAGCCAGTGAGCGGGGATATATAGACGGGTCCGTTGCATCCTGGGAGGACTGGAAGCTTGTGATCGTTTGGTGCCAATCCGCTATCGCTCCATCATATCCCATTGTTATCCTGTGGAACCTGTGGACATAGGAGAAATACCATTATCAACGGTAAGTTCTTACCATAACGTATATTTTGGCACCCAGTGCAAGGCAGTAATTTGGCACAAACCCTCCCCCCCAAACCTCCCCCCCAAAAAAAAAAAATAATAATAATAATAATAATAAAAATACAAAGGAACAAAAAAAATTACAACTTCGCCTCACAGTAGTGCAAACTTATTCTAATTACACTGCACAGTAGTACTCCTCATTACGCTGCTGGGGAGAGAGGGAGAGAGAGAGAGAGAGAGAGAGAGATGGGAGAGAGGGGTGAGGAAGAGAGAGTAATCACACACATACAGTAAGTACACACAGTGCCCCTTTCCTGAGTCACACTCACCATTTAGGCAGGCTCAGGATGATGCTGCATAGTGAGGTCTCCACTCCCCTGCCCTCCTCTCTCCTATGCAGGCTGGCTGGGTTTGCACTGACAGTGCAGTGCCTTGTAGCCCCGCCCACTTTTTGACTGCACCTCCGGCTGCACTGTGGCTGATGAAAGACTTAGGAGGCTGAGGTAACTTGCCCCCAGTGAACCCTCTTAATCTGGCTCCCCCTGACTTTCTGTGGCTGCGGTTGAAAGGAGCCGGACTCACAGCAATGAATAAATTGAAAGTAAACTACAGCCTTTGCAAGGGCGTCTGGGAACTGTAGTTTATTTTCAGCTTCTTTATTGCAAGACGCCAGGCACATTGCAATGAAGAAACTGAACATAAACTCCAGTTCCCAGCAGCCCTTGCAAGGGCTGTAGTTTACTTTCAAATTATTCATTGCTGTGAGTCCGGCTCCTTGCAACCGCAGGGGGAGGGGGTGTGTTAGGGGGGTTGAAGTGACTGTCCTGGTGCCTCCCTCTGATCCAGCGCCTAGGTCACATGCCCCCCCCCCCCCCTCCCCTAGTTGCTGCCATGATTAAATGAACTATAATATAATTCATTTAATTAAAAAGCTAGCTGTGATATCACTGGGAGCACATTGGCCTTACAGTGCAAGATGCCCGATATGACACAGCTGCTCCAAGAAGTGTAGCATACTGATTACATTCACAGTGTACTAGAGATGCTGGGCTGCAACTTTTACCGTACAGGAATTAGAAAGTCACAGATGACGCACAACAGAATGGGGTGTGAGAAAAAGCTGCAGCTGCTGCATTGTAGCACTTCATATACAGATTCAGACTCATTCGCACATGGATGTAGCAATGTCACATAGCAAATTGATCAGTCTAATCTAGCAATGTACTGTAGTTTTGTTGCTCCCAGTTTTATTTATGTGAATAAGATGCCCATTATGAGCAAGAAGGACACTCTGCGAAGACGAGTCGCCAGGACCTGGTACTCCGAGAGGTGTTATTTGGTATGACTGATGCCACAGTGTATGAGGATACATGTGTAGTTCAGTACTGTTTACACTGTCAAAAGTAAAATGACTGGAATTGTTGCATTTTTACCTCTTTTTGGTTAATATTTTAACTTATTCTGGAAAGGATCCCATCCATAATCACGTCATTAATATCCACCCTAACTGATGTATTCTTATGGCCCGTACACACTATGCAATATCATTTACAATTTAAACGATATTGTTAATTTCTGAATGATATTGTGTAATGTGTATGCTTGATCCGACGTACGATGCGCGCTCCCGCGGGTCGCCTGCGACCTCGTACATCGGACTGCATGCAGTCTTGATGAGGCGATATAGTGTGCTTTTGTACTCCAGTGATGACTTTGTTTGTAGACATCGTTTGACATTGTTTGTAGTGTGTACACACGATCCGATTCGATATGATATCTTATACAATATCAGACAATATCGTATCGTATGGTATCGCATAATGTGTACATACCATTAGGAAACAGTCATTGTTTAGCTCCCTAACCATAAACAAAATTATTTCCCGGTCTAATATTCCTTACTTATATATGAACAGGATTAACGTCTCTCTTTCTTCCCTATCAATTGCCTGATTTACTGTGATATTATGTTCCTGTTTATGTGATTATTTCAGGATATCGGTTTTATTAAATACAATTATCACATAATAATTTACAGGTTCACATTCTTACATATGTAGAGGAAGCTCATTACCTGGAAAATGAACTGCAAGCCTTTGTACAACAGCAACTGAAACGCCTAAAGGAAGAACTAAAAGAGTTATCAAAAAGCTTACATTCCAAAGAGGAGGTAAACATACAATGTGTAATATGCTAAAGCTCCCAGCAGATTTTTTTTTGTGTAGCTCACTAATAATGTTGAATGTAGGCCATTTTGCGCTCAAAGTAGCTCACTTTTGGCGTTTTGAGCTACTTTGAGCTCAAAATCACATAGTGTGTATGGCGGGGCGATGAGCGGTGATGCGCCCTCCCGCCGTCTGTTGGCCTGTTTTACCGGCCGAGTGAACCACTTTCCACAGTCTCCTACTGAGAACAATGGTTCACCTTCGTGAACCTCGCTGAGCCGGGTGAAAATCGCTCAGTGTGTATGCACTGTGTGATTTTCTGACCAGCAATGTTCACATCATCTCTCTGTATACACACTGGGCAAAAATGTCCAGTGTGTTTGCACTCTTGTTGCTAGTCTATTGCTGAGGTCCTTCCCCCTCATTCGTCATACAGATCCCCCTTTGAAAAGCAGCGCAGCGTGAAGTGGCATATACCTGCGGCTGTACCTTCAGTCATGACTAAGCAGAACAGTCCCTAAAATCGTGACAGACCCGCTAAAATTGAGACGATTGGAAAACAATTATGCTCTCTCCTACCTGTTATTACGGAGTTCACTAACGGCTGCTGGTATCTTCTGTATAGACTTTTACTAAGGAGCAGGTTGTTTAAGCCTCTGATCATTGGCAGATTTGAGTTGTAGATTTAAATCGGCAATATAAATAAATATTAAACCTGGCTTGTTTTGCATTTCTTTTTATTGCCGTCTTAAAACTGACAATGATTGGTGGCTTTGACAAACCCTGCCTTACAGTAGTAAATTGATCCTTCAAACTAATTTGCTGCTTGTCGAGATCTGGGAATGTTGGAGCTCCTTTTGGGAAAAGGGTAAATAATATAGTTAGAGGAAGTCAAGGAATGAATAAACGCTTTATGCATAGCCAGATTAAGGGGGGGGATTCAGGGCATACTGTACCACGGGCCTCCCTCTGTCAGGAGGGGCCCCTCGGCCAGAGCACACTGACATCACTCCCTCTTATGCAGCAGCAGAACCAGACAGCCAGAATGTGAGCAACAGCAGTATCAGATTTCATGAACTATCGACGGAGCTTCCCAACCAGAGGAGAGATAGGAGGGTGGAGATAGCTGCAAGTGACACAGGGTGGGATCACTGTGGTGTCTGAGTCCTGTGTAACTTGTTATCTAATGAGGGTCTAGACCAAGTGATTTTCAACCTTTTTTTAGTCGCGGCACACTGAACAATATTTTAAAATTGCCGAGGCACACCATCAGTTCCCCACAGAAAAAAAACAAAAAACACACATTAGCCCTCATAGTAAAAAAAAAATCCACACATACATTGGCCTACTCAGAAAAAACAATCACATTGTTCCCCACATAAATCATATTGCTCCCTACATAAATCCTACTGCTCCCCACATGAATTATTCACATATTACCCGCATAAATCCATAAATCCTTATTCTCCCCACATAAATCCTATTGTTTCCCACAGGAGAAAAAAAATATCAAATATTAGCCACTACCGGTCAGCTGTCGTCCTCCGTGTCCCTCAGTGGCGGGGGGTTGTTCATAGTGGAGTGCTGCGAATACTGAGCAGCGGGCAGTCGGGCAGGTGTGGATGTGGGTGTGCAAGGAAAGCTGGGTATGCAGGCAGGAACTGGAAGATGTGTATGCAGGCGGGTGGGCTGGCAGGGTGGTGAGACGCGGCGGCCTTGACCTATGATATCACACCGCCTCGTCTTCAAGGCATACGTCACAGCCGGAGCACAACTGATCCTCTAAGAAGAGCCCGGGCCAACAGTTCACTCTGAAGGTGCAGGAAGCTGCTCTGGCTCCGCGGCACACCTTGCAACTGGTCGCGGCACACTAGTGTACCACGGCACACTGGTTGAAAAAGCCTGGTCTAGACACACACACACAGTCCTCCTGAGTCCTGTCCCAGTGTGTAAGTAGTACAGAGGCTGTTGCTATTTTTGCATGTGACCAGATAAATTCTAGATTTTATTTTTCTATGTGTTTTAAGGTTGTTTAAGTTGTTCCACTACAAGAACATTTTATAAAATAGTTGTCTTTCAATTAGGTGGTGCTATAAACAGGACAAAATGCTCTCTACCTGGACTTCCTTCTTAATTTATGATTGCAATCACCTGTGTTGAAACATCCTTATTATCAGTGAAATAGTTCAACACAGGTGACTACAATCATATATTAAGAGGGAAGTCCTTGAAAGAGCATTTTGTCCCTCCAGGAATTGGTCATGTTGGCAGGTATGCACAATCTTCTAAACAACCCCCCACCCCCCCACCCCCTACCCTCCACTGTGGACGCCCTTTATAAAGTGCCCCAGGCAGTCCCAAGGCTTAGTCCGGCCCTGGCTTTATGCCTTTATCCCCCAAACAGACATGATATTAATATAATCATATATGAAAAATAGGTCTCTTTCCAGTCAACGAGGGTCATTATCGAATGGATAGCAATCACATTTACATATTTTTCCTCACTGAGCCCCAACAGTAACCTAATTGCATTCACAATTAATAAATAGATATTTTTTCCTCCAATACACAAAATCAAAGAATAGTGTTCACTTTTAATAAATAAGACTTTTTCCCCAAATAGCCTGACAGTAAATTAATTGCGTGCACATTTAAATCTTTTTATTTGTATCATCAGACAACAGATAACAAGAAAACGTGGAAATGACACAAAATAAAATATTATTTATTACCAGTTATTTATATAGTGCACACATATTCCGCAGCAATTTCAAGAGAATATTTTGCCCATTCACATCAGTCCCTGCCCCAGTGGAGCTTACAATCTATATTCCCTACCACATGTACACGCACACACATTCATGCTAGGGTTAATTTTTTGTTGGGATCCAATTAGCCTACCAGTATATTTTTGGAGTGTGGGAGGAAACCAGAGTACCCGGAGGAAACCCACGCAAGTACGGTGAGAATATACAAACTCCACACAGTTGGGGTCACAGTGGGAATAGAACCCAAGACCTCAGTGCTGTGAGGCAATAATGCTAACCATTACACCATCCATACTACCCACAAGTGTATCTATAGTGTAGTAATTTAAAAAAAAGGTAATAGTAAAATAAAATGATAAAAATAGCAGTGTGTTCTGATAACTGTCAATCAAAACATGAAACAGATTGCATGGGTTCAAAAGTGTGAGATGGAGAAGTTTCGTTCCTGGTGTAGAGAAACAGTATCTGCAGAGGTACTGTATTAAATTTATCCAGAAAAAGAATAGGTTAGTTGTGAAAGGTGAACCAGGACATCCAGACATCATGGAATGCAGTGAATTTGTCTCAAGGGAGACTTATTATTTACAATTGCATTCACATATAATAAATAGGTCCATTACCTCTTGTGATCAGCATCAACATCAAATTTATAGAATTTCTAGTTATAGAAAAATAGTTCAACCAAATTACATCAAGTAAAGTCCTTGAGTGTGGGATTGGTGGTCCTCCTGGAATTAGACAGACCAGCCCCAGCCATATGTTTTAATTAAGTACCTCGAGTTCACCTTAAAGGTTATTGTATTTCTGCCTGCCCTGATATACCAAAGTATGCTGAAAGAAGGGTATTAAAGTCTCCACTAACAAATAGTAGGCCTTTCTGGAACCCACGCAATTCTGCAAAGAAGGCTTGAATGAAGCTCAATAAAGAAAAGAAAGGAGCACTAATAAACCTGAGTAACAGGACAAAGATAACATTTAATGTATAAAACCATTTATTAACATTAAAAGACATTAAAAAAATGGTATAGGCTGCTGATGAGTTCCTGCTAGGGGATACAGTCGTTAGGTCGCCACAGCTTAGGTCGACAGTCATGAGGTCGACCACTGAATGTCGACATACATTAGGTCAACATGGTCATTAGGCCGACATGTACTAGGTCGCCAGGTCAAAAGGTCGACATGAGTTTTTCCATTTTTTTTTTCTTTTTTCATTTTTTGGACTTTTTCATACTTGACAATTCACATGGACTACAATTGGGAACGGTAACCTTGTCCAAAGCATTGCGAGCGAAACGGTGCACTAATTGGTGTTCCCCGTCACTTTACGAATAAAAATGACACCAAAAAAAGTCCAAAAAACATGTCGACCTTTTGACCTGTCGACCTAGCACATGTCGACTTAATGACCATGTTGACCTATTGTCCCTATCGACCTAATGCATGCTGACATTCCATGGTCGACCTAATGACTGTCGACTTAAGCTGAGTCGACCCAGCGACCCATACCCCCTGCTGAGTATAGTCCTAACTTCAGTGTTGCCACTGATATTGCCATCAGCACATGACCATTGATGGCTGAAAATCCATCAAACTCTTACTTTAGTGTCGGTGGTACCCCATCATCATCAGCCACAAAATATCAATACTATACAATACAAGTATAGCCTCAGTCGCCAAGAAAAAACATTCAACCTATAGTACTCAGTGGGCATGGCAGCCTTACACCATGTAGTGTTTATGTAGTATCTCTTGAGGGGTGTATGAATCCCCTTTACAACTGCTGGATCTATACCCCCTTTTTAGTCCCATCCCCTTCTAAATGAAGCGTCTCCCTAGTCCTGCTGTATATCAAGATATGGAAGTGTTGAGTACATGGCTAATGCAAATCCCCCACCAAGTATCTTAGGTCTGGGACATCTAACTGAGGGCACCCTGAAAGAGAAGCACCCGAGACACATACTCCAGTGCCTTCCCCTTAAGCTGGCTCTGGGCATGACTACACTCAGCCATTCACCACTTTTCTCAATTACACTGCATTGCAAAAAAAAACATGCGTGTGTACTAAATAAAGATGTGGCTTGCAGCTGCATTAGGTCTATGTTAGGTCAGAGTCTGGCTGTGGCCCACAGTTTCTTTTTCCATAAAAACTGTTAATATCCAAGGAAGGTGACTCTAGACCAGGGGTGGGCAATTATTTCAGCTGCAGGGGCCGCTTAACAGTTCCAGTGAATATTTGAGGGCCACACACAAAATATCTTGTATATACAATACCTATCACAAAAAATGCTGTAAGATTTTTATAAAAAATATTTTTATTATACAAGGCAAACAGAATAAGAAAATTAACACTGATACAATATGGAAAACAGTAAATGTCTAGATAGGCATACAAGGAACAGAAATGGAGGAAGAGGAGAAGAAGAGAGAAAACCAGGGTCAGTAGAATAACAAACACTCAAGCCTTCGTACAATCAAAGTGAGCGTCATTTAAAAAAAAAAAGAACAACAATCAAAAGTGGAATTAACAATTACATAAAAGAGTCAGTGAGATAACTGAAACCTCTGATGCGCATTAACCAGAGAAGCAAAGTCAGGCATCATCTTTGTTGTCGCAATCCGGAGCACAGCTGCAAGGTGCTCGTCGTTCATGGAAGATCTGTGTTTTGACTTGTTAAATTTCATCACAGAAAATGCCTGCTCACATATGTAGGTTGAACCAAATAGCACAAGTATCTTCCGCGCATGAGCCTTGATCTTTGGAAAGTTTTGACCCATTGAGGGAGGCATAAACCCGTGGGAGAAGGTTCTGATTTGAATTGCAAAGCATCACACTGCAGGTCAATAAGCTCTAGTTGAAGATCACAAGGAGCATTGTCAACATCAAATGTGAAAGGTGAGGAGACCAAAGATAAATCTTATTCTATTGTTTTGAAATCATTGAATCTTCGTGAAAACTCCCCATGTAAATCGAGTATTGATGATGCGTATTTTTCCAGATTTTCATCTGAAACAGCAACTTGCTGCAAAGTGTAGAAATGAGTGAACTGCTTGTTTCCTAAATGACGGGAGAAAAGCAGCAATTTTGTCATAAAGGACTTCACACTGAAATGCAGATCATGAGCAAAAAGCCCCTTCCCTTGCAGTCTTAGATTTAATTCATTCATGTGGCCCATAACATCAACAGCAAATGCAAAATCAGATAGCCAATCCTTAAGGGGGGTACACACGGAGAGATCCATGTTTAAAATCTAAGCAATCTGACTAGGTTGCTTAGATTTTAAGCACGGATCTGTCGTGTGTATGCCCCCCAGCAATAGAGATGCGCGGCCCTGCGCATCGCTATCGCCGGTGCTAGATTGAGCCTAGCGGACTGTGTGAAGTGAGCGGCCCCCCAGCCCCCCCCCCTCGCTCAGCACACATTGCGCTGTACTGAGCGGGGGGAGAGGTGTGTGCTGAGCGGTCTGTGTTAAGATCGCTCAGCACACATCTCTCCCGTCAGTACTGGCCTTTATTTTTCAGCTGGAGAAATCAGAATCTTTTTTTTTTTCATGTTAGAAACAACCCAATCTGCTCTCTCAGCTCCCACACTCTTTTCAAAACATTCCCCAAGCTAAGCCATCTCACATTGGTATGATACAGGATATCTGTGTGCTCAGCTTCAGTCTCCTCTAGCAGAGGTACAAATTGTCTGTGATTTAATCCTCTTGCGCGAATGTAGTTGACCACTTATGTAATAGTGTCCACAACGTTGCTTAATTTTAAAACACTTTTACAAAGGACCTCTTGATGTATGATGCAATGTAGAAAGACAATTTTGTGTTCTGGATTCTTTTCACTGACTTGGTCTTGAATTCTTTTTAGCAATCCAATATTTTTTCCTGTTAGATTGGGGCTTCCGTCAGCTGTCACACCAGCCAATTTTTCCCACTCCACTCCAAATTTGGACACACACTGATTTACAGCCTCCAATAAATCCTTTCCAGTTGTTGTATCTTTCATGGACTGCATTGATGCCAGTTCTTCTGTAATGTCAAAATTTTCATTGATACCTCGAATGAAAATCATTAACTGGGCTGTGTCTTTGACATTACAACTTTCATCCAGTGCTAAAGCAAAATCTGACATATTGTTGACTTTCTTTTTTAATTGCAGTTCCATATTCTCGGATATCTCCTCGGTGCGCCTCACAACAGTTCGCCGTGACAAGCTAATGTTTTCAAACATTTTTTTCTTGTCTGGGCACAATATTGCGGTAGAGTCAACCATACATTTCTTTATAACGTCTCCTTCAGTGAACGACTTACTGTTCTTGGCGATTTTGTGTGCTATTAAATAGCTCACCTTTGTAATTCCATCCTGTGCAGATGACAATTTTGTGAAAAATGTTTGCTCTTTTTGCATTCGAGCAACCATCTCATTGGCTTTCTCCAATTTGGCTTCAGCAGATACATTTTTATACTTCAAAGCATGCTTTGTCTCGAAATGGCGATTTAAATTATATTCTTTGAATACTGCCACAGATTCCTTACAAACTAAGCACACTGCTTTTTCACTAACAAGGTAAAAAAAATATTTAGGAGTCCATTCTTCGTTGAATTTTCTGCATTCACCGTCTATCTTTCTTTTCTTTGTGAAACTTATTTCTTAGCCTGTTGATTTTAAATCAAATTCAAAATTTAGGCAAAAAATATAAACAAGACTCACACTCATTACTGACATCTGTATGATGTTTTTATGTTCTCCAATGTTTGTATGGCTTTCCTCACACACCACAAAAATATACTGGGAGGTGTTGCGGAATTCATACTGTAAGTGCAAAAAAGGGCGGGGACTAATATGAATGATAAATATTTGTAGGCGTAAGTCCTGGGCTGCGCAGAGACTGCACTAAGTAGATTTTTGCAGCTCTGCGTACACATACGATGGCACACTTGCACAAGCGAATTTTCACTCCCCCTGGGGTCTGCGACTACCTGAACGCAGGGCAGCAAAATTAGCAGCAAAGTGATCAGGTCTGAATCAGCCCTTTAGTCAGCAGTTGCAGCAAAATGCAAATGCAGCCAACTCAAAATAAGACCCGTTATAGAGCCCAATTCAGACCCGATCGCTGCTGTGCATTTTTGCACAGCGGGCGATCGGCTCTGAACTGCACATGCACCGCAATGTGCAGGCGCGTCGGTCCGCAGCGCCGGGCAGCGACGGGATGGTGCGAACAAAGCGATCACATGGGTGATAGCAAGGTGATTGACAGGAGAGGCCATTTGTGGGTGGCTACTGACCGTTTTAGAGGAGTGTCCGGAAAAACGCAGGAGGGACCAGGCATTTGGAGGGAGGGTTTCTGACGTCAGCTCTGGCCCCGATCATTGCACTGGAAGAGTAAGTCCTGGGCTGTGCAGAGAGTGCACAAACTTTTGTTTGTGCAGCTCTCTGCACATGTGATCGCACACCTGCACAGCAAATTCCCCCTCCCCTGTAGGCGGCGACTACCTGATCGCAGCAGTGCAAAAATCACCTGCTAGTGATCAGGTCTGAATTAGGCCCATAGTTATGTATATAACTATAAAAACATAGTATATGTAATTATAAAAACACACACCATAAAATACATTACACTGCATACATAGTTTTTTACAGGCAAAATACAAATGTCTAAAAAAACACATTAATCCAATAATAATAAAAAACAAAACCCAGTGATGAAAACAAACAAACAAACAAACAAACAAACAAACACCATCCTGTGTAATGCTGTTATCAATCATATTCACAGCTCCTGTCTCTCCCTGGGCACAGTTACTAGCTCACCCCCCCCCCCCCCCCCTCTCTCCTAAGCCCATATAGCAGTCCCTAACCCCTTCCCCCCCTCCCCTGAACCTATATAGCAATCTCTACCCCCCCCCCCTTCCCCGGAACCTATATAGCAGTCTCTATCCACCTCCCCTGGATCCATATAGTAGCTTTTAAAGTTAAACACAGATCCCTTTACCTTTGATGTATTTTTCACAGTGGCAGATCCGCTGCCCAGATGATCCGCTGCCTGTTGCCAGATATGCTGCCTGCTGCCAGTTCCGCTGCCCGCTCTGCTGCACAGAGTCGCTACTGCTGCCCGCTCCTGCCGTGGCTCCACCCCCATGATGCCCAGCGCCTGACGTCACAGAGGAAATCTTGGTCAGCAGACCCTGTAATGTGACCGGGATTTCCTCAGAGGCGCTGCATCTCGGAGCTGTGTAGCGCAATGACAAGCGGCTCAGCCAGTCGGGCCGCTTGTCATTGCAGACTGGTGGGGGACAGCGAGCCCATGGGCCACATGTTACCCACCCCTACTCTAGACAGTACCCTAACAGAAGTGGCAGAGATGTTGTCTTGTAGCCTTTCCTGATAGTATTACATTTATGAATGCTACAAATTACTTTTACATAATGGTTCAGGATGTATTTTGGAGGCCATTTTCCATTTAACGATATATCTTGCACTTTAAGATGCTGGGTTCAGAAAAAATTAAAGAGACAATTGCAGATGAGAGAGAATTCCTAAAGCGTTTACAAGAGAAGCAAGCAGAGGAGGAACAAGCCCACAGAAGGCAGATTTCAGAAGAATGTCTAAAACTCCAAGACCAACTAGAACGTGGAGAACTCAATGGTTTCATGAAACAGGTACAATGATCTTTATTATGGTTTATGCAAAATAGAAACTTCTGTTGACTTTACTTCAGCAGGTGTGAGAGATATCACAAATCACAACTGACAATATAAGCAGTCATTTATAAAGTGGAGCTATCAGAAATCGTTCACGGCCTCAACAGATGACCCCTAGGCACCCAAATGAATATTAAAATAAATCTCTTATTTTTGTACTGGTTCAGCGCAAAAAAAAAAAAAAGGGGAGAAATTACGTTCCTGATTGGATATGCAGACTCAGATGTCTCTGTCCGGCCTTCCAAGTGGGTAGAATCCAACTCGTATTATTTCAATATGAAACAGAAAAAATAAAAGGACAACCAATGTGTAGTATTTCACAACAATAAATAGGTCAAAAGTGTCTTTGAATGAGTAGACATAGATATCCAAATGCAGCGTACCCCACTCACTCAGTGATAGGTGGATATATGCATATAAAGGTATCTTTATGCCATCAAATGTCGTGTCTATTCACCCTTGGAGTGCGTTGAAAAGACCGATAGAAAGGGGAAAAATCATCAATATGTACAGCGTACCTGAAAACTTACAGGGAAAAGAGAGATATGAAATATATAAAGGTTTCTTTCAAGTGTGATATTCAGTTGCACACAGCGTACCCAAACTCACTCTTGATGATGTGGAACAATTCCTATCAAGGTATCTTTACTTGGTTGTCTTGGTAAGTGATTCTGTCTTCTAAGTTATACCATATATCCTCAATGTTTTGACATAGGTAAATGGAGCGAGAAGAAAAGAAACCAATATGTAGTATGTATCAATTGGTATAAAGATCTAATGAATAGATCTCCTATTTAGATGCCAGATTTAAGATGCAGTGGAAGCAATTTATGCTGGACTTACACTATATAAAGCAGCAAATTGAATGATGTATTAAGCCTTATAGCAAAATATTGCAAATAGGGTAGCGTACCCCAACACTCACAGCAACACCACCAGTGATAAACACATCAAGGTATCTTTTTCAAGAGTGCAGATAATTTTCATATATTACGTACCAAGACTCACACATGTAAATCAGGCTCCGTTCCTATCAAGGTATCTTTGTACAATTGGTCAGATAATCTCATTCCAGGTCATGGTTTTCCATAAAAATGAAAATTTATTGGACTCCACAAACTCCACAGAGGAGTGTACAAAAATACAACACATACATAAAAAGGAAAAAAAAATCCAGTAAAAATTATTTTTACAATATCAGCAAAAAAAAAAAAAAACTTGAAGTGTAAAAAACAAAGTCCACATGGATTCAATTAAAAATGGCTACTCACACTCCTTGTAGTATAATCAACGCGTTTCAGTCTGAATAGACCTTTATCAAGATGAGTCATCTTGATAAAGGTCTATTCAGACCGAAACGCGTTGATTATACTACAAGGAGTGTGAGTAGCCATTTTTAATTGAATCCATGTGGACTTTGTTTTTTACACTTCAAGTTTTTTTTTTTTTTTTTTTTGCTGATATTGTAAAAAGAATTTTTACTGGATTTTTTTTACTTTTTATGTATGTGTTGTATTTTTGTACACTCCTCTGTGGAGTTTGTGGAGTCCAATAAATTTTCATTTTTATGGAAAACCACGACCTGGAATGAGATTACCTGACCAATTGTACAAAGATACCTTGATAGGAACGGCGCCTGATTTACACGTGTGAGTCTTGGTACGCAATATATGAAAATTATCTGCACTCTTGAAAAAGATACCTTGATGTGTTTATCACTGGTGGTGTTGCTGTGAGTGTTGGGGTACGCTACCCTATTTGCAATATTTTGCTATAAGGCTTAATACATCATTCAATTTGCTGCTTTATATAGTGTAAATCCAGCATAAATTGCTTCCACTGCATCTTAAATCTGGCATCTAAATAGGAGATCTATTCATTAGATCTTTATACCAATTTATACATACTACATATTGGTTTCTTTTCTTCTCGCTCCATTTACCTATGTCAAAACATTGAGGATATATAGTATAACTTAGAAGACAGAATCACTTACCAAGACAACCAAGTAAAGATACCTTGATAGGAATTGTTCCACATCATCAAGAGTGAGTTTGGGTACGCTGTGTGCAACTGAATAACACACTTGAAAGAAACCTTTATATATTTCATATCTCTCTTTTCCCTGTGAGTTTTCGGGTACGCTGTACATATTGATGATTTTTCCCCTTCCTATCGGTCTTTTCAACTCACTCCAAGGGTGAATAGACACGACATTTGATGGCATAAAGATACCTTTATATGCATATGTCCACCTATCACTGAGTGAGTGGGGTACGCTGGATCTGGATATCTATGTCTACTCATTCAAAGACACTTTTGACCTATTTATTGTTGTGAAATACTACACATTGGTTGTCCTTTTATTTTTTTCTGTTTCATATTGAAATAATACGAGTTGGATTCTACTCACTTGGAAGGCCGGACAGAGATATCTGAGTCTGCATATCCAATCAGGAACGTAATTTCTCCCTTTTTTTTTTGCGCTGT
Source organism: Pseudophryne corroboree (assembly GCF_028390025.1). Lineage (NCBI taxonomy): Eukaryota > Metazoa > Chordata > Amphibia > Anura > Myobatrachidae > Pseudophryne > Pseudophryne corroboree. The sequence goes on along the minus strand of NC_086453.1, from coordinate 268,152,856 downwards.
GTGTACTAGGAAGGTTTATATTTGTTGTATCTACTCTTGTCTTTAAATGTGGTGACATTTATTTGAAACCATCAAGTACTATAGCTGCATTGCGCCACTTGAGGCACTTTCCTATTTTTCTGTTTTATTCTTATTTTTGTACTGTCTGTCACTGTCTCTGTCGTGCAGATCCTATTATTCCATTATTATTGGATCAGAACTCTGGAAATTATAGATCATGTTCAGTGTCACAGCCACTTAGGCTCTTCTGAGAATGCTGTAGCACTGTCTAGATTAATCCCAGCATAAACTACTCTTAGTTACATGCATATTTCTCTTATAGGCCATCCAGAACAGTAAGTTATATGTAGAAACTAAAGGTCCATACACATTAGACAACGTCGCTGTTTCCCCTCCTGAGCCAGCCGGTCGGTGGCCGCCCATACACACTGAGCAATATGACCGCTCATATCGCTCAGTGACATCACGCAGCCGCTGGCCGTGCATGCAGCTCCTGGATGACAGTCCAGATCGAGCATGCATGCACTGCCAACAGCAACGATCGTTGCCGTCCCGCGGGGCCGTGCATCGATGGTCACCGATGGCATGCACACTTGCCGAGAAAATGAGCGACGTTGCTCAGGAAGGGGGAAAATGAGCGACGTCTCTCATTTTCTTGGCAAGTGTGTATGGGCCTTAAAACTGAAGCACTGTTTGTCAAAACAAATGAATTTATTGTCACACATACAGCACTTACACATAACGCACATATATTTAGTTGCTATATAAACTATTGCGAAATAAAAAATAAAAAAACACATATATTTATTTTTTAAACCCAAAAACCCCAATGCAGCAGACTTAGGGCCTGATTCAGCGTGGATCGCAAACGCAAAATCTTTCTGTAATGGGCAAAACCATGTGCACTGTAGGGGGGGGGGGGGGGGGGGGGCAGATGTAACATGTGCAGAGAGAGTTAGATTTGGGTGGGGTGTGTTTAAAATGAAATCTAAATTGCAGTGTAAAAATAAAGCAGCCAGTATTTACCCTGCACAGAAACAATATAACCCACCCAAATCTAACTCTCTCTGCACGTTACATTTGCCCAGCTTGCAGTGCCCCAGGTTTTGTCCATTAGAGAAAGATTTTGCTTTTGCGATCCATGCGGAATCAGACCCTTACTAGTTTATTATTTAAATGTATTTAGTATAGCTGCTGTCTGGTTCCAGTATATAAAATTGGAAAGGGATTAGTGCCACAGTAACCCACACAGCTTCCAACTATTTATCCACTATGAAATTGTGTTAATACAGCGAATGTACTTTGCTTGCTTAGTATAGCAATGTTCTTCACATGCAATTGTAACAAATTGGTTTGCATGATCCAAAACTGTAACAATGTTCTTTAAAGCACTTTGCAGCAACCCGTGAAATACAGCAAGTCCACTGCAAAAACAGCTCAAATTATACTTCCCTTGGTTGGTGTAGCAGCGTTCTCTACAACTGTGGTAACTCACACAGCAGATTCAGGATACAGGCCATGTAGTTTGTTAGGCAACCATTAATTGGAAAAAGTCTGTCTACAGCTCAGAGGCGGAACTACCGCCAGTGCAACCAGTGCGTTGCACTGGGGCCCGCCTCTGTCCAGGGGCCCAAAGCATGTAATGAGTCAAACTGACTCATTACATGCGGCTGTGTGCTGCGGGCAACCGCTGCCCGCAGCACACAGCCGCCCGGAGAGGAGAGGAGCGCAGCGGCACGCGGGTAAGGAGGAGGAGGGAGGTGGAGGAGGGAGCTGCAGCAGCGCTTTGTTACTGGTGGAGGCGCTGCTGCTGCTACCCCTCTGCTTCACTATAGGCTGTCTTCCGAGAACAGCCTATAGTGAAGCAGAGGGGCAGCAGCAGCGCCTCCACCAATAACACAGCGCTGCTGCAGCTCCCTCCTCCACCTCCCTCCTCCTCCTTCTCTACTGCCCGGGAATCGTCTGAAGCTGCACCGAGGAGCCTGAGCCAGCGGAGAGGGTAAGTATAATTCTTCTTTCTTTCTTTCTTTCTTTCTTTCTTTCTTTCTTTCTTTCTTTCTTTCTTTCTTTCTTTCTTTCTTTCTGTCTTTCTTGGGACTGCCTGTCACAATGTGTAAAAAGGGGGAATCTGCCTGCCGAAATGTGTAAAAAGGGGGAATCTGCCTGCCGTTATGTGTAAAAATGGGGAATCTGCCTGCCGCAAAGTGTAGAAAGGGGGAATCTGCCTGCCGCTATGTGTAAAAATGGGGAAACTGCCTGCCGCTATGTGTAAAAATGGGGAAACTGCCTGCCGCTATGTGTAAAAATGGGGAATCTGCCTGCCGCTATGCCTGCCGCTATGTGTAAAAATGGGGAATCTGCCTGCCGCAATGTGTAAAAATGGGGAATCTGCCTGCCGCAATGTGTAAAAAGGGGGAATCTGCCTGCCGCAATGTGTAAAAAGGGGACGCTGTCTGCCGTTATGTGTAAAAAGTGTACGCTGTCTGCCGCTATGTTTAACAAGGGCACGCTGTCTGCCGTTATGTGTAAAAAGTGTACGCTGTCTGCCGTAATGTGTAAAAAGGGGGACGCTGTCTGCCGTTATGTGTAAAAAGTGTACGCTGTCTGCCGCTATGTTTAACAAGGGCACGCTGTCTGTCGTTATGTGTAAAAAGTGTACGCTGTCTGCCGCTATGTGTAACAAGGGCACGCTGTCTGCCGTTATGTGTAAAAAGGGGACGCTGTCTGCCGTTATATGTAAAAAGTGCACGCTGTCTGCCGTAATGTGTAAAAAGGGGGATGCTGTCTGCCGTAATGTGTAAAAAGGGGACGCTGTCTGCCGTAATGTGTAAAAAGAGGAATCTGTCCGCCGTAAGGTGTAAAAGGGTCTCTACCTGGTGTAGTGATGCTACTGTGCGGCGTAATTTGAATAATGGAGACTACTGTGTACCGTTTTATGAATTGGTATTACTTTGTGGCCACACCACTTCCCCACGAAGCCACGCCACTATGTATTTTTGCGCGCGCCTGTGGCGTGCACTGCCCCTGTTTTGCATGCAGGGGTGGGGCTCCGATGCCGTTTCTTGCACACTGTGCTAAAATGTCTAGTTACGGCACTGTTGCTAGGTATTCATTGCTCTGGCCCTGAGCAGGTCCCCCTCACCAGATCCTCTCCAGGGGTGAGGGGGTGGATTTGGAGGGGATGGGGGGTGGGGGGGCAAAGCATTTTGTCGCACCTGGGCCCACCGCTCGCTAGTTCCGCCACTGCTACAGCTATAGGAGGAATTCAGTTGGTTGCAATTATCTCACCCAGCCAAATGTGTGGGGCACCTGCCACACTTTACGGTAACAGTATCTCGGCCAAAAAGTGTTCGCTAACCCATAGGGTAACGAGCACTTTTGTGCAAATCAGCCATGCGAAGGGTGCAAGACGGGCTGCCTTTGCTGGCGTTAAACTTTAAACACGTAGAGCCAACTCAAGAAGAGCAAATTATTCCTTGTTTTGGCACTCTCAAACTAATATAATAATTTACTTTAAGTCATCTACCCATTGGGTAGATGACTAGTAGTTTTTTTAAAAATTAACTTTTAATTTCTGTATTAAAACAGCAGGCGAAATATAGTGCAAGTGAAATAAGTGATAAAAGTGAAACAATAAAATACTAAATCACTCTGTCTTTATTTTTTCTTAATGTAGTGTGTCCAAATATTGTAACTTTAATAAAGCTCGTTTATTGCCACAGTAACTTCCTCTAGTCAGATTTGTAACCACTGAATTATGTCAATCAGTTTTCTGTGGCTACAATGAGTCATGTTGTTACTTTATTCAATGTAACTATCTTTTGGTCTTGGTAGTGTGCGCATCACTACGCCATAATAAAACTTGAATCAATCATTACTGCAATCAAAGATCATATACATTTATACAGGGATCAACTGAGCTCTATTAGTTTATGGACTATGCCACTATTCATTGTGTATTATCACTATTATTGAGTGTGTGGGCATGCTATGTATCTGTATGCGCTCATAAGCGCTAATTACACATGTAGTAGTAGTAGTGCCTACAGGGGCGGATTGGGAACAAAAAGCTGCCCTGGAAAGATTTGTACTAGTGGCCCCATATGGGCAGCACCAGAGATGTAAGGTCTAGCCATGGGCCATGGCACCAGCTCCCTCCCCACAAGACTTTCCAGATAGTGGGGATGTCCAGCATCAGTGGGGAAGTTAAAAGGAAATAAAATTAAATGTTATGAGCACATTATATTATACACCTTCAGAATTTAGGAAACTATATAATTGTTTAGAAGGATATATTTTCTTGCTTATTACACCAACCGTATCCTAATCACTATTCACTTAATCTTATATGTCAGCCAAGCAGGCAGACAGAGCATACACTAGATCATCTGCAATCACAGGCTAAGTGGCAAAGTCATTTTCATATATGCAAATTGTTTGGCATCTTATTCATTGGGGTATATTTACTAAAATTCGTATTTTTCAGAATGAGGTTAAAGTTCAAACACGAATGACATCAAAAGTGTAAATTTGCAACTTTTTGAATTTATTACGATTAATTTACTAAGCTGTCGTATTCTACATTTTCGTGTTTTCCGATGTCGATGTCATTCGTATTTTTTGGCAGTGTTTTACGGGAGTGAATAGTAAAACACTGCCGACATTAACACAATGAATCTCGGCCGGATCTGTGAGATCCGTGCAGGGCTTCATTGTGCACCATTCGTAAAAAAAATAACATTGTTACAAATCTAAAAAAAAAGAAATGCGTGGGATCCCCCCACCCCACCCCCACCCCCCCTAAGCAAAACCAGCCTCGGGCTCTTTGAGCTGGTCCTGGCTGACAAAATATGGGGGGGGAAATGACAGGGCTCCCCCATATTTCATAGACCAGCACCGGGCTCTGCGCCTGGTCCTGGTTCCAAAAATACGGGGGACAAAAAGCGTAGGGGTCCCCCGTATTTTTTAAACCAGCACCGGGCTCCACTAGCCAGGTACATAATGCCACTGCCGGGGGACACTTTTATACTGGTCCCGGCGGCCCTGGCATTACATACCCAACTAGTCACCCCTGGCCGGGGTACCCTGGAGGAGTGGGAACCCCTTAAATCAAGGGGTCCCACCCTCCAGCCACCCAAGGCCAGGGGTGAAGCCCGAGGCTGTCCCCCCATCCAAGGGCGGCGGATGGGGGGGCCGATAGCCTATTGTTTTTTAGTAGCAGTACTACAAGTCCCAGCAAGCCTCCCCCGCAAGCTGGTACTTGGAGAACCACAAGTACCAGCATGCGGTGGAAAACCGGGCCCGCTGGTACCTGTAGCACTACTACTAAAAAAATACCCCCAAAAAACAGGACACACACACCGTGACAGTATAAGTTTATTACATACATGCACACCTATGTTCACATGAGGCTCGGTCCTCTTCTCCATGTAGAATCCTAGGGGTACCTGTGAAAAAAATTATACTCACATAATCCAGTGTACCTTCTGTTCTTTGTATAATCCACGTACTTGGCAAAACAAAAAAACGGAAACCCAACCACGCACTGAAAGGTGTCCCATGTTTTCACATGGGACCCCTTTCCCCGACTGCCAGGACCCCCCCTGACTACTGTCAAAGAGGGTCCCTTCTGCCAATCAGGGAGCACCACGTCGTGGCACTCTCCTGATTGGCTGTGTGCTCCTGTAGTGTCTGTCAGGCTGCACACGGCAGAGATACAATGTTGCGCCTATGCGCTCCATTGTATCCAATTGTGGGAACTTTGCGGTCAGCGGTGAGGTTACTTTCGGTCAACCGCTGACCGCAAAGTTCCCACCATTGGATACAATGGAGCGCATAGGCGCTACATTGTATCTCTGCCGTGTGCTGCCTGACAGACAATACAGGAGCACACAGCCAATCAGGAGAGTGCCACGACGTGGCGCTCCCTGATTGGCTGAAGGGACCCTCTTTGACAGGAGTCAGGGGGGGTCCTGGCAGTCAGGGAAAGGGGTCCCATGTGTAAACATGGGACCCCTTTCAGTGCGTGGTCGGGTTTCCGTTTTTTTGTTTTGCCAAGTACGTGGATTATACAAAGAACAGAAGGTACACTGGATTATGGCCCTCATTCCGAGTTGTTCGCTCGCTAGCCGCTTTTTGCAGCAATGCACACGCTAAGCCACCGCCCTCTGGGAGTGAATCTTAGCTTAGCTAAATTGCGAACGAAATATTCGCAATATTGCGAAAAGATTTTACTTTGCAGTTTCTGAGTAGCTTGAGACTTACTCTTCCAGTGCGATCAGTTCAGTGCTTGTCGTTCCTGGTTTGACGTCACAAACACACCCAGCGTTCGCCCAGACACTCCTCCGTTTCTCCAGCCACTCCCGCGTTTTCCCCAGAAACGGCAGCGTTTTTTCACACACACCCATAAAACGGCCAGTTTCCGCCGAGAAACACCCACTTCCTGTCAATCACACTACGATCACCAGAACGAAGAAAAAACCTCGTAATGCCGTGAGTAAAATACCAAACCTCTTAGCAAATTTACTTGGCGCAGCCGCAGTGCGAACATTGCGCATGCGCAGTTTGCGGAAAATCGCTGCGATGCGATGAAAAATAACGAGCAAACAACTCGGAATGAGGGCCTATGTGAGTATAATTTTTTTCACAGGTACCCCTAGGATTCTACATGGAGAAGAGGACCGAGCCTCGTGTGAACATAGGTAAGTATGTATGTTTGGAGGTGTGCATGTATGTAATAAACTTATACTGTCACGGTGTGTGTGTCCTGTTTTTTGGGGGTATTTTATTAGTAGTAGTACTACAGGTACCAGCGGGCCCGGTTTTCCACCGCATGCTGGTACTTGTGGTTCTCCAAGTACCAGCTTGTGGGGGAGGCTTGCTGGGACTTGTAGTACTGCTACTAAAAACAATATTCACATTTTTTTCAAAAGGCTATCAGCCCCCCATCCGCCACCCTTGGATGGGGGGGACAGCCTCTGGCTTCACCCCTGGCCCTTGGGTGGCTGGAGGGGGGGACCCCTTGATTTAAGGGGTTCCCACTCCTCCAGGGTACCCCGGCCAGGGGTGACTAGTTGGGTATGTAATGCCAGGGCCGCAGGGACCTAGATAAAAGTGTCCCCCGGCTGTGGCATTATGTACCTGGCTAGTGGAGCCCGGTGCTGGATTAAAAAATATGGGGGACCCCTACGCTTTATGTCCCCCGTATTTTTGGAACCAGGACCAGGCACAGAGCCCGGTGCTGGTTGATTAAATATGGGGGAACCCCTGACATTTTTTCCCCCATATTTTTTCAACCAGGTCCGGCTCAAAGAGCCCGAGGCTGGTTTTGCTAAGGAGGGGGGACCCCACGCATTTTTTTCCTGAAAAATTAACACTTTCCCACCCCTTCCCACTGACAAACATGCACGGATCTCATGGATCCGTGCATGCCTATCAGAACACGGTAAAAAAAAAGCAGGTCTGTTTTAAATCTGCTTTTTTTACGATTTGTATTTTTTCACGGCAGTGTTTGGCTATTGCCGGCAGTGTTCGTGAAATACACTTTTTAGTAAATTACTGAGTTGTATCAAAACAGTCGTATTTGACCGATGGTGTATTCATTCGTATTTTTTTTCTTTGACTTCCAAAAAAATTCGAATTCCCTCATCACTGCTGAGATTTGAGTTTAGTAAATTCCCGAGATGACACTTTGAAGAAAAAACACCATCTCGGTCAAAATCGGGACCTTAGTAAATATACCCCATTATGTCTACTAATCGGACCACATGTTCTCAAACAAAACAGGACCCGCGGGTGCGTCGGCCCACCGGGAATCTTCCCTGTAGACCCTATGGCCAATCCGCCTCTGAGTGCCTATAATGCAGTTCCCTCTCAGGTACAGATATTCAGCCACTGTGTGCCTCCCGGCATCGCCTCATGGGTCATCACCGTGTATATCTCTCTCTCTCTGCCCAAATAGATACTGTCCTAATTTACAGTGCCGAGATTGCCACTACCCCGCACCGATCTGTGCCGCAGGGAGGTGTGTCTCAATGATAGTACTTTGCCAGTCCCGCATCCGGGCTCATCTCTTTAGTTTCCTGCCTGCTATATATTAAATAATTTCATTGGTGACTCTAATCTCTTATAGTGAACATAGGGGGGTTGTGTGTGCTATTCCCAGCACTTGTTAAACAAAGATATGGGCTCCCTCAGCACTTGTAGTGCGGCGTTGCTCCTCTACTGATGTCATGTTTGTATAATGAAACCTGACAGATATACTAACATTCTCAATATTGACTTGATAACATATAAGCCTTTCTCTGTAATCAAGTCGGGAATTTTCTTAACCCGGGCACCGCATGCAGCGGTTCCTGAGGAGTGCACGTATACACAGTGGTGTTTCTGACTGCTAGCCCTCACTCTGGCGCTCGTATCTCTCTTTCTCATACGTCCTAGAGGATGCTGGGGTCCACATCAAGACCATGGGGTATAGACAGTTCCGCAGGAGCCATGGGCACTCTTAAGACTTTTCAGTGGGTGTGAACTGGCTCCTCCCTCTATGCCCCTCCTCCAGACCTCAGTTTTAGAAATGTGCACAGGCAGACTGGATGCACTCTGAGAGTTCTACTGAGTTTCTCTGAAAAGACTTTTGTTAGGTTTCTATTTTCAGGGAGAACTGCTGGCAACAGTCTCCCTGCTTCGTGGGACTGAGGGGGCAGAAGTAGGAACCAACTTCCTGAAGAGTTTCATGGCTCTGCTTCTGGCTGACAGGACACCATTAGCTCTTGAAGGGTACTCAACGCTAGCCGTGTCTAGATGCTCACTCCCACAGCACGCCGTCACCCCCCTGGCAGAGCCAGAAGTCAGAAGACAGGTGAGTAGAAGAAGGCAGATCTTCTATCAAGTAAAGTGATGGCTGAGGTACAGCGTGGCTGGTGGGAGCGCAGCGAGCCATTGCTGCCCACACACACAGGCACTGCAGGGTGCAGGGCGCGGGGGGGGGGGCGCCCTGGGCAGCAAAATACCTCTATAAACTGGCTAATAGGGGGCATAAGATGCCCAGGCACAGCCCTACCCCCGCCAGTATAAATATTACAAACAGTCTCTGAGGTAAAAAGGGCGGAGCTTCTTCCTCAGGCAGCCAGCACACTGCTCAGCACCATTTTCTCTCTCTCCTCCACTTCTGACTACAAGTATTCAGGGTGTAAATAAGGGGGTCACAAAGCGATTTGGGTGCTTTACAAATGTGTTTTACTGTGTAAAGAGCGCTGCATGTCAGTGGGCATTCTGTGTTCACAGACATTAAATACTGGCGCTGGGGTTGTGAACTGGCTGCTCCTACACTGTGTCCCTCTGACAGATTTTACTGTGGGTCTGTCCCCTATAAATCCCAGTGTGTCTGTGAGTGTGTGTGGTACACGTGTGTGACATGTCTGAGGCAGGGAGTTCCTCCCCGGAGGAAGGCATTTTAGGGACACAGAGTTGTAATGTGGTGGCGCTGCCGGCACACCAAGAGCCTGCATGGGTGAAAGAAATACATGATAGTATGCATCATATCAATAGGAGTTTAGATAAGGCTGAATCTCATGCTGCATGGTGGAGAAAATCTGTGGAAGATGTGATTTTTCAGGATTCTGTTCTTCCATCCGCAGGCGACCCCTCTGGGTCACATAAAAGACCATTTACAAATGTTATGAATACTGATACCAACACGGACTCTGATTTCTGTGTCGACGATAGTGACTCCAGGGAAATAGATCATAAATTGGCTAAAAATATACAATATATGATTGTTGCAATAAGGGATGTTCTGGAAGTCACGGAAGCCACTCCTGTACCTCAGGAGAAGGCATATTTCTATAAGGAAAAGAAATCCAAAGTCACATTCCCACCATCCCACAAGCTAAACACGCTCTTTGAAGGGATGTGGGTGAATCCTGATCAGAAATTTCGTATCCCTAAGAGGATTCAGATAGCTTACCCTTTCCCAGTTGAGGACAGGAAAAAATGGGAGTCACCCCCTGTGTTAGACAGTGCACTGTCCAGGTTGACAAAGAAGGTAATTCTCCCTGCACCTTGCACGGCTTCACTAAAAGAGCTGGCAGACCGTAAGATGGAAATTACATTGAAATCCATTTATGTTGCTAATGGTACACTGTTCAGGCCCACTATTGCCTGCACGTGGGTGAGTCGCGCTATTGAAAAATGGTCAGAAAGCGTGTCATCAGAAATTGACACGATTGATAAAGATGAGATACTCTTTAAGTTAGGGAATATCAAAGATGCTGCCGCCTATATGCTAGAAGCGATGAAAGATATTGGACTCTTGAGTTCACAAGCCGCTACCATGGCAGTATCGGCTAGGCGGGCGCTGTGGATTCGCCAGTGGAACGCGGATGCAGATTCCAAAAGAAACATGGAGGCTCTCCCGTATAAAGGTGAGGCCTTATTTGTCGATGGTCTGGATGCGTTAGTCTTGGTGACTACCGCAGGTAAGTCGACATTTTTGCCCTCTGCGCCTGCACCGGCAAAAAAGACCTATCACCCACACATGCAGTCCTTTCGACCCAGTAAATACAAAAAAGCGAGAGGTTCCCCCTTCTTTGCAGGTAAGGGAAGGGGAAAGAGAAAGAAGTCCTCAGCGGCTTCAGGCTCCCAAGAGCAGAAGTCTACCCCTACTTCTGCCAAATCTTCAGCAGACGCTGGGGCTCCCTTGCGAGAGGCCGCTCGGGTGGGGGCACGTCTGAAACAGTTCAGCCAAGGTTGGATTCTGTCTGGCCTGGATCCCTGGGTGTTGCAAATAGTATCCCAGGGATAGAAGCTGGAGTTTCAAGACGTTCCCCCATGCCGATTTTTCAAATCGACCTTGCCAGCTTCTCTCCCAGAAAGAGAAGCAGTAACAGCGGCAATCCAAAAATTATGTCAGGACCAGGTCATAGTCCTGGTACCGTTGTCACAACAAGGGGAGGGGTTTTATTCAAGCCTCTTTGTAGTTCCGAAGCTGGATGGCTCGGTCAGACCGATCCTAAACCTAAAAAATCTAAATCTCTACCTGAAAAGGTTCAAGTTCAAGATGGAATCACTCTGGGCAGTGATTTCCAGTCTGGAGAAGGGGGACTACATGGTGTCGGTAGACATAATGGACGCTTAACTGCATGTTCCCATTTATCCTCCTCATCAGACATATCTGAGATTTGCGGTTCAGGATTGCCATTACCAATTCCAGACGTTACCTTTGGTCTCTCCACGGCGCCGAGGGTATTCACCAAGGTGATGGCGGAGATGATGGTCCTCCTTCGTCAGAAGGGAGTCAATATAATTCCTTATCTGGACGATCACCTGATAAAGGCAAGATCTAGGGAGCAGTTGCTACAGAACATCACACTCTCCCTGTCCATACTCCAACAACACGGTTGGAGTACAAATTATCCAAAGTCAGTTGGAACCGACAACAAGATTGTCTTTTCTCGGGATGATTCTGGACACAGAAGTTCAGAGAGTGTTTCTTCCGGTGGAAAAGGCTCTGGAAATCCAGAAAATGGTAAAACAGATATTGAAACCATCCAGTGTATCGATCCATCAGTGCATTCGGTTGTTGGGGAAGATGGTGGCGGCCTACGAAGCCTTACAGTTTGGCAGGTTCCAAGCCAGAGTACTCCAGTGGGACCTGTTGGACAAGTGGTCGGGTTCCCACATACATATGCACTGGAAGATAGTCCTGTCGTCAAAAGACAGGATTTCGCTCCTGTGGTGGCTACACAGCTCGCACCTACAGTACTAGAGGGATGCAGGTTCGGGATTCAGGACTGGGTCCTGGTAACCACGGATGCAAGTCTCCAAGGCTGGGGAGCTGTCACTCAGGGGGAAAGCTTCCAAGGAAAATGGTCAAGTCAGGAGGCCTGCCTTCACATAAACGTGCTGGAATTGAGAGCCATTTACAACGGCCTTTAACAAGCGGTACATCTTCTTCAAGATCGTCCCGTGCAGATCCAGTCGGACAACGTAACAGCAGTAGCGTACGTAAACAGGCAAGGCAGAACAAAAGGCAGAGTGGCAATGGCAGAGGTGATGAAGATCCTCCTCTGGGCAGAAAAACATCTAAAGGCTCTGTCTGCAATTTTCATTCTGGGAGTGGACAACTGGGAAGCAGACTTCCTCAGCAGACACGATCTCCATCCAGGAGAGTGGGGCCTCCACCAAGAAGTCTTCGCAGAGGTGACAAGTCTTTGGGGAGTTCCTCAAGTAGACATGAGGGCATCTCGTCTAAACAAGAAGCGTCAGAAATATTGTTCCAGGTCGAGAGACCCTCAGGCAATAGCAGTGGATACACTGGTGACCTAGTGGCTATTCCGGTCAGTGTATGTATTCCCTCCACTTCCACTGATCCCAAAGGTTCTCAGGATCATAAGAAGGACAAGGATTCGAGCAATCTTTATTGCCCCAGACTGGCCAAGGAGGGCTTGTTACCCAGATCTTCAGGAGTTACTCATAGAAGATCCTCGGCCTCTTCCTCTTCGCGAGGACCTACTGCAGCAGGGGCCATGCGTGTATCAAGACTTACCGAGGCTACGTTTGATGGCATGGCTGTTGAGCGCCGGATCCTAGCCCAAAAGGGTATTCCCAAGGAAGTCATCCCCACTCTTATTCAGGCCAGGAAAGGCGTAACATCGAAAAATTACCACCGTATTTGGAGAAAATATGTATCTTGGTGTGAATCCAAGAAGGCTCCTACGGAGGAGTTTCACTTAGGACGTTTTCTCCATTTTCTGCATGCTGGTGTTGAAGCGGGCCTCCGATTGGGATCAATCAGGGTCCAGATTTCGGCCTTGTCAGTGTTCTTCCAAAAACAATTGGCCTCTCTTCCAGAGGTTCAGACCTTTGTGAAAGGGGTTCTGCACATCCAGCCTCCATTTGTGCCTCCAGTGGCACCATGGGACCTTAATGTGGTGTTGCAGTTCCTGCAATCGGATTGGTTTGAGCCTCTACAAGAGATAGAGATGAAGTTTCTCACTTGGAAAGTGGTGATGCTTTTGGCATTGGCGTCCGCACTGCTGGTGTCTGAATTGGGGGCCTTGTCTCACAAGAGCCCTTACCTGATCTTCCATGAAGATAGGGCAGAGTTGAGAACTCGCCAGCATTTTCTTCCAAAGGTGGTTTCGTCTTTCCACATAAACCAACCTATTGTGGTGCCAGTAGTTACTGACAAATTCACCGAGTCAAAGTCTCTAGATGTGGTTAGGGCTTTGAAAATTTGTCGCTAGAACAGCTCGAATACAGAAAACAGAGGCTCTGTTTGTCCTGTATGCTCCCAACAAGATTGGGTGTCCTGCTTCCAAGCTGACTATTGCACGTTGGATCAGAGGGACGATTCAGCAAGCTCATACTACGGCTGGATTGCTGTTACCGACGTCGGTGAAGGCCCACTCCACTAGGAAGATGGGCTCATCCTGGGCGGCTGCCCGGGGGGTCTCGGCATTACAACTTTGCCGAGCAGCTACTTGGTCAGGGTCAAACACATTTGCTAAGTTCTACAAGTTTGACACCTTGGCCGATGAAGACCTCAAGTTCGGTCAATCGGTGCTGCAGGGTCATCCGCACTCTCCCGCCCGTACTGGAGCCTTGGTATAAACCCCATGGTCTTGGTGTGGACCCCAGCATCCTCTAGGACGTATGAGAAAACAGGATTTTAATACCTACCGGTAAATCCTTTTCTCCTAGTCCGTAGAGGATGCTGGGCGCCCGTCCCAGTGCGTACTTTACCTACAGTTTAGTTATTACAGTTAAACAAGTTGTGTTATCTTAGTTCAGCATGTTGCTGCAATTGGTTCATGCCTGTTGGCGTGTGTTACATTGAATGCCATGTGTGCGGCATGGTTTAGGTGGGAGTTGGTATGTATCTCACCACTAGTTTCAAGTAAATCCTTTCCTCGAAATGTCCGTCTCCCTGGGCACAGTTCCTTTAACTGAGGTCTGGAGGAGGGGCATAGAGGGAGGAGCCAGTTCACACCCACTGAAAAGTCTTTAGAGGGCCCATGGCTCCTGCGGAACTGTCTATACCCCATGGTCTTGGTCAGCATCCTCTGCGGACTAGGATAAAAGGATTTACCAGTAGGTATTAAAATTCTGTTATTGCTGCATGTATTATTGGTGTTCACATCTAGCCAACATTGGGCAATCACTCTCTATTTGCTTTACTGGCGTTTAAACACCACAGCAATGGCAATTTGCACCCTTTGCTGGCAATTGAATTCCCCCCAAAGTCGTATATAAAATCTGCAATCCCCCAGCTGCTGGTAAAGTCCTATGTCTGCAGCTTGCACAAATATAGACGGACAAACTCCCTTAGCCAATCCTGGCTTGCTATGTCTGTGGGACAGATGGATTTTGACAGAAGTAGAGAATTGATTTACACTAACACTGCTCACTAATGCGTTTCTCCACTTATACCGTAGTATTCTCAGCAGCTTCCTCAGAAGATAAAATCATATGGCTCTGTTCCCTGTTTTAGAAAACTGAGTCATATGATTTTATCTTAAGACTAACCTGTTGTAATATAACTGCAACACATTCTGTAATGTTCTGAATTGTTTAAAGATTTAGCTTTTATACTGTATGCCTGTCAAGACCTTATCTACCATTAATATATTCATTCACATTGTAGAAGCTCATTAAGGAACATGATGAATCAATCGCTTTCCTAGAAAAGACTCTCCAACGGGACCTTGAGAAACTGAATGTGAAACTACAATCCGAGCTGTGTAGAGGGAAGAGACCGCCTGGGACCACCCTTCTGAACATGGAAGCACCAACGGGGAAGATCAATTCCCAAAGCAATGACCAGAAAATTCTGTCTTTACTGGCAGACAGTATGTACATATTGTACCACTAACACAAAGCTCATACATTTGTTTCTAGTATCGTATCACACTGGAATGTCACCCTACAGACAATGAAGTTGCTGCCTAAAGTATCTGTCTAATGGCTGCTTCGGACAAGCACCCTGCAGCATGTAGAACTCCAGACTGTGCACTTCTGCCTAGTGTTGGGTGTGCTGCCTCCTCAGCATGGTGCCTTGACATCACATGTTTGGGGGTGTAGTGGCGCAGGGTGGAACATCACCTTGGTAAGGTGCTGTTTGCATGAATCCAAACCACCTGTCGTATGATGAAACACCTTCAGTTTCATGACCCCTTTATGGGCCATTTATAATAAAAGAAAAAATACAGATGCACACTTTACAGTACCAAGCACTGCTGATCAGAATAATTATTATAAACTCTGTAATCTAACATAGAGCAAAATCAAGGTACTTGGCTTAATGTTTGTCCAAAAATATGGCCCCACCAACTAATAGTGTCATTATCAATACTTCCATTCTTCTTTGTCACCTTGCCTACAGTATATTGTGTGCCTGCAAGCCCAGATGCAATATTATCTGACTTAGTGTTATGATTACACTCAGTTCCGTAGGTTTATAGGCAGTGTCTTGTGACACTCATGCTATTACCCACTGCCCAGCAGTCTTCTAGCCTCCTGCAATGCTAGGCTTTTCCTATAGCAGCCATCTTTCCAGGGTGAATTAGGTCCACCCCGTACTCAGATGCCCCCAGGTCTTACGTGGATAAGGCGACTATCAGAGGCTGGGCAGGTAAATGCAGTACAGTGAGACATTCACCAAACACTACCTTACTACTATGCTAAGGCACAGATTGAGGAATAAATAAGGAGTGCACGTGTATTAACACAATCACTATGTACATGCAACAATGCACAGGGTGTTATGAACGAGACTGTCAATACAAATGATTTATAAATGCAACAATGCACAAGGTGGATACAATAAAGAAATGTAGGCAAGACAGTGCCTTTGTGGAAACTCCACACCAAAACCTGAATACAAGGCTAGCTGGATCAGATCAGGAAATCAGTCAGGCAGGGTCTCAGAATCACGGGTATTTCACAGGCTGACAGGTTCTCACACAAGCTGACAGGTTCTCACAAGAGCAGGAACTAAGAACTATCACCAGCGTTTTGGGAGTGCACTGGGGGAGAATATAAATGGACTATGCCCAATCACAACCCTGATTAATAACTAAGTGCAGCTGCACGTACTATAGAAACTTAAGCAATGGGGAACGCCTTCTGCCTCCGGTGTCCCCGTCGCCAGGGAATGCAGCGGACCCCAGCACCCGTCGTCCATAGCCAGATTAAGGAGGGGGATGCAGGGCATACTGTAGCCCAGGTCGCCCTTTGTCAAGGGGCCCCCTGGCCAGAGCACACTGACATCACTAGCTTTCCCTCTTAGGCAGCAGCAGAGCCAGCAGCTAGAATGTGAGTACAGTATGCAGTGCTGGCAGAGACACAGTAATATCATGTTTCATGAGCTACTGACAGAGCTTTCTGACCAGAGGAGAGATAGAAGGGTGGAGAGAGCTGTGACACAGGGATCCCAGCTTCTACACAATGTATTTATTATACATCCCCCACCTTCCATACGGGCCCCCTGGTCTTAAGTGCCCCGGGGACCCCCAAGGCTTACTCCGGCCCTGCCGGTGTCAGCCTGTTGCTAGGTGCTGGGTGGGAACAAGGAGACCTTGCGCCCCCCGGAGTTCACCTGTTGCTAGGCAGCAGGCTAGGGTCAGCGGGAGGTGCGCGTCCCAGCTCTTAGGTAACGGCCGGGACGCATGCCTCTCGGCACTAACACTTAGGCCTGTTCCTAGTTGTTTACATGCTGCAAAGTATGGGATATTTAACACTCTACTGAAACCAGTCACATGCTAAACCCTTGTTATCATTCTTATTGTGAGCTGATATATTTCTGTCTTTAATATATAATTTAATAATATGTAAAATCACTTGTTGTGTTTATGTTTATATTGTACAGATATAAGTATATTCCAGCAAGCAGATCAAATTGCTGCTGCAAGAATAACACTTTTGGGCAGCCATTTGGATACCACCGTTCTTCCACCAGGTATGGCATTTCAATCAAATTGAACCCTTAAGTTTTACAGTTGGAGCAGAGTGTATTGTAATGAATGATGCACTGTTGCACAAAATATTTTAGTTTAATTACCTCAAATACTTTGAGCAATTCAAAACAGAACTAATTAGAGATCTGCCACAAGATGAACCTGATGCTTACATGCAGCTGTCTCACCGGCTATGGCTCACCATTTGCTGCAATAGTCTTGGCTTCATTCATACTGTAGGAATTGATTGCTGTTGGGTTCTGCTTAATTTCTCTTGTGCGCAAGTAATTATTTTGTATCAGAAAGTTCAGTATTGTCTTCAGTGGCATCTTTGCTAATGCGGCGTTTGCTCTCTCCCAGCTCCAGCAGATGGAGATACCAGCAATATTCTAGAGTCCTCTCCCATGCTCACGCTCCTGAAGGAGGTGGATAGTCAGCTGCGAGCCAGCGCCCAGAGTGCTAAACTGATGCAGAGCAGCAATAAGCTAGGTATAAAAAGGAATGATATTTGCTACTTTACACTGTTCTCTTTCATTCCCTGCTTATTTCTAATACAGTCATAGCCGCTTGTCATATGAATTGTGGTACAACAACTGTGAACCTTCATATCCCAACTCAGACATCTGATATTAGGTAAAATGCACTGGTGCACACCTCTCACCCGTGCCCACCTAGGCAGTACAGTCCCATGGTTCAGAACAACTGTTGGATGAACCCTGCTGTGAAGTGACCCTCCAATACCAGTGGTGGCTGCGCCATGGCCATGCAGCGAAGTTTCGTGACCACAGCCTCATTTTTCTTCCATGCTACTCCATGGCAGCCATTACTCTGGGATTTATCCCTACTCCTAGGTCTTAGACAGGAAGTTTTTTCTATTTTAGGCTCCGCCCCTTCTGGGAATATAGGTCCGTACTCCCCTGGCTTCCCCAGTCTTTTTCCTGTCTCCTTAGGTAGTGACAGTGTAGTCATTTTTTGTTTTTCCAAATATGAGGCTTACCAGGATTTTCCCGGCCAAATGCGCCTCTGTGAGCCACGGCTGGAAGGGGTTTGGCACCCGGAGCAAGGACCAATGGAGGAATAATGTAATTACTGCCTATGGCAGTAGAAATGCCCGCCCGCCACCACTGTGATGCTGATGTGGAGGAACAAGTGTAATTGCTGCCTGTGGCAGTAGAAATGCCAGCCCGCCGCTGCCGCAATATTGATATGGAAGAACGAGTGTTAGTACTGCCTGTGGCAGTAGAAGTGCCTCTCGCCGCCGCTGTATTACCTGACCGCTGGAGAGAGCCTGGAGGGTGGAAGTAGCGCTGGACACGGCGGACGGAAGTGCGCGGCCGAATCCCGGTAGGCATCGCGGATCGGTCTGCGCATGCGCTGCCCGGCAGCCAAGGTCAGAGGCTGTTAAAATGGCGTGGTCCACCGCTGAGAGTGAGACTGTATTCCCAGCTATAAGGGACGGTGTAGGGCTTAAAGAAGAAGTACTGCAGAAGGATTATACAGCTGCTATGGATAAAGAAATGTCTCCCTCTACGCCTACATGTGCCCAGGAATGGTAAGCAATCTCATTTAGGGCACTGATTCTGTTATGTAGTTAGGGTGTTTAGGATACTGTTTGTTTTGGTTGCAGTGTGTCTGAAATTCCCAGGAAGAGAACATGTAAAAAGAAGCATTATTTGGCTTGTTCTGGATGTAAAAAGAGCTTTTCTGGGTATAAGCATAGCAAATTGTGGGATGATTGTGAAGTATCCCAGGGCCAATCTAGGCAAATTCAAGATCTTATGGAATGGATGAAAAAGTCATTCGTAATGAAGGATGACCTGAAGGAGCTTCAGGGGGCTAAAAGGTCCAGGTCACAGACAAGTCTGGACGCTGCAGGTGATTCGGATAGTCTCGTTGTATTGGATTATGCTGATAGTCCCTCTCCAGCAGAGTCTGAAGAGGCTCAGAAGCCAGATAGGTTGTTTAACCTAGATATAGTAGATAGCTTACTCAAGCATATGTATAGAGCTTTAAATCTTAAGGATGAAGCACAGGAGGATGATGCTCAGGATCCTTTATTTGAATATAGGATTAAGAAAAAACGATGTGTTCCGGTGCATAAGGTACTGAAGGAAATTATGTCAGTACAGTGGCAAAGTGCAGATAAGCGTCTCAATTATATGAAAAGATTGGATCGGATGTTCCCGGTACAGGATGAGGAGTTTGTTAAATGGTGTGAATTGCCTAAGGTGGATGCTGCAGTAGCAGAAGTTGTTTCTAAAACCACTATCCTGTTGGAAGACTGTGCAGTGCTTAAAGATGCAATGGACAAAAAGGTTGAGAGTTCATTGAAAAAGGTCCATAAAGCATCAGCGATGATGCTGAAGGTCGGGGTGGCAATGGCGTCAACAACCAGAACCCTAAGGTTGTGGGGGAACAATCTCAACCGTGATTTGGAAGATCAGGTATCCAGACATCACCTGCAGAAAGACCTGGCTGTGATAATGAAGGTGGTGGAATACCTGTGTGAGGCCTCTCTTGAGGTGGTCGAATATGCGGCAAAATCATTAGCAGCAGGTGTAGCGGCTAGAAGGTCACTGTGGTTACGTACCTGGACGGCAGACGTCCATTTAAAAAACAGATTGGTAGTCTTTCCTTATGAAGGTTCTCACCTTTTCGGAAGTAAGCTAGATTCTATAATTAATGTTATGTCAGATGGTAAATCGGTGAAGTTGCCATATGATAGGAAATCAAGGTTTAGAGCTTCCTCGGCTAAGCAACAGTTTAAGGAAGCCAGGTCATACAGGCCAGGTAGACAGTATGGTAGATACACTCCAACAACTACCAGGCAGTCCTTTCGTCAGCCTGCCAGAAGAGGCAATAGAAAATTCTGACTATATGATACCCCAGAGCACTGCACCCGTAGGGGGCAGATTAATTAAATATGCAGATCAATGGCAAGAGTCAATGCAGGACGCCTGGGTGTTAAAGATAATTTCCCAGGGTTATCATATAGAATTTATAAAGAAGCCGATGGGGCGGAATTTTGTAAAATCAAAGATCCAACGTCAGAAGAACAGATAACAGCTTTTCAAGATATTATAAAAAACCTTCTCAAAGCACAGGCAGTCGAAAAGGTACCGGTGGCAGAGGAGAAAAGAGGTTTTTATTCCAGGATGTTCTTGATTCAGAAACCATCGGGAGAATTCAGGGCAATTCTGCATCTAAGAAGATTAAACAAATTCCTTATAAGGAAACAGTTTCGCATGGAGAAGCTGAAAACCATATTATTAGGGATAAAGCAGGGAGACTTTATGGCCTCTATAGATCTGAAAGACGCCTACTTTCATGTGCCAATTCACAAAGACAACCGGAGATTCCTAAGGTTTTATGTCCTTGGAAAACATCTTTAATTCACCTGCCTGCCGTTCGGCCTGTCTTCCTCACCAAGAGTTTTCACGAAAGTTCTCCTAGCTCTAGTGGCGCATATGAGAGTGACAGGCATAGCATTGTGGCCGTACCTGGATGACTTGCTGATCTTTGCGAGTACGAAAGCGACTCTAATAATAGCAGTACAGAGGACTCTTCAGATTCTTCAAGCTCATGGTTGGCTAGTGAACTGGAAGAAGAGCAAATTAGATCCAACTCAAAATATACAGTTCCCAGGAGTTCGGATAGATTCTAAGAAATACAATGTGACGTTGTCAGAAGGCCGATGCAAAAAAATTCAAGATCTCTCGTCCCTAGTTCAGGTGAAGGACAGCATTTCACTCCGCCTAGGTCTTCGTCTTGTGGGGATGTTGTCTTCTACAATAGAAGTAGTACCATGAGCCAGGTGGAAAATGAGAATGTTCCAGTGGGACATAATCAGAGCGGTCCGTATAGGCAGAGACCTAGACCACAAGATAATCCTCACTCAAGGAGCAAAAAAGTCCCTGGATTGGTGGATAGACCAGAGCCTAAGCCAAAGGTCAGTGTCCTTAGTGCAGCCCAAATACGCTGTCTTGACAACAGATGCAAGTGCCACAGGTTGGGGAGGTCATCTGTTGAATCACACCTGTCAGGGGTTATGGTCCACCCAAGAAAAACTCATGTCTTCCAACAAGCGTGAAATTAGGGCAGTGTGGAACTCGATACATTGTTTTCAGACGCTGCTGGTGCAGTCTCATCTGAGAGTTTTCTCGGACAATGTGACAGTTGTGGCATATTTAAATCGGCAAGGAGGCACCAGAAGTCGAGATCTATGGGTGGAAGTAGCAAAGATTTTGGATTGGGCAGAACAAAACCTAAAGTCCATAACAGCACTTCATGTCCAATTGGAATCCAACTTAGTGGCGGATTACCTGAGCAGACACAATGTATTACCGGGAGAATGGGAGCTAAATCCTTGTGTATTCCAGTTAATAACTCGGAGGTTTGGTTACCCTCAGGTGGACCTGATGGCCACATCTCAGAATACAAAAGTGAAGCGATTCTTTTCAAGATACCAATCCCCAAATTCCAGCGGGACAGATACTCTCTCCCAGAGATGGAACTTCAGCCTCAGTTATGTGTTCCCACCATTGCCAATGATACCTCGAGTTTTACGGAAAATCAGAGAGAAGAAAGCGGTAGTTATAATAGTTCTACCGCATTGGCCAAACAGAGTGTGGTTTCCCACAGTACTCAGAATGGTGATACAGGGTCCATGGACCTTACCAATAGAATCAGAGTTGCTGCAACAGGGACCAATCTGCCATCCGAACCCGCAGAGTCTTCATTTGATGGCGTGGAAGTTGAGCGGTCAATCCTGAGAAGTAAGGGTCTTTCAGAGCAGGTCGTTATCTTACTTATGAAAGCAAGGAAACATGTTTCCTCGAAGTCCTATTATAGAGTATGGAAAAAGTTTGGTGATTGGCTAGGGCATGACGCCGAAATCTCTAAGGTTGCAGTCCCGCAGGTACTGCAGTTTCTAAACGAGGACTTTCAGATGGGTCTTGCAGTATCAACCATCAAGGTTCACATATCAGCCTTAAGTATATTTCTGGATAGAAATCTGTCGGAAGATAATCTGGTGCAAAGATTCTGTCAAGCTATCAAGAGGGAACGTCCTAGGGTCAGATCAATTATACCACCCTGTGACCTGAACCTTGTTCTGAATACGCTAACGGATTCGCCTTTCGAACCTCTGCGGGAAATCTCTTTAAAAATGCTAACCTGGAAGGTAGTTTTCCTCACAGCAATAACTTCAGCAAGGATGGTTGGAGAACTACAGGCTCTCTGGGCTGAGGAGCCCTACTTGAATATTCTTCCAGATAAAATAATAATAAGGAACAATCCAGAATTTCTACCGAAGGTAGTTTCAAACTTCCATATGAGCCAGGAGATCATTCTACCATCTTCCTTCCCATACCCGACGGATGATTACGAAGAGAGGTTGCATATGCTGGATGTCTTGCAGGCAGTCTCCATATACTTAGAAAGGGTGAAAGTCTTCCGGAAAGTTAAAAATCTGTTTGTTTTACACTCTGGAGTCAAAAAAGATGAATCACCTTCTAAAACCACGATTGCTATATCAAGAAAATGGCTGACCTGTTCCAGACCACATTAAGGCACACTCTACGAGGGCTGTGGCTACCTCCTGGGCAAGAAGAGCGCAGGTGTCGATAAAAGAGATATGTACGGCGGCAACATGGTCGTCCATCCATACATTCACCAGACACTATGGCTTAGATGTCTCTGGTGGTCACTTTGAAGAAGCGGTACTCAAGGAAGCACGTGCATAAAAATTATTACTTTAAGCATCATTTGGGCTCTGTGTGGTTTATTTTCCTCCCTACTAGGATGCTTTGGTATATCCCAGAGTAATGGCTGCCATGGAGTAGCGTGGAAGAAAGTAGCAAATTATGCTTACCGATAATTTCATTTCTACAAGATACTCCATGGCAGCCTACAATTTTCCCACCTCAGTATATCTTTGTTTTTTCTTAGGCTCCGTTAAGGAGACACTCAAAGACTGGGGAAGCCAGGGGAGTACGGACCTATATTCCCAGAGGGGGCGGAGCCTAAAATAGAAAAAACTTCCTGTCTAAAACCTAGGAGTAGGGATAAATCCCAGAGTAATGGCTGCCATGGAGTATCTTGAAGAAATGAAATTATCGGTAAGCATAATTTGCTACTATCATTGTCATGGCTTCTTTTTGCAGATCCAGAGTCCTAAATATCAAAATTCTGGAAGGTACAGGGGGCCTAATTCAGACCTGAGTGCAGCAGCAAAATTGTTCTCTAATGGGCAAAACCATGTGCAGTGCGGGAGGGGGGGGATATAACATGTGCGGAGAGAGTTAGATTTGGGTGGGTTATTTTGTTTCTGTGCAGGGTAAATACTGGCTGCTTTATTTTTACACTGCAATTTAGATATCAGTTTAAACACACCCCACCCAAATCTAACTCTCTCTGTACATGTTACATTTGCCCCCCTGGAGTGCACGTGGTTCTGCTCTTTAGAGAACAATTTTGCTGCTGCGATCAGGTCTGAATTAGGCCCAGTATGCAGTGTTCTTATGCAGATTATACACAGGGGCACCATGGATTGTCTAATGTAATGAAAGTGATGCTACAGTATCTTTTATTATTACCAAAAATATAAATGTATTTCCATTCTTATCTGTCAGTTCTGCCAAAACAATCCAGAACCAGCAGGTGAGCACATTTTTGCAGGTTATGTAAAAGTACTTTGTTGTTACTTACAAAACCTGATGATGAATCTAACCACAAATTGTGTTTGGCAGCTTTTATACACATCTGGACATTTATTTTACATAAATAAAAAAAAGTCAGTTCCCCGCACCCATCTCTGCAGTAATAGCACTGGTAGCTACATGGAGGTTTATTGCAATAACCTTAAATTCCCTATGACTGCGGGGGAACAGGAGCATCAGGGAAATGCTTTCTCTTTTGTGACTGGATGTGTTCTGCAACAAAATTCAAGGATACAGAAAAAATGAGAAGCAAAGGATTATTATCATTATCTTCCTCCTCGTTATCACTTGCTAGGTAATCTGACGCTGTTATAGGAGGATGGGAGTGCAGTGTTTGTACAGAGATTTTTACATACTACAAATCTTCAATAAACTATTTATTTAGAAGTGGTGCTGCCTATTCAGTTGGGTAACCTGCACCAGAAAGGACATTGTTTGCCTTATAACCTAAGTATACTTCTCCCTTTCTTTAACAATAGAGCAATTCCTCACAATATTGCTTACTTAGAAAAGGGGTTCAGTATAAAATACCGATGGCCGGAATGCCAGCGGTCACATGACAGACAGCAGCATCCAGATGCTGAAGATCCTGGTATTGGAGGGGGTAAGTATTTTAACCATACCCTAACCCTGCGGGGGTGATGGCTAGGGCTGACCTTCCGTGGGTGGAGGCTAGGGCTAACCCTTGCGAGGTGTCGGCTAGGGCTAACCACCCCCCTACTGCCTAACCCTACCCCTTCCCCAGTGCCTAACCCTAACCCTCCCTTTTCCCGGACCCTGACCATAACCCTGATACATACCTTCGGGATGTCAGCTGTTGGTGTTCTGGTGACATGGTCACATGACTGCCGGCATCCGACCGCCAGGATGCCGAATGCATCCCAGGAAAAGGTACAGATTGTAGAACAGTGCTAAACACTCTTGGATCACAGTAAAAAGGGTGATATAGAAGTTTGGACTCAAATTTCTCTACTAGATTATGCAGAACAGTATGTATAACTATACCTATGCAAACTTCTCTCCTTCAAGTATCCTACTTACCACAATAAACCCATTTTTTCAGATTCTCACCACTATTAAAGGGGTTACAGAAACATAGAATTTGACAGAAGATGAGAACCACTTGGCCCATCTAGTCTGCCCCATTTTTTTTATAACCTTTAAGTAAACTCAACCCTATTTGACCCTTACTTCTTTGTAAGGATATGTATATGCCTATCCCAAGCATATTTAAATTGCTCTACTGTCTTAGCCTCTACCACCTCTGACAGGAGGACTTTCCACTTATCCACTATTCTTTCTGTGAAATCATTTCTCCACTTTCAGTTTTGAGAGCTCTCTTAGGACCTTCTTCTCTTTAAATGTACTTTCATCTACCTTATTTTTATGTAACTTAACTGTGGCCCCTGCTCCTTCTGTAGTTAATACTGAGCTAAAATAATTATTTAAATGATCTGCTATTGCATTGTCTCCCTCCACCAAATTTTTGCTCTCTAGTCTTATTATTCCTCCATTTGATTTTCTCCTTTCACTTATATACTTAAAACACATTTCTCTTAAATCCTAGGGGATAATGGGATTCCATTTAGTACCATTGGGTATTGACAGGTCCACTAGGAGCCATGGGTACTTTAAGAATTTGATAGTGTGCGCTGCTCCTCCCTCTATGCCCCTCCTACCAGGCTCAGTTTAGAAAATGTGCCCGGAGGAGCCAGTCACGTTGCTGGAAGCTCCTGAAGAGTTTTCTGCATTTATTTTTCTGTTTGTTATTTTCAGGCAGGACTGGATGGCACCAACCTGCCTGCTTCATGGGACTTAGGGGGGGAAACGGCCCAACCTCCCAAAGGGTTAATGGTCTCATTCCCTGCTGACAGGACACTAGCTCCTGAGGGAACTATTCGCAAGCCCCACCACAGTGAGCGTACATTCCCGCAGCACGCCGCCACCCCTAAAAGAGCCAGAAGAAAGAAGAGTGGTGAGTACTAAGCCGGAGTCCATTATGGCGGCTTGAGGGTACGGAGACGCACGGCTTCTGCATGGGAATGCTGGGTCTCCATACTCAGTACACAGTGCGGACGCACAGCTTCTGAGGGGGCGAACTGAGTCTCAGTACACTATATGTGTACACAGTACCCAGGCTGGCATTACAAACTTAAAAAGGGGACTGACTCCATTTCAGGCACAAAATAAACTCAGCCAGTATAAAAAAAGAACGGGAAGCCAACGCGCCATTGAAGGGGTGGGACTTCACTATGAGCGGATCCAGAAGCTCACCAGCGCCATTTTCCCTCTGCAGTGGACACAGACGCTGACAGAAAGGGACGCACAGCTATTCCGGAGAGACTCCTGATTACCTATCTCAGTTGGTACCAGGGGTCATAGCAGGGGCAGAGCAATTATTAGTGTACTGAGTCCCTAATCTAGGTACTTAGTCTGCGACCAGGCTAAGCTTGGCATTAGCAGTAAGGGCGCCATGTGCTGGCTCCATACTATCTCTGTGTCTTCCTGGAAGGACTCTTTGTAGGTCAATTGTGCATATAACTTGTACGTGTGTGTGTGTGTGTGTGTGTGTGTGTGTGTGTGTGTGTGTGTGTTAGTGTGTGTGTGTGTGTGTGTGTGTGTGTGTGTGTTGTCACTGTCACAGCATTTAAGACAAAGGGTGTGTTTCATGTAAGGCACAGTGTTCCTCTTCTCCAGGGGGTTCACTACTGTGTACTCAGTGCAGGCTAGCAGGGCAGAGCTAGCTTGGCTGGATTCCATTGAGGAAATGATTTCCAATATTTCTACTAAATTGTCCCGCAATGAGAAAGAGACGCATTACTTAAGAAAATTGATGACTGAGTTTATGAAAAAAGACTTAGTACCCAAACCAGTGTCTCAGTCCCCTGCCATTTGTTCGCAAAAACGTTCTTTGGCCCATATCCTGTAGTCTGACTCTGATGATGAGGGGTCAGACATGGAGGAGGGGGAGGTGGACTCAGAGGTGGCGGAGGCTACTCTGTCACAGGGAATAGAGGCTCTCATAGAGACTATCAGAGAAGTTCTGCATATCCCTGATAAGGTGACAAAGGAGACTAAGGAATCTTATTTTAATATAAAAAAAGAAATCCTCAGCCACTCTTCCTGTGTCAAAGGAACTAAATACCCTGTTTGAAGAACTGTGGGTTAATCCTGATAGGAAATTTCAAACCCCTAAAAGGTTGCTCTCATCTTTTCCTTTTCTTCCTAAAGATAAGACAAAATGGGAAAATCCACCGATAGTGGATGCATCAGTGTCCAGGCTGTCACAGAAAATTGCCGGGGTGCAGCCTCCCTAAAAGACACGGCTGATCGTAGAATTGAGACTACACTCAAATCCTTGTATACAGCTGCTGGGGTGGCTCAGAGACCCACTATAGCATGTGGGTGGATTACTAAGGCCATCGCCAAATGGTTGGGTAACCTACTTGAGGGGTTAGATACCTTGCCTCAGGGGGAGATTATTTTACTCCTGCAACATATACAGGACTCTGCGAACTTTATGATGGAAGCTATAAAAGAAATAGGCTTGCTTAATGCACGCACCACTGCAGCAACTGGGCAGCATAAAATCCTCTTTTAACACTGGCACATAAGGGCATATAGCATACCTCCCAACTGTCCCGATTTTCGCAGGACAGTCCCGTTTTTTGGGGACTGTCCCGCTGTCCCACCCGCGGGCCGCAGTGTCCCGCGGTGGGGGGGTGCAGTTGGGAAGCTCCTGCACTCACTGCTCTGCTTAGCAGAGCAGCGGTGAATAGACGCTGTGCGCATGCGCACAGCGTCTATTCAGTGCAGACAGAGGGAGAGGGGGCATGCCAGCGGCTCACGGAGTGCTGGGCATGCCCCCTCAGTCATGATATCGGTGGCGTGGCTCGCGATTGCGGGTCCTCCCGTGAAGCCACGCCCCTTTTCCATAGCCCACACCCCTTTTCGGGAGCGCACGCGGCGAAGCCGCGCGTGTGTCCCTCTTTGAAGGCGCACAAAGTTGGGAGGTATGATATAGTGCGGTGGCACTGTCCTAACCCCCGCCAGTATAAATATTTAGTAATCCGCACTGAAGAGAAGTGCGCCATTGCGGGGGCGGGACTTCTTCCTCAGTCAGCTAGCACACTACTCGTGCCATTTTTCCCTCCTTCCATGCAAGGATGCTGATCCTTCCTTCACCACTGTATCAGGGTGCAAAACAGGGGGTGCGAAATTAAATTAGTGCTGTGTATATTTATGTATATACTGATATATGAATAAAAGGGCGCTCCAGTTCTGTGGGCATACTTGTTGCACAGTTTTCTGCTGCTGATGCTGGGTTGTGAGCTGACAAAATCCTCTCTGTGTACCTTGACAGATTTTACAGATGGATCTGTCCCCTATAAGCCCCGGAGTGTCTGTGGGGTGTTTGCACACGTGTGTAGCATGTCGGAAAGGGTGGTCTTCCCCTGAGGAAATTTTAGTAGGGGCACAGATGTGTGTGTGTATATATATACTGGGAGTGGATGGATGTATACCCCTCTCTAGAAGAACGCCACGTTTGTATATATATATATATATATATGTAATGTGGTGGTCCTTCCGGCACCACTAAAAATGTTTATGGGTGAAAAAATTGTGTGATAATATAAGCATATGTCTGAGTCTCAGGCACAGCCCTGGAGACAGTCTGTGGAAGAGGTGTTTTTCCAAAGTTCTGTGTTTTCATCCTCACCAGGCCCCTCGGGGACTCCTAACATTCTCTATGTAATGCACACTGATACCGACACGGACTCTGAATCCTGTGTCGACACTAGTTTTCCAGAATGATTCCAAAATTAACTTGGAATATTCAGTACATGGTTGTTGCTATAAGGGTTGTCTTAGACATTACGGAGTACCCTTCTGTACCAACAGAAGAAGGTTTACCTACTGTATGTAAATAAAGAAAAGAAGGAAACTTTTTCCTTCCTCTCGTGATTCCCAAGGGAATTCAGGTTACCTAGCCATTCCCGGCAGTTGACAGGGGGAGTCACCTCCTGTTTTAAGAAGGGCCCTCTAACGGTTAACAAAGAAGTGGCTCTGCCTGCTTCTGGGACATCTGTCCTTAAGGAGCCGGCAGACCGCACGTTGCAGTATACATTAATATTTAATTATACAACCCATGAGACATTACTCAGGACTACATTGCATGTGCGTGGATGAGTGGTGCTGTTGAAAAGTGGTCTGATAATTTTATCATCAAGTATTGACACTAGCTATGGATGAGATTCTCCTGACGTTAGATCATATACAGTATGCTACGGCATCCATGCGTGGAGCTGTGCCAGAGAATTCACCAGTGAAAGGCGCATCCTGCTTCCAAAATAGATTATGGAGTCTCTCCCGTAATCAAGGGGAGACCTTGTTTGGTAGTGACCTCGATGATTTGGTGGGCAGCTACCGCAGGTAAGTCGTTTTTCTGCCGTGTGTCCCTCCACAGACAAAAAAGTTACATCGCTCCAAGTTGCGGTCCTTTCAGCCCATGAGGTACGAATGAAAAAGAAAAAAAAAAGTCTCCCTTTCTTTGCATATAGAGGTAGGGGAAGATAAAGAGGTCCGCCTCTTCGGGATCACAAGAGCAGAAATCATCTCCTGCTTCTGCCAAATCTACTGCATGACGCTGGGACTCCCTTGCGAGAGTCCGCCCCAGTGGGGGCTTGCCTGACACTTTTCAGTCAGTTCTGGGTTCATTCTGGCCGGGACCCGGGGGTTTTACAAATAGTGTCCCACGGATGCGAACTGGAGTTCAAGGCGGTTCCCCACACCGATTTCAAATCGGCCTTACCAGTTCTCTCCCTGACAGGGAGGTAGTGAGCACAGCCATTCAAAATTGAGTCAGGATCAGGTCATTACCCTGATTCCCCTGTTCCAACAGGGAGGGTTTTTTTTTTTATTAAAGCCTCTTTGTGGCTCCAAAGCCTGACGGCTCAGTCAAACCGATCCTAAATCAGTAATATTTCAAATTCTACCTGAAGTAATTCATATACAGGATGGAATCTCTCAGGGCAGTAATCTCCAGTCTGGAGGAAGGAGATTTCATGGTTTCAGTAGACATAATGGATGCCTACTTACATGTTCCCATTTATCCTCCATGTCAGGATTGCCTGAGATTTACAATTCAGGATTGTCATTACCAATTTCAGACGTTGCCGTTTGGTCTATCCATGGCTCCAAGGATTCTCACCAAGGTAATGGCGAAAATGATGGTTCTCCTTCGCAAGCAAGGAGTCACTAGTATCCCGTACTTGGAAGATCTCCTAATAAAGAAGTGTTTCAAGGCCAGGTTGGTGCAGAACATTGCACTATCCCTGACAGTTCTTCAACAACAGCGTTGGGTCATGAACTTCCCAAAGTCATACTTGATACCGACGACAAGATTGCCATTTCTGGAAATGATACTGGACACAGAACTACAGAGTTTTTATTCCAGTGGAAAGGGCTCTGGAGATCCAGAGACTAGTCCCATAAATTCGGAAACCAGCAAGTGTGTCTATCCATCAATGCATACGGTTGCTGGGGATGATGCTTGCGGCCTACGAGGTCATACAGTTTGGCAGGTTACAGGCCAGAGTATTCCAGTGGGACCTGTTAGAGTCCAGATCCCACCTACACATGCTCCGGGGGATAATCCTGTCTTCCAAGACCAGAATCTCACTCCTGTGGTGGCTGCACAACTCTCCCCTCCTAGTGAGGCGCAGGTTCAGGATCCAGGACTGGAACCTAGTGACCACGGATGCAAGCCTCCAAGGATGGAGAGCAGACACACAGGGTAGAAAACTTCCAAGGAATGGGCAAGTCAGGAAACTTGTCTCCACATAAACATTCTGGAGTTAAGAGCCATTTACAACGGCCTTCTACAAGCGGAACATCTTCTTCAAAATCTACCCGTACTGATCCAGTCGGACGATGTAACAGCAGTAGCATGTAGAAACCGTCAGGATGGAACGAATCGCAGAGCGGCGGTGGCAGAAGCCACACAGATTCTCCGCTGGGAGGAAAAGCATACAGGCGCTCTGTCAGCGATCTTCTTTCCAGGAGTAGACATCTGGGAAGCCGATTTCCTCAGCAAACACGATTTCCATCCAGGAGAGTGGGGCCTCCACCAAGAAGTCTTCACAGAGGTGACAAGTCGTTGGGGAGTTCCTCAAGTAAACATGATGGCATCTCGTCTCAACAAGAAGTTTCGGGGATATTGTTCCAGGTCGAGGGACCTTCATGCAATAGCAGTAGATGCACTGGTGACACCGTGGGTGTTTCGGTCGGTATATGTATTCCCTCCATTCCCTCTCATTCCAAAAGTTCTAAAGATCATAAGAAGAACAAAGATTTGAGTGACCCTCGTTGTCACAGACTGGCCAAGGAGGGCTTGATATCCAGATCTTCAGGAAGCACTCATAGGTGTTCCCTGGCCTATTCCCCTGGGTGAGGACCTGTTACAGCAGAGGCCGTACGTATATCAATCCTTACCGCGGATACTTTGACGGCATGGCGGTTGAATGCCTAATCCTAGCCGTAAGGGTATTTCCAGTGAAGTCATTTCCACACTTTTTCTGGCCAGAAAAAGGGTAACATCTAAATATTACCACCGTATTTGGAGAAAATATGTTTCTTGATGTGCCTAATCCTAGCCGTAAGGGTATTTCCAGTGAAGTAATTTCCACACTTTTTCTGGCCAGAAAAAGGGTAACATCTAAATATTACCACCGTATTTGGAGAAAATATGTTTCTTGATGTGAATCCATGAAGGCTCCTATGGAAGGTTTTCAGCTAGGACGTTTTCTCCATTTTCTACAAGCAGGTGTGGATGCGGGTCTAAAATTGGGCTCAATTAAGGTAAAGTTTCAGCCTTAGCAGTTTTCTTTCAGAAACAATTGGCCTCCATTCCAGAAGTTCAGACTTTCGTGGAAGGCGTGTTGCCCATCCAACCTCCATTTGTGCCTCCAGTGGCACCATGGGATCTTAATGTGGTGTTGCAGTTCATTCAATCACATTGATTTGAACCTTTACATAAGCTGGAGTTGTAGTTCCTCACTTGGAAAGTGGTCATCCTGTTGGCCTTGGCATCTGCAAGGTGGAGGTCTGAGTTAGCAGCCTTGTCTCACAAGAGCCCTTGTTTGATCATCCGTGAAGATAGTGCAGAATTGAGAACAAGTCAACATTTTCTGCTGAAGGAACAAGAAAACACTTGGTGAGTGCGCTGTCAACGGCAGCCTGTATAGGGATGGTTAGTCCCTAAAAGGTAAGTACAGGACAGAAAAAGATACTGGCGCCGGCTGGATCTCAAAATAAGGAACGGATACAGATTTATCAATAAAAAATTAATCATACATTTATTAAAATTAATCTAAAAATAAGACATATGTATTGTCAGGAGGGTAATCAGTAATAGAAGTTGAGAGTCTCTCAAATTATCATAAGACCACTTTTGTTTCCATTAAGGCAGTATGCACTGGTAATCTGGCTAGGACTCAGTCCTCCAAGGTATCCTCATAAAATTTCAGAAATAGATATTACCATGGTCTCAGAAAGAAGTCCCCTTGGTTCTCAATTGCAGATCGAGGTCCAGTAGCAGCAGGGGAATATGCAGAGACTCCAGATGGATAATGTTGGTAGGGATCCTAGAGGATTTAAAGTCCAAAGAATTGCCATAGTATGCTCCTGAGGAAGCTGGCGGTGACCAAGACCAGCGAAACGCGTTGAGCCCTTTTTCTTTCTGACCATGGGCACTGCACCTGTTATCTTGAACCATCTGGCAATTATTTGGACTTTAAATCCTCTAGGATCCCTACCAACATTATCCATCTGGAGTCTCTGCATATTCCCCTGCTGCTATTGGACCTCGATCTGCAATTGAGAACCAAGGGGACTTCTTTCTGAGACCATGGTAATATCTATTTCTGAAATTTTATGAGGATACCTTGGAGGACTGAGTCCTAGCCAGATTACCAGTGCATACTGCCTTAATGGAAACATAAGTGGTCTTATGATAATTTGAGAGACTCTCAACTTCTATTACTGATTACCCTCCTGACAATACATATGTCTTATTTTTAGATTAATTTTAATAAATGTATGATTAATTTTTTATTGATAAATCTGTATCCGTTCCTTATTTTGAGATCCAGCCGGCGCCAGTATCTTTTTCTGTCCATTTTCTGCTGAAGGGGTTTCCTCTTTCCACATGAACCAACCTATTGTGGTACTTGTGGCCAATGATGCCTTCGTTGAGTCAAAGTTTCTGGATGAGGTCAGAACTTTGAAGTTTTATGTCGCCTGAACGGCTCCGATTGGGAAAACAGAGACTCTGTTTGTTCTGTATGCTCCCAACAAGTTGGGTGTCCTGCTTCCAAGCAGACCATTGCGCGCTGGATCTGTGGTACGATTCAGCATGCTCATTACACGGCAGGATTGCCGTTACCGAAATCGGTGAAGGCCCATTCTACTAGAAAGGTGGGCTCGTCCTGGGCGGCTGCCTGGGGGGTCTCGGCATTGCAACTTTGCCGAGCAGCTACTTGGCAAACACTTTTGCTAAGTTTTCCAAGTTTGATACCTTGGCCGATGATGACCTTGTTTGGTCATTCGGTGCTGCAGAGTCGTCCGCACTCTCCCGCCCGTTCTAGAGCTTTGGTATAACCCCATGGTTCTAAATGTGACCCCAGCATCCTCTAGGACGTATGAGAAAATAGGATTTTAATACCTACCGGTAAATCCTTTTCTCTTAGTCCGTAGAGGATGCTGGGCGCCCCCGTCCCGGTGCGTACTGTATCTGCAGCATTAATTGTGGTTACACACATGTTGTGTTACGGTTCTTGCAGAAAGACAACGGGCGATCTGGCACAGGATTTATTTAAGTATAATAATTCATAAATTTGAGAGAATAGAACCAAAAATGGACAGTGTGTTACCCTTATTAATAGGGAGAAAAAAACGTATATTACCGTTTTTTCTATAGTATGCTGTCCTAGTTGGTGGTGCACCCAGAGCCAGAAAGTACGCAGGCTTGCAATAGGAGAGAGAAGAAGGCTCTTGTGTGGGCGCACTCTTGAGAAAAAAGTTGATAATGTCTGAAAATATAGAGAATGCTTAAGACATAACTTTTATTATTAATTTTAAAACAAAATTGCCCTTCCCAAAGATCTATGAAAACAATAACGATTTGAAAAAATGTTAAAAATGTTCTGGTCTCTTTATTTCAAAGAATATTTGGAAAGGTTGTAGACATTGAATCGTCATACCCCCATTTCCCCTGACCAGTACAGGGTTTCTGTATTGATGGAACCGGGGGTTGTTCAAAACACAGTTTTTATTAGGAAGGTCCAAATTATTAAACTATAAATAACTAGAACCCGGAAGTGAACAAGCCCTACGGGCGAAACGCATTTTCTGCTGGGGGCTTCGTCCACACAGTCCCACAATGGCACTATCCTGATACCTACTCGGCTTCCCTGTTTTTCTGGAGGAATTGGAGATTCGTAAGCCCCCTCTATCTTGTGGACCCATGCCACGGATAGCAACATTCTATTTAGGGAGATCATATATTATTTCCTTCCCTAATTACACCTGTTATTTTTCAGTGTGATCTTGTTGTTAAGGGGCTTCTCCTTAATATGAGCCAAATTCTCAGTTCTTCTCAACTGAGGCTAGAATAGCGTTATCATAATTTTTTATCTCCTACATATATACCAATAGATCAATTGGCATCTATATTATTATAGATTCATCTTTCTTTTTGTAAACACTGACATTCTTGGTGCATTTTTTCTTTCCATATTGGGACGTTTTTTTCATGTTTTTTTTCATGTTTCTTTTGATGGTTATATACCCTGCTTTGTGTAATTCATTCACAAAGCTCTATATCACCTATAGCTTATATTGACATATGGTTTTTTGAATTGTACTCTACCTGATACTGTGAGAACTTGTTCACATTTTCTTGTTATATCATATATCCCTCACCCTGCAAGGGGTATACCCTCTTCTAATTAAGATTTTCATGTGTATGTTATAATAGGACTTTCAATTACACCAGTATCTAAGGGAGAGACACCAGGGGATTTTTCCCATTACTATTGGAATATCCAGTCCTCTCTGGTTATATTTTGTGTAGCAGTAAAATCTTTTTATTATCCATCTAAAGCAATTAGCCAGTTATATCTAAATTGTTATTCAATAAACTGTTTATCTCATTTCTTCATTCACTAAATTCGTGGACTCTCATCCGTGATTCCCGGAACATTGTACCACACCGGTGGGAACTTTTGAACCGGGGCTAACGTGGAAAGCAGATCCACATATTTTCACCCACTTTACATTCTTATCCTCCATCTCTTCTCTGTTTCTTCCGATTTCTTATATAGGTGCACTCTCATTGGTGTATACATAAATCTCTACTACCGTACCACGCTGTCAGCGCCCGATCTCGTCCGATCTTGGAAGCTAAACAGCGTTGGGCTGGGTTAGTATCAGGAGAGGTGACTGCCTGCGAATACCTGGTGTTGTAGAGCAGGAATTAATTTCCTCCTTCATGTGACATTAGACACCAATAGCAGTATCACCACTAATTCTATCCTGTATTTTTGTCATTATAGTGTTCACAATATTTACAATTTTTTTACTATAATATGATGCCCTCAACTCTGCCTGTAAATATGGTATTTATATGTAATTCAGGTGTATAATCCCTAGAGTGGTGACCGCTGATTACCATTCTAGTTATTTATAGTTTAATAATTTGGACCTTCCTAATAAAAACTGTGTTTTGAACAACCCCCGGTTCCATCAATACAGAAACCCTGTACTGGTCAGGGGAAATGGGGGTATGACGATTCAATATCTACAACCTTTCCAAATATTCTTTGAAATAAAGAGACCAGAACATTTTTTAAAAAAATTCAAATCGTTATTGTTTTCATAGATCTTTGGGAAGGGCAATTTTGTTTTAAAATTAATAATAAAAGTTATGTCTTAAGCATTCTCTGTATTTTCATACATTATCAACTTTTTTCTCAAGAGTGCGCCCACACAAGAGCCTTCTTCTCTCTCCTATTGCAAGTTAGTGTTACGGTTCTTGTCAGCATGTTGCTGCAATTGTTCATGCCGTTGGCTTGTGTTCTGTTGAATGCCACGTTCTGCGGCATGCTTAAGGTGTGAGCTGGTAAGTTGCTCACCTTGGTTTAACAATAAATCCTTTCCTCGAAATGTCCGTCTCCCTGGGCACAGTTCCTATAACTGGAGTCTGGAGGAGGGGCATGGAGGGAGGAGCCAGTTCACACCCTTTGAAAGTCTTAAAGTGCCCATGTCTCCTGTGGATCCCGTCTATACCCCATGGTTCTAAATGTGACCCCAGCATCCTCTACGGACTAAGAGAAAAGGATTTACCGGTAGGTATTAAAATCCTATTTTTTTCCCGTGCAGTAGGTTGTCAACATTTTTATTCATTAGAAATGGAAGTTGGTCAATGGAAATCTTACATCACAGGCAGCAGATGATCTGGAAGAGTCATACAGTACATTTGTAGTAATCCATGCAATGATCCAACAACATTGTCTTCTCTGACCAGTGAATAAAGTGATAAACCCTATTAAATTAATTAATCACACTGTAGAATAATTCTCAAATGTTAGAAAAGATTGATGATATATATTACTAATAGCTCTGAGCGCTCACTCCTATTTGTCCTGACATGTGTTTATGTTCTATAGATCAAAAGAATACATTCACAGATGTAGAAGATTTACAGTCACCCTACCAAGGTGATCTGTCACCTGTACGCCCTGAGGACCTGTCTGCCAGAGAGTTTGTGATATACCAGTATGGGACTTACATCCTGCAGCTCCTGAAATCACATATTAATGTAGGTGCCTGCATTTTCTATATGGTAAATGATCAGCAATACAAATGGGTAGTGTTGCTAATAAAACTGTATCTAACAGCATTTTGATTTGTACTAGTGAGTAACAAAGAACACAATGTTTTCTGATATTGTGGTAACCATCATCGTATTTACGTACTTTCCTTTACAATATTCAATAATATTTAACATATTGGGGGTATTCAATTAACTATCCCCCACACAAGGGGGGTGCAAGGTGCCATTACAACGGCATGTAAACACCGGCAACAGAATTGGAACTCGCCCCCCTCGCAGCTTGGACTTGCACATTTTTGCTTGCATCCCTAGTCCAGCAGTACCACAAGTTTAGCATATAGCCGCACTTACTCTCAAGGGGCGAGAAGATCACCCCAAATTAAATTCCACCCAGCTATGTCATTGTCTTTTTCAGATTGGAGAACTTGATTTGCATGTTGCAACTTGTTTGCCTGGCAATAGCTACAAGGGGAATGCATTCTCTCGCTCTTTCTTCTATCAGGTAAGCCAATAATATATTTATAGTGCTGTCATTTACCTATGAGTAGTGTGATTTATTGTACATCTTTCTGCACTGCAAGTATTGATTAACACATCATTTCACACCTTTAGAAATCACAAAGGAGAACATGCAAACTCCATGCACAGTGGGCACTGATCATAACTGAACCCATGACCCATATTTCTAGGAGGCAGCAATGCTAACCACTGTGCCACAACTCATTGTAATTAGCCAAACCAGTGTTTGGAGGGCATATTTATTGTTTCTTTTTAAAGGAAAGGTTTCCTAATGTTTCTCTAATACACTTGTATTTTTTAAACATGTTTATATTATACACAAAGGGAAATGCGCAGGTGCATAGGTAATAGCTGAGACAAGAAACAACAACTTGGCAATGTTACATGAAAAAAAGGATAACAATGAGTCAGGGGCATCTCTAGAGAGCAGACTCCGTGTGTGGGCCCCCTCCTCTCCCGTAGCCATCGCGCTGCTGCTAGCGCTCTGAGCGCTGTAGATCTACAGTGCATGCGCAGGACTCCAAAAAATGGCAATTTTTTCGGAGTCCTGCGCATGCGCTGTAGACTCTGGCACTGTGCCAGAGTTTCTATTGGTCAGTGCGCTAGCAGAGGCGCGATGGCTACGGGAGAGGAGGGGGCGCACACACGGTCAGCGATGGACTCCGGAAAGGTAAGTATAGGAGAAATGGGTGCAGTGTGTGCGGGGTGGGCCCCCCCGGGACTCAGGGGCCCGTGTGCACCGCACACACTGCACCCATTATAGAAACGCCAATGCAATGAGTACATACATAAATAGCATATACAAGGGAATAAGCACATATGAGACAACAGAAGTAACAATATCCAGAGGTGTCACCGAGTGTGGTGACACCCGGTGCGCACGCCTGATCTCCCGGCGCGCTTGCGTCAAAAAGGGGCGTGGCCTTATGCATAGGGGCGTGTCCTTGCGGGTATTCTGAAAATGTACACTCTGGGGGCGTGCCCACCATCTCCGGAGATGCTGGGCTGCCCCCGGAGACGATGTCATTCAGATCTGATCGCTGCTGTGCGTTTTCGCACAGCAGGTGATCAAATCCGAACTGCGCATGCGTCTCAGCCACAATGCACAGTCGCGTCGGATGGCTACAATGGGCATCGGCGGTCAGCAACGGGATGGTGCAAAGGATCTATTTGCACGGGCATTCGCAAGGTGATTGACAGGAAGAGGCCATTTGTGGGTGGCAACTGACCGTTTTCAGAGAGTGTCCGGAAAAACGCAGGCGAGCTCAAGCGGTTTCAGGGAGGGCGTCTGACGTCAGCTCCGGCCCCAATCAGCAGGATTCAATCGCACTGGAAGAGTAAGTCCTGGGCTGCGCAGAGACTGCACACACTGATTTTGAGCAGCTCTGCTACACATAGGAACGCACACTTGCACAGCGAAAATATACTCCCCCTGTATGCAGTGACTATCTGATCGCAGGACAGCAAAAACCGCAGCCCAGCAATCAGATCTGAATTAGGCCCACAGTCTCCTTGCGCTGTCGGCTCCTCTTATATATACAAGAAGGGGCAGAAGAAACTGGTTCCGGTATGAATGGTCGACCATGTTATGGTCGACAGTCATTAGGTCGACCACTATTGGTCGACATTGACATGGTCGACGTGGACACATGGTCGACACATGAAAATGGTCGACACGTGAAAAGGTCGACGTGAGTTTTTTAACTTTTTTTGGTGTTGTTTTTTGCGTAAAGTGACTGGGAACCCCAATTAGTGCACCGCGTCCCATCACATGGCTCGCTTCGCTCGCCATGCTTCGGGCATGGTGCCTTCGCTCCGCTACCGCTTCGCTCAGCACAGATTACTGTTCCAATCGTAGTCCACGTGGATCGTAAAGTATGGAAAAGTTCCCCAAAAGAAAAAAAAGTTAAAAAACTCATGTCGACCTTTTCATGTGTCGACCTTTCATGTGTCGACCATTTTCATGTTTCGACCATGTGTCCACGTCGACCATGCCAGTGTCGACCAATAGTGGTCGACCTAATGACTGTCGACCATAACATGGTCGACCATGTGAACGGATACCGAAGAAACTCTCTTTTTCTGGGGGCACACTTATACCATGGTACTTATATCACATTGTGGAGCAATATATTCTTTGCAATTGATTCAGATTCTAATTGATGCACCTGTGCTCAGGCCTCCTCCTCCCTTCTCACTTTCAAATGGCTCCTCTTCTATGACAGGAGCCGGGTGCTGTAGGAGACTTTCACACTGCAGCACCTGGCTCCTGTCATTGTGGAGGAGCAGACATTTTGGTGTCACCGGCTAATCAGCTCCTAACTGTCATTTTTCAAACACAGCCTGTGATATGGCAGTTGGAAACTGATTGCCTGGTACTTTATCTCCGTCCACTTTATCTCCATCTAAGGCTTAGTAAATAGACCCCATAAACTCAAGGGGCTGGAATAAATCCAGATCTTTTCACTGCTGTAGAAATGACATGTTAAAGTATTCTACTTCCTCTAGTATATCTAAACCAACTATGACCCATTCAGGCATCAACTGCAAATAATGTAAAAGATGGTCAGTTAATAGGTGGGCTGACTCATAAACAATGATAAAAGGATGCATTAGTACTGGCACACTTCAGACAGGAGGAATCGGGTTGTAATCCTATCAGATACATCTAGAAACAGCGAGGTAATCTATATAATCCAAAATGCATTTCCTTCAGGGGCAAATGCAGGATTTCTGGAGGGGTTTCCAAATGTTTGCTTCTATAGCGATTGACTCCAGCCCATGAAGGATGCAAAATTAGCATGTAACAAGCTATGGGGGGTCATTCCGAGTTGATCGCATGTAGCAACTTTTTGCTGCTCGTGCGATCAACTTGACGCCACCTATGGGGGAGTGTATTTTAGCATAGAAGGGCTGCGATCGCTTGTGCAGCTCTGCCATGCTAAAAAAGTTTCAAGCAAAACAAGACCAGGGTCAGACTTACTTACCCTGTGCGACGGATCCAGCGACGAAGGTCCCGGGATTGATGTCAGACATCCGCCCTCCAAATGCCTGGATCCGCCTGCGTTCGCCTCACCACGCCTTGGAAACGGCGAGTAGAAGTCCCCCGGAACGCCTCCTCCCTGTCAATCTTCTTGCGATCGCGCTAGCGATCAGTTTCTTCTTTGTTCTGGCCACTGCCCGGCTATCACAGGAGCTAACAAAACTGCTGCTGCGAACAGGACTGAAATAGGCCCTTAACCTGTATTACAAATTGGCTTTGAATTTATTATTGGGTGCCAAATCCCAATTTTCAGTTGCAATCTACCAATTATGAAACATAGGGGGTCATTCCGAGTTGTTCGCTCGTTGACGATTTTCGCTATACTGCGATTAGTCGCTTACTGCGCATGCGCAAGGTTCGCAGAGCGCATGCGCTTAGTTATTTTACACAAAAGTTAGGTATTTTACTCACGACATACCGAAGCTTTTTCATCGTTCTGGTGATCGTAGTGTGATTGACAGGAAGTGGGTGTTTCTGGGCGGAAACTGGACGTTTTCTGGGAGTGTGCGAAAAAACGCTGGCGTTTCTGGGAACGCGGGAGTGTCTGAAGAAACGGGGGAGTCTCTGGGCGAACGCTGGGTGTGTTTGTGACGTCAAACCAGGAACGAAACTGACTGAACTGATCGCAATGTAGGAGTAAGTCTGGAGCTACTCAGAAACTGCTAAGAAATTTCTTTTCGCAATTCTGCTAATCTTTCGTTCACAATTCTGCTAAGCTAAGATACACTCCCAGAGGGCGGCGGCTTAGCGTGTGCAATGCTGCCAAAAGCAGCTAGCGAGCGAACAACTCGGAATGAGGGCCATAGTCCTCTGACATATTTAGCCTTTAGTTTGCTGTCACAGTAAATAGAAGAAAATAAACTGTCAAGATTGAGACCACTGCTTAAGCAAAATGAAGTGTGTTTGCTTTTGTGAGCCTACAGTGTATTATTATCGGACATTCTGTGTGTCAGACACAATACATTGTTTAGCGATGAGATGCGGACTGATGTGTGCAACATTTATTTACAGAGTTCTGAAAATGAGCTGTTTGTTCTACGGGGATATCTCCAGTCTGCGGGAAGCTTTGTTTTGCTGATCATCCACTGCATTTGTCACATTGCTTCTGGAGGGTTCGATGATGATGCTGATCCATTTTTCCTGAGAAATTTCTATCAGGTAGTACACATGCTACTTAAAATCTGAAAATGGACAACTTTTATAGGGTATTCATTTTCTGCATTATATATAGACAAAGGGTTATGTACAAACCAGGAAAAAATGCAAATATATTAAATGTATTTGGAGGAAATGCACCTATTTGACTGCTGTATATATAGATACAGTTCACAGATTTATTTATTTATTACCAGTTATTTATATAGCACATACATATTCCGCAGCGCTTTACAGAGAATATTTGCCCATTCACATCAGTCCCTGCCCCAGTGGAGCTTACAATCTATATTCCCTACTACATGTACACACAGACACATTCATACTAGGGTTAATTTTTGTTGGGATCTAATTGACCTACCAGTATATTTTTGGATTGTGGGAGGAAACCGGAGTACCCAGTGGAAACCCACGCAAGTACGGGGAGAATATACAAACTCCGCACAGGCAGAGCCATGGTGGGAATCAAACCCATGACCTCAGTGCTGTGCTGTGAGGCAGTAATGCTAACCATTACACCATCTGTACAGATGTGCACCAACATTCCAATTTTTTCTAAACTTGTCCTTGTGTTGCTTTATGCATCATTTTGCAAGTAGAGACATCACTACTAATACCTGCCTACTATGAATGTAGGCCTCCCCTTCAGATATATATTTCCATTTTCTTCTCCCAAAATGTTACCTGCTGGATTGGTATATGTGTTTGACTTCTGCTTAAATCATGAGTATAAAGGCTGACAATAAAAACATCTTTAGTTAATGTGACATATTTGTACATATAGCTAATAACATTGGTTTATGTGTGCAAAAATATGCTCTTTTTATTTAAAATGCACCCAGCTGGCACAAAAGACATCACATAGAAATAATAGCCAGCATACAATTATCAAGACCGCTGGGTGTATAGATTAAGTTGTTTATGCAGTGATGTCGAAAGTTCAAATACAAATGTACAGCATGTTCTCTTTTGTGCAAAATACATGGCAACAACAGATACACACTCCTGCTGCAATTTCTAAGTGTGTCTGTGCAGGGGCTTTGCTCAACATCTTGCAGACATGTGCTCAATAACATTTTATTATGGTTGCGTTCAATGCATCAATCACTTTGGGAGAATTGTGTGGTATGTCTGTATAGAGCATAATATAATTATACACCTTTCACATCGCACAAATAACCCGGTATCGGGTCAGTGTTATTCCCGAGTTAAATACAGGGTCAGTGGCAGCGTAACCAGATTCCCAGGTCGAGGCGACCCGGGACCCGTTTACTAGATAGGGAGAGGCGGCGCGGAGATGAGCTCATCTCCCAGCACCGCCTCCTGCTGGCTCCGCCCCCCCCCCGATGCTGTGGCAACCGACCCGGCAACTTGCCGGGTTGGGAAGCCAGCACATAGTCTCCAATGCCGGATCCCACCCGGGAAGGACCCGTTTCCAATTCCCGGGTGGGATCCGGCACTGGAGATGTGAAAGGGGTATAATAATCATTACCACTGATCACAATTGCAGTACTGGCTCACTACATGGTCCTTGGATGCACAAAGAAACACAATCCACATCTACTTCCACAGTTGCACTGGGCGATACATCTGGTAGAAAGAGTGACATGAATTCTGCTTGGTTTAGATTATTTTACAGTACAGTATACTGTATACTCATTTAAGGAGGAGTATGAAGGGATATCAGGACAGGCTATTACATTTCAATGCGTCACTTTTGTGCTTTTAAAGATTGTAATTACACTGGTTGAAGTACACCTAGAAACATCAGAGAACTTTTTAAACTGATTTTTGGTGCCCACATTACATCCTCCAGCTGACTCATAAATGCTAGGAATAGACATAATTGCTGACAGCACACATTTTGCATAGGAAAAAGAATGAGTGCCCTAAAACAAAGCAGAGAATGTCATTGTAAATGAATCCTCTGCACCCCTTAAATTAATCCTCTACACCCCTTTATTCTAAATTCTGTAACTCACAATTAAATCCTGATTTACAGATTTCCGATATGTGCCCAATTTCTACTCCTTTTTATTATTATTATTATTATTATTATTATTATTATTATTATTATTATTATCCTTTTTTTTATATGACACTGGGGGGGGGGGGGATATAATAGGAAGTGAGATTCAGAAAGTGAGAGATTTTGGGAGAGTTCTGGTTTTTTAAAGTGGCAATCATTTACATGGCAACACCAGGATGATTTTCCATGTAAATGATTGCCACTTTAAAAAAATAA
This sequence comes from Pseudophryne corroboree, assembly GCF_028390025.1. NCBI lineage: Eukaryota > Metazoa > Chordata > Amphibia > Anura > Myobatrachidae > Pseudophryne > Pseudophryne corroboree. Next base: position 268,109,325 of record NC_086453.1, on the reverse strand, counting down.
AAAAACAGGAGAACTCACCCAAAATCTCTCACTTTCTTATTCTCACACCCTATTACATTCCCACCACAAGGGTTCTGCAGCACCTAACAAAAGTACATAAACAAATGATCAAAAAAAGAAAAGTGACATACAGTACAAGACCATATAGGACAAGTATATTGTATACTGTATAAATATTTCTGCATAACACTTAAATAAGCATCAGGTTGGCCAAAACCAAGGGTTTGGTGCTGTTGTAGGGAGTACCGAGTCTAAGTAATAAAAGGAAAAGCACATGAGGGAAGAGGGTCCTGCTTGTGAGAGCTTACAATCTAAAGGGGAGGTGCAGACAGACAGGGAGGACACAGATGGGGTAGACAGTAGGCAAGGAACAGAGGGCTATGATGAGAAATTGCTGGTTTTGATGAAGAAGTGGGTCTTAAGAGCTCATTTGAAGTTTTGTATAGCGATGGATAGTTTGTTAGGGAGAGGTAGAGAATTTCAGAGATAGGGAACAGCACAAGCAAAATCTTGGACAAGGGAGTGGGAGGAAGTAATCAGTTGGCAGGAGAGGCGGTGTTCAATTGTGGAGTGAAGTGGCCAGGCAGGAGTGTTAGGGGAGATGAGGAGCGGAATAGGTAAGCAGGGCCGTCTTTTTGTATAGGCTTAGCGGGCAATTGCCCAAGGGCCCCAGGAGTTTAAGGGCCCTAGGCTGATAGATCAGGATCCCCTTTTTGCAGGGGTACCAGATTTTTGAAAATCGGCCCTGGGGAACCGGTTATATCTGACTTCAAAGTAGTGGTCCCCATACGTGCCTGTTAATTGCTCTTCCCAGCCACATATCTCGGGTACTGTATGACTTAGAGTTTTTCTGAGGGTATGCTCCAAAAGCTGACACTCCCCCCTTTCAGTGGACACTAGCAGCTTGTCTCTACTATGCCCAGGACCAGAGATATCAGCCTTCCAGCAGCTAGTCCCTGCATCAGCTCCATACGCCTGGTATGCAGTTTTATATTTTCGTCCGTAGGTTACTCTGACTCCTGAACTCTGATCCCCAAGTCCCCAGTACCTCCTGAAAGGTGGAACGCTCTAGGTTTTTATATAATTGAAAGCTAAGCAATCTATTTCCAGAAACTGCAGATACCTGCAGTCAAGAAGGCTGCCCTCCCACCGGAAAATGATGAATGTTAAGCCCACTCCACTATCCACCCTTCCCCTGCGTATTAAACACCCCCTACCACCCTGGAAGTCATACCGAGGCCCCTTCATTCAGCCCAATGCCCTTCTACAGTTTAGTGTTCTACCACCCATCCCATCTCCCACTGTCTGTGCAGTAAAGGAATAATTAGCAGAAATTACTGCTCCAGGTCCTACATGCTGAGCGGAAGATAGAACAGCCCCCACTGCCCGCGGGACATCAAAGCTGCTGCTGATAGCACCACCACCACCACCACCACCCCCAACGCTAGAGGATAGGTAGGGACCCCAGTGTATTATCTTGCCCAGGGGCCTATGCTGCTGTTTTAGACAGCCCTGTGGGTAAGGGCTTCGTAAGTGAGTGTGAGAAGCTTAAATTGTATTTTAAATGGTAAGGGGAGCCAGTGAAAAGCTTGTAGGAGAGAAGAGTCAACGTAGTACATTTGGAGAGGAATATAAGCCAGGCAACAGCATTAAGGATAAATTGTGTGTGGAGAGAGGTGGGAGTCATGAAGGCCAGATACTGTAGGAGGCAGTTACAGTAGTCCAATCTGGAGATGACCAGTGAGTGGATGAGGGTCTCCCATCCAAGGTGAGACAGGGTCTGACACTGGAAATATTTTTGAGATGGAAATGGAAGGACTGTGAAAGTTACTGAATGTATGGTTTGAAGGAAAGGGGGTAGTCAGGGATAGATAGCACCAAGAGAGCGCACTTGGGAGCTATAAAAAATAGTTGTGCCATCAATAGAAAATTAAATTGCGAGATGTGAGGTTATGTGGGAGTGTGGAAGATGATCAGCTCAGTCTTAGACATGTTAAGTTTAAAAAAGTGCTGGGCCATTCAAAAAGAGATAGCAGAGTAACAGTTGGAGATACGAGTGAGGAGAAGGGGGAAAAGTCAGGGGAGAAAAGGTAGTTATGAGTATCATCAGCATAAACATGATATTGGAAGTCAAAATAACTGCTGAGCTCACCTAAAGATGACATATTGAGGTAGAATAGGATAGGTTCAGCAACAGAACCCTGGGTGACACTTACTGTTATTGGAAGGGTGGGTAAGTGAAGTCATGAGAGGAGACCGAGAAGGAGTATTCAGAGAGGTAGAAGGACAGCCAGGAGTTGGCAGTACCATGCAGACCAATGGATTGAAGGATTTGCAGGAGAACAGGGTGGTCCACAGTGTCAAAAGAAGCAGGGAGGTCTAGGAAAATTAGCAGACTAGCAGCACTTGGATGTGGCAGCAAGGAGGTCATTGCTGACTTTCATGAGGGCAGATTCAGTGGAGTGGAGAGAATGGAAGCCAGACTGAAAAGGTCAGGCAGGGAGTGGGAGGAAAGAAAGATGGCATGGTGGTTGCAGACAATATCCTGAAAGAGTCTGGAGGCAAAAGGGAGGAGAGAGTGTTAGGATCAAGGGTAGGATTTTGTAACAGTTTTGGAGATAAAGGCATGCTAGAAGTTAGAGGAGACAATACCTGATTGGCAGCAATTGAGGAGGTGGGCAAAAAGGAAACAGGCAGAAGGAGAGAGGTAGAGGAGGAGGCAGGAAGGGATAGGTGGAAGGGGAGAGGACTGGATAAGGGCCATGACTTCATCTGCATATACAGGGAAAATTAAGTCAGAGTTGGCAAGATGGATGAGGAGGGGTGGTCTGAGAAAGGAGGAGGCACACTGAGGGTGTGGTGGGGTGTGATGTCCTGATATATGAAATCAATTTAAGATGTGAAATAGGTGGCGAAGTCAAGGGCAGAGATTGAGGAAGGGAGGCAATGACGGAGTAGCAGAAAAAGGAGTTGAAAGTGATGAAGAGACACTGGGGGTTTGAAGCCTGGGAGGTGATGAGGAACACTTGTGAACACATGCTATCCAACCCATGCCCCTCCCAAAATAAAACCAATTTATCTCATTATTTGTTATCCCAGGCAGTAAGGATCTGCTTGACTGAGGGCTTCTTTACAAGATTCCAGTTATCATCTCTATCTCATGATCATAATAACTCAAGACCGTCAGATGACAATATTCTGCCAAAAGAAGAGACATTTTCTAAGAACACAGATTTCATTTCGAAACTTATAGCAATGAAATTTGAATCCTCAAATGGAAAATCTTTATTTAAACAGGTACATAATGAAAAATAAATATTTTTTTTTATTTCAACTACTTGGGAGACAGTTGGGAGGCCACTTAACATTTTCATTGAGCATTCAATGAGCAGTGCACATGCATGACACGATTACTGCCAGGGTAGATTGGAACATCCACATACTGTAATTCCAAATACGCCTGATCACATGACTGCATCGGAACCTGGCTGAAAGGTGGAATGGTAAGTGTCTCTAACTTCAGTAACTTTTTATACACTACAGCCACCAATGAAATGTACTGTATAGTCACACTGATATATCCCGAGGGGTTCCCGGTATTTAACTTAACACTTCGGTACACTCTTAAGGGCCCCATACACTTATGTGACCACATGTCGCAGGCGATCACCCCTGGCAGCCACCCGGGGGGCAGGATTGTCCAAGATACATCGTATGCTGTCCTTTTTCCATATGATGTATCTTGGGCGATCCCAGCCATGCCCCCAGGTCGGACCTGATTGAATGTGCAGCACATTCAATCTGGAGGATCCGAGCCTATGCTCACGGGAACGCGCATCGAATTGGAAACACCTCCAAAATGCCCGATTTCATCCGATATATCGGGCCGAATGCCAAAATCGGATGAAATAGGGCATTATCGCTCTAGTGTATGGAGCCCTTTAGAAATATTAAGGGAAGATGTAATTTCATCGCACACCACTTCCCTTACCTCATTTTACACCAAACTTTATGTGAATCCACCACAGAAACAATACCATCCAGTATAATATTCATTTTGCCTCTTGCTTACCTTATTAGTGTAGGGGACTCACACTTGATAGCCTGGGTAAAAAGATTACAGCTGCCTCTATGGGGTCTATGTACTAAGCCTTGGAGAGAGATAAGGTGGATGGGGATAAAGTACTGGCCAATCAGCTCCTAACTGCCATGTTACAGGCTGTGTCTCAAAAATGACAGTTAAGAGCTGGTTGGTTGTTACTTTATCTCCATCCACTTTACATCTCTCCAAGACTATATATAGACCCCCTTAGTACATAGACCCCTGTCTCTGCTAGTAGCCCCTGCACATGGCTACACATGTCTGTCGGCAGTTAATCCGTCGCGCTGCATCATAGAGCTGTCAGATGTCTATATAACAGGAGGAGCTGAGAACATACAGCTGTTAGTTCTCTGTGGCAACCACGATTCATAGATAGCACAATGACAAGCTGCTGGTCGGGCCCCTTTGCATTGTACAGTGGTGGGAGGCAGTGGGCTGGCCAGGATTGCCTCACAAGCCATGTCACCTCTAATATAAAGGTTGGTTGAAGAGTTAGGCACTACAAAAGAGTGGAGAAGTGGACAGGTAGAGTAATTGTCGATAGTAATCAGCTTCTACCTGTAGTATCATTTTACAGAATGTACTAAATCTTAGCTGACTGGTTGCTATGGGCAACTTCTCCACTCTTTAGAAGGTTTGATTTAGTTCCCCTTAGTTTGAGTTATGCACAAATTCAACCCCCCTTCCCATTTCTCACCTCCCATCATGGAAGTTCAGTTTTAACTATAAACCCTAGGCAGAGGCTAGGGGGGTGCAGAGGGTATGGGCCGAGGGGGTGCCAGCTCTTCCTCACTGACTGGGAGCCAGGTGCTGCTTTGAGTGCTCCTAAACCTAGGGCTAGTTGTGTCATTGGGGCTTTTGACACCCAGTGCACCAAACGGAGCCCCTGTGCATGGAGAAAGTGCACTCAACAGGAAAGGGCATGTAAAGGGTTGTCCTGTATACAAAGCTTTATTTTCAACCAAAAGTGGTATCTGTATTCTACCTAAATAAATAAACTAAGGCCATAGAATGGGTGCTTGGCTCAGTATAGTGGCGCCAGACTGGCAAAGAAATTGTGGCACTCGAAAACCCAAAAGATGGCATTTGGTCCTACCTGGCAATTTTCCCTACAATAGGACCTTCTAGATCATTATTCGATTCTTTGGTAGGATAATGTTTGCTAGATTTTAATGGAGTGTTTATTGAAGCCATGACTCAAAGCTAAGGGCTTGTCAGAGGGATGCAGTCAAAATGCTGGCGGACATATTTTGGCGTTCAGAAGACCTATGCCGGAATTCCGGCAGCCAGCATTTTACCGACGGCCGCCATACCAACACCCACTCCTAATTCCAACCCGGTTGGTGGGTCCACGCCACCAACTGAGTGGGAATAGAACCTGTGGTGAGCGCAGCGTGCCCGCGATGGGATTCGCCGACGGTATTCCGGCAAATGGGATGCCGCTGTCGGTTTTAGCCCTATCCATTTATTTTCAAAGAAAAACTGACATCATGGTCACAACAGAACTGTGAGAGCATTTTATGTAGGTCTCTCTATATTATTTGACATGAAGACAGGGCTGTCCTGTATACAAAGCTTTATTTTCAACCAAAAGTGGTATCTGGATTCTACCCAAATAAATAAACTGATATTCCCTCTTTAAGGAGGTGTCCCTTATCAGAAGAAGAGGGATCTTTTTTGTGGGGGTTTCCTGGTAGATATTCAGCTATTTGGCAGGTGTGCTGATGTTGGGGCGACTGTCGCCAGGGAAGGTCTCTCCAAAATATTCTGCAGAAGGTACAGTAGCAGATAGGCTACAGTGGCTAACGCTATCTGGAGGTGGCATTAGCGGCAGGGGCCAAGTTTGGTAAAGTCAGCATTTTAGAAGCCCCCATAGAAACTTATGAGGGTCTCCTTTTGCAGTCAAAAATGGTCCCATGGTGCTGCGGTGCCCAGGTGTTTTTCGGGGGAAATGCCACAAATATTTTTTTAGAAATATGCCCTTTAGGCTGAAAGGAAAACCTTGATTCTTCCACAGATGACTTCACTGCTCGGGATAAGTGCTAGATTTTTTATATACTGACTAGCAATGCTAGCATACAGATAAGTCTCGCCTCATCATTTCCACAATGCATATGCACACATATTGCAGCAGCAACTATTCGCACCCACTTGCGTATAGTCACACCCACGATTGCACAATGCATTTTCTATGGATTGCGGGCGCAACTACTCATACATGCCCGTACACGGACACGCTAATCATGGCAAACCAGTTGAGGGTGCGAATAGTCGCAGCCAAAATGAGGCTGGAAATATCTGTACATATTGATATATTCATGTAGCAGTGAAAAGCCCTGTACCTGTGATAACACAGCTTTTCACTGGTTCATCCAGAGAAGGGCTACTGAGGAGAAATCTCAGATTTTCCCAGTGGTGTCCCTGATTAGTGCACACATCAATTAGCCATCCAGAGAGCGATTCATAGAAGCATGGAAAGCTCAGTTTCTTAGAAATGCCCTCTCAGGATGGTGTAATGTGCCTCCTGAGGGGAATATAGCAGCAAAGTCTGCCTTCTTCCTGTCTCATGGCACCCTTCCCTGACACTGGCCAATTAGAGGTTCCCAGGGAGGAAGTGAGTGAGAATATCTGCCCCTTCTCCCCGTGTGACCAGGACACTGGCAAGAGAGGTTCCCAGATAGCATATAGCAGTGAAGTGACCCTGTATATGCCGTATCACCTCACTCTGCTGACTACCCAGTGCCCCCGTCTTGTTCAACCCCCACCCCCATGTTGCTAACCCTTTGCTCCACCAGTGCATTCGCACACAGGACCTGCTGTCCGACATCAAGAACTCTCACAGAACCGCAGCTGAAACCAGGATCACAAAGGGCCTTATTTTCACATTGCTTCACTGGAAAGATGAGTATACCTGAATTGCTACATAATGCAACGGGTCTGGTATGGCTGACCGCCGGTCAGCATCCTGACAGCGGGATTCCGGCGGGGTGGTGCGAGTGCTGCAAGCCCCTTGCGGGCTCGGTGGCGACCTGCGGTCACCACGGGTTCAATTCCCACTCTATGGGTGTCGTGGACACACACGAGTGGAAATAGTCCCTGTTGGTCGGCATGCCGACCGTCGGAATAGTGAGAGGGCGGGATTTTGGGGGAGGTCATGTGACCGTTGGTCTGCTGACCATCGGTCAAATGAATACCACCCTAACGCAACTATATATTGCATCAAAATGATGCTGTAAATAGTGAAAACTAACAATCCATATCCACATATGAATATGAATACACCCCAGGGAGGCCTAGTACTCTGGTTTTGGAGTATCACCATATGTAACGTATTACATGTAAAGAGCTAATTTGATATTAATGAGAGTCCCTGTTTTCCACCAGCATACTATGGGGAGGAATATCTCAAACCTTGGAGAGAGATAAATTACCAGTCAATCAGCTCCTGTCATTTTTCAAACACAGCTTGTAACATGGAGCTAATTGGGTGGTACTTTATCTCTCTCCACATTATCTCTCTCCAAGCTTTGATAACTCTCCCCCTATAATATGTTTACTTGATCAGTGATTGGAAGATAAATTGTTGTATTCTTTATATAAAATCTGTATTATACCTTTACAGTTTCCAAAGACAAGTGAAGAAACAATGTCGCAATATGAAATTGAGGCAATACTAAAGAACAAACTGGCTCAAAGGAAAAGAGAATTCTTTAACCCAAATGACAGACTGAAAAACTGGTAATGCCATGTGGGAGCCCAAGCTCTATAAAGCTGCGTTTACAATGTCCCAGTAGTTTGGATTGTGGATGAGCATAGCACACCTGCTGAGGGGCCTAATAGTGCCAATATTTGTTTGTAATCAATGTTGGGTTGTAGCACAGTGCTTTTGATGCTCAGCTCTTTATATGATGTAATATAGCTAGGTGATAAAGAAAACTATATAATATATGAATTTTGTCATCTGGGGTTATACTCATTGGCCCTCATTCCGAGTTGATCGCTCGCTAGCAACTTTTAGCAGCCGTGCAAATGCATAGTCGCCGCCCACAGGGGAGTGTATTTTAGCATAGCAGGAGTGCGAACGCCTGTGCAGCAGAGCGGCTGCAAACACATTTTGTGCAGAATAAGACCAGCCCTGTAGTTACTTATTCTGTGCGATGATTGCTGCGACGAAAGACACGGCAATGATGTCAGCTATCCGCCCAGCAAACGCCCGGCCACGTCTGTGTTTTTCCAAACACTCCCAGAAAACGGTCAGTTGCCACCCAGAAAATCCCACTTCCTGACAATCTCCCTGCGTTCACCAGTGCGACTGAAAGCGTCGCTAGAACCTGTGCAAAACCACGATGCTCTTTGTACCCGTACGCCGTGCGTGCGCATTGCGGTGCATATGCATGCGCAGTTTTGCCATTTTTTTAACTGATCGCTACGCAGCGAACAACGGCAGCTAGCGATCAACTCGGAATGAGGGCCATTGTACAGTAAGCTAATGGCACTACATTACATGCAATGAAAATGTTGAGATTTGCTCTCATCTGCACTGAACTGATATTTTGCATGAAATTGGCAAAATGAATGAAAATGGCAGAATGAAAATGATCAAAAAATTGTCACAACTAAGAAACATGTTATGCTCACATATAAATTATATGCAAGCTAAAACACGCAAGAGCTGAGATTTCTGGAAAGCTGACGTGTGGCCTCTGTAGATGTATGCTGTTATGTGCATGGTAGAGGATTCATCAGTGCCATCCAGGACATGAGAAGACCCAAAGCAGAACCAAGGGGCTCATATCTATTTGTTGTTATCTTTTATTTGTAAGGCATCACAAATGGTCCACTGCATTAAACATAGCTGTGAATAGGAAACACACTAAACATTATTAAACAATACACAGACAAAAACTAATTGTATATAATTCCACAATTCGAAATTACAGAATGACAAACAGCAGAACACAGAACTGAAGATCCATCTATTGATAATACAGTGAGCATCAGTGATAAGTAGCACCTGTACGTCAGTGTATAGGAGTATAGGCTTCAGTAAAACTAGGTACACACTATACAATTATCTGGCAGATAATCTGCCAGATCTGGCTGGTTGGAATGAAACTTTGGTAATGGATGAGAGTACAAATTAAACACAAATTTAACCAACTTGGATGACCAACAGTTTTTGGCCATTTTCCAGTGTTTGGGAGCAAATAAGCGATTGTCATTTGCTCTTATCCATTACCAAATTTTAATTCCAACAAGCTAGATCTGGCAGAGTATCTGCCAAATAATTGTATAGTGTGTACCTAGCTTTACACTGAGGTGCATGATTAGGAAGTAAAAACACCAGGGAAGAGGGCTCTGCTCATCTCAATTTACACTCTAGAGTTAGACACAAATAATGTTGGCATTAAGTAATGTCCCTCTTTCCAATTCAAACTCTTTTCCCTTGTAATGCCACTGCTTCTAACTCACTGTCTCAATCCCCTGTAATGCCACTGCTCCTAACTCACTGTCTCTTTCCTCTGTAATGCCACTGCTTCTAACTCACTGTCTCAATCCCCTGTAATGCCACTGCTCCTAACTCACTGTCTCTTTCCTCTGTAATGCCACTGCTCCTAACTCACTGTCTCTTTTCCCTGTAATGCCACTGCTCCTAACTCACTGTCTCTTTCCCCTGTAATGCCACTGCTCCTAACTCTCTGTCTCTTTCCCCTGTAATGCCACTGCTCCTAACTCACTGTCTCTTTCCTCTGTAATGCCACTGCTCCTAACTCACTGTCTCTTTCCTCTGTAATGCCACTGCTCCTAACTCACTGTCTCTTTCCTCTGTAATGCCACTGCTTCTAACTCACTGTCTCTTTCCCCTGTAATGCCACTGCTCCTAACTCAGTGTCTCTTTCCTCTGTAATGCCACTGCTCCTAACTCACTGTCTCTTTCCTCTGTAATGCTACTGCTCCTTGTTATGAGCCACGGCTGTGGCTCATTCCTATGTTTCATTTTGGTTATGTATTTTATGTTTATAAGTTGTCTTGCAGGCCAGGATTTCCCGTTGCTCTGTTTTAGAATACTCTTGTTTGCTGCCGGTGGTGAGTCTGTGTAATTGCAGCTTGTTCCCATGTGTTCAGCCTCACCTGGCTGCTAATTGCATCTTGTCAGTTTGGAGTCATGCAACAGGTCAGCTGCATGACATAATTAATTAGGCCTCTCTGTTATATGCTGGCTGAGTGCAATTCACAGACGCTGGTGATATTTCTAGGTTTCCAGTCTTCCAGAGTGTTTGAGTTCTGAGCTTGTTCCTGCCAGTTCCTGAGCTCCTGTCTAGCAGTGTCTGTCTAGCTGCTTCCTGTGTCAATTCCTGTGTCAGTCCCTGTGTCGATTCCTGTGTCTGATCCCGTGTCCTGCCGTGAAGCGTTCCTGTCCAGAAGTCCTGTGGCTTTGCCTATGCCTGGTCAAGTTTCTGGCTTCTTGGTGTCCACCGGTCTGTCGTTTGGGATTCTGCCTGTCCTCCAGTTCTGAGAGTCTGTGTCGGCAGCATTGGGGGTTCCTGTCCGTTTGCCAGTATTTGTACCGGCTCCGTGAGTAGCGGCTTTGCCGCGTCCGTCGGCCTAGGCCGCTGTATTCCTTGGTTGTATCTGTCACTGGTGTTTTGCAGAGGGTTCTGCTTATGCTGTCACCGCCGGTACACAAAAGTATTGTGTCGGCGTGTGGTCAGCATTTCCTTAGTTGTTCTTTTCCTTTGGCGGCATGCCGCACATACATTTAGTTTTAGCCTAGTTAGTAGCCCCTGGCTTTGGTTGTTTCAGTTAGAGGGCCCCTTGTTATTACCCTGTCTCAGTTCACGCTTTGTCTCTCTTTAAGACCTGAGGGGGCATCGGAGTTGGGCAGACCTAATCCGCCCTTCAAACGCGGCTGCCATAGGCCCAAGAAACCATAGTCCTGCAAGCGTGAATTGACAACACGGGTAAAACAACGGAGGTAGGGTGCCAGGGGCTATTCCCGTTCCATTTCACCAAATCCAGTATTACGTCCTGGTGCTCTGGACTCACTTCATAACATCTCCCTTGTTCTGAGCACCAGGAACCTAACACTCCTAACTCACTGTCTCTTTCCTCTGTAATGCCACTGCTCCTAACTCACTGTCTCTTTCCTCTGTAATGCCACTGCTCCTAACTCACTGTCTCTTTCCTCTGTAATGCCACTGCTCCTAACTCACTGTCTCTTTCCTCTGTAATGCCACTGCTCCTAACTCACTGTCTCTTTCCTCTGTAATGCCACTGCTCCTAACTCACTGTCTCTTTCCTCTGTAATGCCACTACTCCTAACTCACTGTCTCTTTCACCTGTAATGTCACTGCTCCAAACTCACTGTCTCTTTAATCTGTAATGCCACTGCTCAAAACTCACTGTCTCTTTCCTCTGTAATGCCACTGCTCCTAACTCACTGTCTCTTTCCTCTGTAATGCCACTGCTCCTAACTCACTGTCTCTTTCCTCTGTAATGCCACTGCTCCTAACTCACTGTCTCTTTCCTCTGTAATGCCACTGCTTCTAACTCACTGTCTCTTTCCTCTGTAATGCCACTGCTCCTAACTCATTGTCTCTTTCCTCTGTAATGCCACTGCTTCTAACTCACTGTCTCTTTCCTCTGTAATGCCACTGCTCCTAACTCACTGTCTCTTTCCTCTGTAATGCTTCTGCTCCTAATTCACTGTCTCTTTCCCCTGTAATGTCACTGCTCCAAACTCACTGTCTCTTTAATCTGTAATGCCACTGCTCCAAACTCACTGTCTCTTTCCTCTGCAATGCCACTGCTCCTAACTCACTGGCTCTTTCCTCTGTAATGTCACTGCTCCTAACTCACTGTCTCTTTCCTCTGTAATGCCACTGCTCCAAACTCACTGTCTCTTTCCTCTGTAATGCCACTGCGTCTAACTCACTGTCTCTTTCCTCTGTAATGCCACTACTCCTAACTCATTGTCTCTTTCCTCTGTAATGCCACTGCTTCTAACTCACTGTCTCTTTCCTCTGTAATGCCACTGCTCCTAACTCACTGTCTCTTTCCTCTGTAATGCCACTGCTCCTAACTCACTGTCTCTATCCTCTGTAATGCCACTGCTCCAAACTCACTGTCTCTTTAATCTGTAATGCCACTGCTCCTAACTCACTGTCTCTTTCCTCTGTAATGCTACTGCTTTTAACTCACTGTCTCTTACCTTTGCAATGTCACTGCTAGACTGCCACCCTGTTCTTCTCTCCTTTGTAATGGCACTATTTCCTCTGTAATACAATTGCAGTCTATACACATGGAAAATATATTATTATTATTATTATTATTAATAATAATAATGGCATGGCAGGAGCTCTGTCTTAGGTATATTCTGCTGTTTCCACATTCCTGCACTCTTTTTCCATTATTTTAGTTGGTAGATAATTTATTCTAGTGTTAATATGTGGATTATTTCCCTGTAGAGTGTTTTATATCTTACGTTATTCAGTATGTCTACTCTTTTCATTTAGTTCACCCAAGGAAGAAGAAAATGATAAGCAACTGATTACAGCAGAACATCTCCATAAGGCACTTGATACACTCAATGCTGAACTGATGAAAGTCTTGCAGAAGGAAATTGAATTACAAAGGAACATAAGTGATATAGACAAAAAGTGTTTTCATAAACAAATTCTTGCGCTTGAAAAAGAGTGCTTGATAAAAAATATAGTGATTTTGGAAGAAAAGATTACTTTTCAAAACAGTCTAGTTTAAATCATCTATCTATCTATCTATCTATCTATCTATCTATCTATCTATCTATCTATCTATCTATCCATCTATCTATCTATCTCATGTACATTACGTACTAAGGGGCAGATGTATTAACCTGGAGAAGGCATAAGGAAGTGATAAACCAGTGATTTGTGCAAGGTGATAAAGGCACCAGCCAATCAGTTCCAATATGTAAATTAACAGTTAGGAGCTGATTGGCTGGTGCCTTTATCACCTTGCACATATCACTGGTTTATCACTTCCTTATGCCTTCTCCAGGTTAATACATCTGCCCCTAAATGCTATATAAAATATGGAGTATTCTTTTCTGTGTTAATTTGTAGTGATATCTACAGATATATTTAAATGATAGTATAATGTAATAACTAGTTTGATGTGTTTGGTGATTAAGTTTCAAACAACTTCTACTTTTACATAACTCATCATAGATGTTTCCCATTTCATATTTAAGTGGGTATTCAGCTTAATGTAGAAAATACAATTGCTGTTAATATACCTGTAATTATAAATTTCAATAATGGACACTCTACTGCAATAATTATCACAGAGCTCCTCAATGACTTTTAATATGTACTGTATATAATTTATATTGAAAGTACTAAGAGTGTCGAAATGCAGGTGGGGCATCACCCAAGGGCCCCCCATATGGTCGCAAACCATTGCTCCAATACTCTATATCCTTCATAGGTGTCCAGATCTCAATCCATGTCACTGCTTGCCAGTGCTACCAATTTGGGCCTGGCTCCAGGCAGTGCTTACTGGTGCTAATGGGAATTGTAGTGTGCACCTGTACACCCAATGTGTCCCTCAAGTGACGAGGCATAGAACTAGAATCAAGGAACCACAACTAACAGAATGCAGAATGCCTCATTGCTGATCTGTCCCGTGCCTGTTTTTACTCATGATGTGGCCAGGAGCGGATCTTGGTGCTGGCAAGCAGTGCCTTCGCCCGGGGTGCTGCAGCCTGGGGGCGCGGCCGCAGTCACCCCGCAGGCACCGCCGCCTGCCCGCACCCCGCTCCCCGGCTGCAGCAGACGTCGTGGGCTGTGTGGGCGTCCGCTGCAGCCGGCTCCAGGGACAGACACTAGAGGTCAGTATTGACCTCTAGTGTCTGTGCGGCGCTGCTATGGGAGACAGAGCAGCAGCAGCGATCGGGAAGCAGAAGCGGGGCAGTGGTAAGTATTGTTTTTTGGGGTTTTTGTGTGTGTGTGTGTGTGTGTGTGTGTGTGTGTGTGTGTGTGTGTGTGTGCACACAACTACTGGGGGCAAAGAAACGGGGCACAACTACTGGGGGCAAAGAAAGAGGGGGCACAACTGCTGGGGGCAAAGAAATGGGGCACAACTACTGGGGGCAAAGAAAGAGGGGGCACAACTGCTGGGGGCAAAGAAATGGGGCACAACTACTGGGGGCAAAGAAAGAGGGGGCACAACTACTGGGGGCAAATAAAGAGGGGGCACAACTACTGGGGGCAAAGAAATGGGGCACAACTACTGGGTGCAAAGCAACAGGGGGCACAAATTCTGGGGGCAAAGCAACAGGGGGCACAACTACTGGGGGCAAAGCAACAGGGGGCACAGCAACAGGGGGTACAAATACAGGGGGCAAATCAACTGGGGGGCATAACTACTTGGGGCAAATCTGGGGGCACAGCTACTAGGAGCATAACTGTGTCCACGCCCCTCCCCTATGAGGCCACGGCCCTATTTTTTTTGCACGCACAAATTGTTTTGCCGCGGGGGGGGGGGGGGGGGGGGCGCCAGTGGAAACTTTCGCACTGGGCGCCACAAGGTGTAGAACTGGATGTGGCCACTTCTCTTCTTAGATTTTGCTATCTACTCAGTACTATTCCACCTAACCTTTCCAGTCTAGATTATGGTGTCAGGCATTGCCTCCAGCACTCACTGCGAGCTGATCTGTTTAGTAAAAATCAGCCAATAGAATAACACACTACAACATCTCCCAGGAACAAGTTTAAATCATTTATCAGCAGTCCTGAAAAAGATTTTAAAGAAGAACTGAATGGGGAGGCAGGGTGAAATATAGTTTTGTAAATTAAATTGGTTCCACAAAGTTAGTTGCCCTGGGGCCCCACCAATATAATTGATTGCCTGTTAACCAATAAAGAGGGTTTTAAGAGAGATTTGTAAAAAGTGGTAGTAGGTAGAGTGCAGTTCAATTTCAGGTATCTTTCATAGCCTAGTGAAGCAACACGCAGAAGTAAATAGCATAGGCTTAACTGTGATGAAGAGGGCAATTTAAAAGAAACAGCCAATGTCGACCAAAATCGTTAGGTTGAAAACTCATTAGAAGGTGGAAGATTAGCAACAAAGTCCAGTGAGTCCAAGGCTTACCAGCAGGAACTGGAGATGGTCAATAAGGCAAGGAATCTTTTATAGGCAAGCTGAGACATCGGGGGGTGTCCAACCACCTGAGAAGGAACATTGGGTGTGAAAAATGTTTTTTTAACATTTTAAAACGATTTTCCCGATGTTTCACCCGTATTTTTTTACAGGCTATCCAATTTGGTCGCCTATAAAAATAAATTCTCTTACATCCTAGAGTATGCTGGGGTCCACATTAGTACCATGGGATATAGACGGGTCCACCAGGAGCCATTGGCACTTTAAGAGCTTTAGAGTGTGGGCTGGCTCCTCCCTCTATGCCCCTCCTACAAGACTCAGTTTAGAAAATGTGCCCGGAGGAGGCGTGCACAGCTAGGGGAGCTCTCCTGAGCTGCCCTAAAAAAAAGTTTAGTTAAGAGTTTATTATTTTATAGGGAGGCTGCTGGCAACAGCCTCCCTGCAGCGTGGGACTAAGTGGGGGGAGCAGTGTCCGCCCTGCGGATTCTGAGCCACTGACTCTGCTGACTGGACACTGAGCTCCAGAGGGGTCTGATCGGTCTCCGCCACAGGGGAACCGCTCACCCCAGCAGCATGCCGCCGACCCCTTACAGAGCTGAAGCAAGTGGTGAGTTAGTCACGACCCCCCTAGCAAGCGGGTGGCCGGTGTGAAGATGGTGGCAACAGGGGATGGAGCGTGGTATTAACCGCGCTCCTGGACGGTACCAGAGGGACGCTGTGAGGGGCGCCCTGGGCCAGCGCTTACCCCTCACACTGGTCAGCAAACCTGTCGGGGTCCAGTGACCTAAGCCAGCACAACTCCTCAGGCCTGTTTAAACTTCACGTGAGCAAGAAGACAGCGCCATGAAGGGGCGGAGCTTCTCAGAGCGGACCCTGCAGCGTTCCAGCGCCATTTTCCTGTAGTAGTAGCTGAAGGAAGATTCTGGTCCCTCCACAGCAGTTCCAGCTTACTGTATAACGGTAGCAAGGGGTTGTAGAAGGGAGGGGAGGCTGCTATATTGACTGTGTGTCCTATTAAGGAGCACAAGCCAGCACATATAAGGGGTTTCTCCTTGTGATAAAGCGCTGGTGTGGGTTGGCTCCAATCTCGGTCTCTCTCTTGCCATTCTTGGGGGGGGGGGGGCCTCTCTGTCTTACCCCAACGTGTGTGTGTGTGTGTGTGTGTGTGTGTGTGTGTGTGTGTGTGTGTGTGTGTGTGTGTGTGTGTGTGTAGTGTTTGGTGGTCACCTGCAGCAATGTCCAGGGATACAGTGTCATATGCTGCAGAGGATTTATCCTCCCAGGATGATCCCATTCCGGGTACTCGGGTTAGCACTGGTTTAGCACAGATTGCAGCAAGGGAACCAGAGTGGTTTTCCTCTATCAAAACTTGGATTTCTCAGATTTCTGACAGGGTTGCTAGTAATGAATCTGCAACCCAGGTATTGCAGACCTCTATGGCTGTATGGCCCTTGTCTGGTACCTCAGGACACCACGCTAGATACCCCCACAAACGTGCGCTTGTGCAGGTAACACAAGACGACACTGATACCGATACTGACACTACAGATGGTGATGGGGATGTGTTACGGGCGTCTGCATCTCTTGCAAAGGGGGTGCAACTGTTGATAGAGGCTATCAGAGATGTGTTAAATATTAATGATACCACACCTGATCAGGTTGAGGAGGCTTTTTTCACAGAAAATAAAAAAAGCCTCGCTGACCTTCCCTGCATCAAAGGAATTGAACGCTATTTTTTAAAAAGCATGGGTAAACCCTGAAAAGAAATTTCAGATCCCAAAAAGGGTTCTGGTAGTTTTTCCTTTCCCTGACGAGAACAGGAAAAAATGGGAAAACCCTCCAATTGTTGACGCATCTGTGTCAAGACTCTCAAAAAAGGTGGTTTTGCCTGTTCTAGGTTCAGCCGCCTTAAAGGAGCCAGCAGATAGAAGGATTGATAACATGCTTAAATCAATGTACACGGCTTCTGAGGTCATATTACGTCCCACTATTGCTAATGCATGGATAGCAAAAGCAATAATGAAGTGGTCGGCTACCTTGCTTGAGGATTTGGATACAATGGCTAGGGATGACGTTGCTTTATTTTTACGCAACATACACGATTCTGCGGATTTTATGGTTGACTCCATGAAATACCTGGGTTCCATGGCTGCCGGAATTTCTTCCATGTCTGTTTCAGCTCGTCGGGGTCTTTGGCTGCGCCAGTGGTCGGCTGACACGGAATCCAGAAGAAGTGTGGAGTCGCTGCCCTATACAGGTCAGGCTTTCTTTGGGGAAGCTCTAGATGTGTGGATTTCTACCGCCACAGCGGGTAAGTCTTAGTTTCTTCCCACAGCAGCACCTGCTCCGTAGAAATCATTCTCCTCAGCTGCACAGCAGTCCTTTCGGCCTAACAAGCTTAGAAAGGCCAGGACTTCCAATACCTTCTTAAGGGGAGGTTGAGTTAAGTCCAAGAAACCTGTCGCTGCAGGTTCCCAAGAACAAAAGCCTGCGTCAAGTACCCCTAAGTCCTCCACATGACGGTGGACTGCTAGCCTGGTGGTGGGGCCAGTGGGAGCGAGACTCAGACATTTCAGTCATGTCTGGATGTCGTCTGGCCTGGATCCCTGGGTACTAGATATTGTATCTCAGGGATAAAGACTGGAATTTCAAAGTCTCCCTCCAGTCAGGTTTACCAACTCTGTTGGAAGACAGCACCGTTCTTCAGGACGCTGTCCAAAAGCTGGTGGAGGCACAGGTCATTGTGCCAGTACCACCTCACATGCTGACCAAAGGTTACTATTCAAACCTTTTCGTGGTACCGAAACCGGATGGTTCGATCAGGCCCATTCTGAACCTAAAATCAGTGAACCCCTTTCTAAAGGAATTCAAGTTCAAGATGGAGTCTCTCAGGACGGTGATATCAGGTCTGGAAGAGAGGGAATACCTGGTATCACTGGATATCAAGGATGCGTACCTTCATATTCCGATCTGGCTGCCGCATCAGGCTTATCTCCGTTTCGCATTGCTGGACTGTCATTATCAGTTCCAGGCCCTGCCATTAGGACTCTCCACTGCAGGGTATTTACCAAGGTGATGGCGGAAATGATGATACTGCTCAGCAAACAGGATGTGAACATCATTCCATACCTGGACGATCTTCTGATAAAGGCGTCATCCAAGGAGAAGCTTCTGCAGTCCATTGTTTTCACAACACGACTGTTCCAGAGTCACGGTTGGATTCTGAACCTTCCAAAGTCACATTTAGAACCAACCCAGAGGTTGTCTTTTCTGGGAATAATCCTGGTCTCGGAAGTGCAGCGGGTGTTTCTTCTACAGGAAAAGGCGTTGGTGATACAAGCTATGTTCCGGGATGTCCTGAAGCCACCCGGGTGTCTGTTCATCACTGCATCTGCCTATTGGGAAAGATGGTGGCCTCTTACGAGGCTCTCCAGTACGGGAGGTTCCATGCTCGGCCCTTCCAACTGGATCTCCTGGACAAGTGGTCGGGATCTCACCTCCACATGCACCAGCGAATTCGTCTGTCACCAAAGGCGAGGACTTCACTCCTCTGGTGGCTTCAGCTGCCTCACCTCCTGGAAGGCTGCCGGTTCGGGATTCAGGACTGGGTCCTGCTAACAACGGATG
The DNA here is from genome assembly GCF_028390025.1 of Pseudophryne corroboree. Lineage (NCBI taxonomy): Eukaryota > Metazoa > Chordata > Amphibia > Anura > Myobatrachidae > Pseudophryne > Pseudophryne corroboree. The sequence continues at coordinate 268,090,454 of NC_086453.1, read as the reverse complement.
CGAGCCTCAGGGGCTGGGGAGCGGTCACTCAAGGAGTAACCTTCCAAGGATGGTGTTCACGCCTTGGAAGCCGGCCTGCCCATCAACATTCTGGAACTAAGAGCCGTATACAACGGTCTTCTAAGAAATCGGGCCATTCAGGTGCAGTCGGACAACGTAACAACAGTGGCTTACATAAACTGACAGGGCGGAACGAAGAGCAGAGCGCAATGTCAGAGGTGTCAAGAATACTCCTCTGGACAGAAAAGCATGCGTTGGCACTGTCAGCCTTCTTCATTCCAGGATTAGACAACTGGGAAGCAGACTTCCTCAGCAGACACGATCTCCATTCAGGAGAGTGGGGACTCCATCCGGAAGTGTTCAAGGACATAACGGATCTTTGGGGCTTGCCCCAAATAGACATGATGGCCTCTCATCTCAATAAGAAGCTTCTGCGTTATTGTTCCAGGTCGAGGGACCCACAGGCAGTGGCAGTGGACGCCCTGGGGTCTCTGTGGGTTTTCCAGTCAGTGTACGTATTTCCTCCACTCCCACTCATCCCAAGAATCCTAAAGCTCATAAGGAGAACAAGGGTTCAAGCGATCCTCATTGCCCCAGACTGGCCAAGAAGGGCTTGGTACGCGGACCTTCTGAATCTACTACAAGAAGAGCCAAGGCCTCTTCCTCTTCGGGAGGACCTGCTACAGCAAGGGCCATTCGCCTATCAAGACTTACCGCGGCTACGTTTGACAGCATGGAAGTTGAGCGACTGATTCTGGCTCGGAAGGGCATTCCTACCCTCATACAGGCTAGGAAAGGGGTAACGTCTAAACATTACCATCGTATTTGGAAGACATATGTCTCTTGGTGCGAGTCCAAGAGCTTTCCTGCAGTGGAGTTTCAACTGGGACGTTTACTCCTCTTCCTGCAAGCAGGAGTGGATATTGGCCTGCGATTGGGGTCTGTGAAGGTCCAGATTTCGTCCCTATCCATTTTCTTTCAGAAACAATTGGCTGCCCTCCCTGAGGTTCAGACCTTTTTGAAGGGTGTTCTGCATATCCAACCTCCCTTTGTACTGCCTACAGCACCCTGGGACCTTAACCTGGTGTTGCAGTTCCTCCAGTCAGATTGGTTTGCGCCTCTACAGGAGGTGGAGGTCAAATTTCTCACATGGAAGGCGGTCACTTTGTTGGCTTTAGCTTCTGCTAGGTGGGTGTCCGAGCTGGGGGCTTTATACTGTAAAAACCCTTACTTGATCTTCCACGAAGATAGCGCTGAGCTCCGGACACGCCAGCAGTTTCTTCCGAAGGTTGTGTCGGCATTTCATATCAACCAACCTATTGTGGTGCCAGTAGCTACTGACTCCTCTATTATATCAAAGTCCTTGGATGTCGTAAGGGCTCTGAAGATTTATGTGAAGAGAACATCTCGTCACAGGAAGTCGGACTCTCTGTTTGTCCTATATGATCCCAAGAAGATTGGATGTCCTGCTTCTAAGCAGACGATATTTGTTGGATCAGGTTTACTATCCAGCATGCTTATTCTACGGCAGGATTGCCGTGTCCAACATCTGTCAAGGCCCACTCTACTCGTAAGGTGGGGTCTTCCTGGGCGGCTGCCCGGGGTGTCTCGGCATTACAACTTTGCCGAGCTGCAACTTGGTCTGGGTCGAACACGTTTGCAAAGTTTTACAAGTTCGATAGTTTGGCCTCTGATGATCTGAAGTTCAGTCAATCAGTTCTGCAGGAGCCTCCGCGCTCTCCCTCCCATTCTGGGAGCTTTGGTACATCCCCATGGTACTAATGTGGACCCCAGCATCCTCTAGGATGTAAGAGAAAATAGGATTTTGGTTACCTACCGGTAAATCCTTTTCTCGTAGTCCGTAGGGGATGCTGGGCGCCCGCCCAGCGCTTCGTTTTCCTGCATATGTTATTTGGTTCAGTACCACATAGTTTTCGTTGAGTACTGCATTGTTACTTGGTAAGTAATGTTTCAGCTGTTGCTGAGTAGTTCAAGCTAGTTGTCTTGACGTGCCTTGTTTGTGTGAGCTGGTATGAATCTCACCACTATCTGTGTTAAGTCCTTCTCTCGAAGTATGTCGTCTCCTCGGGCACAGTTTCTAGACTGTCTGGTAGGAGGGGCATAGAGGGAGGAGCCAGCTCACACTCTAAAACTCTTAAAGTGCCAATGGCTCCCGGTGGACCCATCTATACCCCATGGTACTAATGTGGACCCCAGCATCCTCTACGGACTACGAGAAAAGGATTTACCAGTAGGTAACCAAAATCCTATTTTCTCATGAAAACACACAGGTTCAGTTAAACCTATGTGTTTTTGGTAGAAACAGCCCCGTTTTCAGATGAAAATGGCACTGTTTCCAGGGATTTGGTGTTGCCTGCCTGAGGCAGGAGAAACAAAATCCCAGATAAGCCGCAGCTTATCGGGGCTAATAGGATAGCCCCCTGCGAGACAATTGACCATGGCTAATTGGATACCCCCCTTAATCCTTAACATCCATCTTTACTAAGCCATGAGTATGTTCTGGCAATCAGTTCCAAGATATAAGGGGTGTGCAAAAAGTTTCAAGATGCACAAAAAGTATTATATTTACTAAGTGAACTTTACATTTTTTTCAAAGTAGTAGTCTGTGCAAACTTGCATAAACTCAAACCACTCGGTGAAACAGCTGGACCAGTCCGAAGCAGATCTGTCTTCTACATGCTGGATGAAGGTCTCCACTGCAGCTTCAGGTGACTCAAAATGAATCCCACACATCTTGCACTTGATTTGTGGGAACACGAAGAAGTTGCAGGGGGCCAGTATGGACTGTGCATCACTTTCCTGGACATGCATTGTTGTGAGAAGGGCACCACGAGTGCGAGCTCTTGGACAGCGCCTTGCAACAGGCATTGGTTGGTGTACCAGTCCCCAGTGCTGCACAAGTTGTACGACAGGTACATGACCAGTCTTGGCGGGCAACCAGGAAGAGGAGACAGTGATCAATGGGGGAGTTTCTTTCAATTGAAAGGGGTATAAATATTTGTTCAGGAGAATGCATCACACACTTCTGATGAAGGAATGCTGTGTCCAAAACATGTTAAGTATGTGATGCCTGTGCACTTTTAAGGATTGCTGGATTGCTACTACACTTGTCCTATCATCGCTTTTGGCCTTCCGGAACCATTATGCTGGATATGGACTACATGAGTATACCACCTGCACCCAGATCCCCAATGGTTACCACTTTTAGTGGTTTACGTGCTTTTTTCCAAGTGTTTTTATGTGAGTGGAATGTGTAAATAAAATATTTTGTTTTACCATAACAGTGTTGCCCTAAGGTTCTATCCTTTTTTAAAGAAATATTAAGGAGGAGTACTACGCATTGGGGAACCTACAGTATATGCTGCCTTTGGGTCACTGTGAATATATGAAAGATTTGAGATACACTGTTCCACAGCACTTTTGGATGAATTGAGGATTGTTTTTACTTTTTATAAAAAGTAAGAAACATTGACTGCTTTTATTATTTTTGTGGAACTCATACAGCGCCATCTTTAGGGTGGTTTCTTTTGCCAAATATCTATTGTTGTGGAGAGGATGGTAAAATCTCTCTAGATCAGAAAGGGCTGCATTGTGAGACATCTTGTGCACAATATGTCCATCATTTATCTATTTGACATGACTAGTCTTGGCCACAAAAAACATCCACCATCTGCTTGGCCAAGCTGCGCTCACGCCGAAACTTCTGTGACGACACACCTCCACTTGGGGTCACTGGACTGACTGTTGTTTGGTCCAAGGGTCAAAACTGTAGATCCAGGATTCATCGTCACTGATGATCTCCCAGACAGTTTGAGTGACTACCATCAATCCTTGCCAGCATGTTGCAGCACCAAGTCTCCTTCTGCTCTCGAGTCAGCTGATGGAGAACCCAGTGTGCAGAATCCTTGCTCAGGGCCAAGCTTCTCATGGAGTATCAAGCTTTTCATAGAGTATCTAACTGGGCCATAGTCAACCTGGTGTCCACCTCAACTATGGCCTGCACGGCAGCAACGTTGTCCTTAGTGGTGATGAACGCAGGTCAGCTGTAGTGCTCCTCATCTTCCAGGGACCATCTCACATTCTGAAATTCTACAAACCACTCAAACGTAGTGATTCAGGATGGTGCTTCCTTTCCAAAAGCAGCTCGCAGTCAATTAAATCTCTCCTGCTGACCACTCTTGTAGTCGTAGAAGATCATGGCTTTCCAGTGACCTCTGTTGAGTTCCATAACGAGTTTGTGAAGGAAGTGCACATGCTGACTTCTTTGATGTGCAGTGTTGCTTATATATGGTTCTGTGCCTTCACATTTCACAAGAACTTTAGTCAGAGATTACAGTTCACAACCAGACAGTCAGACTATGTATAAAATAAATAATATAAATAATAAGCTCAAAGGTATTGGATAACTGAAGAAATGTGGGGACAATGTGGGAGAAGCCTAAATGTTGTCTAATACCCCTTTCACACCAAGCTTCTGACCAAAGATATTGCTGGGACAACCCAAGTCCGGGTTTGGTGTGAAATGATCTACCCGGGTTGTGTGTCCCGGGTCCGCTACCAGGGTCGCAACCAGTTTCGAAATAGGGACTGACCTGGGTAGGCTGCAGTGTGAAAGGCACGACCCATGTTACCAAACCTGGGTCACGCTAAAAGGGACAGAGAGGTGGAAGATGTCATCTCAAAGCGCTATCTGAACTGGCTGCTGTTACATTGTGCAATCTGAAAAGGACGACATGGCAATAACCCAGGTCCAGCCTGCAGTGTCAACATGGTTTCAGTCAGAGGCAGAACTCTGGGAGGCAACGGAGTCAGCTGCCGCCGGGCTCCTGCTTTGAAGGGGGGCACCTCTCCACCTGTTCTGTATGTTCAGCGACATTAATCAATTAAGTTAATTGATAGCAGCCGGTAACTCTTCTGTAGCCGACTTCCCCACTAGCCACTACACCTTACATATCACTCCCTCTTTATTATAGTTATTACTGGAAGCAGACACCTTACTGATGAAGCTTCTTGCTCCTATAAAGGAAGCATGCGAATTCTAACTATATGAAGTTATTTCTCTGACAATTACAAGTAACATATAGTTAGAATTCTCATACTTCCTATACAACAGCAGATATCTCCATCAGTAAGGTGTATGCTTTCAGTGTAATAGGTTGTGGGTTCTAATCCTGGATATGACACCTGCAAATGAATTGCCAGAGAAATAATCAGCACAGTGAGTGACTGAGCAGATCGCTGGACCCCTACACAGATCTGCCTAGTTGCAATGGTTTTGTAGTAGCTTCACATACATAGTTAGAATCTGCAGGATTTCTATGCAGGAGCAAAGTATATATATATATATATATATATATATATATATATAGGGGGGCACAACAATATTTTTCTTGCCTCCGGGCACCTAGGACAAACTTACGCCACTGGTTTCAGTAGCTGTAAAATGGCATGAAAATGTGTTCAATAACCCAGATTGGACTTTGGTTTTCAGTGTGAATGGGGTATAATTAACAACAAATTAGTAAATAATGGATCTGGAAATATAAATTAACCAGATTAAAGAATTTTGAAATGACGTTAAAATACATTTGTTCTTTATGAAAAAAATACAATTTGAAATGTAATAGTATATTCATTATAGTCAATGTGAACCGCAGAAGCATAGAGAGGAAACAATTCAATGCTTGGTTATTCCTCCATTAAGAGAAGAAGGAGAGTATGCGCTACAGGTTGATCAGGAATGGCAAGTACTGTACTTCCAAAAATAACCTATTAGAAAGGGGTTGGACCTCTTTTAAATTTGAAAGGAGTTCATAATCTTCTATGTAATATATAAAATACATTAGTTAAAATTTGCCATTTAATTCCTTTGTATTAAGGTATCTCGTTTACCACTTGTACCACTTCTTCAAGGTAAAATACATTTTAAACATTTCATATGCAGTATATCACATCATAGAAGCTTAGTCAATGTTCTCATTTTCCATGAGTTACTAGGACGCTCTACCTACCAGCCTAATAGTTGTCAGCCTGCAAAATCTAATCCTCACAAGAACAGTGTCCATGCATGAAGACTCATTCTTTGCAAGTGTCTTTGTTTACAATCCCCTATTGTCTTCAGACTAGAAGAATATATTTTCCTGGGGCCCTTTATATTGTTATTGTAGGAATTGAGACATAATGATGTCATGGAATTTATCCAGTCTGTCCATAGGTTAGTACAGTATGAAGCCACTGCACATTTCAAAGAGTTCTTGTTATATCCATGCTGAGGCTATTAGTCTATTCTTCTTTTTCAGCGATTAAATACCTGCCATAATTGAATTTCAGTTCATGTCAAGGGTTCCCATGGGAGCGATCTATAGAACAGATTATGTCTGGTGATGCTGTTGCGTGATTTACTGGCCTAAGGACTTTCATGTGACATCACAAAAACAGATTTGTACTGAGAACAATTGGTGGTTATTGAGTATTCAGTGACAGCTAAGACAATTATATTCATATTTTGCTCCATTCCTGAAATTTGGCACCTGTGAGAATAGTTAACGAAAGGAATAGGAGTCAAATTAAAACACTGCTATCCAAATAGACCGTTTTGTAATGCTTATTGCCTTCATATCTTTTTAACTTAGATCGTATGACATACAGTATACTGAGGCCTGATTTTCATGAGGCAGGGACATTTTTTTTATACAAAAACATAGTGTCTGGATTTATGTATCTGATTCTGATGCAGTGGCGATGTCGGACACAGTGGATCAGAAGCCTTGGGGAGTGATAAAGTGTAGATAGCTAAACTACCAGCCAATCAGTCTGCAACATGGCAGTTAGAAGCTAATTGGCTTGTCTAAGAGGTGATTGAGACGCTTGGTCACAAATGTTTTGAAAATGTATTGGGTATTTATGGGCGGTGACCAGGAGGTGGCTTAGCAGAGGCGCAAAAATGGTCCATGTTTTGGGAGTGTCACAGGCGATCCACTTCTGGTGGTTGCATACAAAAATACAAAATCATTCACATATTCAGATGGAAAATGTATCTACCATACTGTAGGTCAGGTACAATTTTGGATGGTGCATCTAAGGACGCACCAAGGGGTTTTTCAGAGAAAGTGGGCATCTCTGTACTTCAGATGCACAGATATACACCAGGGAAGGGTTTGTAGCAGTATTTGCATAAAGTCGCAGATGTGTAGCCGGCAAACGATGCAGAAATGGACTCCATTATATCTGAATGCGGCCTATAATGTATTCCTTAGAGTAGGGGTGGGCAACAGGCGGCCCGCGGGCCGGATGCGGCCCGCGGACCGATCGTGCCTGGCCCGCTGTGCCCCATTAGAGTGCAATGACAAGCGGCCCGACAGGCCGCTTGTCATTGCACTGTTCTCAGATGAGGCGCCGCTGAGGAAATCCCGGTCACGTCACAAGGTCAGCTGACCGGGATTTCCTCTGTTACCAAGCGCGCTGGGCGGCACGGGGGGCGGGCACTGCGCTTGGCGGCTGAGTGAGGAGAAGAAGCAGCGGCCAGCGAGCGGGAGCAAGAGGCCACATCAGCAGTGACTCCAGGCGGCATCATCGGACAGCGGGGATCGTCTGCCACTGTGACGAACAGGTAAACCCCCTGTCCTGCCAGCCCCTGGATCACTGCTTAAGCTGCCATATAGGTTTAGGGGTGGGGAGGCAGCTGAGTTAAAAACTAAAATATGGGTTTAGGGGAGGGAGGGGATAGGGGGGTAGGGACTGTCTGCCGTAATGTGTAAAAAAGGGTGATGCTGTCTGCCGTAATGTGTAAAAAGGGGGATGATGTCTGCCATAATGTGTAAAAACGGAGGCACTGTCTGCCGTAATGTGTAAAAAGGGGACGCAGTCTGCCATAATGTGTAAAAAGTGGACGCAGTCTGCCGTAATGTGTAAAAAGGGGGACAATGTCTGCCGTAATGTGTAAAAAGGGGACGCAGTCTGCCGTAATGTGTAAAAAGTGGACGCAGTCTGCCGTAATGTGTAAAAAGGGGGACAATGTCTGCCGTAATGTGTAAAAACGGGGCCGCTGTCTGCTGTAATGTGTAAAAAGGGGGATGATGTCTGCCATAATGTGTAAAAACGGAGGCACTGTCTGCCGTAATGTGTAAAAAGGGGACGCAGTCTGCCATAATGTGTAAAAAGTGGACGCAGTCTGCCGTAATGTGTAAAAAGGGGACGCAGTCTGCCGTAATGTGTAAAAAGTGGACGCAGTCTGCCGTAATGTGTAAAAAGGGGGACAATGTCTGCCGTAATGTGTAAAAACGGGGCCGCTGTCTGCTGTAATGTGTAAAAAGGGGGATGATGTCTGCCATAATGTGTAAAAACGGAGGCACTGTCTGCCGTAATGTGTAAAAAGGGGACGCAGTCTGCCATAATGTGTAAAAAGTGGACGCAGTCTGCCGTAATGTGTAAAAAGGGGAACAATGTCTGCCGTAATGTGTAAAAACGGGGCGCTGTCTGCTGTAATGTGTAAAAAGGGGGACGATGTCTGCCGTAATGTGTAAACAGGGGACGCTATCTGCCGTAATGTGTAAAAAGGGGACTCTTTTTGAGTATTTTGTGTGTGGCCCTCGAATATTCGTTGGAAGTGTTAAGCAGCCCCCCAGCTGAAATAATTGCCCACCCCTGCCTTAGAGGAAGAAAAATGAAAGATTAGGAGTGGGCAACAGGATTCCATCTTTCACACAAATTACATAAGCATCCTTTATAGGAAGGGACGGACTGGGACTCTAAATCAGTCATGGCACGTCACTGTGCATGAGCGCACATAACAAGAGGATAGTAGTCATGTCTTGCGGGGGCGCGCCATCAGTCATGGGGGTCCTGACCTTGCAGCACACCCCATCTCTGTATGCCAGGCAGCTGAGCAGAGCACCAGAGGCAGAGATGCTCGGCCAACCACTGTCTCCCTGTGCTAGTTGGCCGAGCAGAGTGTTTTAAGGTGAAGCTGCTCAACGCTGGTTCTCTGTGTGGCCGGACTCGCCTATCAAGCCATTGACCCTTCTGGCATTTGCCAGAAGAACCAGATGGCCAATCAGTCCCTGTTTATATGATAAATTACGTTTTTTTCATTCTGCATATGCTAATTGTTTTATTCTTTCTTATGTATTCTTTTCATTATGTAGCACCCTTTCAGAAATAATGGGAATGGTAATTATGTCAACAGTGTTCAAGTTCACTGACCTTTCTCTGTCGTGTAGAAATGCCTCCACCCAAGTCTTCAATGTTGGGTTGATAATGAGTGTAGATGTAGTCATACTACACCCTGTTAAATGGTCACACTAGAAAAATGTTGCGGGACAAACCACTATGGCGCATTTACTGTACACGGTAGAGCTAAATACAGGGATAGTGTTAAACTAAATTCCAATTGGGCATTTGGATATAAACCATTGGGAAACACAGAGTAATACACAATGCAACATTAACAGAAATCACAATAATTCAGTGATGTGCCAATGAAACACTATACTTCTCAATCCTATAGAAAGTCCATTTAGTGTAGCTGTACAGTCTTGTTGGGTACTGTTGGTACATGTAATATAGGACCCAGGTACCCGAAGTATGAGGTCCCTGTTAAAGTAGTATCTAGTATACAGTTGAAATTCAGTAAATACATAAAACATTGTTTATTAGATGTTAAAATACAGTATAATTATATCGGTCTTGTATGGACAGACTTATTATTAAACAACTTTGCATCAGATGCCAGCTTGTTACCCTTGTAAAACCTAACCGCAAGTCATCAAAATGATTAACAAATAGGCAAAATTGGTAAAGATGAGGGAATGGAAGAGAGGGAGTAGGCATTGTCCTCCACACAGGACTGGACAGAACATACATTAAGGCCCAGAGGGTGGCACTGTTGCATCCCTATGACACAAGGATCTGGCATGGCACCCTGCAGCCTAGAGTGCCATCCCAGAGCATCCCAGGTACATTATGGGCACTCAGCTCTATCCTGTTCCTGGCATCCCTACACCCTCATGGTGACATAATGACTATGGCCCTGCATCTAGCTAGATGGTGTCGCTGGTCAGCCCAGCCATACTGAGAAGGAAAGAGTAAAGCTATGAACCATCATTTTGCTGAACCACTATTATAACCACTTGGAGGGGGTCTTTTATTTTTCAGAGCATATGATTGTATTTATTGTGACGTGTGTAAGATTTTATATATAAATGACTATGAAGTAGCAACTCATTTGTGATTTATTATCATTAACAGTATTATTAATATTGCTACTTACCAGCCCATCAAAATGATGGAACAACATAACAGTAATGTCAGCGCCGGAGGCTGTGTGTGTCCGAACAGAGCAACACTTGAATTGCTCTGTTGGGCTCCATCTAGTAGCCGCCAGCATTCAAAACACTTGAATTCCCCCCAGAGAGGTGAGGTGCATCGTTAGCTTTTATTTTTTTATTATATAGGATTATTATTATTATTATTATTATTATTATTATTATTATCTAAAAATGTATGAAGGATTTACCATAATAGGTCCCATTTTAAAATGTAGACAGCAATGCAAAGACCTGTGCTGATTAAAATCACGTAAGGGCAGATGTAATTTTTGCTCAAACATATACTTAGAACCTCACTTATACTCCATACTGTTTGTACAGTTTATCATAATTATTTTGACTATCAGTATTCTTATTAGATATGTGCAGTTCGGTTCTCTAGAAATCTGAACCCGCCCAATTTTTGTGGATCCGAACAGAACCAAAACCCGTCCCAGATCTCTGGAGAAGATCCGAACTGAGTCCCAGTTCGAACCTTCCCACGGTTCAGAATTCAGATTTTAAATCCGAATTTTGATTTTTGGATTCAGTTTGGATTGCAAAAATAACACGATTTTAGCTGTTTTTGATAAATAAAATAAAAAAAATCCGGATCCAAAGCCAAAGCAAAAACCAGTGAGGTGGTTTATCCAAAACCCTCCGACGAATTAGAACCAAAACTAAAACCAGCAAAAATGGGCCAGCATACATCTCTAATTCTTATTATGTTTAAAATGATGGTGGCCAATCCAAGCCCCCCTCCCCCCTTTCCTATGACAGAAATGTGTCACATCACATTTACAAAATCTAAAAAGGGAAAATGGAAAAAGAAATGATATATAAAAACAATTATACATACGAGACTATACTAACCATTTCAACTCAAAGTCTGCATTAAGACCATTAGGAGATAAGGTATTGAGTAGGTAAATATCAGAGATGTATAAAGAGCCCCTGTGTTTTGGTTTTGGATCTGTAACTTCGTGTTTTGGTTTTGACAAAAAAAACACCCTCAGGGGTTTTGGTTTTGGATATTTCTCATACGTCCTAGAGGATGCTTGGGACTCCGTAAGGACCATGGGGTATAGACGGGATCCGCAGGAGACAAGGGCACACTAAAAGACTTTTACTGGGTGTGAACTGGCTCCTCCCTCTATGCCCCTCCTCCAGACCTCAGTTAGACTTTATGCCCAGGAGTGACTGGACACACACTAGGGGAACTCTACTGAGTTTCTCTGGAAAGACTTTTGTTAGGTTTTTTATTTTCAGGGAGACCTGCTGGCTACAGGCTCCCTGCATCGTGGGACTAAGGGGAGAGAAATCAGACCTACTTCTTCTTAGTTCAAGGGCTCTGCTTATTAGGCTACTGAACACCATTAGCTCCAGAGGGTTCGATCACTTGGTGCGCCTAGCTGCTTGTTCCCGGAGCCGCGCCGTCAGTCCCCTCACAGAAGCCAGAAGAAAGAAGCCGGGTGAATATGTGAAGATCAGAAGACTTCAGTGACGGCAGAAGACTTCAGTAATGGAGGTACAGCGCAGCGGTCGCGCTACGCTCCGTGCTCCCACACACCAACGGCCCTCACAGGGTGCAGGGCGCTGGGGGGGAGCGCCCTGGGCAGCAAGTTACTGATGGTCTCTCCACTGGCACAAGATACATATTCGGTGCCCGGGCACCATGTACGATACCCCCGCCAGTATACGTATAGCAGCGGTCGTGCTGCACGCCATTGCTCCCACACACCAACGGCTTTACAAGGGTGCAGGGCGCTGGGGGGGGGGGGGGGTGCCCTGGGTAGCAATATATGACCTCAAATTAGGCTGGCAAAGCATGTATACAGTGCATAGGCACTGTATACGGACCCCTGCCACCATAAAAAGATATATTTATAGCTTGGGCTGAAGCGCGCCGAGAAGGGGCGGGACTTAGCCCTCACAACAGATTTCAGCGCCATTTTCTCAATGTCCCCGCCAAAGGCAATGTGTACAGTACAAACGAGGGGGGGCACAGTTTTTTAGTGCTTTATAGAGGAAATATAGCACTATTTTAGAAATGGTCATCTAATCCTTGTGTTGTGCATATATATATATATATATATATATATATCTGTGTGTTTCCTGTCAGATATACCCACTATACCATTTTGGTCCACATATGTCAACACAACCGGCTGTGGGGATCACTGTCGGCATCGCCGGCGCCTGTGGGTGCTTGATTCGGTAGATGCAGTATCAGCTGGTCGGTAGTTGTATGCTTATCAAAAGTAAACACTGTATGGGAACCACAGTAGTATGTGGGTGACTCTGTCGGCATCAACTGTTATTACTGGGTGTAAATTAACATGTGTAACTACCTTATACCTGTATATATATTTATGTGTATATGTATGGTACGGTTCCCTGGGCCTGTAGCTCGAGCACAGACATGGTAGTATATGTGGGGGATTGTTATTAAATTTATTTATGTATACTTCCCTCGGACCCCTCGGGGTTGCAAGAATATTATTTTGCCTGGTTACTACTCCCTGCTGTCGACGAATACTAGGTTTTCTGTCGACCATAATGTTTCCTGGTAGATCCACACTCGCATTCAGTACATGGTCATACACATTCAGAACACATTAATGTCACTAGGGACCCGAAGGTTCCGGACAATCCGCTTATATGTATGTTATATATATATATATATATATATATATATATATATATATAAAGGATATGTGTGTAATTGTGTATTACATTATGTATATTTATATTATGATTTATAATGAATGCTGAGGTAATAGTAATCCTTCTCATGTGCTGGTCGCTCTGTTAATAAAGCTCTAGGTCGGCCGTGACGAGTCCCAGATCCTCTCAAGGAGTCCGAATGTTTATTCTTTTCCCGCCGCGGATAGAATACTATGAAATACTCCTGGTCGACACGGGGCTCTGTCACAAAGGATCGTATGCAGGAAGCTAAGTGATATTTTATTTCTATGTTTTGGGCTTATTTGCATTACATGCACATGAGGGAGTGTTTATATTCGGAAAGGCATCCGATAGAATTACCCTAAAGAGAGAGGGGATGTTTCTTCTGTTGCTTCTTCTCTATAACATTGCGGCAGGCTGCCGTGCGCATACAGGAGGTGTGGCCGGGGGAATGCTGAGGCTGACTCCGAGAGATACTGGAGTTTTTCCCGGTGACGGTGTACCGCTGTTTGGGGATGCCTCAGTTCAGTCATTCTCGGCGGATACTGCTGGTAAATCTAACTTCGTGAGTTAGTCTCCTTCACAATGGTTGGTGACGCATTCTTTTGTGGGATGCAGTCGTTTTAACCGTTCGATACCGTTCTTTTTTCCTTTTCTGTGCAGACAGTGGACGGTGAAAAGGTAAGAGTTCTGCAGCCTTGTGTGGTTCACAGAAGCGGGTGTCGTTTTCTGTTTCTACCACATTCACCACATGTCGCTGAGTCTATCTGGCTGGAGCCCACTCTGATGGGAAACTCGTCTGCTACTTTTCAGTCAGACCGGGAATAGACTAGGACCTGTGAGTTAATTATAGAATCCAAAGCGGGGACATTCTGGGGTTACAGATGTTTCCCCGCACTGATTTTCTAATAGATCTTGCCGGTTCCCCTCTGGAAGGGGAGGTAGTACGTGACGCCATACCAGCGGTGCGTCAGGTTCAGGGCATTGTCCTGCTGTCCCTGGTTTAAAAAAAAAAAAAACAACGAAGAGGTTTTGCGTTGTTCTCCGCATTCAGATTACCTGGGTGGATACTCAGGATTGTCTTTGCTATATCACCGGAGTGATGGCAGTGGGGTGGTATTTTTTCAATAGTAAGAGCCATTGATGTTCTGTACTGGGACACTCTCCTGATTAAGGCGAGGTCAAGACACAAGTGGTGCAAATCGTTGTTTTCTCTCTGTCTGTTCTTCAACACAGGGGAAGGCTGTTGTTCCCAACGACGCAGGCGTTGGAGGTGGGTATCAGAGTAGATACGGAACGGTTGAAGTTCTGTGTGTTCCTGTGGAAAGAGATCTGAGGACTCGGAGTCAGATGAGATTTGCAGTGACAATCCATCAATATGTTCCGTTGATGAAGAAGAAGATTGGTGCAGCTGGTCAAATGCCAGACTGGTTTTCACGGGGCCAGTTGGAAATGTGGTCCGGGTCTCACCTGCACATGTGCCGGAATATAATCCTAATGGCCAGGTTTTCCCTCCTGTGGTGTCGGCTCAGTTCTAACCTAGAGGGACGAAGGTTCGGAATCCAGGATGAGATCCTGGTATCCATGCATGCAGATCTCCGAGACTGGGGAGCAGTCCGTGCAAGGGAAATATTTCCAGAGGAAAAGGTCAAGCTGGGAAGCTTGTCTGCAATAAGCTTTCTTGAATTAAGAGCTATTTTCAATGTACATATGCTTCGTGATCTGTCCGTGTTAATTCTGTCGGATGACTTGACAGCAGTGGTGTAAGTAAGCCGCTAGGGCAGAACAAGGAGCAAAGCGGCGATGGCAGATGCCGGAAAACGTTTTCCGCTGGGTGAAAAGACTGGTAAACGCTATATTAGCAGTCTTCATTCCAGATGTGAACGACGGAGACTTAGATTCCTCTGAAGACGCGATCTCCATCCGGGAGAAATACGGTCGTCATCGAGCAGTTTTCACTGAAGTCTTTGAGGAGTGCCTCAATTGGACTTGTTGGCGTCTCGCCTCAACGAGAGATCTCAGTGATATTGTTCCAGGTCAGAAGACACTCAAGCTATAGCAGTGGACGTCCTCAGGACACCTCGTTGTTTTCAGTTGGTCTATGTGTCCCCTCAGTTTTCACTCTTCTGAAGGTGATAAACGTAAGAAAAACAAAGGTTCAGGTGATCCTCATTGTTCCGGTCTAAACGAGGAGGGCTTGGTATCCAGTTCTTCAGGATTTACTCATAGAAGATCTCTGGCCTCTTCCTCTATGTGAGGAACTGTTACAACAAGATCCGGGCGTGTATCAAGACTTACCTGCGGCTGCGTTTGACGGCGTGGCGGTTGAACGCCATATCCTACCCAGAAAAGGATATTCCCAGTGAAGTCGTTTCCACACTTCTTCGGGCTAGATAAGAAGTAACGGCAAAGCCTTACCACCGTGTTTGGAGAAAATGTGTGTCTTGGGGTGATTCCAAGAAGGCTACTACGGAAGGTTTCAGCTGGGTCGTTCTTCTCCATGCTTTGCAAGTCGGTGTGGGTGCAGGCCTAAAGTTAAACTCCATTTCAGTGCGGTTTTGGCCTTATAAATTTTCTTTCGAGAAAGAATTGGCAACCTTTCCGGAAGTTCGGTCCTTCGTGGAAGGAGTACTGCACATCCAACCTCCATTTGTGCCCCCATTGGCACCATGGGACCTTGACGTGGTGTTGCGTTTTCTTGTGTCAAACTGTTGGAACCTTTATGAAAGGTTGTGTTAAGAATTCTCTTTTGGAGAGTGGTCATGCTTTTGGCTTTGGCGTCCGCAGGGCGGATGTCGGAAGTAGCGGCTGGGTCTCACAAAAGCCCCTGTTTGATCATCCAGGTGGATAGAACGAATTTGAGAACTCAGATAATAGTTCTGCCAAAAGTGTTTTCGGTGTTTCGCAGAAACCTGCTAATTTGATGCCTGTGGTTGCTTAAGGATTGGCTGATTCAAGGTCTCTCGATGTAGTCAGGGCTTTGAATATTTATGTCGCCAATTTGGCTCAGATTGGGGAAACAGAGGCTCTGTTTGTCCGGTATGCCCCAGCGTGATTGGGGCGCCTGCGTCTATGTGGTCTGTTATACGCTGGATCTGTGATACGATTCAGCGTGCTCATTCTACGGCTGGATTGCCGTTACCGAAGTTGGTGGATACCCATTCTGCTAGGAAGATGGGCTCTTCGTGGGCGGATGCCCGAGGAGTCTCGGCGGTTCAAATTTGCCGAGCGGTTACTTGGTCGGGTTCAAACACTTTTGCTAAGCTCTACAAGTTTGATATCCTGGCTGATGGAGACCTCATGGTTGCTCAATCGGTGCTGCAGAGTCGTCCGCACTCTCCCGCCCGGTCCGGAGCTTTGTTATAAACCCCATGGTCCTTACGGACTCCCCAGCATCCTCTAGGACGTATGAGAAAATAGGATTTTAATACCTACCGGTAAATCCTTTTCTCTTAGTCCGTAGAGGATGCTGGGCTCTTGTGGTGTTTCTTTTCTGTCAGGCTGTTGCTGACGTTGTGCATGCCAGGGCATGCGGTGTCTTATTATTGGTTGTGTTGACACACTGGTTGTGTTACATATTCTCTCAGCATGGGGCTGTGTATTGTTCATGCCATTGGCTGGTATTCTATTGAATGCCACGTTCTACTGTGTGTTCGTGGTGTGAGCTGACACTCACTGTGTTTACACAATAAATTCTTTCCTCAAAATGTCCGTCTCCCTGGGCACAGTTTTCTAACTGAGGTCTGGAGGAGGGGCATAGAGGGAGGAGCCAGTTCACACCCAGTAAAAGTCTTTTAGTGTGCCCATGTCTCCTGCGGATCCCGTCTATACCCCATGGTCCTTACGGAGGCCCCAGCATTCTCTACGGACTAAGAGAAAAGGATTTACCGGTAGGTATTAAAATCCTATTTATTTATTTTTTATTGATAAAATCACATAATGTTGGTCTTCTTTTGTTCCTACAGTATTATTCACTTTAATAACATTCATTTCCAGTTATTTCCACTCAATTTTGACTACCTCACAGCTCAAAATATTGTTCACTAACACAAGCCAAAGGTTGGCTAGCTAAACTAAGCAGCAGAGCAGCGGCACAAAGACACGGCAGTTATTTTTGTTTGAAAATGTTTTGCGCTTACAATGGGAAGTGGCTCTGTGCACTCCCGGGCGTGACTAGGAGGACGGATTGCCTAGTCACGCTGGGAGTGCACATGTGCGCCCCAGCCAGCAATGATAACAGAGGCTCCATCTGTAGCTCTTTCCAGTTCCCTCCATATCTCACTGCCCTCCCACCCTGCACAACTCACAATTTCCTCCATCCCAGCACACTACCCCATTAAACCTTTCTGCCCATATAACTGCTTCCCCACCCGTCACTGCCCCCTACTGCTCACATTGTTCCCATCACAGCTCACTGCCCCATCACCCACCTCCGCCCGCACACTGTCTCCCTACTGCTCACACTGCACGCACACTCTACACACATACAAACACTGCACATATCCACACACACAATGCACATACATACAAAGCATGCACAGATACACACACTGCACATATACACAAACACTTACCTCACAAGCAACCGAGGATCTGCAGCAGCTGCCTCCACCTCTCTGACAGCAGCCCTGCCGGGTCCCATGCAGCTCCGCCCCCCTGCCCATACAGTACGTGTCTCTCCCTACCAGTCTCTACCCTAGTAAAAAAAAAATGGAGGCCTGCTGCTCAGATGCGCAGGCGGAGACCTGGGTTTTTTGGTAGTGGGAAAGGGTCCCTCAAAAAAAAAAACAGTTCAAGTGACCCGGGAATCCTACCCGGGTAGCTACCTGGGTTGGCCAAGGGAATGACCCGGGTGAGGGTGTAGTGTAAATGGGTTACCTGGGTCATCCCACCAGGGACATTTTTACAGCATGCCTAGAGCCCATATCTCCATGGCCGCAGTGTTCCGCGGGCAGTCAGGAGGTTGGGGGACTTGGCGCATGCTGTCAGCGCTGCTGTTATCTGCCCTGCTATGCAGACAGCAGCGCTGGCCGGGAAAGGTGTGTGCCGGAGGCTGGGGGCAGGCAAGTAGCTTCCAGAGTGCTGGGCTTGCCCCAAGCATGACGGTGGGCATCTTCGAATTGGGGGCGTGGCCTAACGGGACTAAGGACATGCCCCGAGGGTCCCGATCTGCCAGTTTTCCCGGTGCTTGGAGATGATGTCACTGCAGCGACCCGGGATATTCCCGGGTTGTACCGTAGAGGGAAAAGGGTCATGTCTCGGGTCTGACCTGGCTTAGAACAGTGTTCCAAATCCCGGGTCAGACCCGCGACTTTAGTGGAAAAGGGTATTTGGTTAGGATAGCCCATTTTATTATTGGACCAAATACAAAAATATAGGGGGTCATTCCGAGTTGTTCGCTCGCAAGCTGCTTTTAGCAGCTTTGCACACGCTAAGCCGCCGCCTACTGGGAGTGAATCTTAGCATAGTAAAATTGCGAACGAAAGATTAGCAGAATTGTGAATAGACACTTCTTAGCAGTTTCTGAGTAGCTCCAAACTTACTCGGCATCTGCGATCAGTTCAGTGCTTGTCGTTCCTGGTTTGACGTCACAAACACACCCAGCGTTCGCCCAGACACTCTATTCGTTTCTCCAGCCACTCCCGCGTTTTTCCCAGAAACTGTAGCGTTTTTTCACACACACCCATAAAACGGCCAGTTTCCGCCCAGAAACACCAACTTCCTGTCAATCACATTACGATCACCAGAACGAAGAAAAAACCTCGTAATGCCGTGAGTAAAATACCTAACTGCATAGCAAATTTATTTGGCGCAGTCACACTGCGGAAATTGCGCATGCGCAGTAGCGACTATTCACTCCGTTGCGACAAAAAAATAACGAGCGAACAACTCGGAATGACCCCCATAATGTAGTGTAATAATGAGTAGAGTAGGCAAAGCAAGTTAATCATATTTTTATTATGTATTTGGCATTCAATCAGAATCATTGAGTGATTGCTACAATATTGAAAATAAACCTAAAGCACTGAGCATTACAAATTGCAGTCACACCTAATAATAATACCTATTTGGTAAAATTAACATATATAATAAATGTTTGTTGTCATGAGACATATTTTTTCTTTTTAATCCATTAAAGCAACATGATATATATATATATTACCTTGGAGAGGGCGGCACTCAAAGACTTGGCAAAATGATGTAGGTGAAGAAAAAACCCCGCAGGGCAACCTTTATTGTGACGTTTCGGGGACTAACCCCTTCCTCAGACAACCTATATATATATATATATATATATATATATATATATGTAGATATATATATATATATAGATATAGATATATATTAGATAGATAGATAGATAGATAGATACATATATATAGGGTGGTCTTCAGTTTGCCGGCGGCCGGGCTCCCGACCGCCGGCATACCGACAGCTTTTCTCCCTCAGCGAGCCCGCAAGGGGCTCATTTGCGCTCACCCAGCTGTCGGTATGCCGGCGGTCGGGATTCCGGCACCGGTATGCTGGCCGCCGGGAGCCCTACTGCCGGCATCACATACTACATATATATATATATATATATATATATATATATATATTTATTTTTTTTATATACTATTATAATTAGAGTCACGTCCAGTCACATATAGGTTGGGATGTAATGAAGTCCGAGTTCAGTGGCTGTACGGGATGCCAGTCGAACTTGGAAGATTTTTTTAAAGGAGCAATCATGTGCAAGGCTAAACCATGCCTTGTATATGATTGCCCCCTTAAAAAATGTCTGAGTTGAGTTCAGACATCATCCTGCACAGCTGCCAACCTCGGACTTTGTGTATACTATCGTGTATACTTGTTTAATTGCCCTCCATGAGATCGTAACCTCCAATATATGCAACTTGATGGTGGAACTCCGAGACTGTTATTGCTGTAAAAATTGCTTTATTTGTTCAACGCTTTGGCATAAGACCCATCCTATATAGTTAGATAGATCAATAGATAGCTATCTGTATTAGTATACTGCAATGCATAGAGGCAGCTTATTTGGCCTAGTTGTCCAAGGTCTTCTTGGCCTGAGAGTCACGGAGCCGGTACATTTTATACAAGATCACACTGGCGAACACCAGTGCAGCCCCCAACATAGCAGCAATAATGAGTCCAACGACGAGTCCCATCAATGTTCCTTGGAGCTGTTTTGCTTCAGCGACACCTGAGAGAAGAGGCAACAGTTATTTTCTTTTTAAATTATGGCAGACATTTATGAAATGTATTGAAGTCATAGAGAGTAGATATGAATTTTTTTTATTTTTATAAATTCATTATTGAGATAAGGTATTTATCATGGGCATTTTTAAATACACACCAGACTTTGTCTGTAAAATCAGTGAAGGGTTTCGCTTTAGGCCTGAGCCTGAGCTAACTGTTGATAGGGAAACATGCTAGTCTGCAAGTTTTACTCACTGACTGGTGTTTGGTTGCTTTAAGTATCAGTTGCTGTCTCTCGAGGATGAGGAGAGCACACTTTTCTCATATAGGGGGTCATTCCGAGTTGTTCGCTTGCTAGCAGATTTTAGCAGCATTGCACACGCTAGGCCGCCGCCCTCTGGGAGTGTATCTTAGCTTAGCAGAATTGCGAACGAAAAATTAGCAGAATTGCGAATAGAAATTTCTTAGCAGTTTCTGAGTAGCTCCAGACCTACTCACAGATTGCGATCAGCTCAGGCCGTTTCGTTCCTGGTTTGACGTCACACACACGCCCAGCGTTCAGCCAGCCACTCCCCCGTTTCTCCAGACACTCCCGCGTTTTATCCTGGCACGCCTGCGATTTTCCGCACACTCCCAGAAAACGGCCAGTTTCCGCCCAGAAACACCCACTTCCTGTCAATCACACTCCGATCACTTCAACTATGAAAATTCTTTGTTCGGATGTGAGTAAATCTACTAAGTTTTGAGCTAAAATACTTAGCGCATGCGCCCTGCGTACCATGCGCATGCGCAGTTAGCGGCTAATCGCAGTATAGCGAAAATCGGCAACGAGCGAACAACTAGGAATGACCCCCCATAGTCACAGACAAGTTCCCGGTCTGAAATCTGAAGTATATAGTAGTAGTAGTATATAAGGAAAGCAAGTTACTCACTGTTAGACTGACTTGAGCTCAGGTCAGTTGCTTCTAGAAAGAAAAATGAATATGGAGAACAAATTGTTAGAAATTCATAATGTCACACTTAAAGGGGGTATTTATCAAAGCTTGGAGAGAAATAAAATTGTGAGAGATAAAGGGGTCTATGTACTAAGCTCTGAAGGGAGATAATGTGGACGGAGATAAAGTAACAACCAGCCAGCTCCTACAGATGTAGCCATGTACAGCTTTGCCGCAAAGATATAGGGTGATCACAAAAATACTCTTGGTACTGTGCAGTGGCGCACACATGGAGGGTTTCTGAGCACCCAGAAACACCCCCCCCTCCACCCAAAAAAAAATATATATAGATTTTTTTTTTGCTGCATTTTGTGAGCCGAGTATTATTAATGGCTGTCTAGTGTCCTCTGCAGCCTGCTGTCTTCCTGGTGGCACTTGTAAGTGCTTACTAAAAGTTTACTTTATTTTAATTATAGTACATATATATCCATGTTCATACATATATGCACATGTATATACATACATATAAACACACACACACATATATGATATATATACATGTGTATATATACATGTACTGTATATATATATATATATATATATATATATGCATGTTTAATATGCTATGTGTATACGTATTTATTTATATATATATATATATATGTGTGTGTGTGTGTGTGTGTGTGTGTGTGTGTGTGTATATACGGTATATATATGTGTAGATATGTATATGTGTATGTATGTATGTGTATATATATATATATATATATATATATATATATACACACACTGACACACTAGTTTTACGGACCCAGCATATACTGGGTCACCTCAGTCCCCACCCCCGTGCTTGGCTCCACCCAGTTCTGGAAATCCCCCCATGCAAATCCTGCGTTTGCGACTGCTGTGTGGCCATCTTAAGACTGCACCTTGTATTGTAAATAGGTCACGAGGCTGCTCTCTGTTATATGTATATATCAGTCACTATACTGTTCTGTGTATTGTATTTTGGACACTAGGATACTCTCTATACTGTACACAATTCAATAAGGTGATCTCTGAATTGTAGTGCAAAACATTCGGTATACATTGCTAAATCAGCTAGTATAGGAGCACTTATGGTAAAAGTTTTGCTAATGATGACTGTGTTTGCACAAACCAGGAAAGAAGTAGGGTAAAATAAGAATGTGGAAAGGTGGGGCTTACACACCCTAATTGTAAACATAATAAGAGATGCTGAGATTTGCAGGAAAAAGATAATGCAGGTGCACACTATTAGCACTAAAAATACTGATTGTTAAAATAATAATGATAAACTGTACAAGTTTCATGCAGTATAAATAAGGTTCTTAGCACATTTCTGCACAAAAATGCATACCAATCTACTACGATAAGGTGAACCTCATCAGATGGGTCCCTAACATCCCAAATATTGACACATTATATTAATTTATCAAGGATTTACCATAATAGTGCCCAATCCAATAAGAAGCGTTTATCCATACTTCCCAAGTATCCCTATTCCAGCGGTATTGTCCCACTATTCAGACACTATCCCGCTGTCCCACCGACGAGCCACAGTGTCCCTCAGGCAGGGGAGGAGGTTGGGGAGCCTATGATCACTTTGCAAAGCAGCGAGTTATCCCTGAACAGGTGAGGTGCATATGTCCACAGCATCTGTACAGTGCAGGGAGGTGAGCCAGGGGCTGCCCAACTGCTCGGGGAGCACTGGGCACAACCCCAAAATGCTGAACACAGGTAAGTCCTGCCCCTGCCACCTGAGGCCACTCCCTCTCCCACTTGCGGACACATCCCTCCCACTTGAGAAAATGCACATGAGAGGGTCCTGATCTGGTGAGGCCGAAAGCTGGGAGGTATGGTTTAGCATAAATATTTTGCCTATCAGTATTCTTAGCGCTTATAGTGTGCACCTGCATTTTCTTTTTCCTAAAATAAGAATATCCTACAAAGTATGGCTCACAGTAGGAGCTCCTAGTTTTTTGGTGCAGTGCTGAAACAGTTTCATAAAGTTCCATATTAAATTCCCAATCAATTTTCACCTGAGTGTAGTGCACAGTCACTAGATTAAAATGTATCCACTTACATTGCCCAGGGCCAGGAGCACTGGAATTGTGGCAAGGCCACAACTACTTCAGTGTGTGTCACTACTTTACAGTGTGAAGATTCTGCATACGTCACTCAATAGGGTGTTGCAACTTCCCCAAGCCTTTGCCATGCCACCACACTAGGGAGATCTCTTGGCGGCACTGACCAAGGCAGCAATAGTAATTACAGCCTTACGAACTCTCAAAACAGATGAGTTAATATCAGTAATAAGTAAAGTGTTTTAGAGATAAGTAACTGCATTCAGCATCAATCCAGACAATATAATGAAAAAAAAAAAAAACAGTTCACACAACAGTACAGTAGTTTGCTTAGGTCATCAAATCTACCCTCTAAAAAGTAAAATAATTATTGGTACCCATATCTGCTTATCTTATGAGTTTTTGGTGCATTAGGATTAAGGGAAAATAAGCATTGTACAAATGTGACCTTACTAAGTTTTGCTAAAATTGCACCAAAGACCCCTCTATCTCGTTACATAGTAATGGATACAGTGGCACCAGGTTATTAGTGGATCACGAGTTCTCTCAAAAGATTCTTGTTTGTCTATACTAAATATGCAAAAAAAATCAAATCAAATAACTAAAACTAGCAAAAAATTAATAGCAAAGAGCATTAGGACTACTCAGCGTCTATTCAAGACTACAAATGCGGCTAAACATGGAAAATCACAATGTACAAGCGACGCAGGGACCTATGACATGTGACAAACAACAATTGTAAAGCACAACGGAATTTGCTGGGCTATATAATGAAGAATTTGATTTTCCATGTTTAGCTGTATTGTCTTAATGTTTTTGTTACTTTTTGCAAATATCCTGCTACCTTTTCGCTAAGCTGTTTTTACTTTTGTGCGAATATTCCCAATTGAAAGTGCAAAATATTGAGCATTGGAGAAGCAGTGCAAAAATACACTCACAAAACCTTAGTGCAAGGTGGTGTCATTAACGGAGCACACATCTGTTGTCGCTCCATTGTAATGTGTAAGCGCAGAGAGCAAAGCTAAGGAAACATCTGTAGGTTATAGTATTGAATTGATACAAAGAAACAGGGTCACGTGATTGCATACTGCAGGTCTTGAAGGCAACTATTTTATACTGTACACCAGGCATGTCCAAACTGCGGCCCTCCAGCTGTTGTGAAACTACATATCCCAGCATGCCCGGACACAGTTATGCTGCCAGAGAATGCTAAAGCTGTGTCAGGGCGTGCTGGGATGTGTAGTTTCTCAACAGCTGGAGGGCCGCAGTTTGGACATGCCTGCTGTACACAATCCATCTTTTCCAAAGGCCTTACCTGTATCTGTGGTGTATATAGGACCAGACGAGACAGTGACGCGTTCCGTGGCCCCATCATTTTCTGCAAGTGCTACGTCTCTCCTTCTTCTCCCTGAAGTAGAACTTGGAGTGTTGCAAGCCTATTTGTTAAAAAGAAACCGAGTATAAAATATCCTGCGCAGACATAAATACATTATGGTCAGCGTTCCTGCCTCACAGTGGATTCCGACATGGGTGCGATGTGTGGTGTTTGTATGTTCTCCCCATGTTTGCATGCTTTTCCTCCAAGTGTTCCGGTTTTCTCCCACACTCCAGGTACATGCTGGTAGATTAATTGGCTTCTGACAAAATGGACCCTAGTATGTGTCTGATCCGGAATTTAAACTGTATCCCCCAAAGGGACAGAGACTGATTGAATGACAATCATTTACTATACATCGATGGATAATTTGATTGGAGCCATATAAATAAATGATAATATAACATTAGACATGATCAAGAGGTTCCTTTACCAAGGTCAGGGTCCTGTGTACAAGTCATGGAGTACACGCAGTATGTGACTTCTAGAATTTTTGCACTCTAAGCAATACTTGAAATCAGTGGCGTGACTATAATGGGTACAGGATATGAGGGGCACATGGGCCCCTCAGGTCCAGGGGGTCCACACCAAAGAATCACGGCACCCCCAAACACATCACTGTGAGGGCATGTCCAGCACTCACCAAGATGCAGGGCTCAGGGCAGTCGAGAGCCGGGCTGGGCCCAGGTACTTTTCAAGGGGCGTGGCCTAATCACAGGAGGTGTGGTCATATACCCTTAGAAAAAAATACTGAAAAAAAAAAAGTAATTTAAGCACCTCCATGGCCACACTGCAGCCCAGTACACAGCAGCGTGTGCTGGTGCTGAGGAGAAGAGCTGCAGCTGCTGCTGCCAGGTAAGAGGGAGGAGGTCCAGGGCTCCCTCTGAGCCCCCACTGGGCCCGTCCATCAGACTTGGGCACGGGTAATTTATACCCTCCCCCCCCCCCCTCTCTCGCCACCACTGGCTGGCCTGCCCGCAGGCTCCCCGCTGTGAATAGATGCCGTATGCATGTGCATGCTTCTATTCTCCTGCTGCTTACTGGCAGCATACACCAGTGGTATGGCCCGTGGGTGGGACAGCAGGTCAGCCACAGAAAAACTGAGGTATGATGCAAGCCCTTCTATGTTACACTATGTGGTAAGGAGGGTGTTGTCAGCACATAAAGGAAGAGATGGCTATACCAAAACGATACAACCTCGATTTTCAGTGGTGAATCACAAGAGTTTGTAATAAAATGTGGCCATGGCTGGATGGATTGGTGAAGCTTAGCCCATACACTGCTGACTGCCTAAGTCTAAGTACGTACCCTGTGCCAAAATATACAGCTGTTAGCACAAAACACACCTGGATATGAGGAATATCTCAGCAGCTGTATGCTGAAGTGAATAAAATGCAGAAAATCTTAGGGGCTGTTTTATCAACGAGTTTTATCATACAAGCTTTTATACTCAATGGGGTATATTTACTAAGCTCCCGATTTTGACCGAGATGCCGTTTTTTCATCAAAGTGTCATCTCGGTAAATCTCGGTAATTTACTAAGCACTAATCACGGCAGTGATGAGGGCATTCATAATTTTTTGCTAGTTCAGGTAAAAAATTACGAATGAATACACCATCGGTCAAAACGCGGCTGTTTAAGTATGAATCTCGGTCATTTACTAAGAAGTGCAAAGCAAAAAAACACAAAACACTGCCGTGAAAAATTACAACTCGTAAAAAAGTCCTAAAAAAAAACAGACCTGCTTTTTTTATCCGTGATTTGAGATGCATGCAGGGATCCATGAGATCCGTGCATGTATATCAGTGGGAAGGGGTGTGAAAGTGCTTATTTTTGCTAAAAAAATTGCGTGGGGTCCCCCCTCCTAAGCATAACCAGCCTCGGGCTCTTTGAGCCGATCCTGGTTGCAGAAATATGGGGAAAAAAATGACAGGGGTTCCCCCATATTTAAGCAACCAGCATCGGGCTCTGCGCCTGGTCCTGGTCCCAAAAATACGGGGGACAAAAAGAGTAGGGGTCCCCCGTATTTTTAAAACCAGCACCGGGCTCCACTAGCTGGACAGATAATGCCACAGCCGGGGGTCACTTTTATACAGCGCCCTGCGGCCGTGGCATCAAAAATCCAACTAGTCACCCCTGGCCGGGGTACCCTGGGGGAGTGGGGACCCCTTCAATCAAGGGGTCCCCCCCCCCCAGCCACCCAAGGGCCAGGGGTGAAGCTCGAGGCTGTCCCCCCCCCATCCAATGGGCTGCGGATGGGAGGGCTGATAGCCTTTGTTGTAAAATAAAAGATATTGTTTTTAGTAGCAGTACTACAAGTCCCAGCAAGCCTCCCCCGCATGCTGGTACTTGGAGAACCACAAGTACCAGCATGCGGCGGAAAAACGGGCCCGCTGGTACCTGTAGTACTACCACTAAAAAAATACCCAAAAAAAGACAAGACACACACACCGTGAAAGTATAATTTTATTACTTACATACACACATACATACATACTTACCTATGGCCCCACGCAGGTCGGTCCTCTTGTCCAGTAGAATCCAAGGGTACCTGTTGAATAAATTATACTCACGAGATCCAGGGGTCCAGGCTCCTCGGCAAATCCAGGGTTAATCCACGTACTTGCCAAAAATAAAAAAACGGTGTCCCGACCACGAACTGAAAGGGGACCCATGTTTGCACATGGGTCACCTTTCCCCGAATGCAAGAAACCCACTTTGCCTTCTGGCTAAGTGGGTTTCTTCAGCCAATCAGGGAGCGCCACGTTGTAGCACTCTCCTGATCAGCTGTGTGCTCCTGTCTTCACTGACAGGCAGCACACGGCAGTGTTACAATGTAGCGCCTATGCGCTACATTGTAACCAATGATGGGAACTTTCTGCCCTGCGGTTGACCTAAAGTGACGTCACCGCTGAGCAGAAAGTTCCCATCATTGGTTACAATGTAGCGCATAGGCGCTACATTGTAACACTGCCGTGTGCTGCCTGTCAGTGAAGACAGGAGCACACAGCTGATCAGGAGAGTGCTACAACGTGGCGCTCCCTGATTGGCTGAAGAAACCCACTTAGCCAGAAGGCAAAGTGGGTTTCTTGCATTCGGGGAAAGGTGACCCATGTGCAAACATGGGTCCCCTTTCAGTTCGTGGTCGGGACACCGTTTTTTTATTTTTGGCAAGTACGTGGATTAACCCTGGATTTGCCGAGGAGCCTGGACCCCTGGATCTCGTGAGTATAATTTATTCAACAGGTACCCTTGGATTCTACTGGACAAGAGGACCGACCTGCGTGGGGCCATAGGTAAGTATGTATGTATGTGTGTATGTAAGTAATAAAATTATACTTTCACGGTGTGTGTGTCTTGTCTTTTTTTGGGTATTTTTTTAGTGGTAGTACTACAGGTACCAGCGGGCCCGTTTTTCCGCCGCATGCTGGTACTTGTGGTTCTCCAAGTACCAGCATGCGGGGGAGGCTTGCTGGGACTTGTAGTACTGCTACTAAAAACAATATCTTTTATTTTACAACAAAGGCTATCAGCCCTCCCATCCGCAGCCCATTGGATGGGGGGGGACAGCCTCGGGCTTCACCCCTGGCCCTTGGGTGGCTGGGGGGGGGGGACCCCTTGATTGAAGGGGTCCCCACTCCCCCAGGGTACCCCGGCCAGGGGTGACTAGTTGGATTTTTGATGCCACGGCCGCAGGGCGCTGTATAAAAGTGACCCCCGGCTGTGGCATTATCTGTCCAGCTAGTGGAGCCCGGTGCTGGTTTTAAAAATACGGGGGACCCCTACTCTTTTTGTCCCCCGTATTTTTGGGACCAGGACCAGGCGCAGAGCCCGATGCTGGTTGCTTAAATATGGGGGAACCCCTGTCATTTTTTTCCCCATATTTCTGCAACCAGGATCGGCTCAAAGAGCCCGAGGCTGGTTATGCTTAGGAGGGGGGACCCCACGCATTTTTTTTTGGAATTTTACATTGTTTAATTTAAAAAAAAAAAAATACGAACCCCAGCACGGATCACACAGATCCAGCCGAGATTGATTGTAAAAAAAAACGGCAGTGTTTTGCTAATCACTGCCGTAAAATTAGGTAAAAAAACACGAATGACATCGACATCGGAAGCAAAGAAAAACCCGAATACGACAGCTTAGTAAATCCATCGTAATCAATTCAAAAAGTTGCAGTTTTACACTGTCGATGTCATTCGTGATTGAACTTTGACCTTTTTACGGAAATTACGAATCTTAGTAAATAAACCCCATTGTGTATGATGAATGGTGCTCTAGCCAATCAGCTCCTTTCTGCCATTTTTCAAATATGTTGAGGAGCTGATTGGCTGGAGCATCATTTATCATATGCAACAAAGCTCATTGCATATGATAAAACTCAATGATAAATCAGCCCCTTACACTGTAATAAAGCTCTAATGGGCCCAGGTACTGGGGGAAGGGAGGGGGGGGGGGCAAATCTTCCGGGGGGGGGGGGGGGGGGGGGCAAATCCAGGAAGATATGGTATAACTTGGTTTTATATCCACCTAGACTGAATTACATGTATTTGTTTGTATAGACGATGCTGAAGAACTTGAATCAATTCCTGCAGTTCAACCAAACAATGCATGTATTAGGAGAATACTGTAGTTATTAAATGTCGGGTTTTAGACCTGATAATTGTAATTTCATGTGGCTGCTTATTGTGGCAATAAAATAAGAATTTACTCACCGGTAATTCTATTTCTCGTAGTCCGTAGTGGATGCTGGGGACTCCGTAAGGACCATGGGGAATAGACGGCTCCGCAGGAGACTGGGCACAATTAAAGAAAGATTCAGGACTATCTGGTGTGCACTGGCTCCTCCCCCTATGACCCTCCTCCAGACCTCAGTTAAGATACTGTGCCTGGAAGAGCTGACACAATAAGGAAGGATTTTGAATCCCGGGTAAGACTCATACCAGCCACACCCATCACACCGTACAACTCGTGATATGAACCCCGGTTAACAGTATGATAACAACGGAGCCTCTGAACAGATGGCTCGCAATAACAACCCGATTTGTGGAACAATAACTAATTACAAGTATTGCAGACAATCCGCACTTGGGATGGGCGCCCAGCATCCACTACGGACTACGAGAAATAGAATTACCGGTGAGTAAATTCTTATTTTCTCTGACGTCCTAGTGGATGCTGGGGACTCCGTAAGGACCATGGGGATTATACCAAAGCTCCCAAACGGGCGGGAGAGTGCGGATGACTCTGCAGCACCGAATGAGCAAACTCAAGGTCCTCCTCAGCCAGGGTATCAAATTTGTAAAATTTAGCAAAAGTGTTAGACCCTGACCAAGTAGCCGCTCGGCAAAGTTGCAGTGCCGAGACCCCTCGGGCAGCCGCCTAAGATGAGCCCACCTTCCTTGTGGAGTGGGCTTTTACTGATTTTGGCTGCGGTAGTCCTATTGCAGAATGCGCAAGCTGAATAGTGTTACAAATCCAGCGAGCAATGGTCTGCTTAGAAGCAGGAGCACCCAGCTTATTGGGTGCATACAGGATAAACAGCGAATCAGTTTTCCTGATTCCAGCCGTCCTGGAAACATAAATTTTCAGGGCCCTGACTACGTCCAGCAACTTGGAATCCTCCAAGTCCCTAGTAGCCGCAGGCACCACAATAGGTTGGTTCAAGTGAAACGCTGATACCACCTTCGGGAGAAACTGAGGACGAGTCCTCAACTCTGCCCTATCCATATGGAAAATCAGATAAGGGCTTTTACACGACAAAGCCGCCAATTCTGATACACGCCTGGCCGAAGCCAGGGCCAACAACATGACCACTTTCCACGTGAGATATTTCAAATCCACGGTTTTAAGTGGCTCGAACCAATGTGACCTCAGGAATCCCAAAACCACATTGAGATCCCAAGGTGCCACAGGAGGCACGTAAGGAGGCTGAATATGCAGAACTCCCTTGACAAAAGTCTGAACTTCAGGCAACGAAGCCAGTTCCTTTTGAAAGAAAATCGACAGAGCCGAAATCTGGACCTTAATGGACCCCAATTTGAGGCCCATCGTCACCCCTGCTTGCAGGAAATGCAGGAAACGACCCAGTTGAAATTCCTCCGTTGGGGCCTTCCTGGCCTCACACCAAGCCACATATTTCCGCCAAATGCGGTGATAGTGAGTTGCAGTCACATCCTTCCTGGCCTTGATCAGGGTAGGAATGACTTCCTCCGGAATATCCTTTTCCTTCAGGATCCGGCATTCAACCGCCATGCCGTCAAACGCAGCCGCGGTAAATCTTGGAACAGGCAGGGCCCCTGCTGCAGCAGGTCCCGCCTTAGCGGTAGAGGCCATGGGTCCTCTGAGAGCATCTCTTGAAGTTCCGGGTACCAAGTTCTTCTTGGCCAATCCGGAACCACGAGTATAGTTCTCACTCTTCCCCTTCGTATTATTCTCAGCACCTTGGGAATAAGAGGCAGAGGGGGAAACACGTAAACCGACTGGTACACCCACGGTGTCACTAGAGCGTCCACAGCTATCGCCTGAGGGTCCCTTGACCTGGCGCAATATCTTTTTAGCTTTTTGTTGAGGCGGGACGCCATCATATCCACCTGTGGTCTTTCCCAACGGTTTACAATCAATCGGAAGACTTCTGGATGAAGCCCCCACTCTCCCGGGTGAAGGTCGTGTCTGCTGAGGAAGTCTGCTTCCCAGTTGTCCACACCCGGAATGAACACTGCTGACAGTGCTAGCACGTGATTTTCCGCCCATCGGAGAATCCTTGTGGCTTCTGCCATTGCCCTCCTGCTTCTTGTGCCGCCCTGTCTGTTTACATGGGTGACCGCCGTGATGTTGTCTGATTGGATCAGAACCGGTTTGTTTTGAAGCAGGGGACTTGCTTGGCATAGGGCATTGTAAATGGCTCTTAGCTCCAGGATATTTATGTGTAGTGAAATCTCCTGATTTGACCACAGCCCTTGGAAATTTCTTCCCTGTGTGACTGCTCCCCAGCCCCGAAGGCTGGCATCCGTGGTCACCAGGACCCAGTCCTGTATTCCGAATCTGCGTCCCTCTAGTAGATGAGCCCTCTGCAGCCACCACAGTAGTGACACCCTGGTCCTTGCCGACAGGGTTATCCGCTGCTGCATCTGGAGATGCGACCCCGACCATTGGTCCAACAGGTCCCACTGGAAAATCCTTGCGTGGAACCTTCCGAATGGAATTGCTTTGTACAAAGCTACCATTTTTCCCAGGACTCGCGTGCATTGATGTACCGACACCTGTCCTGGTTTTAGGAGGTTTCTGACTAGAGATGACAACTCCTCGGCTTTTTCCACTGGAAGAAACACTTTTTTCTGGTCTGTGTCCAGAATCATTCCCAGGAACAGAAGACGTGTCGTCGGGACCAGCTGTGACTTTGGGATATTGAGAATCCAGCCGTGCTGCTGCAGCACTTCCCGAGAAAGTGCTACCCCCCCTAACAACTGTTCCTTGGACCTCGCCTTTATCAGGAGATCGTCCAAGTACGGGATAATTAAAACCCCCTTCTTCCGAAGGAGTATCATCATTTCGGCCATTACCTTGGTAAAGACCCTCGGTGCCGTGGATAACCCAAACGGCAGCGTCTGGAACTGATAGTGAAAGTTCTGTACCACAAACCTGAGGTACTCCTGGTGAGGAGGGTAAATGGGGACATGCAGGTAGGCATCCTTGATGTCCAGGGAGACCATGTAATCCCCCTCGTCCAGGCTCGCAATAACCGCCCTGAGCGATTCCATCTTGAACTTGAATCTTTTGATATATGTGTTCAAGGATTTTAAATTTAAGATGGGTCTCACCGAACCGTCCGGTTTCGGTACCACAAACATTGTGGAACAGTAACCCTTTCCTTGTTGAAGGAGGGGTACCTTGACAATCACTTGCTGTGAATACAGATTTTGGATAGCCACCAACACTGCCTCCCTGGCAGAGGGAGTTGCTGGTAAGGCAGATTTTTGGAAACGGCGGGGGGGAGACGCCTCGAATTCCAGCCCGTACCCCTGAGAAACTACTTGAAGGATCCAGGGATCCACCTGTGAGAGAGCCCACTGTGCGCTGAAATTTCTGAGACGGGCCCCCACCGTACCAGGGTCCGCCTGTGAAGCCCCAGCGTCATGCTGTGGACTTAAAGGATGCGGGGGAGGACTTCTGCTCTTGGGAACTGGCTGTATGCTGTAGTTTTTTCCCTCTACCTTTGCCTCTCGGCAGAAAGGATGCGCCTCTAGCCCTCTTGTTTTAATGGGGCCGAAAGGACTGTACTTGATAATACGGTGCTTTCCCCTTATAAGGCAAAACTTCCATGTGCCTTTTTTCTGGCGGCAATGGACATCGCGCTTATTTTTGATGCCAGCCGGCAAATATCCCTCTGTGCATCACGCATGTATAAGACAGCGTCTTTTATATGCTCTATTGTCAGCAAAATATTGTCCCTATCCAGAGTATCAATATTATCCGACAGGGAATCTGACCACGCAGCAGCAGCACTGCACATCCATGCCGATGCAATCGCTGGTCGCAATATAATGCCCGTGTGTGTATATATAGCTTTTAGGGTAGCCTCCTGCTTTCTCTCAGCAGGTTCCTTTAGGGCGGCCATATCCGGAGACGGTAGTGCCACCTTTTTTGATAAACGGGTAAGCGCTTTATCTACCCTAGGGGGTGTTTCCCAACGTGACCTATCCTCTGGCGGGAAAGGGTACGCTGCCAATAACCGTTTAGAAATTATTAATTTCTTATCGGGGGAAGTCCACGCTTCCTCACACACCTCATTTAATTCCTCAGATGCAGGAAAAACTACTGGTAGTTTTTTCTCACCAACATAATACCCTTTTTTGTGGTACCTGGGGTACTATCAGAAATGTGTAATACATTTTTCATTGCCTCAATCTTGTAACGGGTGGCCCTATTGGAAGGTACACTAGTCTCATCGTCGTCGACACTGGAGTCGGTATCCGTGTCAACATCTGTGTCTGCCATCTGAGGTAGCGGGCGTTTTAAAGCCCCTGATGACATTTGAGACGCTTGGACAGGCACAAGCTGAGTAGCCGGCTGTCCTATGTCGTCAAACCTTTTATGTAAGGAGCTGACACTGTCACGTAATTCCTTCCATAAGTCCATCCACACAGGTGTCGACCCCGCAGGGGGTGACATCACATTCACAGGCATTTGCTCTGCCTCCACATCATTATCCTCATCATACATGTCGACACAGCAGTACCGACACACAGCACACACACAGGGAATGCTCTGACAGAGGACAGGACTCCACAAAGCCCTTTGGGGAGACAGAGGGAGAGTATGCCAGCACACACCAGAGCGCTATATAACACAGGGATATCACTATACAGAGTGTTTTCCCCTATAGCTGCTTGTATTATATATATACTGCGCCTAAATTTATTGCCCCCCCTCTCTTTCTGTAGTGCAGGACTGCAGGGGAGAGCCAGGGAGCGATCCTTCCAGCGGAGCTGTGAGGGAAAATGGCGCCAGTGTGCTGAGGAAGATGGCTCCGCCCCTTTTTCGGCGGGCTTTCTCCCGCTCTTTGTGTAAATCTGGCAGGGGTAATTTACACCTATATAACCTCTAGGGCTATATATGGTGTCAGTTTTGCCAGCCAAGGTGTTAATATTGCTGCTCAGGACGCTCCCCCCCCCCCCCCCCCCCCAGCGCCCTGCACCCATCAGTGACCGGAGTGTGTGGTGTGCATGAGGAGCAATGGCGCACAGCTGCAGTGCTGTGCGCTACCTTGGAGAAGACAGAAGTCTTCAGCCGCCGATTTTCCGGACCTTCTTGCTTCTGGCTCTGTAAGGGGGACGGCGGCGCGGCTCCGGGAACGGACGACGAGGTCGGGTCCTGTGTGCGATCCCTTTGGAGCTAATGGTGTCCAGTAGCCTAAGAAGCCCAAGCTACCACCAGTTAGGTAGGTACGCTTCTTCTCCCCTTAGTCCCTCGCTGCAGTGAGTCTGTTGCCAGCAGGTCTCACTGTAAAATAAAAAACCTAAAATAAACTTTCTTTCTAGGAGCTCAGGAGAGCCCCTAGTGTGCATCCAGCTCGGCCGGGCACAGAAATCTAACTGAGGCTTGGAGGAGGGTCATAGGGGGAGGAGCCAGTGCACACCAGATAGTCCTGAATCTTTCTTTAATTGTGCCCAGTCTCCTGCGGAGCCGTCTATTCCCCATGGTCCTTACGGAGTCCCCAGCATCCACTAGGACGTCAGAGAAAAGTAGAAATGAACGTTCATCAGAATGTATCAAAAAATGCTTTTCATTCCAGAGCTTGGTTAAGTCAATATTTTAGCAGCCCCCATAGAAACCTATGAGAGCTGCTTTTGTGATAGACAATGGGATTGCAGCAGATACTGTAGACGTGCCGCAGTCCCAGCGAATATACATCTGAGTCGTACTTAAGTTTTGCCGATACAAAAGGTATTTCCTGGAGATATTCCGCAAATATGCTTTGATGAATATGCCCCTTAGTATGATACAAACAATGCTGCACTGCACTACAATCTTAGAGCAAGCTGAATGTACACTGTAAATGGGATCCGATTAGGATCCCGGTGATCGGGATCCCTGCAGTCAGAATACCAATGCCGGAATCCCAACACTGCTTGGAATGCCGACACCTGCATCCCAAATATTGTCACCAGCCCAGACCAGGGATCCCGAATGAGCATCCGCCGGGACGCCGAAGAGGTAAGCTGGGGGGTGGGTTGGCTTTAGGCTGTGGGGAGAGGGTTAGGGTTAGGTCGCACGGTGAGGGGGGGAGGTTAGGTTTAGGCACCACCGGGGAGGATTAGGGTTAGGCTGCTGGGATGGTTAGGGATAGGCTGCTAGAAGGGAGGGTTAGGGTTAGAGGGTCAGTGGGGAAAGGTAAGTATACTTACCTTACCCTGTCTGGATTCTGATCATCGCGATGCTGCGATCGGTATTCTCACTGATGGCATCCAAAATGCCGGCATTTCAGTAGAGATGAGCGGGTTCGGTTCCTCGGAATCCGAACCCGCCCGAACTTCAGCTTTTTTTACACGGATCCGAGCGACTCGGATCTTCCCGCCTTGCTCGGTTAACCCGAGCGCGCCCGAACGTCATCATGACGCTGTCGGATTCTCGCGAGGCTCGGATTCTATCGCGAGACTTGGATTCTATATAAGGAGCCGCGCGTCGCCGCCATTTTCACACGTGCATTGAGATTGATAGGGAGAGGACGTGGCTGGCGTCCTCTCCATTTAGATTAGAAGAGAGAGAGTGAGATTGAGACAGAGACACTTGATTTACTGGAGCTAAGGAGTACTAGAGAGTGCAGAGTTTACTAGTGACTGACCACTGACCAGTGACCACCAGTGCAGTTTTATTTAATATAATCCGTTCTCTGCCTGAAAAAAACGATACACAGTGACTCAGTCACATACCATATCTGTGCTCAGCCCAGTGTGCTGCATCATCTATGAATAATATCTGACTGTGCTCACACAGCTTAATTGTGGGGGAGACTGGGGAGCAGTTATAGGTTATAGCAGGAGCCAGGAGTACATATTATTAAAATTAAACAGTGCACACTTTTGCTGCAGGAGTGCCACTGCCAGTGTGACTGACCAGTGACCTGACCACACTGACCACCAGTATAGTATACTATATTGTGATTGCCTGAAAAAGTTAAACACTCGTCGTGTGACTTGTGTGGTGTTTTTTTATTCTATAAAAAAACTCATTCTGCTGACAGACAGTGTCCAGCAGGTCCGTCATTATAATATATACCTGTCCGGCTGCAGTAGTGATATATATATATTTTTTATATCATTATTTATCATCCAGTTGCAGCAGACACAGTACGGTAGTTCACGGCTGTAGCTACCTCTGTGTCGGCACTCGGCAGTCCATCCATAATTGTATACCACCTACCCGTGGTTTTTTTTTTCTTTCTTCTTTATACATACTACATCTCATTATCATCCAGTCTATATTAGCAGCAGACACAGTACAGTACGGTAGTCCACGGCTGTAGCTACCTCTGTGTCGGCACTCGGCAGTCCATCCATAATTGTATACCACCTACCCGTGGTTTTTTTTTTCTTCTTTATACATACTACATCTCATTACCATCCAGTCTATATTAGCAGCAGACACAGTACAGTACGGTAGTCCACGGCTGTAGCTACCTCTGTGTCGGCACTCGGCAGTCCATCCATAATTGTATACCACCTACCCGTGGGTTTTTTTTTCTTCTTTATACATACTACATCTCATTATCATCCAGTCTATATTAGCAGCAGACACAGTACAGTACGGTAGTCCACGGCTGTAGCTACCTCTGTGTCGGCACTCGGCAGTCCATCCATAATTGTATACCACCTACCCGTGGTTTTTTTTTTCTTTCTTCTTTATACATACTACATCTCATTATCATCCAGTCTATATTAGCAGCAGACACAGTACAGTACGGTAGTCCACGGCTGTAGCTACCTCTGTGTCGGCACTCGGCAGTCCATCCATAATTGTATACCACCTACCCGTGGTTTTTTTTTTCTTCTTTATACATACTACATCTCATTATCATCCAGTCTATATTAGCAGCAGACACAGTACAGTACGGTAGTCCACGGCTGTAGCTACCTCTGTGTCGGCACTCGGCAGTCCATCCATAATTGTATACCACCTACCCGTGGTTTTTTTTCTTCTTCTTTATACATACTACATCTCATTATCATCCAGTCTATATTAGCAGCAGACACAGTACAGTACGGTAGTCCACGGCTGTAGCTACCTCTGTGTCGGCACTCGGCAGTCCGTCCATAATTGTATACCACCTACCCGTGGTTTTTTTTTTCTTCTTTATACATACTACATCTCATTATCATCCAGTCTATATTAGCAGCAGACACAGTACAGTACGGTAGTCCACGGCTGTAGCTACCTCTGTGTCAGCACTCGGCAGTCCATCCATAATTGTATACCACCTACCCGTGGTTTTTTTTTTCTTTCTTCTTTATACATACTACATCTCATTATCAACCAGTCTATATTAGCAGCAGACACAGTACAGTACGGTAGTCCACGGCTGTAGCTACCTCTGTGTCGGCACTCGGCAGTCCGTCCATAATTGTATACCACCTACCCGTGGTTTTTTTTTCTTTCTTCTTTATACATACTACATCTCATTATCATCCAGTCTATATTAGCAGCAGACACAGTACAGTACGGTAGTCCACGGCTGTAGCTACCTCTGTGTCGGCACTCGGCAGTCCGTCCATAATTGTATACCACCTACCCGTGGGTTTTTTTTCTTTCTTCTTTATACACACTACATCTCATTATCATCCAGTCTATATTAGCAGCAGACACAGTACAGTACGGTAGTCCACGGCTATAGCTACCTCTGTGTCGGCACTCGGCAGTCCATCCATAATTGTATACCACCTACCCGTGGTTTTTTTTTCTTTCTTCTTTATACATACTACATCTCATTATCATCCAGTCTATATTAGCAGCAGACACAGTACAGTACGGTAGTCCACGGCTGTAGCTACCTCTGTGTCGGCACTCGGCAGTCCGTCCATAATTGTATACCACCTACCCGTGGGTTTTTTTTCTTTCTTCTTTATACATACATACTACATCTCTTTATCAACCAGTCTATATTAGCAGCAGACACAGTACGGTAGTCCACGGCTGTAGCTACCTCTGTGTCGGCACTCGGCAGTCCGTCCATAAAATTGTATACTAGTATCCATCCATCTCCATTGTTTACCTGAGGTGCCTTTTAGTTGTGCCTATTAAAATATGGAGAACAAAAATGTTGAGGTTCCAAAATTAGGGAAAGATCAAGATCCACTTCCACCTCGTGCTGAAGCTGCTGCCACTAGTCATGGCCGAGACGATGAAATGCCAGCAACGTCGTCTGCCAAGGCCGATGCCCAATGTCATAGTACAGAGCATGTCAAATCCAAAACACCAAATATCAGTAAAAAAAGGACTCCAAAACCTAAAATAAAATTGTCGGAAGAGAAGCGTAAACTTGCCAATATGCCATTTACCACACGGAGTGGCAAGGAACGGCTGAGGCCCTGGCCTATGTTCATGGCTAGTGGTTCAGCTTCACATGAGGATGGAAGCACTCAGCCTCTCGCTAGAAAAATGAAAAGACTCAAGCTGGAAAAAGCACAGCAAAGAACTGTGCGTTCTTCGAAATCCCAAATCCACAAGGAGAGTCCAATTGTGTCGGTTGCGATGCCTGACCTTCCCAACACTGGATGTGAAGAGCATGCGCCTTCCACCATTTGCACGCCCCCTGCAAGTGCTGGAAGGAGCACCCGCAGTCCAGTTCCTGATAGTCAGATTGAAGATGTCAGTGTTGAAGTACACCAGGATGAGGAGGATATGGGTGTTGCTGGCGCTGGGGAGGAAATTGACCAGGAGGATTCTGATGGTGAGGTGGTTTGTTTAAGTTAGGCACCCGGGGAGACACCTGTTGTCCGTGGGAGGAATATGGCAGTTGACATGCCTGGTGAAAATACCAAAAAAATCAGCTCTTCGGTGTGGAAGTATTTCACCAGAAATACGGACAACATTTGTCAAGCCGTGTGTTCCCTTTGTCAAGCTGTAATAAGTAGGGGTAAGGACGTTAACCACCTCGGAACATCCTCCCTTATACGTCACCTGCAGCGCATTCATAATAAGTCAGTGACAAGTTCAAAAACTTTGGCCGACAGCGGAAGCAGTCCACTGACCAGTAAATCCCTTCCTCTTGTAACCAAGCTCACGCAAACCACCCCACCAACTCCCTCAGTGTCAATTTCCTCCTTCCCCAGGAATGCCAATAGTCCTGCAGGCCATGTCACTGGCAATTCTGATGATTCCTCTCCTGCCTGGGATTCCTCCGATGCATCCTTGCGTGTAATGCCTACTGCTGCTGGCGCTGCTGTTGTTGCTGCTGGGAGTCGATGGTCATCCCAGAGGGGAAGTCGTAAGCCCACTTGTACTACTTCCAGTAAGCAATTGACTGTTCAACAGTCCTTTGCGAGGAAGATGAAATATCACAGCAGTCATCCTGCTGCAAAGCGGATAACTGAGGCCTTGACAACTATGTTGGTGTTAGACGTGCGTCCGGTATCCGCCGTTAGTTCACAGGGAACTAGACAATTTATTGAGGCAGTGTGCCCCCGTTACCAAATACCATCTAGGTTCCACTTCTCTAGGCAGGCAATACCGAGAATGTACACGGACGTCAGAAAAAGACTCACCAGTGTCCTAAAAAATGCAGTTGTACCCAATGTCCACTTAACCACGGACATGTGGACAAGTGGAGCAGGGCAGGGTCAGGACTATATGACTGTGACAGCCCACTGGGTAGATGTATGGACTCCCGCCGCAAGAACAGCAGCGGCGGCACCAGTAGCAGCATCTCGCAAACGCCAACTCTTTCCTAGGCAGGCTACGCTTTGTATCACCGCTTTCCAGAATACGCACACAGCTGAAAACCTCTTACGGCAACTGAGGAAGATCATCACGGAATGGCTTACCCCAATTGGACTCTCCTGTGGATTTGTGGCATCGGACAACGCCAGCAATATTGTGTGTGCATTAAATATGGGCAAATTCCAGCACGTCCCATGTTTTGCACATACCTTGAATTTGGTGGTGCAGAATTTTTAAAAAAACGACAGGGGCGTGCAAGAGATGCTGTCGGTGGCCAGAAGAATTGCGGGACACTTTCGGCGTACAGGCACCACGTACAGAAGACTGGAGCACCACCAAAAACTACTGAACCTGCCCTGCCATCATCTGAAGCAAGAAGTGGTAACGAGGTGGAATTCAACCCTCTATATGCTTCAGAGGTTGGAGGAGCAGCAAAAGGCCATTCAAGCCTATACAATTGAGCACGATATAGGAGGTGGAATGCACCTGTCTCAAGCGCAGTGGAGAATGATTTCAACGTTGTGCAAGGTTCTGATGCCCTTTGAACTTGCCACACGTGAAGTCAGTTCAGACACTACCAGCCTGAGTCAGGTCATTCCCCTCATCAGGCTTTTGCAGAAGAAGCTGGAGACATTGAAGGAGGAGCTAACACGGAGCGATTCCGCTAGGCATGTGGGACTTGTGGATGGAGCCCTTAATTCGCTTAACAAGGATTCACGGGTGGTCAATCTGTTGAAATCAGAGCACTACATTTTGGCCACCGTGCTCGATCCTAGATTTAAAGCCTTTTATCGAAAAAATGGAAGAAGGATAGTGTACCTAAATGGCGCAATGCTGCTGTTGCACTTGAAGATTTAAAATAAATGTCACCACATTTCACATACACAATTGAAACAAAGAATATAAACCTTCCTAGTGCATATAGCGCAAGAGCATATATCAAAGCAAAACAACAGAAAAGAATAAAATATGTACGTCCCTGTTTTAAAACCGTAGAATCAGATTTTTCATTCTCAGATTCTCCGAATAGACGATGTTCAATGTAGATGTCACAACCAGGGATATGAAAATAAAGAGCATAGAGACCAATGTGTAGTATTCAACACTAAAATTTGTTTCAATCCCAAATTTTCTTAAGATCAATATAGATGAATGGCTATTTAAATAGAGAGCGTACCCCAAAACTCACAAAGGAGAGTGGCGTACAGGACACATCAAGGTATCTTTTTAAAATCTGTGAATTTGTATATATAGCGTACCCAGACTCACACTTGGTGATGCGGAATGAATCCTATAAAGGTATCTTTTGGTTAATCTTCCTTTTTCTTATTCTTATTTCTTAACCGTGGATCATTGAGTGGATCTCAAATTACCTCAATTTGATATGGAAAAAGAACAAAAGGAAGACCAATGTGTAGTATATATAATAACCACATTCTCGTGGTGAAAAGGTAATATTGCAAACACACCAGACAATCCTTTCAAAAAATGGAATTCTTCAAAAGATAGCGTACCCCAACTTACACTTGAAAATGTAAGATGAATCCTATAGAGGTATCTTTTAGTGAGTCTACTCCCCCA
This sequence comes from Pseudophryne corroboree, assembly GCF_028390025.1. Classification (NCBI taxonomy): domain Eukaryota; kingdom Metazoa; phylum Chordata; class Amphibia; order Anura; family Myobatrachidae; genus Pseudophryne; species Pseudophryne corroboree. Next base: position 268,048,806 of record NC_086453.1, on the reverse strand, counting down.
TATGTAGGAAATGGCACATAGTAAAGCAGATATCTTTATGAAGATGTAGTAATTATAGATATGGAGCGTACCCCAACTCACGCTGTGTAATATAAGGTGAATCCCATAAAGGTATCTTTTTAAACAGCCTCTCCTCCCGATGTGAATGAAACCAGCACACGTGATAGAAGAAAATAGAGAAGTATCTTTACAGATATATGATGATCTCCATATAAAGCGTACCCTGACTCACGTATATAAGTGAGGTGATGTTCCCATAAAGGTATCTTTATGTCATATATCCCAAATTTCACGTCCACACCACGATTTTTCTTAAAAGACTGGTTTTAATTCGGCTATATAAAACTTTCCACCAACTCCGCCGCGGAGTGTACAGAAATACAAAAAAATAAAATAAAAAATATTTTTTAGCCCTTAAACGAGACTAATTGCCAATTTAAAAAGTTAAGACATAAAAAAGATCAAAATTTCATCCAAGTTAAAAAAGGATAATTACTCACACTCCCAGATGTGTATTCAATCAACGCGTTTCGGTCATAACAACCTTTATCAAGATGAACTGGAGTGTACTGGGGTGAGATATTTATGGGACAAGTATCCAATCATAGTTCACAGGAAATGACATCATTCAATTAATTGTTAGGAAGACAAACAATATGCAAATCATAGTTTGCTATTATTCAGCATGAACAACTAACATAATAAAACAGAAGGCTGGCTCCATTGACATGATTTTCTTCACATATACCTGAAAAATACACAAACAAAGTAAAGTCCGGTTGCATTGCGTCAGAGTCCGGTGGCCGGAAGTTCCGGTCACTCAAAGGAAGCTGGGAAATGTAGTTTTCTTAGTGTCCATTATTGTGGTTCGGGCACTCGGTATGCGCGGCTAGCCGGGAGATGTAGTTTCATATATCTTAATTTTGTAGTTCCACGTGAATCCCGGAAGTGACGGGTCACGGCTTGGTATGCGCGGCTGGCCGGGAGATGTAGTTTCATACATCTTGATTTTGTAGTTCTACGTGAATCCCGGAAGTGACGGGTCACGGCTTATCCGGAAGTGACTGGTCATGTGGTCGATCATACCGAGGCCTCAACAATAGGATTATGGGAAATGTAGTTTGCTACGAGTAAACACAGCGCTGTTAATTCAAACTATCAAAATGAATATAGAGCTTGTAAAATGAATGAATATGTGTAAAATCAAACTTAAACAATATTGTTTTTATTTCTAACACAGAAATGTTTCATATATAGGCAAAAATTATTTTCTCCATTATTTATGTCTGGAATGAATTTCAATAAAACTGACCGGCTTCCAAGGGCTATAAAAACCACTTTAATTCGAAATCACTGTTAAGACCATTTGGGTCTAGAGTGTTGTAGTTGTAAATACAGCTCATTTCAGTTTTAGCCAGAGCACATGCTATATTTTTATTTCTTTATGATGCTATAACATGTTTAATGCCGAAAAAACCTGTGATCTCAGAAACCGAACAGTTGTGCACATTCTTAAAATGTAAAGACAAAGAATGTGTGACAAGACCTTTTTTTATATTTCGGATGTGCTCTCCTATTCTGATTTTAAGGGCACGAGATGTTCTACCAATGTAAAATAAATTGCATTTACATCTGATGGCATATACCACATTTTTTGTGTCACAGGTTATAAACTCTTTGATATCAATAACGATATTATTGATAGTAATGCTTGTAATTTTACTGGTACCCTGGCTCTTAATGTTCTTACAGCCGGTGCAACCTCCACATCTAAAAAAACCTTTTGACAAGGTTTTTGCTGTAGACAAAGAAGTGGGAAGTGCACTGGTGACTAATTTGTTTTTCAAATTAGGGGCTCTCCGATAAATATGAACCGGTTTTTCTGGTATAAGTGAACCTATTATGGGATCCTTTTTTATAAGATTCCAATGTTTTTTAAACACATGTTCTATGGATCTGTATTGAGAGTTGAATTCTGTAATGAAAGCCCAATCATATTTATCGTTTTTCACAACTGGTTGGGTTCTATTTGCTAAAAGATCTTTCCTATCTACCCTATTGGTCTTTTCCGTGGCCTCTTCGATTTTTTCTTTACTATATCCACAAGTTTTAAATTTTTGAACTAGTTCTTGAGCTTGATTCTGGAAAGACACTTCACTGCTACAATTTCTCTTGAGTCTTTTTAATTGACTCACAGGAATAGAATTAAGCCAATTCTCATGGTGGCAGCTCGTCGCTGCGATATATGTGCCACAATCAGTGGGTTTGGCAAAAGTCTTTGTATGGACTTGTTGGTCTTCGATGTAGACTGTGATGTCTAAAAAATTGATGGTTTTTTGACTCATTTCAAAAGTGAGTTTGATGTTTCTATCATTTGAATTGAGGGATGTACAAAACTCCCCTGCTATGGGCACCAAGTTCGCCCCGAGTTACGCGAACCTCTTTATGGGGTTGTGGGAGACCAAAGCCATCTGGTCTAGTCATGTACTCGGGGGGAACTTGGTGTCCTACACACGCTATATAGATGATATCTTCTTTGTATGGAGAGGGGATGAGACTATATTAAGGGAGTTTTGTACATCCCTCAATTAATTCTATTCCTGTGAGTCAATTAAAAAGACTCAAGAGAAATTGTAGCAGTGAAGTGTCTTTCCAGAATCAAGCTCAAGAACTAGTTCAAAAATTTAAAACTTGTGGATATAGTAAAGAAAAAATCGAAGAGGCCACGGAAAAGACCAATAGGGTAGATAGGAAAGATCTTTTAGCAAATAGAACCCAACCAGTTGTGAAAAACGATAAATATGATTGGGCTTTCATTACAGAATTCAACTCTCAATACAGATCCATAGAACATGTGTTTAAAAAACATTGGAATCTTATAAAAAAGGATCCCATAATAGGTTCACTTATACCAGAAAAACCGGTTCATATTTATCGGAGAGCCCCTAATTTGAAAAACAAATTAGTCACCAGTGCACTTCCCACTTCTTTGTCTACAGCAAAAATCTTGTCAAAAGGTTTTTTTAGATGTGGAGGTTGCACCGGCTGTAAGAACATTAAGAGCCAGGGTACCAGTAAAATTACAAGCATTACTATCAATAATATCGTTATTGATATCAAAGAGTTTATAACCTGTGACACAAAAAATGTGGTATATGCCATCAGATGTAAATGCAATTTATTTTACATTGGTAGAACATCTCGTGCCCTTAAAATCAGAATAGGAGAGCACATCCGAAATATAAAAAAAGGTCTTGTCACACATTCTTTGTCTTTACATTTTAAGAATGTGCACAACTGTTCGGTTTCTGAGATCACAGGTTTTTTCGGCATTAAACATGTTATAGCATCATTAAGAAATAAAAATATAGCATGTGCTCTGGCTAAAACTGAAATGAGCTGTATTTACAACTACAACACTCTAGACCCAAATGGTCTTAACAGTGATTTCGAATTAAAGTGGTTTTTATAGCCCTTGGAAGCCGGTCAGTTTTATTGAAATTCATTCCAGACATAAATAATGGAGAAAATAATTTTTGCCTATATATGAAACATTTCTGTGTTAGAAATAAAAACAATATTGTTTAAGTTTGATTTTATACATATTCATTCATTTTACAAGCTCTATATTCATTTTGATAGTTTGAATTAACAGCGCTGTGTTTACTCGTAGCAAACTACATTTCCCATAATCCTATTGTTGAGGCCTCGGTATGATCGACCACATGACCAGTCACTTCCGGATAAGCCGTGACCCGTCACTTCCGGGATTCACGTAGAACTACAAAATCAAGATGTATGAAACTACATCTCCCGGCCAGCCGCGCATACCAAGCCGTGACCCGTCACTTCCGGGATTCACGTGGAACTACAAAATTAAGATATATGAAACTACATCTCCCGGCTAGCCGCGCATACCGAGTGCCCGAACCACAATAATGGACACTAAGAAAACTACATTTCCCAGCTTCCTTTGAGTGACCGGAACTTCCGGCCACCGGACTCTGACGCAATGCAACCGGACTTTACTTTGTTTGTGTATTTTTCAGGTATATGTGAAGAAAATCATGTCAATGGAGCCAACCTTCTGTTTTATTATGTTAGTTGTTCATGCTGAATAATAGCAAACTATGATTTGCATATTGTTTGTCTTCCTAACAATTAATTGAATGATGTCATTTCCTGTGAACTATGATTGGATACTTGTCCCATAAATATCTCACCCCAGTACACTCCAGTTCATCTTGATAAAGGTTGTTATGACCGAAACGCGTTGATTGAATACACATCTGGGAGTGTGAGTAATTATCCTTTTTTAACTTGGATGAAATTTTGATCTTTTTTATGTCTTAACTTTTTAAATTGGCAATTAGTCTCGTTTAAGGGCTAAAAAATATTTTTTATTTTATTTTTTTGTATTTCTGTACACTCCGCGGCGGAGTTGGTGGAAAGTTTTATATAGCCGAATTAAAACCAGTCTTTTAAGAAAAATCGTGGTGTGGACGTGAAATTTGGGATATATGACATAAAGATACCTTTATGGGAACATCACCTCACTTATATACGTGAGTCAGGGTACGCTTTATATGGAGATCATCATATATCTGTAAAGATACTTCTCTATTTTCTTCTATCACGTGTGCTGGTTTCATTCACATCGGGAGGAGAGGCTGTTTAAAAAGATACCTTTATGGGATTCACCTTATATTACACAGCGTGAGTTGGGGTACGCTCCATATCTATAATTACTACATCTTCATAAAGATATCTGCTTTACTATGTGCCATTTCCTACATATGGGGGAGTAGACTCACTAAAAGATACCTCTATAGGATTCATCTTACATTTTCAAGTGTAAGTTGGGGTACGCTATCTTTTGAAGAATTCCATTTTTTGAAAGGATTGTCTGGTGTGTTTGCAATATTACCTTTTCACCACGAGAACGTGGTTATTATATATACTACACATTGGTCTTCCTTTTGTTCTTTTTCCATATCAAATTGAGGTAATTTGAGATCCACTCAATGATCCACGGTTAAGAAATAAGAATAAGAAAAAGGAAGATTAACCAAAAGATACCTTTATAGGATTCATTCCGCATCACCAAGTGTGAGTCTGGGTACGCTATATATACAAATTCACAGATTTTAAAAAGATACCTTGATGTGTCCTGTACGCCACTCTCCTTTGTGAGTTTTGGGGTACGCTCTCTATTTAAATAGCCATTCATCTATATTGATCTTAAGAAAATTTGGGATTGAAACAAATTTTAGTGTTGAATACTACACATTGGTCTCTATGCTCTTTATTTTCATATCCCTGGTTGTGACATCTACATTGAACATCGTCTATTCGGAGAATCTGAGAATGAAAAATCTGATTCTACGGTTTTAAAACAGGGACGTACATATTTTATTCTTTCCTGTTGTTTTGCTTTGATATATGCTCTTGCGCTATATGCACTAGGAAGGTTTATATTCTTTGTTTCAATTGTAGATTTAAAGCCTACCTTGGATCTCTCTTTCCGGCAGACACAAGTCTGCTGGGGTTGAAAGACCTGCTGGTGAGAAAATTGTCAAGTCAAGCGGAACGCGACCTGTCAACATCTCCTCCTTCACATTCTCCCGCAACTGGGGGTGCGAGGAAAAGGCTCAGAATTCCGAGCCCACCCGCTGGCGGTGATGCAGGGCAGTCTGGAGCGACTGCTGATGCTGACATCTGGTCCGGACTGAAGGACCTGACAACGATTACGGACATGTCGTCTACTGTCACTGCATATGATTCTCTCACCATTGAAAGAATGGTGGAGGATTATATGAGTGACCGCATCCAAGTAGGCACGTCACACAGTCCGTACTTATACTGGCAGGAAAAAGAGGCAATTTGGAGGCCCTTGCACAAACTGGCTTTATTCTACCTAAGTTGCCCTCCCACAAGTGTGTACTCCGAAAGAGTGTTTAGTGCCGCCGCTCACCTTGTCAGCAATCGGCGTACGAGGTTACATCCAGAAAATGTGGAGAAGATGATGTTCATTAAAATGAATTATAATCAATTCCTCCGCGGAGACATTGACCAGCAGCAATTGCCTCCACAAAGTACACAGGGAGCTGAGATGGTGGATTCCAGTGGGGACGAATTGATAATCTGTGAGGAGGGGGATGTACACGGTGATATATCGGAGGATGATGATGAGGTGGACATCTTGCCTCTGTAGAGCCAGTTTGTGCAAGGAGAGATTAATTGCTTCTTTTTTGGGGGGGGTCCAAACCAACCCGTCATATCAGTCACAGTCGTGTGGCAGACCCTGTCACTGAAATGATGGGTTGGTTAAAGTGTGCATGTCCTGTTTTGTTTATACAACATAAGGGTGGGTGGGAGGGCCCAAGGACAATTCCATCTTGCACCTCTTTTTTCTTTTATTTTTCTTTGCGTCATGTGCTGTTTGGGGAGGGTTTTTTGGAAGGGCCATCCTGCGTGACACTGCAGTGCCACTCCTAGATGGGCCCGGTGTTTGTGTCGGCCACTAGGGTCGCTTATCTTACTCACACAGTCAGCTACCTCATTGCGCCTCTTTTTTTCTTTGCGTCATGTGCTGTTTGGGGAGGGTTTTTTGGAAGGGACATCCTGCGTGACACTGCAGTGCCACTCCTAGATGGGCCCGGTGTTTGTGTCGGCCACTAGGGTCGCTTATCTTACTCACACAGTCAGCTACCTCATTGCGCCTCTTTTTTTCTTTGCGTCATGTGCTGTTTGGGGAGGGTTTTTTGGAAGGGACATCCTGCGTGACACTGCAGTGCCACTCCTAGATGGGCCCGGTGTTTGTGTCGGCCACTAGGGTCGCTTATCTTACTCACACACCTACCTCATTGCGCCTCTTTTTTTCTTTGCGTCATGTGCTGTTTGGGGAGGGTTTTTTGGAAGGGACATCCTGCGTGACACTGCAGTGCCACTCCTAGATGGGCCCGGTGTTTGTGTCGGCCACTAGGGTCGCTTATCTTACTCACACAGCGACCTCGGTGCAAATTTTAGGACTAAAAATAATATTGTGAGGTGTGAGGTATTCAGAATAGACTGAAAATGAGTGGAAATTATGGTTTTTGAGGTTAATAATACTTTGGGATCAAAATGACCCCCAAATTCTATGATTTAAGCTGTTTTTTAGGGTTTTTTGAAAAAAACACCCGAATCCAAAACACACCCGAATCCGACAAAAAAAATTCGGTGAGGTTTTGCCAAAACGCGGTCGAACCCAAAACACGGCCGCGGAACCGAACCCAAAACCAAAACACAAAACCCGAAAAATTTCCGGCGCTCATCTCTACATTTCAGTCCCAACCCCTGTAACCTTAACATGTGTTTTTGGCTAATTTCTGATAGCTTGAATGTCAGAGAGATGTGAAATAATGGTGATCTCTCTGATTCCCTGAAGAGTGTAACAATCTCGCTGAGCTATGGCTTGGTGTGCACAATACAGTGAAGACCCCAACACTTTCTGTCCAACACTGGGAAAAATAATAAGGAGGATGCGTGCTACAATATAAGAAAATCACCCCCACGCTCCAGCACCCTGATGGCTACATGAGTGGCTGCGTGCCCAAGGATGGGTGCTGCATTACAGGGGAAGCGTGATGAATTGCATGGACCTGGTGGAAGGGAGATCATTAGTGAGGGATATTTAAGACGCATTATATTTGTAATGCACAATCACGCCTATGATAAAAATAAAATCATGTCACATTACAGTTTAGATGAACTATGTCGTTTTCCGCACTACTATATGTAACTTATTTTGGGATCATTTGCTGCGCATAGGTTTTGCTTTCACAATCTCCCTGAAATGCTTTTCTCAAAATTTATCGAATTGCAGTGCGATTGCATGTGTTTTTAAAAACACATGCGATGCGCGATGGGCACCCGCCGGGAGCGGACGGAGGCCGCTCCCACTTGGCGGTGACATGCCCATCACGTGATTACCATGCGCTCTATCGCAAGATCGCATGGTATTCACCTTGGCAGTTCAGGTGTGATTTAATTGCACCTGAACTGCCGGTGCGATGCCCCGCGATGTCGCGCTGCGGGGCATCACACAAGTGTATGGGCACCAATGTTAAACATTGATTGTGCTCTTGGAAGATGCACACTGAGCACTTACATATAAGTCAAGCTTGTTCAAGGAAGATTTTACAATACATCATATATGCAGGATGGACGTCAAATGCAATCTTGAGAAAAGTATTCAAACTTCCAAACAACAAGAATTTCTTGTGATTCCACGTTCCTTGTATAACTTTAACTAGTTCAAATAATTTTGCTTAAAATGATTCAAGCTTCAAGTAAGAACCTTCTGGACTCCAAACTAGTTTTTCAGACCATTGCTTCTGTCATTGTGGTTTCTTTTTCTTTGTGAACATTACACATGTAAACACCTACCGTACCTGTAGCAATGTGGTGCATGTGTCAGGCTGGCAGAGCCTTGTGCTGCAGTGAAGGTAGATGGTGGATATTTGTTGACTGCTGTATTGCAAGAACCGGAATGTATCAAACATAAACTCAGCTGATTTTCCAAACCCATTTAGAAGTACTGTAGTCCTGTTTGCAGTAGTACACCTGTACAAGAGGAGAGTGAACACATTTTAAAGAAGATATCGATATAAACCAATTTTAGCTGCAAAAGACATTCATTTCCAGAATGTTTCTGAACAATACTATTTTCCACCCTGAAAGCTCTCCTTTGTCAGTGTATTCTTTAAGCTAAGCAAATTGTAAATATGAAAAATGTATTGCATAAATGATAAATAAAAACTCTCTAGTTCAGGGTGGTACTGAACAGCTGATTTTCAGTGTAGTCATTCATGGGTTGCTCTTTCTGGATTGTCCCTTTAACTGTTTTGTTTGCAGATGACTCATGTTAAAGTAACCAGAAGGACAACGGACTGCAATTGGAGCCTGAAGAAGACACCTGGGGCTGAAGGAACATGGGTGCAGAAAAAGCATTGCCCCTTTAAATATCATACCAATCTAAATGAAAGAAGTAATTTTTTTTAGTAAACTTTTCACATAAGTCATACCCAGCCAGGAGGACAAACTTGTCACTAGCGGTAGTTGTCATCAGTGGTAATGGAGTAGCAAAACATTCATCCAGGAGCACATTGAAACTAAAAACAGAAACAAATTACAGTAACTTAATGAACAATTGATTCTTAATGTTATATCTTGTGTTATTGCTATTGTGTATATATTGGATGCATTTGTAAGTGCTGTTTCTGTTACATATCCCAGTGGAATGCATTGAAACTGAATGAAGTCCATGGTCTATAGGTCTCCACACATGATAATATAATTGTTGGCCAATGAATTCACCTAATTTTGATCAATCATTATATAGTGTGTTTGGCCCCATTCAAAAAATTTGAGTAGAATGAAATGAATTCCAATATAGCCAGCTTTGATCTGTTGCAGTGGCTGCTTGTGACATCACCCCCCCCCCCCCCCCCCGCCCAAAAATGGCCAGGCCCTGCCCCTATTTTTTATTCCACACCCCCACAATGCAATGCTGCGCCGCTGTAAGCAAACTCCTCTGTCTGTCAATCAGGCAGAGGCATTCACATCAATGTGATGCAATCGCATTGCTCTGCCCACGCACACGCAGAACAGGCCCTGTGCATGCCCACTGGACAGGAAATCGGCAGATCCATACTGAATAAGGCCCCATCTTGGCCGATGACCTTCATTGTCATGCACCATTTGCCAACCCGTACTTTGTACTGTAGCACATGCAGGTCTTTTCCATTACAACTCTCCATTACTTACACTCTTACAGTAATAATGTAATACAGATGTGTCCTCATACATCTTGCCTCAATACACCACATAGCGGCAGATGCCTGGTGTGAGTGAGCTGACAGGTCCCGTGCAACTCTGTTAGCATCGGGCCTCTGTTTTGCTGAAAATGCATCGCTATGTGAATAAGACATATAAGAAGACTCTGCTGATTAACATGATATGCGACATGCCTATACTCTGTATGTCTGCAGCTGTATCTGCAAAAGAAATGCTATGTTACAGTGTTTTCTAGGAAAACACTGTAGCATAGCATTTCATATGCAGATACAGCTGCAGTCGCACAAGGAATATAGGCATGTTGCATAACATTTTAATCAGTATAAGCTGCTTGTGTATCCTATTTGCGAATCAGATACATTTTAAAGGAAAGTCACACGAAAAGACGCTCTGAGCTACCAAGTCACTCCATGGCATAGTGTGACTAGAAGGGTTGTTTAACAAGCCAGGAGGCTAGATGTAAGCGGACACATCTGTACTGTATGTCACGTTTCTAGGTCTAGCGTACCGTATGCATTATCAGCTAGAATTGGCATAACCAAAAGCATGTGGAGTCAAATGTACTTGCGCTTTTCATCCATGGGCATCCTTGAGGTGAAGAAATGAACACAAACATACTTTTTCTTGCATCAGTCTATACCTATATATAGTACATTCAGGCTCAAATTATTCCAAATCCACTTGGACCTCATAGAGTCTTAAGGCTGCTTGATCTACCATAATTTGCATCTGACATAACTAGTTTACAGTTAACTCCCAGCAGGTAAACTATAATCAATATATCCTGATGTGTGACACTGGCTATATCTTATGGCTATCACTAACAAATGTAATCTATAATGGATATATCCTGATGTGTGACACTGGCTATATCTTATGGCTGTCACTAACAAATGTAATCTATAATGGATATATCCTGATGTGTGACACTGGCTATATCTTATGGCTGTCACTAACAAATGTAATCTATAATGGATATATCCTGATGTGTGACACTGGCTATATCTTATGGCTGTCACTAACAAATTTTGAAATCAATATATAGTATATTTTGGGCATACAAACTGCAGATAAAATCCTACTTTCTAGAATTTGTAGCTAAATTAAAGAATAGTAGAGGTAGACTTCCTTTAGCAAAAGCACTGACATATATCAGGGCCGAAACTAGGATTGTTGGCACCCGGGGCAAGGAAGCCATTCGGCGGCGCCCCCCCACCCCCACCCCCCTCACACACACACACATTTTTGTAATGCTGGTAGGCACCCCCTCTTCCCGCCCTAATCATGCTGCGTCTGTCGTGCACTGTAAACGCGATCACAGGACTCATTCCGCACAGGCGCAGTTCACCCACTATCGGATCCTTATGTAATCCATCAGGTCTGTGTAAAATCCAAATCAGGGCCTGTGTGCGGCAGTAGTATATACACAGCTGTGACTGACACTATTTAAAAATGGTGAACATTGACTCATTACCATTTGATGGCGACAAACATCGGAAAGTTGCCATCAAGTGGTAAAACTACTACCAACAAAACAAAAACATCGATGGTGTGAGCCATCGTCATTAGATGTCCATCCCTAGCTACAGTACTTAGCAACTGCACTAATGCATGTCACACTCACAGAAACTCAACAACTGTAGAGGTACAAACAAGAACAGCAACACATATTAGAAGCACATTATAAAAGTGTGGCCGGTCTCACCTGAGGCTAGGGGGTATATTTCATACAGGTCGATTGAAAATCGATTTCAGATCATTTAAAAACCGGTCTTAATCGATGTTGGGCTTCAAAAGGGATGTTGGGCTTCCAGGGGTAAAACAAGCATTTACTAACAATTAAAAAATATAAACAATAAATGTGTGTTTAAACACTGTAAACCCAACATCGATTTAAATCGATCTAAAATCGATTAAAAAAATTGACTTTTAAATATACCCCCAGCAGTCATTACACGCATCAGCTACGTGTCAGCAGTGTACAATATGTGACCGGGATAGTACTTGATGCTGCTGCCACTGAGAGAGAGTGAAGTGGACCGGGGGTACGTAGTGTGAGCAGAGGGGGAGCTGACGGGGATGCTGCCTGATGCCGCTGCCACTGAGAGTGAAGCAGGGTCCACTTCACTCTCTCTCAGTGGCAGCGGCATCAGGCACCATCCCCGTCAGCTCCCGCTCTGCTCACACTACGTACCCCCGGTCCACTTCACTCTCTCTCAGTGGCAGCGGCATCAGGCACCATCCCCGTCAGCTCCCGCTCTGCTCACACTACGTACCCCCGGTCCACTTCACTCTCTCTCAGTGGCAGCGGCATCAGGCACTATCCCGGTCAGCTCCCGCTCTGCTCACACCATGTCCCCCCATCCACGTACGCAGATCACTATGGTCAGATTAGCCGTCTCCCTTCCACACAAGGCAGGCTGTGAGGGGGGAGGGGGGACCGTTACCTTGCAAGGCGGCTGGTGGACGCAGCTACCGGTGCCCAGTGCCAGGCAGTGTTCTCGGCACCCCCTCAACTCCGGCGCCCGGGGCACGTGACCCCTTAGACCCCCCCTAGTTACGGCCCTGCATATATTCTACAGTATAAATACACACCTTTAAATGTTACAAAAAGCCTTTTCACATTGGGCTACTTGTATTTTAGGCATAATGGAGGTTTAACTTTGAAATATTTAAAAGTTAATGACTTTATTAGACAGATGCAGACAGACAGGCAGACAGAGAGCGATAGATAGATAGATAGATAGATAGATAGATAGATAGATAGATAGATAGATAGCCAAAAACTACTGTAGCTATGCTGTACAGTTTGAAATTAATGGTTAATAAGTATGTTATATATGTATGCTTTTATGTATACATATATGAGGCAGTGGCGTAACTACTGCCCCCGCAGTCCACGCGGTGGCTTGGGGGCGAGGGGCTGCGGGGGCGCCACTGATTTACTGCAGACTGACATGCGGACGAGCGTCCGCATGTCAGTCTGCAGTCTCCTTCCCTCCGCCGCTTTTTGGAGGGACACGGAGGGCACACAGCGCGCCTCCCTGTGTCCCTCCTGCTGCATCATCTCCGGCGGCCGCGGGTCTAATAGGGGGAAGTGCCGTCCGTGAGCTCTAATTGGCTCACGATCCGGCACTTCCCCCTATTAGACCCGCGGCCGCCGGAGATGATGCAGCAGGAGGGACACAGGAGAGACGAGCTGTGCCCTCCGTGTCCCTCCAAAAAGCGACGGCGGGGGGGGGGTAAATATCTGGCACTGGGGGCATATATGGCACGGGGGGGAGGGAGGAATATCTGGCACTGGGGCATTTCTGGCACTGGGGGGAATATCTGGCACTGGGAGCATATCTGGCACTGGGGGGGGGATATCTGGCACTGGGGCATATATGGCACTGGGGGGGAATATCTGGCACTGGGGGCATATATGGCACTGGGGGGGATATCTGGCACTGGGGGCATATATGGCACGGGGGGCATATATGGCACTGGGGGGAATATCTGGCACTGGGGGGGGGATATCTGGCACTGGGGCATATATGGCACTGGGGGGAATATCTGGCACTGGGGGGGGGGATATCTGGCACTGGGGCATATATGGCACTGGGGGGAATATCTGGCACTGGGGGGGGGATATCTGGCACTGGGGCATATATGGCACTGGGGGGAATATCTGGCACTGGGGGGAATATCTGGCACTGGGGGGGGTATCTGGCACTGGGGCATATATGGCACTGGGGGGGAATATCTGGCACTGGGGGCATATATGGCACTGGGGGGGAATATCTGGCACTGGGGGCATATATGGCACTGGGGGGATATCTGGCACTAGGGGCATATATGGCACGGGGGGAATATCTGGCACTGGGGGGGAATATCTGGCACTGGGGGCATATATGGCACGGGGGGAATATCTGGCACTGGGGGGGAATATCTGGCACTGGGGGGGTATATGTGTACCTGGCACATGGGGGGGACGACTATATTTGGCACTGGGGCATGTAAGTACCTGGCACCGTGGGGGAATATCTGGCACTGGGGACATATGTGGCACTGGGAGCACAGCCCTAGCAACAAGGACTACCTCCTAGCAACGAGCATGACACCCAGTGCATGAAACACCTGGCAACGAGCATGACACCCAGTGCATGAAACACCTGGCAACGAGCATGACACCCAGTGCATGAAACCCCTGGCAACGAGCATGACACCCTGAGCATGAAAACCCCTGGCACCGTGCATGGAACCAAGAGCATGAAACCCCTGGCAACGAGCATGACACCCAGTGCATGAAACCCCTGACAACGAGCAGGTAATTGAAAAGTAATTAGAAGCCTTACTGTAGGAATTAATGTGTAATGGGCATTACGGTGTGTGGCATAATGTATCACGGACATTGCGGTGTGTGTCATAATGTGTCACAGGCATTACGGTGTATGGTATACTATATCGCGGGCATTGTGATATGTGGTATAATGTCTCAGGGTCATTGCAGTGTGTGGCATAATGTATCACGGACATTGCGGTGTGTGTCATAATGTGTCAGGCATTACGGTGTGTGGTTTACTATATCACGGGCATTGTGGTATGTGGTATAATGTCTCAGGGTCATTGCAGTGTGGCATAATACATAACGGGCATTGCGATGTGTGGCATAGGGTATAACGGGCAGGGCATTGCGGTATGTGTCACAGGCATTACGGTGTATGGTATACTATATCACGGGCATTGTGGTATAATGTCTCAAGGTCATTGCAGTGTGTGGCATAATGTGTCACAGGCATTGTATGTGCTATAATGTATCGGGCATTGCAGTGTGTGGCATAATGTATCACGGACATTGCGGTGTGTGTCATAATGTGTCACAGACATTGTATGTGCTATAATGTATCAGGGGCATTGCAGTGTGTAGCATAATGTATAACGGGCATTGCGATTCCTGTCATAATGTGTCACAGGCATTACGGTGTGTGGCATAATGTGTCACAGACATTACGGTGTGTGGCATAATGTGTCGGGGGCATTACAGTGTGTGCATATTGTGTCGTGCATTATTGTGTGCGGCATAATGTCTAAGGGCCATTGCAGTATGTGGCATAATGTATACTCGGCATTACTATAAGGAGGAAAAATGACAAATAATGTAAGGGGCATGAATCAGGATTATTTTTCTTTCCTGTGGTGGCCAACGTATGGGCGTGCAGGTTGCAAAACTGGGGTATAAGGTAGTCTTTTCCTGCAATGCCACGCCCCTTTATGCGAAACCACGCCCACTCCAACAAAACCACACCCCTTTTTTGGCACGCGCATATTTATCCCTTTCTTGCTCCCAGTTATGGAGCATGAAGGGGGGGGGGGGGGGGGGGGGGGGCGCCGAAGAATTTTTTGGCTTGGGGGAGAAAAATTTCTAGTTACGCCACTGATATGAGGTACATATATGTGTGTGTGTGTGTGTGTGTGTGTGTGTGTGTGTGTGTGTGTGTGTGTGTGTTTATATGTTTAATGTTCTAGTAAATATATCATTGCAGCATGTTGTGTACATTTTAATATACTGTAGGTTATCACTTTGCAATGTATTTGATCAGAAGCAAGTGATTGTGGTATTTAGTAGCCTAAATAGTGAACCTTAGAACCATGAACTATGGAACCATGAATAAGGGTCTTACTTAGCAGTGAGGTTGGTGGCTATGACTGCAACATACACCTTCTTTTTCAGCTGAAGGGCGCTTCCATTAGATTGCAGTGGTACCGTTAAGTTTTGATCCTTTAAGAAAACAGGTAATAATATGTAAATTAATTTGCAATTGCAATGTGATACCACTGGATTTGTTATTGCAATTGTTTACTATTTCCTTACAAAGATGGAGGTTTATCAAAGGTTGGCGATAGAGAAAAAGTACCAACCAATCAGCTTCTAATGGTCATTTTACAGGCTGTCTTTGAAAAATATCAGGGTCTGATTGGTTGGTACTTTACTCTCTCCATGCTTTATCTCTCTCCATGCTTTGATAAATTTCCTCCCTTATGTGTTTACACATGGAAAATACATGACTCTGCAGTGGGACCTACTCCTTCCCAAACTGGTGAATGAAACTAATAATTTACAGTATAATAAGTCAATATGCATATTATTTACACAAAAATAGGAAAATAGACCTATTGCTTACACACAAATGCTTCATCTCACAAAATGGCCGCTTCCACTGTGCATAGGGGAGAGGTCCACTGTACCTTTATTCCAGATGTTCATTTCAAAATACATAATGGTGGTCACATGCACGGCTATAGTAATTGTTCAGCCTAATTATAAAGATATAGTTTAATTACACTACTGAAAACCCTTAGGGGCATATTCAACTGGCCGCAAGATTTTTGCCCCAAAACTTAATGCAACTATTGCAACCAATTTAAGCTTAACGCAGTTTTGTCCTGAATTCTCGCGCTATCCACTTAAAAAGAACCGGGTACGATCATTTTTTCTTCAAAACCATGTGCAAATTGGGGGGGGGGGAATGGAAAAAACAGCTTGTACCCTAAAAACTACAAATAAATATTGGATAATAGTATAGATGTCTGTTACTGTCCCAAACGTTTCAAATGGCTGACCCTTTAACCAATTATTCTGCACTTTCAGAATATCACCCCAATAATGACATGTAATTAGTGGCCCAATTAAGCTCATTTAAGACTTATAATCGCCCACTTAAGCATAAGGGAGGGGGGGCTGCACCAGGGGTTTTGAACAAGTCCTGGTAATTTTTACTTGTAATAACGATATTTCCCTACTATGCACCTGCTCTAGGGCTGCGAGACAAAAGTTTTGTTAAATCCTATAAAAATTACCATGGCTATAATTCCTGATAACAACTGAATATTGAAAATACCACAGACGGCCGTAACTGTTCATGCCATCGGAACAAAATACTGTAGTTTACACTGCCAATTAAATAGGACCCTTAGGATTTAGTAACATCAAAACCAGAAGTTTGGATTCAGTGCATCTAAAAAACATTCTTCTTAACATTGTATAGGAGTCTTAATCTCAAACTGGGGCATATGTACCAAAGCTTGGAGAGAGATAAAGTGGAGAGAGATATAGGGGTCTATGGCCCTCATTCCGAGTTGATCGCTAGCTGCTTTCGTTCGCAGCGCAGCGATCAGGCTAAAAATCGTCACTTCTGCGCATGCGTATGGTGCGCACTGCGCACGCGCGACGTACTTTCACAAAAGCCGATGCAATTTTACACAAGGTCTAGCGACGCTTTTCAGTCGCACTACTGATCGTTGAGTGATTGACAGGAAGTGGGTGTTTCTGGGTGGTAATTGACCGTTTTTGGGGAGTGTGTGTAAAAATGCAGGTGTGCCAGATAAAAACGCAGGAGTGGCTAGAGAAATGGGGGAGTGGCTGGCTGAACGCAGGGCGTGTTTGTGACGTCAAAACAGGAACTAAATAGTCTGAAGTCATCGCAAGGTAGGAGTAGGTCTGCAGCTACTCTGAAACTGCACAATTTTTTGGTGTAGCAGCGCTGCGATCCTTTCGTTCGCTCTTCTACTAAGCTAAGATACACTCCCAGAGGGTGGCGGCTTAGCGTTTTCACTGCTGCTAACAGCAGCTAGCGAGCGAACAACTCGGAATGAGGGCCTATGTACTAAGGACCTCATTCATAAAGGATTGCAAATTTTGTGATTCGCAATCTGTCCGATTATCAAATGACTGCGCATGCACAGCATTCGCATTGTGCACACGTGAGTAAAAATAGCGACAGTAATTGCATACACTTCGTGATCGCAATGCAGCCGCTGTTTAACTGACAGGAAGCCAGTGTTTCTGGCCAGAAACCTGCCGTTTTCTGGGTGTGTCTGAAAAAACGCAGGCGTGTTCAGGCATTTGACCACTTCCAGCCTCTTGTGTCTCAAGAATTGTGGATGACCTTGCCTGGGGCAGATAGAAAAAAATCTTTGATGTTCCGGTAATTGCACATGGTTTTGCAATCAGCCTGCATATTGCGATGCATTCACATTTTCTGCAATTGCCGTTTTTTCTCTATTTCTGTGTGACAACTATCTGATCGCAGCACCTGCTTTTTTGCAGAAATTGCAATCCTTACTGAATAAAGGACCTAATTCAGACCAGATCGTAGCCATGCAAAATTTTGCACAGATACGATCAGTTACTCAGACATGTGGAGCGATGCCCAGCACAGGGCTAGTCCGCCCAGCATGTCTGGCCCTACCCCCCCACCCGCACAAGTACTACAGCATCGCACAATAGCGATGCTTTTGTATTTGAAGAGTAGCTTCCTATCTGCGCGCTGGCAGGGAGCTACCCATCGCTGTCCAGGTCGCAGCAGCTGTTTGTGATGACATGCAGCCGCCGCAGCCCACCGCCCGCATGGTCCAGGCTCACCTTTGTTGCCCAGATCGCGCCCCTAAAATGCGGCCCAGCGCCGCCGGCCTGTCCCCTCCTGCCCAGCGACCGCCTCTGCCTGTCAATCAGGCAGAGGTGATCGCAGGACTGAGAGAGCGCATCGGCTGTCTGGCATGCGCCGGCACACTGTGTGAAAATGCACAGCAGCGATCAGGTCTGAATTAGGCCCAAGGTCCTAAGTATTGAAGAGTGATAATGTGGAGACAGAAAAAGTACCAACCAATCAGCTTCTGTCATGTTTCATACACAGCCTGTAACAAGGCAGCCAAGAGCTGGTACTTTATTTATCTGTCTCCAAGCTTTGATACATATGCCCCACTATATTTAGGTGCATTGAGAATCTCTGGTACCAAGGGCTGAGCTTTTATAGGTTTTAAGTGTTCAATTCTATGGGACATGACCACACCCACTACATGGCATGGCCACACCCCACTGATGGCAGTTCTGACATCATATGGACTTTGAGAGGTATTGCATAACTGTTAATAGGTTCCATTGTCCTCTAGTAAATTCTACAAATTTTACATTTCATTGTAATTGTAATCACTGTAAATGAGTACTACACATATCGCCAGACTCATCATTGCTGCGATGCTTATACACATGTATATGTATCGCGGCAATGATTAGTCGCACCTGGCTGCACCTATTTGCACCTGTGACTGCACCATTTAGATGCTTTCATACTCACAGTAAATAATTGCATACTCAAGGTGCTGATGAAACTGCCATTGTTTGTGTTGACAGCAACATTTGCTGAAGATCTGGAGGAAAATAATGATATTATTAGTTACTGAAGTTTAGAGTACTTGCTAGATCTATACGTAGCAGTGCAGCAATGGTGTATAAACCCACATGTAAAGGGGCCCTGTTATCAGTCTCTGCTCAGGTATAATCAATTGACCTTTATGGCACCATAATAATTGCTGATGCAATTGCAATTTCTGCTTGTTAGCAGGAATTAAAGATGCCTCCTGCCAAGTTCTCATTAGTGGTGGCTGCGTGTGACATCACGCAGTCACCGCGATCACGCCCCCGCCACACACCCGTTCGCCCCGCACTGCCCCGTTTGCCGGCCTCCGCCCTGCATGCGCAGGACAGGCGCTGCATGTGTGCCCGCATCTTTTTCCCAGCTTTTGAGGTTGGATCGCACACTGCGATCTAACCTGATCCAGCCCCTTTATTCGCATGTATGTGTATGTTCCATTTATTTTTATGTCAATGCATCAATAAATTGCAAAGTCATTTTTAAGTATCATCTGTCTTTTGGGTTTGTTACATGTGACCGGCAGTCATGAGACCGCCGGTCACCATACCGACGCGGGGATACCAAATGTTAGATGATCGTGCGAGGTGGCTGCGCTTACCATAGGTTTTATTTCTACTCTATGGGCATCGTGGATGCCCACAAGCGTAAAAGTAGTCCCTGTTGGTCGGCATGGCAGGTTATTCAGCGTTCGGGATCCTGGTGTCGGTATTGTGACCTCCATTCACATAGCCACATCACTGTCTATTCATAAGTTTTAGCGCTGTTCAAATATATATTTGTTGGTATTTCTTGTATAGGAGACGGGTACATTTACTAAGCAGTGATAAGAGCGGAGAAGTGAGCCAGTGGAGATATTTCCCCATCAACCAATCAGCAGCTCTGTATCATTTTATAGTATACAAATTATAGATGTTACTTCAGTGCTGATTGGTTGCCATGGGCAACTTCTCCACTGGCTCACTCCTCCGCTCTTATCACTGCTTAGTAAATGTACCCCTGACTAGCTCCCACAAACAGCAGCTAGGAAAAATGAGCTCTGATAAGAGCCTGATCATGTATTACTTGGTTAATATATATCCCTACAAAGTCACATACTATATATAAATTTTTTAATGATGTTATGGCTGGAATATTTGATATACTCACGTCAGAATTTGAGTGTTGTTAAGCATGTACTGCAGTGGGTAATAACAGGAGAAATTATAGTTCAGGTTAGTGCTGTAGCTGATGAGGGACGTGTCTAAGGTCTGTGGCGTGTCTACATAACCTGAGATGATTACTGTTTGTATGTTTGAGAAAGATTGGAAGATTCCCGTTCCTATATTACTCACAATCTGTAAAACAATAATTGGATAATATTCAGTTGAGATTATTCTGGCATGCTTTTTTACATGAAAATATATGTTACTATAAAACTAATATAAGGGTAGGTAAGGAAAATCAATTTGCTCCAAATGGAGCCAATTTCACTCCCTGGTGAAGTCAGATTAACCACTGGCGTTAAGGCAAAATGCGTTGAGATCATTAACCACTGGTGTTAAGGTGAAATGCGTTGAAGTCATATTAACCACTGGTGTTAAGGTGAAATGCATCGAAGTCATATTAACAACTAGGGCCAAATGTAATAGAGTGAGAGTTTCAAAAAGTGAGAGATTTGGTAAGGTTTTTCAGTTTTTTTTTAAAGTGACAATCATTAACACTGTAAAACCAGGTAGATCTTGCTGTGTAAAGGATTGACACTTTAAAAAAACTGCAAAACCTTACCAAATCTCTCACTTTTTGAAACTCTCACTCTATTACATTTGGCACCTGGTGTTAAGGTGAAATGCGTTGAAGTCATATTAACCACTGGTGTTAAGGTGAAATGGCGGTTAGCAGTTTGGAGTGCTAGAGTCTATACTAAGATATAATTCATGATATATGGACTGAAACTGACTGAGTATGGAGACACCATAACATATAAGAGACTAACATCACAGGGTAAATGTAATATCCTACGTGATGCAGGCATTTGCGAGTTCCCATAATTTTTCCGGTAAGTCTGTCTGGGGCAATAATTAAAAAGAAAAATAGGTTACTTTTGCCTTCTTAATGAATGCGCCCTTATAACATTGGGCAGACTCTCCAGGAACTAACCAATGCCTACATTGCCCAGATATTACATATTCCCCAGATAAGCAGTTTATATTGTCTTTAATGTGGAAAAAAAGGAATTTTAAAGGAATAAATTTAAAAAAAAAACAGGAACCCATACATGATCTGAAAAACTATTGTATAAATACGATATACTGTAGTGGCTGGTTGTATTTCTGTCACAATTAATTACAATTACAAGCCACATTTTTTGTGTATCTCAATTAATTTAATTGGAATTTTTGCAGGCATAAATATAGTTAAATAAATAAACAAACAATCAAGTTATACTTTAATTAATTCATACAATATCAATATGCTTTATATGGCCGTGGCGCCATATTCCCCGCGATCTGCGCATGTGCTGTAGACTCTAGGACAGCACTAGGGTTCCCTAGGCACCATAGTGCCCAGAAGAGTGCCGGCTAGAGTGGATGGGGCCCAGACGGAGCCTGTACACAGGCCTCCTCCTTTCTGGAAATGCCCCTGTAAGTAGTTATGTTTGCAATATGATTCTAGGGGATCAGTGCGAGATCCCAGCGGATGGTATCCCGGCGGTCGGAATACCGACACCGGGATCCCGACCGGTACAATCCCGACAGGGGGGCGAGTGCAACGCAGCCCATTGCAGGCTTGCTGCGCTCGCCACACTAATTTATTCTCCCTCTATAGGTGTCTTGGACACCCACAGAGGAAGAATATGTCGGGATTGTGGCGGTCGGGATCCCGGTGGCGGTATTCCCACCGCTGGGATCCCCTCCGGCGGGATCTTGACCGCATCCCAATTCTAGTTTACAGGCTAAAGTGATAGGGTGCAAGTTCTATACAGGTGCTAGTTTAGCGCTACACTCACACATTTACAGAAATCGCACATGTAATAGGCTGTGAGAATATCGCACAGAACTAGTAAAACAAAAATTGTGAAAAAATAGACAAGCTTCTGGCTAGCCAGTTTGCCCGTAGCATGCACAGATCAGCGAGATCCGTGTAGGCTTCTGTCTGTAAAAGTAATTCATCAGTTACATTTCAGGGAAAAAATGGCACAAGGTCCCCCCTCAAGATCATAACCAGCAGCGAGCTGGTTATGATCTAGAGGGGGGACCCTGTGCCATTACTGAATTGCTATCAACTCGACACACACCAGGGCCTTGTGTGCCATGGAGAGGTGAGACCTCTTTATTGGAGGGTCCTCACTTCCCCAGGAATCCCGGCCTGGGCTGACTAGTTAGGGGGTGATATATGTTTCAGCCAAGGTACTCCGTCAAGTGTGTATCCTGGCTGTGGTATTACTCCCCTGCTAGTGGAGCCCAGTGTTGGCTTTAAAAATACGGAGAACCCCTACTCGTTTTGATCCCCGTGTTTTTAGAACCAGGGCTGACTCCTAGAGCCTAGTGCTAGTTCATTAACTACAGAGGAATTTTATGCATTTTTTCCCTGTATTTATTGAACCAGGCCCTGCTCAAAGATCCCTGCACTGGTTATGCTTTTGAGGGGGACCCCACTCTGGTTTTATTATTAAATTAAAAATTTTAATTAATTTTACAGACAGAAGCCTACCCAGATCTCAGTGATCTGAGCAGGCTTCTGTCAAACTCGCATTACAAGGGGTGAGTTTACCTACAATAAAACTCTCATGGACTTGCACTTCTAATAGCCTCGAACTCTCAAATTTGCAGGCTATTACATAGGGGTTCATTCCGACCTGATCGCACGCTGACGTTTTTCGCAGCGCAGCGATCAGGTCACTACTGCTCATGCATATGCATCGCAATGCACAGGCGCGTTGTACAGGTACAAAGCGGATCATTGCTGGGCGATGGATTTAATGAAGAATCCATTTGCACAGCCGATCGCAAGGAGATTGACAGGAAAAAGGCGTTTATGGGTGTCAACTAACCATTTTCTGGGAGTGTTTGGTAAAACGCAGGCGCGTCCAAGCATTTGCAGGGCGGGTGTCTGACGTCAATTCCGGGACCGGACAGGCTGAAGTGATCGCAGCGGCTGAGTAAGTTCAGACCTACTCAGAAACTGCACATACTGTTTTTGTACTGCTCGGCTGCACATGCGATCGCACACTTGCACAGCTAAAATACACTCCCCTGTGGGCGGCGACTATGCATTTGCAAGGCTACAAAAAGTAGCTATCGAGTGATCAACACGGAATGACCCCCATAGTGCGAGTTGCAGTACAAACTCGAGGTGAGTAAGTGGACTTGCACCTATCACATTTAGCCCTACTAATGAGAGGATGACAATAATTGCTGTATTGCTGACACTCAGGTAATTGCTTGATTTATTAACTTTTTATATGTATACATTTTGGTAATTTTTTTTTCTATTATTATTGGTGATATTTGTTCATGATTTTGTATTACATATTATTGATAAAACAGCACTTCCTATGGATTTATATTTTATTATTAATCAGGTACCTATTACACAAATGCAGCAAATTATGTTTATTTCAATTGTAGTAAAAAAAAATACTTTATACACTGATTTATAAAAAATAAAAAATAAAATACACTTTGACTTTAGATACTTACACTAATGACATTTCCACATGCATTTTGTGTGGTGTCATTAAATGGAAATACAAACTGTACGACAGGGGGGTCAAAGGTAGTCTGCAGAATTCCTATGCAATTATTCATGCTGTGTTTCCCATTTAGAGCCAAGGTCAAAGGATCAAACATTGCATACTGAACTGGGCAGGCATTGATGCTGAGCGTAATGGTAGTTGGGCCACAGTTTACTGTGATATCACTGTCCACTGAAGGAGACAAGAATATTCATTATTCTTAAAAATGGTTATTTGCTGTAATTATCATAAAGTGACACATTGTTTATAAAAGCCATTCAGAAGTTACATCTATTATAATGTCTTATGTTTGTTGATAACTACATACCTGTAATTAAAAAATGTGTAAAAGTTTTTTTATCAGATAATTTTGTTTATTTGCTTCAAGACTTATGAAAACTGAAAATTTATCACATAATATTGCTTACTGGGGTCTACAATTCCTCCTTATACTGTAGGTAGTCTGTAACTCAAGGGGGTTTATTTACTAATATTCGTGTTTTGGCCGTTTTAAAGGGTGTTTGAACTCGAATGGTATCGTGTGCATTTTACTGCAACTTTTTTAATCCTGATACGATCATTCACTAAGCTGCCGAGTTTTGCACAATCGTTTTTTCCGATGTCGATGTGATTCGTAATATCAGGCAGTGTTTTACGGGAGTGATGAGTAAAACACTGCCTGAAAAAACACAAGGAATCCCGGCCGGATCTGTGAGATCCGTGCAGGGCTTCATTGTGTTCCTTAAAAAGTTGATTAAAGTCTTAAAAAATCTGGAAAAAATTGCGTTGGTCCCCCCTCCTAAGCATAACCAGCCTCGGGCTCTTTGATCCGGTCCTGATTGAAAAAATATGGAGAAAAAAATGACAGGGGTTCCCCCATATTTAATCAACCAGCACCGGGCTCTGCGCCTGGTCCTGGTTCCAAAAATACGGGGGACAAAAAGCATAGGGGCCCCTGTATTTTTAAAACCAGCACCGGGCTCCACTAGCCAGGTACATAATGCCACAGCCGGGGGACACTTTTATACTGGTCCCTGCGGCCCTGGCATTACATACCCAACTAGTCACCCCTGGCCGGGGTACCCTGGAGGAGTGGGGACCCCTTCAATCAAGGGGTCCCCCCCCTCCAGCCACCCAAGGGCCAGGGGTGAAGCCCGAGGCTGTCCCCCCCATCCAAGGGCGGCGGATGGGGGGCTGATAGCGTTGTGAAAAATTGTGAATATTGTTTTTAGTAGCAGTACTACAAGTCCCAGCAATCCTCCCCCGCAAGCTGGTACTTGGAGAACCACAAGTACCAGCATGCGGTGGACAACCAGGCCCGCTGGTACCTGTAGTACTACTACTAAAAAAATACCCCAATAAAAACAGGGGACACACACCGTGACAGTACTACTTTATTACATACATGCACACCAACATACACACATACTTACCTATGTTCCCACGAGGCTCGGTCCTCTTCTCCATGTAGAATCCTTGGGGTACCTGTGAAAAAAATTATACTCACATAATCCAGTGAAGAATCCGACCTTTGAATAATCCACGTACTTGGCAAAAAAAATAAAACGGAAACCCGACCACGCACTGAAAGGGGCCCCATGTTTACACATGGGACCCCTTTCCCCGACTACCAGGACCCCCCCTGACTCCTATCAAAGAAAGTCCCTTCAGCCAATCAGGGAGCGCCACGTCGTGGCACCCTCCTGATTGGCTGTGTGCTCCTGTAGTGTCTGTCAGACAGCACACGGCAGTGATACAATGTAGCGCCTATGCGCTCCATTGTAGCCAATGGTGGGAACTTTGCGGTCAGCTGTGAGGTTACTTTCGGTCAACCGCTGACCGCAAAGTTCCCACCATTGGCTACAATGGAGCGCATAGGCGCTACATTGTATCACTGCCGTGTGCTGCCTGACAGACACTACAGGAGCACACAGCCAATCAGGAGGGTGCCACGACGTGGCGCTCCCTGATTGGCTGAAGGGACCCTCTTTGACAGGAGTCAGGGGGGGTCCTGGCAGTTGGGAAAAGGGGTCCCATGTGTAAACATGGGGCCCCTTTCAGTGCGTGGTCGGGTTTCCATTTTATTTTTTTGCCAAGTACGTGGATTATTCAAAGGTCGGATTCTTCACTGGATTATGTGAGTATAATTTTTTTCACAGGTACCCCAAGGATTCTACATGGAGAAGAGGACCGAGCCTCGTGGGAACATAGGTAAGTATGTGTGTATGTTGGTGTGCATGTATGTAATAAAGTTGTACTGTCATGGTGTGTGTGTCCTGTTTTTATTGGGGTATTTTTTTAGTAGTAGTACTACAGGTACCAGCGGGCCCGGTTTTCCACCGCATGCTGGTACTTGTGGTTCTCCAAGTACCAGCTTGCGGGGGAGGCTCGCTGGGACTTGTAGTACTGCTACTAAAAACAATATTCACAATTTTTCACAAGGCTATCAGCCCCCCATCCGCCGCCCTTGGATGGGGGGGGGCAGCCTTGGGCTTCACCCCTGGCCCTTGGGTGGCTGGAGGGGGGGACCCCTTGATTGAAGGAGTCCCCACTCCTCCAGGGTACCCCGGCCAGGGATGACTAGTTGGGTATGTAATGCTAGGGCCACAGGGACCAGTATAAAAGTGTCCCCCGGCTGTGGCATTATGTACCTGGCTAGTGGAGCCCGGTGCTGGTTTTAAAAATACGGGGGACCCCTACGCTTTTTGTCCCCCGTATTTTTGGAACCAGGACCAGGCGCAGAGCCCGGTGCTGGTTGATTAAATATGGGGGAACCCCTGTCATTTTTTACCCCATATTTTTTCAACCAGGACCACCTCAAAGAGCCCTAGGCTGGTTATGCTTAGGAGGGGGGACCCCACGCAATTTTTTTTTCTGTTTTTACACTAAACAGACCCTTTCCCATAGATAACCATGCACAGATCTCACTGATCCGTGCATGGTTATCCAAACTCGACTGGAAAAAGCAGGTCTATTTTTTTGCTGCTTTTTTTAACGAATCGAAAAAAAATAGACCCGCACTTGAGCACTCAGAAACTAACACCCAAATACGAATGAATAGTGAATGCCCGTATTCTATGAAATAACAGCCGCGTTTGACCGATGGTCTATTCATTCGTATTTCGGAAGGTTGTCATGCAAACCATTACGAATAGACCAGACACTGCCGAGATTGGTGCTTAGTGAATTCCCGGATTGGGACTTAGAAAAAAAAACACAAATCGGCCAAACTCGGATTTTTAGTAAATACTGGCCAAGGTCTGTATTTGCCCAGCATTACTCTATTCTCTTGTATGTTCCTAACATTGAGCTGTGCTGACAGACTTTCTTCCCTGACAACATGCCGGAACCTATTTATGTGGCTTATTTATATACAGCCAGTGTCGGACTGGGACATGAAGGGTCCACCGGGAAAATGCATTGGAGGGGCCTATGTTTAGGGGTGTGGCCAGTCTCCAGAGGGGGGGGGGGGGGCACCCCCCCCACCCCAGAAGATTGGCTAACCATTATAGAGAACATGGTCTGGACCCCTTGATAAACATAGCAAATACTGCTAGTACATGTATGATAGCATACCAGATTAGTAACAGCAATGACTGTAGAATATACACCTTAGCCCTATGCAGTATAAGGTAACATATGTATAGTGTATAACTCAAGTGCACAATCTGGAACCTGATTCCTAGATGAGATGGGCCCCCACCTGTACCCCGGTCCAACATCGCATACAGCACAGCTCTGTCTCCCGCCCACCCCTCTGCTTCTCTTCCTTTCCTGTCCTGTTACCCCACTTTCTGTTGCCTCTGCCCCTCCATGGGCCTACTACCCCACCATTCAGCCCTGCTCACTACTCTCTCTCCCTGTCACCTCACCTCACCTCCATGCGCATCACACTGTACTCCCTCCCTGCTAACCTCTAGCAGTTTCCCTTTCTAATCCAGAAGCGTGCACCACCACTAAATCTTCATCACTTCCATCCAAATTGATCTTATCCCAACGCTACAGCAACCCTGATAATCTCATTCACATCTCTCCAACAAACTCTCTACCTCTCTTCTGTGCCTTCTGGAATGCCAGATCTGTCTGTAGCAAACTGGTCCCCAACCATGACAATTTAATCTCCAACTCCCCAAACCTCGTAGCCATTACAGAAACATGGATCTGCTCACCACTTCTCTTGCTGCTCTCTACACAGGGGGCCTTACATTCACCCCCCCCCCCCAGCCTGGGGGTCATACTGGTGGTGGTGTTGGGCTAGTCCTACCAACTCATACCCCAAGAACCATTCCTTACATTTTCTACATTTGAGGTCCATGCTATACACCTCTTCCAACCTGTTCACCTTTGAGTAGCTGTCATTTACAATTCCCCTGACATTCTCACCAAATTTCTCAACAACTATGATTCCTGGCTTACTCACTTCCTATATTCAGATCTCCCCTCAATTATCTCAGATAATTTCAACATCTCAATTGATATCCCCACAAAACCCTCTGCCGCTAAACTCCTTAACCTCACATCATAGCTTAGTCTCTGCCAGTGGACGTCCTCATCCTGTCATGTGAGTGGGTACTCACTTTCACTCACCATCGTGATATTTCTGACTACTCCAACTTCCCATTTCCCCTCTCTGACCACCACCTGTTCTCTTTTAACTTTTTTCTCTCTGCTTCTCCACCTCTGCCTCCTAAGTATACCATTAGTAAGCGTAACACCATTTCGACACCTTTCCCTTATCCTTTCTGTTTGATTAACTTCTCTCTCCTATTCTCTCTCTATCTGACCCTGAACAAGCCACTTTTCGATACAATGTCTACCTTACTTCTGCTCTTGACTCTGTTGCTCCCGTGACCATTACTCACCCTCGCAGATCAATACCTCAACCCTGGCAAACTCACCAGAGTCTGCTAAACTGTTCATGTACCGCCAAGCGTTGTTGGAGGAAATCACAGTCTAAGGCAGACTTCCTACATTTCAAATTTTTGCTCTCATCCTACCGTGCTGCCCATTCTCCCTCTAAAAAGTTGTATTTTAAGAACCTTATCTCCACCCAGTTTTCAAACCCCCGGCGGCTCTTTGCCACTGTGAACTCCCTCCTCTGCCCACAACCACCATCTTAAAAACCCTCCTCACTCTCTGACCTTGACTTTGCCACCCCACTGACTTCACATCCTTAATTGACGCCATACGTCAATACATCACTTCCCACCAGATCCTCAACAATCGCCCCCTCCTTTCCCAGACCACTCCTCCCCATCCTTCCTACAAACATCCGGTCCTCCTCTCGACCATCTCTCTACCCTATACACTCCCGCCTCCTCTGCTACATCTCTCCTTTTGCCTGTTCCCATCTTGCCCACCTACTCAATCTCTCTCTCTCTCTCTCTCTCTCTCATCATGCACTGTCCCCCCTGCATTCAAGCATGCCCTTGTTTCCCCTATTCTTAAAAAACCTACTCTCAATCCTAACACTCTTTCCAACTACAAACCCATCTCTCTGCTCCCTTTTGCCTCCAAACTTCACAAGCATATTTTCTACAACCACCTTACTGCCTTTCTTTACTCCCACTCCCTTCTTGACCTACTTCAGACTGGCTTCTGACCTCTCCATTCCACTAAAACTGCCCTCACAAAAGTTTGCAATTACCTCATTGCTACCAAATCCAAGGGCCACCACTCTGCTGCTTTTACCACTGTGGACTATACTCTCCTTCTACAAATCCTTCACTCCCTTGGTCTGTGTTATCCTTCCCTCTCCTAGCTATCCTCCTACCTTTCTGACTGTTCCTTTTCTGTCTCCTCCCATGACTCCATCCCCCCCCCCCACTTCCTCTAACAGTAAGTATCCCCGAAGGTTCTGTTCTTGGATCTCTCCTGCTCTATACATCCTCATTATGTGAGCTCATTAGCTCTTTTGATTTGTTATTATCATCACTATACTGATGATACTCAAATCCATCTTTCCTCTCCTGACCTCTCCCCCTCTCTCCTAACGCATATCTTCAACTGTCTCTCTGCTACCTCTTCCTTGTTAGGATATGGTGCACTCTGTACCTGTCTCCTTCTGTGTATAAGTCTATGGGTGCATCCCCTAGTGTTAGACCTCTAGTGCCAGGAGTCACTCGGAGGTGGAGTCATATGATGTAGTGTTCCTCCACCTCAGAGAGAGAGAGTGAGGAGAGTGTGACACACACAGAGACTGAGAGACAGAGTCCTGGTATACAAGTATGCAGCACTGAGACTGGAAGCAGATCTCAGCTACAGAGACTCACAGTGTTCCAGTGCATGCATCATATACTCTACAGCGGAAGTCAGACTGCACTGCTAAGCACTGTCTACCTTTTACCTGTCTAATTTTTGACCCTTTTGACCATATGGGGTCAACATATAGACTGTCGACCTATACATTGGATCCCCATGACCCCACCCCCTCTTTTTAATGCCACTGTTCAAGGAATAGCGCAGTGGGGCAGTGGTAGAGCCTTGATAGGACAATTTGCATAACCTCATCACTGGCCACTTTAATCTTCAGGATCTCCCGAAGGACAGATAAACAGAGTAGGCAAGTGTGCTTTGTATGCAGAGAATATACACACTATGGAGGTCATTCCGAGTTGTTCGCTCGCAAGGCGATTTTAGCAGAGTTGCTCACGCTAAGCCGCCGCCTACTGGGAGTGAATCTTAGCATCTTAAAATTGCGAACGAAGTAATCGCAATATTGCGATTACACACCTCGTAGCAGTTTCTGAGTAGCTTCAGACTTACTCGGCATCTGCGATCAGTTCAGTGCTTGTCGTTCCTGGTTTGACGTCACAAACACACCCAGCGTTCGCCCAGACA
This sequence comes from Pseudophryne corroboree, assembly GCF_028390025.1. Classification (NCBI taxonomy): domain Eukaryota; kingdom Metazoa; phylum Chordata; class Amphibia; order Anura; family Myobatrachidae; genus Pseudophryne; species Pseudophryne corroboree. The sequence continues at coordinate 268,018,218 of NC_086453.1, read as the reverse complement.
CTCCTCCATTTCTCCGGCCACTCCTGCGTTTTTTCCGGAAACGGTAGCGTTTTTTCCCACACGCCCATAAAACGGCCTGTTTCCGCCCAGTAACACCCATTTCCTGTCAATCACATTACGATCGCCAGACCGATGAAAAAGCCGTGAGTAAAATTACTAAGTGCATAGCAAATTTACTTGGCGCAGTCGCAGTGCGGACATTGCGCATGCGCATTAAGCGGAAAATCGCTGCGATGCGAAGATTTTTACCGAGCGAACAACTCGGAATGAGGGCTCATATACACAAACCTGGATATCTTTGATAGACAGATGAGCAGTTTAAAGTCTCTGCCAGGCGTTGTTGTACAGCTAATCCAAGCAGAACAGCAACAAGGGTCTTCATTATACCTAGAAAACAAACAATGAACTACTTAGATTGTAATGAATTCATGTATCAGTAGCTCTACAATAGTTTTTATAAACAGGGACATGCTTTTGTGTTCCTCACAATTAATAATACAATGGCACTACCTTTTCTACATGGTGCATTAATAAAAAAAAGTTGTAAATAACATAATTATATTTGGGCAGCGCATATTAGTGTAGTGATTATTATTACTGCCTTATAGCACTGAGGTCACTTCCCCAGCACAGCTATGGTGTTCAGTTTTATGTTCTCCCTGTGTTTCAGTGGGTTTCCTTTGGGGACTCTGGTTTTGAGTTAATTGGCTGCTGAGAAATAACATTAACCCTTGTGTGTATGTCGGTCCGTGAGAATAAATACATATTGTAAGCTCCACTGGGACAAGGACTGATGTGAGTAACTGTTGATAAGTAAAAACTGTAAATGGTAAAAAGTTCTGCTTTCTATTGCTAACAATTGTAAGTGATATATGGAAATGTAAAGAGAATACTGTAATATAAAAAATATACAAGAAATAATGTAATAGTGTAATATCCTCAAAACTTCTTTTAATCACCTAATATCATGTGAGCAAATATTGCAAAGTGTTTGAGAGGAAGGCAACTTTTCTGATCATAGAGTATATCACATACACATAATGTGACGAGGTATGGCTACATCCAGGGCCAGCTTTATCATTAGGCAGCTTTAGGCAGCTGCCTAGTTCACCAAGATCTTGGGGGTGGGTGGGCTGAGTCTGCTTATCACAAAATGAAGGATAACTCTAGGAGATGCATTTTTGTTTAACCTACTGCAGGCTGCAGCTGTTGAATGTCTAAGATGCTGCCTCCATACTTTCACCTGCGGGGCTGGCTAGTGGGTACTGGTGTATGTTATTTTTTTTTTTTTTGGGGGGGGGGGCAATTGAGGGGGGATGACTTGGGGAGGCAGCCATCTGAAATTTTGCCAAGGGTGTCAAGAAACCTTGCACCGGCTCTTGCTACATCTTTTCTCCTACTAATATCATCATGTGCCAGGTGGTGTCAATTTATCACTGGCTATAATGAAAAAAAGATATACATTTTATTTATAAATGTACATTCAAATTATTTTTCCAGTAAAGCATTTTACAAATGTTAATAAATATAAATGTTTTATTTTAGTGAATAGTTATCATGTTTAGCCATCCTTAATATTCTGGTTTATACATTTATCTGTTTGCGAGTACCCATTTTTATCTTTAATTTATCAATTATCCAAACATTCATTATGCATTATTTTATATTACTTCTATTTTAAAATAAAAGCCTCTAGATAAATTCTGTTATTAATAGTTTGATTATTAAACAGTAAAAAAAATAGTTGATTAGATTAATATTATAAAATGACAAGTGATGCCCAAACTGCAGCTGATGAGTTCCTTTTATGCACCATAGCACAAAACAGTAATGCCAGCTTATATTTTATCCGTCATTATTAAGTAGTGGGGGCGTAATTAGAATGTACACATTTCACTCATATGTGTGGTAAGAAAAACATGTACAAGTACTGTATAGTGAATGTGTGCTTTTATATCAAGAAATAGTGCATACATTCCCTGCATATTCCAGCACATCCATGGGTGCTGGCTCCAGTACGTATTTTATATGCAAATTTGGCATTATAAACAAAAGAACAAATGTGCAGTCCAACCAATGAGAACCACTTATAATTTACACTCATTCACTGAATTAACATAAATTAATTAAAGTCAATTTGCTTTGAGATCACTTGCCATGGATTATTGCACATTGGTACTTTAGTATATTTGAATAGATATCCACACGCAGACACTAAAGTGTGTGTGTGTGTGTGTGTGTGTGTGTGTGTGTGTGTGTGTGTGTGTGTGTGTGTGTGTGTGTGTGTGTGTGTGTGTGTGTATCTCAACGTGTGTGTATAGATACATATATATATATATATATACACAGTATATATATATATATATATCTACACTATATATATATATATATATATATATACTGTATATCTACAGTATATATATATATATATATATACAGTAGTATACAGTATAAATACTGTATACTACTGTAATTAGTTACACATACATGAGTATGTATTCACATTATTACATAACAAGCTACAGTCACTGTAATATGTGGATGTGAGATACGGCAGTGTGTGAGTCTTACCAGTAGATGACATTGTGGTGGCTGTGACTCCTGTGCCCTCTCTGTACTGTATACGAATCCTTACATAGTCATATATACTAAGAGGATGGGAAAGTGATATTTTAGGGAAGAGAATGAAATTATAACTACAGGGCAGAGAGGTGGTATGTATTTCAGTTTCAATATCATACAGAATGGACAATACTTAAAAACAGATATCATTTTTTCTGTAAGAATCAGTGCGTGTAATATTAGTCTATTGGGAATTTGGCTGTGAGCACTGTGATGTGGGAGAAGGGCTTCACCCATCCACTCTGTGAATAAAGGTACATTATGTTTAGACGTAGCTTTCATAACGTAAAACAACTATCTACAGAAACTGTATACACCAAAACTTGGAGTCAAGCACACCGTAAATGTTCTCCATTCCCCCAGGTGTATAAGACAAGCATCATAATATAATTGCAACACTTATTTATGTAAAATATAGGTATTAATGACGAACGCACCAGGAAATAGTAATACAATAGCAGATTCCTTATTGTGTTTATATGGTACTGTAAAGTCTGTTTTCAAGTCTTCCAACTTTTACGTTAGAACGCCATTGGTGGGGCGCAATCCGGAAAACGTAGGCATGTCCGGACCGTAGCAGGGGCGGGCCGTGGCAGCTGCATGACGTCACACGCAGCTGCTGCGACCCAGAACTTGGCGGGTAGCCACCTGCCAGCGCAACTAGGCTGCACAGGTAGGGAGCTACTTGGCAGGTGCGAAAGCATCAACGAACGCCGTGGAAGGGGGAAGGGGGGGTGTGCAGGGCCTGACAGGCGGGGCAGACTAGCCCTGTGCTGGGATCCCCCTGCATGTCAGAGAAACTGACATCTACGATCAGGTCTGAATCGTCCCCTTAGTTTCTCAGTATACACAGGAAGCACTCATATATATATATATATATATATATATATAAATAGTTATAGACAGACAGACAGAGAGATAGAAAGATAGATAGATAGATAGATAGATAGATAGATAGATGATAGATAGATAGATAGATAGATAGATAGATAGATAGATAGATAGATAGATAGATAGATAGATAGAAAAAAAATAGGCGCTATAAATGTGTATAGAAGCAGTGGGGTAAATTTACTATGATGGGAGTTCTATTTAAGATGGGATGTAGCTCATAGCAGCCAGTCAGATTCCAGGTATTATCTTCTAGAAGGTGCTAGATAAATGAGAAGTAAAATCTGATTGGTTGCTGTGGGCAACGTCCCAACTTAATCAGAACTCCCATCTTAGTAAATTCACCCCAGTGAATCCAAATGAAAACCCACCTGAATAATGATAAAGTACATTGGAAAATCTACACGTATGGGATGTCACAACTGAGGGCCTGAGCTGACGGGAGGCAGCCTCAGTTGTAGGGGCTGAGATGTACCGGAACCTGGGAGGTTGTATCAGACCCCTGGACATGTAAGTAACATGAATAATAACTGCCCGAAGGCGTGACCACGACAACTTGGATAAAAGTCAATGATGTTTATTATGACAACTCCGCAACACAGCAGCAGTAAAAGAAAACGTAAAAGTCAGCAAAGAATAAATACAGTTCCTGGGTACTACAGGATGGCAGGAGCCACAGGGCACTGGTAGTGTGAGATAGTTCTTATGATCTTCTAGATGGAAAGTCCTTACCAGGCCCGACTGTAGCAATGGAGATAACCCAGGATTGTGCCAGCTGGTGTTCCAGGAAAAGCTGGGTTGCTGAAGATAAAACAGCTGCTGTGGATACTGGCTGGAACCAGACTGTTGTTAGCACGGAGTGGATACTGGCTGGAACCAGTTAAATAATAAATGAACTTGGGAGCAATGAAATATGAACTGAAATGTAGAACTTGAGAGCGGAGAAATAATAATATCGGTGGAGAGTGGTAAAGTGTAGAAAGGACACCGGCCCTTTAAGGGAAGCTGTACTCTGCTGGAAGCTGAGCTGGAAGCAGGTAATGTTGTAGCTGGAAACAGATGAATCCACAATGGATTGGAGAGTCAGGCTACACCGCAGGTGGAATGCTGGTGCGGGTCTCTATGGTGGAAGTCTTGAGACAGGAGCTGGAACCTGGAAGACAATCACAAGAGAGAGACAAACAGGAACTAGGTTTGACAACCAAAGCACTGACGCCTTCCTTGCTCAGGCACAGTGTATTTATACCTGCAGCAAGGAAGGGATTGGCTAGGCAATTATGCAGATTATCAATACTGAGAATAGATTGGTGGAAATGATCAGCTGACAGAATCCAAGATGGCTGTGCCCATGCAGACACTTGGAGGGAAGTTTGGTTTGTAATCCATGTGGTAATGAAAACAGTAATGGCGGCGCCGGCCACCGGAGACAGGAGGCGCCAGGCTGACAGATGCACATCCAACCACGCGGACACAGCGGTGGGCCGCGGCTGACGTAATCGCCACTCAGACACTCTGCATGCAGAAGTTCAGGGATGGCGGCGGAGGCCGCGGGAGACGCCATGCCAGGTGTAATATGGCGTTTACTGTGACAGCGTCCCAGAGTGACAGGAGAGGATACAGGAATGTACACATCAGGATAACAGATGGGATCCGGTCCTGGAGCGCTGAGCCAGCCTTAGGAGGCATCTGATGGGTAAGAAATGGCGTCCAGATACCCGGATCGTGACATGGGACAACTGAGCTCCTCGTCCAGATGTACACCAGCTACTGTACTTCAAATCTAAAAAAACAAATAAGAAGGGCGCCTCCTAATGCAGTATTGTGTAAACACCACACATAAGTGCAAAAAACTACAAGTGGACCAGTACCATATTAAAATGAATACTGGCTTATCTGCTTGCTTTGAAAAGATTCCACACAGAGACCCAGCAGTGTAAGTGTTCGTATATTTTAATAAGTCTCCAAATGACATAAAAGACATGTAAAAAAACATATACAATGTAAAACAAATGACAAGAAAAAAACTCAAAACATACATAAAATGCTCTTAATATGTATAAAAGAGAAAAAGTAGCTTATCTGAAAAATGGCAAACAGCTAATTTACCCAACACATTTCATAAAGATTGAGCTATTGCTCTGCCTCATTAGTAATCAATAATATAGTATTTTAGCTAAGACCGTGATATATAAAAGCTTTATAAATACTGTATATGCGTACCAGAAATATGCTTAGATCATTTGCAAGCCTTGGCAGTTTTTTCACTGAAAGACCAAAGCTGTTCAATGCAGTTACACAAATTAGAACAGACATGAACATTCATTTCACACACAGCATAACAGATTTCAACTCCTACAGTATTCTCCAGCCGGGAAAACCCTACTCTGTTCAACGTGCCCAAGTAGTGTAGTATAATGCCAATCATCTGATAAAGTTGAAAATCATGGAGTGTACCCAGCATAGGGCTGCTGATGGCTCAGATGGGTAGTCCCTGATGCAAGGATGGGTGTATTCATAACATGTTGGTTTAATTACAAAGAAGGTATATGATGCTACAAAGTGGTGCTGGTGGCTGGCAAAGCCAGTTTTGATGCAGTCAGGCTGGCAGACCAGTTCCGTAACTTCCAGATACATTGGAGGCACTGGCCAGCAAGCTCAAGTTGTCAGAGGGGCACCAAGAAAGAAAGACCAAGGGGGCTGCTGAACTAGGACAGATCTCTCTCCACTCATTTCATAGAAATGTGGTATAGCCACTGCTGACTCACAAACCCCCTTTGCAGCCCCCTTCAGCTTAAGAGTCTTGGAATGTGTGTGATAACACATCAACATGTGTACTGTATAGTGAGATATAGCTCTGCTGTTGTGTCTTACATGATGAAAGAAAGGAGACTAGAAGAAGTTTTAAGGAGATGCACTAATTATTATAATAAAACTTTTAGGGGGGTTTTATCAAAGCTTGGAGAGAGAAGGCATTGTGAGAGATAATGTACCAACCAATCAGTTCCTAACTGTCATTTTTCAAACATAGCCTATAAGCTGTAAGTCAGAAGGTGATTGACTGGTACTTTGTCTCTCACAGTTTTATCTCTCTCCAAGCTTTGATAACCCCACCCCCTCAGGGCTCTATTTATTATCATTTGCAGCCAGTACCTGAAAATAAAGATTCCTTAATGCCATAATTAGCTGCAATAAGGAATCTTTATTCTTTCAGATGTACCACTGGCAAATTCTTGGGACGTCAGCACTTGTGCAAGTTGGAGCCACTGACTGGGTACCACCTTCTATTTGCCCTCCAGGCACCTGGTATAAACTAGGGATGAGCGAATCCGGTTCTCCCGTCTCAGAGTCAGGGTCGGTTTTTCACACCTAACTCGGATCCGAAAATGAGGCAAAACGTCATTGTCCCGCTGTCGGAACTCGCAGGTTTTGGATTCTATATATAGTCCCGGTGATCAGTGCCATCTTCACACTGGACTTGAAGAGCGCACAGTAAGGATGTGTTTGTTCTGTGCTGTATTCTGTGCTGTAATCAGATAGGCTGGTTAGGGAAGGGGGGCAGGAGAGAGCAGAGGGGTTGCAGCTGGAGAGTTTAGTTAACCTGGGGAAGTGCTTGTGTGGGTGTGCTGTGACTGTCACTGTGTTAGGGCTCTGCATAGTGGACATTGCATTGCATACAGCATATTGTGGCTGTATATAGGACCAGGTGTTGTTCTCTGTCTATAAGGGGCTGTGTACTGCAGTACACTACTGCTATACATCCTCTGTATGTGATCCAAAGCAAAAAATATATTTCTATGGGTGCGTCACTCTGACTACAAGTACTGCAGCTGCCGTACACTACTGCTATATATCCTCTGTGTGTGATCCAGAGCAAAAAATATATTTCTATTGGTGCATCACCCAGTGACGACTACCAGTATTGCCGTACACTACTGCTATATATCCTCTGTGTGTGATCCAGAGCAAAAAATATATTTCTATTGGTGCATCACCCAGTGACGACTACCAGTATTGCCGTACACTACTGCTATATATCCTCTGTGTGTGATCCAGAGCAAAAAATATATTTCTATTGGTGCATCACCCAGTGACGACTACCAGTATTGCCGTACACTACTGCTATATATCCTCTGTGTGTGATCCAGAGCAAAACATTTATTTCTATTGGTGCGTCACTCAGTGACGACTACCAGTACTGCTGTACACTACTGCTATATATCCTCTGTGTGTGATCCAGAGTAAAAAATATATTTCTACTGGTGTGTCACTGACTACTAGTACAGCGGTTGCCATACACTACTGCTATATATCCTCTGTGTGATCCATACTTTTTATTGGTGCGTATGTATTTCTATTGGTGCATCATTCAGTGACGACTACCAGATTTGCAGTTCACTACTGCTATATATCTGTGTTTGATCCAAAGCCAAAAATATATTTCTATTATGTATTTGAAAGGGGTGCTCTGTCTGATGTATCTGAAAGGGGTGACTTGTCCGTCCATCCAGGGGCAACGCCCCAATGTAAAATTAACATAATAAAAGCTAAAAACAAATAGCCTAAAATTATAATTGTAAAAAAATATCTATTTTTTTGTTTGTGCTGTACCCCAGTGTACTATACAATTTTTATTTTATTTTCATAAGTACTGTGAAACTGCCAGTCAGACCGCAGTACATTATTTCCCACTCATAAATGCATTGTGCAACACTGTCAGTGTAGTCAACCGCAGTGTGTAATTATTATATATATTTCTGATTAATTTGTGTGACACTGTAACCACCAGTATGTGATCTAAAAAATACTTCTACATATTTTTTATAGTGATGAGCGGGTTCGGTTTCTCGGACCTTCCCGCCTTGCTCGGCTAACCCGAGCGCGCCCGAACGTCATCATCCCGCTGTCGGATTCTCGCGAGATTCGGATTCTATATAAGCAGCCGTGCGTCGCCGCCATTTTCACTCGTGCGTTGGAGATGATAGGGAGAGGACGTGGCTGGCGTCCTCTCCGTTTATTGTTGAACTTGATTGCTTTATTGCTTAATTGTGGGGAGGACTGGGGAGCAGCTGTTAGGAGGAGTACAGTGCAGAGTTTTGCTGATAAGTGACCACCAGTTTTATCCGTTCTCTACCTGAAAAAAACGCTCCATATCTGTGCTCAGTGTGCTGCATAATATATCTGTGCTCACACTGCTTAATTGTGGGGACTGGGGAGCAGCTGTATTATATAGCAGGAGTACAGTGCAGAGTTTTGCTGACAGTGACCAGTATACGTTGTCTGCCTGAAAAACACTCCATATCTGTGCTCAGTGTGCTGCTTTATTGTGGGGACTGGGGACCACCAGTATAATTAATATTATATAGGAGGAGTACAGTGCAGAGTTTTGCTGACCAGTGACCACCAGTATACTATATATAGCAGTACGATACGGAAGGCCACTGCTGTTCCTACCTCTGTGTCGTCATTAAGTATACTATCCATCTACATTCTATACCTGTGGTGCATTTTAGTTTTGCAGTTTGCTGACACAGTGACCACCAGTATACTATATATAGCAGTACGATACGGAAGGCCACTGCTGTGCCTACCTCTGTGTCGTCATTAGGTATACTATCCATCTACATTCTATACCTGTGGTGCATTTTAGTTTTGCAGTTTGCTGACATAGTGACCACCAGTATACTATATATAGCAGTACGATATGGAAGGCCACTGCTGTGCCTACCTCTGTGTCGTCATTAAGTATACTATCCATCTACATTCTATACCTGTGGTGCATTTTAGTTTTGCAGTTTGCTGACACAGTGACCACCAGTATACTATATATAGCAGTACGATACGGAAGGCCACTGCTGTGCCTACCTCTGTGTCGTCATTAAGTATACTATCCATCTACATTCTATACCTGTGGTGCATTTTAGTTTTGCAGTTTGCTGACACAGTGACCACCAGTATACTATATATAGCAGTACGATACGGAAGGCCACTGCTGTGCCTACCTCTGTGTCGTCATTAAGTATTCTATCCATCTACATTCTATACCTGTGGTGCATTTTAGTTTTGCAGTTTGCTGACACAGTGACCACCAGTATACTATATATAGCAGTACGATACGGAAGGCCACTGCTGTGCCTACCTCTGTGTCGTCATTAAGTATACTATCCATCTACATTCTATACCTGTGGTGCATTTTAGTTTTGCAGTTTGCTGACACAGTGACCACCAGTATACTATATATAGCAGTACGATACGGAAGGCCACTGCTGTGCCTACCTCTGTGTCGTCATTAAGTATACTATCCATCTACATTCTATACCTGTGGTGCATTTTAGTTGTGCGCAGTATGTATAGTAGTAGGCCATTGCTATTGATACTGGCATATAATTCCACACATTAAAAAAATGGAGAACAAAAATGTGGAGGGTAAAATAGGGTAAGATCAAGATCCACTTCCACCTCGTGCTGAAGCTGCTGCCACTAGTCATGGCCGAGACGATGAAATGCCATCAACATCGTCTGCCAAGGCCGATGCCCAATGTCATAGTAGAGAGCATGTAAAATCCAAAAAACAAAAGTTCAGTAAAATGACCCAAAAATCTAAATTGAAAGCGTCTGAGGAGAAGCGTAAACTTGCCAATATGCCATTTACGACACGGAGTGGCAAGGAACGGCTGAGGCCCTGGCCTATGTTCATGGCTAGTGGTTCAGCATCACATGAGGATAGAAGCACTCATCCTCTCGCTAGAAAAATGAAAAGACTTAAGCTGGCAAAAGCACAGCAAAGAACTGTGCGTTCTTCTAAATCACAAATACCCAAGGAGAGTCCAATTGTGTCGGTTGCGATGCCTGACCTTCCCAACACTGGACGGGAAGAGCTTGCGCCTTCCACCATTTGCACGCCCCCTGCAAGTGCTGGAAGGAGCACCCGCAGTCCAGTTCCTGATAGTCAAATTGAAGATGTCACTGTTGAAGTACACCAGGATGAGGATATGGGTGTTGCTGGCGCTGGGGAGGAAATTGACAAGGAGGATTCTGATGGTGAGGTGGTTTGTTTAAGTCAGGCACCCGGGGAGACACCTGTTGTCCGTGGGACGAATATGGCCATTGACATGCCTGGTCAAAATACAAAAAAAATCACCTCTTCGGTGTGGAATTATTTCAACACAAATGCGGACAACAGGTGTCAAGCCATGTGTTGTCTTTGTCAAGCTGTAATAAGTAGGGGTAAGGATGTTAACCACCTCGGAACATCCTCCCTTATACGTCACCTGCAGCGCATTCATCATAAGTCAGTGACAAGTTCAAAAACTTTGGATGACAGCAGAAGCAGTCCACTGACCACTAAATCCCTTCCTCTTGTAACCAAGCTCCTGCAAACCACACCACCAACTCCCTCAGTGTCAATTTCCTCCTTACCCAGGAAAGCCAATAGTCCTGCAGGCCATGTCACTGTCAAGTCTGACGAGTCCTCTCCTGCCTGGGATTCCTCCGATGCATCCTTGAGTGTAACGCCTACTGCTGCTGGCGCTGCTGTTGTTGCTGCTGGGAGTTGATCGTCATCCCAGAAGGGAAGTCGGAAGACCACTTGTACTACTTCCAGTAAGCAATTGACTGTCCAACAGTCCTTTGCGAGGAAGATGAAATATCACAGCAGTCATCCTGCTGCAAAGCAGATAACTCAGGCCTTGGCAGCCTGGGCGGTGAGAAACGTGGTTCCGGTATCCATCATTAATTCAGAGGCAACTATAGACTTGATTGAGGTACTGTGTCCCCGGTACCAAATACCATCTAGGTTCCATTTCTCTAGGCAGGCGATACCGAAAATGTACACAGACCTCAGAAAAAGAGTCACCAGTGTCCTAAAAAATGCAGTTGTACCCAATGTCCACTTAACCACGGACATGTGGACAAGTGGAGCAGGGCAGACTCAGGACTATATGACTGTGACAGCCCACTGGGTAGATGTATTGCCTCCCGCAGCAAGAACAGCAGCGGCGGCACTAGTAGCAGCATCTCGCAAACGCCAACTCGTTCCAAGGCAGGCTACGCTTTGCATCACCGCTTTCCATAAGAGGCACACAGCTGACAACCTCTTACGGGAACTGAGGAAGATCATCGCAGAATGGCTTACCCCAATTGGACTCTCCTGGGGATTTGTGACATCAGACAACGCCAGCAATATTGTGAGTGCATTACATCTGGGCAAATTCCAGCACGTCCCATGTTTTGCACATACATTGAATTTGGTGGTGCAGAATTATTTAAAAAACGACAGGGGCGTGCAAGAGATGCTGTCGGTGGCCCGAAGAATTGCGGGCCACTTTCGGCATTCAGGCACTGCGTACAGAAGACTGGAGCACCACCAAACATTCCTGAACCTGCCCTGCCATCATCTGAAGCAAGAGGTGGTAACGAGGTGGAATTCAACCCTCTATATGCTTCAGAGGATGGAGGAGCAGCAAAAGGCCATTCAAGCCTATACATCTGCCCACGTTATAGGCAAAGGAGGGGGAATGCACCTGACTCAAGCGCAGTGGAGAATGATTTCAACGTTGTGCAAGGTTCTGCAACCCTTTGAACTTGCCACACGTGAAGTCAGTTCAGACACTGCCAGCCTGAGTCAGGTCATTCCCCTCATCAGGCTTTTGCAGAAGAAGCTGGAGACATTGAAGGAGGAGCTAAAACAGAGCGATTCCGCTAGGCATGTGGGACTTGTGGATGGAGCCCTTAATTCGCTTAACCAGGATTCACGGGTGGTCAATCTGTTGAAATCAGAGCACTACATTTTGGCCACCGTGCTCGATCCTAGATTTAAAACCTACGTTGTATTTCTCTTTCCGGCAGACACAAGTCTGCAGAGGTTCAAAGACCTGTTGGTGAGAAAATTGTCAAGTCAAGCGGAACGTGACCCGTCAACATCTCCTCCTTCACATTCTCCCGCAACTGGGGGTGCGAGGAAAAGGCTAAGAATTCCGAGCCCACCCGCTGGCGGTGATGCAGGGCAGTCTGGAGCGAGTGCTGACATCTGGTCCGGACTGAAGGACCTGCCAACGATTACTGACATGTCGTCTACTGTCACTGCATATGATTCTGTCACCATTGAAAGAATGGTGGAGGATTAAATGAGTGACCGCATCCAAGTAGGCACGTCAGACAGTCCGTACGTATACTGGCAGGAAAAAGAGGCAATTTGGAGGCCCTTGCACAAACTGGCTTTATTCTACCTAAGTTGCCCTCCCTCCAGTGTGTACTCCGAAAGAGTGTTTAGTGCAGCCGCTCACCTTGTCAGCAATCGGCGTATGAGGTTACTTCCAGAAAATGTGGAGAAGATGATGTTCATCAAAATGAATTATAATCAATTCCTCCGTGGAGACATTCACCAGCAGCAATTGCCTCCAGAAAGTACACGGGGACCTGAGATGGTGGATTCCAGTGGGGACGAATTAATAATCTGTGAGGAGGGGGATGTACACAGGGAAAGGGGTGAGGAATCGGAGGATGATGATGAGGTGGACATCTTGCCTCTGTAGAGCCAGTTTGTGCAAGGAGAGATTGATTGCTTCTTTTTTGGTGGGGGCCCAAACCAACCAGTCATTTCAGTCACAGTCGTGTGGCAGACCCTGTCACTGAAATGATGGGTTCATTAAAGTGTGCATGTCCTGTTTATACAACATAAGGGTGGGTGGGAGGGCCCAAGGACAATTCCATCTTGCACCTCTTTTTTCTTTCATTTTTCTTTGCATCATGTGATGTTTGGGGACTATTTTTTTTAAGTGCCATCTTGCCTGACACTGCAGTGCCACTCCTAGATGGGCCAGGTGTTTGTGTCGGCCACTTGGGTCGCTTAGCTTAGTCACACAGCGACCTTGGTGCGCCTCTTTTTTTCTTTGCGTCATGTGCTGTTTGGGGACAATTTTTTTGAAGTGCCATCCTGCCTGACACTGCAGTGCCACTCCTAGATGGGCCAGGTGTTTGTGTCGGCCACTTGTGTCGCTTAGCTTAGCCATCCAGCGACCTTGGTGCGCCTCTTTTTTTCTTTGCATCATGTGCTGTTTGGGGACAATTTTTTTGAAGTGCCATCCTGCCTGACACTGCAGTGCCACTCCTAGATGGGCCAGGTGTTTGTGTCGGCCACTTGTGTCGCTTAGCTTAGTCACACAGCAACCTTGGTGCGCCTCTTTTTTTCTTTGCATCATGTGCTGTTTGGGGACAATTTTTTTGAAGTGCCATCCTGCCTGACACTGCAGTGCCACTCCTAGATGGGCCAGGTGTTTGTGTCGGCCACTTGTGTCGCTTAGCTTAGCCATCCAGCGACCTCGGTGCAAATTGTAGGACTAAAAATAATATTGTGAGGTGTGAGGTGTTCAGAATAGACTGGAAATGAGTGGAAATTATGGTAATTGAGGTTAATAATACTATGGGATCAAAATGACCCCCAAATTCTATGATTTAAGCTGTTTTCTAGGGTTGATGACGTTCGGGCGCGCTCGGGTTAACCGAGCAAGGTGGGAGGATCCGAGTCTGCCTCGGAACCGTGTAAAATGGGTGAAGTTCGGGGGGGTTCGGATTCTGAGGAACCAAACCCGCTCATCACTAATCAGAACATACTGCGGCAGCACCCACCCCCAGCTGCCATCAAGGGTTGGGGCTCTGACGCAGTGGGGCCATTGGGGCATTACTCACACACACACCATTTCTGTTCCAGTCCGGCCTGTCAGAATCCGTTTGGATTTCCCATTGTGAGAACATATTAGCAGGGACTGATGTTCACGGTACAATAGCAAGTTTATTAAAGCAGTGTACAACTGTAAACAATAAATATAAACCAGGAATAATTAGCGAACACAAAATGAAAGGGAGAACTGAGGGGACATGGGATGCCAGGAGACTGTGAATACACGGGATGCCAGGAGACTGTGAGTACATGAAAACGGTGTAGAATGCGGAAATACTAGAGACACTGTACACTGTGAAGGCACTTTGCAATAGGATTGTTCAGTAGCGGATATTGCACCATAGCAGGATGCACTTGAACAGGGAATGCAGGGTTGCAGGATTGCACTGTGGTAGAGTATGTAACATACCAGGATAACACGATTGCACTGTAGCAGGATCACAGGATAGCACTGTGGTAGAGTATGCACTGTAGCAGGATAACAGGATTGCACTGTAGCTGGATCACAGGATAGCACTGTGGTAGAGTATGCACTGTAGCAGGATAACAGGATTGCACTGTAGCTGGATCACAGGATAGCACTGTGGTAGAACCTGGCATTTCTATGGATAATTTAGCAGTAGAGACCAGCATAACCAGGACCAGGAACTGAGACAACCTTGACACGATGAACTGGCAACAGGGAGCCTGTGTGGCTGGCCTAAGTAGTGAGTTCAGGTGCTGCTCACAGCTGTGGTAACAGCTGATAATCAAGCTGCAGATACAGAGCAGAGTGCTGAGCACCAGAGCAGAGAGCGCCACCCCAGGCATGGAGGAGAAACTGCATGGATCGTGATAGTACCCCCTCCCTAAGGAGCGGATGCCAGACGCTCAACACATGTCAGAGTCTGAATCAAAAGGTAGAGGGCATATCAGGGTATCCTCATGCAGCCAAGGAATTCCAACAGAGGCTTTCAACTTAGACTTTCCCTTTTTCTTCTTTCTCCTTTTTGTAGATTTCCCAGTAGGAACAGTAGACTGAAGCTGAAGAAAACCAACAGGTAAGCTGAATGCTGGAGTCTCTAATACCCCTTTTCCACCTACGTACCGTGTCCGATCCGAGATGTTTAACACGGCTACAACCCGTGTCGGCTCCCCCGTTTCCACTACACTTCGACACGGGTTATTCCCGTGTCTGATCTGTTTCCACCTAACCCGGGTAAGCTCTGTAAAAGCCTATTGCTGTCATTACAAATGGACTTTTTACTGTCTCATCAAGATGATGTCATCAAAAGGACCAAAACAGAGGGGTGGGGCCTGCTCACAGCATTGCAGCAATGGACACCGGTGCTGTAGCTGTGTCTAGCATGGAGTCGCAGACTGTTTGCAGTTTACTGCTGCTTTCTGCTACAGACAGCTTGATGCAGCTTTTCACCTTGTGCTACCTACTGCAGAGCTGGAGAAGGAGAGCTCAATTCTTTGCAGAAAGGGCTACCTATCGACGCAAATATTTGAAAAGGAGGAGAGCGCGTATATCATCCACTGTTATTTCTCTCATAACAATGAACTGTACACCAAGCCGAAGAATGTGGATGAGTGATCGCAGACATGGGGAAGCATTCATGCAGACTATTCTAGCATATCAGGAGGAGCAGTGGATGGCAAACTTCAGGATGTCTCGCGCTACATTCGAGTATGTTTTGGAACTACTGTCCCCCGCAATAACCATGCAGACCACCAGGTTCCGTAAGCCCATTGAGCCAGCCAGGAGATTAGCGATTGCTCTCTGGTGGTATGCTACCCCTGGAGAGTATCGCACAGTTTCCAGTTTATTTGGAGTAGGGATTGGCACGGTCTGCAAGATTGTCTACCAGGTCACGCGGGCATTGCTGGATACCATGTACCATCGCTTTATTTCCTTGCCACAAGGACAGCGGCTAGATGAGACTATAAAAGGGTTTAAGAAGCGTGGCTACCCACAGTGTGCTGGTGCCATAGATGGGACCCACATCCCCATCATCGCCCCCCGTGACAACCCAGCAGACTATTACAATCGTAAGGGTTGGCATTCCATTGTTCTGCAAGCGGTAGTGGACCACAAATACTGGTAAGCACTGTTTCACTAATGTGTTTGAAATAGGCTTGGCCTGTTTTATGATAATGCATAAACCTTTATTTTTAGTTTCACAGATGTCTTCATAGGGTGGCCCGGACGGTCACATGATGCAAGGGTTCTCGCCAACTCCGATCTTTACAGTATTGCTGAGGACAAGCTTGGTGGATGGCTTTTCCCTCGAGAGGTAAGATTATTTACTACTTAAACTGAAATGTTTGCCCATAAACCAATAGTCAAGTTTTACCCCTGTAATAATATTAATGTTTTATTAACAGAAATCGGTGATCGTACATGGTGTGGACATCCCGGTCCATCTCATTGGTGATGCAGCATACCCATTACAGCGCTGGCTAATGAAGGGCTACACCCAGCATGTTCACTTATCCCTCGAACAGACATCATATACCCATGCCCTAAGTTCGGCCCGTATGGCAGTGGAGAATGCGTTTGGGCGTTTAAAAGGACGCTCGCGCTGCCTCATGAAGAGGAATGATGTGGACTTGAAAATAATGCCAGATATAGTAGCGGCCTGCTGCATTCTCCATAACATATGTGAGATTCAAAAGGAAAACTTTCTCCCCGAGTGGAATATACATGATCATGGGGCGGGGGTTGCTGTACATGATGCACCAGGCTTGGTGGGGGGGCATGACGCTGCCAGCGAGTGCATAAGGGCCACCATTGCAGCTAATCTTCAAACAATGTTGCAGTAGAGAAGACAGACAAGTTTTTGTGTGCAAACAATTTTTGTTTATTTCGTTTTTCAGTTATAAAAATTGTTATTATATTTTTTCTTT
This sequence comes from Pseudophryne corroboree, assembly GCF_028390025.1. NCBI lineage: Eukaryota > Metazoa > Chordata > Amphibia > Anura > Myobatrachidae > Pseudophryne > Pseudophryne corroboree. Next base: position 268,001,138 of record NC_086453.1, on the reverse strand, counting down.
TAATCAGTTGGCACACATTTTCTGAGGTAACAATATAAAATATTTAAGTGCAAACATGTCACTGTAAACTTCCACATAACGCAAGGGGTCTTCAACATGTGTCCCTCCAGCTGTTGTGGAACAACATGTAACAGCATGTGTTGCTATGTGTTTCCACAACAGCTAGAGGGCCACATGGTGAAGACACCTGCCCTGAGGTAAAAGAGTAAAGTGCAAACAGGGCACTCTGTAAAAAAAAAACCCTAATGTTTGGTTTGGCAGGTATCGGGTTACCCCCAATATTTGGATCACACTGCCGCACATTTCCTGAGGTAACAATATAAAAAGGTAGCCCCAATATCTGGATCCCACTGCCCATTTTCTAAAGGTAACAATATAAAAGTTTAAAGTGCCAACAGGGCACTCTGTAAAATCAAAATAATGTTTGCATTTGTATGTATCAGGGTTGAGGATACAGTGCAAACAGAACCTTAAAACACAAACATTGGCCCTCATTCCGAGTAGTTCGCTCGGTAATTTTCTTCGCATCGCAGCGTTTTTCTGCTTAGTACGCATGCGCAATGTTCGCACTGCGACTGCGCCAAGTAATTTTGCTATGAAGATAGTTTTTTTACTCACGGCTTTTTCTTCGCTCCGGCGAACGTAATGTGATTGACAGGAAATGGGTGTTACTGGGCGGAAACACGGCGTTTTATGGGCGTGTGGATGAAAACGCTACCGTTTCCGGGAAAAACGCAGGAGTGGCTGGAGAAACGGAGGAGTGTCTGGGCGAACGCTGGGTGTGTTTGTGACGTCAAACCAGGAACGACAAGCACTGAACTGATCGCAGATGCCGAGTAAGTCTGAAGCTACTCTGAAACTGCTAAGTAGTTTGTAATCGCAATATTGCGAATACATCGTTCGCAATTTTAAGAAGCTAAGATTCACTCCCAGTAGGCGGCGGCTTAGCGTGTGTAACTCTGCTAAAATCGCCTTGCGAGCGAACAACTCGGAATGAGGGCCATTGTTTTATAACCCGCTGCTCTAAGGCAGTTGTCTATATACCCGAAATTCTGAGGATTGCGGGACTTGTGTTGGGGGATTTGAGGGAGGCTCATAGTTGTATGGACCATATGGGTGCTGTGGGTAGGCTGTGTCTTGCTGTTGTGTTTGTGTGGTATTCCCTATGGTACGTGCAAACGTGCGTTCAAAAAATGTCATCTGCCTATCATGCATGGTCATTAACTGACTCATAAAAGTTTGATCCATTTCTTTTTCTGACGCAAGAAATCTCTCAAGCCGTGCATCTTCCTGGGCATTGAGCTCACTATCTGCCTCACGCAGGTGATCCACGATAATGGACTTCATTGCTTTGACCGTTTGTTCTGTTTTGTTCAGTTTCTTTTTCCGCTGTGGAACGTTGTAGACTGTGAAGGAGATGAAACAGAATGTAAGCAACAATATAAAAATAGCAGTGGTAGCATATACGTGTTTGTGGCCTTCTCCCACCTGCACACTAGCTATACTCTGCAACATTACCATGATTCTATAAAAAAATAGCAGTGGTAGCATATACGTGTTTGTGGCCTTCTCCCACCTGCACACTAGCTATACTCTGCAACATTACCATGCCTTTACATATAGGGACTGCTGCAACTGTATTTGTAATGGTAATACTTACTATTTGAGCGCAAAGTCGTGGTCTTGGGGGGTTGCGACGTCTCCGCCTGAGACTGTGGTACGTCCTCAATAGTGGCACTGATGGAATCATCATTGATGGTCGAGTCTTCGAAACTGCTGTCCGATATAAGCAGCGGGGATGATGGGCTGCATTGTGAGCTGGGAAGGCTGTGCTGTGTTTCGTCACAGTCCTCGTCGACTGACATCTGGCGACTGGCAGAGCTGGATGACGATAGTGCTATGGGATTTGTTATCGCAGTTTTGCCGAAGACACTATAGCATAGGTCATAATGTGGCCATTCAATACGCCCAGCACCACTTTTCTTGCGGTTATGGTCGTGTACTTTGGTGAATTGTCTGCGTAGTGCCTTCAATTTGTTAACGACTTGTTGCTGGGTTTTTTGGATGCCCCTTTCTGCCAGCATAAGGGATATGTTCTTGTAGACGATAGCATCCTTAACTGTTCCAGTCACCTGCCTTCTTATTTCTTCCTCTCCCCGAATATTAAGCAGCTCTTTGATCTCTGTGTCTGACCAGGTATGGCTAGCCATGTTGCTGTGCTGGAGCTTCTGCTGCTGTATATTGTCTGTTTGTTTGGAAGCTGCTGCAATAAAAATATCTGTATGTACCCAGCGCGACTTCAGAGTGTTTTGTTTGCAAGCTGCCTCAATGCCTGCATGTGCCCAGCGTAGTGTTGTTTGCTGCTGCGGTGCCTGCATGTGCCCAGCATGTCTCCCAGGGATGACATCATCTTCCAGTGCCCCAGAAGCAGCCAATCAGCGTCTCAGAGCGTTACTCGGGTCTGAAAATACGTGTAATGACCGTTTCCACTGCACCGCTATCCGTGTCATTACCGTGTTCTACCCAGGTAAATAGCCGGGTTGGATTCCCGGGTCACTCAACCCGTGTTGACCCGTTTCCACCTACTAAAAATCTGTGTCGATGCGCGCCCCCGTGCAAAAACACGGGTAAAAACAGCTAGTGGAAAAGGGGTATAAGCTGGCAACAGGATTCTCGGATGAACCAAGATAGATAGGAACCTTAGATGGCCCCGGCTGGGCAGGAACCTCAATTGAGACTGAAGACTGATAAGACCATGAATTGAATTTCTTAATTACCACCTCACTGAAGGCCACAAGATTGAGAAGAACTGGGTCATTGGTTTCAATTAGTGGACTAGCCCATTCCAAGGCTTCTCCTCTGAAGGTCAGGAATAAAAATTTAACTATGTTGGAGGGAGTAATTCCGAGGGAAAGATCTGTCTCCATCATGGAAAGATATCGGTTAACTAGTGCGAAGTATTGCGTTAAATCTCCATCAAAGTAATCCAAAGATGGAGCGTTGGATGAATTCTGTGAAGTGGAAGCTTGATTTTCTGGAAACACTGGAGATGGAATAAAAAATGGAGCATCAGGACACTGAGGTGGGGACAGACTTTCAGGAGACTGGTCAGGAATACATGATGATCCTAACCGAACGTTGACTAGAGATTTGGATGGCACTTTCTGGATGTGGTCCTTCCTGGAAGTCCTGTGAGACTGAGTTGTACCCAAATCACGAGCCAACAAGTTAGTAGTAGGATTGGAACCCAGGACTACAGCAGTGCTTACGTGCCTAGATATATGGCCTGTGTTGTGAGTAACGGAAGTGCTAGATTCTTCTTCGGAGATTGGCATAATGCTCAGAGCCCCCTTCTGGGGCTGAACTAAGGCAGGAGCCCTTTCTTCACTGGGCTGGGCTAAAGCAGGAGTCCCCTCTTCACGGGGCTGGGCTAAGGCAGGAACCCCCTCTTCACAGGGCTGGGCTAAGGCAGGAGCCCGCTCTTCACAGGGCTGGGCTAAGGCAGGAGCCCCCTCTTCACAGGGCTGGGCTAAGGCAGGAGCCCCCTCTTCACAGGGCTGGGCTAAGGCAGGAGCCCCCTCTTCACAGGGCTGGGCTAAGGCAGGAGCCCCCTCTTCACGGGGCTGGGCTAAGGCAGGAGTCCCCTCTTCACGGGGCTGGGCTGAGGCAAGAGCCCCCTCTTCACGGGGCTGGGCTGAGGCAAGAGCCCCCTCTTCACGGGGCTGGGCTGAGGCAAAAGCCCCCTCTTCACAGGGCTGGGCTGAGGCAAGAGCCCCCTCTTCACGGGGCTGGGCTGAGGCAAGAGCACCCCTCTTCGCGGGGCTGGGCTGAGGCAAGAGCCCCCTCTTCACGGGGCTGGGCTGAGGCAAGAGCCCCCTCTTCACGGGGCTGGGCAGCACTCTGAAGACTCTCTGGCTGGGCAGCGCTCTGAAGACTCTCTGGCTGGGCAGCGCTCTGAAGACTCTCTGGCTGGGCAGCGCTCTGAAGACTCTCTGGCTGGGCAGCGCTCTGAAGACTCTCTGGCTGGGCAGCGCTCTGAAGACTCTCTGGCTGGGCAGCGCTCTGAAGACTCTCTGGCTGGGCAGCGCTCTGAAGACTCTCTGGCTGGGCAGCGCTCTGAAGACTCTCTGGCTGGGCAGCGCTCTGTAGACTCTCTGGCTGGGCAGCACTCTGTAGACTCTCTGGCTGGGCAGCACTCTGTAGACTCTCTGGCTGGGCAGCACTCTGCAGACTCTCTGGCTGGGCAGCACTCTGTAGACTCTCTGGCTGGGCAGCACTCTGTAGACTCTCTGGCTGGGCAGCACTCTGTAGACTCTCTGGCTGGGCAGCACTCTGTAGACTCTCTGGCTGGGCAGCACTCTGTAGACTCTCTGGCTGGGCAGCACTCTGTAGACTCTCTGGCTGGACAGCGCTCTGAAGACTCTCTGGCTGGGCAGCGCTCTGAAGACTCTCTGGCTGGGCAGCACTCTGAAGACTCTCTGGCTGGGCAGCGCTCTGAAGACTTTCTGAACCCCTCACTGGGGCTGGACACTCTGAAGAACCCCCTCCTGGGGCTGGACACTCTGAAGAACCCCCTCCTGGGGCTGGACACTCTGAAGAACCCCCTCCTGGGGCTGGACACTCTGAAGAACCCCCTCCTGGGGCTGGACACACTGAAGAACCCCCTCCTGGGGCTGGACGCTCTGAACCCCTCACTGGGGCTGGACGCTCTGAAGAACCCCCTCCTGGGGCTGGACGCTCTGAAGAACCCCCTCCTGGGGCTGGACGCTCCGAACCCCTCACTGTGGCTGGACGCTCTGAACCCCTCACTGGGGCTGGACGCTCTGAAGAACCCCCTCCTGGGGCTGGACGCTCTGAACCCCTCACTGGGGCTGGACGCTTTGAACCCCCTCTTGGGGCTGGACATTCTGAAGAACCCCCTCTTGGGGCTGGACATTCTGAAGAACCCCCTCTTGGGGCTGGACATTCTGAAGAACCCCCTCTTGGGGCTGGACATTCTGAAGAACCCCCTCTTGGGGATGGATACTCTGAAGAACCCCCTCCTGGGGCGACAGGCTCGGAAACTCCTCCTGGGGCAACAGGCTTGGAAACTTTAGGTGGAAGACCAGTTTTGTGACAGATGGTATTTAAAGATTGGAGATGCACTCTGCCCCCATTTCTTGGTTTTCAAATGGGACAAGTTAGAATAAAATGTCCTTGACCCCCACAATACAGGCAAAGTTTATTGTCTCTGCGATGCTGGCGCTCTGTTTCTGAGAGGCTAGGTCGAGGGAAACTTTGGAACCTGCCTCTTGTCTGTGGAGGAGAGGTGCCCCTAGCATGCCTAGTCCATGGGTCAGAAGAAAACTCCTTTTCTGGAGCTATTTTACTGGGGTCCACCAGTCTCCCCAGGAATTCAGGTAGAATGCATAGAATACTGGATACTAAAGTCTGTACCTGGTCTAACTTTTCCTTTAAAATCCCCAGTAGTAAGGAATCTAAAGAAGGTGATGTTTCGGGAGCTGAGGGGTTAACGAGCTGTGAGAAAACTCACTCAGGCAGACTGCAATTATCTCCCCTGCTGTTTGTTTTTGGCCAGTTCATACAGTCAGAATCCGTTTGGATTTCCCATTGTGAGAACATATTAGCAGGGACTGATGTTCACGGTACAATAGCAAGTTTATTAAAGCAGTGTACAACTGTAAACAATAAATATAAACCAGGAATAATTAGAGAACACAAAATGAAAGGGAGAACTGAGGGGACATGGGATGCCAGGAGACTGTGAATATACGGGATGCCAGGAGACTGTGAGTACATGAAAACGGTGTAGACTGTGGAAATACTAGAGACACTGTGGACTGTGAAGGCACTTTGCAATAGGATTGTTCAGTAGCGGATATTGCACCATAGCAGGATGCACTTGAACAGGGACTGCAGGGTTGCAGGATTGCACTGTGGTAGAGTATGTAACATACCAGGATAACACGATTGCACTGTAGCAGGATCACAGGATAGCACTGTGGTAGAGTATGCACTGTAGCAGGATAACAGGATTGCACTGTAGCTGGATCACAGGATAGCACTGTGGTAGAGTGTGCAACATACCAGGATAACAGGATTGCACTGTAGCAGGATCACAGGATAGCACCATGGTAGAGTATGCACTGTAGCAGGATAACAGGATTGTACTGTAGCAGGATCACAAGATAGCACTGTGGTAGAGTATGCACTGTAGCAGGATAACAGGATTGCACTGTTGCTGGATCACAGGATAGCACTGTGGTAGAGTATGCACTGTAGCAGGATAACAGGATTGCACTGTAGCTGGATCACAGGATAGCACTGTGGTAGAGTAGGCACTGTAGCAGGATAACAGGATTGCACTGTAGCTGGATCACAGGATAGCACTGTGGTAGAGTATGCACTGTAGCAGGATAACAGGATTGCACTGTAGCTGGATCACAGGATAGCACTGTGGTAGAGTATGCACTGTAGCAGGATAACAGGATTGCACTGTAGCTGGATCACAGGATAGCACTGTGGTAGAATATGCACTGTAGCAGGATAACAGGATTGCGCTGTAGCTTGATCACATGATAGCACTGTGGTAGAGTATGCACTGTAGCAGGATAACAGGATTGCGTTGTGGCTGGATCACAGGATAGCACTGTGGTAGAGTATGCACTGTAGCAGGATAACAGGATTGCACTGTAGCTGGATCACAGGATAGCACTGTGGTAGAGTATGCACTGTAGCAGGATAACAGGATTGCACTGTAGCTGGATCACAGGATAGCACTGTGGTAGAGTATGCACTGTAGGAGGATAACAGGAATGCACTGTAGCTAGATCACAGGATAGCACTGTGGTAGAGTATGCACTGTAGCAGGATAACAGGATTTTACTGTAGCAGGATCACAGGATAGCACTGTGGTAGAGTATGCACTGTAGCAGGATAACAGGATTTTACTGTAGCGGGATCACAGGATAGCACTATGGTAGAGTATGCACTGTAGCAGGATAACAGGATTGCACTGTAGCTGGATCACCGGATAGCACTGTGGTAGAGTATGCACTGTAGCAGGATAACAGGATTGCACTGTAGCTGGATCACAGGATAGTGCTGTGGTAGAGTATGCACTGTAGCAGGATAACAGGATTGCACTGTAGCTGGATCACAGGATAGCGCTGTGGTAGAGTATGCACTGTAGCAGGATAACAGGATTGCACTGTAGCTGGATCACAGGATAGCGCTGTGGTAGAGTATGCACTGTAGCAGGATAACAGGATTGCACTGTAGCAGGATCACAAGATAGCACTGTGGTAGAGTATGCACTGTAGCAGGATAACAGGATTGCACTGTAGCTGGATCACAGGATAGCACTGTGGTAGAGTATGCACTGTAGCAGGATAACAGGATAGCACTGTGGTAGAGTATGCACTGTAGCAGGAAAACAGGATTGCACTGTAGCTGGATCACAAGATAGCACTGTGGTAGAGTATGCACTGTAGCAGGAAAACAGGATTGCACTGTAGCTGGATCACAGGATAGCACTGTGGTAGAACCTGGCAGTTCTATGGATAATTTAGCAGTAGAGACCAGCATAACCAGGACCAGGAACTGAGACAACCTTGACACGATGAACTGGCAACAGGGAGCCTGTGTGGCTGGCCTAAGTAGTGAGTTCAGGTGCTGCTCACAGCTGTGGTAACAGCTGATAATCAAGCTGCAGATACAGAGCAGAGTGCTGAGCACCAGAGCAGAGAGCGCCACCCCAGGCATGGAGGAGAAACTGCATGGATCGTGACACAGCCCTGGCAATATTCCTTTTCTCTTTTGTAGGGCTCGACAGCCATTGTTGGTTTTTATTGAAACCTAATGTACAAATGTGTATTTCACAACCAAAGCAATTGGTTAAGAATAAGAGAATAACTGTGTGTGTTTTGTGTCTGCTGTAAACTGAGAGCTTATGCTGCTGGAGCAGACCTGTATACTCAGCATACATAATACTGTTTATATTATTTCTTTTATTTGAGCACAAATTAAGTCCAATACGTGTCCAACTTTATTTTTGATTTAGAGTAGAATACAAAATTTGTGTTGTGATTTTTATCACTGCACTGAGCAGAAGCAACTATGGGGGTCATTCCGAGTTGATCGCAGCGCAGCAATCAGGTTAAAAAATGGCAAAACTGCGCATGCTTATGAACCGCAATGTGCACACGCGTCGTACGGGTACAAAGCGGATCGTTGCTGGGCGATGGATTTAATGAAGAATGCATTTGCACAGCCAATCGCAAGAAGATTGACAGGAAGAGGGCGTTTATGGGTGTCAACTGACCGTTTTCTGGGAGTGGTAGGAAAAATGCAGGCGTGTCCAGGCGTTTGCAGGGCTGGTATCTGACGTCAATTCCGAGACCTCCGTCGCTAGGAAAATCGCACAGGATAAGTAACTTCAGGGCTAGTTTTGTTTTGCACAAAATGTTTTTGTACCGCTCCGCTGCACATACAAAGTGAAAATACACTCCCCCGTGGGTGGCGACTATGCATCTGCACGGCTGCAAAAAGTAGCTAGCAAGCGATCAACTCAGAATGAGGGCCTATGAGCAGCTACAGGCGATGCCGAGTCATACACAACTCTGGCACAAGGGCACCTTGTGGCTAAATGACTGTAACTGGGAAGCATATGTACACAGGTGAAGGGTTCTGAAGATGTGTGGTGGCTATCAGATGGACTTAGAGTCTTTGCTGAGTTGAGCATACGCAATGATCTGTCAGGTCTCGGTTGGATATTTTGCGCCAGGTAAAGGGCAAGCAGATGATTAGGGGAGGTGCAGCCGCATAGTAGTAGTGTACGATTCTACATACTGGCATCTTTCTTTTCCATTGATCACCGGCTCTTACTGCATCCCATAAGAATTCTGTAGAATTTATCATCCTATGGGTATTTCATAGATCACACAAGAATTGTAATCACATCTCCATGTATTGCTCATCCCACCCATTATAACCTTTGTAGTGCACCCAAGACGGCTGCCTCGCCTGGTACTTTCACAGGAGACGAGAAATCCATGGAATTTATGATTCTGTGTTATCTTGTAGCTTGTAAACTGTATTTTTATTTTTTGTATCTACCCAGAGTGTAATCACATCTTTGTGTATTGTTTATCCCACTATTTGTAGCCTTTGGTACTTTGGTACTTCTTGGTGCTTTTATGAATGAGAGGAACAAGCTATTTATTTATTTATTTATTATTATTAACAGTTTCTTATATAGCACAGCAAATTCCGTTGCGCTTTACAATTTCAAATAACAATAACAAACTGGGTGATAACAAACAGTCATAGAGGTAGGAAGGCCCTGCTCGCAAGCTTACAATCTATAGATTACAATCTATAGATTGCAAGCTATGCAATAGAAGATTCTGATTTGTAGTTCACATGTCGTATTCACCCACAGTAACTTTTGTAGTGAGTCCAAAATGGGTGCCTTTTATGTCATTCGTTACTTTCATGAAAATGTAAACTGCTTTTGCCATTTAACTGGCAATTGGTTTTCCAAAAAATACTCTTCTGAGCAGCCACCAAGTATACAATAGGGCGCTGAGGGACGATGCAACTATGCCAGGTAAGTGATTTAGTCCTTTTAGTGCTATACAATTATATTATTATTATTATTATTATTACTATGCAGCTTTAAAGAACATTTGATTGATATTAACACTTTATGACCCATTGTACGTTTCTGGTGTATCCCAGTGATGACACTGGTAAAGTTGACGAATGAGGCCCTAAGTAACTCCCCAAAAATATGGTCTGGTCATTTGGACCCAATGTCCATCTTAATGGACAACGATTTGCTAGCGTTGTAGCCAGGGCCGGTGCTAGGGTGTTCAGTGCCCCCCCTGCAAACTATAAATTTGCGCCGTCCTGTATTACACAAAGGGTCAGCTCGCGCCTTCCGCGCGTGCCGGTAAAAGGGTTGTGGTCTCACAAGGAAGGGGCATGGCCATACAATAGTACCCCCATTTAAAATTACGCCACACAGTAGCACAATCTTATTTATCTAATACGTAATGCCCCACTACAGTAGTAGCGTCCTTATATGTAATGCACCCCCAGTAGTAGTAGCATCCGTATACGTAGTGCACCCCAGTAGTAAAAGCGTCCTTATACATAATGCCCCCCCCAGTAGTAGTAGCATCCTTATACGTAATGACCCCAAGTAGTAGTGGCTTCCTTATACGTAATGCGCCCCCAGTAGTAGTACCGTCCTTATGCATAATGCCCGCCCCCAGTAGTAGTAGCATCTCTATACATAATGCCCCCCCAGTAGTCGTAGCATTCTTATATGTAATGCTCTCCCCAGTAGTAGTGTCCTTATACGTAATGCCTCCCCCAGTAGAAGTAGCATCGTTATACATAATGCCCCCCCCCCAGTACTGGTAGCGTCCTTACACGTAATGCCCCCCAGTAGTAGCGTCCTTATACATAATGCCCACTTCCACAGTAGTAGCGTCCTTATACGTAATGCCCCCCCAGTAGTAGTAGCGTCCTTACATGTAATGTCTTCCCAGTAGTAGTAGCGTCATGGCCCCCCAGTAGTAGTAGCGTCCTTACATGTAATGCTCCCCCCAGTAGTAGTAGCGTCATGGCCCCCCAGTAGTAGTAGTAGTGTCCTTACATGTAATGCTCCCCCAGTAGTAGTAGCTTCCTTATACGTAATGCCCCCTAGTAGTAGCGTCCTTATACATAATGCCCCCTAGTAGTAGCGTCCTTATACATAATGCCCTCTCCCTTAGTAGTAGCATCATTGTACGTAATGCCCCCCTGTAGTAGTAGTAGTAGCGTCCTTACATGTAATGCCCTCCTGTAGTAGTAGTAGTAGCAGCGTCCTTACATGTAATGCCCTCCTGTGGTAGTAGTAGTAGTAGCATCCTTACATGTAATGCCCCCCTGTAGTAGTAGTAGCGTCCTTATACATAATGCCCTCTCCCTTAGTAGTAGCATCATTGTACGTAATGCCCCCCTGTAGTAGTAATAGCGTCCTTACATGTAATGCCCTCCTGTAGTAGTAGTAGCAGCGTCCTTACATGTAATGCCCTCCTGTAGTAGTAGTAGTAGCGTCCTTACATGTATTGCCCTCCTGTAGTAGTAGTAACGTCCTTACATGTAATGCTCCCCTGTAGTAGTAGTAGCATCCTTACATGTCATGGCCTCCCAGTAGTAGCGTCCATAATACGCACGCACACAGACACACCTCACACACACACATACACACCCCCACCATACACACACACACACATACATACATTTATCTCTCACCCTTCTCTTACCTAAGTCTGGTTGGCCGCCACTGTAATTACTCTCCCTCTGTTCAGCAGCCTGGTCCCTGTACCTACGCCCCCTCCATTGAGTGTAGCCCCGCCCCCTCTTCGGATCTGTACACACCTGCTGTAAGACAGGTGAGGGGAGTAGGCTTTTCATGCTGCCGGCGCTGCTACCTGTCATACAGTGACAGGCACAGCAGCTGGCAGCAGCAGCAGGAGGGACAGGGCGGTGCAGCAGCTGGGAAGGGATGCAGAGCAGGGAGAGCTCCTCTCCGTCCCAGTGCCTCCCTGCACTGCATCCCTTCATTGAGCGGGTAGCGCCGGGCCTGGTTGTAGCTCGAACACCAAAACATTGCAATTTGTTCTAATTTGATGTTTTGATACTCTAGCAACTCCAATTATTGTCGTAGTATGGGTAGGCCTATAGAGCTAATGTGGCGCCAGATAGGATCTATTCAAGCAGCACTGTTTTTGAACCAACGGTATTCTTCTATACCTAGGTTTAATGTGAACATGCAATAGTAGGTACAATAGGGTGCGCTAATGAGCAATATCCTGAATGTGAGAATAATACTAATACTCTCAGTGATTCCAATAGTGAAAAACCAATAAAATTCCCTTTATCAGCGGAAATGTTGGATACTTCCCTTAATACTTCACCAATACGTACAGTTTTCAAGCAGGTTCCATATGTAAAGGAAACAAGAAATGGCATATAGTGTAGTATATTTGTATAGGGATGTTTAATATTTAAAAAGGTTCTAATAATGTCTCATGTAACATCAATTCATTTTTATTTTTTTTTAAGTATAAGTAACATACATGTAATCAATGTGATCTTTCTATTATAAAAATAACCCAATGCCGGGTTTTGGTATGGGTGGAGGATTACCAGAAAGTAGTGTAAAACGGGCACATCAGATGTAAATGTGGGATACCGGGCTCCGGAACCTTGCTCCCTCATCCACATCACACTCCCGTCTGATTCACCTTCTCCCCAAAGCTAGTAACAAAACACTCCACTCTCCTGCTGCAACGAGTTTCGGGGCAATCCCTTCCTCAGGCAGTGAGGGTGGAGTGTAATAAGCTTCCTTTTATGCTCCCTATGGTTAACATTTCCTGGTCAAGGGTCACAAACAATCAAAAGGAAATTTACATAAAATACCAAATACAATTAAAATATGCACTTTGGAGTGATTTAAACATTCTAAAAAATAAAATACTGAACAATAAAATGTTGTAAAGCAAAAAGTTATGGCTAAATGAATCCTAGAACGCATTCCAGATTTCTTTTGTACTTCCGGTGATGCGTTTCCGGTTAGAATTCTATTATTCTTATAAAAAAATAAAAAAAACAATTAAGTGCACCCTTTATAGACTATAAAGCATAACACTCAGTAGTATAAATTATATTCCTGTCACTTAATTGTTTTTTGTTTTTTGTTTTTTTCTTTTTATAAGAATAATAGAATTCTAACCGGAAACGCATCACCGGAAGGGTACAAAAGAAATCTGGAATGCGTTCTAGGATGCGCTCCATGATCGAATTATTACTATTTATTTAATTAAGTGAACTGGAGGGACTGTGTATAAAGCATTGACTAGACAATATGAACTGGAAGCCGTTTTTGAGAAACAATTGGGACATAACATTACGATTGCAGCAGCGGCCGAGAGCGGAAATACGTCACCGGAAGTGACCGGAAGTCCGCCAGTGCGTTCCAGGATGCATTCCACAGGGGAGTCGCGCCGGCTCTTTGTATGTACGGACGTGGTCACTGTGCCCATGCAGACTGTCTGCAGGCACATTCTATACAGAAGAAAAAAAGGTCCTCCTCTAACAAAACAAGGTGCACATAACACACTAAATAAGATTCAGGGAAGCCGCGACCGGAAGTTGCCGAATGACGACTTTCGGCCAAGTATGGAAATAAAAAATTGCGGGATCATGATCATTTAGCCATAACTTTTTGCTTTACAACATTTTATTGTTCAGTATTTTATTTTTTAGAATGTTTAAATCACTCCAAAGTGCATATTTTAATTGTATTTGGTATTTTATGTAAATTTCCTTTTGATTGTTTGTGACCCTTGACCCGGAAATGTTAACCAGAGGGAGCATAAAAGGAAGCTAATTACACTCCACCCTCACTGCCTGAGGAAGGGATTGCCCCGAAACGCGTTGCAGCAGGAGAGTGGAGTGTTTTGTTACTATCTTTGGGGAGAAGGTGAATCAGACGGGAGTGTGACGTGGACGAGGGAGCAAGGTTCCGGAGCCCGGTATCCCACATTTACATCTGATGTGCCCGTTTTACACTACTTTCTGGTAATCCTCCACCCATACCAAAACCCGGCATTGGGTTATTTTTATAATAGAAAGATCACATTGATTACATGTATGTTATTTATACTTTAAAAAAAAAATGAATTGATGTTACATGAGACATTATTAGAACCTTTTTAAATATTAAACATCCCTATACAAATATACTACACTATATGCCATTTCTTGTTTCCTTTACATATGGAACCTGCTTGAAAACTGTATGCATTGGTGAAGTATTAAGGGAAGTATCCAACTCCAATTATTGTTCGCATAACGATTTTGCCAAAATGTGATTGAGTAAGTACGTTGTTTTACTTGTAATGTGGGATACTCACCTGATCTTTCTGGGTGAAGACCATCTTTCAAAGTCACATTGACTGTTACAAGATGGTGCTGCCATCAGCAGGAAAATGTTCACAGTATTTTCGTACACATTTAGATTTGAATGGCAACCATCATCACAATCCAGTCTATGCAATAAGGACCAGATTTATCAAGCCTTGGAGAGTGATAAATTGCACGGTGATAAAGTACCAACCAATCAGCTCCTAACTGTCATTTTTCAAACACAGCCTGCAACATGGCAGTTAGCAGCTGATTGGTTGGTACTTTATCACTGTGCAATTTATCACTCTCCAAGGCTTGATAAATCTGGGCCTTCATGTTTAGAATAATGTCCATTTAAATGGACAACGGTTCATAAGGAGATAGCTAAATACAAAAATATGTATTTCATGCTGAAAGTAGCTGAAATGAGACCGTGATTATCTAACAATTGATTTAAAATATTTTTATATTACACAAGGTTATAATGATCATCACAATTATGAGAAATAGGGTAACATATAGTTTATAATTTTGTCTCTTAGCTGTGAAACATACTGTTTTTCTTTCTAGAAATATGATCCGTCTCCGCTATCATCCTTTGTGTCCGGGAAAAAAAGATATGAAATTTCAGTTGATACTGAAACACAAATCTTGCCCGCTAGTTAGATATTAGTTCAGTGTTCCAAAACTTCCTCCCAACACCTACTATAAATGTTTTGTAGACCTTACATACAGCTTCTTGCCAAAAACAGCGCTGAGGAGGAACATCTGTCACCATTCAGGGTATGTACATAATCACTTTCTAGGAATAATTTTCCATAAAATCCATTTCAAATATTATTGGTTTGAAACCATATGTACAGAAACAGAGATGAATGGAATGCGTTAAATGTCATTTAAAGTTTGCTACATTTGTGGTTAAATGAAGAATACGTCACTAAAGCATACTGTACAAACAGTACAAAATATACACAATATCTTTACATATATATATATACTGTATATATACAGGTTGAGGTAATCCCTTATCCAAAATTCAAAATCACACATTTTTGGTTCCCCTACTGAGATAATGACACACACACACACACACACACACACACACACACTAGTATATAATATGTATGTTACTGTCTCAGTAGGGGACCCAAAAATATGGGATTTAGAATTTTGGATAAGGGATACTCAACCTGTGTATTATATATATATATATATGTGTGTGTGTGTGTGTGTGTGTGTGTGTGTGTGTGTGTGTGTGTGTGTGTGTGTGTGTGTATATATATATATATATATACACAATTGCAAATGGAAAAACTTGCATATCGCAAAACACAAATAAGTAATTTAAGCTTAGAGAACGAAAAAGGCAATAAAATAACATGTTGTGTGTTTTCCATAGTGTTTCAGTTTATACACACACTCTGATCTGTATATGTACTTTGGTATACTTTTATTTCAGAATTTGAAAATGAATTTAGCATTTCTTCTGCTGATAGTTATATCTTCACAGCCCTCTACTGGACAAGTATGCTCACCTGCATATGGCCGACTACCAGGTGAGACTAAGCAATAGTATCTGCGACTGTTGTGGCTGATATAGAGTTGGCGATCAGCATCTATTTTTAGTGCACATTGTGCTTTATTTTAGTACTGTGTATGCAAAAAGGATTTCTTAAACTTCCATCCATATGTAGCTTCATTCGCATTTTGCATTTCCGAATGTAAAGAAAAAGACATGCAATTGCTGGCTGAGTATCGGTCAGGTACAAGCAAATGAGTCCCATGCAGAGAACAGCAAAGACATGTATGCACCTGTCAAGTATAACCTGTACCCTGGTGCAAAATATGCACTGATGGGCATTGGCAGTAACTTCTTAATGGCTGATTGTATTAGTAGAAGTAGTAGTAGTAGAAGTAGTAATAGTAGTAGTAGTAGTAGTAGTAGTAGTAGTAGTAGTAGTAGTAGTAGTAGTAGTAGTATTTATTTGATCTTTACAGTTGTTCTGCCACACAAAAGCACAATTTTTGATTTTATCAATGTGGAGGAATATAAATGTTTGTATTTAATGTAACTTAATTAGGACATTTATAGTATTTGCCTCTGTGTTTAACCCTGTCATGCATAGAAGCCACTACAGTGGACAAGTCCTAGTACTATTTTTTGGAGAAATTGTGTGCTGTAACTGTAGCATTTACTACTAACAAAACTGGATGCACATACTACTGTTTTTCCTCTGGCGTAAAACTGGCGCTTATAACACAATAGCTGGGAAACATACTGAGTATAATCGAGGTGTACAAAGTGCATATTTTTATAATTTACCCCTGTGTCTTGGACACAATATGGGGTGTGGTATGGAAGGTCGACCACACTTAGGTTGACAGTGTTTAGGTCGACCAGTATTGGTCAAAAGTAACTAGGTCGACAGGGATTCTAGGTCGACAGGGTTTCTAGGTTGACATGTTCTAGGACAACAGGTCAAAAGGTCGACACCCTGTCAACCTAGTTACTGTCGATCAATAGTGGTCGACCTAGACATTGTCGACCCAAGTGTGGTTGACCTAGAGATCGGACACTCATAATATGCATCCTCTACATCATCCACATTGTGTCCTCCGGTCATTGTGATTTTATCATTAATTGTATGTTTTTGTTGTTTTTTTCTAGATAACAGCGACATTGCTGTTACCTGTGGGTCAAGTTCCATCCAGCTGTCCATAAATGTTTGTCCGGTTTATTTTGCCAGTTTTAGCCCGCAGGAGCTTGCTCTGAATGGGAAACACAACCAGACAGCATGCTTTGGTGTGATGGATAACTCCACTGCTTTCCCAGTCCTGAAATTTACTCTGAATCTTGATGGCTCCAGCAGCAATGTGTGCGGTAATTTCATTGAAGTGAGTACATGGGGTATGAAGATTTATTACAATCAATGCATGTCTGCTGGGTGTGTTTATACTGTAGGTGGTATAACAAGGCTGATCTATAACCTTTGTATATCATACTACGTATAGGGGCTCATTTATCAATAAATGGAGCCCGTCCGTGTGATGTGTTTACTTCAGTGCCAGGACTCCTGTACATATGCTGTCTGCTGACCATGTAAGAGGCACGAGGGTGGGGCCCTGGGAAAAGAAGTACGGCGCGCTCACTTACCAGGCCTGCGTACCTCCCGGCTCCCGTCCTCCACCTTCGGGCCGTCGAGACGACTCCGACGATACTGGCACACGTCCACACACGGGCAAGAACTTCCTGGGGCGACCTGAAAAGAATGGGGGACACACTACGCAGGGGTAACCTACACTGGCTTCAGTGAATGGTCATCATTGGCACTTGTGGCCTCTGACTGGGTGCTCCCGTAGTGGTGCAAAGCACCAGGCGCGACCCTGAATGAAAACGCCCAAAGGGGAGGTGGGGGAAGGGGCAACATACACCACAGAACACACACAAAACACAATTCTGCTCACCAGCTGTACCCTCGGATTCCTGCCAGACGACTGGCCCTTCTTCCTTGCTCCTGTAAGAGAACACACAACACAGCCCACGGGACGTGGTGCTGCTTACGCTTTAGGATGGAGAGACACTTATACAGAGGTTATTACACGATACCGTAATACTGTTTCGACCTTGTGGTACTCACCAACGCGTACTTCCGACGGCCTACTTTTCATGGGGGCCTGGCTGTGGGTAAAACTGAGAACTCATCACACATGCGGAGTAGCGCCAACTTATGCGAACCGCGGCCTAGCGCCGACTTATGCAACCTGCGGCATAATGCCGACTTAAGCAACCTGCGGCCGAGTGCCAACTTATGCAACCTGCGACGTAGCGCCGACTTAAGCAATCTGCGACGTAGTGCCGACTTACGCAATCGGCAGCCTATCGCCGGATCAAGAGATACCACGGCCTAGCGCCGACTTACCATACACGCAATAGCTTTGGGCTTCTTTGCCCTGTGTGCCCCGGCCTATTGCTGCCGTTGGGGGCCACTCTTTATGCCTGATGGCCTAACGCCACCTCCGTTTGGGCCTAGTGCCCGCATTACCCACGGGCCTAGTGCCCGCCTATAGCGTCTCAGGCCTAGTGCCTATTTTGCCCTGCGGGCCTAGTGCCCGAATCCCTGGTGGTCTAGGGGAAGGGGGGGCACCACCTGTACTTTTTTATTTGCCCCCGGGCCTAGTGCCCGCCTTTGGTGTCTCAGGCCTAGCGCCTGTTTTACCCCGCGGGCCTAGTGCCCGAATCCCTGGTGGTCTAGGGGAAGGGGGGGCACCACCTGTACTTACCCGTCCAAAGGGCCACGGCTGGACAAAGCCTGGTCCGGCCACGCCCACCGCGTTGTCTTCGCCGGAGGCGGGATGGCTCCCACCACCTCCGGGCTTCCTGGAGCCTTCGCCTGGGCAGCGGTGGCCAGTGCAAGTTCTTTTGCGTTGCACACCGCTGTCCAGAGGCGGATCGGCCATAGAGTCTACAGGGAAGATTCCCGGTGGGCTGACGCCCCCGTAGGGCCTGTTTGTTTGAGGACATGTGGTCCTTTTTATAGACATAATGAATAATACTTTGCCACTTAGCCTGTGATTGCAGATGATCTACTGTATGCTCTGTCTGCCTGCTTGGCTGACATATAAGATTGAGTGAATAATGATTGGGATACGGTTGGTGTAATAAGCAAGAAAATATATCTTTCTAAAGAATGATATACATAGTAACATAGTATCTGAGGTTGAAAAAAGACAATTGTCCATCGAGTTCAACCTATTTGTGGTCTCCTATGCATGATGATTTGACTAAAATTTCTGACTGATGCTGCTGTCAGCCGTTACATTTTATCCCTATTTATAGTAACTATAATGCATGACTATGCACCATACCCCTGGATATCCTTATCCATTAGGAATTTATCTAACCCATTCTTAAAGGTGTTGACAGATTCCGCCATTACAACTCCCTCGGGCAGGGAATTCCAAACATGTATTGTCCTTACCGTGAAAAAGCCTTTACGCCGTATTGTGCGGAATCTCCTCTCCTCTAACCTGAGCGAGTGTCTACGAGTCCTCTGTGTTGATCTAACCAAAAACAGGTCCCGCGCAAGCTCTGTGTATTGTCCCCTTATATATTTGTAGATATTGATCATATCCCCTCTTAGTCTCCGCTTTTCCAATGTAAACATGCCTAGTCTTTCAAGCCTTTCCTTGTATTCCATCGTCTCCATGCCCTTAATTAGTTTGGTCGCCCTCCTCTGTACCTTTTCAAGCTCAAGGATATCCTTTTTGTAGTACGGTGCCCAGAATTGTACACAGTATTCAAGGTGTGGCCTCACTAGTGATTTATGTAACGGGAGTATAATACTCTCGTCCCTAGCATCAATACCCCATTTTATGCATGCTAATATCTTATTAGCCTTCTTTGCTGCAATCCTACTTTGGGTACTACTGCTTAGCTTGCTATCTATGAGGACACCTAAGTCCTTTTCCAGTACAGAATCCCCTAATTTTACCCCATTTAGTAGGTAGGTGTAATTTATGTTCTTGTTACCACAGTGCATTACCTTACACTCTTCTGTGTTGAAGCGCATTCTCCATTTGGCTGCCCATGCTTCTAATTTAACTAAGTCGTTCTGAAGAGACTCGGCATCCTCCTCTGTATTTATAGCCTTACACAATTTGGTATCATCTGCAAAAATTGACACCATGCTCTCTAGACCTTCTGTTAGGTCGTTAATGAAAATATTGAACAATAGCGGTCCTAATACTGAGCCTTGCGGCACACCACTTAGCACTTCAGTCCAAGTTGAAAAAGATCCATTAACCACAACGCGCTGCTTCCTATTATCTAACCAGTTTTTGACCCAAGTGCATATTGTGCTTCCTAGCCCTGATTCTTGTAGCTTGTAGATAAGTCTCATGTGTGGTACAGTATCGAACGCTTTGGCAAAGTCTAAAAAGATTACATCCACGTCTTTACCCTGATCTAGGTTTGCGCTTACTGTTTCATAAAAGCCAAGTAAGTTGGTTTGACAAGATCTGTCCTTCATAAACCCATGTTGATTCCTTTTAATGACCTTATTGGTTTCAAGGAACTTCTGAATACTATCTCTTAGAATACCTTCCAATACTTTCCCCACTATAGATGTAAGACTAACTGGTCTATAATTACCTGGTTCAGCTTTACTTCCCTTTTTGAATATAGGCACTACTTCCGCTATACGCCAGTCTTTGGGAACCATACCTGATATAACTGAATCCTTAAAGATCAAAGATAGCGGTTTTGCCAGTTCAGAGTGAAGCTCCATTAGAACCCTTGGATGAATACCATCGGGCCCTGTTGATTTATTAATCTTTAAATGTTTTAATCGGTCACAGACTACTTCCTCGCTTAAATAAGTACCTATCAGTGTGATATTCTCATTATTGAGATTGTGCGTTAGTCCCTGAATTGGGTCCTCACGACTGAATACTGTTGAAAAAAAACTCATTTAGTGTGTCCGCTATGTCATTATCATTTTTGCTTAAGACTCCCAACTTGTCTTTTAAAGGGCCTATACTCTCCTTCTTTAATCTCTTGCTATTAATGTATTTAAAGATTTTTTTGGGATTCGCTTTGCTTTCCTTTGCTACTAGTTTTTCAGTTTCTACTTTAGCCGCTCTTATTTCCTTTTTGCAAATTTTGTTACATTCCTTATAGTGCTGAAATGACTCTGCTTCCCCGTCAGATTTGTATTTTTTAAATGCTCGCCTTTTCTTGCCCATAAGTTCCTTAATCTTTTTGTTAAGCCACATCGGTTTATGATTTTTATTCCTTTTTTTGCTACTCATAGGAATACATTTGAGTGTATTTTTAGCTAGCAGGAATTTTAGTACCTCCCATTTCTCCGTAGTATTTTTTCCTAAAAACAAACCTTCCCATTCAATATCACTGAAAAATACCCTCATCTTTTCAAAATTTGCTTTGCTAAAGTTTAAAGTCCTAGTTGAGCCAGTATAGAGCTGTTTATAGAAACTGATATTGAATGTGACCATATTGTGGTCGCTGTTTCCTATGGGTTCCCCTACTATAATACCTGATACCAAAATTCCTAAATTCTGAAGGCGTATCATATAATGTGCTCATAATATTTAATTTTATTTATTTTTAACTTCCCCCTTGATGCTGGACATGCCCACTGTCTGGAAAGTCTTGGGGGGAGGGTGTACTGCCATGGCCCATGGCTAGACCTTACACCTCAGGTGCTGCCCATGTGGGGCCACTAGTACAAATTTTTCCAGGGCCGCTTTTTGTTCCCAATCCGCCCCTGCCGCTGTCCCAGGGCTTCCGACGTCTTCACTGACGGGCGTCGACTATTTGTACTTCACCCGGCGGGTGGCGGCAGGACTCAGCTCTTTTGCAACTACCGCCGCCCTCCAGGGCTTCCGGCGCCGTCTTCCGTCTTCAATCTTCAGGAGCTCTTTTCTGCTCCTTCCCCGCCGACGAACTGAGCCCTCGTGCCCGGCGCTGGCTAGTATCAGCCAGTGCCAGGGGGCGGGGCTATGACGTGGCGAGCCGGGATTGGCTCGCCGCCGCCACTCCTGATTGGCCACCAGTTCGCGAGCCGTGATTGGCTCCCGGCTGGCGCCAAATTCAAAATGCCACGCTGCGATTGGCGGGGTCTGCGTCCCGGAGGATGCAGGCCCACCGCCATCACCCACGTGGAGTGGTTATGGTGATTCACCGCCGCCCCCCACGCCCACCGCCGGACCCTGAAAACAGCTGGGCAGGTGGATACCGGACTAGGCCCGGTCCCCATTGCTGCCTGAAGCCAGCGCTACCTCCGGCCCCATGGGACGGCGCCGGGCCATCCCAGGTGAGGAGGGGCGTGCAGGCCAGTAGCAGGGCCAGTGACCGCACGAGTATAATGGCCCTTGCTACAACCACATATGCGTGGTTGCCATTGCTGGCTCCGGAACCCTCTTTTTAATGTTTGCACTGTGAGCCTTATTGTCTAGAAACAGCCCTGTATATGTATAAAGTATAACTGAAGTGCACAATCTGGAACCTGATCTCTAAACGAAAGGGAGGGACCACCCAGGCAGTAGGACCCAACGGGGACCCATTTGGGCCAGTCTGACCCTGAGTACCTCTAAGATTGTATTAGACATCAGGACTGTTTTCTATGACTCATGCACAATGCAACCAAATGAAATGTTCTCTCTTTCACAGATTCTGAATGCAGCTGGCAGTGGTGCATTCAGTGAGTACTCAACAGTCCAAACAGTCGCCATCTACGGGTTTGTGGATTCTCCACCCGTGGCAGAAATGGGAGTTATCTCCTACAGCACAAACTTGTACTATAATTTCTCCTGTCAGTACCCTCTACAGTACCTATTGAACAATACTGAATTGCTAACGTAAGTATATCAAAAAGCTTATAGCTGCTGTATTCAGTTTTTGTACACTCCAGGTTTATGATAATGTTGCAGCCAATGGTCTTCTTCCTGAGATGCCTGCAGCCTGTGGCACTAATCCTTCTTGTCGGTCGCACCATCAAAACTTGCAACAATTATACGACAGGTGCAGTTTCTCCATCTCAACACTCCCTCCTCCGGTGTGAGCAGTTCCTGGTGGTTAGACGCAGGCACTGTCAGCGACAGCCCCGCGTCTGGCTAGCCACACCCTGTTACCTCACAGGGACACCCAGTAAATATCACATAGCATCATCTGATTCTGTTCTGCGTCTAGGAGCTGTAACCATCGGGATGCAGGAATAGTACAACCAAGACGCATGCGCAGACATAACACATCGGCCGCTTGCATCTGATATCTCCTACCTCTGAATCAGGCTCACAATGGCCCTCATTCCGAGTTGATCGCTCGCTGCCATTTTTCGCAGCGTAGCGATCAGACTAAAAATCGGCTGTTCTGCGCATGCGTATAGTACGCAGCGCGCACGCGCGAAGTACTTTCACACAAAACTATGCAGTTTTACACAAGCTCGAGTGACGCTTTTCAGTCGCTCGAGTGTTCGTAGTGTGATGACAGGAAGTGGGTGTGTCTGGGCGGCAACTTAGCGTTTTCAGGGAGTGTGCTGAAAAACACAGGCGTGCCTGATAAAAACGCAGGAGTGGCTGGGGAAACGGGGGAGTGGCTGGCCGAACGCAGTGCGTGTTTGTGACGTCAAACCAGGAACTAAACATTCTGCAGTCATCGCAAGGTAGGAGTAAGTGTCGAGCTGCTCTGAAACTGCATGACATTTTTTAGTAGCAGAACTGCTAACCTTTCGTTCACACTTCTGCTAAGCTAAGATATACTCCCAGAGGGCAGCGGCTTAGCGTTTGCACTGCTGCTAAAAGCAGCTAGCGAGCGATCAACTCGGAATGAGGGCCAATGTTCTTACATCACTTTCTACATGTGTTTGGTTCCTCTTCTCTTTCTCCGCAGGTCATTTGGAGCAGTGGCCATCAACAGCAACAATGGCAGTTTTATCAGTACTTTACATATGCAGATATTCATGGTACGTTTGAGTACAAATCTCCTTAAATCTTAAAACTACAATTAGAATATTAACCATAATAACTCTGACATTTGTATTGTGCCTTACCTGTTACTGCTTTTCTGTGTTGTTTTTTGCATTATATATAAAAAAGGCTATACAATTATGATGGTACAATGACAATCACACAGATTTACTGCAACAACATCCATAAACACATCTGAACTTTGATCAACTTTGTCTTCTGCTCCACCGATGTCGCTTGTAATCTGATTACTCGTATCCCATGCATGATGCCATACATACAGTAGTAATCTCAAGGCAATATACCATAACATGTACAGTAGAAGATTTAATGCCAAGACCATCATTTATAACATACTGCTGTGATATGATGCTAGTACTATATGGAATAATGTGCTTCATACTGTAAATGATGTGACATTACAAGTTCAGTGACCATATAACATCACATGGCTATACAACAGTGATTATAGAAAGGGGTGCATTACTCCTTATAGTGCACTGGTTCTCCTAATGACACATAACGGGAAGCAGTTACAATACTGCTAGTCGGGATCCCGGATGTCACAATGCCGACACTGGAATCCCAACCAGCGGTGAAATACCGCCACCGGAATCCCGGTGCCACAGGCTTTTCTCCCTCTATGGGTGTCCACGACAAGCATAGAGGGAGAATATAACCTGTGGCAGGTGCAGTGAGCCACCGTGCTGCAGCGTGGCGTGTGCAGCGAGACCACAAGGGGCTTGCTAGAGCTCGCCCCGTTGCCAGCATACCGGTGGCCAGGATCACGGTCTTTCATACTGATCTAATGATAACATTAGAACACACCAAGTACTGTATGAGCTATGACATTGGAACCCACTGTTTATAGAGACGTTTTTTACACTAGTTCATGCTGCTCGCTCTCTCTCTCTCTGCCTCTCTCTGTCAGGGCTTGAGTGCCCATCTGGTATTTCTGGCAAATAATAGATAGGTCGATGGTCTGATGGGACAGTCCGGCCGGACACGCAGAGACACCTGGCTGGCCGAGCAGCGCAGCCTCTCGGTACTCTGCAGAATTATACCTGCATGCAGAGACATGGTGGGGGGGGGTCACGAAGTCAGGCCCCCTTGACTCGTGGCACACCCCTTAAACCCCCTTTTTGTGTGCACAATACACTGCTCGGGCTGCTTAAGAGCCGCAGTACGTCCCTGCTCTCTCTCTCTCTCTCTCTTTCTCTCTAATTAATGACTTCACTTGTGTTATAAAGATACAATTACTGCTAATAATAACTATTTTATACAAAGGATCAAGGCTTCACCACTGATATCACATCTAATGGAACCATTTATGGCTTGATGCAAACAGTATATGTTCAAGTCAGCATGAATAACTCTGCAACAAGGTATGAGTGCACTTCATTTAGATAACTGTGGTTTATAAATAAAAAATTATTTGTTAGTTACCCATTAAAATATTAATAATAATAATTTTTCACAGTTAAGATAGGGAGATTAGACAGGGGTGTAACCAGAAAGTACTCATATCTTTAGTAACATTTGGAAGGGCTCAGACTCACCTGTAATATATTACAGATCAATGAAAGTCATATACTCATTGAAATCTACTAATACCCCTTTCACACTGACAAGAGCCGGGTCACACCCGGGAATGTGTACACGGGTGCTTCCCAGGTGCGACCCGGCTTGAGACCTCTTCAGACTTGTGGCCCGACCTGGCATATTGCCGGGTTGATGACGTCACCGCTGATGTTACCAGAGGCTGTGCTTGGAGATAATCATCTCCAAGCACAGCCTCCTCCTATGCAGAGAACGGGTGCCGGGTCGCCTTGACCCGTTATACCCGTTCACACTGTACAGCTTCCCGGGATGGTCCCGGATTCAATCCTGGTTGTCCCGGCATATTGTTCCTGGACCCTTTCACACTGAGCAATTTCCCGGGTTGATGCGCGTTCATGTGCAATAACCCGGGAAATATTTGTCAGTCTGAAAGGGGTATCACAGTGAACTTCTGCAGCTTACTAGTTACCTATCTAGTAATAGGACACAAGTTAACTAAATTAAAATCCCATTCATTCTTAACTGCAGGTCTGAATAGGAGATCTGGGTCTTATACAGATGTGTCCTCATACACCCAGTGTTTCTTTGCTACATGGTACTAGATGCTTGGCACAACTTAGATAGTCCTCCATGGGCAGCAATGCATTTTGTCCTCTAGCTATTGTGTCCTATGTGCACTGTACCCACAAAGCCGCTCCCAGTGTACCAGGGATACTAGGTTACTACGGAAGTACAATGCACTAGTACCCTGGACGCTGGCAGTGCATGCAGCTGCTGTGTGCAACTCTAGTGCTAACCTGGGTAAAAAGGCAAAAGACTGATACAAGTGATCTGCACCATGCATCCTTCCCTGCAGCATTGTGCTGAATCTGCCACCTTGTACCAATTCCTGTGTGACCAAAATACTAACCCTAAGGGCCTAGTACACTGTAAGCTACTTTGGATACAACTACGATGCAAATAAGATGCTAATCTTAGAAATAAGTATAAATGTCCGCTTATCGCTACCCATCTAAGTCACGCCAAATGGGCGTATGAGGTCACATCTTGTATATTGCATGGAATCTCCACTAGAATGTTTCTCATCTTTAGGACTAAAGTAATATCTGTGTAAAAACTTCGGAGCATACCTCCCAACTTATGTAAACTCCAGTGCGGGACTTGACACGCCAAAGGTGCAGCCGGGAAGGGGCGTAGCCTCGGTTAAATGGGTGGTTAAATGGGCGTAGCCTCGGTTAAATGGAGAAGGAGCGGGACATCACGCTACAACCCCGTTTAATGCTATTTTAGGGGCATGCCCAGCGCTCCCCAAGCAGCGTTCCCCTCCTCTACTCTCCGTACGGCATCTATACAGTGATCACCCGCGGGAGGGACAGCGGTAAAGTATCTGAATAACGGGACTGTTCCGCTGGAATCGCGACAGTTGGGAGGTATGTAAGGGTACTGGCATAATAATGTTATCACTTCTTTTGCTGTTCACTGCTGCCAAACTCTACCAATGTTATTTGTAACTATGTAGTTTAATCAGCTACAGCTACACTCAAGTGTAATGGGTCAGGATAAGAAATGTGCATTTAGGCTCAGATTTCTCAAGCCTTGGAGAGTGATAAATAGCATGGTGATAAAGTACCAACCAATCAGCTCCTATCAACACAGTCTGTAACATGACAGAAGCTGGTTGGTTGGTACTTTATCACTGTGCAATTTATCACTCTCCAAGGCTTGATAAGTGTAATAGATTAAGAGGTACATGTACTACGCAGTGATAAAAGTGGAGAAGGGAGCCAGTGGAGAAGTTACCCATGGCAACCAATCAGCTGCTCTGTTTACTTTTAAAGTATGCAAATTAGAAATGTTACATCAATGCTGATTGGTTGCCTTGGGCAACTTCTCCACTGGCTCACTTCTCCACTTTTATCACTGCTTAGTACATGTTCCCCTTAATCTGCAAATTATCAGTAAAACAGTATCATATTGGATGAAGTGTAGAGACATAAATCTGGTAGCTTTGCTGAGAAACAATCTACTTGCAACCTTATTTGCATTATGCCACTAATTACATATTGTAATTATATGCTTTTTTCCTGCAGCTACAATGTATATCTGGATCAATGTTTTGCTACACCATCCCCATTGGTTTCAATGATGCCGAATGACAGTTACAGCTTCTTTACAGGGTAATTTCCCAACATTCATCTCTGCTGACATGTAATGCAATAACAAACAGATAGTGGCTATGGGAGTTAGTGATATTACAGGTAGTGGCTATGAGAGTTAGTGATATTACAGGTAGCAGTTATGGGAGTTAGTAATATCACAGGTAGTGGCTATGGGAGTTAGTAATATTACAGGTATTGGCTATGGGAGTTAGTGATATTACAGGTAGTGGCTATGGGTGTTAGTGATATTACAGGTAGTGGCTATGGGAGTTAGTGATATTACAGGTGGTGGCTATGGGAGTTAGTGATATTACAGGTGGTGGCTATGGGTGTTAGTGATATTACAGGTAGTGGCTATGGGAGTTAGTGATATTACAGGTAGTGGCTATGGGAGTTAGTAATATTACAGGTAGTGGCTATGGGAGTTAGTGATATTACAGGTAGTGGCTATGGGAGTTAGTGATATTACAGGTAGTGGCTATGGGAGTTAGTGATATTACAGGTAGTGGCTATGGGAGTTAGTGATATTACAGGTAGTGGCTATGGGAGTTAGTGATATTACAGGTAGAGGCTACGGGAGTTAGTGATATTACAGGTAGTGGCTATGGGAGTTAGTGATATTACAGGTAGTGGCTATGGGAGTTAGTGATATTACAGGTAGTGGCTATGGGAGTTAGTAATATTACAGGTAGTGGCTATGGGTGTTAGTAATATTACAGGTAGTGGCTATGGGTGTTAGTAATATTACAGGTAGTGGCTATGGGTGTTAGTGATATTACAGGTAGTGGCTATGGGTGTTAGAGATATTACAGGTAGTGGCTATGGGAGTTAGTGATATTACAGGTAGTGGCTATGGGAGTTAGTGATATTACAGGTAGTGGCTATGGGAGTTAGTGATATTACAGGTAGTGGCTCTGGGAGTTAGTAATATTACAGGTAGTGGCTATGGGTGTTAGTAATATTACAGGTAGTGGCTATGGGAGTTAGTAATATTACAGGTAGTGGCTTTGGGAGTTAGTGATATTACAGGTAGTGGCTGGCTATGGGAGTTAGTAATATTACAGGTAGTGGCTATGGGTGTTAGTAATATTACAGGTAGTGGCTATGGGTGTTAGTAATATTACAGGTAGTGGCTATGGGTGTTAGTGATATTACAGGTAGTGGCTATGGGTGTTAGAGATATTACAGGTAGTGGCTATGGGAGTTAGTGATATTACAGGTAGTGGCTATGGGAGTTAGTGATATTACAGGTAGTGGCTATGGGAGTTAGTGATATTACAGGTAGTGGCTATGGGAGTTAGCAGTAATATTACAGGTAGTGGCTATGGGAGTTAGTAATATTACAGGTAGTGGCTTTGGGAGTTAGTGATATTACAGGTAGTGGCTGGCTATGGGAGTTAGTGATATTACAGGTAGTGGCTATGGGTGTTAGTAATATTACAGGTAGTGGCTATGGGAGTTAGTGATATTACAGGTAGTGGCTATGGGAGTTAGTGATATTACAGGTAGTGGCTATGGGTGTTAGTGATATTACAGGTAGTGGCTATGGGTGTTAGTAATATTACAGGTGGTGGCTATGGGAGTTAGTGATATTACAGGTAGTGGCTATGGGAGTTAGTGATATTACAGGTAGTGGCTATGGGAGTTAGTGATATTACAGGTAGTGGCTATGGGTGTTAGTAATATTACAGGTAGTGGCTATGGGTGTTAGTAATATTACAGGTAGTGGCTATGGGAGTTAGTGATATTACAGGTAGTGGCTATGGGAGTTACTGAAATTACAGTTGGTGTCAATGGGAGATAGCAATATAACAGAATTTCCATTTTCCATGATATCTGCAATTCTGCCTGTTACAATTGGTAACATGTGTGATAATGTAACCCCTACTATTAAATATCAGGGGGTTGCTATGCTATTGAGTTCTCACTTTTTGCCACCCTCTACATTGACAACGGCTCTCTCTCTCCTGTCTTGGTGTCCTCCTTGACTCTGCCCTCTCTTTCTCCCCCCAAATTCAGTACCTCTCCCAAACGTGACCTTTTGCCTCTGTTATATTTCTAGTATTAGGCTTTTTTGCACCCTGGAAGCTGTTGAAACTCTTATTCAAGCCCTCATCAGTTCTCACCCAGATTACTGTATCCTCTCTACCCTCTCGAACTTATCTGTTCCTTTAAAGCTTATCTGTTACTTGAATCCTATACTCTGCTCCCTTCTCCCTCTTGTTGTGTCCCCAAGTATCCCCTTCATAATGTGGGATCCTCTCTCCTTATTGTTCAATATGTTCAGTGTAATTATGTACTTAATTAAATTCTGATTACTTCTGCATCTGTATATATACTACTCGGTTCTTGACGCTCCCACCCCCCCAGTGTATGATGCCATGTAACCTATTTGGCACCTTATAAGTAAAAGGAAATAATACCTTTAGCCTTTAGCTGAATTCCATGATCATGTAATTCAGTATCTTGAGGGCACAGGGTGACTGTTTTTGTGCAAAGCACTTTTCAGAGCTAACTACTCATATCTTTAAGTAGAAACAAATCTGAGCAATACTTTTTGAAAAAATATATAATTTGCTCTGCTTGGTTTAGAGCTACACTGATTGGCTTTCCGTAAGTGCTTGTACATGACGGGTGTACCTGAGAAGTGGCTGGGTGCAAGAGGATTTGGATTATATTACTGGAGTCATCCTAAATTATGTTGGGTGAAAATAAATCTCTGGTTAAGGTAACTAATATGGGGGCTAGGGTGGTGAGGAATGGGACAGATAAACACTTTAAGAGGTTTTAAAATATATCAGGCCCATTTCTGAGTTGGATGCAAAGTGGCGTGGACAGCCGCAGTAGCCAGATTTACTTATGCAAATGCTAGTATACGGTACATCTGTCTTCATGCCTATGGTCACACCGTCCACAATTTACGTCCTTCAGTATTAGTATTGGTGCTTAAACCTACCCCATTCAGGGTGTACATGATCCTACAAACAGGCTTCCTTTCTCTGGGTCTAATTCAGACCTGATCGTAGCAGCAAATTTCTTAGCAGATAGGCAAAACCATGTGCACTGCAGGGGGGGCAGATATAACATGTGCAGAGAGAATTAGATTTGGGTGGGGTGTGTTAAAACTGATATCTAATTTGCAGTGTAAAAATAAAGCAGCCAGTATTTACCCTGCACAGAAACAATATAACACACCCAAATCTAACTCTCTCTGCATATATATATATATATATGCCCCCCTGCAGTGTACATGGTTTTGCCCATCTGCTAACAAATTTGCTGCTACGATCAGATCTGAATTAGGCCCTATGGGGGTCATTCCGAGTTGATCACTCGCTAGCTAGTTTTAGCAGCTGTGCAAACGCTATGCCACCGCCCCCTGGGAGTGTATTTTAGCTTAGCAGAAGTGCGAACGGTTGTATCGCAGAGCGCCTGCAAAAATTTTGTGTAGTTTCAGAGTAGCTCAAAACCTACTCAGTGCTTGCGATCATTTCAGACTATTCAGTTCCGGATTTGTCATCACAAACCCACCCAGCGTTCGCCCAGCCACGCCTGTGTTTTTCCTGGCACGCCTGCATTTTTCCGCACACTCCCTGAAAACGGTAAGTTGCCACCCAGAAACGCCCACTTCATGTCAATCACTCTGCGGCAAGCAGTGCGACTGAAAAGGATCGCTAGACCCTGTGCAAAACTACATCATTCGTTGTGCCCGTACGTCACGTGTGCGCATTGCACCACATACGCATGCGCAGAACTGCCATTTTTTAGCCTGATCGCTGCGCTGTGAAAAAATTCAGCTAGCGATCAACTCGGAATGACCCCCTATGTACGCATGATTCAAACTAGCATGGAAGTCTGACTACATGCCCAAGACACTCCCATGACACTCCCACAAAATGGATATTTTCAGTTCTCTATCTCCTCGGATTATGAAATCTATCCAATGCTCTCATAGCCTCTGCCCATTAGCATATACAATGTTCTACACATGTGCAGTCTAAAAATATAAATTAAATGCATCTGCATGACACTCAGCGAGCGAGCTGTATCAAACCTTTAGAGACAAAAAGTACCAACCAATCAGCTTCTAGCTGCCATTTTTTTCAAACACATCTTGTAAAACGCAGTTAGTAGCTGATTGGTTGGTACTCTTTCTCCACTTTATCTCTCTCTATAAATTTGATACGTCTCCCTTAGAATCAGGCACATTATCTTACTTGCATGGATAGCATATTACCCTAAACAGTTACAGTGGTGAATCATAGTTCTTCTACTGTATATTAGTTGCTGATCTCACCCCTCATCAGCGATATATGTTTCAACTGCTTACATTTTCTTACCACTTTTGTGCAATATAACTATTTATGTTCTACTATACTGTAGAATCAAAAACATGTCTAATAGTGAAAATAACACTTGTTGACAGCATTATCTCCAAAAATGGATTAAATGCTTTATTATTAAAGTAGTTTGGTGTATTGTGGTTCACAGGTATGAAATAACTAAGGTACACTCTTCTTCCCTTCAGATGTAGCATTCAAAACAAGACTACACTTATTTCCAATGGTGTCGGAAAAGCTGCCAGATTCAGCTTCAAGTCTTTCCGCTTTGTGCAGCAAAGTATGCAAAAAACATCATCAATATATCTGCACTGCATAACAAGGCTTTGTGAGCCCAATCAGTGCCCTGTAAGTTATCACCAGTGTTAAATAAATTAATTTATATATTTTGCATAATTCTTTGTATTATATTTGATATCCTTTTTTTCTAAGACATGCCCCAGTTCAAGAAGAAAGAGGGAGGCTAATGGAGGTGGTAGTGCTGCAGACCCAGTGATGGTTTCAAGAGGACCAATTTATATAACAAGTAAGGGTTATATTTGATACATTATTTTTACATAACTGATATTTTTTTCTTAGAATTACTGAAAAAGTAAAACTGAATGACTGGAAAATGTTTATAAATAAGGAATTTGTAATAGTATTGCCCCCCCCCCCTCCCCATTATAACTTTGCACCTATCTACCATGCTTATAGAGCCTGACAAAAGATGCACTTGAAAGTTGGTACAGTTGTGTGCCAGTTGCAATTGTAACAATTATATAAATGTTTCTGTTTTGCATTGTGATGACTTCTAAAACAATATTTGGCCTCCAATAAAAGAAGCCTTATCATAATTTTGAGACTGAGGAAAGGCATGAATATAAACCTTTGAAATAGGTGAAGGATGCTCTTGAAAATGCCAATTACTGTACATGGCAGCCGTGTGAGTCAAAGAACCACCCACTGGCAAAAATCAGGATGCTTCTGTGTCTCTTCACCTTGCTGACCAATACAACTGCACTGAGGAGGCCAGCACAGGCAGAAACCGATCTGTAGGGTGATGGCTGGGTGTCTGCAAAAGCCATCTCATGTTCAAACAATCCAGTGAGTCAGGAACTGATATGATTCACAATCTCTTGATGTATCTGAAAGTACTCATGTGTGCCACTGGTGTAGATAACTTGCCTGCAGGTTATGTACAGTAGTACTAGCATTGTCTAATACATTGGATTTTACCTTACAGACATCAGCCAAGGTCAGTGTCGGACTGGGGCATGTAGGACCCACCGGGGAAATGCAGTGGTAGGGGCCCATGTTTAGGGGTGTGGCTAGTCCACAGAGGGGGTGTGGCCTGCCACCTCATTGGTATTACTAACCATTAGAGTGTGCAACATCTGGGCCCCTTCACAAATATATACCATAAATTCAGCTGCTGCATGCACGATAATCTACCAGATTAATAACAGCAATGAACTGTAGAAAATACACCATAGTCCAGTATAAGGTAACATATGTATGATGTATAATTCAAGTGCGCAGTCTGGAACCTGATACTTAGAGCAGGAGGTGGGCCCCCAGGCAGTGGGGCCCACCGGTGCTTTCCCCTGTACCCCTGTAGGCCAGTCCAAGCCTGGCCAAGGTATTCTACACTATTAGCAGGAGAAACTGTGTGGAAATGTTTTCCACTTACAGATAATGCTCCTTACTATATTATCCCCATGGAGTAAAATGAATATGCTGATCCTCACTCTGTTGGAGAACTCAGTATGTCCAGTCCTTTATAACATGTGCTGTACTGTATTATAGGGATCTGAATGGACTGGAATACCTAACTTGTTATATTAGTGACCGTTGCTAAAAAGATTACAACCCCTTTAGTAACATAGATAACAATGACATAATACTGTAGATATTAAGATGATACAATCTGTAATAAAAAGGCTAGATACATGCATAATACTACAGTATATATGGTTCAGGTAATGTTAATGTAATGACACTTCAAGTCCAGTATGTACTATTGGAATGTAACTAGAAAACCTAGATACAGGTATTGTCATCCCACAGTGTGAGAATACAGACACAAGTATAAGAATAGAAGACATTTACTAAGCAGTGATAAAAGCGGAGAAGTGAGCCAGTGGAGAAGTTGCCCATGGCAACCAATCAGCACTGAAGTAACATCTATAATTTGCATACTATAAAATGATACAGAGCTGCTGATTGGTTGATGGGCAATTTCTCCACTGGCTCACTTCTCCGCTCTTATCACTGCTTAGTAAATGTCCCCCTATATTACAAAACATGCCATTCTCTAAATACTAACATTAATGTGTAAGCCCTAACTTTAATATTACAGTTAAAAATGTAATAATTTTAACAGCCTTTCTTAGACACTGACTGTTGATTGTGTTAACCCTTTTCCTGCCGGGCAGCGGAGTACAAGATTGCAAATATGCGCTAAACTTTGTGAAATGGTCCTAATATCACTTATTTAAGGCCTTTAGATAGTGGTATCTTTCCATAGAGGGGTGCTTGTTATTTACAGATACTGTCTGTCTTCACTTATTTGTTTAACATGTACATTCTGATGTTTGGGCTTACACCCTATTCCCAGTGTTACATGTGGCCCGTGTGCTCACATAATGGATACACCCATGCCATGTATACATGACATTGCTTATTTACTGTTTTGCAGACAAGGCAAGTCAGGATTCAGAAGTGTCCAGTCTATCAAGTGGTAGCGGTAAGTATTTTGAATATTCAGTATTTTCTTTTATTTAGGTGGCACCACAAGCGTAATGTAGCCCCATATAAAGGGGATAAAACATATAACAAACTTACAAAAGTACATTAGACAGTGAAAAGCAAGTTTAGACTTGCATACATTAATAAATTGCTGGGTGCATGTCCAAATACTTTCAATGTACAGTACAGTCCAACCAAAATATATATACAGTATGCAACAAGTAGATTAAAACGTCTGTTGCCACATAAAGGTAAAAAAGGAAGGTGCCATGACATAATTACATAAATACAACCAGCAAATAATATAATTTTGTAGAGGAAATAATAGTAGAGGAGGCTTTGTTTGCCAGAACTTACAAATTAGGGAATGTGAGAGGGATGCAGTGATGAAACTTGTTAGTGGTGGGCCCAGGTACAAAAATTTATTTTGGGCCCTCCTCTTCTGACCCACCCCAAGTTCATTATATGCCACATGTTATTGGGTAACAGGGAGAGGCAAAGGATGACAGGGAGAAGCAGTGGGTGGCAGAGAGAGGCACAGAGTGACAGGGAGAGGCAGTGACAAGAGTACAATCACACAGTCCTGTGTGGAGACCAGGGGGGTGTACCTTGGTGATGGTGGGTGTTTAAAGTAGAGTGTGCACTGCACATACTATAGTCTTCCTGTCTTCCAGGGAGGCCGCATGCTCTATCCCAAGATGGCCACCAATATCACAAGTGAGACTAAGCAGGGGTCATCTTATTTCTTATTTCTTTACTGTATAAGTCTATTTAGCGACATGGAGGGAGACAGCATCTCCTATTTAGCTCCTATGAGAGAACTTAATACCTGCCATAAAGCTGTTCCAGCATCCCTGCACAGCTAACTGTTTCCAGTATACAGTCACCATCTGGTGAGCTGTATGAATCCATGATCCTGTCCAGATCCGCGCTATCACCAGAGTACATGTGACAGTGGATATGGCTGTACCCGCTTTCTAACAATAAGCCAACACCACTGGTTAAGTAACTGGTCTGTGCATAGTTTGAGTCATCCACGGGGGTGTGCCTATATAACTCTGCAATATCAACACCTGCACACAACAGTGGAAGCACAGCAGCCACTATCCTATCTGTGAGGGGGGGGGGGGGGGCACACCCCCTGTACTTTCCTCAGTTTGGCACTCGGTCAAGCAGGCTCTGACAGCACCAATTACACCAGCTGTGAGCTGCCTTTAATTCACGGTCAGCTGTAATTCAGGAAGAATGCAGCAGTACGCAGCTGTGATCATCAGTGCTGAAAGGCAGGAGACTCCCCTATCAGTCCGACTCAGATGGCAAACTGATTTGGCTGCACACACACAAGGCCAGACCCGCCTCCCTGAGATAAGGGGGAGGTTCCTCAGGCAGTGGGACCAACCCTGCTAGCATCATTGAGGACAACTGTATGACTTTGCTCAAAATGGTTCTGCAGGGGCCCAAGGGAAAACTCATTGCTGGTCTGGGCAGCAGTGGGCCCCTTAAGGAGCCCGTACACTAGACGACCTGTAAATGATGCATTCTCGTTAACGATTTCTCTTGAACTCCCCCAGCAGCTCCCCGGCAGTCCTGGGCAAACGATATAGTACAATACACATAAGATAATAGGAGTTTAATTACCTACCGGTAAATCCTTTTCTCGTAGTCCGTAGAGGATACTGGGGATCCATTTAGTACCATGGGGTATAGATGGGTCCACTGGGAGCCCTTATGCACTTTAAGAATTTGATAGTGTGGGCTGGCTCCTCCCTCTATGCCCCTCCTACCAGACTTAGTCTAGGAAACTGTGCTGGAGGAGACGGGCATGGGGGGTCATTCCGACCCAATCGTACGCTGCAGTTTTTTGCAGTGGTGCGATTGGGTCTGAACTGCACATGCGCCGCGACCGCAATGCGCAGGCGTGTCGCTGTCCGGCAATGGGAAACGCCAGGCAGCGTGGGATCTTACGAAGAGTGCAATTGCAGCGGCGATCGCAAGGTGATTGACAGCAAGAAGGTGTTTCTGGGTGGCTACTGACCGTTTTCTGAGAGTGCCGTGGAAAACGCAGGCGTGTCCAGGCGTTTGCAGGGCGGGTGTCTGACATCAATTTCGGGACCTGACAAGCTGAAGTGATCGCAGTGGCTGAGTAAGTTCAGAGCTACTCAGAAACTGCACAAAAACTTTTTGCACAGCTCCCCTGCACAAGCGATCGCACACTTGCTATGCTAAAATACACTCCCCCATAGGCGGCGACTATCTGATCGCACAGCTGCAAAAAACTGCTACCGTGCGATCAACTCGGAATGACCTCCATACTTTGAGAGGATATAAAAGGACAGTGGTGAGATTCCGAACCAGCACACACAAACAAGAGGAAAGCCATGCTAACCAAACTTGAAACAGGAACAGCAACAGCTGAACCAACCAACAATACTTAACCAAGTAACAGTGCAGGATGAACGAAGCACCGGCCGGGCGCCCAGTATCCTCTACAGACTACGAGAAAAGGATTTTCCGGTAGTTATTAAAATCCTATTTTCTCTTACATCCTAGAGGATACTGGTGATCCATTTAGTACCATGGGGAAGTACCAAAGCTCCCAAAACCGGGTGGGAGAGTGCTGAGAGTCCAGCACAACTGATTGACCAAACTGAAGGTCCTCAGAGGCCAAAGTATCGAACTTGTAGAACTTTGCAAACGTGTTCGAACCTGACCAAGTAGCTGCTCGGCCGAGCTGTAAGGCCGAGACACCGCGGGCAGCCACCCCATAAGAACCCACAGACCTAGTAGAGTGGGTCTGTACAGATTTAGGAACCGGCAAACCTGCCGTGAAATAAGCATGCTGGATAGTGAGCCTTATCCAGCGTGCAATTGACTGCTTTGAAGCAGGACACCCAATCCTATTGGAATCGTAAAGAGCACACAGTGAGTCCGATTTCCTGTGACAAGCTGTTCTCTTCATATACACCTTCAAAGCCCTCACAACATCCAAAGACTTTGAAGTAACATAGGTGTTGGTAACAACCGGAACCACAATAGGTTGGTTGATGTGAAACGCAGTCACCACATTAGGAAAAAATTGCTGATGATTTCTGAGTTCAGCTCTGTCCTCATGGAAAATTAAATAGGAGCTCTTGTAAGACAACGCCCCCAGCTCCGGCACACGTTGGAGTGTGACGGTCTTCCACATAAGATATTTTACGTCTACCTCCTGTAATGGTTCAAACCAGTCCGATTGGAGGAACTGCAGCACCAAATTGAGATCCCAAGGTGCCGTGGGAGGCACAAAGGGAGGTTGGATGTGGCGAACACCTTTCAAGAACATCTGGACCGCAGGGAGAGAATCCAATTGTTTCTGAAAGAAAATGGACAAGGCTGAAATCTGGACTTTTATGGAGCCCAGACGTAGGCCTACATCCACACCCGACTGCAGAAAAAGCAGAAAACGTCCAAGATGAAAATCTACCAAAGAATATTTTCTCCTCTCACACCAAGAGATGTATTTCTTCCAAATACAGTGGTAATGTTTAGACGTTACCCCTTCCTGGCTTGGATCATAGTCGGGATGACCTTGTTAGGGATGCCTCTCCTGGCTAGAATCAGCTGTTCAACTTCCATGCCATCAAACATAACCATGGTAAATCTTGATAGACGAACGGGCCCTGTTGCAGAAGATCCTCGTGAAGAGGTTGAGGCCATGGATCTTCGAGGAGCATCTCCAGAAGGTCCACGTACCAGGCCCTTCTTGACCAGTACGGAGCAATGAGAATTGCTTGAACCTTTTCCCTTTTTATTCTTATTTGAGAATTCTTTGAATCAGAGGAAGTGGAGGAAACACATACACCATCTGATAGACCCATGGACCCGTACACCATCTGACAGACCCACTGCCACTGCCTTTGGGTCTCTCGACCTGGAACAATACCGCTTGAGCTTCTTGTTGAGATGAGAGGCCATCATGTCAATTTGCAGATATCCCCATCGACGTGTCAAGCACCTGAACACCTCCAGGTGAAGGCCCCACTCCCCCGGGTGCAGGTCGTGTCTGCTGAGGAAGTCTGCTTCCCAGTTGTCTACTCCCAGAATGAAAACCGGCGACAATTCCACAGCGTGTTTTTCTGCCCAGAGGAGAATTCCTTACACCTCTGACATTGCTACTCTGCTTTTCATTCCGCCTTGTTGGTTTATGTACGTCACTGCCGTCACATTGTCTGACTGGACCTGAATGGCCCGATTTTGAAGAAGATATGAGGCCTGCAGAATGGCGTTGTATATAGCCCTGAGTTCCAGAATGTTGATAGGAAGGACGACTTCCTGACTTGACCATCTTCCTTGAAACTGCACCCCCTGGGTGACTGCTCCACAACCTCTGAGGCTTGCATCTGTGGTTAGCAGAATCCAATTCTCAATCCCAAACCATCGGCCCTCGATTAGGTGAGAAGTCTGTAGCCACCACATGAAGGGAGATTCTGGCCTTTGGCGACAGACGGATCCTTGGTGCATGTGAAGATGCGATCCGGACCATTTGTCCAACAGATCAAGCTGGAAGGGTCTTGCATGAAACCTTCCGTACTGAAGAGCCTCGTTAGAGGCCACCATTTTCCCCAGAAGGCAAATGCATAGATGCACTGATGTCCGGGTTGGCTTCAGGACATCCCGAACCATTGAATGGATTACCAACGCCTTTTCCAACGGAAGAAAAACTTTCTGTGACTCTGTGTCCAGTATCATTCCCAGAAATGGGAGCTTCCGAGTTGGCTCTAAGTGAGATTTCGGGAGATTTAGAATCCACTCGTGATCCAGGAGTAGTTTGGTTGTGAGGCCAATGCTGTTCAACAACCTCTCCCTGGACGGTGCCTTTATCAGAAGATCGTCCAGGTACGGAATTATGTTCACTCCCTACTTGTGAAGGAGAAACATCATCTCTGCCATCACCTTGGTGAACACCCTCGGTGCCGTAGAGAGACCAAAAGGCAGGGCCTGGAACTGGTAATGACAGTCCTGCATTGCAAACTGTAGATAAGCCTGGGGAGGCGGCCTGATCGCAAGGTGAAGGTACGCATCCTTGATATCCAGAGACACTAGGAATTCCCCCTCATCCAGACCTGAGATCACCGCTCTTAGAGACTCCATCATGAATTTGAACACTCGTAAGTATGGGTTCGACGATTTTAGATTCAGAATCGGCCTTACCGAACCGTCCGGTTTCAGTACTACAACCAAGTTGGAATAATATCCCTTGTTTTGTAGATGAGGTGGAACTGGAAAATGACCTGAGTCTGTACCAGTTTTTGAATGGCATCCTGTAAGGTTATACTTGCCTCTTGTGAAACTGGTAAGCCTGATTTGAGGAATCTGTGAGGTGGGAGCTCCTGAAACTCCAGTCTGTAGCCCTGGGAAATAAGATCTATGACCCAGGGATCCTGGCATGAACCTGTTCAGATGTGACTGAAAAATTTTAGTCAGGCTCCCACCCGCCAGTCCTCCAGGCATCACGGTCCACCGTCATGCTAAAGGCTCTGAGGCAGCAGAGCTTGAGCTCTGTTCCTGAGAACCAGCAGCTGCTGTTTTCCGTGGTTTACCTCTAGTTCCTCTGGTGGCTGTAGAAGAATCTCTGGTTTTGCCCTTAAACTTGGCAGCCCGTAAGGATTGTAGGTTAGGTCCTGATTAGGCCTTCCTGGCTGGGGGAGCTGCAGAAGGAAGATACGTGGACTTACCCACAGTAGCTTTGGAGATCAATTTGTCTAGTTCATCTCCAAATAAGGACTCTCCTGTGAATGTTAGGCCTTCCACACCTTTCCTGGAGTCCGCGCCCGCAGTCCACTGGCGTAGCCATAAGCCCCTGCGAGCTGACACTGTCAGAGCAGTGGTGCGTGCACTTAGCAAACCTACTTCTTTTATGGCTTCCACCATAAAGTTTGCAGAGTCCTGTATATGTTGCAGGAGTAAAACAATCTCCCCCCTAGATAAGGAATCCAACCCCTCAATTAGGTTATCTGACCATTTAGGAATGGCTTTGATAATCCACGCACATGCTATAGTGGGTCTCTGGGCCACCCCAGCAGCCGTATACATGGATTTTAGTGTGGTCTCAATTCTACGATTAGCCGTGTCTTTCAGGGAGGCTGCACCAGGGACAGGCAACACTATTTTCCATGACAGCCAACACTATTTTCCATGACAGCCTGGATACTGATGCATCTCTGGAGGAAAAGGAAAGGATGAGAGTAACCTTTTAGGAATTTGAAAATTCTTATCAGGATTAACCCACGGTTCTTCAAACAGGGTATTCAGTTCCTTTGACATGGGAAAAGTGACTTAGGACTTCTTTTTTACATTAAAATAAGATTCCTCACACTCCTCTGTCACCTTATCAGGAATTTGCAGAATGTCTCTGATAGCTTCTATAAGAGCCTGTATTCCCTGTGACAGAGCAGCATCCCCCCCTCTGAACCCACCTCCCCTCCTCCATGTCTGACCCATCATCATCAGAGTCAGACTGCAGGATATGGGCCAGAGTACGTTTTTGCGGACAAATGGCAGGGGACTGAGACACTGGTTTGGGGACTGAGACTCTGTTCATAAACTCATCCACAGACTGTCTTAAGTATTGCTTCTCATTCTCATTGCAGGACAATTTAGTAGAAATATGGGAAATCATTCCTTTAATAGAATCCAGCCATGCTGGCTCTGCCCCGCTAGCCTGGGAAGGTACACTGCACTGAGTACACTGTAGTGAGCCCCCTGGGGAAGAGGAACACTCTGCCGTACATGAAACACACTCTTTGCTTGACATATTGTAAATGTGACAGCACACACACAGGAAAAGGTTAAGAGCACAATTAACCCACAAAGAGCCCTTCCAGGGAGACACACAGGTATTATGGAGCCAGCACACCGCGCCCATAACGCTAATGCCAAGCTTAGCCAGGTCGCAGACTAAGTACCTAGATTGGGGACTTAGTACACTAATAATCGCTCCCCCCTGCTAAGGCCCCCTGGTACCGCTGAGGTAAGCTGGAGTCACTCCGAAGGAGCTGCGCGTCCCTGTCAGTCAGTGTCTGTGTCCACTGCAGAGGAAAAATGGCGCTGGGGAGCTGCTGGATCTGCTCATAGTGAAGCCCCACCCCCTCAATGGTGTGCGGTCTTCCTGCTTTTTTATACTGGCTGAGGTAATTTAGTGCTTAAAATGGAGTCATAACCATTTTAAGTCTGTGTTTGCCAGTGTGGGTACTGTGTACAGTGTACTGCGACTCAGTTCGCCCCCTCAGAAGTGGAGCGTTTGCACTAAGTCGGGGATGCAGTCCGCCCCGGTTAGAAGCCGTGCATTTCCGTACCCTCATGTTGCCATAATGGCCGGCGACCCGCTAACCGGGATGACGGCTTAGTACTCACCACTCTTCTGGCTCTGTTAGGGGTGGCGTCGTGCTGCGGGAATGCACGCTCGCCGTGGTGGGGCTTGCAAATTGTTCCCTCAGAAGCTAGTGTCCTGTCAGGGGGGAATAGGATAATTAACCCTTCAAGAGGTTGATGATTTGCAGTTTGATCCATCGGAAATGGTCAAATCGCTCATAATATCGTCTAGTGTATGGGCACCTGAGGCTGGT
Source organism: Pseudophryne corroboree (assembly GCF_028390025.1). Lineage (NCBI taxonomy): Eukaryota > Metazoa > Chordata > Amphibia > Anura > Myobatrachidae > Pseudophryne > Pseudophryne corroboree. Next base: position 267,959,294 of record NC_086453.1, on the reverse strand, counting down.
GATATAAGGAAAGAAGAGTGGTTGAAAGTTCTTAGGTGAGTGAGAGTAGTTTGAACCTGATTCCAGAAAGGACAGGGAGCCAGCAGAGGGACTGGCTAAGTGGGGCAACCACAGAGAGAATAAAATGAGGTAGGTGGAGGTTTTGAAGATACGAGCAAGAGGCAGATTAGAAGGCTTATGAGAAGGTTGAAGCAATCAAGGAAAGAGATTATAAAGGCTGAATGAGAGTTTTAGTGACTCCCAGGTTGAGAAAGGGTCTGATCCTGGAAATGTAACTGAGGTAGAAATGGTAAGATTGGGAAAGGAACTTAATGAGGGGGGTGAAAGAGTGAGCACTATGACAGAAGGTTTGTTGGGCAGGGGCGGTGGGAAGGTATTGTCAATGGAAAGAAAGGTACCAAGGAAAGATGTTTAGAAGGACAAGAGGATCAAGGCAGTGGCGTCTTCGCCCCCCCCCCCCCCCCCCCCATCCCCCATAATTGGCACTATTAAAGGGATAAATGTGCGCGCGCCGAAGGCGCGCTCTGCAAAATAGGGGGTGTGGCTTCGTTGGGGTGGGCGTGGCTTCACATAAAGGGGCGTGGCATTGCAGGAAAAGACTACGTTATACCCCAGTTTTCCAACCTGCACTCCAAAAAAGAAAAGAAAAAAAAGAAAAGAAAAAAAAAAAAAAAAAAGAAAAAAAGCGCCTCTATGAGCCTAAGCTGATGTGCTGTTCGCTGCTCTCAAAAATATAGGGTATTAGCAACCCTACAAAATCAATGGAAAACAAAAAACAGAGAGAGCGCAAACAGACTAAATTAATAGTATTTAATTAAAACTACACAAATAAAACAATATAATTGCAATTGATAAACATAAAACTAATTAATATAACATATCATATAAAATATGAACAAATGGGATCCTCCAGCTTGAAGTCCATTAAATGCAATATGAATTCCGAATTCTACGGTAAAATACACTCCTTTGATTCAGAGCACTAAATCCATCAATTTGTGTTTTAAAACCAAAGTGAATATTAATTCTGCAAATCATTCATTTCTCTAAAAAGTTATTAATTCCGGAAAGTCACTTTTTGTTAATTGACAAATGTGCCGCTTGCTCCAGCACTTTAAATTCCAAATGGGTAGCAGCTTTAAATACGGAATGCCGTCTTCCAGTGTGTTTTACAGCGGCTCTGTCTACCGCTCTCCCTAAAACACACTTTGGAAATCTTTCAGTGAAATAGCCGCTTACCACACCCGGATGAATTCAGCTTCACGACGCTGGAAAACACCATACATCAGACGGCTGCACCGCAACCTCACAGATGGAATGTATGACGGCCACGGTCCCCGTTTGGCAAGGCGGACCAATGCAGGTGGCTGTGATGTGAATGAATCCACTGGTGGGCTGCAGAAATTGTAGAAGATGATGGATTTAGCAGCATAAATGGAGAGTGCCGGGATCCCAAGTCCAACAAGACCCTGACGCGTTTCTCGACCTACGTAAACTGGTCGTTTCCTCAGAGGGAGAAAGTATTCGGTTACCACCCAGTCTCCACTCTTATAGGGACCGGGGATTAATTAAATCCTAAGTGCAATCATCTGAGTATCCACCTGTTTGAATCAATTACTAGGAGTGTGTGTGTATAAATCTAATGGTACATATACTCAAATATATATATACACAAATCAATCGTACTTCCTTTAAATCGGTTGACACAAAAGTAATTAATATATTCTTAAATTATTACAACTTAAATGTATATAATATATAATAAATATAAATAAAATAATATAATATAATAATAATAAATAATAAATAAAATAAGCAGAAATTAAACAAATAAACAAATGGCAGATAAATATCTAATAGAGGAGACAGCAATACATTCCTACATGTAAATTGTATGTTCATATAATTTGTTTATAAAATTCACATATACAAAAAAGTGAATAAATACAAATAAATACGTATTTAAAGCTGCTACCCATTTGGAATTTAAAGTGCTGGAGCAAGCGGCACATTTGTCAATTAACAAAAAGTGACTTTCCGGAATTAATAACTTTTTAGAGAAATGAATGATTTGCAGAATTAATATTCACTTTGGTTTTAAAACACAAATTGATGGATTTAGTGCTCTGAATCAAAGGAGTGTATTTTACCGTAGAATTCGGAATTCATATTGCATTTAATGGACTTCAAGCTGGAGGATCCCATTTGTTCATATTTTATATGATATGTTATATTAATTAGTTTTATGTTTATCAATTGCAATTATATTGTTTTATTTGTGTAGTTTTAATTAAATACTATTAATTTAGTCTGTTTGCGCTCTCTCTGTTTTTTGTTTTCCAACCTGCACGCCCAGACGTTAGCCACCACTGGAAAGAAAAATAATCCTGATTCATGCCCCTTACATTATTTGTAATTTTTCCTCCTTATAGTAATGCCCAGTATACATTATGCCACATACTGCAATGGCCCTTAGACATTATGCCACACACAATAATGCACATGACACAATATGCACACACCGTAATACCCCCGACACATTATGACAGGAATCGCAATGCCCGTTATACATTATGCTACACACTGCAATGCCCCTGATACATTATACCACATACCACAATGCCCGTGATATAGTATACAACACACCGTAATGCCTGACACATTATGACAGGAATCGCAATGCCCGTTATACATTATGCTACACACTGCAATGCCCCTGATACATTATACCACATACCACAATGCCCGTGATATAGTATACAACACACCGTAATGCCTGACACATACCGCAATGCCCGTTATACCCTATGCTACACACCGCAATGCCCGTTATGCATTATGCCACACTGCAATGACCGAGACATTATACCACATACCACAATGCCCGTGATACAGTATGCCACACACCGTAATGCCAGTGACACATTATGACACGCACCGCAATGTCCGTGATACATTATGCCACACACCGTAATGCCCATTACACATTAAGTCCTACAGTAAGGCTTCTAATTACTTTTAAATTACCTGCTCGTTGCCAGGGGTTTTCATGCTCAGGGTGTCATGCTCGTTGCCAGGGGTTTCATGCACTGGGTGTCATGCTCGTTGCCAGGTGTTTCATGCACTGGGTGTCATGCTCGTTGCCAGGGGTTTCATGCACTGGGTGTCATGCTCGTTGCTAGGGGGTAGTGCTTGTTGCTAGGGCTGTGCTCCCAGTGCCACATATGTCCCCAGTGCCAGATATTACCCCACGGTGCCAGGTACTCACATGACCCCAGTGCACAATATAGCCCCCCCCTATGTGCCAGGTACACATATACCCCCCCAGTGCCACATATGCCCCCAGTGCCAGATATTCCCCCTCAGTGCCACATATGCCCCCAGTGCCAGATATCCCCCCCAGTGCCACATATGCCCCCAGTGCCAGATATTCCCCCCCAGTGCCAGCTATGCTCCCAGTGCCAGATTTCCCCCCCCCCAGTGCCACATATGCCCCCAGTGCCAGATATTCCCCCCAGTGCCACATATGCCCCCAGTGCCAGATATTACCCCCCCCAGTGCCAGATATGCTCCCAGTGCCAGATTTCCCCCCCCCCCCAGTGCCACATATGCCCCCAGTGCCAGATATTCCCCCCCAGTGCCATATATGCCCCCTCCCCCGCCGCCGCTGCTGCTCCCCCGCTGGTTTGTGTTGGAGGGACACGGAGGGCACAGCGCGCGCCTCTCCTGTGTCCCTCCTGCATCATCTCCGGCGGCCGCGGGTCTAATAAACGAAGTGCCGTTCGTGAGCTCTGATTGGCTCACGAACCGGCACTTCTTCTATTAGACCCGCGGCCGCCGGAGATGATGAAGGAGGGACACAGGAGAGGCGCACGCTGTGCCCTCCGTGTCCCTCCAACACGGCGGGGAGGGTTAGTAGGAGCAGATTGACATGCGGACGCTCGTCCGCATGTCAATCTGTGCTAAATCAGTGGCGCCCCCGCAGCCCCTCGCCCCCAAGCCACCGCGAGGGCTGCGGGGGCAGTAGTTACGCCACTGGATCAAGGATAGAACTGAGGAAAGTGAATGGGAAGGGTGAGAGAAGGTAAATACTGAAGCATCCATGTACACCTATTGTCAAATTGCATCAAATTGCTTCACTTAGTACTGACGTCATCAAAAATGACTATGTTTGGCAAATCTACATCTCTATTGCATCATTAATGTGCAGCTACTCATAACCAATACATAAAAGGTGAACTTGCAGATAATAGCAGTGCAAAAAGATGCAAATCAGTGGAAAAAGAGAAGATACCAGAGACGATATAACAGAGATGCGCCATTCATCCCACAACGCTGTATCATGCACATTTACACTGAGACAACTGCAACAGAAGCGGTAATTCCTAGTACACTGGAAGTATGTTCGTGAGCACCTGTGGTGCATAAAAGATGCAACAATTGGTCATGTCACTAGTTCTAAAGGGCCCTACACATTGGCCGTTCCGCCACCGAGCTGCCCGACGGCGGATACGGTCGACGGGCGACCCGGCAGCAGAGGGGCAGTGACGGGGGGAGTGAAGTTTCTTCACTCCCCCCGTCTCCCGGCTGCATTGAAGTGCAGGCAAATATGGACGAGATTGTCCATATTGGTCTGCATGTACAGCCGTCGGGGGACCAGCGATGAACGAGTGCGGGGCCGCGCATCGTTCATCGCTGGAACCTCCACACTCAAAGATATGAACGGTATCTCATTCATTTATGAACGAGATTGTTCATATCTTTGACTGATGTCGGCCAGTGTGTAGGGCCTATTAGTCATGCCAAGCGCCTTACGCCATATGGTGCAAAAACACTAGGTGAGTGAGGGCACATCTGTAGGTGGTTTTACTTATTAATAAATTCAGGCTATTTAGCATTCAGAAAACAGTACAACTGCAGTACAAAAAGAGTTACATTGTTTTCTGTTAAGGAGATTGAAAAAATAAAAACCATTGGGGATGTAGTAATATTTCCACCTAAGTGAATTGTATCAATAGATTCCCTTTATTTGCTAATTCCTTTAGGGTTTGTTTTTTTTATTGAGCAAGCTCTCACTTAAACCTCACACATCAGATGCATCCACGCGCCACTCAAGCACACTTATCTTATAAAATAAAGACACAACAACTGTAATTGGCGTGAAAGGGGTCAGCTTTTATTTTCTAACTGAGAGGAAGGACTATTAAATACTAAAACTAAAATGTAGACTTCCCTCTCTAACTAAGGTGGCGGGGAGAAGAACGGTTAAACATGATAAACGTAACATGGGTGATCAACATCATAATACAGAAAAAACTAGCGATAAAAACATATGTGTGAGGGAGCCTTCTGCCCCAGATGTTCCAGGATCGGCCTCCTGCCTCCATCCCGGACATTGAAAATCAAAAAATCCAAGGACAGGGGTCGACCTTCTGCCACTACCCCTACCCACCAACAGTTGTAGGGACGGAGTTACGCTCCGCCCCTACGGGGTAAAAAATTGGTCCACCGGCCCCGCCATCCACATATGTTTATACCAATTATATGGACCCCACTTGGTAAAGTGATGCCCGTAAACTAATTCAAAACTATGAAATTTACCTAAAAGTACACCCAAACTTCTAACCTTGAACTCATAATTAAAATTAAGTAACCGTTCAGAAACCGGCCAACTGCCAGGTTACCAACCTGCCACCGCCACCGAACTCAAAAAGAACCCAAAAAGCAGAAAAACTAACTAAAGGGACCTAAAAAGCAGAACAAAACTAACTAAAGAGACCGAAAGAGAAAAACTACCTAAGGGGACCGAAGAACGTGAATAATGTCCTCCAAGAAGATCAGCATGCCAGCTGGCGACAAATGCACCCCGTCAGACCAGTACAGTGACGGATCCCGGAAGGAGATACCACCGTGCGGCACGACCAGCCCGCCATGCTGGAGAACAGCACGACCGACAACCGAATTGGCCCGCCTCCGAACTAGGTCAATCGCCCCGGGGTTAAAGGCTCCACGCCAAGACCGCCGAGGGACGATGTCTGACCAGTGGATCAGGCAAAACGGCCAGTCAGCCATAAGTTCCAACAGCTGATGGCTGATCTCGAGGCGAATGTCAAGCCCCGTGCGGTGCACCAGATAGTTGCCACCCAGATGCAAGACCAAAAACAGCGGATACCCAAATCGGCCAACTGCCGTCCGAAGCCAGTCCCGCAGGCCGTCCCAGCGGAGGCCTCTACGCCCCAACTAGCGCACAGCCTGCAGCTCCGGAAACCGGGTTGTGTCGCAGGCCAGAGCCGACACGGACAGCCAATAGATGTATGAATGGCTGACAAACCATATAAAGTGCGGATCTAACCGCCGTCCTGTAAAAGAAGGGTATGACGACGGTTAATAAATGAAATAAAAGATAGCCTTCTTAAATGGGCAACCTAACTGCGTCCCTAAGGGGGGGGTTGGGCCACCCAATTTGACTTGAGGCAAAAACAAAACTTCGTTAGCCGGCAAAAGCCGTAGGTAAAACCAACGATAAAACAAAAATTCCTCAAGGCCCCCGCAATCGCAAAGTGCAATTGCGACGAGTGGCTAGTCCTCAAATGGGCGCACTGGGAGGAAAAGGTCTGATATAGCGTCTGACTGCACCAGACCTCCACCTACCCAGTGCCCGGACTTCGACTTCGGACCAACCCGCCGCAGCAGCTGCTGAAGCAGCGCCGATGCGGAAAGAGTGAGTCCCATAGTCGGCCGGAGAGAGACCCAGGTACAAAAACCAACGTCCCAAAACCGACCGGAATTGATATCTGGTCAACGGGGAACCATCACTATGGACGAGCCACCCGGGAGGCGTTGGAGGCCGAAGGGACGAATAAGCATGGGCCGCGGCAACTGGACAAATGCCCCGCGCACGAGTCCAACCCATTCGAACCCACTGCCCCCTGCCGGCTACGTCAGTCTTGGAGCGCTGAATCCTGCACCACAAACCGTCGGGGTGTACGACGACGTGGGCTGCCAGCATGGGCGAGGCAGAAGTCTGAGAGATGGACACCAGCTCATCCACCCTGAATGCACCGTGGAAGGCCATCGTAAAGGCCGCCATGAAGAGGCGAACTTCGTATCCCGAGGAGCAAATATTCCTAAGGGATCCCAAAATCCGCCTCAGCAAAGCACCCGTGATCGCCAGGTGAATATCCGGGAGGGGCGGGACCGCCCGAGCCCAACCTTTCAACACCCGCCGGAGGAAAAAGGACCTTGTAAAATCCGCTTCCCCCCGAAGCTGCAGAAAGTATGATATACCCGCCAGAATCCTGCTAACAGACGCCCGCGAAATCCCGTCGGAGTACAACATCCAGATGTATTCTAAGAGTAAATCGTGGAGGTCTTACCACTCGGGCCTCTTTCCAGGAGGAAGCGACTCCACCGCTCCCAGGCGGCCCGATAGGCCGTAAAAGTGGCAGGGGCCAACGACCTGTGGGCTAACTTCTCCAATACGGGTGGATGACCTGCCACACATAAGCAGGACAGGATTCCCCTTGGATTAGCGCTGCAGGAGCCAAGCGCCTAAACCGCTGCCAATCGCCGCGAGACAGGGCATCAGCAATTTCGTTACGCACGGCAGGGACATGCTTGGCTCGCAACGTAATGTTGTTCACCAAACATAGCAAGACTATCTGCGCAAGGACCCGCAGGACCGGCAAGGACGTGGATTTTTGGCGGTTTATAGCAAAAATCACGCCCAAATTGTCGCACCAGAAGATAACATGTTTGTTACGCAGGGCAACGCACCACAATTTCAGAACGACCAGAATGGGAAACATTTCCAGCAACAGCATGTTCGTCGTGAGGCCCTTGCTAAGCCAGGCCCGAGGCCAAGGACACGCACACCAACGGCCCGCGAAATAAGCTCCGAACCCGTAAGCGCCAGAGGCGTTCGTGAAAAGCTCAAGGGATGGGCTAGACACGGCTGCCTCCTGCCAAATACAGATGCCGTTGAAACGAACAAGAAAGTCGTCCCAAATACGCAAATCTCTTAAGATTTCGAGGGACAACCTAAGAAAATGATGCGGGCGTCTAACCCCCACGGTGGCCCGTTCCAATTTTCTACTGAAAACCCTGCCCATGGAGATCACCTTGCAAGCAAAGTTAAACAGGCCCAATAAGGATTGAGCCTGTTTGAGAGTGAGCTTGCCCGCAGCCAGCGCATATAGGATGCCGTCGTGTAAGCGCAACACCTTGTCCGCAGGGAGCCTACACAGACCGCCGACGGTATCGATCTGAATGCAGAGGTAAACCAAGGAGGCGGAGGGCCCCTCCGTCTTTTCAGGTGCCACCGGAACCCCAAAGTGTGCGAAGAGGGCCAGAGCCCCCTGCAGCAAATTGACGCAGCGATCCGAGTCTGATGGGCCGATAAAAAGAAAATCATCCAAGTAGTGCGAAATTCCCCGTTCTCCCGTCGATTGCTCGAGACACCAGTGGAGGAAAGAACTGAATCTTTCGAAGTAGGCGCAAGAAACAGAACAGCCCATAGGGTGGCACCGATCGATGTAGTAGCCATCATCTAGCTTAAAACCCATAAACCGAAAGGCAGACGGGTGCAGCGGAAGGAGACGGAACGCTGACTGGATGTCCAATTTACACATCACTGCCCCAGGCCCAAAAGACCGGATGGTGTCTATAGCTAAATCAAAGGATAGGTAAACAACCCTACACTGCTCATAAGGGATGGCATCGTTAACCGATGACCCCAGAGGACAGGAAAGATGTTGGATCAGTCGAAATTTTCCCGCGGTCTTTTTGGGCACTATGCCTACAGGGGACAAAACCAAATCTGGCAAGGGGGGTTCCCGGAAAGGGCCTATCATTCTTCCTAACTCCACTTCAGCCTCCACCTTCTAGCGGAGCACGTCCGGAAACTCCCGAGCCGAGCGCAGGTTCGTACCCGCCCCGGGACCCACCCGTCCATGTATCGGCAAGGGGAAGCCCGACGCGAAACCCGAGTGCAAGAATTGGGCGTCTTCCGGCCGCGGGTACCATCGCAGCCATGGAATGAGCTCCTGAAGTCTAATTGGGGTGGGAGCTGTGGCCAATGCCAGAGGCCGCGGGAGCACGACTCTGTCGGGTCTGTGGTCCGGAAGCCCCTCCGATCGCTGGACTGGGACAGTACTTAATCCCGTGGCCCCCGCCACATCTGATACAGGAGTGACGAAAACGACACCGGCCGCCTAAGTCACATTGGGCATTATTAAAAGCGAAGCATTTACCTTGCCCTGCGCGCCCTGAACCGCCGCGAAAGCCGGCCAAACGAGAGGCAGGTCGGTTTGCCCAACGCTTCGCTGTGCCGACTTCCTCAGTGCCGGCCGAACCCTGGGTCAGTTCCGAGCACAATTCCACATCTTTCTTACCGAAGTTGTAGATCTGCCGCCCGTGTTGTTTGCGCCGAAAATCCTCATCATAACGACGACAGGCCGACCCTTTGTACTTATGGTACAGCACGTGTATGAGGAATTGATACCGCACAACGTTCATGTGTTCGTCCGGGCGGGTCTCCAGGTAACAAGCAGCAAAGATCAACATACATCGCACCCAATTCGGGTAGGACCGCAAAGCGTCCTCGCTGGCCTGCCCTTTTTTCTTAGCTGAAAGTAAGTCTTTGCGATCGTCACTAGTAAGAGCGAAAATATTTACATATTGGCCCTTACGGATACGGTCCTGGACCCGGGGCCTGAGACCGCATTGCACGGCCGTATTAGCGCAGTGCACGGTGTCCGATTCCACCGAGACTTGGGAGGTGGACGAGTTTGAATACCGACGCTCGCGCCGTCTGCGACGCTTAACCCTGTGCAAGCCGCCGTCGGAGGACAGACCCTCCGAGGACGTGGAAGCAAGGGAAGAGTCCGTGTCCCGACGCCTGCGGCTGCGCCTGCTGCGCTTGCTAGAAACCCTACGCGCACTGCTGCCTACGCTAGAGGAGCTGGAGTGAGTACCCGCTCCCGAGCCGCTATGGGGTGTTACCGCGCTCCCCCTGGACCAGTCGGGGTCCAATGAAGACTCACCTGCACGAGAGGGAACACCGTCCGTCCCAACGGCCACCGAACGACTCGAGGATGCACCGGCAGACTCCATTCCAAAAACGACTTCCGTGGCTGGGGAGACAAAAGAGACATCGTTCCCCAGCTCCCCCACAGGACCCGCAGCCGCTGGGAGCGAGGCAGGTGGGGGAACCGTCGCGCCAGGGGACAGAAGCGGGGTAAGAGATTGCGCAATGCTATCCGCCAAAGAAACAGCGGGCCGCCCTAGTCCCCCGGGTACGGAGGATAACAAGGGCGCCACCGCCGACACAACAGCGGCACAAATGGCGGACAGAACGGTGGCGTCCACCAAGGGTACAGCCGCAGTGGCAGGCATAGGAAAATCAGAGTCATGCGCCCCACGGGAGGTTCATAAACCCCCCGTTGGAAGCAAGGACCCGGACGATCCCTCACTGTCGGGCACCACGGTACAGCTGTCCTGCTGCGAGGAACCTTGCGCAAACCGCCAGTGCCGCGACCTCCTCCTATCCCGAGCATTGGCCGCAGGACGAGAAACCGGAGAGTCGTCACTACTGGAAGGAGGCAGCGCGACGTCGGAATGAACGCCGTCCGCAGCGACGTCGGCAGGCAATGACAGGACGCGGGGAGGGGAAGAACGGTTGCGGGTTAGCTGCAGGTACCACATACGGATGTACCACAGGCGGGTTAGCTGCAGGGACCACATACGGATGTACCGGCCTAGGGGATCCCATAGGGGGTGTTAATTTATTAACTAGCGTATGCAGAAGCGTGGAAAAAGCAGCCCACGGTGGGTCATTATGGACCTCCGTTGCCACAGTCCCACTGGGGGGCAAGGAGCCCCCAGAACCAGAGCAGAACGCCCCCTTCTAACCGGCCCTGCCCTATCCGCAACAGGCAACGGGAGATGTGCAGCAGCAGAGCGGGGGCGACGCCCCGCTCAGTCAGGGGGGGGCGCAGGCCGGACCTGACCGGCCGAGAGGGGAGAGCCGGCCAGATGGGTCAGGCCTCATCTGGGCCCCCCAGCTGGCAGGATGAAAATCAGCACGCACGCGCTGCCTAGACTGCATGTATCTGGCAGCCGCGTGACCCCCCGCCCGCCCAGTAACCCCAGTAGTGGAGCCCACATGTGGCTGGGTGCTGCCCCACCTGGTGGCCGCAAGCCGCCGATCCGCGGGCCGGTAGCTCCGTCCCGGCCCCACGTGATCGGAGCTGCCGCGGGTAGCTCCTAGCGACGGGCTCAGGGACGGCAGAGCACCGTCCCTGGCAAGCCACCGCGTGCGCCCTCTATCCCCCTGTGCTCCGTCCCCCGCCGCGGCTAGCAGCGGGGACGGAGAGCGCACTCGCGGGGGAGCACGAGCGAGCGGGCGGCCGAGCCCGGCCGCGGGCGGCCCGAACCTCACTGGCAGCCGCAGCAGGCACTCCCCGTGCCGGCTGGACATCAGAGGCGTCCAGGAGCCGGGCGGGGAGGCAAGAGTTGCGGCTGGGGCGGATTCTGGCGGCCATAGAGAGGTTCAGGATGCACAGGGGAGCACAAAGGATAGGAAGGGGAAATATAGGAAAAGAGTAGAGGGGATAGAGAAGGGCAAGGAACAGAGGAGAGCGAGTGAAATAAGTACAAAGGGATATTTAGAAGTATGAGAGAGAATAAGGGTATAGGAATACAATAAATGGGAGCAGTACTTGCAGGCCTCACGAGAAGAGCTGGAAGAGAGGCAGGAAGTACCCGGTCAGCAGCCTATATGCATGACATGCCAGCCCCTATACATGATCCAGCCAATCAGCCCCTCGGACCCTCTCTCTACGTTCCTCCCACCACAAAACATTAACCCCTTCCAAGCCAAGGTGATGCATAGAGCGGCGCTGCGGAAGCCCAGACGGTGCGTTTATGCTGCTATGGTCACATTATGTTCCCTACGCAGTCTTTCTATTTACATGAAATTAGCATAAATCATACTTCGCAATATCTTGGGAGATCTTGGATGGGAAGATCCAGTGGGAAGGGTACAGGGGGCATGGAGTTGGGATCTGCATCTTTATGGGGTCACTTATCCGCAGCGCATTTACCACCTGACCTACCCACCATCTACAGTCGGCAAGCAATCAGCAAGCGGTAACAAGAAACATTTCAGGGGTATGCATCTTCTCATCAATGCATCATTGCAGTGTGGTATTATACATAACTTACTCTAGTCTACTCATAACATAATTCTATTTCTTCAGGAAGAGTTTTATATCTTTTAGATTCATAGACATAAGGCCATGTCATCCTATCTATAACTGAGTAATGATTTCCCATTGTTTCCCACTGACTACAGACACAAGCCACCTGGCAGAGTCCCAGACAGGAATCATTGTTGGCATCATCACTGCTGTCATTCTAGGATTTGGTCTTCTCGCTATAAGTTTCATGCTGTATAAAATGTATTACCGCCGTCGCTCTCAGATAAGTGACCTGAAAGGAAAGAATGATGCTTACACCAAACAAGCACCATAATAATTATATGGAAATAAAAATTAATTACTTGGATGAAAGCAGTATGTCCTACTGATGAAAAATGTACACTGCTGGTGTGTACAATGTATAATGTATAATCTATAGTCCTTATAATAAAATGCAACTCAACCATTGTATTAATAAAATTCTTACACTTTGTTTTGCACATTCTTTTACCCATACCTCGTAACAAAGCCCAACCAGAAAACAAGGCCCCATGTTTGCACTAATATATGGGAGGTGGCAAGAGAGAGGCTGCTGTCAGACAATACTGTGGTCGATGTATAGTCACCAGAGACGAAAGAGGTCAATGGGAAACTCAGATACACCCGTTAACGGGTGTGAAAAAGGGTGGTAGCCTCAGGTTATAAAGTCCGGGGGGTATTCAATTAGAGTCCTTTTTCTTGCCCGGTATTTTAGCTGTTTTTTGGACATTAACACATAGAATCAGGGATAATTCCAGGACATAAGTGTTTATGGGTTCACTGCACCCGAAAAACGAGTTTTATGGTAAGAACTTACCTTTGTTAAAACTCTTTCTGCGAGGTACACTGGGCTCCACAAGGATAGACATGGGGTGTAGAGTAGGATCTTGATCCGAGGCACCAACAGGCTGAAAAGCTTAGACTGTTCCCAGAATGCATAGCGCCACCTCCTCTATAACCCCGCCTCCCTGCACAGGAGCTCAGTTTTTAGTTAACCAGTCCAATGCAGTAGCAGGAAAAGAGACGACAACGGTCAGTAGCCATATACACCACACTCTCACGTCAGGAGAAGTGTCAGCGGCTAATGCCATACCAACCCAAAGAAGCTAAGTGCGTCAGGGTGGGCGCCTTGTGGAGCCCAGTGTACCTCGCAGAAAGAGTTTTAACAAAGGTAAGTTCTTACCATAAAACTCGTTTCCTGCTGCAGGGTACACTGGGCTTCACAAGGATAGACATAGGGGATGTCCTAAAGCAGTTCCTTATGGGAGGGGATGCACTGTAGCGGGCACAAGAACCCTGAGTCCAAAGGAAGCATCCTGGGAAGCGGCAGTATCGAAGGCATAGAACCTTATGAACGTGTTCACTGAGGACCACGTAGCCGCCTTGCACAATTGTTCAAGGGTCGCACCACGGCGGGCTGCCCAAGAAGGTCCAACAGACCGAGTAGAATGGGCCGTAATGTGAGCAGGAGCTGATAGACCAGCCCTCACATAAGCATGTGCAATCACCATTCTAATCCATCTGTCCAAAGTTTGCTTGTGAGCAGGCCAGCCCCGTTTGTGAAATCCAAACAGCACAAAGAGAGAATCAGATTTCCTAACAGATACAGTTCTCTTCACATAGATACGGAGAGCCCATACTACATCCAAAGACCGCTCTTTGTGAGACAGATCAGGAGAAACAAGTGCCGGAACCACAATCTCCTGGTTAAGGTGGAACGAAGAAACCATCTTAGGTAAATATCCGGGACGAGTCCTAAGAACCGCCCGGTCACGGTGAAATATCAGATATGGGGAACTACAGGACAAGGCACCCAAATCCGACACTCTTCTAGCTGAAGCAATAGCCAGCAGAAACACCACCTTAAGGGAAAGTCACTTAAGATCAGCTGAATCAAGAGGTTCAAACGGAGACTCTTGTAGCGCCTCCAAAACCACCGACAAATCCCAAGGAGCCACAGGCGGGACATAAGGAGGTTGGATACGCAACACACCCTGAGTAAAAGTATGCACATCAGGTAAGGTCGCAATCTTTCTCTAAAACCACACCGACAAGGCAGATATTTGAACCTTGAGGGAGGCCAGACGCAGGCCTAAGTCGAGGCCCTGCTGAAGAAAGGCCAACAATTTGGCTGTACTAAAACTTGGAAGCGTCATAATCGTTAGATGCGCACCAAACAAAGTAAGAATGCCAGACCCTATAGTAAATCCGAGCAGAAGCCGGTTTCCGTGCCCGCAACATAGTTTGAATGACCGCCTCAGAAAAACGCCTTAGCCCTCAATACGGAAGCTTCAAGAGCCACGCCGTCAAAGACAGCCGGGCTAGGTCCTGGTAGACACAGGGGCCCTGAACGAGGAGGTCTGGGCGTTGTGGAAGTAGAATTGGATGCTCTGTCGATAGGCCCTGCAGGTCTGAGAACCAGTGCCGTCTGGGCCACGCTGGAGCTATGAGAAGCAGAATTCCTTTTTCTTGCTTGAACTTCCGAATTACCCTGGGCAGAAACGACACCGGAGGGAACACGTACGGCAGCCGAAACCTCCACGGCACCGCCAGCGCATCCACGAATGCTGCTTGAGGATCCCTTGTCCTTGCTCGAGACGCCATCAGATCTACGTCTGGAAGGCCCCCCTTTTCCACTAGGAGTTGAAACACTTCTGGATGGAGGCCCCACTCGCCGGCATGCACGTCTTGACGACTGAGAAAGCCCGCTTCCCAATTCAGGACACCCGGAATGAATACTGCCGATATGGCCGGTAGATGGCGTTCCACCCAATGTAGAATCCGTGAGACTTCCTTCATTGCCAAACGGCTTCGAGTGCCGCCTTGATGATTTATGTAAGCCACTGTGGTGGCGTTGTCCGACTGTACTTGAACAGGTCGGTTCTGAAGTAAATGCTGCGCAGGTTCAACGCATTGAAGACCGCCCGCAATTCCAGAATGTTGATCGCGAGGAGGGATTCCTCCTTGGTCCACCGACCCTGAAGGGAGTGTCGCTCCAGCACCGCGCTCCAACCGCTTAGACTGGCATCTGTCGTCAACAGGACCCAGTTGGATATCCAGAAGGGACGGCCCCTGCACAATTGTCGGTCCTGGAGCCACCAGAGCAGCGACAGACGGACCTCCGGACCTCCGGAGTCAATGAGATCATGTGAGACCTGATCTGGTGAGGCAGGCCGTCCCACTTGGCTAGAATCAGCCTCTGGAGGGGGCGAGAATGGAACTGAGCATACTCCACCATGTCGAATGCTGACACCATGAGGCCCAGCACCTGCATCGCCGAATGTATCGACACTTGCGGACGAGAAAGGAAGCAACGAATCCTGTCCTGAAGCTTCAGGACTTTCTCCTGAGACAAGAGCCACCTCTGGTTGTGAGTGTCCAATAGCGCTCCCAGGTGCACCATGCTCTAAGCAGGGACCAGGGAGGATTTCTTCCAGTTGATCAGCCACCCGTGGGCCTGTAGAAACCGGACAGTCATATCTAGATTACGTAGGAGAAATTCTGGGGATTAACAAGTCATCCAGATACGGCAGTATCCTGACCCCTTGACGGCGGAGTACCACCGTCATCACAGCCATAACTTTGGTGAAGACTCGCGGAGCCATAGTTAAACCAAAAGGTAACGCCCGAAACTGGTAATGGAGATTGCCAATCGCAAACCTCAGGTATTGCTGATGTGACGCTGCTATAGGAATATGCAGGTAAGCATCCTGTATGTCCAGGGAGACCATGTAGTCCCCAGGTTCCAAGGCCAGAACTATAGAGCGAAGGGTTTCCATACGGAACTTGGAGACCTTCACAAACCTGTTCAATGCCTTGAGGTTGAGAATGGGTCGGGAGGACCCATTCGGTTTCGGGACTAGAAACAGTGGAGAATAGTACCCCTGGCCCCCCTGCACAAGAGGCACCTGTACTACGACTCCTGTATCCAGGAGGGTCTGTACCACCGAATGTAGAGTGTTTGCCTTTATCTGGTCCAACGGGACGTCTATTCGGCAAAATCGCTGAAGGGGTCGGCTTTTGAAGGCTATGGCGTAACCTCGAGTGACGACTTCCCGTACCCAGGCATCTGTAGTGGTCTTCAACCATTCCTGGGTATACCCTAGAAGCAGGCCCCCCACCATGGGATCCCCCAGGGGGAGGCCCGCCCCGTCATGCGGCAGGCTTATCGGTCTTGGAAGCTGGCTGACTGGCTGCCCAGGCTCTTTTGGGCTTACCAGGTTTGGAAGTGCGGGTCTGCTTGTTGTATGCCTGACCTTTTGCTTTACCTGAAGGACGAAAGGGGCGAAAGGAAGTACCTTTAGCCTTCGACACAGAAGGAGCGGTACTTGGCAGACATGCGGTTTTGGCCAAGTCAGCCACAATCTTATTTAAGTCCTCCCCAAACAGAATATCTCCCTTGAAAGGGAGTACCTCCAGGGTTTTTCGAGAGTCCAGATCCACAGACCAGGATCTCAGCCACAGAATCTGGCGAGCCAGGACTGATGTAGTAGAGGCCTTGGCTGCTAGGATACCGGTATCAGAAGCCGCCTCTTTAATATAGCGAGAAGCTGTGACAATATAAGACAAGAATTGTCTAGCATGGTCAGAAGAGATTTCAGCTTCTAACTCCAAGGCCCATGCTTCAATAGCCTCCGCAGCCCATGTTGCTGCAATAGTGGGCCTTTGTGCAGCACCCGTGAGGGTGTAAATCGCTTTTAGACAACCCTCCACACGTTTATCCGTAGGCTCTTTTAGAGACGTGATGATAGTGACAGGTAGAGCTGAGGAAACCACCATCCTAGCCACATGCGAGTCTACTGGAGGAGGCGTTTCCCAATTTTTAGACAGCTCTGGTGCGAGGGGATAGTGAGCCAGCATCTTCTTTTGAGGCACAAACTTCTTACCCGGGTTTTCCCAGGGTTCCTGACGTATATCCACTAGGTGGTCAGAGTAAGGTAAAACTTGTTTAACCACCTTCTGACGCTTGAACCTATCTGGTTTCTTAGGTGGGACGGATGGCTCGGGATCATCCGTAATCTGTAAAATCAACTTAATAGCCTCCAAAAGATCAGGAACATCCACATGTGAACTACCCTCAACATCAGCAGTATCTGAGTCAGAATCTGTGGGGTCAGTGTAAGTGCCATCTCCATCAGACGAGGTGTCAGTGACAGCAGTGGATTGTGAGGAGATAAGAGCTCGCTTACAGGATCCCTTGGTCTTAGGCGAGCGAGGGTCAGACTTTTTAGTAGTCAGGGACTGGTTCAACTTCTTCAATTGAGCAGATAAATTGTCCGCCCACGGCGGGTTAGCTGCAGGGACAACATACGGATGTACCGGCCTAGGGGATCCCATAGGGGGTGTTAATTTATTAACTAGCGTATGCAGAAGCGTGGAAAAAGCAGCCCACGGTGGGTCATTATGGACCTCCGTTGCCAAAGTCCCACTGGGGGGCAAGGAGCCCCCAGAACCAGAGCCCACAGCTGCTATATTCTCCCCATATAGATCTGTGGCTTCAGCAACACCAGCAGTGTGTTCCGCCCCAGAACCGTTACCTTCAGAAGCAGACATGATATAACTTGCAGTATTAGGTAACACAGTACAATTGGCAGCAGCACAATACCTCTTACCCAAACCCCTGCGCAGTGTAGTCAGCACAAGCAGAGATATAGGAGAGATATGGTGAATAAAATCACAGAGAAAATTACGTATTAAAGTATATCTTGTGAAATTCTATATAAATATAAAACCTGACGCACCTAGCCCCCTCAGGTTATAGAATATAGGGATAGCAAGTTGAGTGAGAGACACGAAATGGAAACCACTCAGCAAGCTAATGCACACACATATACTGTAGTCACAGTTGTACAATGCAGAAGTTATTACTAACAATAATACTGCACTGGACCAGCTTGTATAGCTATATAGTCAATAGATATAACACTGCACAGTAAGAACTGGATGTATATCACAGGGTAATTGTACTAGAAAACCCTAAATGCACTCTTTCTTAACTAACACTGTCTAAAAGGCAGGTAGAATACTTAATTGTCATGTAAAGTCACAGCGCTGACAACCAGGCGGCTGTACACAGGATGATTTGCCCAAGCAGTCCCAGGAACAGTGTAGCTGAGAGAAATAACGCCTAGACACTGACAGGGAGTGAGGAAGAAACAAATATGCAGCTCCAGGGCGGGAACATTTGCGGGAAATGGTGCCCTGGGGCTGGGGGAGGGGCTCCAGGTCTAAGCCTTATCCCCCTGCTGGCAAAACCACCAGGTACTGTGGGCTACTGTTAAAATGGTTTTAAGAGAAAACCTGACCTGGACCCATGCCCTGGTGATCCAGTGGGATCGCCTGTACTGCCACAGTGTCCACTGCCAGTGCACGCGGCTTGCCTCCCACTGACCGCGCCGGATCGCGATAGAGTACGGGTCCCGCAAGCGGGACACACTCACCACCTCCCGAAGCACGGCCACGTGATCCCGGAGAGCCCCCGTCGTGTGTGCCTGACCATGGAAGAAAACCGGAGCCTCCTGCTGTAGTTACCTGGCAACCAGGGCGCGGGAGTGTACAGCGCCGCTGGAGAGAGATGGAGCTGCAGCAGTGAATGTCAAAAGACATAACACCGCTGCTGCCCTTGAAGTCTTCACTTTTCTTCTAAAAAGCTCTTCTCAGTGCTGCACAGAGCAGCCCCTCTGTTATGTGCCTGCTATCTGCGGCACCAACTACAAAACTGAGCTCCTGTGCAGGGAGGTGGGGTTATAGAGGAGGCGGTGCTATGCATTCAAAGCTTTTCAGCCTGTTGGTGCCTCGGATCAAGATCCTACTCTACACCCCCTATGTCTATCCTTGTGGAGCCCAGTGTACCCCGCAGCAGAAACAGGCAATCTATTGGGGATTTCTTTTTGGGTCAAATTCAGTTCAACATCAGAGAAGAAAGTTTCTAAGATGACCTCTGCCGCACTAAGCGGGTAAGGTCAAATTCCGATGAAATTGGTGGGCACTGGATAGAAAACAAAGTAGAGAAGCCAACAATTGATCAAAGCTAATAAATAACATCAATTAGTAAATAAGAGAAGGCATGTCACTCACAACTAAGATGATGGAAATAAACTTTGTAGCACCAGGCTATTATCCATCACCATAAGGAAACCAGATAACCAAATGCCTTGTGCCTCAAACTACCTAGTGCCTCAAACCACCTAGTGCCTCAGTGCTACCCGACTCAAGGTATGAACATTTTCAGGCAATTGAACACACAAATGAATTTGTATGTGGGGAGGCAGCTAGCATATATTTAATTAGAGATGAGCAGGTTCGGTTTCCTGGAAATCGAACCCACTCGAACTAAGAAGTTCCAAAGCATAAAGAGCCAGTGCTCAGTTCTTTCCACCGGGTTTAGATCTCAAAAAGAGGAAAAACATCATCTACCTGAAGCCGGATCTTGCATGTTTTGGATTGCATGTAAAAGTCCCTCCTCGTGTTCAGGCACCATTTCACACAGGAGATCCGAGGGAGAGGGTGTGTGGGCACTGTGTTGGAACTTAGAAGGAAGGAGTACTAAATTATGGTACTGTGTCATTTTGGACTGTGGGCTGCAGCACTAAACGCCAGCCAGAGGAGTGTACTATGTTGTTCTTGTGTGTTTGTGTAACTTAAAGCCAATAAAAGCAGGGGCACTGTGTCATTTAAAATACACCACTAGGAGCATTGTGTTCTTCCTATTCTTCTTAAAGGATCACTATGTGGGCAATGTGGGGTAGATGTATTAAACCTTGCAGAGGGATAAAGTGGAGAGAGATAAACTGCTAACCAATCAGATCCTGTCATTTTTTAATCACAGCATGTAACATGACAGTTACAGGTAGGTGCTAATTGGCTGATACTTAATCTCTCTCCACTTTATCACTTTTCAAGGCATAGTACATTTCCCCCAGTGTGTCATTTAAAAATGGCATTAGGAACATTGTGCTCTTAAAGGGGCACTGTGTGTGCACTGTCATTTAAAAAAAAATAGGAGCACTGTGCTTGCCCTGTATCATTTAAAAAATGCCCTTAGGAGCATTATATTGTAAAAAAATGTCAATAATAAAACTGGTGTGTGTTCAGTGCCAGGCACTTTGTTAAAAAAAATAAAGTTCAGTAGGTGCTGTACAACCATTACTAGAAGCACAGTGCGTCGCTTTGTCTTGTAATAAAATAAAGAAAATAAATTACTAAAACTTGTCTGTGTTCAGGTTCAGGAAATGTGATTAAAAAAAAAAACATTCAGTAGGTGCCGTGCCACCATTCATTACTAGAAGCACTGTGAGTCGATAAGGATCAGTTGATAAAAGAGCAGGAGCAGGAACCCAGTATTAGTGCAGCGGCTGCTGCAAGGAAAAAAACTAACCTTTTCCAAGAGACCCACTTGTGATGAGGATGAATCCACTCAGTGCACCAGTGTGAAATAACTCTATGACATCTAGTCAGGCCTAAAAGAATTGCCCAAAATGAGTGAGACCTCTATCATGATTCAATCTAATACAGTAACCATCAATAGATTGTACGGTGTACAAGTTAGCATGTCAGACAGTCCCTATGAATACTAGGAGGGAAAAAAGGCAATTTGGAACACCTTGTACAAAGTAGCTTTGCTTTACTTAAGCTGCCCACCCTCTACTATGTATTTGCAAAGAGTGCTTAGCACAGTCAGTAACTTTGTGAGCAATCAGCTTAGGAGGCTACTTCCTAAAAATGTAGAAAAGCTGATGTTCATAAAAGTGAATTTCACAAGCAGACAATTTCCACTAATTACATCAAAGTACAGAGATTTTAATGGTCATTTCTAGTGGTTGATGAGCTAATTAAGTGTGATACACTGAAGAAGTAATGACATCTCCCAATTGTAGAGAGGATTAACAACACTTTTAGCAGCCTTAAGTTCATTGGTAATTTGTTTTGAGGGGGCACAAACAAACCAAGCACTTCAGCTTGTTTGGCAGTCCCTGTCGCTGAAGAGCTTGGTTTTTTAAACTTTGCATGTATTTTTTAATATACAAACAAAGGTTGGTGGGAGGACCCAAGGGCAATTTCACCTTGCACCAGTTTTTTTTTTCATAATGGGGCAGATGTATTAAGCCTGGAGAAGCGATAAAGCAGTGATAAGTGCAAGGTGATAACGCACCAGCCAGTCAGCTCCTGTCAATTTACATATTGGAGCTGATTGGCTGGTGCTTCATCATCTTGCACTTCTCACTGTTTTATCACTTCTCCAGGTTTAATTAATCTGTCCCAATGGGTTGTATTTTTGGGGAGCACTGGCTGCAGCCTTGTTTGCATAGATGTTTTTATTATTACTCTAAAAGGGCCGTATTCACTGCCCTATTTGGGGAGAGATATGTGCTGAGCGAACCGCTCAGCAGAGCGCGATGTGTGCTGAGCGTGCAGGGGGAGACGGGGGCGGGGGTGCTCATTTCACCCAGCGGGTGAAATGAGTGACCTGCTAAATTGAGCCTGCATGCAGGCCAATCTAGCGATAGCGATACACGGGGCTGCGCATCGCTATCGCTGTGGGGGTACACACGGAGAGATCACTGCTTAAAATCTAAGCAATCTAGTCAGATTGCTTAGACTTTAAGCAGCGATCGCTCCGTGAGTACCCCCCTTAATACACTACTGATTTGCAACACATTTTAAATAGAAATAACTGCTGGGTGTTTGTGCACTGCTCTGTTACTTAGTTTAGCCAGTTAGCACACCATTTTATATCTCAACAGAGAGCCCCAACATGCACCATTTACAATCATTAATAACAAGGGACCTGATTCAGATGTGGAGGTGCGCCCACATGTGGGAATGGGTCCAGTGATTGACAGTCTGATGTCATCTGGGGATGCGGAGGTATGTTATCTTTTAGAGGGATCTCAGTTGTTGCACAGAGATTTCCTGGGCTCTCCATGGGAGCCACAAGCCGCCTGATGGTGCCCGGGAAGATCTGATATTGCATCCTAGAACACAGTTGGGATCAGTAATGTAGTAGAGGTGTGACGCATCCTGCTGCATTACTAAATAAGTGCTATCACTGCTGCTTCAACGTACAGTAAGCAGCAGTGACAGCAACATCTGAATCAGGCCCAATATGTACCATGGCTGCCATGGCCTTTGTGATTGGGACAGCACTGAGCTACTTACTACCTAATAGGAAAAAGTAAAAAAAAAAAAAAAAGACCTGTGTATAATCTAAATTTATTACAAACACCAATAAAACATGAAAACATTTAAAAAATACAGAACAGGCAAGGAAACATGCAGGACTCCTACAGGAATTTCCAAATACTTGATTATGGAAGTGTGGTGCAACCTGTCATGGAAAGGGTGTGGCCATAGGCGTGCGCACGGGGGGTGCCTGGTGCGCACAGGCACCCTCTAATGTCCGGCACCCCCCACATGCCATGCTTGCTGCCTGCAGCACAGTGATCGCTGAGCAGTGATCGGAGCCCAGCGGCAGCTTGCAGCTAATTCCTGTGCCTCCCCTCACCGCTGCGCCCGGCACCCGCCGCCTGCTGATAATACTATATGCTGAGCAGGGTCGGCCAAGCTGGGCAGTGTTCAGCCATCCCCCACTCTCACCGCCGCGCGGGCTCACCACTCAGACACGTGCTGCCGCGAACGGAGCTTAGCTCCTATCGGGCAGCATTCACAGCTTCGGTACATGCTCAGAAGCTAATTGCCGGGCGGAATAACCAACGGTACAGCTGATCTGTCAACAGCTGTGCCGCTAGGAAACTGATGATGATGCTACTCAGCCGGCACTGCAGCTACGGCACCTTCACATTCACAGTGGCTAGCCCCTCCCCAGGAACCAGCCAGCCTATCACGGTGCTCAGAGTGGGCTGCATGTATCAGCCCAGCCCTCTTCTTTCTGCTCCTCGCCGGTTGCCTGTCACTGGATTGCCTGCCCCCCTTCTCCACGCTGTCGTGACTTCCTCTCTGCAGCTGCTCTCTATAAGAAAATCCAAGAAAGGCAGGTACCATGGAGTGCTAGCTATACACTGGATTTTAATATGGGGGAGGGGCTGTGTTTACTGGTGGATAATATGGTAGAACTGTGTATACTGGATTTTAATATGAGGGCACTGTGTATACTTGGGGGGGTAATATTGGAGCACTGTGAAGACAAGAGGGTAATGAGGGGCTGTGTATGTTGAACTGTAACATGTGGGTGGCTTTGTTAACTGGGGGGTAATATGAGGGAGGGGGCTGTGTGTACTGGACTGTAATATGTGGGGCACTGTGTGTACTGGGGAGACATTTAGTGTAGGGAGGGGGGCACAAAAACAAACGAAATAGTGGGCACGGGTACAGTACTGTAGTAGTATGTTAAAAGCTTAATGGTTTACTTAGTATAAGTGACACGTACATCAGAAAAGGTAAAAACTGGCATATCATGTGCAAACAAGCCTGTTAGGAGAAAGTGCTACAACTCCATTTTGTTTATCCCTGATATGCCAGTTTTTACCTTTTCTAGCATAGGGCTGATGCAAATGTCAGTGGTGCAACCGATAGTTGCGTCTAATAACCCATAAAGTATGATTTCTGCATCTATAGACAATGACAGTGGGGGTTTTCACCCTTGCACATTCCCACGGATGTACACCAGGGAAGGGCTTTGTAGCAGCAGCAACATAAGTGTTTCAAGCGCAACTGCAGCAAAAGATGGAAGGAAGGCCAAGTTTTAGGATCATGCTCTATGACGAGGTTACTATCCCACCCCCTCAACAGACTACACCCATTCAAAAGACACCGCCCCCATTAGGGATGCATCTAGACATTTCCCAGGCTGGTTTGCCATCCCAATCCGCCCCTGATGCTGAGTGAGTACCCTTTACTGGTCGGCGGCCTCACAGGGGGGGGCTGAAGTTATCTTGCGATGTGACGTGATGATGTCTGTCCACGCTTTCCTCTCACCCACCTGCGCTTTCCTACCGCAGCACTCACAGACTCAGTCTTCATGTGCCGCCACACCACAGGCAGCATTCCTCTGGGGGAGGGCAGGGACCAGGGCTGGTAACTGAAAAAATTCCATCTATATCTACAGCATCAGCCAGTCGCCTCTACCAGCTGCCCAAGGGGGAAGGAGGGAAAAGGGTGGGGGGTGCAGGGCAGGTGTCTGCAGGCAGCAGAGCAGACAGTTCTGCTGCAGCCAGCCAGGTCATATGTGCCGGCGGCATCATTCATCACACCAGCAGGTGACTGGGTTGCTGGGGAGGGGTTCGCTGGGGAAGAATGGGTCTCTGGGAGAGGTTGCAGCAGGTGGAGCTTTTTATCCTGGACTGTGTGCCCGGCAGGAGGACCGGCGCAGCATCATACGTCAGCGTAAGTGACAGGTGTGTGGGAGGGGGGGGGGGGGGTTTGGAATCGACATAGCCACAGTCATATGGCCAAATCTATAAATTTTCTTTGCAGTGATCAAACATGCAGTATTGGAGATCGCATGAAAAATGTGCAAAGATAATAATACAATATGGATGTGACATCAGCATTGAAAGTATATTTTTGTCCTTGCTGTCATACCTATACCACCAGTGGTGAATTTGTAATAAGTTACCTTATGCACATGCTGTGTGGCGGAACATGATGTAACATGAATGTGGCTCATACTGTGTGACATAACGTGAATTTTGGCTCATACTGTGAGGCAGAATATGCATTTTGACTCATTCTGTGTGGCATAACGTGAATAAGGGGCACTACTGTCAGTAGCTGGAGAGCATGGGGATGTATGTGACAAATGCTCGTGTCCTACAGAGGGGTCTAATGGCAGAGGCAAATGTGGCTATGAGGGCACATGTGTAAATTTTAAACTTATGTTATGTTAAAACTTAAATGTCTGGCCCCTTAAATCTCCCGTACTTTTCAGAGTGGCCTGCTCAAAATCAGGGTGTAGGTACTGGAAGAGGGGGGGAGGCAAGCGGTGGGGTGTGTGTGGGGTGAGGAGGATTGCATATGCAATTAGGCTCACCACTCCCTAGTTCCGCCACTGGGTCATGCATAGGTTGGGGAAGCATAAGCAATAGAACTCAGGGTTATGCCGTAGCAGACGGTCAGTACCGGCTGGTGGTCACAGCATAATGTTTAATTTTATTTCACTGGTGTGTATTATATCTACTTGTACAGTATTATTAGGAACTAGGGAGAAATTAGATTAAGCCATGTGATTTTACTGAGAGAATGTAATATAGTGCTTGACATGTTCCTGGGGGGTGTTAGATACACCCAAAAGGCAGTGCTAGACATGCCCGTCTGGCGGTGCACCCCCTAATAAAATTAGCTGCGCACGCCTATGGGTGTGGCACATATGAAACACTGCTCCGCTTCCATGCACCTTCTCCCTTGTAATGCCACACATACCTCTTTTTTTACTGCATGTATTTTGTCTTTCATGCCGTCTTGTAGAGCACACATGTCCCAGCTAATTGGTGAATTACAAACTCAGCACCACCCTCAATTTAATTCCCTACGCTCCCTTTCCCACGTAATTAATTTCCTCACTGCTGTGTAGTTAACCCCCCCTGTAATGGAATTCCTCACTTCCCCCCAATCACCCTCTATTGCAATTATTTATCATTAAATACATCATTACATGTCACAATAGATCATCATTTATGACCTAGCATTATTTAATAAATAGTGAAGAAATAAATCAGGGGAGTCTTTGTGCTTCACTATTTGGGGGCCTGGATGAATAGCTGCACAAACCTGTGGGGTTACCCAATGCCCCACTACAATAATCAAATGAAAAGGGGAAGGGGGGTTATGCACTTGTATATACACCAGTGTTGTGTAGAAATGCACTAGCTTGACCTAAATTCAATTACTTTATTTGTGGAGTCACAATTCTCCAGTACCAAATTAAGTTTAGGTAAAATGATGAGGGTTCACCTTATAATGGTTAGGAAATACAATGTTGTCACATCAGAAAATAAGCCATACCGAATGAATGTCTATGGGGTTGCTGAATAAACAAAAGTACCAATATTATAAATGTCTGTGGACATTTGCGTGATACATAAAATCTTTGTGTGTGTTCCGTCTGGTGCTGAATACAGATACCTGAGGTATACACATACACGATGATGAGGTAACGCTACATGGGTCCCATTCAGTGATACTCTACTAGGAGTGGTACAAAAAGATAAAACACCTTGAATCTACAGAAATGCTTGTTATGATCTGCTGCTGACTATAGGGTGTTTCTTACACTTAGGAATTTGACATGACAGCAATTTTAATGTACGCCATAAATCAAATTAAAATTATTTTCTCTTTACAGTCAAATTACAGTGAACTGTGTATTTAAATTTTTTTTAAACATAAAACATTTATTTTTGATGTTTGAGTGTACACATATCTAGTCAGCCTGGAACCCAACTGAGTTCTTTGTGGTCCAGGGGGACCGATGGCAGTAAAGGGGTACGTGGAAGGTTCTGTCCTTGCAAGAGTTCAGGCTACTGCCCTTGTGCTGTTTGTTTTGGGCAGGGTAAAGAATATCCATCACATGGTCGACATTCATGACGTAGACCAGAGGTTCCCAAACGTAGTCCAAGGCACCCCAACAGTCCAAGTTTAATATTATATTTGGCTGAGCACAGATGTTAAGTCAAATTGACTGAGGTACTAATTAAGAGGCCTATTTACTAAGCCTTGGATGGAGATAAAGTAGATGCAGATAAAATACCAGCCAACCAGCTCCTAACTGTCATTTTTCAAACCCAGGCTGTGACATGACAGGAGCTGATGGGCTGGTACTTTATCTCCATCCAAGGCTTAGTAAATAGACCCCTAAGTCCCAGTATGCCACCAGCCGGAACCCTGACCACCAGCATGCAGACACATTCTCCCTCTTGGGGGGGGTCCACGACCCCCCTGGAGGGAAAATAAATAGCGTGGCGCACCACCAAGCCTGCAAGGGGCTCATAAGCACTCGCGCAGCTGTCAGTATGCCAGCGGTCGGGATCCTGGCGCCAGTATGTTGGCCCCAAGCCACTCATACTACACCCCAAACAAACCAGTGGTGCATTCCAATTTTTATGTACAGTAGATTAGCCAAAGCAGGGAGGTGCAAAACTACAAAAATCAGACAATTAAAGACGTTTTAAAGAAAAATCAATGGCACCATAAACCTGGTGTTGTCAATGATTAAATCCCATGTTTTATGAGCCCCTTCTTTCAGGCAGATTATTATAGTAGCTCCTAGATGCACCATTTCACTTTGCTAAAACTGGACTTTCATGAGTAGGAGACTGTATTACTATAGGCCTTTGCAAACAATGAGCCATTATACAGTGACAGAGGTCAGTTACAATGCTGCTTTAAATCAGATATACCCATGGGAGGCCATGAGTAAAACATGAAGCCAGACCATTGTGTGTTGTGTATACCAGTCTTATGTTCCTGTAGTGTCTGCGACATCAGTACCTGCTGCTTTAGGCACATGATTATATTTATGTAATCAAGAACACCTCTTGCAATTAATGCTTTTCACAGCAGATTGTATGGTACACTAGTGTTCAGTGTCACTTTCTACAACACTGGTTTGTACTCTGAATAGTTTGAGCCCCATAAAACCTGAGAATCTAATAGAACGCTGTGGGAGGAGGGTGTCATTATCAGTAGTTCCCCTTCTTATTCTTACATTTACAGATATAAAGCCAATTATGCAACACAACTTTGGTCATAAATTACAGCAGGGCTGTCTAGACCATACCATCCATTTATTCAGATTAGTGTCGGCCCATGCCGCAGCTAGAACCACACAGCAGACAGCCATGTCTACCACCTCCTTCAAATTGCCATCAGTTAAATTATATATTACTTGTGGGCACCAGATTTCCTGATGTACTTCAGATGCAGAGGGAATATGCCTACAATTCAGGTAGAGTGGCAGGAACGTAGATGTGGGATTTCCATTGTTGATCAGAGTAATTACCCTTTAACACATTGGTTAAGGGTTTAGCCATTTCAAGACAGTCGTGTCCCAATAAATGGTCAATGCAGTGTAAAAATGTAATTTATTCTTTTTTTTTTTCCTTAAATAAAAACCAATCAGTGCATCATTGCAGTTACAAACACACATAAAAATATAAATAAGTGTTCTCCTAAAAACAAGCTTAAAAAAGAGGCAGTGGATTTTTCTAAAAAATGCTAGACGCTTGGGTCAGCGTCTTGTGTTCACCCAGTGATAACGGTCAACACGAGGACCAGACGTCATAGGTTGTCTGTAGGATTTGGAGGCTTTAGGATAGTAACCTGAAGGCTGATGCCCTTCATTTGGGTAGTTCTTTCTGCGGGGGAACTGGGGCCAAGAATGAAGTGTTTGAATGTAGTCTGAACACTGAAAAAAAAAAAAGATTAAAAGAGAGGGGGGGGGGGGGGGGGAGGGTTTAGTTTCAGTGCTAGTACAGGTAACCACTTTAAACAGAGTCCTGTGCAAGTAGAACTGCTGTCCACACAGCGATCGAGTAATTTTTTTTTACAGTTGCAGTTTTGCAAGTGTCAAGATAAGCAGCAGCTATTATGCAGTAAGATAGGATATGGGCCACAATGATATAGAATAATCATTGTTCTAATTTTTGCTACTGCAAATGCTAGAACTGCCCTGAGAAGGACAGGATGCAGAACTCTAGTTGTGGTGGATGGACCTGATCAAGAAGAAGGTTAAAAAAAAATCAGCTAGTTCTACACAAGTCTGAATCTAGTGAACAAGAGGCGAGGGTTGGAAAAGCCTACAAGTACGCTGTGTACCTCCAGTGGCAGATTTCCCACTAGACATAAGTGACATGTGCTTAGTGGCACTACAGCAAGCAGACACTCCCCCCTGCTTTGATCCTTTTTTCAGGAAGCACCATTGCTAAATGGGGGCTGTGGGCAGAATTTTGAGTGCATGATGTTGGGGTTACTTGCTCAATTGCCATCTGCCAGGAGGCTTCAGACTAAGGACCAGGAGGGAGAGCTTGAATAGCGACATGATATTGTGCCTAAGGGCAGCCCAATTACCAAAAAACTTGCCTCAGTGTACTTCACATATATGGAGGTAGGCAGTTCCCTACAAAAGTCTATTCAATCTTATGCAGGGTTTGCATTAGTACATGCTATTAAGCAGAAGTTACCTGTTCGGACTGCATAGAGTACCTGATAAATGCTGTTGGGATTGCTCACTGTAGGAATAGTCCTGGGTTCCTTTATGGTGGTCTCTTCATCAGATGTCCCAGAATGATAGTCAGAAGTAGCTTTGTCGACAGCAGTGCTAATCCTCCTAGGTACATTACAGTCTTCTTTACCACAGAAACTTGCAATTGTGAAAGGGCAATTCTTCTCCCCATATCTGCAATGAGACAGTGAGTCAATGATAGACGTACTAAGCTCTGTAGAAATGGATAGAGATCAAGTACCAGCCAATCAGTCATTTGTCAAACACCACTTGTAACATGGCAGTTAGCAGCTGATTAAGTGGGAGATGCATTAACCAAACTGTTAAAGTGTCAAACATAACATGGACCACTCACCTACAGCACACCTCAAATGGATCCACCCAGATGGTCATTTCTTTTGGCATGCCAAGGTCATCAAATTTTACGTTGCTTTCTACACAGGCCTCCGCCAAGACTGAATCAACAGCTTGGAACTTATTTATTCTTATGCATCTGGAGAAGATTTAGAGAGAGTTAAATAACCAGGTTCTCTACTAGTGGGTGTAAGAGACATGGCCAATACCTTGCATTAGCTACACATGCTGCTCAAAAGCATTGAGCAAGAGTCCACCGTATTGAAGCCATGAAAGACTTAGACTCTGGTCCACTGAAGAAACCAGCTTTGGGTGGCAGGGATTTGCCCATTAGGCTTCCCACCCAACTTAACATGTTTGTAGATTAATGTAGTAGCAGGTATTTTAGGATGTCACGACCCCTATGTAGTTGTTGATGATACAGTGCCAATGTTTGTGCAGACAGATTTTTTGCAGTTGTGGGAGGAAAAAATAAAATAAAACCCACCACACACACTGAAGTGGTTTCTAACAGTTGTACCAAACCGAAATGCAAATATCTGTATCAGGCCTTGATTTGGAGCATTTTATTTTTTTTAGCATACCAGACAGCATTCAGTTAAAGCCTGGATGGGGAACCTTTGGCCCTCCAGTTGTTGAACTACATATCCCAACATGCCTTGCAACAGTTTTAGCATGGCCAAGTAGAAGAACTTTAGCAGAGCAAGCAGGTATGTGTAGATAAACAGCTGGAGGACCAAAACATTCTCCATACCAGAGTTACAGGAAGGAAGTAACAGTGACCCACAACACTCATACAGAAGGCAAAAATCATAATTACGCACCCTACATCTTTTTAGTTTATTAATTTTTATGCAATTAGGTTATACATATTGTACAGGGTTTTTCAGTTGACCATTTCAGCCACAACATAAAATATCTGAAGGGGGATTTAAAAGGTTAAGATAGACAACCACTTACTATAAGTAGTGTAAACAATTACTCCCAGTCCTGAATGAAGCCATCAGGTTTCTGGGGCCAATCAGGATCATGGGCACAGACACAAGCATCCATATAGTTTCATAGGCTTTGTTAAGCTTTCAATGGATTCTGCCCCTGTAGCCAATGCCATCTGTGCACACCCTACTTTTGATTACTGCATCAACAAACATTAAATGTGCCACCATACTGAGTCTTAAGACTCATTATACAAAACAACATATTTTGGGGATTTTCTACAGCTGGACTGCATAATGCATGGAAACCTACAATTGGCTACCGCCACCCACCTTCTCTCTAGTATGGGCAGGGCAGCACACTACCTTGTCCAAGGTTCCTCCTGCCCACTCTTTAGCACTGATGTTCAAACTTACCCCTTGACCTAGGCTGATAATAGCTTGGTGCATGGTTAAGTCCTCACCAATACATGCGATTGTAGAAGAGCAGTAACACTAGTACTTAAACACTATATGGTATATGTGAGGAAAAACAATTTGTGTTCCCTAATGCACACTGAGTGAGAAATAATACAACATAATAACCAGATAATACGGAGATCTTAGTTGCGTATATATGCAGATATAGGGTAAGCCCCCAGGCCATTCGGCAAGGCTTCTGTCACTGGGGGTCCCTAACACTAGGTATGGGTCCGGGGTGCAGGACCCCATCACGTCGGCACAGG
Source organism: Pseudophryne corroboree (assembly GCF_028390025.1). NCBI lineage: Eukaryota > Metazoa > Chordata > Amphibia > Anura > Myobatrachidae > Pseudophryne > Pseudophryne corroboree. The sequence goes on along the minus strand of NC_086453.1, from coordinate 267,927,865 downwards.
TCGGCTACCCCAGGTCAGCACACAGGTGAAAGTTAATAGGGGCATTAGGAGGGATTGCTGACTCCAGAGTGCCATTGGAGAAGTTAGGGGTGTCTCCAGGTAAGCTGGCTCTCAGATTCTGTAGGAGCCATTATCATGTGGCCTTACACTAGGCATTCAGACCCAGACATATATGTAATTATTTGTGGGGTGGCCCCTGTGTCGGTATGGCTGGGCGGCTTCAGGTCGGCACACCCTAACACTTTATTAACACTTATGATTTTCCCTATCACTTTGTATATATTTTTGTATTCTTTTAATCGCACTTCACTTATATAGCACTTGTGCTTCTTATTAACCCCTATTAACTTTCACCTGTGTGCTGACCTGGGGTAGCCGACCTGTGCCGATGTGATGGGGTCCTGCACCACGGACCCATACCTAGTGTTAGGGACCCCCAGTGACGGAGACGCCTTGCCGAATGGCCTGGGGGCTTACCCTATATCTGCAGATATACGCAACTAAGATCTCCGTATTATCTGGTTATTATGCAGTATTAGTTCTCACTCAGTGTGCATTAGGGAACACAAATTGTTTTTCCTCACACAGAATTACCCCTCCCTTTTAGCACCTGAGTGAGATCACAATCTGATTGAGCAGCTTTCCTTTTTGTGCACTATATGGTCATTTCTTTCACCCTTACAGGGGGACTCAGGTCTCCACTCAAGAGTACAGGGCTGAGCATGTGAAGGCCTAGCCATGGGCTGGTGTGCAGGGCAAGGCTTACTCACACAGCAGCAATGCCTCGGACTCCAAACTCCCTTTAAGCCTTGTGTAACCGCTCAAAGCTTCATTGTAGCATACTACACATCTTGGGCATCCCTGTTCAACGGCATTAAGTTTAGCTGAACACTACTGCATCGGACAGCCTCACAATACTAAGCAAACAAATATACATGTATGTTCTTTGTTCCAGTTACAGCAGCTCTATAAAGACTGAAAGGAAAAGGTGGGACAAAGCCCCTGTGTCACTCATATTGAGAGCACTCAGGGCAAGACAGCAAGGAGCAGGACATAGGCCACATGTGGCCTAGTACTTAGAGTCAGTTACAGAACCAATAATCACAGAAAAGGTTAGCGACTGAATACATCTTACCGAAAAGCTTGTCCTTTAGTTGGATTCTCCACATACCAGTGAGATTTATACCGTGCAAACAGAACGGTGGTCAGCTTAGCTGCAAACTTGTCTATCTGTGCTTTGTTCAGCTTCCTGTGCTTTTTCACCAGCATTGTGATGAAGACTACGGTGGCAGCAATTTCTTCTTGCATGGTTTTTTTTTTTAGTTTTGCACAGGAGGATGGAAAAACTGAAATATATTACATTTATTTTTAAGCCAAATTAGTGCCATCTGGAAGTGGAAAATCATATTGTGCCAACAGTAACAAAATTCATCACGCATCCATTATTAATGGTAGATGCATATGAAAATACATACAGCAGTCCTTCAAGGGTAGGTTATAAAAGCCTCACACTGGGGGCAGATGTATTAAGCCTGGAGACAGCATAAGGAAGTGATAAACCAGTGATAGGTGGAAGGTGCCAACTCACCAGCCAATCAGCTCCCAAGTGTTAATTTATATATTGGAGCCGATTGGGTGGTGCATTATCACCTTCCACCTATCACTGGTTTATCACTTCCTTATGCCTTCTCCAGGTTAATACATCTGCCCCAGATGTTTCAGTAGGTATTTGGGAGCTACAGTCTTGGTTACAGACACAGCCTCTCAGCAGATTTCCCTCATGCTAGTCAGGCACATTAAGCAGAGTGCACAGACAGCCAGTTTAGCACATGGGCAGATGTATTAAGCCTGGAGAAGCGATAAAGCAGTAAAAAGTGCAAGGTGATAATGCACCAGCCAATTAGCTCCAATATGCAAGTTGACAGTTAGGAGCTGACTGGCTGGTGCGTTATCACCTTACACTTACTGTATCACTTCTCCAGGCTTAATACACCTCCCCCAATGCTGCAGATGGTGATGTCCTCTCCCCAGGTCACTTGCACAGGATAGCTTGGTGTATTAACTCAATGTTCTATTCTGATCTTGATGCGAGATGGTGGATTAACCCTCCGTCAGGCGCACCTCTGGGACTCCCAGGTTCAGGCGCAATGCGCCTGTTAGAAAATAGAAATTAGCACCTAATTAACTCTATTATAACGCTTTTAAAGTGATCAGTTACCTTTATTAAGATGTGCATAGAGAGAAAATCGTAGGTTTTACAGGCAGGCAATTTCAGCAAAAAAATCGGAAGAGGAGAAAAAAAAAAAAAAAAACCACCAACCACAAATATAATTTTGAGCATAGTGTGCCCGAGATGCCAACCTGAACAAACCTACATATTTCTGCAAAATATCCACAACCTTTGTAGTTTTTCATAAAATGAGCAAACTAAATAGATGAAAATACGAGGAAAAATGAACCTTCATAAGTCAAGATTTTGGGCGCAGTGTGCCCAGGAGGGTCACTACTGCACTCCACGCAGGCAGCAGGAAAACTGACTAAGGGTTTTCGAGCAGCACCTAGAGATAGGAAGGTACGAGGAGGGACAGGCCCCTGCACCTTCTTGGGGCAGAGAGGGGAGCAAGAACAGCTTTGTGGCACCTGTCAGGCCAGCTGCGCTCAACTGAGGGTTAAAGGGACACTAATCAGGTTACTCACTAATACACCACCATTTGAGCCCTGTCATATTGGAAGCCATCTACTATACATTGTTTAAGGACAGATCAGTCAAAAGCTTTCCACAGAAGTTGCTAAAACTACTGCACAGATTAATGCAGAAGAGTTGATTGCATTTCATCATCATCTATCAGACTGTAAAATACAGTGGCATGTTGGTTCAAGGAATACAGGAATAAAACAGAACAGGGAAAGAATATGAAGGCTGTATATTATACAGCAACATCCTTAGAGAGGCATTGGGTATACATAATACCACTATCAGATACGCAATACAGTAGTGTTTCACAAAGCAGCACAACCTTTGGGTCTATAAGGAACCATTACTGCCAAACAACGTCACTTTCTGACCATTACCTCTGACCCCCACCATGTGCTACTGACCTGACTACTGGTTTCCTCTCTTGTAACACATAACTCTATGACTGAGGATTAAATAGGTAGAGCAATGCATGCTGGGGAGAGCCTGACACAGGGGTCCCACTGATTACAGATCATTTGCTGATCAGCCGCATTTAGCACCAGCCCTGAGATCTGAAGATCTGCACACAGCAAAATGTTAAGGTGCATACACACAGTGAGATATTGACTATCTCTGATTTTGACTTTGCGATTTCCCCTGAACCACCTATATTGACTATCTTTATTTGAGATTTTGATTATGTGAGATTTTGACTAAGAAGTGCCAATTTTGACTATACTATGTCGTCATACCTCCCAACATTACCCTCTCCAGGAGGGACACAATGCTCTGCTTCTGGATTTTTCTCTTTCTCTATGATTGCCAGCACCTGTGTTGAACAGGTTAATGGATAAGAAAGGTGTTTCACCAGAGGTGCCGGCAATCATACATTATGAGGGAAGTCCAGGAGCAGAGCATTGTGTCCCTCCTGGAAAGGGTCATGTTGGGAGGTATGCAATGTACTAGACAAGATCATACCTCCCAACATGACCCTCTCCAGGAGGGACACGATGCTCTGCTCCTGGACTTTTCTCTTAATTTATGATTGCTAGCACCTGTGCTGAAACACCTTTCTTGTCCATTTACCTGTTCAAAACAGGTGCCAGCAATCATACATTAAGAGAATAGTCCAGAAGCAGAGCATTCTGTCCCTCCTGGAGAGGGTCATGTTGGGAGGTATGGACAAGATTGTACACAATATAGTCAAGATTGATTTGCCTGCACAGTCAGTGTACACACGGTGCGATTTGCACTAACTTTCCTTACGATTTTGAGTCTATAGTCAAAATCATAAAGTTACACCGCACTGTGTGTATGCACCTTTACTGAAATCTATGAATGATTACCAGATTACACAATAAATTCTGCTCAATTGTATTGTTGTACAGCATGTCATTTATTTTTTACTGTTTTATACCCCTTTTACACCGCCAACTTCTCTAACACGGGTTATTGCACATGAGCGTGCATAACCCGTGTTGCTGTGCGGCGTAAAAGGGCCCAGTTGGAATAATCCGGGTCGAGTGACCCGGTATTCCAACTCGGGTAGCTTGCAGGGTTCAACCCGGCAAGCTGTGCTATCTAAACTGGAACCCGTGTCGATGCGACCCATTTCCCGTTTACACTGTATGTGATCATGTGATCTCCAAGCGCCGCCCCCGCTGGGTCACCACTGACGTCACCAACCTGGCAATATACCGGGTTGGAATCAGCGGCGGTGAGGGGCTTGAGGTAGGTCGCGCCCGGGAAGCTTCCGTGTCAGACTCCCTGGTGCGACCCGCTATATTCTGTCTAAAAGATGTTTAAATTTGTGCTTCCTTATACACTGTAGACAGAGAAGGGAGTTTTAGGGGCAGATTTATCTAAGCTTGGAGAGAGATAAAGTGGAGAGAGAGATAAAACACCTGCCAATCAGCTTCTGTCATTTTACAGGCTGTGTTTTAAACTCTCCACACTTTTTCTCTCTCCAAGCGTTGATAAATCTGCCTCTTAGCCACAGATTCAACATACTGTACCTCCCAACATGATCCTCTCCAGGAGGGACAGAATGCTCTGCTCCTGGACTTCTCTCTTAATTTATGATTGCCATCACCTGTGGTGAAACACCTTTCTTATCCTTAACCTTTTCAAAACATGTGCAGGCAATCATAAATGAAGGAAAAATCCAGAAGCAGAGCATTGTGTCCCTCCTGGAGAGGGTCATGTTGGGAGGTATGCTGAATAATTCAGCAGTGTATTAGACTGCTCAGTATCTCTGGTACACCAAGTCTGAGCTGAATTTATCCAGTAGCTCATAAATCCTGATTCAGAGATGGCTGCAGTAATCCCAGCTGCTGTGCGAAAGTGCGCTAAAGCTTAGGCTTGCCATACTATCCCATTAAACAGGGACACTCATGAATTACACAGGTTCTGTGGCTGTCTGACTTCAAACCTGCATTTCAGCTGGTTATAATGCGCCAGAGAACCTGTGTAATCCATGAGTGTCCCAGTTTTAAGGGATGGTATGGTAAGCCTACTATTGCTGCAGAAGGCATCAAGTGTAAATAGACACCTTCTGCATGCTTGTGAGATCCACTGCCGAATCTGAAGACGCAGCACTGTATCAGTCTGCATGAACATCCAGCATCTGAGTACCCTCTGCATGTGCAGTACAAAAAACATCAGAGATGTATGTAAACCATCGCTACCCAATACATAAAGCGTTATAGCGCTATAGATAATAAAAAGAGAATTTTGGTGACATTTCTTCCAAAATTCCTGCAAATCTTGACATTTGATGAAAAGAGGGAGCGGTCATATGCCAGCAGTAGCGGATCTTGCCACGGGCAAGCAGGACTTTTGCCCAGGGCGCCGCCTTCCAGAGGGCGCCGGCGCCATCCGGAGGGCACTGGGCCATGGCAAGATCCGCTACTGTGCCCCCCCCCCCCCCCCCCCGCTGTGTCCGCTGTGTCCCCCGCTGTGAAGGGCACTAGATGCTACCCGTCTAGTTTCCCTTCGTGGAGAGGACCTTTGCTGTGCAGTGCGTTACTCTACAGGGGGCACAAATGGGGGCACAACTCAACACAAATGGGGGCACAACTCTACAGGGAGCGTAACTGACCACGCCTCCTGTATGAAGCCACGCCCCTATTTTCCGCCCGGGACGCCAAAAGGGCTAGAACCGGCCCTGTATGCCAGGGATGTGCCAAAATGCATCTGAAGCATAGTTGTAGTCATAACAAAAACTGAAATAAATTATCAGGCGCTATTAAGAAAGTAATAAAAAATACTATATATTTAAATTAATTTATTAGCAGCAATTAGCCCAGTCGTGTCTGTGTGAACACTAACTATAAACGGAACAGCTCAAAAGTACAATTCAACGGATCTCTAGCTTCCCATGTATGCAAAAGAAATTGATGTGGCTATTGCGCTGATTTACATTACTGTTACCAAGCAAAAAATTCTGGCGGAATAAAGATGTAACACTTTTAGATGAAAAATCAGTATCTTGATTTGTACATTTTTGTTTTCCACATAAAAAGTTATTTTAAAACACAATGGTCACACATAACTATAAAAACAAGTAAATAGAATCACATTTAGAAGCACCCAATGTTATATTCCGTTAAAAAGGGGGGGAAAAAGTGTATATAGAATGCAACCACGATTTTTGTATGTATTAAAAAAATGAATGGAAGTCCAGTGTCCATACGTAAAAAAGAAAGAGTAACTGTCCTTATGGAAGCTTACCACAAATGGAAAAGTGCTGTGTATCTGATGACTTACATATAAGCAATCACTCACTCCTGTCTGGATGTGATCACTTCCCGGCTCTCTCTCTCTCCTGAGCCGGAGGTGTTGAATTAGAATTCCTCTGCTTCATGACGGGCCTGTCACATACTGTATTTGGTTTGCGGCAGCAGGTCTTTAGCCGGTGTAGTCTTACCATAAGCGGTACTGCTGGAATGCAGAGGTGATTATTCCCTTTGGTGGTCCACGTCTCATGCAAGAGGGGGCCTCTGTTAGTGTATAGGTGCGGATACCTCCAGACATCCTTGAACTGGGCTGGACGATAGGAATAAACCTCAAGCGGTTTCGCACCTTAGCGTGCCCCTCACGAAGCAGAGGAACGGAGCTGCTAACTTTTTATGTAGAAAACAAAAATTAAAAACTCAAGATACTGATTTTTCATCTTAAAGTGTTGCATCTTTATTCAGCCAGAATTTATTGCTTGGTAACAGTAACTTAAATCAGCGCAATAGCCACATTAATTTCTTTTGCATAGTTGTAGTCATGCTGACTGTCCCCTCTGGGATAGGGTAACTGGGTGGAAGGTACGAGGGGCATGGCACTACGATTGTGTCATTGTGTCCTGCTATACAAAGCTGAGATTCCTATCAGTGTATGATGGGGCAACGATCGAACAATTAAGTATAAATCACATAAACAACGTGCCCAGGCCACCCACTTCACTCTGGTGGTTGCATGAGACTTACCCACTTTTCCAGGTATAAGGGAGAACCACCTGAGATTCAGGAGTCTCTCGACCTTCCGGGAGTGTTGGCTGTACCGCTTTCAGATCGCAATGCCGGGTCGCACCTTGGAATTGAAAACTAGTCCTTCCCGGGTGGGACTCGGCATTGGACCCTACACAGCGCAATCCCGATCCGGCAATATGCAGGGTTGGGTGCATCCGGGGGCGAAGACAGAGCCGGCATCCGGGGCGGATGCGGTGGCGGCGCTGGGAGATGAGATCATCTCCACGCCACCTCTCCTTATGCAGTGAATGGGTACTGGTTCGCATCGACCTGGGAAACCCGTTCACATTATGCCTGACCTAGTAATTACCCGGGAATAACCCTTCTTATAGCCCAGGATGAATTACCGGGTCAGGCGACCCGGGAATTCGTCCATGGCTCCTTTCACACTGCACAGCGACCCGTGTCGACCTGGTAATAGCCAGGTTATTTGTGCTGTGTGAAAAGGGTATAAGTATGTTCTGAAGTGCTAACCTACCCCTAACACTCCATCCCTGAAACCACCTCTGGACTGCCATGTACACCTGTTACTGCTATACAGAGGCTGAGGAACTGGGACATATCTCCAAAAAGGACAAAACACCTGACTGTCAAGATGTTGAGTCCCTTAGAATCAGGACTTTACTGCCTAACTCGGGACAGACGGGAGGATACAATGATACAATGCAGAGAAGCATCCTGTGGCTACTATACAAAACAAAGAGCATCTTTGTGATGGCTATACAGTTCATTCTAATATAGATTAATAATACAGAGACTATTCTAGTGACCGGTGTACAATACAGACAGCATTCTAGTGGTCACCATGCAATACAGAGAGAATCTTTCAGGGGTGGAACCAGTGGTGCAAGTAGTTATTTTTTCTTAGTGGTACTGATAGTAAAAATAGGCGTGGTCATGTGTCATGAAGGAGGCGTGGTCACATGAAGCTAGGGGAGTGGCTACATGACAATAGGTGCATGGCCACATTATGCCACACACCGTAATGCCCCTTGCACATTATGCCAAACACTGTAATGCCCATTACACGTTATGCCACACACCGTAATGCTTATTACACATTATGCCACACACCGTAATGCCCATTACACGTTATGCCAGACACCGTAATGCCTATTACATATTGTACCACACACAGTTATGCCACTGACACCATTTTACAAGAATGCCGCTTATAAATGATGCACCAGCGGTGGGTTGGCGGTACTGCGTACCACCACCATATTTCTTAATGGTACTCCAGTCCGTACCAACTCGTACCACCCTACTTTCAGCACTGAGTGGAACAGTACATTGCAGGCAGTGGTTCCAAAAATTGGTCCTCAAGGCACCCTAACAGTCCAGGTATTAGGGATATCCATTTTGAGAATAAATGTTTAATCAAAATGAATGAGGTAATAATATAGTCACCTGTGCTCAAGCATGGATAGCCTTAAAACCTTTCTATTAGATTGCATAACATTTAGTACCTTTAGTCTACCGCCAGATGTCATATTGAAGGAATTGTTGAGCTCAAACACTGGTATCCCCATCCATGAATGGAGTAACTCTGTAAAGAAAGAAATAAGCCCATAAGCATAAAAATAAAGATTTATTTAAAAAAAATGGTTGTTTTTCGGGCTTCATGTTTTACTATGGGTAATTGGATACCCTCCTATGCCTGTGTCATGGATGATGGTTAGCTATGTTTTATTAAAACATGTAATAAAATGCAATGCCGTAACTAGGCATTTTAGCGCTTTGTGCAAGAAATGGTCATTGGCACCCCCCCACCCATGCAATACAGGGGCAGTGCGCGCTGCAGGCATGCAAAAAATATATAGGGGCGTGGCTTCATGGGGAAGGGGCGTGGCCACAAAATAATACCAATTCATACTACGGTGCACAGTAGTCTCCATTATTCAAATTACGCTGCACAGTAGCGCCACTACACCAGGTAGAGCCCCTTTTTACACATTACGGCAGACAGTGTCCCCCTTTTTATACATTACGGCAGACAGCGTCCCCTTTTTACACTTTATGGCAGACAGCGTCCCCTTTTTATACTTTACGGCAGACAGCGCCCCCCATTTTACACATTATGGCAGACAGCGTCCCCCTTTTTACACATTACGGCAGACAGCGTCCCCCTTTTTACACATTACGGCAGACTGCGTCCCCCTTTTTACACATTACGGCAGACAGCGTCCTCTTATTACACATTACGGCAGACAGCGTCCCCCTTTTTACACATTACGGTAGACAGCGTCCCCCTTTTTACACATTACGGCAGCCAGCATCCCCCTTTTTACACATTACGGCAGCCAGCGTCCCCCTTTTTACACATTACAGCAGACAGCGTCCCCCTTTTTACACATTACGGCAGACAGCGTCCTCTTATTACACATTACGGCAGACAGCGTCCCCCTTTTTACACATTACGGTAGACAGCGTCCCACTTTTTACACATTACGGCAGCCAGCATCCCCCTTTTTACACATTACGGCAGCCAGTCCCCCTTTTTACACATAGTGGCAGAAGAGAGAGAGAGATAAAGAGAAATACTTACCATCTCTCCCTGCTGGCAGTCAGGCTCCTCGTGCTGGCAGAGATCCCGGCGCTGTGAATGCTGGGATGAGGGAACCGCATAGTAGGCAGCTCTGACACGTGGTCCAGGATGCTGACAGTTGGGCACACATGGCAGCCAATACGGAAGGAGAGGGGAGTGCTGCAGTGGCGCTACTACCAATGACATAGCGCTGCTGCGGCTCCAGTCCCCCTCCCTCCTCCTCCATCCCTACCTCCGGCGCTGCTGCTTCTCCTCCAGCGCGGCGCACGGCAAAAAACTGGTTGCTTGTAATGAGTCAATTTGACTCATTAGAAGCCGCTGGCCGTGCGCCCTCAGGGTAACTGCGCTGTGTGCCAGGCACACCTGGCACACAGGTCGTTACGGCGCTGATAAAATGATTAATGAGGAGGTGTGGTGGACATTTTATTTCTATAAGTTGGTATGTGCATTGTTTTTCTATTACTTGGACTCCTGAAACAACATGTTCCAGCAGGCCCTGGCAGGTAGGCAGTTATTGGCTGTCTGGGTTTCCTTAGAGTTCCACAAACGTAAGTATGACTGTCTGTCTTTGACACATTATCCTGGTTATCCCGATTCCCAATTCCAAGGGGGGCAGAAAGGCAATTCTGCACTGGCCACATTTGCCGAGGTGGGGTCCCGCTTATTTATTGCTTGCCCAATTTCCCAAGAGTATTCCCCACCCAGTACTGATCAGGCTGAGGCTGGTATGCTACCACACATCCCACACTATTCATCTCCCTGCAGTTTTGTGACCAGTCCTGACTGGAAAAACCTAGTACTAGTTGTAACTTTTGTGAGTGAACCCCAAGATTTGCACTCCTGTGTAAGTACTAACCATCACAGATGAAGTCACTGCTGCTGGTTACGTTTTCTAGGGAAAGGACAGTGGTGTATTTACCATGGGTTCATGGTGTGCAGTGACACCAGGCTCGTGTGGCATGTGACTGGCAATTACAGGTAAGCTGGGTACACACTGGAGCGTCGGGCATTTGTTCTGACATCAGAATGAATGCCCTTGAGCCTACAGTAGATTCTGTGTACACAGTGGTGGGACTTCGATCATGTTCCGTCCTCCATTATCATATACAAGATCGCTAGTGATATCGCTAGGTTGATGTGCAGCACATCAAACCTACTGTAACACTGTTGCATGCCTCCGTGGGAGTGCGCAATCACCCGTGCACACTCAGTGATGTAGGCGATTTGTCGTTGCAAAACAGCAATCCACCTGACATCGCTCCAGTGTGTGCCCAGCCTTGGCTCAGCTATGTGACCTACAGTACATCTTATTCTCACAAATATAGAGATTCAAAAATGTGTGAATACTATTTGTAAATTACACATTAGCACTGAGGCAGAATACTCACCAAAAACATACTCTAGTCACTGCTGGACCCACAGTCCTCGTTTACAGTGTCCTTGCTGTTCCATATCTGCTGACTGCCCAGTGCCCACTGACCTCAACTGCCAGTGCTGTTGCCATGTGTGCCCAACTGTCAGCATCCTGGACCACATGTCAGAGCTGCCTACTATGTTAACCCCAACTAGGTGTGGTAATATAACCTAGAACCCCTCCATTCCTCCTCACTCTTTCATTACCTACCCTAGTTAATGCACTTGCATCCACAACTCGCGCATCACATCTCCCGCATCTCATCCAGGGCCCTAGGCTAATACAGAAGTCAACACTGCCCCCCCCCCCCCCCTCCTCATCCCCAATTTTGTTGCTTCGATTTTGGCAGCACAGAGGGGCCTCACACAGCAGCACAGAGGGGCCACACACAGCAGCACAGAGGGCCTTGCATAGCAGCACAGAGGGGCCTCTCACAGCAGCACAGAGGGACACTCACACAGCAGCACAGAGGGTCCTCACACAACAGCACAGAGGGTTCTCACACAGCAGCACAGAGGGGCCTCCCACAGCAGCACAGAGGGTCCTCACACAAATAGCACAGAGGGGCCTCACACAACAGCACAGAGGGGCCTCACACAACATCACAGGGGGGCCTTACATGGCAGCACAGAGGGGCCTCACACAGCAGCACAGAGGGTCCTCACACAATAGCACAGAGGGGCCCCACACAACAGCACAGAGGGGCCTCACATAGCAGCACAGAGGAGGATCACAGCAGCACAGAGGGTCCTCACACAACAGCACAGAGGGTTCTCACACAACAGCACAGAGGGGCCTCACATAGCAGCACAGAGGGGTCCTCACACAGCAGCACAGAGGGGCCTCACATAGCAGCACAGAGGGGCCTCACATAGCAGCACAGAGGAGGATCACAGCAGCACAGAGGGTCCTCACACAACAGCACAGAGGGTTCTCACACAACAGCACATAGGGGCCTCACATAGCAGCACAGAGGGGTCCTCACACAGCAGCACAGAGGGGCCTCACATAGCAGCACAGAGGGGTCCTCACACAGCAGCACAGAGGGGTCCTCACACAGCAGCACAGAGGGTCCTCACACAACAGCACAGAGGGGCCTCACATAGCAGCACAGAGGGGTCCTCACACAGCAGCACAGAGGGGTCCTCACACAGCAGCACAGAGGGTCCTCACACAACAGCACAGAGGGGCCTCACACAACAGCACAGTGGGGCCTCACACAACAGCACAGAGGGGCCTCACACAGCAGCACAGAGGGGCCTCACACAACAGCACAGAGGGGCCTCACATAGCAGCACAGGTGTAGTATGGCTGACCGGCGGTCAGGAGACCGCTGGTCAGCTTACCGACGCCGGGATCCCGGCAGCATACCGACGCCGGGATCCCGGCGGGGAGGGGCGAGTGCAGCAAGCCCCTTGCAGGCTCGCTGCGCTCGCCACGCTGCGGGCTCGGTGGCGACCTGTGGTCGCCACTGGTTCTATTCCCACTCTATGGGTGTCATGGACACCCACGAGTGGAAATAGTCCCTGTTGGTCGGCATGCCGACCATCAGGATACTGAGGGGTCGGGATGGTGGAGGAGGTCATGTGACTGTCGGTCTCCCGGCCGCCGGTCACATGAATACCACTCAGCAGCACAGAGGGGCCTCACACAACAGTACAGAGGGGCCTCACACAGCAGCACAGAGGGTCCTCACACAGCATCACAGAGGGGCCTCACATTGCAGCACAGAGGGTCCTCACACAACAGCACAGAGGGTCCTCACACAACAGCACAGAGGGTCCTCACACAACAGCACAGAGGGGCCTAACACATCAGCACAGAGTGGCCTCACACAGCATCACAGAGGGGCCTCATATGGCAGCACAGAGGGGCCTCACACAACAGCACAGAGAGGCCTCACACAACAGCACAGAGGGTCCTCACACAACAGCACAGAGGGTCCTCACACAACAGCACAGAGGGGCCTCACACAACAGCACAGAGGGGCCTAACACATCAGCACAGAGTGGCCTCACACAGCATCACAGAGGGGCATCATATGGCAGCACAGAGGGGCCTCACATAGCATCACAGAGGGGCCTCACTCAACAGCACAGAGGGGCCTCACACAACAGCACAGAGGGGCCGCACACAAAAGCACAGAGGGGCCTCACATTGCAGCACAGAGGGGCCTCACACAACAGCACAGAGGGTTCTCACACAACAGCACAGAGGGGCCTAACACATCAGCACAGAGAGGCCCTCACACAGCCAGGGCCGTCTTTTCGTATGGGCTCAATGGGCTCTTGCCCAAGGGCCCCAAGAGTAAAAGGGCCATAGGCTGATAGCTGAGGGTCCCCTCTTTCCAGGGGTACCAGATTTTTTAAAATCGGCTCTGGGGAACCGGAGATATCCGACTTCAAAGCAGTGGTCCCCATCCAAGCCCATTAATTGCTCTTACCAGCCAGATATCTTTGTTTCTTTCTCACTTAGAGTTGTTCTGAGGGTATATTCCAAAAGCTGGAACTCTCCCATTTCAGTGGACACTGGCAGCTTGTCTCTACTATGCCCAAAACCAGAGATATCAGCCTTCCAGCAGCTGATCCCTTCTCCAGCTCCACACGCTAGGTATGCAGTTTTATATTTTTGTTGGTGGATTGCTCTGGCTCCTGAACTCTGATCCCCAAGTCCCCAGTACCTCCTGAAAGGTGGGACTCTCTAGTTATTTTTATCCCATTAAAGCTAAGAAATCTCTTTCCAGGAACTGGAGATATCTGCAGTCAAACAAGCTGCCCTCCCACCAGAAAATGATGAATATTAAGCCCACTCCACTATCCACCCCTCCCCTGTGTATTAAACACCCCCTACCACCCTGGAAGTCATGTACCAGGGTCCCTTCATTCAGCACAATGTCCCCTTCTACAGTTTAGTGTTCTCCCTCCCACCACATCTGTGCAGTAAAGGAGTCATTAGCAGAAATTATTTTTCCAGGTCCTACATGCTGTGCGGAAGATAGAATACCCCCTACTACCCGCGGGACATCAAAGCTGCCACTGATAGCACCCCCCACCCACGCTGATGGGTGGGTAGGGGCCCCAGTGCATTGCTGTGCCCAGGGGCCTACACTGTTGTTAAGACGTCTCTGCACACAGCAGCAGAGAGGGGCCTCACACAACAGCGCAGAGGGGCCTCACACAACAGCACAGAGTGGCCTCATGCAGCATCACAGAGGGGCCTCACACAGCAGCACAGAGGGGCCCTCACACAGCAGCAGAGAGGGGCCTCACACAACAGCGCAGAGGGGCCTCACACAACAGCACAGAGTGGCCTCATGCAGCATCACAGAGGGGCCTCACACAACAGCACAGAGGGGCCTCATATGGCAGCACAGAGGGGCCCTCAAACAGCAGCACAGAGGGGCCTCACACAACAGCCCAGAGGGGCCTCACACAGCAGCACAGAGGGGCCTCACACAGCAGCACAGGGGGGCCTCACGCAGCATCACAGAGGGGCCTCACGCAGCATCACAGAGGGGCCTCATGCAGCAGCACAGAGGGGCCTCACACGGCAGCACAGAGGGGCCCTCACACAGCAGCACAGAGGGGCCTCTCACAGCAGCACAGAGGGGGCTCCAGTGTAGAGATGTTTTTTATATTGTATGCACTGCAAACTCGAATCACCTCCAGCAGCTGTGACTAGACCTGGAACGCTGCATTGGGGGAGTGTGTATGGAGCCACCATCCACGGCTCTCAGTACAGCCTGGACTGTGTCCTCTGCCTACAGCGATTCAAGCTGGCAGTGCATTTTGATAAAGCTGCCCATAGGCAACTAAACATGTCAGGTTTCTTTCTACCCCTGTGGTCAGTGGGCATAAAGTGTGCTTCAATCCTTCTTCTGGATACTACATTACTTGGATTCCTTATTATGCACCGTCCAAGCATTGATAGTTAAAGAAACTCCTGAACTTGCACTGAAAATCCGCTGGCATCCATTCGGGTCAACGCTAAATTGGAACGAGACCTGATAATTACCTCAGGACCGGTAACTATTTCCACCATTTGGACATTTGCCATTGGTCAGTGACTGAACCATTTACCCAGATCTGGAACCTATTCAGTCTAGGACTTTCTCATTGAGCCCATACAAATAGACCACAAATAAGGGGGTACTAGGACATATGCATTATATCATTTATGATGATTCATTTTTAAACTTACCTGTGTGCGACATGTTTACAGTTATGTTTTAATACTGTATATTTAGCATTAAATGTGTTTTTAAATTTAGGATTACTGTGTGGTTCACATGTGTATCCAAATTTATGTGAATTAGTATTGAGCGCTGTTTTTTATTCATGTCACAAAGTGAAGTGTCTATGGTCAGTCTAACTTGGCACTACCAACCACCGAGGCCGGGTTCAACACATACTTTCCGACTTTTCACAGTGTCCGGGGTCTGGGGGGAGGTAGGCTTGGCTGAATTTAAAAGCAGGTAAAGTGAGGGACAAGTGGCATACTGGCCCACTCTTCTGGGGATCTGGGAGAGCCCCCCAGAAATTATGACTCTACTGGACTTTCCAGGAGATCTGAAAAGCATGGTCTAGCATTATGTTGGTGTCCGCAAGGAACCCTGCAAGGGAGTAGGACTTATCTGCAAGCGCCCCGCAGGCTGCAGCACTCCAAGTGTGTGCTAGATGTGAATGGCAGGGAACTGAATAATCCGTAGAGTGAAGGACCCAACGCAGGACAATAGTATACCATACCTCCCAACATAACCCTCTCCAGGAGGGACACAATGCTCTGCTCCTGGACTTCCCTCTTAATGTATGATTGCCATCACCTGTGGTGAAACACCTTTCTTATCCATTAACCTGTTCAGAACAGGTGCCGGCAATCACAAATTAAGAGAAAAGTCCAGAAGCAGAGCATTGTGTCCCCCCTGGAGAGGGTCATGTTGGGAGGTACGGTATACCATCGAACATGACCCAATCCAAGGAGGGACAAAATGCTCTGTTCCTGGACTTCCCTCTTGATTGCCATCACCTGTGGTGAAACACCTTTCTTGTTAATTAACTAGATTAGCACAGGTAACAACAATCATAAATTAAGAGGAAAATCAAGGAACAGAATATTTTGTCCCTCCTGGGATGGGTCATGATGGGAGGTTTGTGGATAGAATCTTCACTGTAAGATACTTCAGTAAAGCAGTGCAGGGCCATACCTGCCAACTCTCCCTGAATGTAGCAGCAATCTCCTTCAGCAGTGGCTGCAGCCCCTGTGTAGATGTAAATAATATATGTGCTTGTATGTGTCCAGATCGACAGCGGCACTATACCACAGCCGCTATGCTGATCCCAGGACTCGGCATTAGGCTTCCCTCTCCTAAGCCCACCCCCAGATTCCTGTGAAACTAGCCAATGAGAGTCTAAGCGCGAGTTTAGGAGAGGGAAGCCTTTGGCTGAGTCCTGGGTTCTGCACAGCGGCTGTGACATACAGCACCGCTGCCGACCCGAACACACGCCAGCACATATATTCATAGGTGTGCGCAGGGGGGGTGCCTGGTGCGCACAGGCACCCCCTAATGTCTGGCACCCCAATCTCACATGCCTGATGCAGGGATCGCCGAGCAGGCTGATTACTGTCCCCTCTGCGCTGCACCCTGCAGGACTGCATTACTGACCGGACGCCTGGGTTAATAAAAGATGCCACTGCCACCGGCTTTCAAACTCCCGGCTCCACCTCCATGTACAAAAACAGCATGATGTGATTACATCATGCTGCTCACATGCCCACCCATCACACCCGCCACATGCCCACCTCTCTCCTTCTATGCTATGCCAACGCCAGCCACTGATGAGGATCAGCATGCAGCCAGCGTTCCTCTTAGGAAGACAAATTCAATACTGGCAGGTGGTCGGCAGCAACATTGACAAGTCACTCGTTTTTCCAGCAGCAGCAGTACTAGTCTGCGACTGTCAGTGTCAGTGAGTGAGTGACTTGTAAGTAAACTGCTGCAGCTTGCAGGGGAAAGTGAGGGGGAGCCAGACCAGGCAGAGGAGGAGCAGTGTAATTGTAGTGAGTGCCATCAGGGGTGTTTGTTTGGTGCACACCACAACATCTGACAGTGTATCTGCTTTATTAGAATTGGTACAAGGGTGGATATTTTATATGCGTTGACCATCAGTAGGTGCTAGACATGCCCAAAAGGCGGTGCTAGACACACCCCAGGCTCCGACGGTGCACCCCCTAATAAAATGTGCTGCGCACGCCAGTGCATATATTGCATACATCTACACATGTATGTCTATCTGTGCTTAGCGTTCCCACCTCTGCACAAGATAGTCGGCGCTGCAGCGGCCACTGATCTCCCTGACTCCCTGAAGAGACTATTAATCTCCCTGATTGCACTTAACCACATGATGTACAGTAGCTGTTTTATACTTGGAAAAACAGAAATCAGAGATATATACAATCAAACGGGATCATCAGTGCAATTTTCCAACGTTGGTTATAATGCACATGATGCCTACGTATACATGCATTTTCAAATAATTTCTCGTGGACACTTATGTGGAACCATCTGAAAAAAACGAGTTTTATGGTAAGAACTTACCTTTGTTAAAACTCTTTCTGCGAGGTACACTGGGCTCCACAAGGATAGACATAGGGGTGTAGAGTAGGATCTTGATCCGAGGCACCAACAGGCTGAAAAGCTTTGACTGTTCCCAGAATGCATAGCGCTGCCTCCTCTATAACCCCGCCTCCCTGCACAGGAGCTCAGTTTTTAGTTAACCAGCCCAATGCAGTAGCAGGAAAAAAGACGACAACGGTTAGTATCCACATACACCACACTCTCACGACAGGAGAAGTGACAGCGGCTAATGCCATACCAACCCAAAGAAGCTAAGTGTGTCAGGGTGAGTGCCTTGTGGAGCCCAGTGTACCTCGCAGAAAGAGTTTTAACAAAGGTAAGTTCTTACCATAAAACTCGTTTTCTGCTGCGGGGTCCACTGGGCTCCACAAGGATAGACATAGGGGATGTCCTAAAGCAGTTCCTTATGGGAGGGGACGCACTGCAGCGGGCACAAGAACCCGGCGTCCAAAGAAAGCATCCTGGGAAGCGGCAGTATCGAAGGCATAGAACCTTATAAACGTGTTCACGGAGGACCACGTAGTCGCCTTGCACAATTGTTCAAGGGTCGCACCACGGCGGGCCGCCCAAGAAGGTCCAACAGACCGAGTAGAATGGGCCGTAATGTGAGCAGGAGTTGATAGACCAGCCCTCACATAAGCATGTGCAATCACCATTCTAATCCACCTGGCCAAAGTTTGCTTGTGAGCAGGCCAGCCCCGTTTGTGAAATCCAAGCAGCACAAAGAGAGAATCAGATTTCCTAATAGAAGCAGTTCTCTTCACATAGATATGGAGAGCCCGTACCACATCCAAAGACCGCTCTTTGGGAGACAGATCAGGAGAAACAAGTGCCGGAACCACGATCTCCTGGTTAAGGTGGAACGAAGAGACCACCTTAGGTAAATATCCGGGACGAGTCCTAAGAACCGCCCGGTCATGGTGAAATATCAGATATGGGGAACTACAAGACAAGGCATCCAAATCCGACACTCTTCTAGCTGACGCAATAGCCAGCAGAAACACCACCTTAAGGGAAAGCCACTTAAGATCAGCTGAACCAAGAGGTTCAAACGGAGACTCTTGTAGCGCTTCCAAAACCACCGACGAGTCCCAAGGAGCCACAGGCGGGACATAAGGAAGTTGGATACGCAACACACCCTGAGTAAAGGTATGCACATCAGGTAAGGTCGCAATCTTTCTCTGAAACCACACCGACAAGGCAGATATTTGAACCTTGAGGGAGGCCAGATGCAGGCCTAAGTCCAGGCCCTGCTGAAGAAAGGCCAACAACTTGGCTGTACTAAACTTGGAAGCGTCATAATCGTTAGATGCACACCAAACAAAGTAAGAATGCCAGACCCTATAGTAAATCCAAGCAGAAGCCGGCTTCAGGGCATGCAACATAGTTTGAATGACCGCCTCAGAAAACCCTTTAGCCCTCAAGACGGAAGCTTCAAGAGCCACGCCGTCAAAGACAGTCGGGCTAAGTCCTGGTAGACACAGGGGCCCTGAACGAGGAGGTCTGGGCATTGTGGAAGTAGAATTGGATGCTCTGACGATAGGCCTTGCATGTCTGAGAACCAGTGCAGTCTGGGCCACGCTGGAGCTATGAGAAGCAGAATTCCTCTTTCTTGCTTGAACTTCCGAAGTACCCTGGGCAGAAGTGACACCGGAAGGAACACGTACGGCAGCCGAAACCTCCATGGCACCGCTAGCGCATCCACGAATGCTGCTTGAGGATCCCTTGTCCTTGCTCCGATGACCGGAACCTTGTGATTGTGTCGAGACGCCATCAGATCTATGTCTGGAAGGCCCCACATGTCCACCAGGAGTTGAAACACTTCTGGATGGAGGCCCCACTCGCCGGCATGTATGTCCTGATGACTGAGAAAGTCCGCTTCCCAATTCAGGACTCCCGGAATGAATATTGCCGATATGGCCGGTAGATGGCGGTCCGCCCAATGTAGAATCCGTGAGACTTCCTTCATTGCCAAACGGCTTCGAGTGCCGCCTTGATGATTTATGTAAGCCACTGTGGTGGCGTTGTCCGACTGTACTTGAACAGGTCGGTTCTGAAGTAAATGCTGGGCCAGGTTCAACGCATTGAAGACCGCCCGCAATTCCAGAATGTTGATCGAGAGGAGGGATTCCTCCTTGGTCCACCGACCCTGAAGGGAGTGTTGCTCCAGCACCGCGCCCCAACCTCTCAGACTGTCATCTGTCGTCAACAGGACCCAGTCGGATATCCAGAAGGGACGGCCCCTGCACAATTGTCGGTCCTGGAGCCACCAGAGCAGCGACAGACAGACCTCCGGAGTCAATGAGATCATGTGAGACCTGATCCGGTGAGGCAGGCCGTCCCACTTGGCTAGAATTAGCCTCTGGAGGGGGCAAGAATGGAACTGAGCATACTCCACCATGTCGAATGCTGAAATCATGAGGCGCAGCACCTGCATCGCCGAATGTATCGACACTTGCGGATGAGAAAGGAAGCAACGAAACCTGTCCTGAAGCTTCAGGAATTTCTCCTGAGACAAGAACAACCTCTGGTTGTGAGTGTCCAATAGCGCTCCCAGGTGCACCATGCTCTGAGCAGGGACCAGGGAGGATTTCTTCCAGTTGATGAGCCACCCGTGGGCTTGTAGAAACCGGACAGTCATATCCAGATGACGTAGGAGAAGTTCTGGGGAATTTGCCAGGATTAACAAGTCGTCCAGATACGGCAGTATCCTGACCCCTTGACGGCGGAGTACCACCGTCATCACCGCCATAACTTTGGTGAAGACTCGCGGAGCCGTAGTTAAACCAAAAGGTAACGCCCGAAACTGGTAATGGAGATTGCCAAACGCAAACCTCACGTATTGCTGATGTGACGCTGCTATAGGAATATGCAGGTAAGCATCCTGTATGTCCAGGGAGACCATGTAGTCCCCAGGTTTCAAGGCCAGAACTATAGAGCGAAGGGTTTCCATACGGAACTTGGAAACCTTCACAAACCTGTTCAATGCCTTGAGGTTGAGAATGGGCCGGGAGGACCCATTCGGTTTCGGGACTAGATACAGCGGAGAATAGTACCCCCGGCCCCTCTGCACAAGAGGCACCTGTACTACGACTCCTGTATCCAGGAGGGTCTGTACCACCGAATGTAGAGTGTTTGCCTTTGTCTGGTCCAATGGGACGTCTGTTCGGCAAAATCAATGAGGGGGTCGGCTTTTGAAGGCTATGGCGTAACCTCGAGTGACGACTTCCCGTACCCAGGCATCTGAAGTGGTCTTTAACCATTCCTGAGTATACCCTAGAAGCCGGCCCCCCACCCTAAGATCCCCCAGGGGGAGGCCCGCCCCATCATGCGGCAGGCTTATCGGTCTTGGAAGCTGGCTGACTGGCTGCCCAGGCTCTTTTGGGCTTTGGCTTACCAGGTTTGGAAGTTCAGGTCTGCTTGTTGTACGCCTGACCTTTTGCTTTACCTGAAGGACGAAAGGGGCGAAAGGAAGTACCTTTAGCCTTCGACACAGAAGGAGCGGTACTTGGCAGACATGCAGTTTTGGCAGTAGCCAAGTCAGCCACAATCTTATTTAAGTCCTCCCCAAACAGAATATCTCCCTTGAAAGGGAGTACCTCCAGGGTTTTTCTAGAGTCCAGATCCACAGACCAGGATCTCAGCCACAGAATCCGGCGAGCCAGGACTGATGTAGTAGAGGCCTTGGCTGCTAGGCTACTGGCATCAGAAGCCGCCTCTTTAATATAGCGAGAAGCTGTGACAATATAAGACAAGCATTGTCTTGCATGGTCAGAAGAGATTTCAGCTTCTAACTCCAAGGCCCATGCTTCACTAGCCTCCGCAGCCCATGTCACTGCAATAGTGGGCCTTCGTGCAGCACCCGTGAGGGTGTAAATCGCTTTCAGACAACCCTCCACACGTTTATCCGTAGGTTCTTTTAGAGACGTGACGGTAGTGACAGGTAGAGCTGAGGAAACCACCATCCTAGCCACATGCGAGTCTACTGGAGGAGGCGTTTCCCAATTTTTAGACAGCTCCGGTGCGAGGGGATAGCGAGCCAGCATCTTCTTTTGAGGCACAAACTTCTTACCCGGGTTTTCCCAGGGTTCCTGACGTATATCCACTAGGTGGTCAGAGTGAGGTAAAACTTGTTTAACCACCTTCTGACGCTTGAACCTATCTGGTTTCTTAGGAGGGACGGATGGCTCGGGATCATCCGTAATCTGTAAAATCAACTTAATAGCCTCCAAAAGATCAGGAACAACCACATGTGAACTACCCTCCCCATCAGCAGTATCTGAGTCAGAATCTGTGGGGTCAGTGTAAGTGCCATCTTCATCAGACGAGGTGTCAGTGACAGCAGTGGATTGTGAGGAGATAAGAGCTCGCTTAGAGGACCCCTTGGTCTTAGGCGAGCGAGATTCAGACTTTTTAGTAGTCAGGGACTGGTTCAACTTCTTCAATTGAGCAGATAAATTGTCCGCCCACGGCAGGTTAGCTGCAGGGACCCCATACGGTTGTACCGGCATGGGGGGTCCCATAGGGGGTGTTAATTTATTAACTAGCGTATGCAGAAGCGTGGAAAAAGCAGCCCACGGTGGGTCATTATGGACCTCCGTTGCCACAGTCCCACTGGGGGGCAGAACCAGAGCCCACAGCTGCTATATTCTCCCCATATAGATCTGTGGCTTCAGCAACACCCACAGTGTGTTCCGCCCCAGAACCGTTACCTTCAGAAGCAGACATGATATAACTTGCAGTATTAGCTAACACAGTACAATTGGCAGCAGCACAATACCTCTAAGCCAAACCCCTGCGCAGTGTAGTCAGCACAAGCAGAGATATAGGAGAGATATGGTGACTAAAATCACAGAGAAAAATACGTAATAAAGTATATCTTGTGAAATCCTATATAAATATAAAACCTGACGCACCAAGCCCCCTCAGGTTATAGAATATAGGGATAGCAAGTTGAGTGAGAGACACGAAATGGAAACCACTCAGCAAGCTAATGCACACACATATAGGGCCAGATGTATTAACCTGGAGAAGGCACAAGGAAGTGATAAACAGTGATAAGTGCAAGGTGATAACGCACCAGCCAATCAGCTCCTAACTGCTAATTTACATATGGGAGCTGATTGGGTGGTCCATTTATCACCTTCCATTTATCACTGGTTTATCACTTCCTTATGCCTTCTCCAGGTTAATACATCTGCCCCATAGTCACAGTTGTACAATGCAGAGGTTATTACTAACAATAATACTGCACTGGACCAGCTTGTATAGCTATGTAGTCAATAGATATAACACTGCACAGTAAGAACTGGATGTATATCCCAGGGTAATTGTACTAGAAACCCTGACTAAATGCACTCTTTCTTAACTTACACTGTCTAGGCAGGTAGAATACGTAAGTGTCATGTAAAGTCACAGCGCTGACAACCAGGCGGCTTTACACAGGAGGATTTGCCCAAGCAGTCCCAGGAACAGTGAGCTGAGAGAAATGGCGCACAGACACTGACAGGGAGTGAGGAAGAGACAGATATGCAGCTCCAGGGCGTGAACATTTGCGGGAAATGGCGCCGTGGGGCTGGGGGAGGGGCTCCAGGTCTAAGCCTTATCCCCCTGCTGGCAAAACCACCGGGTACTGTGGGCTACTGTTAAAATGGTTTTAAGGGAAAACCTGACCTGCACCCATGCCCTGGTGATCTAGTGGGATCGCCTGTACTGCCACAGTGCCCACCGCCAGCGCGCGCGGCCCGCCTCCCACTGACCGCGCCGGATCGCGATAAAGTACGGGTCCCACAAGCGGGACCCACTCACCACCTCCCGAAGCGCGGCCACACGATCCCGGAGAGCCCCCATCGTGTGTGCCTGACCATGGAAGAAAACCGGAGCCTCCTGCTGTAGTTACCTGGCAACCAGGGCTCGGGAGTGTACAGCGCCGCTGGGGAGAGATGGAGCTGCAGCAGCGAATGTCAAAGGACATATACACACTGCTGCTGCCCTTGAAGTCTTCACTTTCTAAAAAGCTCTTCTCAGGGATGCCCAGAGCAGCCCCTCTGTTATGTGCCTGCTATCTGCGGCACCAACTACAAAACTGAGCTCCTGTGCAGGGAGGCGGGGTTATAGAGGATGCGGCGCTATGCATTCTGGGAACAGTCAAAGCTTTTCAGCCTGTTGGTGCCTCAGATCAAGATCCCACTCTACACCCCTATGTCTATCCTTGTGGAGCCCAGTGTACCCCGCAGCAGAAATATCAGTGTTTATGTCAACAAGCAGATCTTACTGAGCAACAATGCGCAGGCAGAGCACTACACGTCCACTTTACCACAACACGCATACAGTAGGTGTTGCTTTCACAATCTCCTTGAAATGCTTTCATAAAAAGTATAAACAAGTACATGCAGGACCCAAGAAGGAATAAATCAGGAGAATTGTCCACTAGGAAAGCAAAAAACCTGGATAAGGAGGCTAGTTCTGGTCGCATCGCAATGCGGACGCAAAAATCAGCGACAGGACCGCATACACATGTGCAAGTCCCGTCCCTCAAATGCGCCTGCAGTTAATGCGAGTGGCACACATTAAATGCGAACGCCTCTGCCTGAGGAAGAGGAAGAGACGGAGTATTGCATGGTGACACGAACGGGGAGGTGTCAGCAGCAGTTTCGGGGCGGCTGCGTGACGAGCAGAAAAATGGCAGCGGGTCTCCTGCCATCGCAGCCAAACTGAAGGGGCCTACACGCTGATCGATATCTTGCCCGCAATAGTTCATCGTTAAATGATCATTTTTGATACATGCCAGTCAGTTTGGACGATATAGATGTATGTACTCTCAATCTCTCATATCGTCCAAATTGACCATCGATATCGTCCAGTGTGTAGTAAAAATCGACCATCGATAATATCGTTGGTCAATAATATCGGTTGTCGGAAACATCACCCAGTGTGTAGGCCCCTTAACACTCTGATACTTTTACAGTGCACAGAAGTCCAGACCTGCTGTAAGAAGTGTAGAGCACTGAGGACCTCTACTGGTACATATCGCAAGGACTGTTACTGTGCTTTTATGTATTTGAAAGAGATATTCACAGTTCTGCATCTTTGTTTGTGTAGTGGAAAATGTAAGTAGCAGTACTACTTCACAGTACAGGAGAAATAAATTGATTCCAGCTTCTGAATATTGCAATGCTGGGATCTAGTAATACAGAAGGTCACATAGCTTATCCTTAAGCAACATATTGAGATTTTGCATCTTCACTGTAAGCTTATCCGTCATACTGCATAGTGTTCAACTCTGTCGCTACCTGGATTGAAATATCTGGTCACTCGACCCGTATTGTGGGGGTCATTCCGAGTTGTTCGCTCGTTGCTGATTTTAGCTATATTGCGATTAGTCGCTTACTGCGCATGCACAAGGTTCGCAGAGCGCATGCGCTTAGTTATTTTGCACAAAAGTTTGGTATTTTACTCACGGCATAACGAGGTCTTTTCATCGTTCTGGTGATCGTACTGTGATTGACAGGAAGTGGGTGTTTCTGGGCGGAAACTTGCCGTTATCTGGGCGTGTGCGAAAAACGCTGGCGTTTCTGGGAAAAACGCTGGAGTGTCTGAAGAAACGGGGGAGTGTCTGGGCGAACGCTGGGTGTGTTTGTGACGTCAAACCAGGAACGAAACTGACTGAACTGATCGCAATGGCTGAGTAAGTCTCGAGCTACTCAGAAACTGCTAAGAAATTTCTATTCGCAATTCTGCTAATCTTTCGTTCGCAATTCTGCTATGCTAAGATTCACTCCCAGAGGGCGGCGGCTTAGCGTGTGCAATGCTGCTAAAAGCAGCTAGCGAGCGAACAACTCGGAATGAGGGCCTGTATTATTTCCCCTGGTCCCTTTCACACTGCAAAAAAAAACGGGTTGCTGTGCTTATACATGCAATAACCCAAGTTATATTTAAAGTGTGAAAGGGGTATTATTTTAGCACAGAACTTAAAAACACATCTCACCATTTATCAGCTTTATATATGTTGATTATACTGTATGTACTCTTGCAACTTTCTTAAATTTTCAGATATTATCCTATTGTACAGGCATTCCCAACCTTGGTCTTCAATGCACACTAACAGTGCAGGTTTTCGTGATATTCAGGCTTCAGCACAGATGGTTAACTCAAAATAACTGAGGTACTAATTAAGGGGGTAAATCAGACCCGTTCGCTGCTGTGCGTTTTCGCACAGCGGGTGATCAGATCCAAACTGCGCATGCGTATGCACCGCACTGCGCAGACACGACGGACAGCTGCAAAGCAGATTGCCTGTCAGCGACGGGTTTGTGCGAAGGATCCATTCGTACAGCCGTTCGCAAGGAGATTGACAGGAAGATGGTGTTTGTGGGTGGCAACTGACCATTTTCAGGGAGTATCTGTAAAAACACAGCCATGTCCGAGCGCTTGAAGGGAGGGTGTCTGACGTCAAATCCGGTCCCGAACAGCCTGATGTGATCACAGCAGCTGAGTAAGTCCTGGGCTGCACAGAGACTGCACAAAATCGGTTTGTGCAGCTCTGCTACACATGCGAACGTACACTTGCACAGTGGAAAAAACACTCCCCCTGTAGGCGGCGACTATCTGATCGTAGGACTGCAAAAATCACTGCCCAGCGATCAGGTCTGAATTACCCGCTAAGTCGTACTTACCTACTCTCCCGGATTCTGCGGGAGACACCCGGTTTTTCGAGTAGTCCCCCGCAGCCCCGAAAGAGTGGGCACACCTCCCGCATTCTGCCCACTTCCTAGTGAAGTGGGCAGAATGTGGAGAAAGATACAGCAAAATCGCGGACTGGTGGAGGGGGCGGAGCCTAATGACGCAATTATATGCTAATCGCGTCATTTAGCTCCACCCCTATGCAAATATTAACCTACTGTGGGCTTTTCCTGGCGAGTGGCGGGGCTTAATGATGTAATTATCTCAGCCCCGCCCTCGTCACCGCCCACCTGCTTCTCCTCTCCGGGCATCTCCCGGAGAGGAGATTTGAGATGTCGGTAAGTATGCGCTAAGTCACCTGTGTTCAAGCATGGGTATCACTAAAACCTGGACTGTTAGTGTGCCTGGAGGACCAAGGCTGGGAATGCCTGCTGAAGGTATGCAGGAAATGGGTGGTATTCAGTATGCCGGCTGTTGGGATCCCGGCGCTCAGTATACCGGCACCGGAATCCCGACAGCCGGCATACCGATAACTATTCTCTCTCTTGGGGGTCTAATTCAGGGTAAGGACATATCCCGGTAAAGGAGCTCATATAGAGTTGGACAGGAAAGCAATTTTAAGTGTTTGTTAGAACTTTCAACACACCACTTACTGGCATGTTTGAAGTTATAACACCCACACAGCTACAGTGCTCTAAGTAACATTATACCCATGTAGAGATCCTGATGAAGGCATTGTCAGGTCAACATACAGTACATACTGTCCACTGTGAGTGTCAACATCACGCACCTAAAACCCTAATTAATATCACCTATCATCTTCTCCTTGTTTACATTTTGTAGAAATTGGGACATTGAAGGAGAAAGAATTGACTACATAGGAGAGGAATGGGTTAAACATCCTGTGAGGGGTGGACCTAGCTGTGAGGCAGTACAGCCTTAGGAAAAGGGGGAGGGTTAGGGTATATATAGACTGCAGTGGCCATTTTGGGCCTCTTTGCTGTTTGAATTTCCTTCCCGCCCTCCCGCCCTATGGGATAGAGGTTGTTTTGTTTTATGCGGAGTGCATTGGCGTTTTAATTGCTGGCTGGTTTTCATTCGTTGGCTATTTATAGGCGGAAAAGAACGGCAGTTTGTAGTTGTATCGTTTATATAGGTAGTAAGTTTCAGTTTATTTGGTTTAGGTGCACTCACCTCCATCGACTTAATGGCCGCTCGACCACCCATCCGGGAGGCAGCGGCAGGGCACCCAGGAGCGGTGGGAAGTCACTGTGGGGGTTGTGTTGACACCTATTACCGGTTTTTGATAAGGTGTTGGACGGTTTCGGTCAGTTTACCAATTTAAGTTTACCAATAGGTTAATAGAGCCGTTCTTTTTTCTGCCACCATTTTGCCGGCTGATTCGGCAGCTTAACAAATTTTTCCATTTACAGGTTTGCTATGGTTAGGGTCAAATAAATAGCTAGCAATTTTTCTGCCAAAATCATGTCTCCGTGTCTTTATTTACTGGTATAGAAGGTAACTAAGGTTTACTTTAATAAAAGGGGTCCACCAAATATCACTAGGATGTTTATTTGCATGATGTGGTCAGTGTTGGAAACATCGATGTTGCCACCAGAGGGTGCAGAAAATCCCTGTTTCTGTTCTTGTCCTATCTGTGCTGGCCACCATTGATCAGTCTCTCATAGGTCCCATAGAGTTCCGGATACTCAAAGTTCCCAAGGAGATCTCCAAATCATAGTAGGTTAAGAAATAGCCACAGCTGCTTAATGCAATTTGCAATTTCTTTGAATAGCAATCCATGCCGAATTAGGCCCCAATTACAATGTTACTGTGTAAACCAGAAGGCAGCTCTCAGCTGTCCAATAAAATCACGCATAGGATATTGAACTAAAATGTACATTTAACAACAAAAACAATACCCTTATCGTCGGACTGGGGCATGTAGGGCCCACTTGAGAAGTACAGTGGTAGGGCCCATGTTTAGGGGTGTGGCCAGTCTAGAGGGGGTGTGCTCAGACGCCACATTGGAGTGCCTAACCATTTTGCATGGGTTAGTCCCCTAGATAAATACATGCAGTAAATACTGTAGTGCATGCATGATAATGTATTAGATTAGTAACAGCACAGTCTAGAACCTGTTGCATAGAGTAGGGGGTGGTCTCCCAGGCAGTAGGGCCCATCGGTGGTTTCCCCTGTACCCCTGTGGGCCAGTCCAACCCTGCCCTTATCCCCAGCTTTGGAACTGGAGACCAGTATGCAGCTTTGCTGCATTAACCCAGGAAAAAGGACCAGTAGTCTAGTTGAGATCCACTGAGGGATCTATTCCAATTAATCACAGATAAAAGGCCTAATTAAGACCTGATCGAATGGGCAAAACCATGTGCACTGCAGGGGGGGGGGGGGGGGGGGGGGGCAGTAACATGTGCAGAGGGAGTTACCTTTGGGTGTGTCCGAACTGAAATCTAAATTGCAGTGTAAAAGTAAAGCAGCCAGTATTTACCCTGCACAGAAACAATATAAGCAGCCCAAATCTAACTCTCTCTGCATGTGTTATATCTGCCTCCTCTGCAGTGCACATGGTTTTGCCTATTAGAGAACAAATTTGCTGCTGCGATCAGGTCTGAATTACCATTTCTACTATTACTCTTACTGTTTCTACATGGAGGACTATATAAAAGGGGATGTAGTCAGAATGCCGGTCGGTATCCCGGTGGTCAGAACCCTGCAGCTCATTATGCTGATGGATGACCAAAGTAGTATTAGGGTTAGGGTTAGGCACTAGGGGAGAGTTAGGCTGCAGGTGGGACAGTTAGGGTTAGGTTGCATGGGGAAAGCTTAGGGCTAGGCTGTGGGAGGGGTGGTTTAGGCATAGGCTGCAGAGGGGATGGTTAGGGCTAGGCTGTGGGAGGGGTGGGTTAGGCTTAGGCTGCAGAGGGGATGGTTAGGGCTAGGCTGTGGGAGGGGTGGGTTAGGCTTAGGCTGCAGAGGGGATGGTTAGGGCTAGGCTGTGGGAGGGATGGGTTAGGCTTAGGCTGCAGAGGGGATGGTTAGGGCTAGGCTGTGGGAGGGGTGGGTTAGGCTTAGGCTGCAGAGGGGATGGTTAGGGCTAGGCTGTGGTAGGGGTGGGTTAGGCTTAGGCTGCAGAGGGGATGGTTAAGGCTAGGCTGCCGGAGGGGTGGGTTAGGTTTAGGCTGCAGAGGGGATGGTTAGGGCTAGCCTGCGGGAGGGGTGGGTTAGGTTTAGGCTGCAGGGGGAACGGTTAGGGGCTGCGGGAGGGGTGGGTTAGATTTAGACTGCAGGGGGAATGGTTAGGGCTAGGCTGCGGGAGGGGTGGGTTAGATTTAGGATGCAGGGGGAACAGTTAGGGCTAGGCTTGCGGGAGGAATGGGTTAGGTTTATGGTTGAAGTAATCACTTTGGTCTGATGGCATTCTGAGCATCAGGATTCTGTTGTCAGGATTCTAACCATCAGGATCCTGACCGCCGTATGTGGATACTAACCCTAGAAAAGAACGTGCACTAAGGTCACTGGTTCACTATCACATCTCTATAATCAAATACTACAGTGGGAACAGTGACATGTTTTCCAATTACTTGTTATACCAGAAACTCACACAGTAAATGCACAGAAGCCCCTCCTCAAAAATGTATTATAATAATAATAATAATAATAATAATAAATAGTATAATATTGCAATTCTTTTAATTTTTTTTGTGTCCTGTAATCAGGGCCGGTTCGAGACCTTGAGGCATACCTCTCATTTCAAGTTCACCATGTCCCAGTCCGGTTGCTCAGCATGTCCCCTTGTGCAGTATTTGTATTTGGGCAGTGAGGCGGGGGGCGGTAAGGTTGGAGGCAGCCAGAGTGGTGTGGGCTGCCACACTCAAATCAGATTGCAATACCAAGGGGATGGCAACCGTGCCCTCAGGCCACATCGCCTGTCCTGCTAGCCAGCGCCTAAAACCGCCAGTGCCTGTCATCCTCATAGCTGTATGGGGAGCACAAGCAGCCACACATGGGGACCATCACATTGCGATACCGAGGGGATGGCGACCATGCCCTCAGGCAACAGCACCTGTACTGCGGGCCAGCATTTTAAACCGCCAGTGCTAGTCATTCTCACAGCTGTACAGGGGGCACAGGCAGCCACACAGGGGGACCATCTCCTCAGCAGATGACTCGGGCTGGTCTCCTATAACAGGCCTGGGTCCAGCTAATTAGTACCCACCCGCCTACAATCTGAGAGAAAGTGTGTCTGGGTGCTGCTGGGATGGGATGTAGGTAGTGAAAGTGAGCGGAGGGGGGGGGGAGGCATCAACAACTATCTCGCCTACAGGCTCCTAGTATGAACTTACACCCCAGAGTGAAATTTATAGGTAATGGAATTATTGCAGAGAAAGGCTAATAGGGAGTTCTTGGCATTTCAGTCCCAAAACTGATGGTGTATCTTCACAATTTCACTGATGCAGTCCATAGAAGCCATTCACAGTACCTGCCGGATCCATTGCGCAGGTGCTGGGATGCGGGTGACATTCTGTCTCCTCTCCTCCTCTCTGGGCAGGCATGGGTAGTAGCAGCCCCCTACCACCGTCACATGTAGCAACAATGAACATGGCTACATCTATATGTGTTCTTATGCTGGGTACATACTGGCAGATATATTGGCCAATCAGTTGGTTGTCCAATATATCTTTTGCTGATCTGCAGGTGTGTACAAGCAATATGTCTGTGAAAGACGTCTTTCACAGATATATTGCATCTGCTGTGCGACACAGCAGATGACCAGTATATCTGCAGATATATTAGTGCATCTTTCAGTGTGTATGAACAATCTCCATCTGCTTATATAGCTGCAGATCAATTGAACAGCAGATATATCTTTAAGATATATTGGTGCATCTTTCTGTGTGTATGAACACCACCATCTGCAGATATAGCTGCAGATCGATTGAACAGCAGATATGTCTGCCAGTGTGTACCCAGCTTTACACCTAAACATGGGTCCACAGGCTGTAGTCAGCTGGCAGCAGTATATGGCCAATCATTGTAGCTTTACGTGATCTTTGTGCCAGGTAAATATTGTATCATACATGCCGACATTCTGGCTGCTCTCTGCGGGAGAGAGCAGCCAGGTCGGCTCAGCAGGGGGGCAGGGGAGGGCTGTGACGTGGGGAGGAGGTGGGGAGGAGGTGGACCGGAGGCGGGATGGGGGTGGAGCAGGGGCGGGGGCGGGGGCGGAGTTGCTGTGCCACATCCTTTAAGCCACGCATTACACTGCAGGGGGCGTGGCTATGATGACGCGATTCAGCAAGAATCGTGTCATCAACTGCCCGGACCGCCCACTTTACACACTAAGTGGGCGGACGGGCAGGGGGACCCCTGATTCTGGGAGACTTGCCTGCTCTTCCGGGGGGCCGGGAGGGTCACCCGATTTTCGGGAGCCTCCCGGCCATTCCGGGAGAGTAGGCAAGTATGTATTGTATGTCACAATAATAAAAAAAAAAGAGAATCATGAATAGTTTCAGACAGTGCAGGAGTGATATTTGAGCAAATGAAGCACATCAGGTTATGGCACAGGACTCTGAACTCTCTGCTGAGTGGCATTCACTTGCATGTCCAGGCAAGCCCAAAGCATTAAGGCATTCTGCTGTGACACAATGAATGACTGGATCTTACAAAGAAACAATAGGAATAAATACTGTTTCCCGAAACACACAGTTTATACAACCTACATTATGAATTCATCTTGGCTATCAATAAACCAAAACCAAACCAATAAAAAAGCAATTCACACTACGTATAAATCTGGCATTACAAAAAGTACATTATCCTCCCATTTTCACTGATTTTCCCACTCAATAAACATGTGCCTATTAATGGCCCTCATTCCGAGTTGATCGCTAGCTGCTGTTGTTCGCAGCGCAGCGATCAGGCTAAAAATCGGCAGTTCTGCGCATGCGTATGTGGCGCAATGCGCACGCGCGACGTACTTTCACAACAGCCGATGCAGTTTCACACAAGGTCTAGCGACGCTTTTCATTCACACTGTTGGCCGCAGAGTGATTGACAGGAAGTGGGTGTTTCTGGGAGGTAACTGACCGTTTTCGGGGAGTGTGTGTAAAAACGCAGGCGTGTCAGATAAAAACGCAGGAGTGGCTGGGGAAACGTAGGCGTGGCTGGGCGAATGCAGGGCGTGTTCGTGACGTCAAATCAGGAACTAAATAGTCTGCAGTGATCGCAAGCTAGGAGTAGGTCTTGAGCTACTCAGAAACAGCACAATCTTTTTTTGTAGCAGCGCTGCGATCCTTTCGTTCGCACTTCTGCTAAGCTAAGATACACTCCCAGAGGGCGGCGGCTTAGCGTTTGCACGGCTGCTAAAAGCAGCTAGCGAGCGAACAACTCGGAATGAGGGCCAATGTTAGGAATCTATCGAATGTGATTAAAACTATCTCTCACATTTTCATAGTGCAGTGTGATGTTATATAACTATGGCCTCATTCACGTTTGTAAGTAAAGCAAAAAAAAAAGCAAGTAACTTTGTGTCTGGAAAAAAACATACAGTATTTGCCATGCAAGAGAAGCAAGTACATCTGTGAAGGGTAAATACTGGCTGCTTTTGCATGTAGCCCACAAATGTTAGACAGCTTTATTTCTACCATGCCATTTAGATTTTATTTTCAATACAACCCACCCAAATCTAACTCTCTCTGCAAACATTACATCTGCCCTACCTGCAGTGCACATGGGCCCTCATTCCAAGTTGTTCGCTCGCTAACTGCTTTTAGGAGCATTGCACACGCTAAGCCGCCGCCCTCTGGGAGTGTATCTTAGCTTAGCAGAATTGCGAACGAAAGATTAGCAGAATTGCGAATAGAAATTTCTTAGCAGTTTCTGAGTAGCTCGAGACTTACTCCTACACTGCGATCAGTTCAGTCAGTTTCGTTCCTGGTTTGACGTCACAAACACACCCAGCGTTCGCCCAGACACTCCCCCGTTTCTTCAGACACTCCCGCGTTTTTCCCAGAAACGCCAGCGTTTTTCCGCACACTCCCATAAAACGGCAAGTTTCCGCCCAGAAACACCCACTTCCTGTCAATCACACTCCGATCACCAGAACGATGAAAAATCTTCGTTAGGCCGTGAGTAAAATAAAACTTTTGTGCTAATTTACTTGGCGCAGGCGCACTGCGAACATTGCGCATGCACAGTTTGCGACTAATCGCTCCGTAGCGAAAAAAATTAACGAGCGAACAACTTGGAATGACCCCCTTGGTTTTGGCCAGTTGCTTGGTTTTTTGCTTTGCTTACAAACATAAATCAGGCCCAGTGCTGACCAATTATCTACATTGATTTTATTATAATGATTAACTTTTATTAATAAGATGCAAATCCTGTAAGAGTTCCGTAGCGCCGCATATAGTGGATGGAACATACAGCAATTTTACATAGCACAAGGGTGAGATCAGACAGGACAGTTCTGAAACTTTACAAATATGCAAAGTACATAATTATAATCCCCAGAGTTACTAATTATGCAGAGAACACAGGAGAGAGGACCTATGCAGGGGGGGGGAGTTAACAACCGGTGCCAACACACAGATCGCATGGCTCTGGGGGGTTCACCGTCACTGCCCCATGCCCATTACTTCTAGCTAGTAGGTTACCTGGATTACCAGCCTGCAGCCAGGATCCTTTGGACGCTCCGGGCAGTGCTGCAATGAATGGTGCTAGTGATATCATGATATATGCTCAGAGGCCAGCACTGCTGTCCTGTTATACCACTGATGCCATGAGAGCCCTAAGAGGTAAGAGACCAGGGACCAATATGACATGCATCCCACGAAGCAATATCATGCAAATTTACACTGCCATCATGCCTGGCACAGCCTCTGGTCTCTCCCCACAGCATGCCCATATCCCTGGGAAAATGTTCCCAGTGCTTTCCTAACTGCACATGCAATGTCGCCACTTTCCCAGTGATTTCTGCAGCATCACTGAAAAGTCTATGGGTGCAGCTTGAGTGGTGTGAACCCCCCTTAACTGGGGTATCCGGATCATAGATAGACAGTGTTTAGTTAGACAGTCAATAGATAGACACCATGGGCGGGATTCAATTCTTTTCACCCCTTTCCACACCCGTTCTGTTTCTGCCCTCAGGGGCATGGTATCATTATTTCAGCTCGCTGCCCCCGGAGTAGGGAGGCACCCAACCCTTTACACAGCTAAACCTGATCACTATGGGCGCAATACAGTAGCGGATCTTGATACGGGCACACAGGACTTTTGCCTGGGGTGCCGCCTTCCGGAGGGCGCCGCACCATGGCAAGATCCGCTACTGTTTGCCAGTGCCCCCAGCTGTGCCCCCCGCTGTGAAGGGAATTAGACGCTACCCGTCTAGTTTCCCTTCGTGGAGAGGACCTTTGCTGTGCGGTGCGCGATGACGTCATTGCGCGCCGCACAGCATTGTGGGACTGACACAGACGCTAGGGGTCACAATTGACCTCTAGTGTCTATCTATGCTGTGCTATGGGAGAGACGTCATGACGTCTCTCTCATAGATCCGAGGAGCGGCGCCGGCGGAGGTCTGCAGCGGAGGTCAGCAGCGGTCGGGAATCAGGAGCGGGGATAGTAAGTATTATTTTTTTTTTCTTTATTTTTATGTAAGCAGCGCTACTCTACAGGGGCACAACTCTACAGGGGGCACAAATGGGGGCACAACTCTACAGGGGGCACAAATGGGGGCATAACTCTACAGGGGGCGCAACTGACCATGCCCCTGTATGAAGCCACACCCCTATTTTTGCTAGAACCCGCCCTGGCGCAATATGCGCGATAACAGAGATCATTTTAGAAAGGAAATTGGGCGTGATATATCATTTGAATCCCACCCCATATGTTAGACAGACATTAGGTCGACAGGGTCAAAAGGTCGACATGAAAAAAGGTAGACAGTGCAAAAGGTCGACAGGGTCAAAAGGTAGACAGGGTTAAAATGTCGACATAAAAATGGTTGACATAAAAAAGGTAGACAAGTGTTTTTGTTTTTACATGTTTTTGGACTTTTTCACACCTTCTCTATCCATGTCGGCATAGAGTTGGCTATAAACCTTGTGACAAGCACAGCGAGCCACTAAGCCTGAAGCATGGCGAGCGAAGCGAGCCCTGCAAGGGATTATATTCTACAGTTGAGTGTCCAACCAAAACCAGGTTGATCTTGCTGTGTTAATGATTGCCACTTTAAAAAAAAACCTGCAAAACTTTACCAAATCTCTCACTTTCTGAAACTCTCAATCTATTACATTTGGCCCATAGTCTTTTGAGTAATAGTGTATACTAGCATGAAGACAGGTGAATGCAAAGAAATATTAAAAACTAGCACACTGAGCAATAGTGGAAATAGGCTAGGCATATTGAAGATAAGGCAAATAACAACTGGCTGGAATTGTCAGGTACAATCTAAAATCAGCTAATAGTGAATGTTTTTTTTAACTGTATAAAAGTATTATCCCATCATTTCTTAGTTACACTTCTTGCAGGACACAGTGCTGCCTGAGAGGGGGAAGAGGCTGGCGGAGCTGTGGCTGCAGTGAGTCCAGGCTGGTAAGTGTATTCAGCCAGCCCAGCACTGAGACATGATCTGTCGGCGAGCCCCCTGGAACCTGCCGGGCCCTTGCGGCTGCTTTGGTTGCCTAGTGGCAAATCCGCTACTGCACAATGGTGAGTTCGCTAACTTAATTACAGACCTCGAATAATGAAGTCACACTAGAGGATTGATATATAGTCAATACAGTCAGTGACTGAAGGGTGCAATAATGGATATTAGAAAGGATGGGGGAGGTGCCACAATCAGGGGGGGGGGGGGGGAGTGTGATATATAATGCAGGCACCCATATCTTATAATACTTATTATTACACCCAATTACATTAGTGTAGACTGCATTATATATGAGTGCCCCCCCCCCCTTACTGATTGTAGCAACCTAACAGGTCCCCCATCCCTTATAATACTAATTTTTACACCATTCAGTCAGTGATACTGTATTGATTATATATCAGTGCCTTCCTGATTGTTGCAGGCATCTCGTATACACTGAAGCCCAGCACTTCAAATAGAGTATAATGGCATATTAATATATCACCAGTCAGTGTGTGCCACCCCCCAGCCATGATTGTAGCCAGGGTCGGTTCTACACCTTGTGGCGCCCAGTGCGAAAGTTTCCACTGGCGCCCCCCCCTGCGGCAAAGCAGTTAGTGCGCGCAAAAAAATAGGGGTGTGGCTTCTGTCAAAGTCGAAAATATTATAGGCACACTCATCACGTACAAACACCACACAGATGGCCTCCGTGCGGGTGCTTGTTCTGCCGTGCGTGCACATACTCGCAAGCTAGGTATGATCGCTCACACGGTCTTGCATGTTAGCGC
Organism: Pseudophryne corroboree; assembly: GCF_028390025.1. Classification (NCBI taxonomy): domain Eukaryota; kingdom Metazoa; phylum Chordata; class Amphibia; order Anura; family Myobatrachidae; genus Pseudophryne; species Pseudophryne corroboree. Next base: position 267,890,965 of record NC_086453.1, on the reverse strand, counting down.
GTGGTATGAGTAATTACGGTAGCATATCCATTCGCATGGAAAAGCCACAAAGACATATCCCATATTTAATTCACATAGTACATAATTTACACATAGTCTACAAGCACCACACCAACGAGTTTCATTCGTTTAAAAGGTACAACAACAGAGGGATTCGACTTTACAGGATATGAGGGGACAGAATTAGGTTAGAAGGTGGTGTTTGGTATCCAGCTGTACAGTATTTTAAGATCAATATTCCAGTAGCAGTTTGCCGAAGATAGCACGCTCCTGCGCATATCTATGCGCAGGAACAGAATATTAATATTACACTGTATTTACTGTACTCTGATATTCGGCGGGAACCCAGTGGATAACATCTGCAAGTGCACCTGGACCAGGCATCGCCCACCTATTCAAACCGACCTATGACCCCTCCTGTACTGTAAATGACCAGCCCTTTCACCTATGGGTGAAGAGATTACAGATTCCATTGTTTCATGATTTGGACTAATGTATAAAAGCCACGCTGCCTGGCCGGTCAAACACATTCTCTAAAGGTCATCTACCCAGATAGACTGAGGACCGGAACCAGGTGGTGCTGGCGAACAAACGTATGTATCCATTGATTGTAGCCTCTTCTCTTATTGTGATGTATTATTGTTGTAACCCCCTGTTTAGTAAATAACTGTTGGTGGGTCGGATCCCAACATATTTAAATACAATTGGTGTCATGTCCCTTTCCTGCTAGGGGTTATAAAGTGTATTCTGCCTCACGTGTAGCTACTCTGTGCTTACAGCGTGACGGCGTGTGCACGCAATGTGTACGCATCTGTTAGGGGTTTCACACACACACGCTTATCGGTCGCAGCGGCCTGTACAGATATACGTTTAAGGTATTGCTTTTCTTCCTATAAGTTAATCTGCTTTAACAATTGGGGGCTCTGTCCGGTTCTTAACACACTCTCAGACTTGCAGGCCATAACAGACTTTGATCTATCAGCAAAGGGTGGAGACACACGTTAAATAACCTTGTATTGTGCTAAAACCAGTTTGTGCTGTTAGATAACGTCTGCTCTGTCTAGTCTAGAGAGGTGCTGATGTAACCCAAAGGACACAGGAAAAAAGCTGTTTAAAATCTGTGTGTAAATTTTTGGCGTGAAAAGCTTACACAAAGTGTACAGATACTTTGCATACTCTCTCACATATTGTTGCCATAGGTTAATAGTCATTATAGATCTGTGTGAAATCGGATACATTTGTTTGCTATATAGATATTTGGAATAGTGTATTAAGGGTGTAATTGTAAAACATGAAACGCAGTTCTGGCCTAGTCTTTTAGGTTTATATGGAACAAGTGTGGGTTGTGTTAGTGAGCGATAGTAGTTTTATTGCTCACATTTATCGATAGTGTGGTTTACTAAATTGCGGATGCACGTTTGTACACGTGGTACGGAACGTGAGGACAGTGTACGGAAGCGTGCACGTGGCGCAGGGTCGCACATGTGGCGTAGAGGCACGCACGGTCGCGTGTTTATGCAAGGTTGCGTAGAGTTGTGGGCGCAAGGTATAACCACACGATAGCTGTTTAATATTAAGGTTGGATTACATTTAATACTATAGCACATAACTATCCGATTTCAAAAGCAGGTTACATTAATATTTTGTTTAAACTGTACTATCTCTGGGGTAAAGTAGCAAACCAAAGGGAGTGATATTTTTCTGTACAGAAAAACACTGTGTATTTGTGTGAGCTGAAAGTAGGAGTGAACGGTTGTTGAACCCCGGAAGTCGGGATCCTGTGGTGACACTGAGTAAGCAGAGGCTCGGTGGCGTAAGGCGGCTGACTTACGTTAATAAATAGAGATAATCGCAAGTCGTAAGGAGATTTGCAGAGGAGCGTGATATAGAATTGTGTATTGTGAAGTTTAGAATTGTGAATTGGAGTAAAGGTTTTGTGTTACGCTCTGGCTGAGGAGCGCAGCTTGTGGATTCGACTCCAGTGGTCGTAGGGCAGATAGGTAACAAGTACCTATACGCTGTGCGATTGGACCGCGTGTTTGTGTGTGCGATACGTGGCGCAACTTGATACCCTTTTGCGAGTTTTTGCGTAAAACCGCTGTATCATTAGCGCTGTGTAGAGCATACGCAAGCGTGATTTGTGTATAGCAAAAAGGGACGTTTTTGCTGGTCTCTCTCAGAAAAATCTTCAACAGTAGATATTCACTGGAAAAGGTAAGTCAATCCGAAAACTTCCAGTGAATAGGAAACCAGGTAGGATCCTCACTGGGCATGCCGTGTTTAGTATTGGAGTGAGTTGTGGTACGTCAGTGGAGAAGGAGTGAGTGGAAAGCGCTCGGAGGACTTTCACCGTCACTTCAATTGTGCAGTTGGGGATTGCGTTCACAGGCAAAAAGTCCGCGATGTCCATTGCATAAGTGAGGGGCGTTCGGCAGCCAGGGTTCGGGCTGGAGAGCTGCGGCCCAGGGGGTCAGGGCCGGTGCAAGGTTTCTCGACACCCTAGGCAAAACTTCAGCCTGCTTTTAACCGCCCCCCCAACCCCCCCCCCCCCCCCCCGACCAAAACCAAAAACCAGTACACATTTTCCAGCCCGTCAGATGAAAGTATGTAGGCAGCATCTTAGAAGTTCAACAGCTACCGTCTAAATTAAGTTTTACAGGGATGCATCTCACGGAGTTATCCTTAAATTTGTGATAAGCAGACTCAGGGCAGCCCACTCAGATACTGGCACCCTAAGCAGCTGCCTAATGGTAGAACCAACCCTGCACTTACACACAGTAGTAGGGCCGCTTACATATAATACACACAGTAGTAGTGCCGCTTACATATAATACACACAGTAGTAGGGCCGCTTACATATAATACACACAGTAGTAGGGCCGCTTACATATAATACACACAGTAGTAGGGCCGCTTACATATAATACACACAGTAGTAGTGCCGCTTACATATAATACACACAGTAGTAGTGCCGCTTACATATAATACACACAGTAGTAGTGCCGCTTACATATAATACACACAGTAGTAGTGCCGCTTACATATAATACACACAGTAGTAGGGCCACTTACATATAATACACACAGTAGTAGGGCCGCTTACATATAATACACACAGTAGTAGGGCCGCTTACATATAATACACACAGTAGTAGTGCCGCTTACATATAATACACACAGTAGTAGGGCCGCTTACATATAATACACACAGTAGTAGTGCCGCTTACATATAATACACACAGTAGTAGGGCCGCTTACATATAATACACACAGTAGTAGTGCCGCTTACATATAATACACACAGTAGTAGGGCCACTTACATATAATACACACAGTAGTAGGGCCGCTTACATATAATACACACAGTAGTAGGGCCGCTTACATATAATACACACAGTAGTAGGGCCGCTTACATATAATACACACAGTAGTAGTGCCGCTTACATATAATACACACAGTAGTAGGGCCGCTTACATATAATACACACAGTAGTAGGGCCGCTTACATATAATACACACAGTAGTAGGGCCGCTTACATATAATACACACAGTAGTAGGGCCGCTTACATATAATACACACAGTAGTAGGGCCGCTTACATATAATACACACAGTAGTAGGGCCGCTTACATATAATACACACAGTAGTAGTGCCGCTTACATATAATACACACAGTAGAATGCCGTTGTTGGGGTGCGGTCCAGACAACGCAGGCGTATCCGAACTGTTGCGGGGGCGGGCCACAGCAACTGCATGATATCACCTAGGCTGCGCAGGCAGGTAGCTACTCAGCGAATGCAAAAGCATCGCCGCCGTGCATTGAGAAGTACATTTGGATCTGGACTATGTACATGCTACTTGAGGATGATATGCAGTGTTTAATACTATTTATGTGAATAGAACCAATAAATCATCTATGATTCTTTATCCCAACAGTCTGCACTGTGTCTGCTTGTTTAAATTTTTTCAGAACAATATCTTTATAAAGAAAGAATACATTAGTGCAGACTTCACTGTCTAATTGGTTGAAAGATCGTAAGCATTGATTGTTTTACTCGGGATATGTGGCTGCGCCACGTGTTATTAAGATATTAGCATTCCCCTCAGATGTGCAATCTGTATACTAGTGCTCTGCCTTTATCCATGCCCCATATCTGCTCACTCACTACTAATACAGTAAGCAGGTAACTGTATTATCCACTATATATATCAGCAATAGATAGCTACAGGCTACAATCCATACAGAAATATTATTGGCCCTCATTCCGAGTTGTTCGCTCTGTAAATTTCATCGCATCGCAGCGATTTTCCGCTTAGTGCGCATGCGCAATGTCCGCACTGCGACTGCGCCAAGTAAATTTGCTATGAAGTTAGTATTTTTACTCACGGCTTTTTCTTCGCTCAGGCGATCGTAGTGTGATTGACAGGAAGTGGGTGTTTCTGGGCGGAAACAGGCCGTTTTATGGGCGTGTGTGAAAAAACGCTACTGTTTCTGGGAAAAACGCGGGAGTGGCTGGAGAAACGGAGGAGTGTCTGGGCGAACGCTGGGTGTGTTTGTGACGTCAAACCAGGAACGACAAGCACTGAACTGATCGCACAGGCAGAGTAAGTCTCGAGCTACTCAGAAACTGCACAGAGATGTCTTATCGCAATGTTGCGAATCTTTCGTTCGCAATTTTAAGATGCTAAGATTCACTCCCAGTAGGCGGCGGCTTAGCGTGTGCAATACTGCTAAAATCGTCTTGCGAGCGAACAACTCGGAATGAGGGCCATAGCCCGGAGCCGGCAGCTGCCACAGCCAGGGACAGCTCTGTCCCTGCTGTGGTGTGTGGGCATCGACACCTGTAGCTGTAGAATTCGATAGCTACAGGTGTCGGAAGAGGTCAGTGCTACTGACCATTCATACATTGCCTGCATGTCTTTGTGCTATGTTTAGAAAGTAATACATGGAGGGGAGCAGTATCAGGGCAGACTAGATGGGCCAAGTGGTTCTTATCTGTTGTAAAATTCTATTTCCAGATGATACATTTACATCTAAATTACTGCCAGAGAGGGATTGTGTATGGGCAGTCGCCAAATATCGCCAATTTATGTGATCATTGACATTGATTGACTCCTCTCAACATGAGCCCTCTTGTGATTTTATAACTTCCACTGTTCGAGCACACAGGAGTCAGTGCCACCATACACACACACACACACACACACACACACACACACACACACACGGGAGTGCCAGCCTACACACATAGGTCAGTGTCAGCCTACACACACACACACACACACACACACACACACACACGCATAGGTCAGTGCCAGCCTACACACACATGTGGTGGAGTGCCAGGCTACACACACAAACACACACACACACACACACGAGAGTGCCAGCCTACACACATAGGTCAGTGCCAGCCTACACACACACGTGGGGGAGTGCCAGGCTACACACACACACAGGAGAGTGCCAGCCTACACGCACAGGTCAGTGGCAGCCTACACACACACACACACACACACACACACACGGGAGTGCCAGCCTACACACATAGGTCAGTGTCAGCCTACACACACACACATGGGGGAGTGCCAGCCTACACACACAGGTCAGTGCCAGCCTACACACACACACACACACACGGCGAAGTGCCAGCCTACACACACAGGTCAGTGCCAGCCTACACACACACACACACACACACACACACACACACACACACACGGGGGAGTGCCAGCCTACACACATAGGTCAGTGTCAGCCTACACACACACACATGGGGGAGTGCCAGCCTACACACACAGGTCAGTGCCAGCCTACACACACACACACACACACACACACACACACGGCGAAGTGCCAGCCTACACACACAGGTCAGTGCCAGCCTACACACACACACACACACACAGGAGAGTGCCAGCCTACACACACAGGTCAGTGGCAGCCTACACACACACACACACACACACACACACACACGGGAGTGCCAGCCTACACACATAGGTCAGTGTCAGCCTACACACACACACATGGGGGAGTGCTAGCCTACACACACAGGTCAGTGCCAGCCTACACACACACACACACACACACGGCGACGTGCCAGCCTACACACACAGGTCAGTGCCAGCCTACACACACACACACACGGGGGAGTGCCAGCCTACACACATAGGTCAGTGTCAGCCTACACACACACACATGGGGGAGTGCCAGCCTACACACACAGGTCAGTGCCAGCCTACACACACACACGGCGAAGTGCCAGCCTACACACACAGGTCAGTGCCAGCCTACACACACACACACACACACACACACACAAACACACACGGGGGAGTGCCAGCCTACACACATAGGTCAGTGTCAGCCTACACACACACACACACATGGGGGAGTGCCAGCCTACACACACAGGTCAGTGCCAGCCTACACACACACACACACACACACACACACACGGCGAAGTGCCAGCCTACACACACAGGTCAGTGCCAGCCTACACTCACATGGGAGAGTGGCAGCCTACACACATAGGTCAGTGCCAGCCTACACACACACGTGGGGGAGTGCCAGGCTACACACACACACACACACACACACACACACGGGAGAGTGCCAGCCTACACACATAGGTCAGTGCCAGCTTACACACACACACACACACACACGTGGGGGAGTGCCAGGCTACACACACAGGTCAGTGGCAGCCTACACACACACACAGGGGAGTGCCATCTTATACACACACACACGTCAGTGCCAACCTACACACACACACGTCAGCCTACACACACACACACACATGGGGGAGTGTCAGCCTACACACACATACACACACACACACGGAGTGCCAGCCTACACACACACACACACGGGAGTGCCAGCCTACACACACACCGGGGGGGGGGGGGAGTTACAGCCTACACACACACACACACACACACACACACACACACACACGGAGTGCCAGCCTACACACACACACACACACACGGAGTGCCAGCCTACACACACACACACACGGGGGAGTGCCAGCCTACACACACACACACACGGGGGGGGGGAGTTCCAGCCTACACACACACACGGGGGAGTGCCAGCCTACACACACACACACACACACACACACACATCCACACACACACGGGGGAATGCCAGCCTACACACACACACACGGGAGTGCCAGCCTACACACACACGGGGGGGGGGGAGTTACAGCCTACACACACACACACACACACACACACAAACACACAGAAGAGGGCCAGCCTACACACACACACACACACACACACACACACACACGGGGGAGTGCCAGCTTATACACACACAGGTCAGTGCCAGCCTACACACACACACACGTCAGCCTACACACACACACACATGGAGTGCCAGCCTACACTCACACACACATGGAGTGCCAGCCTACACACACACACACACACACATGGAGTGCCAGCCTACACACACACACACAGAGTGCCAGCCTACGCGCACACACACACACACACACACACACACACACAGGAGTGGCAGCCTACACACACACAAAAGGTGGGGGGGGGGAGTTCCAGCCTACACACACACACACTCGGGGGAGTTCCAGCCTACACACACACGGGGGAGTGCCAGCCTACACACACACACACGGGGGAGTGCCAGCCTACACACACATGGGGGAGTGTGCCAGCCTACACACACACAGGTGAGGAGTAGCAGCCTACACACACACACACACATCAGTGCCAACTTACACAGACACATAGGGGTCAGTACCAGTCAGCCCCCCCCCCCCCATACACAGATCAGTGCCAGCCAACCAACACACCACAGCACACAGGACAGTAGCAGCCTATACACAATGCCAGCCTATGAAGCTGCTGAGTTAGAACCTACTGTACACTGACCTTGGGAACGGCCACTCCTTCTCCTGCTCCAGCCTCTCCTCTGAGCTCCCAGTCACCCCAGACCGTCAAACTCCCCAGCAGACCAAAGCTGCTTTCCGTGCCAGCTCCCATCAAGCCCCCCCCCCCCCCTTTAAGGTCAATCTGCAGCTCCCAACATGAGGTGGAGAGAGGGAGATCCAATCGTGGGGGCGTGGGTAACATGCGGGAGGGCGGTGCAGCATGAAACTCAGCTTAGCTAAGGGTAAGGAATTATTCTTTCACTGGCAGCGTGCAGCACCGCCCTCTAGTGGCCGGCGCCCATAGGCAGCTGCCTAAAGCTGCCTAGTGGTGGCGCCGGCCCTGCAGGGGGTCAGCTCGGTTTATAATGTGTGAGAAGTATGGTCCACACGCGGAGGCTTTTTGCAATGAATGGGTGCGTAGAACTGCTGAAGATAGGGCATCATTCCCTAGGGTGGGTAGCTTTGAATCAGAGGTATTACAGAACATAAGGATTAGAATATGTCTGGTCAAATCTAGAAAACAGAGGATCAGACATACCGACTGTTTAAATCTGTGGCAGCAAGAGGGGGAGGTGCAAAGGGAACTGGCTCGCACAGCAAGTTCCAAACCTAGCGGGAAAGCGATTGTGAGCGCACCACCACCGCCATATGTCGATGGGGAGAAATTGGCTACAACCAATGGTGCATTGGTAAAGTATAGCAAAGTGATTAATCAATGTGTTAACCCTAACCCTTGCCAGTTGTATCCTGTTTTGAACTTTTCCAAAGGTTGTGAGGAGGATGACGAGCCCAGCACGATATCGGCACTCTCTTTAGCAGCTACCATACAGGATACCCAGAGTAGTAGCGATACTCCCCAGCAGAGGGATAAGTGAGGTTGTGTCCACCGGTAAGTACGGTACCATACATTATGCAAAGACAATAGCCCCCCGTATAATAGAATCAAACAAAAATGATGTGGTTGAGTTAAATCCAGTCAGGGTGATTGCAGTGCCCAATGGGAGAACTGATAGTCAGGGAGTAACTCCCATCAGGAACATTGCAATGCATGGTCCTTGGTCCCGATCAGAACTGAGATCAATTATGTCAGAATTCCCCGATCCAAGAAAAGATCTAGTCGTCTACCAGAAATTCATTAAAGAATTGGGCAATGCCGATAAGCCCACAAATAAAGATTGGCGAACAGTGCTACGAGTGAGTTTACCCTCAAATATTGACATCCGAAAATTCATAACCGATTGTAAACTAGATGCAGAAGTGCCTCTCACTGATGAGTACAAACAGGAGAATGTAAGGCAAATTAACCTACAATTAGGAGTGTATTTCCCTACTGTTGTTAAATGGAACAAAATTTTCTCCATAAGACAGAAGGACAGTGAAATGGCATCTGAGTATTTCCATTGAGCACTGCAGGAAATGGCTAGATACACTGGAATAGAGGATATTAAAGAGAATGCCAACCACAGGGAGGTAGCGGTCTCTGAGCTAGTGGATGGATTAAAGGAGGCACTGAGGATGAGGGTGCAAACCTCTCTGCCAAATTGGAGAGGTATCTCGGTGGCTGTGCTAAGAGAGTCCGCTATCGAGCATGATCGTAACATCAGTAAACACAGGGGGGTATATTTACTAAGGTCCCGATTTTGACCGATTTGGTGTTTTTTCGTCAAAGTGTCATCTCGGGAATTTTTACTAAACTAAAATCTCGGCAGTGATGAGGGCATTCGTATTTTTTTGGAAGTCAAAGAAAAAAATACGAATGAATATACCATCGGTCAAATACGCCTGTTATTTTATACAACTCGGTAATTTACTAAAAATTCTATTTCACAAACACTGCCGGCAATAGCCAAACACTGCCGTGAAAAAATACAGATCGTAAAAAAAAAAACTGTTTTAAAACAGACCTGCTTTTTTTACCGTGTTCTGATAGTCATGCACGGATCCATGAGATCCATGCATGTTTATCAGTGGGAAGGGGTGGGAAAGTGTTTAAAATCAGGTCCCCCCTCCTAAGCAAAACCAGCCTCGGGCTCTTTGAGCCGGTCCTGGTTGAAAAAATATGAGGGGAAAATTGACAAGGGTTCCCCCATATTTGATCAACCAGCACCGGGCTCTGCACCTGGTCCTGGTGCCAAAAATGTGGGGGACAAAAAGCGTAGGGGTCCCCCGTATTTTTAACACCAGCACCGGGCTCCACTAGTCAGAGAGATAATGACACAGCCGGGGGACACTTTTATATAGGTCCCTGCGGCCCTGGCATTAAATCACTAACTAGTCATCCCTGGCCGGGGTACCCTGGAGGAGTGGGGACCCCTTAAATCAAGGGGCCCCCTCCTCCAGCCACCCAAGGGCCAGGGGTGAAGCCCAAGGCTGTCCCCCCCATCCAAGGGCGGCGGATGGGGGGCTGATAGCCAAGTGTAAAAAAAAAGAATATTGTTTTTTGTAGCAGTACTACAAGTCCCAGCAAGCCTCCCCGCAAGCTGGTACTTGGAGAACTACAAGTACCAGCATGCGGTGGAAAAACGGGCCCGCTGGTACCTGTAGTACTACTACAAAAAAAATACCCAACAAAAAACAGAACACACACACCGTGACAGTAAAACTTTATTACATACATGCACACCTACATACACACATACTTACCTATGTTCACACGAGTCTCGGTCCACTTCTCCATGTAGAATCCACGGGGTACCTGTGAATAAAATTATACTCACACAATCCAGTGTAGCTTCTGTCCTCTTCTACTTGTATTCCAAGTACTTGGCAAAAAAACAAACCGAAAAACCCGAACCACGCACTGAAAAGGGTCCCATGTTTACACATGGGACCCCGTTCCCCGACTGCCGGGACCCCCCGTGACTCCTGTGAAAGAGGGTCCCTTCAGCCAATCAGGGAGCGCCACGTCATGGCACTCTCCTGATTGGCTGTGCGCTCCTGAGCTGTCAGTCAGGCTGCGCACGGCAGAGATACAATGTAGCGCATAGGCGCTCCATTGTATCCAATGGTGGGAACTTTGAGGTCAGCGTTTGAGGTCATTTTTTTTCTTGATTTTTAACACTTTATTTTTTTTTTAAAGGTGCACAATGAAGCCCTGCACGGATCTCACAGATCCGGCCGAGATTCATTGTGTTAATGTCGCAGTGTTTTACTATTCACTCCCGTAAAACACTGGTCGAAATTACGAATGACATCGACATCGGAAAAAACGAAAATGCAGAATACGACAGCATAGTAAATGTGGCGTAAAAAATTCAAGTTGCAAATTCACATATTCGATGTCATTCGTGTTTAATCTCCCTCCAAATCGACACAAATACGAATTTTAGTAAATATACCCCCGGGAGTCACAAGGGGATAAACTGATGACGGTAAGTATACAGGCTCTTACAGGAAAGCCTCATCAACCTAAACCCCAGACCCCTGATGGTAAGCCACGGTCAACATGTTTTCTTTGCAAGAGGGAAGGGCATTACGCAAGGGATTGTAGAAGTAGTGGGACACATAACATTTATAGACCCCCTAGACCTGATTACGAACCACGCTACAATACACATAGTTGGGACCAGGGACCACACAGAAGGGATTATGAGCCGTATAGAGGGGAAAGAAGGAGGTACCCACCCAGGAGGGACTGGCAGGCCCCCGAAAACTCACACTTACCCCCCTCACATATTGCAGCTGCCAATGCCCTGCGGGAGCATCCAACTACACAATAGAGGTTAGGCCACACCTGTAATCTGCAGCCAGTGAAATTGATTGCTGGCCTTGGTAGTGAACCTGAGGTCATAGTTGATGTAGCTGGTGTATCATTACCTTTTCTTGTAGATACAGGGGCGGACAGATCAATGTTAAATTCCACCACAGGTGTAAAAACCACGGGTAAAAAGATTTCGGCAATGGGAGTAACAAGAAAGGTGCAGCAATACCCTTTGAGTAGATCTGCAGAGATTATGATAGGGCCATTGCAAAAAAAAACATTCTTTCCTGTTGGCTGCATTGGCTCCAACTAATCTACTGGGCAGAGACTTGTTGTGTAAAATGCGGTGTGTCATATATTGTACCCCTGAGGGTGTATTCTTAGATATACCTGAGAACATGCACAAGAGGTGCAAGATATATTAGACACCCCTCAAAGGCTAATGTTGCACGCTACTGTTATAGACACGTGTCCATCAAAGGTAGAGGAAATGATCTCGCAAATACCGGGTTCCCTTTGGACCAAAGATGGACAGGACACTGGATTGATGGCGAATGTAGCCCCAGTAGCAGTACAAGTAAAAGATGGAAGGATAGCTCCAACAATTCCCCAGTATCCTCTGAAGCCAGAGGTAGAATTAGGAGTGTACCCTGTCATAGAACGGCTGCTACAGCAGGGCATCCTAGTCAGGACGTCCAGCACAGCCAATAGTCCCATCTTCCCTGTGAAAAAGAGTGGGGGGAGGGGTTACTGGCTAGTGCAGGATCTAAGGTGGATAAACAAGATAGTTGAGAGTCAATTCCCCGTAGTGCCCAATCCAGCTGTCATCCTAATGCAGATTCCCTCAACCTCCAAGTTCTTCACTGTCATTGAGCTCTGCTCTGCTTTCTTTTCTGTCCCTCTCCACCCTGACAGCCAATACCTCTTTGCCTTCATGTACAGGGGAGTACAGTACACCTGGACTCGTCTCCCCCAAGGTTTCATTGCCAGCCCAAGTATTTTCTCCCAGGCCTTACATGACTGTTTGCAATCTTTTCAACCTGAGAGTGGGTCAGTGCTAATACAGTATGTTGATGACTTGTTGTTGTGCTCTGACTCATTCGAGTCGTCCTTGGCAGACACGAAACAGCTGCTGTTTCATCTCTCCCAGACAGGACACAAGATTTCAAAGCATAAGTTGCAGTTGTGTCGGGATAAGGTTAAATACTTGGGGAATTGCTTGACGCAGGGACTTAGGCACCTGACCACTGACCGAATGCAGGCCATCCGCGACATGACTCTGCCACAAACTCAGCAACAGGTCCGCACTTTCCTTGGAATGTGTGGGTACTGTCTCACTGGATTCCAGGGTTCTCTATACTGGCACTACCGCTGCAAGAAATGGTCTCCTCAAATAAACCGTTTGAGAGACTAAAACAGTGCTTGTCACAAGCACCAGCATTGGGTATGCCAGATTATGAGAAGCCCTTTGAATTATACAGTACTGAAAATGCTGGGTGCGCGGCAGGAGTCCAAACACAGAAACATGGTGATGCCAGCAGACCGGCAGCCTACTACAGTGCACAGTTGGACACTGTAGCATGGTCTCTCCCCACTTGCTTGTGAAGTGTTGCAGCCATAGCTCTCCTGGTAAGTAAATGCCAGGACGTAGTGTTAGGACACGACTTGACCATCCATACACCTCATGCAGTATCAGCCTTGCTAAACTCCGCCCAAACCAGACATGTCTCATCCGCTTGGTTTACAAGGTGGGAACTATCACTGATGGCCCCTGTAAACATCACCATTAAGAGGTGCAGCTCACTAAAACCTGCAACTTACTTGCCAAGTGTGCCTGGTCATGCACAAAGGGTGGAGGATGAGAACGATGGTGAAGGAGGATTTAGTGCAGATACTGATGCGCATGATTGTATGGAATACCTGAACCAAACTTTCACTGCGAGACCTAACATCAGTGACAACCAACTGGAAGGAGTAGACTTTACCTTCTACACTGACGGTAGTTGCCACAGACAGACAGAATCGGGAGATCTGTGCACCGGATACGCAGTTGTAGATGACGAAGGTATCATAGAAGCTGAACCCCTTGGCCCACCTCACTCAGCACAAATCGCTGAGCTGGTAGCACTGACCAGAGCATGTGAGTTGGCAAAGGGTAAGTCAGCTAATATATACATGGATTCTAGGTATGCTTTCGGAGTGGTGCATGATTTTGGGGCCCTGTGGCGCCTCAGAAATTTCATGACGGCAGCTGGCACACCTGTAGCGCATTTGTCTTACATCAAAAGGCTTCTGACAGCAATACAGGGACCAGACAGAGTGGCTGTTATCAAGTGTAAAGCACACACTTACAAACAAGACCCAATTTTACTTGGTAACAGCCGGGCAGACGAAGCTGCAAAATCAGCAGCAAGCACCACCATACAAACGAACATCACACCACTGATGACATTTAACACAGTTAACATGCAACAGTTAATTGAAATGCAAAATTTATGTTCCCTACAGGAAAGGGCAGTCTGGAAGGCGAAGGGATGTGGTCAGGAGTCCTCAGGACTTTGGACAGATGGACACGGTAAGCCAGTGGCCCCCAGGGCATGTCTCCCAAGCCTAGCTGAGGCGGCACATGGTCTGACTCATCTGGGTAAGGAAGGTATGTGCAAACTGGTAAGAGCCTACTGGAGTGCACCAGGTTTCTCTTCTCATGCAGGTAAGAAAGCAATGACATGTCTTACTTGCTTGAGGAAGAATATTGGTAAAGCAATACCAACAGAGCCATCCCATATCCCCCCTACAGATGGACCTTTTCAGGTAATACAAATCGACTTCATACAGTTACCACCCTGTAGGAATTTGAAATATGTGTTAGTATGTACTGATGTGTTTTCAAACTGGGTAGAAGCATTCCCTGCTGCCACAAATACTGCTGTGTTCACTGCAAAGAAAATCGTGCAGGAATTTGTGTGCAGATATGGTATCCCTAGAATGACTGAAAGTGATAGGGGTACCCATTTTACAGGTGAAGTCTTTCAGGTCATGTGCAAACTGATGGGTATTAATAGCAAGCTGCATTCCCCATACCGGCCACAGACAAGTGCGAAGGTGGAGAGAATGTACAGCACTATTAAGAATAAGCTGAGCAAAGTGATGGCTGAAACTGGATTGTTGTGGCCAGAGGCCTTACCATTAGTATTGTACAGCATCAGAACCACTCCCAGGTCACCGCTTAACTTATCACCCTTCGAAGTTCTTTTTGGTCGACAACCCCGTGTATTGATAGACCCCCAGGATGATTTGAAGTGCAATAACGAAATAACTGTGCAATATTTGGTTAGGATGAGCCAGCAATTGAGAAATCAGCAAAGGAATCTAAAACTGGCAATTCCTAACCTACCAAGCAGCAATTGTCATGACATCGAGCCTGGGGATTATGTGATGGTTCGAAATTTTTTACGCTCAGGTTGCCTCGTAGACAGGTGGGAAGGACCGTATCAAGTTTTATTGACCTGCACAACAGCACTAAAGGTTGCCGAGAGAGAGACTTGGTGTTAGGGTCTCCTGCTCTGTGCTGCCACGTCGTCATGGCAACCGGGAGACAAGTGCTAGCGGAGTAACCTGAGCGTAGCTGATACCCCGGTTCGGGTCTTTTGCTGTGCAGTGGTTACAGGCTCTGTGCACGGCAGGGGATCCGGTGCTGGTTTTTGTGCTCACAGTCTGTGGGGTCTGAGTGGGGCGTGGACAGCACCTGCTATATAAACCCTCTTCTCAGGTTAGGCAGATGCTGCTGAATCTTTGTTGGTTAGTCAGTTCCTGAAAGCTAGCTAGTACTGTGTAAACTTTGTATTTGTTTGTTGCTTACTGCAAATAGGCCTTGGGATTTGGTATTACACTCTGCCAATCCAGACCTAGCAGTAAGACTGGAGTCAGTCGTTTAACCTGCTGGGGTTCTTTTGCTACTCTGTGAACCTAGCAAGTTTGCGGCTGTATTCTCAGACTTGCCTGCCAAAATCCTTTCTCACTGTGCAAGGTGTTCAGGTGTCAGTTTAGTGGCAGTAAGCTGAACCAGTGCACTGCAAGTGAGGACTAGGATTGTGGAGACTCTCCTTGTGTCTATTATTCCATCTCTGACCAAGGAGTTTACTGCCACACCCGTTGGTAACCCTTTAGGGTTTTGCTGTTGCCCTTAGCAACAGCATTTCGGGTTCTCTACGTATTAAATCACTGCATCTCGCTTCTTTCCATCTGAGCATTCCTAATACTAGGGAGACACCCAGTTTCTTAGCCTTTGGGCTTCTCTGTTCACTTTGTGTTTATTTTGTTACCCTATCACCTTCTGTGTATGTAATGTCATATTCCCCAGTCTGTCTGTGAGTTCATTTGTTTTGCATCCCTCACCGTTCAGACACCAGTACATTCCTGCTGGCACTGGTGTGCATAACATATTCAGCAGCCTAATACTCCTGTTGAAATTTTGTGGGAATATGGAGCATACCCCTCAAAATACTTTGCAACAGGTGGTCGATCAGATGCAGGTCCTGACACGACAATTTAATGATTTGTCCATTAAAATGCACACCTCGCAGGCCGCTGGCGGAGCTCCCGCAGCAGCAGTACCTTCAGGGGTTAAGGAGCCGAAAGTAAATCTCCCGGATCGTTTTTCTGGAGATCGCTCGCAGTTCTTTTGTTTCAAGGAGAGCTGCAAGCTATATTTCCAGCTTAGGCCTCAGTCTTCTGGGTCGGAGATTCAGCGGGTGGGCATAGTGATTTCCTTGCTACAAGGAGACCCACAGGTCTGGGCATATGGGTTGCAGCCTGACAGTCCGTCGCTTAAAAGTGTTGATGCTTTTTTTACGGCACTGGGCATGTTGTATGATGACCCTGACAAGACGGCCTCAGCCGAGGCTCAGATTTCGATCCTTAAGCAAGGGCGAAGGCCAGTTGAGGTTTATTGTACGGAGTTTCGGAGGTTGGCCCATGATACCCAGTGGAATGACCCAGCCCTGAGACACCAGTACCGAAGAGGTCTTTCTAACCAGTTAAAAGACCAACTGGTACAATATCCCTTGCCTGATAGCTTGGATCAGCTCATGCAGTTATCCATTCGGGTGGATAGACGGCTGAGAGAGCGCAGGCTTGAAAGGGAGACCGAGGTTTCCTTCTTTCCCAAGGGAACCTCATACTCTGAGGAATTTTCCGAGGAGCCTATGCAGATTGGGGCTACCCGCCTCTCCTCGCGTGAGAAGACGCGGAGGAGACAGCAGGGGTTATGTTTGTACTGTGGGAATAAAGGTCATGTGGTAGTATCATGCCCAGAAAAGCCAGAAAACTTCAGGGCCTGAGGGTGATGGGAAATATCCTGTCAGGTCAGAAGTCGGAATTTCCCAAGAAGACTTTTATCATTCCGGTGACCTTGAAGATCCTCGGTCAAACTGTCAAGACTGAGGCCTTTGTGGACAGTGGGGCCGACGGGGTTATTATGGACCGCCAATTTGCCCTGAAACACTCTGTTCCCTTAGTACCCTTGGCATCGGAAATTGAGATTTGTGGGTTAAACGGGGAACCATTATCCCAGGGTAAAATTACCTCTTGCACTAGCCAGATTTCTTTGTTTATTGGAGCCACACACTCTGAAAAATTGTCCTTTTATGTGACTGTCTGTACTTTTGCCCCATTGGTGTTGGGGTAACCCTGGTTAAGGGCCCACAATCCTCAATTTGACTGGGTCTCTGGGGAGATTCTTAGTTGGGGTACTGATTGTTTCAGGAGTTGCTTGAGCCTTCCAGTCAGGCTTTCGCAGCTAAGTTTGCCAGGATTGCCAGGATGTTATGCAGATTTTGCGGACGTGTTCTCCAAAAGAGTTGCAGAGGTACTACCTCCCCATCTCCCCTATGACTGTGCCATTGATTTGTTGCCGAATGCTAAGCTTCCCAAGAGCAGGTTGTACTCCCTGTCACGTCCTGAGACTCAGGCTATGGCAGAGTACATTCAGGAGAACTTGGCTAAGGGATTTATCAGACCTTCACAGTCTCCAGTTGGGTCGGGGTTCTTCTTCGTGGGTGAAAAGGACGGTTCGTTGCGACCCTGCATCGACTTCAGGGAATTGAACCGTATCACGATTAAAAACTCATACCCACTGCCTCTCATTTCGGTCTTGTTTGACCAGCTTCGTACTGCCACCATTTTTTCTAAGATTGACCTACGCGGTGCGTACAATCTAATCCGAATAAGAGAGGGGGATGAATGGAAGACTGCCTTTAATACCCACTCAGGGCATTATGAATATTTGGTGATGCCTTTTGGGCTCTGTAATGCCCCGGCAGTCTTCCAGGACTTCATGAACGATGTGCTCAGGGAATATTTGGATAGATTCTTAGTTGTATACTTAGATGACATCCTAATCTTCTCCCATTCCCTGGAGGAACATCAGAAGCATGTACGCTTAGTCCTCCAGAAACTCAGAGACCACCGGCTTGGGGCGAAGCTGGAGAAGTGCGAATTTGAAGTTCAGCAAATCGCATTTCTAGGATATATTATCTCCCCAGGAGGTTTCCAAATGGAGGGTTCCAAGGTACAGGCAGTCCTGGATTGGGTGCAGCCCACTAGTTTGAAGGCGCTTCAGCGTTTTCTGGGCTTTGCAAATTTTTATAGACGATTTATCGCTGGATTTTCGTCTATAGTGGCGCCCTTGGTGGCACTCACTAAGAAAGGGGCGGATGTTGCTCACTGGTCTTGTGAGGCCAAAGCGGCTTTTGCCCGTCTCAAAAGGGCATTTGTCTCAGCCAAGGTGCTGCGACACCCAGATCCAGAGCGTCCTTTTGTGGTGGAGGTGGATGCCTCTGAGATGGGTATTGGGGCAGTGCTCTCTCAGATGGGGGTGTCTGATAATCGCCTTCATCCCTGTGCTTACTTTTCCCGTAAATTTTCGCCTGCCGAGATGAATTATGACGTGGGTAACTGGGAATTGTTGGCTATTAAGGATGCACTCGAGGAGTGGAGACACTGGCTTGAGGGGGCTAAGTTTGTGGTCTCAATTCTCACCGACCATAAGAATTTGGCATATTTAGAGTCAGCGAAGCGCCTCAATGACAGGCAGGCACGATTGGCTTTGTTTTTTGCTCGCTTTAATTTTTTGATAACATATCGCCCTGGGTCAAAAAACATCAAGGCTGATGCGCTCTCGCAGAGTTTTGCTCCAATCCAGGAGACCACCGAGGAGCCATTGCCCATTGTGTCCCCATCATGTATTAAAGTGGGCATTACCCAGGACCTCTTGTCATTAGTCCTTAGAGCACAGGAGCAGGCTCCTCCAGACCTTCCGGTAGGTCTTTTGTTTGTGCCTCCTAGGTTAAGACAGCGAGTGTTCCTGGAATTCCATGCCAAGAAGTCGGCAGGTCACCCGGGTATTGCCAGAACTCGGGAGTTGCTATCTAGGGCGGTGTGGTGGCCCTCGGTGGCTAGGGATGTGGATCAGTGGGTTCGGGCATGTGACATCTGTGCCCGAAATAAGACTCCTAGAGGGGTTCCTGTTGGCCCATAACATCCACTCTCTATTCCATCTAAGCCATGGACCCACATTTCAATGGATTTTGTGGTGGACTTGCCCAAATCCTCGGGGATGACAGCCATCTGGGTTGTCGTTGACAGGTTTTCGAAGATGGCGCACTTCGTTCCATTGGTTGGGCTGCCATCGGCCAGACGCCTGTCTGAATTATTTATGCTGCATGTTGTGCGCCTCCACGGGTTGCCACTTGATGTGGTCTCTGACCGCGGATCCCAGTTTGTGGCCAAATTCTGGAGGGCATTTTGTTCCGATCTCCAGATTTCTGTCAGCTTGTCGTCAAGCTACCATCCGCAGTCTAATGGGCAGACTGAAAGGGTGAACCAGTCCTTGGAGCAGTTCCTCAGGTGTTATGTCTCCAAGTGTCAGACTGACTGGGTGGCTCATCTGTCCATGGCGGAGTTTGCCTATAACAACGCGGCTCACTCTGCTACAGGGATCTCTTCCTTCCTTTGTGTGTATGGGCATCATCCTAAGGCCAATTCTTTTGACCCCCTGGACTCCACGCCTGGTGGTTCCTCTGTGGTTTCGGTCCTTAGAGGTATTTGGAGGAAAGTGAAGAAAGCCCTTGTGTCTGTGTCATTAGTGACCAAAAGGGTTTTAGATAAGCGGAAATGACCCTGCAGCTTCAAATTAGGAGACTTCGTCTGGTTGTCTACCAAGAATTTGAAGTTGAGACAGCCATCTCATAAGTTAGGCCCTCGGTTCATCGGTCCCTATAAGATCACTAGGGTTAGCAATCCGGTGGCATTTCAGTTAGATCTACCCCGTTCTTTGGGTATCAATAAAACATTTCATTGTTCCCTTTTAAAACGGGCGATTAGTAATCCTTCTTACAGTGGAAGACCTTCCCCACTTCTGATACGTGGCCAGAGGGAGTTTGTTGTTGAAAGGATTCTTGACTCCAAGATGGTTCGGGGTCGGCTGTCATTTTTGGTGCACTGGAAGGGGTATGGCCCGGAGGAGCGGTCGTGGGTGCGCAGTTGTGATCTTCATGCCCCCAGACTGTTACGCTCTTTCTTCTCGCAGTTCCCCGATAAACCCGGTGGTAGGGGTTCTTTGACCCCTCGTCAGAGGGGGGGTACTGTTAGGGTCTCCTGCTCTGTGCTGCCACGTCGTCATGGCAACCGGGAGACAAGTGCTAGCGGAGTAACCTGAGCGTAGCTGATACTCCGGTTCGGGTCTTTTGCTGTGCAGTGGTTACAGGCTCTGTGCACGGCAGGGGATCCGGTGCTGGTTTTTGTGCTCACAGTCTGTGAGGCCTGAGTGGGGCGTGGACAGCACCTGCTATATAAACCCTCTTCTCAGGTTAGGCAGATGCTGCTGAATCTTTGTTGGTTAGTCAGTTCCTGAAAGCTAGCTAGTACTGTGTAAACTTTGTATTTGTTTGTTGCTTACTGCAAATAGGCCTTGGGATTTGGTATTACACTCTGCCAATCCAGACCTAGCAGTAAGACTGGAGTCAGTCGTTTAACCTGCTGGGGTTCTTTTGCTACTCTGTGAACCTAGCAAGTTTGCGGCTGTATTCTCAGACTTGTCTGCCAAAATCCTTTCTCACTGTGCAAGGTGTTCAGGTGTCAGTTTAGTGGCAGTAAGCTAAACCAGTGCACTGCAAGTGAGGACTAGGATTGTGGAGACTCTCCTTGTGTCTATTATTCCATCTCTGACCAAGGAGTTTACTGCCACACCCGTTGGTAACCCTTTAGGGTTTTGCTGTTGCCCTTAGCAACAGCATTTCGGGTTCTCTACGTATTAAATCACTGCATCTCGCTTCTTTCCATCTGAGCATTCCTAATACTAGGGAGACACCCAGTTTCTTAGCCTTTGGGCTTCTCTGTTCACTTTGTGTTTATTTTGTTACCCTATCACCTTCTGTGTATGTAATGTCATATTCCCCAGTCTGTCTGTGAGTTCATTTGTTTTGCATCCCTCACCGTTCAGACACCAGTACATTCCTGCTGGCACTGATGTGCATAACACTTGGGTCCATTCGTTCCACTGCAAGAAGGTTGCTGACCCGGAGAAAACTCGTGACAAAGAGCAAGGTGAAGGAGAACCTCGTATCACTAGAGAATTTGTTACGGGAAAGCTGAGAGGCAGGACTTTTGAATGGCACCTGAGCGCGGAGAACAACAAAATCAAAGACGGTTGTCGTACCATTTTTCTTTTTTCACTTTCCCCCACTGCATTTTTCTTTTCTTTTTTTCCTCCTTATTTTTTTTTTCCTGTTTTTGCTCCTTAACGAAATGGATCTACCTCAAGAGACTGTGTTTCGGGTTTTTCTGGTAATTCTGTTTTTGATCAGGACAATCTGTTTTTGTGAGGGTCCCAGAGACGTTGAGCAAGGATCTGGAATGGGTTCTGATGGCGAGTACGGATTTGTAGGATCTCAGGAGCAACACATCACTTTAGAAAAGGCTGGTATCAAAACATCCAACCGTAAAAGACGTCAACCCTACCCAAACTATATGTGACTGTATATTTTTTTTGTGTCTTACCTTCATCTCTGCAACCCTCAGTTATTGGCACACATAGACGATAAACGTTATCTACATATAGTAGTACGCACATACGTTTCCCCTCCATGTATCATCAGATAAATGTGCTCCCCATTTGTTGGTATAAGCCGTAAAGGTGAGGGCTACTGGCTTTGCCTAGAAAGAGCTCGGTAGTGTTTGTTTGCCCATTTACAGACCCTTAATACGGGATGAGAAGGAGTTAATGTACACTTCGCAATACCTCAAAGCTTACTTAGAAAATGTACGGCACGATGATACATGCCCCTCAGACATTTCATACATACATGCTTTTTCCTATCTCACTAGGCTATACATTTCCCACCTACAACTCTCCCACAGTCATCCGAACTTTGTATATAATGTATAGATAATATTTTCAGTTTATTAGTTATGTGTGGCAGTTATTATTGACTGCCAAAGGGTTGACTGTCGAAGTCGAAAATATTATAGGCACACTCATCACGTACAAACACCACACAGATGGCCTCCGTGCGGGTGCTTGTTCTGCCGTGCGTGCGCATACTCGCAAGCTACGTATGATCGCTCACACGGTCTTGCGTGTTAGCGCGTGATATGAGTAATTACGGTAGCATATGCATTCGAATGGAAAAGCCAAAAAGACATATCCCATATTTAATTCACATAGTACATAATTTACACATAGTCTACATGCACCTCACCAACGAGTTTCATTCGTTTAAAAGGTACAACAACAGAGGGATTCGACATTACAGGATATGAGGGGACAGAATTAGGTTAGGAGGTGGTGTTTGGTATCCAGCTGTACAGTATTTTAAGAGCAATATTCCAGTAGCAGTTTGCCGAAGATAGCACGCTCCTGCGCATATCTATGCGCAGGAACAGAATATTAATATTACACTGTATTTACTGTACTCTGATATTCGGCGGGAACACAGTGGATAACATCTGCAAGTGCACCTGGACCAAGCATCGCCCACCTATTCAAACCGACCTATGACCCCTCCTGTACTGTAAATGAACAGCCCTTTGACCTATGGGTGAAGAGATTACAGATTCCATTATTTCATGATTTGGACTAATGTATAACAGCCACGCTGCCTGGCCGGTCAAACACATTCTCTGAAGGTCATCTACCCAGATAGACTGAGGACCAGAACCGGGTGGCGCCGGCGAACAAACATATGTATCCATTGATTGTAGCCTCTTCTCTTATTGTGATTGTATTATTGTTGTAACTGTTGGTGGGTCAGATCCCAACATATTTAAATACAATTGGTGTTGTGTCCCTTTCCTGCTAGGGGTTATAAAGTGTATTCCGCCTCACGTATAGCTACTCTGTGCTTACAGCGTGATGGGGTGCGCATGCAACGTGTACGCATCTGTTAGGGGTTTCACACATGCTTAGCGGTCGCAGCGGCCTGTACAGATATTAGTGATGTGCACCGGACATTTTTCGGGTTTTGCGTTTTGGTTTTGGGTTCGGTTCCGCGGTCGTGTTTTGGATTCGGACGCGTTTTGGCAAAACCTCACCGAAAATTTTTTGTCGGATTCGGATGTGTTTTGGATTCGGGTGTTTTTTTCAAAAAACCCTAAAAAACAGCTTAAATTATAGAATTTGGGGGTCATTTTGATCCCAAAGTATTATTAACCTCAATAACCATAATTTCCACTCATTTTCAGTCTATTCTGAACACCTCACACCTCACAATATTATTTTTAGTCCTAAAAATTTGCACCGAGGTAGCTGTGTGACTAAGCTAAGCGACCCAAGTGGCCGACACAAACACCTGGCCCATCTAGGAGTGGCACTGCAGTGTCAGACAGGATGGCACTTGAAAAAAATACTCCCCAAACAGCACATGACGCAAAGAAAAAAAGAGGCGCAATGAGGTAGCTGTGTGACTAAGCTAAGCGACCCAAGTGGCTGACACAAACACCTGGCCCATCTAGGAGTGGCACTGCAGTGTCAGACAGGATGGCACTTGAAAAAAATACTCCCCAAACAGCACATGATGCAAAGAAAAAAAGAGGCGCAATGAGGTAGCTGTGTGACTAAGATAAGCGACCCAAGTGGCCGACACAAACACCTGGCCCATCTAGGAGTGGCACTGCAGTGTCACGAAGGATGGCCCTTCAAAAAAATACTCCCCAAACAGCACATGACGCAAAGAAAAAAAGAGGCGCAATGAGGTAGCTGTGTGACTAAGATAAGCGACCCAAGTGGCTGACACAAACACCTGGCCCATCTAGGAGTGGCACTGCAGTGTCAGACAGGATGGCACTTGAAAAAAATACTCCCCAAACAGCACATGACGCAAAGAAAAAAAGAGGCGCAATGAGGTAGCTGTGTGACTAAGCTAAGCGACCCAAGTGGCTGACACAAACACCTGGCCCATCTAGGAGTGGCACTGCAGTGTCAGACAGGATGGCACTTGAAAAAAATACTCCCCAAACAGCACATGACGCAAAGAAAAAAAGAGGCGCAATGAGGTAGCTGTGTGACTAAGATAAGCGACCCAAGTGGCCGACACAAACACCTGGCCCATCTAGGAGTGGCACTGCAGTGTCACGCAGGATGGCCCTTCAAAAAAATACTCCCCAAACAGCACATGACGCAAAGAAAAAAAGAGGCGCAATGAGGTAGCTGTGTGACTAAGATAAGCGACCCAAGTGGCTGACACAAACACCTGGCCCATCTAGGAGTGGCACTGCAGTGTCAGACAGGATGGCACTTGAAAAAAATACTCCCCAAACAGCACATGACGCAAAGAAAAAAAGAGGCGCAATGAGGTAGCTGTGTGACTAAGCTAAGCGACCCAAGTGGCTGACACAAACACCTGGCCCATCTAGGAGTGGCACTGCAGTGTCAGACAGGATGGCACTTGAAAAAAATACTCCCCAAACAGCACATGACGCAAAGAAAAAAAGAGGCGCAATGAGGTAGCTGTGTGACTAAGATAAGCGACCCAAGTGGCCGACACAAACACCTGGCCCATCTAGGAGTGGCACTGCAGTGTCACGAAGGATGGCCCTTCAAAAAAATACTCCCCAAACAGCACATGACGCAAAGAAAAAAAGAGGCGCAATGAGGTAGCTGTGTGACTAAGATAAGCGACCCAAGTGGCCGACACAAACACCTGGCCCATCTAGGAGTGGCACTGCAGTGTCACGCAGGATGGCCCTTCAAATAAATACTCCCCAAACAGCACAAGTTCAAAAGGTTGCAGAACCTTGCACAACGTTGAAATCATTCTCCACTGCGCTTGAGTCAGGTGCATTCCACCTCCTTTGCCTATATCGTGGCCAGATGTATAGGCTTGAATGGCCTTTTGCTGCTCCTCCATCCTCTGAAGCATATAGAGGGTTGAATTCCACCTCGTTACCACCTCTTGCTTCAGATGATGGCAGGGCAGGTTCAGGTGTTTTTGGTGGTGCTCCAGTCTTCTGTACGCGGTGCCTGTACGCCGAAAGTGGCCCGCAATTCTTCTGGCCACCGACAGCATCTCTTGCACGCCCCTGTCGTTTTTTAAATAATTCTGCACCACCAAATTCAAGGTATGTGCAAAACATGGGACGTGCTGGAATTTGCCCAGATGTAATGCACGCACAATATTGCTGGCGTTGTCCGATGCCACAAATCCCCAGGAGAGTCCAATTGGGGTAAACCATTCTGCGATGATCTTCCTCAGTTGCTGTAAGAGGTTTTCAGCTGTGTGCGTATTCTGGAAAGCGGTGATACAAAGCGTAGCCTGCCTAGGAACGAGTTGGCGTTTGCGAGATGCTGCTACTGGTGCCGCCGCTGCTGTTCTTGCAGCGGGAGGCAATACATCTACCCAGTGGGCTGTCACAGTCATATAGTCCTGAGTCTGCCCTGCTCCACTTGTCCACATGTCCGTGGTTAAGTGGACATTGGGTACAACTGCATTTTTTAGGACACTGGTGACTCTTTTTCTGAGGTCTGTGTACATTTTCGGTATCGCCTGCCTAGAGAAATGGAACCTAGATGGTATTTGGTACCGGGGACACAGTACCTCAATCAAGTCTCTAGTTGGCTCTGAAGTAACGATGGATACCGGAACCATGTTTCTCACCGCCAGGCTGCCAAGGCCTCAGTTATCCGCTTTGCAGAAGGATGACTGCTGTGATATTTCATCTTCCTCGCAAAGGACTGTTGGACAGTCAATTGCTTACTGGAAGTAGTACAAGTGGTCTTCCGACTTCCCCTCTGGGATGACGATCGACTCCCAGCAGCAACAACAGCAGCGCCAGCAGCAGTAGGCGTTACACTCAAGGATGCATTGGAGGAATCCCAGGCAGGAGAGGACTCGTCAGACTTGCCAGTGACATGGCCTGCAGGACTATTGGCATTCCTGGGTAAGGAGGAAATTGACACTGAGGGAGTTGGTGGTGTGGTTTGCGGGAGCTTGGTTACAAGAGGAAGGGATTTACTGGTCAGTGGACTGCTTCCGCTGTCGCCCAAAGTTTTTGAACTTGTCACTGACTTATGATGAATGCGCTGCAGGTGACGTATAAGGGAGGATATTCCAAGGTGGTTAACGTCCTTACCCCTACTTATTACAGCTTGACAAAGGCAACACACGGCTTGACACCTGTTGTCCGAATTTGTGTTGAAATAATTCCACACCGAAGAGCTGATTTTTTTTGTATTTTGACCAGGCATGTCAATGGCCATATTCCTCCCATGGACAACAGGTGTCTCCCCGGGTACCTGACTTAAACAAACCACCTCACCATCAGAATCCTCCTTGTCAATTTCCTCCCCAGCGCCAGCAACATATCCTCATCCTGGTGTACTTCAACACTGACATCTTCAATTTGACTATCAGGAACTGGACTGCAGGTGCTCCTTCCAGCACTTGCAGGGGGCGTGCAAATGGTGGAAGGCGCAAGCTCTTCCCGTCCAGTGTTGGGAAGGTCAGGCATCGCAACCGACACAATTGGACTCTCCTTGGGGAATTGTGATTTCGAAGAACGCACAGTTCTTTGCTGTGCTTTTGCCAGCTTAAGTCTTTTCTTTTTTCTAGCGAGAGGATGAGTGCTTCCATCCTCATGTGAAGCTGAACCACTAGCCATGAACATAGGCCAGGGCCTCAGCCGTTCCTTGCCACTCCGTGTCGTAAATGGCATATTGGCAAGTTTACGCTTCTCCTCAGACGCTTTTAATTTTGATTTTTGGGTCATTTTACTGATCTTTTGTGTTTTGGATTTTACATGCTCTGTACTATGACATTGGGCATCGGCCTTGGCAGACGACGTTGATGGCATTTCATCGTCTCGGCCATGACTAGTGGCAGCAGCTTCAGCACGAGGTGGAAGTGGATCTTGATCTTTCCCTATTTTTTTAACCTCCACATTTTTGTTCTCCATATTTTAATGCGCACAACTAAAAGGCACCACAGGTATACAATGTAGATGGATGGATACTATAGTATACTTATGGACGACGAGTGACGACACAGAGGTAGGTACAGCAGTGGCCTACCGTACTGCTATATACAGTATAATGGACCTGGTGGACACTGTCAGCAGACTGTGTTTATAGTATAAAAAAAAAGACACCACAGGTATACAATGTAGATGGATGGATACTATAGTATACTTATGGACGACGAGTGACGACACAGAGGTAGGTACAGCAGTACTGCTATATACAGTATAATGGACCTGGTGGACACTGTCAGCAGACTGCGTTTATAGTATAAAAAAAAAGACACCACAGGTATACAATGTAGATGGATGGATACTATAGTATACTTATGGACGACGAGTGACGACACAGAGGTAGGTACAGCAGTGGCCTACCGTACTGCTATATACAGTATAATGGACCTGGTGGACACTGTCAGCAGACTGCGTTTATAGTATAAAAAAAAAAGACACCACAGGTATACAATGTAGATGGATGGATACTATAGTATACTTATGGACGACGAGTGACGACACAGAGGTAGGTACAGCAGTGGCCTACCGTACTGCTATATACAGTATAATGGACCTGGTGGACACTGTCAGCAGACTGTGTTTATAGTATAAAAAAAAAGACACCACAGGTATACAATGTAGATGGATGGATACTATAGTATACTTATGGACGACGAGTGACGACACAGAGGTAGGTACAGCAGTGGCCTACCGTACTGCTATATACAGTATAATGGACCTGGTGGACACTGTCAGCAGACTGCGTTTATAGTATAAAAAAAAGACACCACAGGTATACAATGTAGATGGATGGATACTATAGTATTCTTATGGACGACGAGTGACGACACAGAGGTAGGTACAGCAGTGGCCTACCGTACTGCTATATACAGTATAATGGACCTGGTGGACACTGTCAGCAGACTGCGTTTATAGTATAAAAAAAAAGACACCACAGGTATACAATGTAGATGGATGGATACTATAGTATACTTATGGACGACGAGTGACGACACAGAGGTAGGTACAGCAGTGGCCTACCGTACTGCTATATACAGTATAATGGACCTGGTGGACACTGCCAGCAGACTGCTAAACTAGTATAAAAAAAAGCCACCACAGGAGTGTTTTTCAGGCAGACAAACGTATACTGGTGGTCACTGTCAGCAAAACTGTGCACTGTACTCCTGCTATAACTGCTCCCCAGTCCCCACAATTAGGCAGTGTGAGCACTCAGCACAGATATATATCATGCAGCACACTGAGCACAGATATGGTATGGAGCGTTTTTTTCAGGCAGAGAACGGATAAAAAACTAGCAAAACTCTGCACTGTACTCCTCCTAACAGCTGCTCCCCAGTCCCCAATCCTCCCCACAATAAGCTAAGCAATCAGATCAACTGTGTAGTATACTATTAATAATTAACTATATAAACGGAGAGGACGCCAGCCACGTCCTCTCCCTATCAATCTCAATGCACGTGTGAAAATGGCGGCGACGCGCGGCTGCTTATATAGAATCCGAATCTCGCGAGAATCCGACAGCGGGATGATGACGTTCGGGCGCGCTCGGGTTAGCCGAGCAAGGCGGGAGGATCCGAGTCTGCTCGGACCCGTGTAAAAAAATGTAAAGCTCGGGTGGGTTCGGTTTCTCGGAAACCGAACCCGCTCATCACTAACAGATATACGTTTAAGGTATTGCTTTTCTTCCTATAAGTTAATCTGCTTTAACACTTCATAGGGGAGGGGTGTGGCCACAGTTATGCTCCTAGTAGCTGTGCCCCCAGATTTGCCCTAAGTAGTTGTGCCCACCAGCTGATTTGCCCCCAGTAGATATGCCCCCTGTAGCTATGCACCCTGTAGATATGCCCCCTGTAGCTGTGCCCCCAGTAGATATGCCCCCTGTAGATTTGCCCCAGTAGTTGTGCCCCCTATAGCTATGCCCCCCAGTAGTTGTGCCCCCTGTTGCTTTGCCCCCAGTAGTTGTGCCCCCTGTTGCTTTGCCCCCAGTAGTTATTCCCCCTGTTGCTTTGCCCCAAGTAGTTATGCACCGTTTCTTTGCCCCAGTAGTTGTGCCCCCTCTTTCTTTGTCCCCAGTAGTTGTGCCCCCTGTTGCTTTGCTCGCTGTCGCTGTGCCCCCTGTCGCCGCTTACAAACACACACACACACGCAAAAATAAAAAAAACAATACTTACCACTGCCCCGCTCCTGCTTCCCGACTGCTGCTGCTGCTCCGTCTGGCCGCCGGCTCCTCTCTATGGGAGAGACGTCATGACGTCTATCCCATAGCAGCGCCGCACAGACACTAGAGGTCAATACTGACCTCTAGAGTCTGTCCCTGGAGCCGGCTGCAGCGGACGCCCACGGCTTCTGCTGTAGCCGAGGAGCGGGGAGCGGGTAGGCAGCGGTGCCTGCGGGGTGACTGCGGCCGTGCCCCCAGGCCGCAGCACCCCGGGCGAAGGCACTGCTTGCCCGCACCAAGAACCGCTCCTGATTGTAGCAGCTGGATGTTAGAAACTGTATTTAAAATAACACTGTCCACACCCATCCCGCACTCCCGCCTGATTGGAATTTGAAGTACTGTAGGTGGATGTTATATAAAATTTTTAAAAATACCGTAATAAAGTACCCTGGAAGACCTCATGTGTTTTGCTGTGCACATCCCGGCTCCTCTTTCTAAGCATCTGACGTCATACATACGTGTGTCTCATGACTGGTCACACGCACAGTACTGCAGGACTGGCGACACAGGCATGTGATGTAGCCGGCACCCAACAGCTGTCTAATTACTGACCGCCTGCTGGGATTATTCAGCCAGTCCAGCTCTCGGACAATTTTGTGGTCCGCCAGAAAGGTCCTTTATACAGCCTTGTAGGCAGGCCTCCTGGAACCAACAGGGGAGCAGCCACTTTGGTTGCTTTGTGATAAATCCTCCACTGCTTCCAACAGAGCTCTGCGGTGCACCCACTGCTGTTGCAGAGTTAATCTGCTCTGTTTCAGGAGCCCCGCTAACACCTGCAATAGAGGACAAGACGGCTCCCACCATGTACCATTCAGCCTGCACTGCAGCAAGCGACGGAACACCAGCTAATGCTGCTGCTGGACTATGGGCCTAATTTAGACCTGATCGCAGCAGCAAATTTGTTAGCAGATGGGCATAACCATAACCATGTGCACTGCATGGGGGGGGGGGGGGGGGAGATATAACATGTGCAGAGAGAGTTAGATTTGGGTGGGGTGTGTTCAAACTGAAATCTAAATTGCAGTGTAAAAATAAAGCAGCCAGTATTTACCCTGTACAGAAGCAACCAGCCAAATCTAACTCTCTCTGCACATGTTATATCTGCCCCACCCCCCTGCAGTGCACATGGTTTTGCCCATCTGCTAACAAATTTGCTGCTACGATCAGGTCTGAATTAGGCCCTATGAGTTGTGACCCACTGATGAACGCTGATTCTGCATGCTACAGACGGCTGAATCTCTTGAATCTGACCCACAGGCTATTGTCACACAGTGTAGCTGGTTCCCTGCCAATTCACTGCAGACTCTGGTCCTGTATACCAGCTGAGAGTGCTAAGTGCTATCTATGTAATTCTGTAAGTTGTATGTGTGTTTATAATAAGATTTTAAACCTACCGGTAAATCTTTTTCTCGTAGTCCGTAGAGGATGCTGGGGACTCCGTAAGGACCATGGGGATAGACGGGCTCCGCAGGAGACATGGCACTTTAAGAAAGACCTTAGGTCTGGGTGTGCACTGGCTCCTCCCTCTATGCCCCTCCTCTAGACCTCAGTTAGAGAAACTGTGCCCAGAGGAGTTGGACAGTATGAGGAAAGGATTTTTGTTAATCCAAGGGCAAGATTCATACCAGCCACACCAATCACACCGTATAACTTGTGTATCAATTAAACAGTTAACAGTATGAAAAAATAACGTAGCATCACTCTAACCTGATGGAACTATAACATAACCCTTATGTAAGCAAAACTATATATAACTCTCGCAGAAGTAGTCCGCACTTTGGACGGGCGCCCAGCATCCTCTACGGACTACGAGAAAAAGATTTACCGGTAGGTTTAAAATCTTATTTTCTCTAACGTCCTAGAGGATGCTGGGGACTCCGTAAGGGCCATGGGGATTATACCAAAGCTCCCAAACGGGCGGGAGAGTGCGGATGACTCTGCAGCACCGAATGAGCAAACCTTAGGTCCTCCTCAGCCAGGGTATCAAACTTATAGAACTTTGCAAAGGTGTTTGAACCCGACCAAGTAGCAGCTCTGCACAGTTGTAGTGCCGAGACCCCTAGGGCAGCTGCCCAAGACGAGCCCACCTTCCTAGTGGAATGGGCCTTGACTGATTTTGGTAACGGCAATCCAGCCGTAGAATGTGCCTGCTGGATGGTATTACAGATCCAGCAAGCAATAGTCTGCTTCGAAGCAGGGGCGCCAACCTTGTTGGCTGCATATAGGACAAACAGTGCTTCCGTTTTCCTGACTCTAGCAGTTCTGGCCACATAAATTTTCAAAGCCCTGACTACATCAAGGGACTCAGAATCCTCCAAATCTCGTGTAGCCACAGGCACCACAATAGGTTGGTTCATATGAAAAGATGACACCACCTTAGGCAAGAATTGAGGGCAAGTCCGCAATTCCGCCCTATCCACATGGAAAACCAGATAGGGGCTTTTATGAGACAACGCCGCCAATTCCGACACTCGCCTAGCCGAAGCCAAGGCTAATAACATGACCACCTTCCAAGTGAGATATTTTAACTCCACCGTTTGAAGTGGTTCAAACCAGTGCGACTTAAGGAAACTCAACACCACGTTAAGGTCCCAAGGCACCACCGGAGGTATAAAAGGAGGCTGAATATGCAGCACTCCCTTTACAAAAGTCTGTACTTCTGGGAGAGAAGCCAATTCTTTTTGAAAGAAAATGGATAAGGCCGAAATCTGAACCTTAATGGATCCTAACTTTAGGCCCAAATTCACTCCAGTCTGTAGGAAGTGCAGGAAACGGCCCGGATGGAATTCTTCCGTAGGAGCATTCCTGGCCTCACACCAAGAAACATATTTTCGCCATATACGGTGATAATGTTTAGCTGTCACGTCCTTCCTAGCCTTTATCAGCATAGGAATGACCTCATCCGGAATTCCTTTTTCCGCTAGGATCCGGCGTTCAACCGCCATGCCGTCAAACGCAGCCACTGTAAGTCTTGGAACAGACATGGCCCCTGTTGTAACAGGTCCTGTCGTAGAGGAAGAGGCCACGGATCTTCTGTGAGCATTTCCAGCAGATCCGGATAACAGGTCCTTCGTGGCCAATCTGGAACAATGAGAATTGTTCTCACTCCTCTTTTTCTTATTATTCTCAATACCTTGGGTATGAGAGGAAGAGGAGGAAACACATAGACCGACTGGAACACCCACGGTGTCACTAGGGCGTCTACTGCTACCGCCTGAGGATCTTTTGATCTGGCGCAATACCTCTGTAGCTTTTTGTTGAGGCGGGATGCCATCATGTCTACCTGGGGCAGTCCCCACTGACTTGCAATCTGTGCGAAGACTTCCCGATGAAGTCCCCACTCCCCTGGATGCCGGTCGTGTCTGCTGAGGAAGTCTGCTTCCCAGTTGTTCACTCCCGGAATGAACACTGCTGACAGTGCGCTTACATGATTTTCCGCCCAGCGAAGAATCCTGGTGGCTTCCGCCATTGCCACCCTGCTCCTTGTGCCGCCTTGGCGGTTTACATGAGCCACTGCGGTGATGTTGTCTGACTGGATCAGAACTGGTTGGTCGCAAAGTAAGTTCTCCGCTTGACGTAGGGCGTTGAATATGGCCCTCAGTTCCAGGATGTTGATGTGAAGCCAAGTCTCTTGACTTGTCCAGAGTCCTTGGAAGTTTCTTCCCAGTGTGACTGCTCCCCACCCTCTGAGGCTCGCGTCCGTGGTCACCAGGATCCAATCCTGAATGCCGAACCTGCGTCCTTCCAAAAGGTGAGCACTCTGCAGCCACCACAGGAGAGATACCCTGGCCCGGGGGGACAGGGTGATCCGCTGATGAATTTGTAGATGTGACCCGGACCACTTGTCCAATAGGTCCCATTGGAAAGTCCTTGCATGGAACCTGCCGAAGGGAATGGCATCGTATGTTGCCACCATTTTTCCAAGGACTTGAGTGCAATGATGCACAGACACTTGTTTTGGCTTCAATAGGTTCTTGACTAGAGTCATGAGTTCCTGAGCTTTTTCTATCGGGAGAAAAACCTTTTTCTGGTATGTGTCCAGAACCATGCCCAAGAAGCTCAGACGAGTCGTAGGAACCAGCTGCGACTTCGGGATATTGAGAATCCAGCCGTGTTGCTGTAACACCTTCACTGAAAGTGACACGCTGTTCAGTAACTTCTCTCGTGATCTCGCTTTTATGAGGAGATCGTCCAAGTACGGGATAATTGTGACACCCTGCTTGCGCAGGAGCACCATCATTTCCGCCATTACCTTGGTGAAAACCCTCAGGGCCGTGGAAAGCCCAAACGGCAACGTCTGAAATTGGTAATGACAATCCTGTACCGCAAATCTCAGGTACGCCTGATGAGGTGGATATATGGGAACATGAAGGTATGCATCCTTTATGTCCAGGGATACCATAAAATCCCCCCCTTCCAGGCTGGCGATGACCGCTCTGAGCGATTCCATTTTGAACTTGAACCGTTTTAAGTATAGGTTCAGGGATTTTAAATTCAATATGGGTCTGACCGAACCGTCCGGTCTCAGAACTACAAACAGGGTGGAGTAGTATCCCTTCCCTCTCTGAAGTAGGGGAACTTCGACCACCACTTGTTGAAGACACAATTTGTGAATAGCATTTAACACTATCTCCCTTTCTAGGGGAGAAGTCGGTAGAGCCGATTTGAAAAACCGGCGAGGAGGCACCTCTTCGAATTCCAGCTTGTATCCCTGAGAAACAATTTCTATTGCCCAGGGATCCACCTGTGAGTGAACCCAGATGTGGCTGAAAAGTCGAAGACGTGCCCCCACTGGGGCGGACTCCCTCAGCGGAGCCCCAGCGTCATGCGGTGGATTTTGCAGAGGCCGGGGAGGATTTCTGTTCCTGGGAACTAGCTGTGCTGTGCAGCTTTTTACCTCTGCCCTTACCTCTGGCAAGAAAGGACGATCCACGCACTCTTTTGCTTTTATTTGAACGAAACAGAGCCGGCCTTAGCTATAGGCAGGCTAGGCATTTGCCTAGGGCATCCAAGCATGTCTAGGGGCATCCAAGCATGTCCCTGCAGTATCTCATGCTGGGAGGGACAGTCCGCAAACTAACTGTTACTTTCCAAATGTATTCAATCAGTACTTGTATACACTGCTGTTTACATTTGTAAAAAAAATGCACACTGTGCCTTAAACTTCCTCTGACATGCTTGAATGCCCCTGACTTGTGAGACCTCAGACAGACAGCAGAAGCCAAGTAAATGCAATTCCTGGACCTGTGACATTTTCACTGACTATATAAGGTTATTACTGGATGGCTTCTATAACACATGTGTAATTTGGAAGACTGCTTCACAGAAATCTGACATCACCTATACTCCTTGTGCACATAGGGGAGGGGGACCCTGTTATCCTGTGTCCCTTATCCCTGTGCAATTCCCAGGTGTCTGCAGGGACATAACATGGGCAATGTTCTCCCCACACTTTATTTCCTAGTCAGTCCATGCCGTAAAATTCCCCTGCCACCCAGCACTGTAACGTGGTCAGTAAGTTGCGTTGTGCTTTTCTATATGAAACATCAGTGCAGCATGACTTTCGGACACATCAGACTGGAGGGCAGAGCATATCACTCCCACAGTATAAAGTAAAGGGCATGCAGTAACAGACACCAGCAAACACACTGAATAGTGAAGAGAATGGACAGTTTCTACATGTTTGATACTGGTCTTTTTGTATAACCAGCAAGTGTGGCAGTATCTGTGGCAGTATATGTGTATTATGGGCATTACTAATGTGGGGCATATGTGTAAGGTGCATTACTGTGTGGCATTATGTGTATTATGGGCATTACAAATGTGGGGCCTATGTGTAAGGTTCCTTTACTGTGTGGAATTATATGTATTATGGTCATTACTGTGTGGCATTGTGCAGAGTTGAACTGGCCCACAGGGTAACCCCCCGGTGGGTCCCACTACCTGAGCGTTGCAGGTACAGATGCAGAACTAGCGGCGGAGCTAGGGGGCACCAGACAAAATTTTGCCTAGGGCATCAAATTGGCTAGGGCCGGCTCTGGAACGAAAGGACTGCATTTGATAATGTGGCGCTTTCTTAGGTTGTGAGGGAACATAAGGCAAAAAATTTGATTTACCTGCCATAGCTGTGGAGACCAGGTCCGAGAGACCTTCCCAAACAATTCCTCACCCTTGTAAGGTAAAACCTCCATATATCTTTTTGAGTCTGCATCACCTGTCCACTGCCGGGTCCAGAGGGCTCGTCTAGCAGAGATTGACATAGCGCTTATTCTGGAACCCAGTAAACTAATGTCTCTTTGAGCATCTCTCATATATAAGACAGCATCCTTTATATGGCCTAGGGTCAATAAAATGGTATCCTTATCTAGGGTCTCAATCTCCGCCGATAAGGAATCTGTCCATGCTGCTACCGCGCTACAAACCCAGGCCGTCGCAATTGTAATTGTAATGTACCAGAATGTGTGTAAATGGATTTCAAGGTAATCTGCTGCTTGCGGTCAGCAGGATCCTTGAGGGTAGCCGTATCTTGTGATGGTAGCGCTATCTTTTTTGACAAGCGTGTCAACGCTTTTTCCACCTTAGGGGAGGATTCTCACCGTACCCTGTCCGTTGGCGGGAAAGGATACGCCATAAGAATCCTTTTGGGAAACTGCAGTTTTTTGTCTGGAGATTCCCACGCTTTTTCACATAATTCGTTCAACTCATGTGAGGAGGGAAAAGTTACCTCGGGCTTTTTTCCCTTATACATGTGTACCCTCGTGTCAGGGACAGGGGGTTCCTCTGTGATATGCAACACTTCTTTTATTGCAATAATCATATATCGAATACATTTAGCCACTTTTGGCTGTAATTTTACATCATCGTAGTCGACACTGGAGTCCGAATCCGTGTCGGTATCAGTGTCTGCTATTTGGGATAGTGGGCGCTTCTGAGACCCTGAAGGCCCCGGCGACATAGGGACAGACACGGGTTCACTCCCTGACTGTTCCTTAGCTTCAGCTTTGTCTAATCTCTTGTGCAATAAGTTCACACTAGCACTTAAAACATTCCACATATCCACCCAGTCAGGTGTCGGCACCGCCGACGGAGACCTCACATTCATACGCTCCCCCTCCTCCCTAGGTGAGCCTTCTACCTCAGACATGTCGACACACACGTACCGACACACCACACACACAGGGAACCTCTTATCTGAAGACAGTTTCCCCACCAGGCCCTTTTGAAAGACAGAGAGAGAGAGTATGCCAGCACACACCCCAGCGCTGTATGACCCAGGAAAAAAGCCACAATAATTTTATGTTTACCCAGATAGCGCTGTTTACATATACAATATGCGCCTAATTTTGTGCCCCCCTCTCTTCTTTAAAACCCTCTGTCTACCGTGGTATAAGCAGGGGAGAGTCCAGGGAGCTTCCTCTCAGTGGTGCTGTGGAGAAAAATGGCGCTGGTGAGTGCTGAGGGAGAAGCCCCGCCCCCTTGGCGGCGGGCATCTGTCCCGCTTAAAATCTAAAAATTTGGCGGGGGCTCTTATATATATACAGTGCTCAGCTGTATATATACTTATTTGTGCCAAAAAGAGGTCTATATGCTGCCCAGGGCACACCCCCTGCGCCCTGCACCCTTACAGTGACTGCCGTGTGTGAGGTGTATGGGAGCAATGGCGCACAGCTTTACTGCTGTGCGTTACCTCAGTGAAGATCATGAAGTCTTCTGCCGCCTCTGAAGTCTTCTTTTCTTCTCATACTCACCCGGCTTCTATCTTCCGGCTCTGCGAGGGGGACGGCGGCGCGGCTCTGGGACGGACGGCGAGGGTGAGATCTGCGTACCGATCCCTCTGGAGCTAATGGTGTCCAGTAGCCTAAGAAGCAGAGCCTTGAAACTCACAGAAGTAGGTCTGCTTCTCTCCCCTCAGTCCCTCGATGCAAGGAGTCTGTTGCCAGCAGGCTCCCTGAAAATAAAAAACCTAACAAATATACTTTCTGTCAGGAAGCTCAGGAGAGCTCCCTGAAGTGCACCCATCTCCTCTGGGCACAGTATCAAACTGAGGTCTAGAGGAGGGGCATAGAGGGAGGAGCCAGTGAACACCCAGACCTAAAGTCTTTCTTAAAGTGCCCATGTCTCCTGCGGAGCCCGTGTATCCCCGTGGTCCTTACGGAGTCCCCAGCATCCTCTAGGACGTTAGAGAAATAAATATATATATATATATATATATATATATATAGCGGCATGTAGTCCGGCACTCGCTAAAAGGTAAATGGCCCAGGAGCCTTCCGCAGAGCGATGTGAATAAAAATGAAAGAAGACGGCGGCACTCCAGGACTTAAATGATCAAATTCCGTGTATTTACAGCATCAAAAGATACAGCTTAAACCGACGTTTCGGGGCGCGTAGCCCCTTTTTCAAGGTGTATGTGCTGTGCAGAGTGATAATCTTACCTTAAATACCGTGAGGAGACCCGCTAGAGATTCCCTCTATCAACCAATTTCCCAGTTCTTAGACGCCATCTTGCAACCATTGGTGAATAGACAACCAACATTTATCAAAGATACATCCGATTTCCTTTTGGCCCTCAACAATATACAAGTAATTCCATCAGGCACGTTATTGTGTGTAATGGACGTTTGTAACCTCTATACAAGTATCCCCCATGCAGAGGGGTTGGCAGCGATGGAGGCATTCCTGATACAAGAGGACGTTGAATGCATCGAGCATTCGTTATTCCTGCAATTACTGGAGCTCACTTTGCGGAGGAACTATTTCCTATTTAATGGAAATTTCTTTGAGCAACTATCCGGATGTGCGATGGGGAGCTCGGTCGCCCCGTCATACGCGAACATTTTCATGTTCCAGGAGAAGAGGAAATTCTTCTTTAGCAAAAGCAGTATATCAGAACATATACTCCTGTATACTAGGTTCATCGACGACATCTTCATGCTATGGACTGGGGGGGGCAACCAAATTCACACAAGTGATGGATCAAATCAATACTTCCAGCTTGCCAATTAAATTTACTTTTACCTGTGACGAAAGAACTGCCAATTATCTGGATGTGCAGATCCTGCTTATGAATCAAGAAATCTCCACGAAGGTTTATACCAAGCCGACGGACAGGAACAACCTATTGAGGGCCAACAGCCATCACCCCAAACCACTGATTAGAGGTCTCCCGAGATCTCAAATGTTGAGGACAGCCAGAATATGTAGCGACCGGTCCACCTTGAGTGATCAAATAGACCTGGTAATCGACAGATTTGCCCAGAGAGGGTACGATTTGTCTTTGCTGAAACAGCAGAAAGAGGAGGTGATTTCGATGGACAGGTGGTCTTTACTGACCCCGAAAGTGAAAAACACTAATCAACAGATTCTACCATGGAAAACTGAATTTACTACATCCAGTCCCGTGATCTAACGAGCTGTGAGGGCTTTGTGGCCCATTGTAGCCACCGATGACAACTTGAAGAGCCTTGGATCCAAGAGACCAATGTCTTGTTTCACGAGGCTAAGAAACATCAAAGACAACATAGTACATGCGGATATCACTGGATTCAACCGAATTACTCCACATACCTTTCTCACAAAAGCGCCCAGGTGCTACAGATGCTTAGGATGCACCACATGTACATACATGTTAACGGGACCCTCGTTCAAATTCCCTTGCTCGGATCAAGTTGGTTGCATTAGACATGTACTAACCTGCACCTCTCAGTTCATTATTTATCTGATAGTGTGCCCCTGTGACAAGGGCTACGTGGGCAAAACGACCAGAACTGTTAGAGAACGTATGGCTCTACACAGATCGGCCATTAATCAAGCACTAACAGGCAAAAAATCGGACCAGCCGGTCGCCAGACACTTTGCAGAGGCAAAACATCCGTTGAGTTCCTTTAGACACATCATCATAGACAACATACCAGAGTCCATCCGCGGCGGAGACAGGAGAGCGAAACTCCTCAAATTAGAAGCAAGATGGATCTTCAGACTCAACACGATTAATCCAGCTGGACTTAACGAAAAGAT
Organism: Pseudophryne corroboree; assembly: GCF_028390025.1. NCBI lineage: Eukaryota > Metazoa > Chordata > Amphibia > Anura > Myobatrachidae > Pseudophryne > Pseudophryne corroboree. The sequence goes on along the minus strand of NC_086453.1, from coordinate 267,851,593 downwards.
CTCTTGGAACTCTTTTCATTAGTCGACAGAATGTGATACCCAACAGTTTGGGTTTGTTTAGATTACATATGGGACTAACAACCCCCCCCCCCCCCCCACCTCCCTTGCCCTCCCCTCTCCCCACCCCCCCCCTCTTCCCCCTCCCCTTCCTTCCCCTCCATGTTCTTCCCTATGTATTTCTTTTCAGTACCATACTGTTTTTTCAGTTCCTTTTCGCTACTTTTAATTTCAGTCGTAGGTGGGCCTGAGAATCAGAGGTGACCCTTACATGCATGATCCATAGATCTGGTGGGGGCTTTGTGCCTGCCTCACCTCCACTGGTGGGGGATTTGTGCATGTCACATTTCTCATTCATGCACTAACCTCGTGCATATTTATCATTATTTCATGCTATCACCACCCCCTGCATGCTTTAGCGCTTTACATTTACTTTACTACAATGTAGTTGTATTCCATCCCTATTACCACTCTTTGGACACTTTGGGCGCCTGTGTTAGATTTGTACACATCTTTTAACACATGTGTACCTTTCCAATGTATGTACATTTTCTACAGATATCAGTGATGTGATTGTTAATATTGGGCACTACCGTTCACTGGTGTTTCTTTCCACTTCCCTGACAGCCCCGGCCAGCGTGATTGGAAGCGCCGGCTGCTGCCATAGCAACCCGACGCAACAACGCGTGACGTCCCGGAAGTCCAGGGCGCGCGGCGGTGACGGAATGGCCGGGGACGTCTCTCCTCACTCTGTTGGCGGGTCTCCTCACGGTATTTAAGGTAAGATTATCACTCTGCACAGCACATACACCTTGAAAAAGGGGCTATGCGCCCCGAAATGTCGGTTTAAGCTGTATCTTTTGATGCTGTAAATACACAGAATTTGATCATTTAAGTCCCGGAGTGCCGCCGTCTTCTTTCATTTATATATATATATATATATATATATATATATATATATATTCTACTTGAAAATCTCTCTTGGGATGGCACCGGTGCACGTGTAATACCTTTATGGGAGTGCCTGTTCACTTGTTATTTATTTATTTATTTATTATTTTTTATATATATATATATATATTAGGATTTTATTACCTACCGGTAAATCCTTTTCTCTTAGTCCGTAGAGGATGCTGGGGTTACATCAAGAACCATGGGGTATAGACGGGATCCGCAGGAGACATGGGCACTTTAAGACTTTGAATGGGTGTGAACTGGCTCCTCCTTCTATGCCCTCCTCCAGACTCCAGTTATAGGAACTGTGCCCAGGGAGACGGACATTTCGAGGAAAGGATTTAATATTAAACCACGGTGAGCATCTTACCAGCTCACACCTCAAGCATGCCGCAGAACGTGGCATTCCACAGAATACAAGCCAATGGCATGAACAATTGCAGCACCTGGCTGACAAGAAATGTAACACAACATGTGTGTAACCACAAATAATCACTGCAGATATAGGCCCTCATTCCGAGTTGTTCGCTCTGTAATTTTCTTCGCATCGCAGCGATTTTCCGCTATTTGCGCATGCGCAATGTTCGCACTGCGACTGCGCCAAGTAAATTTGCTAAGAAGTTTAGTATTTTACTCACGGAATTATTAGGTTTTTTCTTCGTTCTGGTGATCGTTGTGTGATTGACAGGAAGTGGGTGTTTCTGGGCGGAAACTGGTCGTTTTATGGGAGTGTGTGAAAAAACGCTGCCGTTTCTGGGAAAAACGCGGGAGTGGCTGGAGAAACGGGGGAGTGTCTAGTAGTGATGAGCACCGGAAATTTTTTGGGTTTTGTGTTTTGGTTTTGGGTTCGGTTCCGCGGCCGTGTTTTGGGTTCGAACGCGTTTTGGCAAAACCTCACCGAATTTTTTTTGGCGGATTCGGGTGTGTTTTGGATTCGGGTGTTTTTTTCAAAAAACCCTAAAAAACAGCTTAAATCATAGAATTTGGGGGTCATTTTGATCCCAAAGTATTATTAACCTCAATAACCATAATTTCCACTCATTTTCAGTCTATTCTGAACACCTCACACCTCACAATATTATTTTTAGTCCTAAAATTTGCACCGAGGTCGCTGGATGACTAAGCTCAGCGACCCAAGTGGCCGACACAAACACCTGGCCCATGTAGGAGTGGCACTGCAGTGTCACGCAGGATGGCCCTTCAAAAAACTACTCCCCAAACAGCACATGACGCAAAGAAGAAAAAAAAGAGGCGCAATGAGGTAGCTGTGTGACTAAGATAAGCGACCCTAGTGGCCGACACAAACACCTGGCCCATCTAGGAGTGGCACTGCAGTGTCACGCAGGATGGCCATTCCAAAAAACACCCCCCAAACAGCACATGACGCAAAGAAAAAAAGAGGCGCAATGAGGTAGCTGTGTGACTAAGATAAGCGACCCAAGTGGCCGACACAAACACCTGGCCCATCTAGGAGTGGCACTGCAGTGTCACGCAGGATGGCCCTTCCAAAAAACACCCCCCAAACAGCACATGACGCAAAGAAAAAAAGAGGCGCAATGAGGTAGCTGTGTGACTAAGATAAGCGACCCAAGTGGCCGACACAAACACCTGGCCCATCTAGGAGTGGCACTGCAGTGTCACGCAGGATGGCCCTTCCAAAAACTACTCCCCAAACAGCACATGACGCAAAGAAAAATGAAAGAAAAAAGAGGTGCAAGATGGAATTGTCCTTGGGCCCTCCCACCCACCCTTATGTTGTATAAACAGGACATGCACACTTTAACCAACCCATCATTTCAGTGACAGGGTCTGCCACACGACTGTGACTGAAATGACGGGTTGGTTTGGACCCCCACCAAAAAAGAAGCAATTAATCTCTCCTTGCACAAACTGGCTCTACAGAGGCAAGATGTCCACCTCATCATCATCCTCCGATATATCACCGTGTACATCCCCCTCCTCACAGATTATCAATTTGTCCCCACTGGAATCCACCATCTCAGCTCCCTGTGTACTTTGTGGAGGCAATTGCTGCTGGTCAATGTCTCCACGGAGGAATTGATAATAATTCATTTTAATGAACATCATCTTCTCCACATTTTCTGGATGTAACCTCGTACGCCGATTGCTGACAAGGTGAGCGGCGGCACTAAACACTCTTTCGGAGTACACACTTGTGGGAGGGCAACTTAGGTAGAATAAAGCCAGTTTGTGCAAGGGCCTCCAAATTGCCTCTTTTTCCAGCCAGTATAAGTACGGACTGTCTGACGTGCCTACTTGGATGCGGTCACTCATATAATCCTCCACCATTCTTTCAATGGGGAGAGAATCATATGCAGTGACAGTAGACGACATGTCCGTAATCGTTGTCAGGTCCTTCAGTCCGGACCAGATGTCAGCATCAGCAGTCGCTCCAGACTGCCCTGCATCACCGCCAGCGGGTGGGCTCGGAATTCTGAGCCTTTTCCTCGCACCCCCAGTTGCGGGAGAATGTGAAGGAGGAGATGTTGACAGGTCGCGTTCCGCTTGACTTGACAATTTTGTCACCAGCAGTTCTTTGAACCCCAGCAGACTTGTGTCTGCCGGAAAGAGAGATCCAAGGTAGGTTTTAAATCTAGGATCGAGCACGGTGGACAAAATGTAGTGCTCTGATTTCAACAGATTGACCACCCGTGAATCCTTGTTAAGCGAATTAAGGGCTCCATCCACAAGTCCCACATGCCTAGCGGAATCGCTCTGTGTTAGCTCCTCCTTCAATGTCTCCAGCTTCTTCTGCAAAAGCCTGATGAGGGGAATGACCTGACTCAGGCTGGCAGTGTCTGAACTGACTTCACGTGTGGCAAGTTCAAAAGGTTGCAGAACCTTGCACAACGTTGAAATCATTCTCCACTGCGCTTGAGACAGGTGCATTCCACCTCCTATATCGTGCTCAGTTGTATAGGCTTGAATGGCCTTTTGCTGCTCCTCCAACCTCTGAAGCATATAGAGGGTTGAATTCCACCTCATTACCACTTCTTGCTTCAGATGATGGCAGGGCAGGTTCAGGCGTTTTTGGTGGTGCTCCAGTCTTCTGTACGTGGTGCCTGTTCGCCGAAAGTGTGCCGCAATTCTTCTGGCCACCGACAGCATCTCTTGCACGCCCCTCTCGTTTTTTAAATAATTCTGCACCACCAAATTCAAGGTATGTGCACAGTCATATAGTCCTGAGCCTGCCCTGCTCCACTTGTCCACATGTCCGTGGTTAAGTGGACATTGGGTACAACTGCATTTTTTAGGACACTGGTGACTCTTTTTCTGAGGTCTGTGTACATTTTCGGTATCGCCTGCCTAGAGAAATGGAACCTAGATGGTATTTGGTACCGGGGACACAGTACCTCCAACAAGTCTCTAGTTGGCTCTGCAGTAATGATGGATACCGGAACCACGTTTCTCACCGCCCAGGATGCCAAGGCCTCAGTTATCCGCTTTGCAGCAGGATGACTGCTGTGATATTTCATCTTCCTCGCAAAGGACTGTTGGACAGTCAATTGCTTGGTGGAAGTAGTAAAAGTGGTCTTACGAGTACGACTTCCCCTCTGGGATGACCATCGACTCCCAGCAGCAACAACAGCAGCGCCAGCAGCAGTAGGCGTTACACGCAAGGATGCTTCGGAGGAATCCCAGGCAGGAGAGGACTCGTCAGAATTGCCAGTGACATGGCCTGCAGGACTATTGGCATTCCTGGGGAAGGAGGAAATTGACACTGAGGGAGTTGGTGGGGTGGTTTGCGTGAGCTTGGTTACAAGAGGAAGGGATTTACTGGTCAGTGGACTGCTTCCGCTGTCGCCCAAAGTTTTTGAACTTGTCACTGACTTATGATGAATGCGCTGCAGGTGACGTATAAGGGAGGATGTTCCGAGGTGGTTAACGTCCTTACCCCTACTTATTACAGCTTGACAAAGGCAACACACGGCTTGACAAATGTTGTCCGCATTTCTGTTGAAATACTTCCACACAGAAGAGCTGATTTTTTTGGTATTTTCACCAGGCATGTCAATGGCCCTATTCCTCCCACGGACAACAGGTGTCTCCCCGGGTGCCTGACTTAAACAAACCACCTCACCATCAGAATCCTCCTGGTCAATTTCCTCCCCAGCGCCAGCAACACCCATATCCTCCTCATCCTGGTGTACTTCAACACTGACATCTTCAATCTGACTATCAGGAACTGGACTGCGGGTGCTCCTTCCAGCACTTGCAGGGGGCGTGCAAATGGTGGAAGGCGCATGCTCTTCACGTCCAGTGTTGGGAAGGTCAGGCATCGCAAACGACACAATTGGACTCTCCTTGTGGATTTGTGATTTCGAAAAACGCACAGTTCTTTGCTGTGCTTTTGCCAGCTTGAGTCTTTTCATTTTTCTAGCGAGAGGCTGAGTGCTTCCATCCTCATGTGAAGCTGAACCACTAGCCATGAACATAGGCCAGGGCCTCAGCCGTTCCTTGCCACTCCGTGTGGTAAATGGCATATTGGCAAGTTTACGCTTCTCCTCCGACAATTTTATTTTAGATTTTTGAGTCCTTTTTTTACTGATATTTGGTGTTTTGGATTTTACATGCTCTGTACTATGACATTGGGCATCGGCCTTGGCAGACGACTTTGATGGCATTTCATCGTCTCGGCCATGACTAGTGGCAGCAGCTTCAGCACGAGGTGGAAGTCGATCTTGATCTTTCCCTATTTTTGGAACCTCAACATTTTTGTTCTCCATATTTTAATAGGCACAACTAAAAGGCACCTCAGGTAAACAATGGAGATGGATGGATACTAGTATACTTATGGATGGACGAGCGACTGCAGACACAAAGGTAGCTACAGCCGTGGACTACCGTACTGCGTCTGCTGCTAATATAGACTGGATGATAATGATATAAAAAATATATATATATCACTACTGCAGCCGGACAGGTATATATTATATAATGACGGACCTGCTGGACACTGTCAGCACTGCAGACTCCTAAAGTAAGCTACTAGTATCAAGAAGATAGAAAAAAAAAAACACCACAGGTAGGTGGTATACAATTATGGATGGACGAGCGACTGCCGACACAGAGGTAGCTACAGCCGTGGACTACCGTACTGCGTCTGCTGCTAATATAGACTGGATGATAATGATATAAAAAATATATATATATCACTACTGCAGCCGGACAGGTATATATTATATAATGACGGACCTGCTGGACACTGTCAGCACTGCAGACTCCTAAAGTAAGCTACTAGTATCAAGAAGATAGAAAGAAAAAAAAACAACACCACAGGTAGGTGGTATACAATTATGGATGGACGAGCGACTGCCGACACAGAGGTAGCTACAGCCGTGGACTACCGTACTGCGTCTGCTGCTTATATAGACTGGATGATAATGATATAAAAAATATATATATATCACTACTGCAGCCGGACAGGTATATATTATATAATGACGGACCTGCTGGACACTGTCAGCACTGCAGACTCCTAAAGTAAGCTACTAGTATCAAGAAGATAGAAAAAAAAAAACACCACAGGTAGGTGGTATACAATTATGGATGGACGAGCGACTGCCGACACAGAGGTAGCTACAGCCGTGGACTACCGTACTGCGTCTGCTGCTAATATAGACTGGATGATAATGATATAAAAAATATATATATCACTACTGCAGCCGGACAGGTATATATTATATAATGACGGACCTGCTGGACACTGTCAGCACTGCAGACTCCTAAAGTAAGCTACTAGTATCAAGAAGATAGGAAAAAAAAAAAACACAACAGGTAGGTGGTATACAATTATGGATGGACGAGCGACTGCCGACACAGAGGTAGCTACAGCCGTGGACTACCGTACTGCGTCTGCTGCTAATATAGACTGGATGATAATGATATAAAAAATATATATATATCACTCAGACAAGATTTACACAACTGCGCCTGCTTGCAAAGTAAAGTGTCAGAAATAATTTGTTTCAGTGAAAAAACCACGGAATATTATGTAGTATGAAAAATACTGACGTGTATTTGTAGACTCCCCGGTCAACCGCTCTGGACGTGCCCACCTTTCTAGTAGAATGGGCCTTCACCTATTTCGGTAACGGCAATCCTGCCGTGAGATGAGCATGCTGAATCGTACAATAGATCCAGCGCGCAACGGTCTGCTTTGAAGCAGGACACCCAATCTTGTTTTCAAATTTTCAAAACTCTGACCACATGCAGAGACTTCGACTCAGCGAAGGCGTCGGTAGTCACAGGCACCACCATAGGTTGGAACATGTGGAAAGAAGAAAACCACCTCCGGTAAAAATTGCTGACAAGTTTCCAACTCTGCTATATCTTCATGGAAGATCAAATAAGATCTCTTGTGAGACCAGGCCGCTAACTCAGACACTCGCCTTGCGTATGTCAAGGCCAACCTGACGACCACTTTCCAAGGGAGGAAAGTCACTCCTCCTTACTTAAAGGTTCAAACCAATGTGATTGAAGGAACTGCAACACCCCATTAAGATCCCATGGTGCCACTGGGGCACAAATGGAGGTTGGATGTGCAACACGCCCTTCACGACAGTCTGAACTTCTGGAAGGGAGTCCAATTTATTCTAAAAGAAACCCGCTAAGACCGATTTTAGGTGAGCCCAAGTTTAGGCCCGCATCCACACCTGCTTGTAGAAAATGGAGAAAACGTCCTAGCTGAAAACTCTGCCGTAGGAGTCTTCTTGGATTCACACCAAGAAACTTATTTTCTCCAAATACGGTAGTAATGTTTAGACGTTACCCCTTTTCTATCCCGAATAAGTGTGAAGAACTAATTCCGTGGGAATACCCTTACGGACTAGGATTTGGCGGTCAACCACCATGTCGTCATAGCCGCGGTAAGACCTAATACACGCACGGCCCCTGCCGCAACAGGTCCTCGTGTAAAGGAAAAAGCCAGGGATCTCCTATGAGAAATTCCTGAGATCTGGATACCAAGCTCTTCTTGGCCAGTCTGGGACCATGAGGCTCGCTCGAATTTCCTTTTTATGATCCCAGAACTTTTGGAACGAGAGAACCTGTAGGGAATACATATACCGACTGAAAACACCCACAGTGTCACCAGTGCATTCACTGTTCCTGTTTGAGGGTCCCTTGACCTGGAACTCTGAAGCTTCTTGCTGAGACGAGATGCCATCATTCCCACTTGAGGAAATCCCAACGACATGTCACCTTTTCGAAGACTACTTGGAGGAGGTCTCCCCTCTCCTGGATGGAGATCGTGTTTGCTGAGGAAGTCTGCTTCTCAGCTGTCCACTCTTGGAACGAACATCACCGACAGAGCGCTTGTATGTTTTTCCGCCCAACGGAAAACCCTTGTGGTTTCTGCCATTGCTGTTCTGCTTTTCGTCTGTAGAAAACAGTTGTAAACGGCCCTTAACTCTAAACCGTTTATGTGGTGACAAGTTTCCTAACTTGACCATCTTGCTTGGAAGTTTTCCGCCCTGTGTGACTGCTCCCCTGCCTCGGAGGCTTGCATCCATGGTCGCTAGGATCCAGTCCTGGATCTCGAACCTGCACCCCTCTAGGAGGTGAGGACTGCGCAGTCACCACAGGAGTGAGATTCTGGTCTTGGAAGACAGGATTATTCTCCGGTGTATGTGTAGGTGGGAACCGGACCACTTGTCCAACAGGCCGAACTGGAACACCCTGGCATGGAACCTGCCAAACTGAGTGGCCTCGTAGGCCGCAACCATCTTTCCCAGCAACCGAATGTATTGATGAATTGACACTCTTGCTGGTCTCGGAATTTGTTTGACCAGACTCTGGATCTCCAGAGCCTTTTCCCCTGGAAGAAAAAACTCTCTGTAGTTCTGTGTCTAGTATTATTCCCAAAACCGACAACCGCGTCGTTGGGACCAACAGTGATTCCGGCAAGTTCAGGAGCCAACCCTGTTGTTGAAGAACTGTCAGGGAGAGTGTAATTGTGACTCCTTACTAGCGACGGAGAACCATCATTACTGCCATCACTCTGAAATTGGTAATGACAACCCTGAATTGCAAACCTCAGGTAAGCCTAATGAGGAGAAAAATTGAATTAGGCCTCCGTTATGTCTACTGAAACCATGATAAAAAAACTATTTTTTCCAGATTGGAAATCACTGCCCTGAGAGATTCCATCTTGGATTTGAATTTCTTTAAGCAGAAATTGATGGATTTCAGATTTAGGATTGGTCTGACCGAGCCGTCTGGCTTCGGGACCACGAAGAGGCTTGAATAAAAGCCTTCTCCCTGTTGTGACAGGGGAAACCAGGCCAATGATCTGATCCTGATACAACCTTTGTATTGCGTCGCATACTACCTCCCCGTCCGGAGGAGAATCGGTAATTGGTGAGGGGACACGTCTGGAAACTCCAGTATGTACCCTAGGGACACTATTCGTAAAAATTCCCGGGTCCAGGTCCGTTCCAGGACTGACTGAAGAGTTTTAGACGTGTCCCCACCAGTGTGGGCTCCCGCAAGAGAGTCCCAGCGTCATGCGGTGGATGTGGCAGAAACAGAGGATGATCTCTTCTCCTGTGATCTTGAAGAGGTTGCGGACCTCTTCCCTTTTCTCCTTCCTCTACCTGCAAAGAAAGAGGAATCTGTATCTATTGCGCCGAAATGACTACATCCGACAATGATGTGTCATCATCCATAGTGAGGGAACATAGGGCAAGAAGGCGGACTTACCAGCGGCAGCTGTCGAGATAAAAATAACTAGGCCGTCACCAAACCAGGCTTCCCCTTCTTCTCGGAGTCAGCATCAGCATTGCATTGGTGAATCCACAACGCCCTCCTAGCCGAGACCGCCATGAAACTGGCCCCTGAACCCAAGAGTCCTATATCCCTTGCAGTCGCACGAAAGTATGCTGCAGTGTCCTTGATATGACCCAACATAAGGAGTATCCCATCTCTCTCTCCATGGTATCTACATTGGATGACAAGGTACCCGACCATATTTGAATACAGGTCGAGTATCCCATATCCAAATATCCGAAATACGGAATATTCCGAAATACGGACTTTTTGAGTGAGAGTGAAATAATGAAACTTTTGTTATTTGATGGCTCAATGTACACAAACTTTGTTTAATACACACAGTTATTAAAAATATTGTATTAAATGACCTTCAGGCTGTGTGTATAAGGTGTATATGAGACATTAATGAATTGTGTGAATGTATACACACTTTGTTTAATGCACAAAGTTATAAAAAATATTGGCTAAAATTACCTTCAGGCTGTGTGTATAAGGTGTATATAAAACATAAATGTATTCTGTGCTTAGATTTAGGTCCCATCGCCATGATATATCATTATGGTATGCAATTATTCCAAAATACGGAAAAATCTGATATCCAAAATACCTCTGGTCCCAAGCATTTTGGATAAGGGATACTCAACCTGTACTACTACTCCCCCATGCGCATGTAATAGCAGGACTACTAACGTAGTCATGGACACATAACTAGAATATAACGTAGCTTCCTACATATGATCCACTGTATTTGTGACAGGGCCCCGTGCCGAACAGGGGGCGACTCCCACTTTATTCTGTCCGCGGCGGGAAAAGAAATAACCAATCAGAATCCTCATGAGGATTTGAAACCATTTTGTCAGTGGCTGACCCAGACTTTCTCACACAGAGCTCTCAGCACATGAGAATGAGGAACGATACCTCAGCTTTCATTATAACTTTATATATATACATACACATTATATATATACATATATATATATATATACATATCCACACATAGACCCTTCAGTCCGGAACAGCCAGAGTCCTCAGTGACGTCTTTAATGTGCACTACTCATGTACTGAATGCTCTTTTTTTAAAATTTTTTTTTTTTTTTTGCGGATGTAATCAGGAAACATTATGGTTGACATAGGAAACAGTATCCGTGTCGTTATCAGGGAGTAGTAACTGGGCAAAATAACATTTTTGCGACCCAGAGGGGTCTGAGGGAAATATAGCTATGAACATGACATCCTCCATAGATATTTCTACGTCTGTGTTGGGGACACAGAGTTATTCAACCTTACTCTATATATATATATATACACATATATATACCCTTTCTGATATGCAAATTTTCTACCCAGTCAGATAATGGTGGTGCCTACATGGTCACCCACCCCCATCTGTGTCCCTAATATCGTTTTCTCTGGGGGAAAACATTCAGCCAGCGACGTGTCGACACACAAGTACCAAGCAGCATCAAGAGCCGGCGGTGTCTACTGGGTCACTCCCACAGCCGTTTGTGGGACGAGCACTCAGCCTCAGACCTGCTGATACACGTGTACCAAACACCCACCAACACACCGGGCATATAGGAGACAGACCCACAATAACGTCTGTCAGGAAGACACAGATGGAGTTTGCCAGCTCACAACCCAGCGCTCAATCCCGGTTCTGAAACCTTTATATATTGCCTCAGACCTTATAAGTAACTTATATTGCCTCAAATCAACTGTGCCCCCGCCTCCCCCCGTTTTTCACTTTGTTATGTATACAGTAGTGTGAGGAAGGACCAGCGTCTCTACAAGAGAAAATGGCGCTGATGAAAGCTGTGAGGGCTAAACCCCACTCCCTTAATGGCGCACTTCAGCCCCGCTATTTTTTATTATATTTATACTGGCGGGGGTCAGGATTTAGTGCCTAGGCACTCATACCCTTGTTTTCCAGTCACATATGAGGATTTTATGCTGCCCAGGGCACCCCCCCCCCCTTCCCGCGCCCTGCACCCTACAGTGCCGCTGTGTGTGGGAGCATGGCGCGCAGCGCGATCGCTGTGCGGTACCTCAGAAGCCGTCACTGAAGTCTTCTTTTCTTCTTCTACTCACCTGTCTTCTGACTTCTGACTCTGCAAGGGGGGTGACGGCGGGCTCTGGGAATGAACCCCTAGGGGTACCTAGTGTTCCAAACCCTCAGGAGCTAATGGTGTCCTGTAGCCAAAGAAGCAGAGCCTTTAAACTCACTAGAAGTAGGTCTGACTTCTCTCCCCTAAGTCCTACGAAGCAGGGAGACTGTTGCCAGCCGTCTCCCTGAAAATAAAAAACCTAACAAAAGTATTTTTCCGAGAAACTCAGTAGAGCTCCTCAGAGTGCATCCAGTCTGCCTGGGCACAGATCTAAACTGGAGTCTGGAGGAGGGGCATAGAGAGAGGAGCCAGTTCACACCCATTCAAAGTCTTAAAGTCCCCAAGTCTCCTGCGGATCCCGTCTATACCCCATGGTTCTTGATGTGACCCCAGCATCCTCTAGGACGTATGAGAAATATTGTGTTCCTTTCTCTTTTTAAGGGGCGGCACCAAACACCAACCTACCTCTGGCGACTGAGATGAGCTTATGCCCTGATCCCACCCATGTGACACTTTGTCCCGCGGGGGGAGCGGCGAGTTAATAAGACACCTTGCGCATGCGCATGGCATCTAAACAGCTTGGGGTATTGCCTGGGCAAGTCAACATGACAATGGTCGACACATATGGTCGACACATGTTTTTACAACTTTTGCTTAATTTATTATCCATTTCACAAACTATTACCTTAAGTAACCTTGGGCCGAGTGAAGCGAGCCATTGAGCCCGAAGTGTGGCGAGTGAAGGCATATCTACCCATTTGGGTGATATATGCTTAAACATACAAAATAACACCCCTGTCCCAAAAACCCCCAAAAAAACTTGTGTCTACCTTTCTTTCTGTCGACCATTTTCATGTTGACCTTTTGTACCTGTCGACCTTTTGTACTGTTTACCTTTTTTCATGTCGACCATATGGTGTTGACCTATTCTCTGTCGACCTTTTGACTGTCGATCTGTTAATCCACACCCAACATCACATGGTATACTTACAATGCATTTATTATCTGTAAATTAGTTTTATATGTGTTTTTTATAATGAGCTGAAAATAATAAAAATCAAGTGCAAACAAAGGGTAGGGTGATGTGCAAACTGCGCAATCTGGTCAGCCTTGGAGAACTAGTTACCCAATTAAGTGTCTCTCCCAATTATGTATTCTGAGGCGCCTTGTCGATTACTGTTACACACTCCTTTTTACATAGAAAATAATAAAATGTCTGTATGTGTAACATGAGCCCTACGCGTACTGCTGGTCAGCACTGCGTAGTATTATTCTGTTACATAAGTAGCCCATCCTAGATACAGTACTAATATATAAACATGCAATATATATGTTAGTAGGGAATGTAGTTGTGTGACCGGTGGTCGGGAGACCACCGGTCATTATACCGAAGCCGGGATCCCGGATGATCCAGAGCCCGATAGTCGGCATGCTGACTAACAGGGACTATTCCCACTTGACACGACACCCATAGAGTGGGTATAGAACCTGTGGCCAGCGCAAGCCAGTGAGCCCGCCAGGGGCTTCGTTGCAATCACCCCTCCGCCGGCAATCTAAAGATCGGGATCCAGGCATGGGTATAGTGACCGGCGGGATCCCAAACGCTGGTCACCCAAACCCAACCCATTACTAGGGGGCTCCATCATCATTCCTAAAGTAGGTGAAGTTATTTTTCACCTGCTTCTATATATATGCAGTATTAGGGCTATTCTTTATATAGGTAACGCAAGAGACATCACTGATACCTCCTGCTTTTCTTGTAGCCCTAATGCTGTCCATGATTGTCCCCATATCCTAGTATGTGGCCCACATTCTCCAAACTCTGAAAACTGAAAGTGTCTTTAGTTTGATTGTGGAAACTGACATAAACTTCAGATGGCGTTCCCAGAGCACTACTCCTTCTTATGTGAAGGAGGTCCAAGTTGTGAAAAGGGATCTGCTCGGATCCCTCTGCCCTCTCCGTACCTGTGCAACCTCCATCAGGCAAACCCACTGCTAGTTATTAATTAGTAGGGGTAGCTGGTAGGGCTCTCAGGGACAGCTGATTTACAGAGTAGCTGCCCCAACACCGGAACAATACAGAATTGCCCCGATAGTATTGTATCCACCACCGCAACTTGGGGCAAGTCACATACATAAGTATTAGGGGCTTCAGTGGCATATTGGTGATTATGCTCCTGATTCTCTATAACTTAAGACAGTCAAAACTTATAACACAGTGACGTGCGATTAGGTGGGGCAAAGCCTTACCTGTCATACTAACGTATACGTCAGAGTTTATAGTCAAAACTCTGGAGTAAAAAGTCTATGACAGGTGAGGCAGTGACCCCCCCCCCCCCCCGCCTACCTCTTCCGCACATCTCTGATCAAAACTTTCCAAATTTCCAGCAGTATATACCGCTGCACCTGTGTATAATGCCCACATGTACCCTTGGGCTCATATATTGTGTGTAAATCTGGCTTGGTACTAGCCAGTGCCTCCTGAGACATTTACCTCACCACACGTCCCTGACATAGCGAAACATATAACGTGTACAGTTTCCTTAAATATATCACGTGACTATACACATTAATTTTATTTAGACAAACACACGAACTACACACACACTAGGCAAACATTCTTATAAAGATTAAATTAGAATGCTGGGCATGCCTGAACTTGTACCATGAAGAAAAAAGTGTCACTCAGGAAGGTTTCTATGGTACCACGAGGTCCAATCAAGCCTGAGTTTGTAATACATTTTTTGCAAGAATAAATACTAGGCCACATAGTCACATTTATAATTCTAGTCCACATGATACGGTTTTATTCATTCATTCTCAAATGCAAAATGAAAAGGGGAGGTGTCTGGTTTTTTTCCTGCTAGTGTTTGGATGAAATAGTCAACTGTAAATCCTGTGAAGAAAACGGGTTATGTCTGACTATACTGTAGGAGGATCCTGTTCAGCAGGTTTCTAAGGACATTCCAATGGACTATCAGGTAAGAGACAGTTACAGAGTCACTCATTAAAGGGAACAGTTGGTCATGGTAACAATGCACTGACTCTGTTAGGAATCTCTTTTCTATGGCTGCAGACTCAGAATGTATTTGGGTACAACAACGGGCGGAGCGCATACCATATTTATCTTGGCTGTGAGTCTGAACAGGTGTCTGATAGGCAGTTTTACCAACTGACCTCTAATATGCAATTAAAAAGAAAACACAGACCTAATAGCATTTCATATGACCAAAGGGATGAAATATTTTTAAACATCAGAGTGAAAGGGAATAGGTCACTTGGGTCCAAACAAGAATGGCCCTCAAACAGAGCCGAACATGGGAATTATGGGAAAAAATGACAATAATGACAATGACATTCATTGCTCTGAAAGAGGAAGAGCATAAAACATAACTGATTACTACAAGTAGTTGATGAATATTTCTGCATTGCACCTTATGATGTTGTGTTACTTATACAGTAAGTGTGCTACGGTATCATGTTAATAAAAAGACTCTATGGAGCATATGTACTAAGCGGCGTCTTTTCAAATCAGCAGCTGTACAGAATTTAAAAGGGCAATAATCTTAAATACAAAATACTATTGTTCTGGCATTTGATTATTGCCTGTTTAAATGCTGCAGTCATGCTAACATGCCTTATTTCCATTGTATTATAATGTCCTAATGCTGTTTTCCCTACTAATTTTCATGACTTATAAATACTTAAACGTTTAAAAAAAAATTTTGCTAGTTATAAAAGCAAATAGCAATAAATCTATCTATGGATCTTGGATTTGCGCAGTTTCATAATATTCAACTCCTACTACATACTGGGGCAGATGTATTAAGCCTGGAGTAGGGATAAAGCAGTGATAAGTGGAAGGTGATAACACACCAGCCAATTAAGGGGCAGGTGTATTAACCTGGAGAAGGTATAAGGAAGTGATAAATGTAAGGTGATAACGCACCAGCCAGTCAACTCCTAACTGTCGATTTACATATTGGAGCTGATTGGCTGGTGCAATATCACCTTGCACATATCACTACTTTATCACTTCCTTATGTCTTCTCCAGGTTAATACATCTGCCCCAAAGCTCCTGTCATTTTCAAACCATAATGATTGGCTGGTGCGTTATCACCTTGCACTTATCACTGCTTTATCACTTCTCCAGGCTTAATACATCTGCCCCACTGTACCTCATCTGAATGACCATACTGGCTTTGATTGAATCACTAGGTTACTATGGCATATTGGAACAGATCAAATAAACAATAGTAGTAAGCTGTGTTGGTAACCTCACAAAGCAGGGTTAGATTGCAAATGTACTGTATGCCTAATATTAAACATTGTATAATATTATGACGGTATTCTGCCCTATCTGTGTGGAATGTGTCTTCTCCTGGTGCTTCAGTTAAATTCCACAGTACAAAAAAATATTGGCCGGTTAATTGGCTTCTGACATACAGTAATGGACCCCGATACTTCATTCATCTGGAGCCTACACACTACATTTGGTACCACACACATTCACACATACATACTGTACATACATACAGATATGTCCTCATACATCTTACTACAGTCACGCCAAACAGACCCTCTTGACACACCATGTTGGGTGAGAATCTTGTAGTGTCAGGCTTTTTTCCCCAAAAATGTGTCTTAATCGCAATGCAAGGTCCCCCAATACAAGTACAACCGCATCCCAGCATCCACAGCAGCGCCGGGCAGCCAATACGGAAGGAGAGGGGGATGCTGCAGCGGCGCTTACTACCAATGAAATAGCGCTGCTGCGGCTCCAGTCCCACTCCCTCCTCCTCCTTCTCACCTGCCCGGCGCTGTAGCTCTCCTCCACAGCGCGGTGGCGGCACACGGCGCAGACTTCAGAGGCATGTAATGAGTCAATTTGACTCATTACATGCCGCTGGCCGTGCGCCCTCAGGGCAACTGCGCTGTGTGCCAAGCCCACTTGGCACACACGTAGTTACGGCCCTGGTACCTATATCTGAAATCTCTATATATAAAAGGCAAATACCACTGACTCATCACAAAATCTCCTGAACAATAAGGCTGGATTTCCTTGCCAGTGGCAGAGCAGTCCATTATTCAAATAGGAGAGCCACACCCAGTGATGTGTTTAGGGGTGGCAGTTGATGTGGCTCCCCTATTTACTTCACAAGGGGGCAGTGTCTAATTACAAGAAATGCCCAGCCACGCCCCATCAGCAGTCAGCTGCACCCCCTTTATGGGCTTCTCCCACAAGGAGATAGTATAAATGTAAGTAGGCATGGCCTGAGGGTTGGTGCAAATACAGCACACACTGATGATGATGTTGATGTTCTGTAACACTAGCTAGATGCTTCTGATTGGCTTATAGTGGATAATCCTCTGAAGCTGATTTATTTTTGCTTTTATTGTCCTCATACTAGAGATGCGCGGCTGGCACTTTTTGTGTTTTGTGTTTTGGTTCTAATTCTACACTACTGTTTTAGTTTTGGCTGGGTTTTGCCGAAAACCACCATTTTGTGTTTTGGTTTTGGATCTGGATGATTTTTGAAAAAAACATAAAAACAGCTAAATTCACAGAATTTGCGGGTAATTTTGATCCTACGGTATTTTTAACCTCAATAAAATTCATTTCCACTCATTTCCAGACTATCCTGAACACCTTGCTGGATGACTAACCTAAGCGATACAAGTGGACAACACAAACACCTGGCCCATCTAGGAGTGGCACTGCAGTGGCAGACAGGAGGGCAGATATAAAAAAAGGCCCCAAACAGCACCTCATGCAAAGATGTAGAAGAGGTGCAATGAGGTAGCTGTATGACTAAGCCAAGCGACACAAATAATTCCCACTGGAATTATACAGCAATATCACTGGAATTATATGGCAATACCACTGGACATACTGTATACGGCAGTATCACTGGAATTATATGGCAGTACTACTGGACATATACGGAAGTGTCAGACAGGATGGCACTTTAAAAAACTAGTCCCCAAACAGCACATGATGCAAAAAAGAAAAAGAGGTGCATGATGGAATTGTCCTTGGGCCCTCCCACCCACCCTTATGTTGTATAAACAGGACATGAACACTTTAACAAACCAATCATTTCAGCGTCAGGGTCTGCCACACGACTGTGATTGAAATGACTGGTTTGTTTGGGCCCCCACCAAAAAAGAAGCAATCAATCTCTCCTTGCACAAACTGGCTCTACAGAGGCAAGATGTCGACCTCATCCTCATCTTTCGATTCCTCACCCCTTTCACTGTGTAGATCCCCCTCCTCACAGAGTATTAATTCGTCCCCACTGGAATCCACCATCACAGGTCCCTGTGTACTTTCCGAAGACATTTGCTGGTCAAGGTCTTCCTGGAGGAATTTATAATTCATTTTGATGAACATCATCTTCTCCACTTTTTGTGGAAGTAACCTCCTACGCCGATCGCTGACAAGGTTACCGGCTGCACTAAACACTCTTTCGGAATACACACTGGAGGGGGGGCAACTTAGGTAAAATAAAGTCAGTTTGTGCAAGGGCATTCAAATTGCCTCTTTTTCCTGCCAGTATACATACGGACTGTCTGACATGTCTACTTGGATGCTGTCACTCATATAACCCTCCACCATTCTTTCAATG
This sequence comes from Pseudophryne corroboree, assembly GCF_028390025.1. Classification (NCBI taxonomy): domain Eukaryota; kingdom Metazoa; phylum Chordata; class Amphibia; order Anura; family Myobatrachidae; genus Pseudophryne; species Pseudophryne corroboree. Next base: position 267,833,114 of record NC_086453.1, on the reverse strand, counting down.
GTGACAGAATCATATGCAGTGACAGTAGACATGTCAGTAATCGTTGGCAGGTCCTTCAGTCCGGACCAGATGTCAGCTTTTGCTCCTGAATGCCCTGCATCACCGCCAGCGGGTGGGCTAGGAAATCTTATTCTTTTCCTTGCAGCCCCAGTGGTGGGAGAAATTGAAGGAGGAGCTGTAGACGGGTCACATTCCGCTTGAGTTGACAATTTACTCACCAGCAGGTCTTTGCACCTCTGCACACTTGTGTCTGCCGGAAAGAGAGATACAACGTAGGCTTTAAACCTAGGATCGAGCACGGTGGCCAAAATGTAGTGCTCTGATTTCAACAGATTGACCGCGCTTGAATCCTGGCAAAGCGAATGAAGAACTCCATCCACAAGTCCCACATACTTAGCGGAATCGCTCCATCTTAGCTCCCCCTTTAATTTCTCCAGCTGCTTCTGCAAAAGCCTGAGGGGAATGACCTGACTCAAGCTGGCAGTGTCTGAACTGACTTCACGTGGGGCAAGTTCAAAAGGTTGGAGAACCTTGCACAAGACGGAAATCATTCTCCACTGCGCTTGAGTCAGGTACATTCCCCCTCCTTTGCCTATATCGTAGGTGGATGTATAGGCTTTAATGGCCTTTTGCTGCTCCTCCATCCTCTGAAGCATATAGAGTGTTGAATTCCACCTCGTTACCACCTATTACTTCAGTTGATGGCAGGTCAGGTTCAGGAGTGTTTTCTGGTGCTCCAGTCTTCGGCACGCGGTGGCAGAATGTCGAAAGTGGCCCGCAATTTTTCAGGCCACCAACAGCATCTCCTGTACACCCGTCAATTTTCAAAAAATTCTGCATTACCAAATTAATTGTATGTGCAAAACATGGGACGTGCTGGAATTTGCCCAGTTGTAATGCACGCACAATATTGGTGGCGTTGTCCGATATCACAAATCCCCAGGAGAGTCTAAGTGGGGTAAGCCAATGTGCGATGATGTACCTCAGTTTCCGTAAGAGGTTGTCAGTGGTGTGCCTCTTAGGGAAAGCGGTGATACACAACGTAGCCTGCCTAGAAAAGAGTTTGGATTTGCGAGATGCTGCTACTGGTGCCGCTGCTGCGGGAGCCAATACATCTACCCAGTGGGCTGTCACAGTCATATAGTCCTTAGTCTGCCCTGTTCCACTTGTCCACATGTCCGTGGTTAAGTGGACACTGGATACAACTGCATTTTTTAGGACACTGGTGACACTTTTTCTGACGTCTCTGTACATTCTTGGTATCGTCTGCCTAGTGAAGTGGAACCTAGATGGGATTTGGTACCGGGGGCACAATACCTCCATCAATTGTCTAAATCCCACTGCACTAATGAACTGCACTAATGGCGGATACCGGACGCACATCTAACACCAACATAAGTGTCAAGGCCTCAGTTATCCGCTTTGCAACAGGATGACTGCTGTCATATTTCATCTTCCTCACAAAATGACTGTTGGACAGTCAATTGCTTAGTTGAAGTAGTACAAGTGGTCTTCCGAATTCCCCTCTGGCATGACGATCGACTCCCAGCAGCAACAACAGCAGCGGCGGCAGCAACAGCAGCGGTATGCGTACCACTCAAGGATCCTCCCGAGGAATCCCGGTTAGGAGAGGACTCGTCAGTCTTGCCAGGGACATGGCCTGCAGGACTACTGACGTTCATGGCTAAGGAGGAAGTTGAAGTTGTGGGAGTTGGTGGTGTGGCTTGCAGGAGCTTGGGTACAAGAGGAAGAAGGGATTTACGTGTCAGTGGACTGCTTACGCTCTAACCCAAAGTTTCACAACTTGTCAGACTTCTGATGAATGCGCTGAAGGTGACGTATAAGGAAGGATGTTCCTTGGTTGGTTAACATCCTTACCCCTACTTATTACATCCTTATTACTTATCACGGCTTGACGCCTGTTGTCCGGATTTGTGGAGAAATAATTCCACACCGAACAGGTGGCTTTTTTGGTAATTTGCCCAGGCATCACAAAGGGCTTCTTCATCCCACAGACAACAGGTGTCTCCCCCGGTGCCTCATTTAAACAAATCACATCACCATCAGAATCCTCGTCAACTTCCTCCTCAGCGCCAGCAGCACCCATATCCTCATCCTGGTGTACTTCAACAGTGACATCTTCAATTTGAATATCAGAAACTGGACTGTGGGTGCTCCTTCCAGCACTTGCAGGGGGCGTGCAAATGGTGGAAGGAGCCACCTCTTCCAGTCCAGTGTTGGGAAGGTCAGGCATTGCAACCGCCAACACACTAGGACTCTCCTTGGAGATTTGTGATACCATCTCAGAACGCACAGTTCTTTTTTGTGCTTTTTCCAGCTGAACTCTTTTAATTTTTCTAGCGGGAGGATGAGGGCTTCCATCGTCATGTGAAGCTGAACCACTAGTCATGAACATAGGCCAGGGCCTTAGCCGTTCCTTGCCACTCCGTGTCGTAAATGGCATATTGGCAAGTTTACGTTTCTCCTCAGACCATTTAAATTTCTTTTTTGGGGTCTTTTTACTGAACTTTGTCTTTTTGGATTTTACATGCTCTCTACTATCACATTGGGCATCGGCCTTGGCAGACGACGTTGAAGGCATAAAATTTACTAATGCCGCTTTCACATCGTACACGGGGGGATGTATTCAAAATGTCAGCGGTCGGGATCCCGGCATTCAGGAGACCGACGCCGGAATCGCGACATCCAACATTTTACCGGCGGTTGGGATGCCGTTGTCGGTTTAGTGACAGCTGGCATTCTGTCTGCCGGTATATCATACCGCACCCTACACGGTCCTTCCCGCGTGCAACCCACCATGAGATCCCTTCCAGACTGGCAATGCGACCTGGAAATATGCCGGGTCGGGTAACTATCGGGGGCGGAGGCGGTATCATCGTGGGCGGGTGTGGAGGTGGCACTTGGAAATGAGATCATCTACACACCGCCTTCTCCATAGTGTGAACGGGTCCCGGATCGCATCGACCCGGGTAACTTGTTCACATCGCACTTGACCCAGTAATAATTCAGGAATAACCCTGCTTTATTCCCGGGTTGAAATACCGGATCAGGCGACCCGGGAATTCAGGATTTAGGGCCTAATTCAAGGTTGATTATAAAACAACATTTTTCTATAATGGGCAAAACCATGTGCACTGCAGAGGAGGGGAGATATAACATGTGCAGAGAGAGTTAGATTTGGGTGGGTTATTTTGTTTCTGTGCAGGGTAAATACTGGCTGATTTATTTTTACACTGCGCTTTAGATTTAAGTTTGAACACACCCCACCCAAATGTAACTCTCTCTGCACATGTTATATCTGCCCCACCTGCAGTGCAAATGGTTTTTCCCATTAGAGGAAAATGTTGTTTTGCAATCAACCTTGCATTAGGCCCTTACCCTTTCACTTTGCACATAGACCTGTGTCAACCCGGCAATATCCTGGGTTATTTGTGCGGTGTGAAAGGGGTATAAGTATACTATTCAATACATGAGGAGGATTCTGTGAAACAAATTTAGTTCCAATATCTGCAAATAGAGGAAAATATGGAGCCTTACAAGGGAAAATGCATGAAAAGGTATCTACAAATGAAAAACTAAAAAAGAAAAAAAAGTTTCTTATATGTAAAAACTGAAAAAGTGCAGCATTACCCGCAGTTGAATCGACATGCTCTCACTGAACTTTGAGTACACCTTTACAGGGTATCCGGACTCTAGATCGACACCCATTAGGTCGACACCCATTGGTCGACAGTGGATAGGTCGACACTAGAAAAAGGTCGACATGTCCATTAGGTTGACATGAACAAGGTCGACATGATTTTTTTTTTTTTATTGTGGACTTTTTCATACTTTACGATCCACGTGGACTACGATTAGGAATGGTAACCTGTGCAGAGCGCAGCGGCAGCGTAGCGGGGCACCTTGCCAGCAACATGCAAGGGGACGTGGTGCACTAATTGGGGGTTCCCGGTCACTTGACACCAAAAAAAGGACACAAAAAAACCTCATGTCGACCTTTTTTCATTTCCATGTCGACATAATGCCCGTGTCGACCTATTGCTAGTGTCAACCTATACACTGTCGACCTAATGGGTGTCGACCTAGAGTCCCATACCCCTTTACAGCCTGGTTACACCTCTTCAGTAAAGTAATAAGCAATGTTTTTTTGGGGTACGCAGAACCGTCACCTTATGTTTTTTTGTAGAAGTTTTGATTCTTAGAATTAGTTCTGGAACTAGGAAAGAATTAATGAAAACATTTAAAAATTTAAAAAAAGGAGACTTAACATGGTTAAATCTCTTTCTGCGAGGTACACTGGGTTCCACAGGGAATACATCGGGGTGTAGAGTTGGATCTTGATCCGAGGCACCAACAGGCTAAAGCTTTGACTGTTCCCAGGATGCATTGCATGGCCTCCTCTATAACCCCGCCTCCGTGCACAGGAGCTCAGTTTTGATAACCAGTCCAATGCAGTAGCAGGTAAAAGAGAAGGCAGATGTTAGTCACATAGAACCACATTCTCACAACAGGAGAAGGGACCAGTGGCTAATGCCATACAAACCCAAAGAAGCTAAGCGCGTCAGGGTGGGCGCCCTGTGGAACCCAGTGTACCTCGCAGAAAGAAATTTAACCATGGTAAGTCTACCATAAATCTCCTTTTCTGCAGCCGGGTACATTGGGATTCAACAGGGAATACATTGGGGATTTCCTAAAGCAGTTCCTCATGGGAGGGGACGCACTGTAGCGGGTACAAGAACCCGGCGTCCAAAGGAAGCATCCTGGGAGGCGGAAGTATCAAAGGCATAGAACCTAATGAAAGTGTTCACTGAGGACCATGTAGCCGCTTTGCCCAATTGTTCAGTGGACGCACTATGGTGGGCCGCCCAAGAAGGTTCAACAGACCGAGTAGAATGGGCCTTAATAGCAGCAGGCCTTCGCATAAGCTTGTGCAATCGCCATTCTAATCCATCTGACCAAGGTTCGCTTATTTGAAGGCCAGCCACGTTTGTGAAAACCAAAAAGTACAAAAAGGGAATCTGACCTCCTGATAGAGGCAGTCCTTTCCACGTACATACGGAGAGCCCGTACCACATCCAAAGACCGCTCTTTGGAGGACAAGTCAGAAGAGATGAAGGCCGGAACCACAATCTCTTGGTTAAGGTGAACAGATGATAACACCTTAGGCAAATAACCTGGGCGAGTTTTAAGAACTGCCCGGTCACGATGAAACATCAGAAAGGGAGGATGGCAGGATAATGCGCCTAAGTCCGAAACCCTTCTAGCAGAGGCAATAGCCAGTAAAAAGAGGACCTTGGCTGTGAGCCATTTAAGGTCCACCATCTCAAGAGGTTCAAATGGAGACTCTTGCAGGGCAGTCAGGACCACAGACAGATCCCATGGAGCCACAGGAGGGACATAGGTGGTCATTCCGAGTTGATCGCTCGCTAGCAGTTTTTAGCAGCAGTGCAAATGCTATACCGCCTCCCACTGGGAGTGTATTTTAGCTTAGCAGAAGTGCGAACAAAAGGTAAAAGGTTCGCAGAGCGGCTACAAATTTTTTTTGTGCAGTTTCTGAATAGCTCTAAACCTACTCAGCGCTTGCGATCACTTCAGACTGTTCAGTTCCTGTTTTGACGTCACAAACACGCCCTGCCACGCCTGCATTTTTCCTGGCACGCCTGCGTTTCTCCGAACACTCCCTGAAAACGGTCATATTACACCCAGAAACTTCCCCCCCCCCTTCACGTCAATCACTCTGCGGGAGCCAGTGTGACTGCAAAGCATCGCTAGAGCCTGTGTGAAACTACATTGTGCGTTGTAATAGTACGTCGCGTGTGCGCATTGCGCCGCATATGCAGAAGTGCCATTTTGTGGCCTCGTCGCTGAACAGCGACCGAAAGCAGCTAGCGAACAACTCGGAATGACCCCCATAGGGAGGCTGAATCCACAATATGCCCTGAGTGAATGTATGAACGTCAGGAATAGATGCAATTTTCCGCTGAAACCACACCGACAAGGCAGATATGTGAACCTTGAGGGAGACCAGACGAAGTTCTAAATCCAGGCCCTGTTGCAAAAAAGCCAGAAGTCTGGAAGTACTAAACTGGTAAGCATCGTAATTCTTAGCAGCACAACAGGTGAAGTAAGAATTCCAGACCCTATAATAAATCGGTGCAGAAGCCGGTTTGCGGACCTTTAGCATAGTTTGGATAACTGCATCGGAGAATCCTTTGGCCCTCAGGAGTGAAGCTTCAAGAGCCACGCCGTCAAAGACAGTCTGGCCAGGTCCGGGTAGACAAAAGGTCCCTGAACGAGGAGGTCTGGGCGTTGAGGAAGTAGAAACCTGCAGGTCTGAGAACCAATGTCGTCTGGCCACGCTGTAGCGACTAGAAGTAGCATTCCTCCTTCTTGCTTGAACTTCCGTAGTACCCTGGGTAGGAGTGACACTGGAGGGAACACGTAGGGCAGCCGAAAGTTTCATGGAATTGCCAGTGCATCCACGAATGCTGCTTGAGGATCCCTTGTTCTTGATCCGAAGACCGGAACTTTGTGATTGTGTCGAGACGCCATCAGGACTACATCTGGTCCACTCGGAGTTGAAAGACTCCCTGATGAAGACTCCACTCTCCGGCATGCTCAGCCTGACGACTGAGGAAATCCGCTTCCCAGTTGAGGACTCCCGGAATGAACACTGCCAAAAATTCTGCCAGATGGCGTTCCGCCCAATGAAGGATTTTTGACACCTCCATCATTGCCATGCGGCTTCGAGTGCCGCCCTGATGATTTACGTAAGCCACCGTGGTGGCGTTGTCTGATTGTACTTGAACAGGCCTGTTCTGTATCAGAGGCGGGGCAAGAGTCAAAGCATTGAACACTGCCCGCAATTCCAGAATGCTTATCGGGAGGAGTGATTCCTCCTTGGTCCATTGACCCTGAAGAGACTGTTGCTCCAGCACCGTCCCCCAACCCCTCAGACTGGCGTCCGTATTCAGTAGGACCCAGTTGGGAATCCAGAATGGATGGCCCCTGCTCAACTGCTGGTCCTGTAGCCACCAGTGTTCAGTGACAGGCGAACCTCCGGAGTCAAGGAGATCATTTGAGACCTGATCCGATAAGGCAGGCCATCCCACTTGGAAAGGATCAACCTCTGTAGAGGGCGGGAATGAAATTGAGCGTACACTACAATGGCGAATGCCGACACCATGAGGCCTAGCACTTGCATCGCTGAGTGTATCGACACTCTTGGGCGAGAGAGGAAGTATCTTATCCTGTCCTGGTGTTTCAGGACTTTCTCTGGAGAGAGAAATAGTCTTTGGCTATGTGTGTCCAGCAGTGCCCCCAAGTGCACCATGCTCCGAGCAGGGATCAGCAAGGACTTCTTCCAGTTGACGTGCCACCTGTGGGCTTGTAGAAAGTTTACCGCCGGTTGCAGATGACTGAGGAGGACATCGTGGGAGTTTGCCAGGATCAGCAAGTTGTCTAGATACAGCAGGATCCTTATTCCCTGACGACGGAGATAAGCCGTCATCACGGCCATAACCTTGGTGAAGATCCGAGGAGCTGTGGCCAGTCCAAATGGCAGAGCCTGGAACTGATAGTGAAGGTTGCCAATAGCAAACCGCAGAAATTGCTGATGCGATATGGCAATAGGTATATGCAGATAAGCATCTTGTATATCCAGGGATACCATATAATGTCCGAGTTCCATGGCCAGTACAATCGAGCGCAGTGTTTCCATACAGAACTTGGACACTCTCACAAATTTGTTCAGTGGCTTGAGGTTGAGTATAGGCCGGAAGGACCTATTGGGTTTCGGTACTAGAAACAGGGTCGAGTAGTATCCTCTGTCTCTCTGGGACTGAGGTACTGGCACCATCACTCCTGTATCCAGGAGTGAACACACAACCATTTGAAGAGCTTGCACCTTCAACGGGTCTGAAGGGATAACCATCGTTTGGAACTGGCAAGGGAGACGTCTCTTGAAAGAGACTGCGTACCCGTGAGACACACTTCTCGCACCCATGCGTCTGAAGTGGTCTTTAACCAGACCTGGGTGAACAGAAGAAGAAGTCGGCCTCCCACCCTGGGATTCCCCAGGGGGAGGCCCGTCCCGTCATGCAGCAGGCATGTCTTGTTTGGAAGCAGGCTGACGGGCAGCCCAGGATTGTTTTGTTTTGGGCTTAGTGGTTTTGGGAGCACGAGCTTGCCTCGGGTATGCCTGACCTTTTGCTTTCCCTTGAGGTTGAAAGAAATTAAAGTAGTAATCTTTGCCTTCGGAGCAGAAGGATTAGTGTTAGGGAGAAATGCAGTCTTAGGAACCGCTAAGTCAGTCACAATCTTATTAAGATCTTCCCCAAACAGGATGTCTCCCTTAAAAGTATTTTTGGAGTCCAGATCCATTTTCCATGACCTCAACCACAGAATACGGCAATTCAGGATGGACCTAGTAGACGCCTTAGCCACCATGACACCTGCCTCGGAGGACGCCTCCTGAATATAATGGTAGGCGGAGCATAAAAGGGAAGGAGGGATGGGATGTGCTCTGCACCAGCTGGATAATTAGTAATGTTAAGTTGAAAAAAAGGGCCATGATTAATATCCGTCAGTAAATCAATCCCTTTTCTCTGACGTCCTAGTGGATGCTGGGGACTCCGTAAGGACCATGGGGAATAGACGGGCTCCGCAGGAGACTGGGCACTCTATAAGAAAGATTTGGTACTATCTGGTGTGCACTGGCTCCTCCCTCTATGCCCCTCCTCCAGACCTCAGTTAGATTTCTGTGCCCGGCCCGAGCTGGTTGCACACTAGGAGCTCTCCTGAGCTTCTAGAAAGAAAGTTTAAATTAGGTTTTTTATTTTACAGTGAGACCTGCTGGCAACAGGCTCACTGCATCGAGGGACTAAGGGGAGAAGAAGCGAACCTACCTGCTTGCAGCTAGCTTGGGCTTCTTAGGCTACTGGACACCATTAGCTCCAGAGGGATCGACCGCAGGACCCGTCCTTGGTGTTCGTTCCCGGAGCCGCGCCGCCGTCCCCCTTACAGAGCCAGAAGCATGAAGATGGTCCGGAAAATCGGCGGCAGAAGACTTCAGTCTTCACCAAGGTAGCGCACAGCACTGCAGCTGTGCGCCATTGCTCCTCATACACACTTCACACTCCGGTCACTGAGGGTGCAGGGCGCTGGGGGGGGGCGCCCTGAGCAGCAATAATATCACCTTGGCTGGCAAAATAACCACAATATATAGCCCCAGAGGCTATATATGTGGTAATTACCCCTGCCAGAATACAGAAAAAAGCGGGAGAAAAGGCCGCCGAAAAAGGGGCGGAGCCATCTCCCTCAGCACACTGGCGCCATTATTCCCTCACAGTTCCACTGGAAGGAAGCTCCCTGACTCTCCCCTGCAGTCTACACTACAGAAAGGGTAAAAAAGAGAGGGGGGCACTAAATTTGGGCGCAGTTTAATACAATAAGCAGCTATAAAGGGTCATAATTCAGTTAGTCCCTGTATTATTATAGCGCTCTGGTGTGTGCTGGCATACTCTCTCTCTGTCTCCCCAAAGGGCTTTTGTGGGGTCCTGTCTCCTTTAAGAGCATTCCCTGTGTGTGTGTGCGGTGTGTCGGTACGGCTGTGTCGACATGTTTGATGAGGAGACTTATGTGGAGGCGGAGCAGATGCCTATAAATGTGTTGTCACCCCCTGCGGGGCAGACACCTGAGTGGATGGACTTATGGAAGGAATTACGTGCAAGTGTCGACTCCTTACATAAAAAATTTGACGACATGCCAAATGCGGGACAGCCGGCTTCTCAGCTCGTGCCTGCCCAGACGATTCAAAGGCCGTCAGGGGCCCTGAAACGACCACTAACTCAGTTGGCAGACACAGATGTCGACACAGATACTGATGCAAGTGTCGACGACGATGAGTCAAATTTAATGTCGACTAGGGCCATTTGTGGCATGATTGAGGCAATGAAATAGGTATTACACCTTTCTGATATAAACCCAGGTACCTCAAAAAAGGGTATTATGTTTGGGGAGAAAAAACTACCAATAGTTTTTCCCCCATCTGAGGAATTGAATGATGTGTGTGAAGAAGCGTGGGCTTTCCCCGATAAAAAATTGGTGATTTCAAAAAAATTACTAATGGCGTTCCCTTTCTCGCCAGAGGATAGGTCACGTTGGGAAACTCCCCCTAGGGTGGATAAAGCGCTCACACGTTTGTCTAAAAAGGTGGCACTACCGTCTCCGGATACGGCCGCCCTAAAGGAACCTGCTGATAGAAAGCAGGAGGCTATCCTAAAATCTATATACACACACACTGGTGTTATACTGAGACCAACTATTGCTTCAGCCTGGATGTGCAGTGCTGCTGCTGCTTGGTAAGATTCCCTGTCGGAAAATATTGACACCCTAGACAGAGACACTATATTGCTAACCATAGAGCATATAAAAGACTCAGTCTTATACATGAGAGATGCACAGAGGGAGATCTGCCGGCTGGCATCTAGAATAAGTGCATTGTCCATTTCTGCTAGGAGAGGCTTATGGACTCGGCAGTGGACAGGAGATGCAGATTCTAAAAGGCACATGGAAGTTTTGCCTTATAAGGGTGAGGAGTTATTCGGGGACGATCTCTCAGACCTTGTTTCCACAGCAACAGCTGGGAAGTCTGCATTTTTGCCCCATGTCCCCTCACAGCCTAAGAAAGCACCGTATTACCAAGTACAGTCCTTTCGACCCCAGAAAAACAGGCGGGGAAAAGGCGGGTCCTGTCTGTCTAGAGGCAGAGGAAGGGGGAAAAAGCTGCAACACACAGCAGGTTCCCAGGACCAAAAGTCCTCCCCCGCTTCTTTCAAATCCGCCGCATGACGGTGGGGCTCCACAGGCGGAGCCAGGTACGGTGGGGGGCCGCCTCAGGAATTTCAGCGATCAGTGGGCTCGCTCACGGGTGGATCCCTGGATCCTTCAAGTAGTATCTCAGGGGTACAAGCTGGAATTCGAGGCGCCTCCCCCCCGCCGTTTCCTCAAATCAGCCTTACCGACGACTCGATCGGGCAGGGAGGCTGTGCTAGAGGCCATTCACAAGCTGTATTCCCAGCAGGTGATAGTCAAGGTACCCCTACTTCAACAAGGCCGGGGCTACTATTCCACACTGTTTGTGGTACCGAAACCAGACGGTTCGGTGAGACCCATTTTAAATTTGAAATCCTTGAACACGTACATAACAAAATTCAAGTTCAAGATGGAATCGCTCAGGGCGGTTATTGCAAGCCTGGACGAGGGGGATTACATGGTATCCCTGGACATCAAGGATGCTTACCTGCATGTCCCTATTTACCTTCCTCACCAGGAGTACCTCAGATTTGTGGTACAGGATTGCCATTACCAATTCCAGACACTACCGTTTGGACTGTCACGGCACCGAGGGTGTTTACCAAAGTAATGGCAGAAATGATGATACTCCTTCAAAAAAAGGGAGTTTTAATTATCCCGTACTTGGACGATCTCCTTATAAAGGCGAGGTCCAGGGAGCAGTTACTGGTCGGAGTAGCACTATCTCGGGAAGTGCTACAACAGCATGGCTGGATTCTAAACATTCCAAAGTCACAACTGGTTCCTTCCACACGCTTACTGTTCCTGGGGATGATTCTGGACACAGAACAGAAAAAAGTGTTTCTCCCGCAGGAGAAAGCCAAGGAGCTGTCATCTCTAGTCAGAGACCTCCTAAAACCGAAACGGGTATCGGTGCATCACTGCACACGAGTCCTGGGAAAAATGGTGGCTTCATACAAAGCAATTCCATTCGGCAGGTTCCATGCGAGGACCTTCCAGTGGCACCTCTTGGACAAGTGGTCGGGATCGCATCTTCAGATGCATCAACTGATAACCCTGTCTCCAAGGACCAGGGTGTCTCTACTGTGGTGGCTGCAGAGTGCTCATCTTCTAGAGGGCCGCAGATTCGGCATACAGGACTGGGTCCTGGTGACCAAGGATGCCAGCCTTCGAGGCTGGGGAGCAGTCACACAGGGAAGAAACTTCCAAGGACTATGGTCAAGTCAGGAGACTTCCCTACACATAAATATTCTGGAACTGAGGGCCATTTACAATGCCCTAAGTCAGGCAAAACCCCTGCTTCAAAACCAGCCGGTACTGATCCAGTCAGACAACATCACGGCAGTCGCCCATGTGAACCGACAGGGCGGCACAAGAAGCAGGATGGCGATGGCAGAAGCCACAAGGATTCTCCGATGGGCGGAAAATCACGTACTAGCACTGTCAGCAGTGTTCATTCCGGGAGTGGACAACTGGGAAGCAGACTTCCTCAGCAGACATGACCTACACCCGGGAGAGTGGGGACTTCATCCAAAAGTCTTCCTACTGTTGGTAAACCGTTGGGAAAGGCCACAGGTGGACATGATGGCGTCCCGCCTCAACAAAAAGCTAAAGAGATATTGCGCCAGGTCAAGGGACCCTCAGGCGATAGCTGTGGACGCTCTAGTGACACCGTGGGTGTACCAGTCGGTTTATGTGTTCCCTCCTCTGCCTCTCATACCAAAGGTACTGAGAATAATAAGAAGGCGAGGAGTAAGAACGATACTCGTGGTTCCGGATTGGCCAAGAAGGGCTTGGTACCCGGAACTTCAAGAAATGATCTTAGAGGACCCATGGCCTCTACCGCTCAGACAGGATCTGCTACAGCAGGGGCCCTGTCTGTTCCAAGACTTACCGCGGCTGCGTTTGACGGCATGGCGGTTGAATTCCGGATCCTAAAGGAAAAGGGCATTCTGGAGGAAGTCATTCCTACGCTGATAAAAGCCAGGAAAGAAGTAACCGCGAACCATTATCACCGTATTTGGCGAAAATATGTTGCGTGGTGTGAGGCCAGGAAGGCCCCAACAGAGGAATTTCAGCTGGGTCGCTTTCTACACTTCCTACAGTCGGGAGTGACTATGGGCCTAAAATTGGGTTCCATTAAGGTCCAGATTTCGGCCCTGTCGATTTTCTTCCAGAAAGAACTGGCTTCACTGCCTGAAGTTCAGACTTTTGTAAAGGGAGTGCTTCATATTCAGCCCCCTTTTGTGCCTCCCGTGGCACCTTGGGATCTCAATGTGGTGTTGAGTTTCCTAAAATCACATTGGTTTGAACCACTTAAAACTGTGGATCTGAAATATCTCACGTGGAAAGTGGTCATGTTATTGGCCTTGGCTTCGGCCAGGCGTGTGTCAGAATTGGCGGCTTTGTCTTGTAAAAGCCCTGATCTGATTTTTCATATGGATAGGGCAGAATTGAGGACTCGTCCCCAGTTTCTCCCTAAGGTGGTATCTGCTTTTCACTTGAACCAACCTATTGTGGTGCCTGCGGCTACTAGGGACTTGGAGGATTCCAAGTTGCTGGATGTAGTCAGGGCCTTGAAACTTTATGTTTCCAGGACGGCTGGAGTCAGGAAGACTGACTCGCTTTTTGTCCTGTATGCACCCAACAAGATAGGTGCTCCTGCTTCTAAGCAGACTATTGCTCGCTGGATTTGTAGCACAATTCAGCTGGCGCATTCTGCGGCTGGATTGCTGCATCCTAAATCAGTGAAAGCCCATTCCACGAGGAAAGTGGGCTCATCTTGGGCGGCTGCCCGAGGGGTCTCGGCTTTACAACTTTGCCGAGCTGCAACTTGGTCAGGGGCAAACACGTTTGCTAAATTCTACAAATTTGATACCCTGGCTGAGGAGGACCTTGAGTTCTCTCATTCGGTGCTGCAGAGTCATCCGCACTCTCCCGCCCGTTTGGGAGCTTTGGTATAATCCCCATGGTCCTTACGGAGTCCCCAGCATCCACTAGGACGTCAGAGAAAATAAGATTTTACTCACCGGTAAATCTATTTCTCGTAGTCCGTAGTGGATGCTGGGCGCCCATCCCAAGTGCGGATTGTCTGCAATACTTGTATATAGTTATTGCCTAACTAAAGGGTTATTGTTGAGCCATCTGTTGAGAGGCTCAGTTATATTTCATACTGTTAACTGGGTATAGTATCACGAGTTATACGGTGTGATTGGTGTGGCTGGTATGAGTCTTACCCGGGATTCAAAATCCTTCCTTATTGTGTCAGCTCTTCCGGGCACAGTATCCTAACTGAGGTCTGGAGGAGGGGCATAGAGGGAGGAGCCAGTGCACACCAGATAGTACCAAATCTTTCTTATAGAGTGCCCAGTCTCCTGCGGAGCCCGTCTATTCCCCATGGTCCTTACGGAGTCCCCAGCATCCACTACGGACTACGAGAAATAGATTTACCGGTGAGTAAAATCTTATTATTAAGTATTTCATTCACTGTGTATAGTTAGTTATTATTTGGTGTATTGTATTGTCTTATTTCATGTTTGGACAATCTTATTGGATCTATTAAAAGTTCAATTTTAAATTATCTCATGTGCGCCAACAAAGAGACATTCTTTCCTTTCTTCTTTTCGTATAATGGTAGAGGGTGGTAATATGAGACAGATATTGTCTGGCAGTATCAGAGATATCTTGAGGTAGCTCTTCCTCTATAGCCTGGACCCATGCTTCAATACCTTTTGCGGACCAAGAGGCGGGTCTATGTACAGCACCTGTAAGGGAGTAAATAGACTTCAGGCATTCCTCCACACGCTTATCCATCGATTCCTTCAATGAAGTGACGGTGGTGACCGACAGAGTAGATGACACCACAATACGGGTGACATGGGAATCCACCGGAGGTGGAGTTTCCCACTTGTTACACAACTCAGCAGGGAGATGATAACGATCTAGCATCTTTTTAGACAGGGAGAATTTCTTTCCTGGTGAAGACCAGGGTACCTGACATATGTCTACTAAATGGTCAGAATGTGGTAAAACTACTTTAGCTACCTTCTGACGTTTAAACGTATCAGGTTTCTTAGACGCAGTAGTGGGTTCCACATCATCATCGATTTGTAGAATCAGCTTAATAGCCTCCACTAGGTCAGGGACATCAACCTGAGTTGTAGATTCCTCATCAGAAGCAGCTGTATCAGTGTCTGACGGGTCAGTATATTTCCCATCCTCATCAGACGAAACATCTGAGATATTAGTGGATTGTGACGATTAAGCGGCTCGCTTAGATGACCCCTTGACACCAGAGTGACGTGGGGTGGGTTTTTGTCAAACCAAAGATTGATTTAATTGCTGCAACTGGGTAGACAAAGTATCCGCCCAAGGCGGATTTACCACAGGGACAATAAGTTGCTGCAGTGGTACAGGAGGTCCCATGTGACCAGCGTTTTAAGTATAGTAGAGAACGCCGCCCAAGGTGGCTCCTGATTGGCTACAGGAGCAACGGGCTGACTGGGAGATGTATGGCACCCAGCACACTGACCATCAGTTAAAACATCCCCCTCAGGTAAATCCTTGGCGCAAGCACTGCATGAGGGAGGAGCGTCCGTGGATTTCCCGCCCTTTGTGGCAGACATTATAGTGAATGTAGCCGTGGAGCGGAACAGTACAGTATAGCCAGACAATTACAATACCTGCAAAACACTCCCTTATTTATGTAAAAGAATCGCAGTAAAATACATTAAGCAGTATATACTGCGCGGCACTATATATGATATCCTGATGCACCTAGCCTCCTAGGGTACAGAATACAGTGATAGCTATAGCTGGGATACACAGAAAGTGAAATCCATATAGCAGATGCAGGCACACACAGTCACAATGGTATTACAATGCAGAAGTTATTTTAACACACAATAAAACTGCACTGGACTAGTAAATAGATATGTGTATATATACCAATGCACAGCCAGAAACTGCATGGATATATCAGAATACTTGTACTATATATTCTGGTAGAGAGACACTTGTTCTTAACTAACGCTGTCTTAAAATGACATGTAGAATACTTAAGTGACTGTAGAATCACAGCGCTGAGCAAGCAGGCGGATTTACAGAAGGAGACTTAGCCCTGCAGTCCCTGAGACCAGACGCAGCTACTTGTAGAAGATGACGCCTAAATCTCAGGGAGTGAGGGAGAGTGAGATGCAGCTCCAGGGCGGGAACACCAGCAGTAGATGGTGTCCGGAACTGGGGGAGGGGCTACAGGTCAGCGCCTTATCCCCTATGCTGGTCCTCACCACCGGGTACTGTGGAGCCTAAGTAAAATGGATTTTTGTAAAATCTGACCTGTGCTCCCTGCCCTGGTGGATATAGTGGGGTCCATGTGCAGTACAGTGTCCACGCCATCAATGTAGTCCATCTCCTGGGACTGCGACCGGAACGCGATTTACCGGTGGGTCCCGCCTGGGGGACCCTCTTTCCTCCACTCTGATGTGCAGCCACGCGATCAATGGAGAGCGTCAGCGGTGGTGTGCCTGTTGACCGGTGCGCCTCCGCTGCAAGTACCCAGGAACCGGCCGCGGGAGTATGCAGCGCTGCTGGGGAGGTGATGGAGCCGCAGCACAGCATGTCATAATGACATAGAAAGTGCTGCGGCCCTTGAAGTCTTCTAAAAGCTCTTTTCAGGGCTGCGCTCCCTGTTAAGTGACCTGCTATGCAGGCACCAACTTACAAACTGAGCTCCTGTGCCACGGAGGCGGGGTTATAGAGAAGGCCATGCAATGCATCTTGGGAACAGTCAAAGATTTAGCTTGTTGGTGCCTCGGATCAAGATCCAACTCTACACCCCTATGTATTCCCTGTGAAATCCCAGTGTACCCCGCTGCAGAAAATACGTTTCTGAAGACTTGACCAGAGCATGAAAGCTACTATAACTCTTGTATCAACATAGAACTTAAGGTGTCTGCACACTTTTTTTTTCTGGGTATCGTTTCTTATAGAAAACAGCACTGGTCATAAGTAGATGCGTTCAAAGTGGGTACAACTCTGCATTACTGTACTTGTGTTCCTAAACATGTGCACTGCAAAGTCACACAACACAAGATATGCTTCACCAACAGGAATACGTTGCACTCATCCCTAAATGCCTATCTCACTATATTTTCAGAAATATATCCAACTACATGAGCAATACATAACTAAGACCAGGTACACACTAGAGCGATATCGGTGCGATTTGCCATATCGGAATGGCAAATCATGCATGTCACCTAGTGTGTATGCCCGATTGCGTGCTCCAGCTAGTCGCATGCAACATCTTTCCAGTTGGCCACGCTGCATGGCCAACCAGAAGATATAGTGTGCAGCACTATGCATTGTAATGAAGAATGGAATGAGGTTTTGTTCCGTCGTTCAATACATTGTGTAATGTGTACCGGCAATCCTGCATGGTCTGGGGCAAAGGGAAATCGCCCCGACCGTCGGCAAGATTGACAGTCATCCTAGTGTGTATCAGTCCTTAAACCAAGTTCAAAAGTTCAGTATAGTGACCAATTTTACTATAAGTAGGTATAAAAGAGGTGGGGAAAGGGAGGGAGCAATTGCGACGTGGCAGACAACGTTGAAAAGAGAGAAGACCACGTGCAGATAGAAGAGAAGTCAGAAGACGCATGTGGATGGGATAATGGCCCTCATTCCGAGTTGATCGCTCGCTAGCTACTTTTAGCAGCCGTGCAAACGCATAGTCGACGCCCACGGGGGAGTGTATTTTCGCTTTGCAGGCGTGCGAACGCCTGTGCAGGCGAGCGGCAGAAAACACATTTTGAACAAGACCAGCCCTGTAGTTACTTATTCTGTACGATAATTGCTGCGACGAATGACATGGTAATGACGTCAGATACCCGCCCAGCAAACGCCCAGACACACCTGCGTTTTTCCAAACACTCCCAGAAAACGGTCAATTGACACCCAGAAACTCCAACTTCCTTTTAATCTCCTTGCGTCCGCCAGTGCAACTGGAAGCATCGCTAGAACCTGTGCAAAACCACAAAGCTCTGTGTACTCGTACGACGCGCCTGCGTATAGCAGTGCATACGCAGATTAGCCCCGTTCTGCCATAATCGCTGCGCTGCGAAAATCTTTAGCGAGCGATCAACTCAGAATGACCCCCCCATATTCGGTCAACAGGGCAACTCAACTAAACTGAAATATGGAAGATTTGTGTGAAGTTAGCCAGGGACTCCAGACTTTATCAAAAGGTTTAGAGGAATTGTTAATTACACTAGTCATGAATTCCATATGGTATATGTACCAAATTTGAGATATTATTGTTTTTAGAATCAGTTGCGATCTGCATATATTTTCACTATTTTTTTAAATAATCAAATCTTGCCAATTTTAACATCTTGTTCTTGTACTACTTTGTCTAATCAGATCTAAAGATTAATTTCTAACAACTTCTACAATTATAACAGCCTGTTTGTCAATTTAAAACTCATTGAATGATTACTTCTTATTCTAGATTGTTGTGCTACTTTAAAGTGATGGACTTCATCTAGGTACTGCAGGCCCTCCATAATATCCGCCATCTGCAGAACTGCAGCTTAGCACAGGCTTCCCATTGATGCCAACTGGAAGACTTTGCTAGCAACCCGTGGAAGCGCGCAATCATGGGTGGCAACATCACGGCAAGGGCCATGCTGCCAATTGCAGCATAGCTCCACTCCCCCCCATCCCACCAGCATTGGCAAGTGTGTAGGGGTAGATGTATGAAAGTTCGTTATGGGGGGGAGGTGGTATCAGTGCATGTTATGTGTGCTGACACCGCTTACCCCCCATGTATTAATGTGGCGGTGTGTACCCAGGGGATACGGTCGTTAGGTCGACACTCATTAGGTCGACCACTGGAGATCGACATTGCCCTTAGGTCGACATGCATTAGGTCGACATGACCGTTAGGTCGACAGGTCAAAAGGTCGACATGAGTTTTTCACATTTTTCTTTTTTCTTACTTAACGATCCACGTGGACTACGACTAGAACGGTAACCTGTGCCGAACAAAGCGGTAGCGGAGTGAGGCACCTTGCCCAAAGCTTGCAAGGGGACACGGTGCACTAATTTGGGTTCCCCGTCACTTTACGGAGAAAACGACACCAAAAACAGTAAAAAAAAAACTTTTGACCTGTCGACCTAGTACATGTCGACCTAACGGCACATAGTGCCCCTGTCACTGGGTATGGGTCGTTAAGTCGACCCGACTTAACGACCCATACCCAGTGACAGGGGCACTATGTGCCTGTCATTATCGGTGCTGCTATCTTTTAGATAACATGCCGATGTGCAATGTATGACAGCTGCAGATGTTGTTGCCCATCACCACAGCCAGGGGCAGCGCTGTCCCTGGCTGTGGAGGGTGCCGGCTCTGGGCTGCATGTGGGATCTCGCATGAGTAGCTAGACCTTTCCTGTGCACACTGGAGCCGGCCGGGTAGAGAGACACAGTGCATCGGCAGGCAAGATGTTTATACAGTACATCTTGTCGCCGTTCCTTCCTGCTTCGCCTCAATAATACATTTATTTATTTACAGTTTTTACAGCATTTATTTACAGTATTTACAGTTTCTATTTATTTACAGTTTTTATTTTTCTCCTACCCTAGAGGATGCTGGGGACTCCGTAAGGACCATGGGGTATAGACGGGATCCACAGGAGACATGGGCACACTATAAGACTTTGAATGGGTGTGAACTGGCTCCTCCCTCTATGCCCCTCCTCCAGACCTCAGTTAGACTTTGTGCCCAGGAGTGACTGGACACACACTAGTGGAGCTCTACTGAGTTTCTCTGGAAAGACTTTATTAGGGCTCTCATTCCGAGTTGTTCGCTCGCAAGCTGCTTTTAGCAGCATTGCACACGCTAAGCCGCCGCCTACTGGGAGTGAATCTTAGCTTAGCAAAATTGCGAACAAAAGATTCTCAAAATTGCGAATAGAAATTTCTAAGCAGTTTCTGAGTAGCTCGACACTTACTCTGCCACTGCGATCAGTTCAGTCAGTTTCGTTCCTGGTTTGACGTCACAAACACACCCAGCGTTCGCCCAGACACTCCCCCGTTTCTCCAGCCACTCCCGCGTTTTTCCCAGAAACGGTAGCGTTTTTTCACACACACCCATAAAACGGCTAGTTTCCGCCCAGAAACACCCACTTCCTGTCAATCACACTACGATCACCAGAACGAAGAAAAACCTCGTAATGCCGTGAGTAAAATACCAAACTTCTTAGCAAATTTACTTGGCGCAGCCGCAGTGCGAACATTGCGCATGCGCAGTTTGTGGAAAATCGCTGCGATGCGATGAAAGCAAACGAGCGAACAACTCGGAATGAGGGCCTAGGTTTTTTTATTTTCAGGGAGACCTGCTGGCTACAGGCTCCCTGCATCGTGGGAGTGAGGGGAGAGAAGTCAGACCTACTTCTTCTTAGTTCAAGGGCTCTGCTTCTTAGGCTACTGGACACCATTAGCTCCAGAGGGTTCGATCACTTGGTTCGCCTAGCTGCTTGTTCCCGGAGCCGCGCCGTCACCCCCCTCACAGAAGCCAGAAGAAAGAAGCCGGGTGAGTATTAGAAGAACAGAAGACTTCAGTGACGGCAGAAGACTTCAGTAACGGAGGTACAGCGCAGCGGTCGCGCTGCGCTCCATGCTACCACACACCAACGGCACTCACAGGGTGCAGGGTGCTGGGGCGGGGGGAGCGCCCTGGGCAGCAAGTTACTGGAAGCTGTTACTGCTGGCATAAGTGCAGATTCGGTGCCTGGGCACCGTTTACGATACCCCCGCCACCGCTGCGCGCCATTGCTCCCACACGCCAACGGTTTTTACAAGGGTGTAGGGCGCTAGGGAGGGAGCGCCCTGGGCAGCAATATATATATATATATACCTCTTTGGGGGTGACAGTACATCTATACAGTATGTAAACACTGTATAGGGACCCCCGATAGCATACATAAAGCTATATTTTTTGTGGGCTGGAGTGCACCGAGAGGGGGCGGGGCTTAGCCCTCACTTCAGGTTACAGCGCCATTTTCTACTTGTCCCCGCCAATAGCATGAGGGGGCACAATGTTTAGTGCTATTTAGAGAAATATAGCACTATTTTAGACAAATGGGCTTGTATTCTGTGTGTTATGAATATATATATATATATATCTGTGTGTTCCCTGTCGGATACCCACTATAGCTTTCGTCGACATATGTCAACAGGAGTGAGTGCTCTGTCATTTATGCGGATCACAGCCGACATCGCCGACTGCTGTTGGTACTTGATTCTGTAGATGCAGTGTCAGCAGGTCGGTAGTTGTATACTTGTCAAAAGTAAACACTGTATGGGAGACACAGTAGTATGTGGGTGACTCTGTCGGCACCAACTGTTATTACTGGGGGTAAATTAACATGCGGTAACTACCTTATACCAGTATATATGTTTATATGTATACGTAGGGTACGGTTCCATGGGCCTGTAGCTCGAGCACAGATATGGTAGTACATGTAGGGGAGTGTTATTGAACTTATTTATGTATCTTCCTTCAGTCCCCTCGGAGTTACAAGAATGTTATTTTGCATGATTAATACTCCCTGCTGTCGACGAATACTAGGTTTTCTGTCGACCATAATGTTTCCTGGTAGATCCACAACTGGGGCAATTCAGTACATGATCACACACATTCAGAACACATTAATGTCACTAGGGACCTGTTGGTTCCGGATAATCCGCTTTTATATATATATATATATATATATATATATTTAGGATATGTGTGTAGTTGTGTATTACATTATGTATATTCACATTACATTTTTAATGGATGCTGAAATAATAGTATTCCTTCTCACGTGCTGGTCGCTCTGTTGGTAAAGCTCTAGGTCGGCCGTGACGAGTTGGTCTCAGAAAGAAGTCCGAATGTTTATTCTTTTCCCGCTGCGGATAGAATACTGTGAAAGTCAACTCCTGGTCGACACGGGGCCCTGTTGCAAAGGATAGTACACAGGAAGCTAAGTGATATTTTATTCTTTACTTTGGAGTTATTTACATTGCCTGCACATGGGGCGAATGTTTGTATTCAGAAAGGCATCCGATAGATTTACCCTATAGAGACAGGGGATGTGTCTTATGTTGATCCTTCTCTATAACATGGCAGCAGGTTGCCGTGCGACTGCAGAAGAAATGCTGAGGCTGAATCCGAGAGATACGGGAGTGTTTCCCTGGGACGGTGTACCGCTGTTGGGGAGGCCTCCGTTCAGTCAATCTCGGCAGATACCGCGGGTAAGTCTAAGTTTGTAAGTTAGATTCCCTCACAACGGTTGGTGACGCATTCGGTTGTGGGATGCAGTCATTTTAACCGGTTTGATACCTTTCTTTTTTCCTTTTCGGTGCAGACTGTGGAAGGTGACAAGGTAAGAGTTCTGCAGCCTTGTTAGTTTCGCAGAAGCGGATGTTGTTTTCTGTTTCTACCACATCCCCCGCATTTCGCTGGGTCTATCTGGCTGGAGCCCACTCCGGTGGGAACTCGTCTACTATTCTTCAGTCAGTCCGGGAATGGACTTGGACCTGTGAGTTACTAATAGAATCCAAAAGGGGACATGCTGGGGTCTACAGATGATTCCCCTCACTGATTTTTTGAAATAGATCTTAGCGATTCCCCTCTGGAAGGAGAGGTAGTACGCGACGCCATACCAGAGTTGCGTCAGGTTCAGGACATTGTCCTGCTGTCCAAAAAAAAATAAAAAATTAGAATCTAAGTTTCTACTTACGAAGGGAGCTTCAGCACGTAAAGGTAGAAAAGGGGTTAAATGCGTTTTTCTACGCATTTGGCTTACCTGGGTTGATATCCAGGATTGTCTTTGCCATTTCACCGGAGTGATGGCAGTATGATGGGTTTCTTTCAATAGTAAGAGCCATTGTTATTCTGTACTGAGACGCTCTCCTGATTAAGGCGAGGTCAAGAAACAAGTGGTGGAAATCGATGTTTCTCTCTGACTGTTCTTCAACACAGGGAATGGCTGTTGTTCCCAACGACGCAGATGTCGGAGGTGGGTATCAGAGTAGATACTGAACGGTTGAGGTTCTGTGTTTTCCTGTGGAAAGAGGTCTGAGGATCCAGAGTCGGATCAGATTTGCAGTGATAATCCATCAATATGTTCCGTTGGTGAAGAAGATGGTGCAGCTTAAGAGGCTTTTCAGTGAGCAGGTCAAATGCCAGAGTGGGTTTCACGGGGCCAGTTGGAAATGTGGTGCGGGCTTCACCTGCACATGCGCAAGAATATAATCCTAATGGCCAGGAATTCGCTCCTGTGGTGTCTGCTCAGTTCTCACCTCCTAGAGGGACGAAGGTTTGGATTCCAGGTGGAGATCCTGGTGTCCATGCATGCGGATCTCCGACACTGGGGAGCAGTCCTTGCACGGGAAGTATTGCCAGAGGAAAAGGTCAAGCTGGGTAGCTTGTCTGCAATAAATTTTCTTGGATTAAGAGTTATTTTCAGTGAACATAAGCTTAGTGATCTGCCAGTGTTGATTCTGTCGGACGACTTGACAGCAGTGCTGTAAGTAAGCCCCTAAGACGGATCAGGGATCAAAGCCGCAATGGCAGAAGCCGCAAGAGGTTTTCCGCTGGGTGGAAAGACTGGTGGACGCTATATTAGCGATCTTCGTTCTGGATGTAAACGGCAGAGAAATAGATTTCCTCTGCAGACGTGATCTCCATCCGGGAGAAATACAGTCGTCATCGAGAAGTTTCACAGAAGTGACAAGTCTTTGAGGAGTGCCTCAATTGGACATGTTGGCGTCTCGCCTCAACGAGAGATCTCAGGGATATTGTTCTGGGTCAGAGGACACTCAAGCTATTGCAGTGGACGTCCTCGGGACACCTTGGGTGTTTTCAGTCGATCTATCTGTCCCCTCCGTTTTCACTCTTCTGAAGGTGATAGGCGTAAGACGTAAAAAGGTTCAGACGATCCTCATTGTTCCGGTCTGAACATGGAGTTTTTGGTATCCAGTTCTTCAAGATTTACTCATAGAAGATCCCTGGCTTCTTCATCTACATGAGGAAGTGTTACGGCAAGATCAGGGCGTGTATCAAGACTTACAGCGGCTGCGTTTGGCGGCGTGACGGTTGAACGCCATATCCTAGCCAGAAAGGGTATTCCCAGTGAAGTCATTTCCACTTTTCTTCAGGCTAGAACAGAAGTAACGGCGTAGCCTTACCACCGTGTTTGGAGAAAATATGTGTCTTGGTGTGAATCCAAGAAGGCTGCTACGGAAGCTTCAGCTGGGTCGTTTTTCTCCATTCTTTGCAAGCAGGTGTCGGTGCAGGCCTAAAGTTAGGCTCCATTCAAATGCGGTTTTGGCCTTATAAATTTTCTTTCAAGAAAGAATTGGCGACCTTTCCAGAAGGTCGGACCTTCGTGGAAGGAGTACTGCACATCCAACCTCCATTTGTGCCCCCATTGGCAACGTGGGACCTTGACGTGGTGTGGAGTTTTCTTGTGTCACAATGATTGGAACCTTTCTGAAAGGTCGTGTTAAAATTTCTCTCCTGGAGAGTGGTCATGCTTTTGGCTTTGGCGTCCGCAAGATGGGTGTCGGAAGTGGCGGCTGGGTCTCACAAGAGCCCCTGTTTGATCTTCCAGGTGGATAGAGCGAATTTGAGAACTCGGATAATAGTTCTGCCAACAGTGGTTTAGGGTTTTGCAGAAACCAGCCTATTTGATGCCTGTGGTTACTTGAGCTGATTCAAGGTCTCTCGATGTAGTCAGAGCTTTGAATATTTGTCGCCATTTTGGTTCAGTTTGTGGAAACAGAGGCGCTGTTTGTCCGGTATGCTCCCAGCGTGATTGGGGTGCCTGCGTCTCTGCAGTCGGTTACACGCTAGATCTGTGATCGGATTCGGCATGCTCGTTCTACGGCTGGATTGCCATTACCGAATTCGGTGGTGATCCATTCTATTTGGAAAGTGGGCTTTTCTTGGGCGGATGCCCGAGGAGTCTCGGCGATTCAACTTTGCCGAGCGGATACTTGGTCGGGTTCAAACACTTGTCCTAAGCTCTACAAGTTTGATACCCTGGCTGATGGGGTCCTCTTGTTGCTCAATCGGTGCTGCAGAGTCTTCCGCACTCTCCCACTCGGTCTGGAGCTTTGGTATAAACCCCATGGTCCTTACGGAGTCCCCAGCATCCTCTAGGACGTAGGAGAAAAATAAGAATTTACTCACCGGTAATTCTATTTCTCGTAGTGTGTAGTGGATGCTGGGGACTCCGTAAGGACCATGGGGAATAGCGGGCTCCGCAGGAGACTGGGCACTCTAAAGAAAGATTTAGTACTATCTGGTGTGCACTGGCTCCTCCCTCTATGCCCCTCCTCCAGACCTCAGTTAAGGAAACTGTGCCCGGAAGAGCTGACATTACAAGGAAAGGATTTTGGAATCCAGGGTAAGACTCATACCAGCCACACCAATCACACCGTATAACTTGTGATAAACTTACCCAGTTAACAGTATGAACAAACAACAGAGCATCAACCAATGGATGCCAACATAACATAACCCTTTATTAAGCAATAACTATATACACGTATTGCAGAAAGTCCGCACTAGGGACGGGCGCCCAGCATCCACTACGGACTACGAGAAATAGAATTACCGGTGAGTAAATTCTTATTTTCTCTAACGTCCTAGTGGATGCTGGGGACTCCGTAAGGACCATGGGGATTATACCAAAGCTCCCAAACGGGCGGGAGAGTGCGGATGACTCTGCAGCACCGAATGGGCAAACACCAGGTCCTACTCAGCCAGGGTATCAAACTTGTAGAACTTTGCAAATGTGTTTGAACCCGACCAAGTAGCAGCTCGGCAAAGCTGTAATGCCGAGACCCCTCGGGCAGCCGCCCAAGAAGAGCCCACCTTCCTTGTGGAATGGGCTTTTACTGATTTTGTATGCGGCAATCCAGCCGCGGAATGAGCCTGCTGAATCGTGTTACAGATCCAGCGAGCAATGGTTTGCTTTGAAGCAGGAGCACCCAGCTTGTTGGATGCATACAGAATAAACAGCGAGACATATAGATTGGTAAATGCTCAATTAGCTTAGTGATATCATTCAGGTGCTCGAAAGGAAGGGGTATTTCTGAGCAAGAAAAAAAGCAATTGTTTCCCCAGCACACTGAATGGATAACAGTAACCAGATATAAATCCCACATGATAATAGAATTCAGAGATCTTCGTTACACATATTTGCGCAAATGTGTGGTTAAGCCCCAAAGCCGCATCAAGGCCTCTCTGTATATTTGGGGTCCCTAGCGCTATATCTAGGTGCAGGGTGTGGCACCCCAAAACACCAGAATGAGCCAGAAAGCACAGCGTGACATACCAGTGTAAAAAACTATAGTGTTAATAAATTAGTATTTAGGAAGCCGAAGCTATAGAGAGGGTGATACAAACATGAAATGTAATTAAAATAGAGAAATAGGGGTAAATTTACTAAGATTCGTAATTTCCGTAAAAAGGTCAAAGTTCAATCACGAATGACATCGACAGTGTAAAACTGCAACTTTTTGAATTGATTACGATGGATTTACTAAGCTGTCGTATTCGGGTTTTTCTTTTCTTCCGATGTCGATGTCATTCGTTTTTTTTTACCTATTTTTACGGCAGTGATTAGCAAAACACTGCCGTTTTTTTTTTACAATCAATCTCGGCCGGATCTGTGTGATCCGTGCTGGGGTTCTTATTTTTTTTTTTTTTTATTAAACAATGTAAAATCCCCTAAAAAATGCGTGGGGTCCCCCCTCCTAAGCATAACCAGCCTCGGGCTCTTTGAGCCGATCCTGGTTGCAGAAATATGGGGGAAAAATTGACAGGGGTTCCCCCATATTTAAGCAACCAGCATCGGGCTCTGCGCCTGGTCCTGGTTCCAAAAATACGGGGGACAAAAAGAGTAGGGGTCCCCCGTATTTTTAAAACCAGCACCGGGCTCCACTAGCTGGACAGATAATGCCACAGCCGGGGGTCACTTTTATACAGTGCCCTGCGGCCGTGGCATCAAAAATCCAACTAGTCACCCCTGGCCGGGGTACCCTGGGGGAGTGGGGACCCCTTCAATCAAGGGGTCCCCCCCCCAGCCACCCAAGGGCCAGGGGTGAAGCCCGAGGCTGTCCCCCCCCATCCAATGGGCTGCGGATGGGGAGGCTGATAGCCATTTGTGATAATGAAAAGATATTGTTTTTAGTAGCAGTACTACAAGTCCCAGCAAGCCTCCCCCGCATGCTGGTACTTGGAGAACCACAAGTACCAGCATGCGGCGGAAAAACGGGCCCGCTGGTACCTGTAGTACTACCACTAAAAAAATACCCAAAAAAACACAAGACACACACACCGTGAAAGTATAATTTTATTACATACATACACACATACATACATACTTACCTTATGTTCTCACGCAGGTCGGTCCTCTTCTCCAGTAGAATCCAAGGGCTACCTGTTGAAGAAATTCTACTCACCAGATCCATGGGTCCAGGCTCCTCGGCAAATCCAGGGTTAATCCACGTACTTGAATAAATAAAAAAAAACGGTGTCCCGACCACGAACTGAAAGGGGACCCATGTTTGCACATGGGTCACCTTCCCACGAATGCCAGAAACCCACTTTGACTTCTGTCTAAGTGGGTTTCTTCAGCCAATCAGGGAGTGCCACGTTGTAGCACTCTCCTGATCAGCTGTGTGCTGCTGTCCTCACTGACAGGCAGCACGCGGCAGTGTTACAATGTAGCGCCTATGCGCTACATTGTAACCAATGATGGGAACTTTCTGCCCTGCGGTTGACCTAAAGTGACGTCACCGCTGAGCAGAAAGTTCCCAGCATTGGTTACAATGGAGCGCATAGGCGCTACATTGTAACACTGCCGCGTGCTGCCTGTCAGTGAGGACAGCAGCACACAGCTGATCAGGAGAGTGCTACAACGTGGCACTCCCTGATTGGCTGAAGAAACCCACTTAGACAGAAGTCAAAGTGGGTTTCTGGCATTCGTGGGAAGGTGACCCATGTGCAAACATGGGTCCCCTTTCAGTTCGTGGTCGGGACACCGTTTTTTTTTATTTATTCAAGTACGTGGATTAACCCTGGATTTGCCGAGGAGCCTGGACCCATGGATCTGGTGAGTAGAATTTCTTCAACAGGTAGCCCTTGGATTCTACTGGAGAAGAGGACCGACCTGCGTGAGAACATAAGGTAAGTATGTATGTATGTGTGTATGTATGTAATAAAATTATACTTTCACGGTGTGTGTGTCTTGTGTTTTTTTGGGTATTTTTTTAGTGGTAGTACTACAGGTACCAGCGGGCCCGTTTTTCCGCCGCATGCTGGTACTTGTGGTTCTCCAAGTACCAGCATGCGGGGGAGGCTTGCAGGGACTTGTAGTACTGCTACTAAAAACAATATCTTTTCATTATCACAAATGGCTATCAGCCTCCCCATCCGCAGCCCATTGGATGGGGGGGGACAGCCTCGGGCTTCACCCCTGGCCCTTGGGTGGCTGGGGGGGGGGACCCCTTGATTGAAGGGGTCCCCACTCCCCCAGGGTACCCCGGCCAGGGGTGACTAGTTGGATTTTTGATGCCACGGCCGCAGGGCACTGTATAAAAGTGACCCCCGGCTGTGGCATTATCTGTCCAGCTAGTGGAGCCCGGTGCTGGTTTTAAAAATACGGGGGACCCCTACTCTTTTTGTCCCCCGTATTTTTGGGACCAGGACCAGGCGCAGAGCCCGATGCTGGTTGCTTAAATATGGGGGAACCCCTGTCATTTTTTTCCCCATATTTCTGCAACCAGGATCGGCTCAAAGAGCCCGAGGCTGGTTATGCTTAGGAGGGGGGACCCCACGCAATTTTTTTGGCAAAAATAAGCACTTTCCCACCCCTTCCCACTGATATACATGCACGGATCTCATGGATCCCTGCATGCATCTCAAATCACGGAAAAAAAAAGCAGGTCTGTTTTTTTTAGGACTTTTTTACGAGTTGTAATTTTTCACGGCAGTGTTTTGTGTTTTTTTGCTTTGCACTTCTTAGTAAATGACCGAGATTCATATCTAAACAGGCGTAATTTGACCGATGGTGTATTCATTCGTAATTTTTTACCTGAACTAGCAAAAAATTACGAATGCCCTCATCACTGCCGTGATTAGTGTTTAGTAAATGACCGAGATTAACCGAGATGACACTTTGAAGAAAAAACGGCATCTCGGTCAAAATCGGGAGCTTAGTAAATATACCCCAATAGTGTTAGAAAATTAATAAGTGAAAAGTGTTAATAGAATGTAAAGGTATGCCACACTAAAGCCATCCAGCTCAGCCAGTCCAGAGGCACCACACCTCACACCTCCATTACCCCAATCTGGGTCTAATATTAACCAGCAAGGAGTCACATGATAATGGCTCCTTACTAAAATATGTCTAAGCTAAGAGCTACTTACCTTGGAGCAACCCCATAGTGCTCCATGTGGCATGTCAGGGCCTGCACCTCCTCCTAATGCAGAAACCTCTCTGCCTCTCACAACAGACATATAGATTGGTAAATGCTCAATTAGCTTAGTGATATCATTCAGGTGCTCGAAAGGAAGGGGTATTTCTGAGCAAGAAAAAAAGCAATTGTTTCCCCAGCACACTGAATGGATAACAGTAACCAGATATAAATCCCACATGATAATAGAATTCAGAGATCTTCGTTACACATATTTGCGCAAATGTGTGGTTAAGCCCCAAAGCCGCATCAAGGCCTCTCTGTATATTTGGGGTCCCTAGCGCTATATCTAGGTGCAGGGTGTGGCACCCCAAAACACCAGAATGAGCCAGAAAGCACAGCGTGACATACCAGTGTAAAAAACTATAGTGTTAATAAATTAGTATTTAGGAAGCCGAAGCTATAGAGAGGGTGATACAAACATGAAATGTAATTAAAATAGAGAAATAGTGTTAGAAAATTAATAAGTGAAAAGTGTTAATAGAATGTAAAGGTATGCCACACTAAAGCCATCCAGCTCAGCCAGTCCAGAGGCACCACACCTCACACCTCCATTACCCCAATCTGGGTCTAATATTAACATATATATTTTACACTGGTATGTCACGCTGTGCTTTCTGGCTCATTCTGCGGCTTTGGGGCTTAACCACACATTTGCGCAAATATGTGTAACGAAGATCTCTGAATTCTATTATCATGTGGGATTTATATCTGGTTACTGTTATCCATTCAGTGTGCTGGGGAAACAATTGCTTTTTTTCTTGCTCAGAATAAACAGCGAGTCAGTCTTCCTGACTCCAGCTGTCCTGGCAACATAGATCTTCAAAGCCCTGACTACATCAAGCAACTTGGAATCCTCCAAGTCACGAGTAGCCGCAGGCACCACAATAGGTTGGTTCAGATGAAAAGATGACACCACTTTTGGCAGAAACTGCGGACGAGTTCGCAATTCTGCCCTGTCCATATGGAAAACCAGATAGGGGCTTTTACATGACAAAGCCGCCAATTCTGACACACGCCTAACTGAGGCTAGGGCCAACAGCATGACCACTTCCACGTGAGATACTTTAGTTCCACCGTCTTAAGTGGCTCAAACCAGTGGGATTTCAGGAAAGCAAATACCACGTTAAGATCCCAAGGTGCCACTGGTGGCACAAAAGGAGACTGAATATGCAGCACTTCCTTAACAAACGTCTGAACCTCAGGCAGTGAAGCCAGTTCTTTTTGAAAGAAAATGGATAGGGCCGAAATCTGGACCTTTATGGACCCTAATTTCAGGCCAAAAAGTCACACCCGACTGTAGGAAGTGCAGGAATCGACCCAGTTGGAATTCCTCTGTAGGGGCCTTCCTGGCCTCACACCAAGCAACATATTTTCGCCATATACGGTGATAAAGTTTTGCTGTCACGTCCTTCCTAGCCTTTATCAGCGTAGGAATAACTGTTTCCGGAATGCCCTTTTCTGCTAGGATCCGGTGTTCAACCGCCATGCCGTCAAACGCAGCCGCGGTAAGTCTTGGAACAGACAGGGCCCTTGTTGTAACAGGTCCTGTCTGAGAGGCAGAGGCCACGGGTCCTCTGTGAGCATTTCTTGCCATTCCGGGTACCAAGTCCTTCTTGGCCAATCCGGAACAATGAGTATTGTTCTCACTCCTCTTTTTCTTACAATTCTCAGCACCTTTGGTATGAGAGGAAGAGGAGGAAACACATAGACCGACTGGAACACCCACGGTGTTACTAGTGCGTCCACAGCTATCGCCTGAGGGTCCCTTGACCTGGCGCAATATCTGTTTAGCTTTTTGTTGAGACGGGACGCCATCATGTCCACCTGTGGCAGTTCCCATCGATTTGCAATCTGCGTGAAGACTTCCTGATGAAGTCCTCACTCTCCCGGGTGGAGGTCGTGTCTGCTGAGGAAGTCTGCTTCCCAGTTGTCCACTCCCGGAAAGAACACTGCTGACAGTGCTAGTACGTGATTCTCCGCCCACCGAAGAATCCTGGTGGCTTCTGCCATTGCCACTCTGCTTCTTGTGCCGCCCTGGCGGTTTACATGGGCCACTGCCGTGATGTTGTCTGACTGAATCAGCACTGGTTGGTTTCGAAGCAGAGGCTCCGCTTGACTCAGGGCGTTGTATATGGCCCTTAGTTCCAGGATATTGATGTGCAGACAAGTCTCCTGACTTGACCACAACCCTTGGAAGTTTCTTCCTTGAGTGACTGCCCCCCACCCTTGGAGGCTTGCATCCGTGGTCACCAGGACCCAGTCCTGTATGCCGAATCTGCGGCCCTCGAGGAGGTGAGCACCTTGTAGCCACCACAGAAGAGACACCCTGGCCCTGGGGGACAGGGTGATCATCCGATGCATCTGAAGATGCGATCCGGACCACTTGTCCAGCAGATCCCACTGAAAGATCCTCGCATGGAACCTGCCGAAGGGAATGGCTTCGTATGACGCCACCATCTTTCCCAGGACTCGCGTGCAGCGATGCACCGACACCTGTTTTGGCTTTAGGAGGTCTGACCAGAGTCACGAGCTCCTGAGCCTTCTCCTCCGGGAGAAACACCTTCTTCTGGTCTGTGTCCAGAATCATGCCCAGGAAGGGCAGACGCGTCACAGGAATCAGCTGCGACTTTGGAATGTTCAGAATCCAGCCGTGCTGACGCAACACTTCCTCAGAGTGTGCTACACTGATCAGCAACTGCTCCCTGGACCTCGCCTTTATGAGGAGATCGTCCAAGTGAGCACCATCATCTCCGCCATCATCTTGGTAAACACTCTCGGTGCCGTGGACAGGCCAAACGGCAACGTCTGGAATTGGTAATGACAGTCCTGTACCACAAACCTGAGGTACTCCTGATGAGGCGGATAAATGGGGACATGCAAGTAAGCATCCTTGATGTCCAGAGACACCATAAAATCCCCTTCCTCCAGGCTTGCAATGACCGCTCTGAGCGATTCCATTTTGAACTTGAATTTCTTCAGATAAATGTTCAGGGATTTTAAATTTAAAATGGGTCTGACCGAACCGTCCGGTTTCGGTACCACAAACATAGTGGAATAGTAGCCCCTTCCCCGTTGAAGGGGGGGACCTCTACCACCACTTTCTGGAGAAAAAGTTTGTGAATTGCCTCCACCACTATCTCCCTTTCCATGGGGGAAGTTGGTAAGGCCGATTTTAGGTAACGGTGAGGGGGCATCACCTCGAATTCCAGCTTGTATCCCTGAGACACAATTTGTATAGCCCAAGGATCCACCTGTGAGCGAACCCACTGGTGGCTGAAATGTCGGAGACGCGCCCCCACCGCTCCTGGGCCCGCCTGTGGAGCCCCAGCGTCATGCGGTGGATTTAGTGGAAGCCGGGGAAGATTTTTGTTCCTGGGAACTAGCTGCGTGGTGCAGCTTTTTTCCTCTACCCCTGCCTCTGGCAAGAAAGGACGCACCTCTGACCTTCTTGCTCCTCTGAGAACGAAAGGACTGCATTTGGTAATACGGTGCTTTCTTTGGTTGTGGAGGAACATAAGGTAAGAAATTTGACTTCCCAGCCGTAGCTGTGGAAACTAGGTCCGAGAGACCGTCCCCAAACAACTCCTCACCCTTATAAGGTAAAACCTCCATGTGTTTTTTAGAGTCGGTATCCCCTGTCCATTGCCGAGTCCACAGGACCCTTCTGGCAGAAATGGACATAGCGTTAACCCTAGAGCCCAGCAGGCAAATGTCCCTCTGGGCATCCCGCATATATAGGACCGCGTCCTTGATATGTGCCAGGGTCAGTAGAACAGTGTCCCTGTTCAGGGTATCTAACTCCTCAAACAGAGAATCCGTCCATGCAGCTACCGCACTACACATCCAGGCCGAAGCAATTGCTGGCCTCAGCAGTGTGCCAGAATGTGTATAAACTGACTTCAGGATAGCTTCCTGCTTTCTATCTGCAGGATCCTTTAGGGCGGCCGTATCCGGAGACGGTAGGGCCACCTTCTTAGACAAGCGTGTCAACGCCTTGTCTACCCTAGGGGAGGATTCCCAGCGTAACCTGTCCGTTGGCGGGAAAGGATACGCCATCAGCAATCTTTTGGAAACTATCACCTTCCTGTCAGGGGAATCCCACGCTTTTTCACATAATTCATTTAATTCATGGGAAGGGGGAAAGGTCACTTCATGCTTTTTCTCCCCATACATATAAATCCTCTTGTCAGGGACAGGATTTTCCTCAGAAATGTGTAATACATCCTTCATAGCTACAATCATGTAGCGGATGGCTTTAGTCATTTTAGGCTGCAACTTTGCCTCATCGTCATCGACACTGGAGTCCGATTCCGTGTCGACATCTGTGTCAACTATCTGGGATAGTGTGCGCTTTTGGGACCCTGACGGCCTCTGCGCTGTAGGAGCAGGCATGGGTTGAGACCCTGCCTGTCCCCCGGTTACAGTTTTATCCAATCTGTTATGCAAGGAGTTTACATTATCATTTAACACCTTCCACATATCCATCCAATCAGGTGTCGGCACCGTCGGCGGCGACACCACACTCAGCTGCACTTGTTCTGCCTCCACGTATCCTTCCTCATCAAACATGTCGACACAGGCGTACCGACACACAGCACACACACAGGGAATGCTCTGACTGAGGACAGGACCCCACAAAGGCTTTTGGGGAGACAGAGAGAGAGTATGCCAGCACACACCCCAGCGCTATATAACCCAGGGATTACACAGTACCTTAGTGTTTACCCTGTAGCTGCTGTTAATATATATATATATATATATATATATACTGCGCCTAAATTTATGTGCCCCCCCTCTCTTTTTTACCCTCTAATGCACCTGTATACTGCAGGGGAGAGCCTGGGGAGCGTCCTTCCAGCAGAGCTGTGAAGAGAAAATGGCGCTGGTGTGCCGAGGAAGAAGGCCCTGCCCCCTCAGCGGCGGGCTTCTGTCCCGCTTTAATGTATAAAAAATGGCAGGGGCTCTGGCATATATACAGTCCCAGACTGTATATATGTCTCTTTTTGCCAAAAAAGGTACTTAATTGCTGCCCAGGGCGCCCCCCCCCCCAGCGCCCTGCACCCTACAGTGACCGGAGTGTGCGGTGTGCTCATGGGAGCAATGGCGCACAACAGCTGCAGTGCTGTGCGCTACCTTAAGTGAAGACAGGAGTCTTCAGCCGCCGATTTCGATGTCTTCATGCTTCTGCTGCTTCTGTTCTTCTGGCTCTGCGAGGGGGACGGCGGCGCGGCTCCGGGAACGGACGATCAAGGTTAGGTACCTGTGATCGATCCCTCTGGAGCTAATGGTGTCCAGTAGCCTAAGAAGCGCTACCTAGCTGCCGTGAGTAGGTTTGCTTCTCTCCCCTCAGTCCCTCGTAGCAGAGAGTCTGTTGCCAGCAGAAGCTCTCTGAAAACAAAAAACCTAACAAAATACTTTCTTTTCTAGCAAGCTCAGGAGAGCCCACTAGGAGCACCCAGCTCGGCCGGGCAGATTCTAACTGAGGTCTGGAGGAGGGGCATAGAGGGAGGAGCCAGTGCACACCAGATAGTACTAAATCTTTCTTTAGAGTGCCCAGTCTCCTGCGGAGCCCGCTATTCCCCATGGTCCTTACGGAGTCCCCAGCATCCACTAGGACGTTAGAGAAATAGGATTTTAATACCTACCGGTAAATCCTTTTCTCTTAGTCCGTAGAGGATGCTGGGCGCCCGTCCCAGTGCGTACTGTGTCTGCAGTAATTGGTTCTGGTTACACTCTTGTGGTGTATCTTTTCTGTCAGGCTGTTGATGTTTTGCATGCCATGGCAGGTGGTGCTTTTTTATTGGTTGTGTTGACACACTGGTTGTGTTACATATTCTCTCAGCATGTGGCTGTGTATTTTTCATGCCGTTGGCTGGTATTCTTTTGAATGCTACGTTCTGTGGTATGTTCGTGGTGTGAGCTGGTATGACACTCACCGTGTTTAAACAATAAATTCTTTCCTTGAAATGTCCGTCTCCCTGGGCACAGTTTCTAACTGAGGTCTGGAGGAGGGGCATAGAGGGAGGAGCCAGTTCACACCCATTCAAAGTCTTATAGTGTGCCCATGTCTCCTGCGGATCCCGTCTATACCCCATGGTCCTTACGGAGTCCCCAGCATCCTCTGCGGACTAAGAGAAAAGGATTTACCGGTAGGTATTAAAATCCTATTATAGTAATACATTCCCCCACATTGACTTATTGAGACAAATTCTCTTCTTTATCGAGGTGAAGCAGGAAGCAGCAGCATCAAGATGTATTAGCATCCTGGAAGCCGAAGTGGGGAAGTGAAAACTCCCCCTCTGGCGATCCCTTCTAGACCTCCACAGGCTGATGTGCTGTTTCTCTCCCCCGGCTCACTGGGCATGCACGTGAGATCTCCTCTGCAGCCCAGAACCCGCTGCCGCCACAGCCAGGGAGAGCGCTGTACTTGCTGTGGTGTATGGGCAATGACACCTGCAGATGTCAAAATCGATAGCTACAACTATTGGAACGATCAGTGCTACTGACTGCTTTTACATTGCCCTCCCAACTGTCTTGAATACAGCGAGACAGTCCGGCTAATTAGTCACTGTTCCGCTGTCTATCCCGCAGTGCCCCACGGGCGGGGGGGGGGGCAGACTGAGAGAGCTAGTGATCACCGCTGCTCTGCAAATCAGCCAGTGATCACTGAATAGATGCCGTGCGCATGCACACGGCATCTATCAGCGCAGGGAGGGCTAGCCGGGGGCTTGCCCAGCGAGCGTGGGGCATGCCCCCAAAGTGGTCAAAACTGGAGTCGCAGCACTAGGCCCCTACCTTCGCCAGAGGACCCACCCACTCATCCGAGACCACGCCCCCTTTTCGGCAGCTCCTGTTTCACCGACATCAAAAGTTGGAAGGTATGCATGAGGCAGAAGCGGTATAGTGCACACAACGTGTGCTGATTCCGCTTCTCACCCATAGTGGAGGATCATACATTTAACCCATAGTAGGCATAGGGGTACATTCAATTAGGGTCGAAAACTGCCGTCTGTCGAAAAGATGGCAGTTTTCAACTTTTTAAGGTCGAATAGTGATTCGACCTATTCAGTCCCAGCAGTTTTTATTCGACAAGTCGTGGAATTCGACTTGTCAAATAGTACGTGAATCGCGGGCATACAGGGGAGATCAGCGCTACAGCACAGTGCTGCAGCAGGATGTTTCACAGCCACGCCGCTCACGGCAGCGTCCACCCGGCTCCAGCAAGTGAGGTCACGCTTGCTGGAGCCGGGTGGACACTGCCGTGAGGTCGGGCAGCTGTGAGACAACCTCCTGCAGCACTACTGTAACGCTGCTCTCCTACTTCTGCCCGCGGCTGTCCCCGCTGGTCTCCCCGCGGCTCCCCCCCCCCCCCCTCCTCCTCTGGGTCCCTCATCTCAATTCGACTTTTTAAAAGTCGAATTGAGATAAGATTGAATAGGGGTTGTCTGATCCAATCCGACAAATGCATGTCGGAATGGATCCGACCCTAATTGAATATACCCTATAGTCATCGGAACACCAGCATCCAATGGTTACTGGCCTTCTGACATCAAATCTAGCAATGCGACGGTTAGACTTCACGCATATGCAGTCATAGCTTCGAGCACGAGCGGAGTTATGGATACCTTCCGTGCAGGGCCGGTTCTTGGCCTTGTGGCGCCCTGGGCAAAGTATAGGGGCGTGGCTTCAAATGGGGGCGTGGTCAGTTATGCCCCCATTTGTGCCCCCTGTAGCGCCGCTGAAAGAAAAAAAAATATATATATACTTACTATCCCCGTTCCTCCTCCGCCGGCGCCGCTCTTCTCCTCTCCTCGATGTATGGGAGAGAAGTTATTACGTCTCTCCCATAGAACAGCATAGACACTAGAGGTCAATTATGACCCCTAGTGTCTGTGCCACTATGCTGTGCGCGATGACGTCATCGTGCACCGCACAGCAAAGGTACTCTCCATGAAGGGAAACTAGACCGTAGCGTCTAGTTTCCCTTCAAAGCGGGGGGCACAGCGGTGGATCTTGCCATGGTGCGCCGCCCTCCAGATGGCGCCGGTGCCCTCCGGAAGGCTGCGCCCCGGGAAAAAGTCCTGCTTGCCCGTGGCAAGATCCGCTACTGCTTCCGTGTGTCCGCAGCTGAAAAATAACAGCCAGCCATCGGCTGGGCATCAGAAAGCTTCATCCAACGGCTGGCAACCATTGGATTCCATTTCCAGCAATTCGATGGCAAAAGTATTTTCATCGGATTGAAAATATCGATGGTTGCTAACCATCGGATTCCGATATCCATCTCTACTCCAGAGTACAGTACGGGAAAACTGAAAAACATCAACAAGAAAAAACCTCAGCTCAAGGCTATCTGTTATCCCCACTGCACTCCCTAATCCGTCCATGCCGCTCGCCGAATGGGACCTGGTACCGCGGCTCCTCCCCCCTCCGCACCTTCCCGCTCATATGGCCGCGGCGGTAGCCGGTCTCTAGCGCGTGGCGTCGTTATCTCCCCGCGCGCAATGCTGAGCGTGTTCCCGCCGCTGGGGAGCGCCCTCCTCTCGCCGCTGTTGGCAGTCTCTGCGTCCTCCGCCTGCTGCCCATATAAAGTGCTGTCAGCGGGGTGCTGGGGTAGAGCAGCCAGCTGCCTGCAGCCCCCTGAGACGGGAGAGAGGGTGCTGTAACAGGTGAGAGAGAGAAGAGTGAGTCCCCGCTGTGTCCGATCCCCTCACCCTGCCGGAAGTCTGCTGGTAACCCATTCATGTCAGCTCAGCCTCAGTGCACTGTTATATGCGGCTGCTATTGGCTATATAGGGAATTCGCTGTATTGCCTCTCAGGGGTATATTTACTAAAGTACGAGTTTATAGAAGTGGGGATGTTTCCCATAGCAACCTATGAGAATCTGCTTATCATTTAGCACCTTCTAGATGGCCAGAATATTATTGGTTGCTATGGGCAACATCTACACTTCTTTAAACCTGCGCTTTAGTATATATACCCCTCACAGTTGAGCAGTGTGATCTGTCATAAGGAAGAGGCAATGACATGTTCTGTTTGACTGTATGACAGAGCTGTTATAGGTAAGATCCAGCTCATGTGACACCCAACCCCCTTCTCTGTAATGTGACCTCTGAGCTAGGAGGCAGGATATGTGTAGAACAATATACTTATAAAGAAATAATAATAAAAAAATAAAATATATATATATATATATATATATCTCAATAAAAATTGTTACTACGAAAGTGCATATAACAATAAAATTCCATTTAATGTTTGATGAGGTCAATTCAGTTAGTCTGCCCAGACTCACTTTTTTTTTGTACTCGGCCCTATGGGGCTGTAAACAGAAAGCTGCTTGTTTGGATCTACTGGAAGTGCAGCATATGGCCACACGTTCCGGGCTGGTTGCCTTGTGGCTAATTGTAATGACCCTTATGGGGAGAATTCGATTACGGGCATGATGTGCTGTTCCAGAACAGTACATCGCACCTGTTGGCATTGCAAGTTACTGTTGCACCCTATAGAGGCACAAAGGAAAGCATGCAATGTCAGCACTACTATAAATGGGCAATATGTGTGCAGCAATGCCTGGCAGCACATCACGTTGAATTTGTGATTCCACATTTCGGTATTCATTGTCACCTCGTTTCCTGGTTAATTGCTTGGCCGAATCTTGTGTAGCACAAATAACCTAGATGCAGTGGTTTGTAGTGCCACATTGCTGTACAATAGTTTTAGTTGTGCATTACTGCAAGTGTTCCGTGTGTCCGTCATTCATTTTTTTTATTAATGCAATATTACAAAATACCAAACAGCAGGGTACATATATTCATGCAGAGTAAAGTGTTGTCTTTATTATGGACTAATGCACAATACTCTGTTGGCAAATGAATTCTGCAATTTTACAATAGCTGCGTTGTACACATTTAGGGGCTAATTCATTCATAAAACGTGTGATGGCCCATGCAAATTATGGATCTAACCCGCTGTGATTGGCAGATCAATTAATAACCATGCAAGTTTACACTACCAGGTTTGACACAGCGGTTATTGCACAGGTTTGATTTTATTTCTTGCATCTGCATAGTGAGGTCTAGGGGGAGGGGGTCTTCAGATGGCATTAGTAGCTGCAGTCAAGCTCGGAAAACCTTTTAGTTGTTCCCATAGTACTGTATACAAGGCAAAATGAGTCTTCTTCCAAATATCTGTATGGGAAGAATTAGGGCATTTGCTTAATTTTACTTTGATTACTATAAATATGACTGTGAGCAGTTGTAGTGGTTGTGTTTTTTCTTTTTCTTTTCTTTTTTCCGTATGTCACCCAGCTATTATTACAGGAAGTGTGGTGGTGCTGAGGTTAGCATTGCTGCATCTCAGCACTGAGCTCATGAGTTTGAGTTGAACCAGTGCCAATCTGTGTGTATTTTTTTTTTTTTTGTTCTCTCCACAGTTGAATGGGATTTCTCTGGGTGCTCCGGTTCCCTACCACAATTCTCAAAAAACTTCTAATTAACCCTAGCATGTGTGTGTAAGTAAGTATGTATGTGCTTGGGTAATATAGATTGTAAACTCCACTGGGGCAGGGATTAAACATGCTCTTTAAAGCACTGCTCAATATGTGTGCTCTATATAGGCCTAAATAATTGTTAATAAATTATGCCAACCCTCTGTGAGTGT
Source organism: Pseudophryne corroboree (assembly GCF_028390025.1). Classification (NCBI taxonomy): domain Eukaryota; kingdom Metazoa; phylum Chordata; class Amphibia; order Anura; family Myobatrachidae; genus Pseudophryne; species Pseudophryne corroboree. The sequence goes on along the minus strand of NC_086453.1, from coordinate 267,793,075 downwards.
GCTGTATGCATTTACAGTATTGCTTCAATGTAAAGTTAAAAAGATCATTTTAATAAAAATTGTAATTTTCCATCTTCATAATAAATCCCCAGTATGTAGTATTCCTGAGTGTACAGATGCAGAGTGGTCAAAGTGATTTGTTGTGATTGCACTTCAGTTTAGTGTATTTCCTGCTGCCCGTGGAAACCTTTGCTGAAACCCAGTCATAGGTAACAAACCATATCTGTCATGTGGCTTGCCATAATCCATACACTCAGATACACCTGCCTTCTTTTACATCACATAGACATGTCCATGGATACAGATTGTATACAGAAAAAAAACTTCAACTGACCTACAGTTGGTGCTAGCAGTTCCAAAGAAGAACTGGAAGAACTTAGAGGGCATTTCACTGAGGTGAGACTGTTTAAAGGCTGATTTATTCATAGAAAACATTTTATTAAAGGTAGAATTTCCAGAGGGGCCATGCAGGCGTTGGAGTGTAATTTATATCCAGAAATGACTGAATTTTTCTTATTGTCTTACTATGGTGGCAGTTTCTTCATTAACAGCCTGTTTTCTCTTCCAGATCTGCAGCATTGCCCCAGACTGTGTTTGGCTTTCAGGCAGTGTAGTTAGCTGATTGTGTTTGCATAAAATTTACAATCACTAGCTAAACTACCATCAAAGCCTAACACAAAATATACGTCGGTTCAGCAGTTATGCAGCATGAGCAATTGCAGTATATTGATTATGGTTTTTTGGTTTCTAGTGTGCTTTACTGACAGTAAAACGACAGTGTTCATCCCGTTCTTGGTGTAGGGAATGTAGATTTATGTATCCTAACGGATATGTTTAACAGCTCTAAGCAACAAGAAGTTGGTATAGGATAAAATAGGAGTGCAGTGTATAGCTGTGGTTTTTTTTTTTTTATTATTATTATTTTTTTAAACCCTTTGTAACAGCATGAGGAATTATTTAGCTACTGCAGGGAGAGGCTACAAAATGTTCATTCTTAATCTGCTAGTTCAGTGGTTCCAACCTCGGTCCTCAAGTACCCCCAACAGTTCATGTTTTCCAGGTCACCTCGCAGTTGAACAGGTATATTCATTACTCACTGACACATTTTAAAAGACCCACAGGTGGAGCAAATTATTTCACTTGCAATCCTGTGAGGAGACCTGGGGTGGAAACCACTGTGCTAATTTAATGTAAATGAGCATCTTGCATTTCTCACAAGGGGGCCTATTTATCATTCATTAATTCCTTAGCAAATGAAGGATCTGACTCGTCACAATTTGCATCAAATCCAAATCTACTGGAACAATTTATTATTGCTCCAAAAAGTAGCTCTCCCACAAGGATCCAGCACTAGCAGTGAAGGATTATACACTGCCAGATTGGGTGGTCTTCAGTATGCCGGCTGTCGGGATCCTGGCGCACAGTATACCGACAGCCGGCATACTGACACTTATTCTCCCTCGTGGGGGTCCACGACCCCCCTGGAGGGAGAATAAAATAGCGTAGCGCGCCACCGTGCCCGCAGCGTGGTGAGCGCAGCGAGCCCGCAAGGGGCTCATTTGCGCTCGCCACACTGTCGGTAAGCCGGCGGTCGGGCTCCCGGCGCTGGTATGCTGGTCGCCAGGAGCCCGACCGCCGGCATACCGTACTACACCCGCCAGATTCTGTCCCATCAACATTACTGTGTGTGTGAAGAAAATATATGATGGTGTATCTAGCACTGCCCAACTGCCGCTCAGTACCAACTTACGAAAATACCACTTCTCAATAACCCATAGATAGTCAAAAATAGAGAGTGGTCCACAAGCGCTGTCGAGATAGGTCCACGTTGGCGTTTCACCATTTTTTCCTGGGAACTAGTGGTGAGAGGAATTTGTTTATGGTTCCTTATGGAGTAGAGTGGAACAAACCAGGTCAGGCTAAAAGACATTTTTAATTATCTTGTATTGTTTTTGTATTCTGCTTTTGGATCTGTGTGAATAAAATACCTTTTTGGAGGATACACGACTTTGCGATCATTCAGCTCTGGTGCCTCTTGGAGTATATGTGTTGGGGAACAACATATTGAAAGATACCGTTTGATGAAAATAGGGACCAGTTTATTGGTGAGTGTCATCCTATTGGGGAATGTTTATTTACTGAGGTATTGAATGAGTGAAATCCAAAGATACCTTTTGAGGAACGCATCTCGCTGATTTTAGGTGAGTTTTGGTGTTCCAAGAAAAGAGTACTGATGAATAATTGATTATTCTCTGGTACCTGATCAAGTCTCCCTGCCTTCTTGATTTGATTGAGATCATGGGGAAATCCAGGAGAAAGTCAGGCGAACCGCTAACATGGACCGATCTCGACAGCGCTTGTGTACCACTCTGTTTTTGTCTATTACTGTGTGTGCGCCACCTTAGGTCATGCATGCGCACAGCTAACAACATCTGAATATAGCATTACTTCAAGCAATTTTTGGAGCATGATGAACTGTTTAATTTCTACGTCCCCATACTACTGTATGGGGTTGCGTAGCTCATCAATTCGGTGCTGTACACAGCAATGCTGAATGTCAATATCAAGAAACTACTATATAACAGACCCGTTCACCTTGATGACTAGGTCTTAAGGGCCCCATACACTAGACTGATAATGCCCGATTTCATCCAAATTCGGGCTGATATATCGGGTGAAATCGGGCATTTTGGATGTGTATCCGATGCGCGTTCCCATGAGGGTCGGATCGAGTCCCCTAGATCGTTAGTGCTGCACTTGTGATATGTCTGTTCCCGAAGGCATGGCCGAGATCGCATACGATATATCGCATGCTAAATGTACTGAATCGTATGGAACCACTCCCGGGAGAGTTCAAGGGAAATCGCCTCTGACTTCAGCCTCGGACATATCGTTGGAGTGTATGGGGCCCTTTACACTGTTCTGCTAGAGCAGTACCACTAAACCGGACCTTCACCTGGAATCTTATCTTAATCTTGGCTCTAAGATAATAATAGATATGCTACCATATGGTTTACAAATATAAGTATCTTTTGGATTTTAACAGCTCTGTTACCAGGCAGTGTAGTTAGATGATTTGAAATCATAATCAATCACTAACTATACAGCCAGGTAAACGGGATAGAAAAGCAACATCGTTTCTGCAGGAAAAAGGATCACAATCCAAGAAGGTGAAAATGATTACTATCTACTTACAGGTTTTTCCTGCTTTAATTCTATTTCTAAAATCCAAATGCATGATAAAATACAGTATGTATTCAATTATACCATGTTTATTTAAAAATAATTACACTCCCCTAAGTTGCATTTCACATACCAGAAAAGTATATGCAGATAATTTTCTTTACTTTCCAAAGGGCTCATGTATAACTGAATTTTCCCAACACACTACTCGTTTCATCCTTTTGCCCCTTGAGAAAACATTATATAACCAATGGAAATGTTTCAACACAGTGGGTTAAATAAATAACAAAGCTGCATTATAGTGTTTTTTTTTTTTTTTTTTTTAAATGTACTGGATGGAAAAAAACAGACAATAAATGTTTTGCTCCCCTGATAAGGTCCAAAAATGAGGTGTGTGCCTTATTTATTTATTTTATTTTTATATTTTTATCTTAATTAACCTAAGTTGTTCATCATGTGAAGACAAAAAAAAAAAATGTGACAGTGGTCACAGAACAGGGGCAACAAAGGCTGGAGGGAGCATAAAGCAGTAATACCCCTTTCATACCGTACAAAAAATCCAGTTTCGACTCAGCATATTGCTGGGTCGACACGGGTCGGTGTGCGGTGTGAAAGGGCTGTGGTCGAATTCCTGTGTCACCGGCCCCGGTAATTCAACCCGGGAATAAAGCAGTGTTATTTCGGGGTTGAATACCGTGTCAGAGGCAGCGTGAACGGGTTACCGTGTCGATGCAACCTAAAACCCGTTCACTACAATAGGGAGAGGTGGCGCACAGATGAGCTCATCTCCCAGCGCTGCCGGCTCCGCCCCCGGCACTATGGTAAGCCAGCTTTTAGGGTCCAACGCCGGTTCCCACCCGGGAAGGACCAGTTTCTAATTCCCGGGTGGGATCGGCATTGGTGGTGTGAAAGGGGTATAACTGATGCATTTTATGCTCAGCATTGTAGCTAATTGCTCCATTGTGACACAGGTTTTATTAATTACTACATCCCATTTTTCTCTGACGTCCTAAGTGGATGCTGGGACTCCGTAAGGACCATGGGGAATAGCGGCTCCGCAGGAGACTGGGCACAACTAAAAGAAATCTTTTGGTCTACCTGGTGTGCACTGGCTCCTCCCTCTATGACCCTCCTCCAGACCTCAGTTAGAATCTTGTGCCCGGCTGAGCTGGATGCACACTAGGGGCTCTCCTGAGCTCCTAGAAAAGAAAGTATATTTTAGGTTTTTTTATTTTCAGTGAGATCTGCTGGCAACAGACTCACTGCTACGAGGGACTAAGGGGAGAAGAAGCGAACCTACCTGCTTGCAGCTAGCTTGGGCTTCTTAGGCTACTGGACACCATTAGCTCCAGAGGGATCAAACACAGGGCCCGACCTCGATCGTCCGGAGCCGCGCCGCCGTCCCCCTTACAGAGCCAGAAGCAAGAAGATGGTCCTGAAAATCGGCCGCAGAAGACTTCGGTCTTCAACAAGGTAGCGCACAGCACTGCAGCTGTGCGCCATTGCTCCTCATGCACACCTCACACTCCGGTCACTGATGGGTGCAGGGCGCTGGGGAGGGGCGGGCGCCCTGAGCAGCAATATTAACACCTTGGCTGGCAAAATAATCACAATATATAGTCCTAGAGGCTATATATGTGAAAAATACCCCTGCCAGGATCCATAAAAAAGCGGGAGAAGCCCGCCGGAAAAGGGGCGGGGCTATCTCCCTCAGCACACTGGCACCATTTTTCCCTCACAGCTCCGCTGGAAGGATCGCTCCCAGGCTCTCCCCTGCAGTATCAAGACTACAAAGGGTAAAAAAAGAGAGGGGGGGCACTAAATTTAGGCGCAGCAGTGTGTGTATATATATATATATATATATATATATATATATATATATATATATATATATATATATGACAATGCAATGAGGCGGCACTCCGGAGACTTTTCAAATAATTTATTGCAGTGTTCTACGTTTCGGGGACACAGCCCCTTCGTCAGGATAAATGTGTATAACAAAAAACAGTGTTTAAATACCTAAATGAGATCACTCACGCCCGCTGCCTCCAGCCTCGTCGCCCGGTTTCCGGCCGCGTCCTCCCGGTCCCACCGGAAATGACGTCACGCCGGCCCGTCCGGCTGACGCGCTGTGGCTAGGAAGAGAGAAACCATAGCAACATATAAACAATCACAAATTTGTTTATATGTTTTGTTTATATGTTGCTATGGTTTCTCTTTTCCTAGCCACAGCGCGTCAGCCGGACGGGCCGGCGTGACGTCATTTCCGGTGGGACCGGGAGGACGCAGCCGGAAACCGGGCGACGAGGCTGGAGGCAGCGGGCGTGAGTGATCTCATTTAGGTATTTAAACACTGTTTTTTGTTATACACATTTATCCTGACGAAGGGGCTGTGTCCCCGAAACGTAGAACACTGCAATAAATTATTTGAAAAGTCTCCGGAGTGCCGCCTCATTGCATTGTTTGTATGAGGGAGGACCGTCTCCACGAGGAGGGCACCAGGAGCAGCTGTTCGCTGGCGGAGGGGACCGCAGGAGTGCCGGGTCATTGTGCAGGATATATATATATATATATATATATATATATATATATATATATATATATATATATATATATAAGCAGCTATAAGGGAAAATCACTCAGTTATAGTGTTCATCCCTGTGTTATATAGCACTCTGGTGTGTGCTGGCATACTCTCTCTCTGTCTCCCCAAAGGGCTTTGTGGGGTCCTGTCCTCTGTCAGAGCATTCCCTGTGTGTGTGTGCGGTGTCGGTACGGCTGTGTCGACATGTTTGATGAGGAGGCTTATGTGGAGGCGGAGCAGATGCCGATAAATGTGATGTCACCCCCTGCGGGGTCGACACCTGAGTGGATGGTTATGTGGAAGGAATTACGCGACAGTGTCGACTCCTTACATAAAAGGTTTGATGACATACCAAATATGGGACAGCCGGCTTCTCAGCCTGTGCCTGCCCAGGCGTCTCAAAAGCCATCAGGGGCTCTAAAACGCCCGCTACCTCAGATGGCAGACACAGATGTCGACACGGATACTGACTCCAGTGTCGACGACGATGAGACTAATGTAACTTCCAATAGGGCCACACGTTACATGATTGAGGCAATGAAAAATGTGTTGCACATTTCTGATGTTACCCCAGGAACCACAAAAAAGGGTATTATGTTTGGAGAGAAAAAACTACCAGTAGTTTTTCCTCCATCTGAGGAATTAAATGAAGTGTGTGAAGAAGCGTGGGCTTCCCCCGATAAGAAACTGGTAATTTCTAAAAGGTTACTAATGACGTACCCTTTCCCGCCAGAGGATAGGTCACGTTGGGAAACATCCCCTAGGGTGGATAAAGCGCTCACACGCTTGTCAAAGAAGGTGGCACTACCGTCTCCGGATACGGCCGCCCTAAAGGAGCCTGCTGATAGGAAGCAGGAGGCTATCCTGAAGTCTGTATATACACACACAGGTATTATACTGAGACCAGCTATTGCTTAAGCATGGATGTGCAGTGCTGCAGCTGCGTGGTCGGATTCCCTGTCGGAAAATATTGATACCCTAGACAGGGACACTATATTGCTAACCGTAGAGCATATTAAAGACGCAGTCTTATACATGAGCGATGCACAGAGGGATATTTGCCGGCTGGCATCTAAAATAAGTGCAATGTCCATTTCTGCCAGGAGAGGGTTATGGACTCGGCAGTGGACAGGTGATGCAGATTCTAAAAGGCACATGGAAGTTTTGCCTTATAAGGGTGAGGAGTTGTTCGGGGATGGTCTCTCGGACCTCGTTTCCACAGCAACAGCTGGGAAGTCAGCATTTTTACCCCATGTTCCCTCACAGCCAAAGAAAGCACTGTATTATCAGGTACAGTCCTTTCGGCCCCATAAGGGCAAGCGGGTTAAAGGCGCGTCCTTTCTGCCCAGAGGTAGAGGGAAAAAGCTGCAGCATACAGCCAGTTCCCAGGAGCAAAAGTCCTCCCCCGCTTCCTCCAAGTCCACCGCATGACGCTGGGGCTCCACAGGCGGAGCCAGGTATGGTGGGGGCCCATCTCAAAAACTTCAGCAATCAGTGGGCTCGCTCACGGGTGGATCCCTGGATCCTTCAAATAGTATCTCAGGGGTACAAGCTGGAATTCGAGATGTCTCCCCCCCGCCGTTTCCTCAAATCTGCCTTGCCAACAACTCCCTCAGGCAGGGAGGCAGTGCTAGAGGCAATTCACAAGCTGTATTCCCAGCAGGTGATAGTCAAGGTGCCCCTCCTTCAACAAGGACGGGGTTACTATTCCACAATGTTTGTGGTACCGAAACCGGACGGTTCGGTGAGACCCATTTTAAATTTGAAATCCTTGAACACATATATAAAAAAATTCAAGTTCAAGATGGAATCGCTCAGGGCGGTTATTGCAAGCCTGGACGAGGGGGATTACATGGTATCACTGGACATCAAGGATGCTTACCTACATGTCCCCATTTACCATCCTCACCAGGAGTACCTCAGATTTGTGGTACAGGATTGTCATTACCAATTCCAGACGTTGCCGTTTGGTCTATCCACGGCACCGAGGGTATTTACCAAGGTAATGGCCGAAATGATGATACTCCTTCGAAAAAAGGGAGTTTTAATTATCCCTGATAAAGGCGAGGTCCAGGGAGCAGTTGTTGGTCGGGGTAGCACTATCTCGGGAGGTGCTACAACAGCACGGTTGGATTCTAAATATTCCAAAGTCACAGCTGGTCCCTACGACACGTCTACTGTTCCTGGGGATGGTTCTGGACACAGAACAGAAAAAAGTGTTTCTCCCGGAGGAGAAGGACAAGGAGCTGTCATCTCTAGTCAGAGGCCTCCTAAAACCAAAACAGGTGTCGGTGCATCACTGCACGCGAGTCCTGGGAAAAATGGTAGCTTCCTACGAAGCAATTCCATTCGGCAGGTTCCATGCAAGAACTTTTCAGTGGGACCTGTTGGACAAGTGGTCCGGATCGCATCTTCAGATGCATCGGCTGATAACCCTGTCTCCAAGGACCAGGGTGTCTCTGCTGTGGTGGCTACAAAGTGCTCATCTTCAAGAGGGCCGCAGATTCGGCATACAGGACTGGGTCCTGGTGACCACGGATGCCAGCCTTCGAGGCTGGGGGGCAGTCACACAGGGAAGAAACTTCTAAGGACTATGGTCAAGTCAGGAGACTTCCCTACACATACAGTAAATATTCTGGAACTGAGGGCCATTTTCAATGCCCTAAGTCAGGAAAAACCCCTGCTTCAAAACCAGCCGGTACTGATCCAGTCAGACAACATCACGGCAGTCGCCCATGTAAACCGACAGGGCGGCACAAGAAGCAGGACGGCGATGGCAGAAGCCACAAGGATTCTCCGATGGGCGGAAAATCACGTGTTAGCACTGTCAGCAGTGTTCATTCCGGGAGTGGACAACTGGGAAGCAGACTTCCTCAGCAGGCACGACCTCCACCCGGGAGAGTGGGGACTTCATCCAGAAGTCTTCCAACTGATTGTAAACCGTTGGGAAAGGCCACAGGTGGACATGATGGCGTCCCGTCTAAACAAAAAGCTAGAAAGGTATTGCGCCAGGTCAAGTGACCCTCAGGCGATAGGTGTGGACGCTCTAGTGACACCGTGGGTGTACCGGTCGGTTTATGTGTTCCCGCCTCTTCCTCTCATACCCAAGGTACTGAGGATAATAAGGCGAAGAGGAGTAAGAACTATACTCATTGTTCCGGATTGGCCAAGAAGAGCTTGGTACCCGGAACTTCAAGAAATGATCTCAGAGGACCCATGGCCTCTGCCGCTCAGACAGGACCTGCTGCAGCAGGGGCCCTGTCTGTTCCAAGACTTACCGCGGCTGCATTTGACGGCATGGCGGTTGAACACCGGATCCTGAAGGAAAAGGGCATTCCGGAGGAAGTCATTCCTACGCTGATTAAAGCTAGGAAAGAAGTGACCGCAAACCATTATCACCGCATTTGGCGAAAATATGTTGCGTGGTGTGAGGCCAGGAAGGCCCCAACGGAGGAATTTCAGCTGGGCCATTTTCTGCACTTCCTACAGTCAGGGGTGACTATGGGCCTAAAATTGGGTTCCATTAAGGTCCAGATTTCGGCTCTATCGATTTTCTTCCAGAGAGAACTGGCTTCACTATCTGAAGTTCAGACTTTTGTTAAGGGAGTGCTGCATATTCAGCCCCCTTTTGTGCCTCCAGTGGCACCTTGGGATCTCAACGTGGTGTTGGATTTCCTAAAGTCACATTGGTTTGAGCCACTTAAAACCGTGGAATTAAAATATCTCACGTGGAAAGTGGTCATGCTGCTGGCCTTGGCTTCGGCCAGGCGTGTGTCAGAATTGGCGGCTTTGTCATGTAAAAGCCCTTATCTGATTTTCCATATGCATAGGGCAGAATTGAGGACTCGTCCCCAATTTTTCCCTAAGGTGGTATCAGCCTTTCATTTGAACCAACCTATCGTGGTGCCTGCGGCTACTAAAGACTTGGAGGCTTCCAAGTTGTTGGACGTAGTCAGGGCCCTGAAAATTTATGTTTCCAGGACAGCTAGTGTCAGGAAAACTGACTCGTTGTTTATCCTGTATGCACCCAACAAGCTGGGTGCTCCTGCTTCTAAGCAGACTATTGCTCGCTGGATCTGTAGTACGATTCAGCTTACACATTCTGCGGCTGGACTACCGCATCCTAAATAGTGATGAGCGGATTCGGTTTTACTCGGTTTTACTCGGTTCTCAAAACGGCATCTTATTGGCTCACGGATGTCACGTGTTTTGGATAGCCAATAAGATGCCGTTTTGAGAACCGAGTAAAACCGAACCTCGCTCATCACTAATCCTAAATCGGTCAAAGCCCATTCCACGAGGAAGGTGCGCTCTTCTTGGGCGGCTGCCCGAGGAGTCTGGCTCTACAACTTTGCCGAGCAGCTACTTGGTCGGGGTCAAACACATTTGCTGAATTCTACAAGTTTGATACCCTGGCTGAGGAGGACCTAGAGTTTGCCCATTCGGTGCTGCAGAGTCATCCGCACTCTCCCGCCCGTTTGGGAGCTTTGGTATAATCCCCATGGTCCTTACGGAGTCCCAGCATCCACTTAGGACGTCAGAGAAAATAAGATTTTACTCACCGGTAAATCTATTTCTCGTAGTCCGTAGTGGATGCTGGGCGCCCATCCCAAGTGCGGATTGTCTGCAATACTTGTATATAGTTATTGCCTAACTAAAGGGTTATTGTTGAGCCATCTGTTGAGAGGCTCAGTTATTGTTCATACTGTTAACTGGGTATAGTATCACGAGTTATACAGTGTGATTGGTGTGGCTGGTATGAGTCTTACCCGGGATTCAAAATCCTTCCTTATTGTGTCAGCTATTCCGGGCACAGTATCCTAACTGAGGTCTGGAGGAGGGTCATAGAGGGAGGAGCCAGTGCACACCAGGTAGACCAAAAGCTTTCTTTTAGTTGTGCCCAGTCTCCTGCAGAGCCGCTATTCCCCATGGTCCTTACGGAGTCCCAGCATCCACTACGGACTACGAGAAATAGATTTACCGGTGAGTAAAATCTTATTTTAAGAGACACATACACTATTTAACAACACACCCTTACTTTAGGAGTTGCCCCCTAGATTTTGGGGCACGTTTGTTAAGCCCTGCTCTTGCTACAGTACTCTGGGTGCTTTGTTCCATCCTCTGAAGTATAGATTGTACTGAAGATCATAGCTCAGCACTGTTCCTGATTTCTATAGACCAGGGATGGGGAACCTTCGGCCCTCCAGTTGTTGTTGAACTACACATACCAGCATGCCTTGCTACAGTTTTGCTCTTTGGCCATGCTAAAACTGTTGCAGGGCATGTTGGGATGTGTAGTTTAGCAACAGCTGGAGGGCCGAAGGTTCCCCATCCCTGCTATAGACCACAGGTTCTCAAACTGGGTCCTCAGGACCCCCACACAGTGCATGTTTTACAGGTAACCCAGCAGGTGTACAGGCGTATTAATTACTCACTGACACCTTTTAAAAGGTCCACAGGTGGAATTAATTATTTCACTTGTGATTCTGGGAGGAGACCTGCAAACATGCACTGTGTGGGGTCCTGAGGACCCAGTTTGAGAACCTGTGCTATAGACAATCCAAGCTCTAAAATTGTCTCTGGAATTGAGTCTGGTTTTCTATAATTCTATATTCTAGATTTTATTTACAGCACTTATTCATTCTTCGTATGAATAATTAAAACGTGTTCGATATGTACCGTAATCCATTACACTGTAATGCAATGCAAAGTTATAATGAAAGTGCAGCAAGCTGTTTGACCGTAGGAAGTGTTTTGAAGTCAGAATACAGATTTTTAAAACTTTACTCATATGTCTAAACAAAAAGAAGAAAAGCATTTGCATAGATTTATTTTTGGTGTGAATGCACTCATTAAAGTGTCGGGGGAACTATTCGCAAGCCCCTTCACGGCAAGCGTACATACCTGCAGCACGCCGCCACCCTTAACAGACCCAGAAGAAAGAAGAGTAGTGAGTACTAAGCCGTTATGGCGGCATGAGGGTACGGAGACTCACGTCTTCTAACCGGGGCGGATTGCATCTCCAGCCTCAGTACACAACTGCGTTTCAGTACACTGTACACTGTACCCACAATGGCAAAGTAAGCCTTAAAACTGTTCTGTCTCCTTTTTAAGCACAAATTACCTCAGCCAGTATAAAAAAGCGGGAAAACTGCGTGCCAATGAATGGGTGGGGCTTCACTATGAGCGGATCCAGCAGCTCACTAGCGCCATTTTCCCTCTGCAGTGGACACAGATGCTGACTGACAGGGATGCGCACCTCCTCCGGAGTGACTCCAGTTTACCTCAGCGGTACCAAGAGGTCATAGCAGGGGGAGAGCGATTATTAGTGTACTAAGTCACCAATCTGGGTACTTAGTCTGCGACACAGCTAAGCTTGACATTAGCAATAAGGGTGTGGTGTGCTGGCTCCAAATACCTCTGTCTCCCTGGAAGGGCTCTTTGTGAGTTAATTGTGGTTTTAACCTTTCCTGTGTGTGTGTGTGTGCCATCACATTTACAATATGTCAGGCAAAGAGTGTGTTTCATGTACGGCAGAGTGTTCCTCTTCCCCAAGGGAGCTCGCTACTATGTACTCAGGTGGTCATTCCGAGTTGATCGCAGCCAGCAACTTTTTGCTGCTGCGGTCAACTAGTACACGCCTAAGGGGGAGTGTATTTTAGCTTAGCAGGGCTGCGATCGCTTGTGCAGCCCTGCTAAGCTAAAAAATTTCAAGCAAAACTAGACTAGGCCTATACCTACTTATCCTGTGCGATGGAGCCAGCGATGATGAGCCCGGCTTTGACGTCAGACATCTGCCCTCCGTTCTGCTGGACACGCCTGTGTTTTACTCGCCACTCCCCGAAAACGGCTCCAAACTGTCCGGATCCGCCCTGGAACGCCTTCTTCCTGTCAATCTTCTTTGCGGTCGGCTTCCATCGGTAGACGCCAACATCGCGCACTGCAGCAGCCGCGCATGCGCATTGCGCACCCGTTCGCACTGCATCGATAAACCGCTGCGTGCGAATGGGTCGGAATGACCCCATTAGTGTGGTGCACCTTCTCAGGCTCGCGGGGCTGAACCAGCGTGGCTGGATTCCCTCAAAGGAATGATTTCTAACATCTCTAAGAAAAGACAAGCATCATAATCTTATTTCTCTAACGTCCTAGTGGATGCTGGGAACTCCGTAAGGACCATGGGGAATAGCGGGCTCCGAAGGAGGCTGGGCACTCTAGAAAGATCTTAGACTACCTGGTGTGCACTGGCTCCTCCCACTATGACCCTCCTCCAAGCCTCAGTTAGATTTCGTGCCCGGCCGAGGTTGGATGCACACTAGGGGCTCTCCTGAGCTCTTAGAAAGTTATAGTCTTAGAATTTGTTATTTTCAGTGAGACCTGCTGGCAACAGGCTCACTGCAGCGAGGGACTAAGGGGAGAAGAAGCGAACTCGCCTGCTTGCAGCCGGATTGGGCTTCTTAGGCTACTGGACACCATTAGCTCCAGAGGGATCGACCGCAGGCCCAGCCTTGATGTTCGGTCCCGGAGCCGCGCCGCCGTCCCCCTTACAGAGCCAGAAGCAAGAAGATGGTCCGGAAAATCGGCGGCATGAAGACTCTGTCTTCACCAAGGTAGCGCACAGCACTGCAGATGTGCGCCATTGCTCCTCTCACACACTTCACACTCCGGTCACTGAGGGTGCAGGGCGCTGGGGGGGGCGCCCTGAGGCAGCAATAAAAACACCTTGGCTGGCTAAAATACCTCAATATATGGCCCCGGGGGCTATATATGAGGTAAATACCCCTGCCAGAATTCCATAAAAAACGGGAGAATAGGCCGCGAAAAAGGGGCGGAGCCTATCTCCTCGGCACACTGGCGCCATTTTTCCCTCACAGCTCGGCTGGAGGGAAGCTCCCTGGCTCTTCCCTGCAATTCTACAGTACAGTAAGAGGGAAAAGAGAGGGGGGGCTTTAAAATTGGCACTGTATACAGTAAAAAGCTATTAGGGACATAACTCAGTTAGTCCCTGTATATATATATATAGCGCTCTGGTGTGTGCTGGCATACTCTTACTCTGTCCCCCCAAAGGGCTTTTGTGGGTCCTGTCCTCGTTTAGAGCATTCCCTGTGTGTCTGCGGTGTGTCGGTACGGCTGTGTCGACATGTTGAATGAGGAGGCTTATATGGTGACAGAACAGAGGCCGATATATGTGATGTCGCCCCCTGTGGGGCCGACACCAGAGTGGATGGATAGGTGAAAGGTATTAACCGACAGTGTCAACTCCTTACATAAAAGGGTGGATGACGTAACAGCTGTGGGACAGCCGGCTTCGCAGCCCGCGCCTGCCCAGGCGTCTCAAAGGCCATCAGGGGCTCAAAAACGCCCGCTCTCTCAGATGGCAGACACAGATGTCGACACGGAGTCTGACTCCAGTGTCGACAAGGTGGAGACACATACACAATCCACTAGGAACATCCGTGACGTGATCCCGGCAATAAAAAATGTGTTATACATTTCTGACTTTAACCCAAGCACCTCTAAAAATGGGTTTTAGGTTTGGGGAGAAAAAACAGGCAGTGTTTTGTTCCCCCATCAGATGAATAAATGAAGTGTGTGAAAGCATGGGTTCCCCCGTTAAGAAACTGGTAATTTATAAAAAAGTTACTGATGGCGTACCCTTTCCCGCCAGGTGGATAAGTTACGCTGGGAGATATCTCCTAGGGTGGATAAGGCGCTCACACGTTTGTCAAAAAAGGTGGCACTGCCGTCTTAGGATACGGCCACTTTAATAGGTACCTGTTGATAAAAAACAGGAGGCTATCCTGAAGTCTGTATTTACACACTCAGGTACTAGACTGAGACCTGCAGATAGTGCTGCTGCAGCGTGGTCGGTGACCCTGTCAAACAGGGATACTAGTTGGCAAACATAAAAACATATTAAAGACGTCGTCTTATATATGGGGGATGCACAGAGGGATATTTTGCCGGCTGGCATCCAAAATAAATGTAATGTCCATTCTGTCAGGAGGGTATTAGAGACCTGTCACTGGACAGGTGATGCTGACTTAAAAAGCGCATAGAGAGCCTTATAAGGGTGAGGAATTATTTGGGGATGGTCTCTGGGACCTCGTATCCACAGCAACTGCTGGGAAGAAATAATTTTACCTCAGGTTTCCTCACAGACAAAGGTACAGTCCTTTCGGCTTCAGAAAAGCAAGCGGGTCAAATGGCGCTTCCTTTCTGTACAGAGACAAGGGTAGAGGAAAAAAAGCTGCACCAGTCAGCCTGTTCCCAGAATCAAGATTCTTCCCCCGCCTCCTGTGAGGCCACACCATGACGCGGGTGCTCCACAGGTGTAGCCAGGTACGGTGGGGGGCCGTCTCAAAAATTTCAGCAATTAGTGGGCTCGCTCACAGGTGGATCCCTGTTTCTTTCAAGTAGTATTTCAGGGGTACAAGCTGGAATTCGAGATGTCTCCCCCCAGCCGTTTCCTAAAATATGCCTTGCTGACAACTCCCTCAGGCAGGGAGGCTGTGCTAGAGGCAATTAATAAGCGGTATTCCCAGCAGGTAATACTCAAGGTGCCCCTACTTCAACAAGGACGGGGTTACTATTCCACACGGGTTGGGGTACCGAAACCGCATGGTTCGGTGTGACCCATTTTATATTTAAAATCCTTGAACACAAAAATTCAAGTTCAAGATGGAATCGCTCAGGGCGGTTATTCCAAGCCTGGACGAGGGGGATTACATGGTATCCTGGGACATCAAGGATGCTTACCTGCATGTCCCCATTTACCATCCTCGCCAGGAGTACCTCAGATTTGTGGTACAGGATTACCATTACCAAGTCCAGACACTGCCGTTTGGACTGTACATGGCACCGAGGGTGTTTTATCAAGGTAATGGCCGAAATGTTGATACTCCTTCAAAAAAAGGGAGTTGTAATTATCCCGTACTTGGACAATCTCGTTATAAGGGCGAGGTCCAAGGAGCAGTTGGTAGTCGAGGTAGCACTATTTTGGAAAGTGCTACAACAGCATGGTTGGATTCTAAACAGTCCAAAGTCACAGCTGGTTCCTATGACACGTCTACTGTTCCTGGGGATGGTTCTGGACATAAACCAGAAATAGTGTTTCTCCCGGAGGAGAAAGCCAAGGAGTTGTCATCTCTAGTCAGAGACCTCCTGAAGCCAAAATAGGTAGCGGTGCATCATTGCACGCGAGTCCTGGGAAAAATGGTAGCTTCCTACGAAGCAATCCCATTAGGCAGGTTCCATACAAGAACTTTTCAGAGGGACCTGTTGGACAAGTGGTCCGGATCGCATCTTCCGATGCATAGGCTGATAACCCTGTCTCCAAGGACCAGGGTATCTCTACTGTGGTGGCTGCAGAGTGCCCATCTTCAAGAGGGCCGCAGGTTCGGCATACAGGACTAGGTCCTAGTGACCATGGATTCCAGCCTTTGAGGCTGGGAGGCAGTCACACAGGGAAGAAATTTCCAGGGACTTTGGTCAAGTCAGGTTATTTCCCTACACATAAATATTCTGGACCTGAGGGCCATTTACAATGCCCTGAGGCCGGCAAGGCCTCTGCTTCAAAACCAGCCGGTACTGATCCAATCAGACAACATCACGGCAGTCGCCCATGTAAACCAACAGGGCGGCACAAGAAGCAGGATGGCGATGGCAGAAGCCACAAGGATTCTCCGATAGGCGGAAAATCATGTGTTAGCACTGTCAGCAGTGTTCATTCCCGGAGTGGACAACTGGGAAGCAGATCTTCTCAACAGACACGACCTCCACCTGGGAGAATGGGGACTTCCTCCAGAAGTCTTCCAATAGGATTGTACACCATTGGGAAAGGCCACAGGTGGACATGATGGCGTCCCGCCTCAACAAAAAGCTATAAAAGATATTGCACCGGGTCAAGGGACCCTCAGGCGATAGCTATGGACGCTCTGGTAACACCGTGGGTGTACCAGTCGGTTTATGTGTTCTCCCCTCTGCCTCTCATACCAAAGGTACTGAGAATAATAAGAAGGCGAGGAGTAAGAACGATACTCGTGGATGGCCAAGAAGAGCTTGGTACCCAGAACTTCAAGAATTTATATCAGAGGACCCATGGCCTCTGCCACTCAGACAGGACCTGCGGCAGCAGGGGCCCTGTCTGTTCCAAGACTTACCGCGGCTGCGTTTGTCGGCATGGCGGTTGAACGCCGGATCCTGAAGGAAAAGGGCATTCCGGAGGAAGTCATTCCTACGCTTACTAAAGCCAGTAAAGAGGTTACAGCAACTCATTATCACCGCATATGGCGAAAATATGTTGCATGGTGTGAGGCCGAAAGGGCCCCAACAGAGGAATTTCAACTAGGTCGATTTCTGCATTTCCTGCAAGCAGGAGTGACTATGGGCCTTAAATTGGGTTCCATTAAGGTACAGATCTCGGCTCTGTCGATTTTCTTTCAAAAAGAACTAGCTTCAGTACCTGAAGTTCAGACATTTATAAAAGGAGTGCTGCAGAGTCAGCCCCCGTTTGTGCCTCCTGTGGCACCTTGGGATCTCAACGTGGTGTTGAGTTTCTTAAAATCACATTGGTTTGAACCACTAAAAACCGTGGATCTGAAATATCTCACGTGGAAGGTGGTTATGTTATTGGCCTTGGCTTCTGCCAGGCGAGTATCAAAGTTGGCGGCTTTGTCTTGTAAAAGCCCTTATTTGATTTTCCATATGGATAGGGCAGAATTGAGGACTCGTCCCCAGTTTCTCCCAAAGGTGGTGTCAGCGTTTCACCTGAACCAGCCTATTGTGGTGCCTAGGCTACTAGGGACTTGGAGGACTCCAAGTTGCTAGACGTTGTCAGGGCACTGAAAATATATGTTTCCAGAACGGCTAGAGTCAGAAAATCTGACTCGCTGTTTATCCTATATGCACCTAACAAGTTGGGTGCTCCTGCTTCTAAGCAGACTATTGCTCGTTGGATTTGTAGTACAATTCAGCTTGCACATACTGTGGCAGGCCTGCCACAGCCAAAATCTGTCAATGCCCATTCCACAAGGAAGGTGGGCTCATCTTGGGCGGCTGCCCGAGAGGTCTCGGCTTTACAACTTTGCCGAGCAGCTACTTGGTCAGGGGCAAACACGTTTGCAAAATTCTACAAATTTGATACCCTGGCTGAGGAGGACCTGGAGTTCTCTCATTCAGTGCTGCAGAGTCATCCGCACTCTCCCGCCCGTTTGGGAGCTTTGGTATAATCCCCATGGTCCTTACGGAGTTCCCAGCATCCACTAGGACGTTAGAGAAAATAAGAATTTACTCACCGGTAATTCTATTTCTCGTAGTCCGTAGTGGATGCTGGGCGCCCATCCCAAGTGCGGTTTATCTGCAATACTTGTACATAGTTATTGTTAACTAAATCGGGTTATTGTTGAGCCATCTGTTGAGAGGCTCTATTGTTTCATACTGTTAACTGTGTTTCATATCACGAGTTGTACGGTGTGATTGGTGTGGCTGGTATGAGTCTTACCCGGGATTCAAAATCCTTCCTTATTGTGTACGCTCGTCCGGGCACAGTACCTAACTGAGGCTTGGAGGAGGGTCATAGTGGGAGGAGCCAGTGCACACCAGGTAGTCTAAGATCTTTCTAGAGTGCCCAGCCTCCTTCGGAGCCCGCTATTCCCCATGGTCCTTACGGAGTTCCCAGCATCCACTACGGACATGGGAGAAATAGAATTACCGGTGAGTAAATTCTTATTATTGCACAAATGTACATTCCACATATGATTAATACATATTCATAATCATTCAGTATTCCTTAAACCAAAATATAAGCTGTACTTATCCATTAGTGAATAGATATATTTTCATCAATCACCACAATTTGTAGGGAACATGAGGCACATTGCTCTATTATTGACATCCGTATATATACCTATAGGAACCATTTGGTCTCAAATTCAACATTGAGGCCCCGAGGTACGAGTGTTTGTGACGCGTTTCGGAACTGGATGTTCCTTCTTCAAGGTGTGGTGAAGGTGTGGTTTAAGGAATACTGAATGATTATGAATATTTATTAATCATATGTGGAATGTACAATTGTATAATATAAGATTATGATGCTTGTCTTTTCGTTCTTTTTCCTATGGTACCAATGGGCTATGATAATAAAAGTGATTACGTTACATCCATATATTGCACACTTCGGATGCTAAAGAATGATGCATTCCACTGCCTCCGGGTCCGCTTCTGTATTTGCGTTCCAAGAACCGGAAATACGTCACCGCCACTTCCTGTCCGGCCGGAGCTCCGAACAAACGGATCTTGTGAATTGCGGAGGGAAGGAGGAGACCTCCCGAGATGTGTGTAACCTCAATTCTGGAGGCATTATGAAATGTGGGAGGACCGGTTTGAGAATGATTAAGAGCCCATTGCGATCTGTATATTATGGAAATTTGATGGACGGAAATACGTGTGGTTGCTATGGCAACCGAGGACACTTCATGTTGCTGGATCCCGCAAAGCAGCATGGGAATGAAGTCGCTGCATTGTGGGAAAAAGTTGGAGGGAATATGTGGTTTTAAACAGATGGAATATGTTAGTTAGGACATTGATTGTTTAGGTAGTTTTGGGATTCATGGGTTCAGTACACATTTTGGATTTCACTCAATTTATGGAAAATGGAATTTTAAGGAGTTTTTGCAGTGATTTATGAAATATAGATAGGTTGATTCCTATATATATATATATATATATATATATATATATATATATATATATATATATATATATATATATATATATATATATATGAAATTCTCTTTTTTATAATGATGGTAGTTGACTGTTATGTGTATATGGCTTTTTTTAAATGAATTAATTCTGGTTGGTTAATTTATGACATGTGACCAAACCAGGGGGGATAAAATGACCGGCAGGGTCCATTACTATCCCACACCTTGAAGAAGGAACATCCAGTTCCGAAACGCGTCTGTGTAATTTGGCACTTTCCATAGGTCAGACAGAGTCACTCACCGGGAGAAATTGGTAAAGGACTTCTATGCCATTTTTTGGATATAAAACCTTTTTTCAATCTGCATCATTTGTGATTCTCCCCTTCCCACCCTCTTCTTCTTTTTTTTCCATCTGAGGGGTGTGTGGTGTAGTAGACCCTGCCAACTAAGATTATTTCTGGTTTTTGTGGCCTATGGTATAGTGGAAATATTTTATGATTTTTATATTTTTATGTAAATAAATTGGTTTATACTAGAGATGAGCGGGTTCGGTTTCTCTGAATCCGAACCCGCCAGAACTTCATGTTTTTTTTCACGGGTCCGAGCGACTCGGATCTTCCCGCCTTGCTCGGTTAACCCGAGCGCGCCCGAACGTCATCATGACGCTGTCGGATTCTCGCGATGCTCGGATTCTATCGCGAGACTCGGATTCTATATAAGGAGCCCGCGTCGCCGCCATTTTCACACGTGCATTGAGATTGATAGGGAGAGGACGTGGCTGGCGTCCTCTCCGTTTAGAATTAGAATAGATTAGAGAGACACTTGATTTACTAATTTTGGGGAGCATTAGGAGTACTCAGTAGTGTACAGTGCAGAGTTTTGCTGATAGTGACCAGTGACCACCACTTTTATTTATAATCCGTTCTCTGCCTGAAAAAAGCGATACACAGCACACAGTGACTCAGTCACATACCATATCTGTGTGCACTGCTCAGGCTCAGGCCAGTGTGCTGCATCATCTATTATCTATATATAATATTATATATATCTGTCTGACTGCTCAGCTCACACAGCTTATAATTGTGGGGGAGACTGGGGAGCACTACTGCAGTGCCAGTTATAGGTTATAGCAGGAGCCAGGAGTACATAATATATTATATAGTGAGTGACCACCAGACACACAGTGCAGTTTATTTAATATATCCGTTCTCTGCCTGAAAAAAGCGATACACACAGTGACTCAGTCAGTCACATACCATATCTGTGTGCACTGCTCAGGCTCAGGCCAGTGTGCTGCATCATCTATATATATATTATATATCTGTCTGACTGCTCAACTCACACAGCTTATAATTGTGGGGGAGACTGGGGAGCACTACTGCAGTGCCAGTTATAGGTTATAGCAGGAGCCAGGAGTACATAATATTATATTAAAATTAAACAGTGCACACTTTTGCTGCAGGAGTGCCACTGCCAGTGTGACTAGTGACCAGTGACCTGACCACCAGTATATAATATTAGTAGTATACTATCTCTTTATCAACCAGTCTATATTAGCAGCAGACACAGTACAGTGCGGTAGTTCACGGCTGTGGCTACCTCTGTGTCGGCACTCGGCAGCCCGTCCATAATTGTATATACCACCTAACCGTGTTTTTTTTTTCTTTCTTTATACATACATACTAGTTACGAGTATACTATCTCTTTATCAACCAGTCTATATATTAGCAGCAGACACAGTACAGTGCGGTAGTTCACGGCTGTGGCTACCTCTGTGTCGGCACTCGGCAGCCCGTCCATAATTGTATATACCACCTAACCGTGGTTTTTTTTTCTTTCTTTATACATACATACTAGTTACGAGTATACTATCTCTTTATCAACCAGTCTATATATTAGCAGCAGACACAGTACAGTGCGGTAGTTCACGGCTGTGGCTACCTCTGTGTCGGCACTCGGCAGCCCGTCCATAATTGTATATACCACCTAACCGTGGTTTTTTTTTCTTTCTTTATACATACATACTAGTTACGAGTATACTATCTCTTTATCAACCAGTCTATATATTAGCAGCAGACACAGTACAGTGCGGTAGTTCACGGCTGTGGCTACCTCTGTGTCGGCACTCGGCAGCCCGTCCATAATTGTATATACCACCTAACCGTGGTTTTTTTTTCTTTCTTTATACATACATACTAGTTACGAGTATACTATCTCTTTATCAACCAGTCTATATATTAGCAGCAGACACAGTACAGTGCGGTAGTTCACGGCTGTGGCTACCTCTGTGTCGGCACTCGGCAGCCCGTCCATAATTGTATATACCACCTAACCGTGGTTTTTTTTTCTTTCTTTATACATACATACTAGTTACGAGTATACTATCTCTTTATCAACCAGTCTATATATTAGCAGCAGACACAGTACAGTGCGGTAGTTCACGGCTGTGGCTACCTCTGTGTCGGCACTCGGCAGCCCGTCCATAATTGTATATACCACCTAACCGTGGTTTTTTTTTCTTTCTTTATACATACATACTAGTTACGAGTATACTATCTCTTTATCAACCAGTCTATATATTAGCAGCAGACACAGTACAGTGCGGTAGTTCACGGCTGTGGCTACCTCTGTGTCGGCACTCGGCAGCCCGAGTAGATCCAATCCATCCATCTCCATTGTTTACCTGAGGTGCCTTTTAGTTGTGCCTATTAAAATATGGAGAACAAAAATGTTGAGGTTCCAAAATTAGGGAAAGATCAAGATCCACTTCCACCTCGTGCTGAAGCTGCTGCCACTAGTCATGGCCGAGACGATGAAATGCCAGCAACGTCGTCTGCCAAAGCCGATGCCCAATGGCATAGTACAGAGCATGTCAAAACCAAAACACCAAATATCAGTAAAAAAAGGACTCCAAAACCTAAAATAAAATTGTCGGAGGAGAAGCGTAAACTTGCCAATATGCCATTTACCACACGGAGTGGCAAGGAACGGCTGAGGCCCTGGCCTATGTTCATGGCTAGTGGTTCAGCTTCACATGAGGATGGAAGCACTCAGCCTCTCGCTAGAAAACTGAAAAGACTCAAGCTGGCAAAAGCACCGCAAAGAACTGTGCGTTCTTTGAAATCCCAAATCCACAAGGAGAGTCCAATTGTGTCGGTTGCGATGCCTGACCTTCCCAACACTGGACGTGAAGAGCATGCGCCTTCCACCATTTGCACGCCCCCTGCAAGTGCTGGAAGGAGCACCCGCAGTCCAGTTCCTGATAGTCAGATTGAAGATGTCAGTGTTGAAGTACACCAGGATGAGGAGGATATGGGTGTTGCTGGCGCTGGGGAGGAAATTGACCAGGAGGATTCTGATGGTGAGGTGGTTTGTTTAAGTCAGGCACCCGGGGAGACACCTGTTGTCCGTGGGAGGAATATGGCCGTTGACATGCCAGGTGAAAATACCAAAAAAATCAGCTCTTCGGTGTGGAGGTATTTCACCAGAAATGCGGACAACAGGTGTCAAGCCGTGTGTTCCCTTTGTCAAGCTGTAATAAGTAGGGGTAAGGACGTTAACCACCTCGGAACATCCTCCCTTATACGTCACCTGCAGCGCATTCATAATAAGTCAGTGACAAGTTCAAAACTTTGGGTGACAGCGGAAGCAGTCCACTGACCAGTAAATCCCTTCCTCTTGTAACCAAGCTCACGCAAACCACCCCACCAACTCCCTCAGTGTCAATTTCCTCCTTCCCCAGGAATGCCAATAGTCCTGCAGGCCATGTCACTGGCAATTCTGACGAGTCCTCTCCTGCCTGGGATTCCTCCGATGCATCCTTGCGTGTAACGCCTACTGCTGCTGGCGCTGCTGTTGTTGCCGCTGGGAGTCGATGGTCATCCCAGAGGGGAAGTCGTAAGCCCACTTGTACTACTTCCAGTAAGCAATTGACTGTTCAACAGTCCTTTGCGAGGAAGATGAAATATCACAGCAGTCATCCTACTGCAAAGCGGATAACTGAGGCCTTGACAACTATGTTGGTGTTAGACGTGCGTCCGGTATCCGCCGTTAGTTCACAGGGAACTAGACAATTTATTGAGGCAGTGTGCCCCCGTTACCAAATACCATCTAGGTTCCACTTCTCTAGGCAGGCGATACCGAGAATGTACACGGACGTCAGAAAAAGACTCACCAGTGTCCTAAAAAATGCAGTTGTACCCAATGTCCACTTAACCACGGACATGTGGACAAGTGGAGCAGGGCAGGGTCAGGACTATATGACTGTGACAGCCCACTGGGTAGATGTATGGACTCCCGCCGCAAGAACAGCAGCGGCGGCACCAGTAGCAGCATCTCGCAAACGCCAACTCTTTCCTAGGCAGGCTACGCTTTGTATCACCGCTTTCCAGAATACGCACACAGCTGAAAACCTCTTACGGCAACTGAGGAAGATCATCGCGGAATGGCTTACCCCAATTGGACTCTCCTGTGGATTTGTGGCATCGGACAACGCCAGCAATATTGTGTGTGCATTAAATATGGGCAAATTCCAGCACGTCCCATGTTTTGCACATACCTTGAATTTGGTGGTGCAGAATTTTTTAAAAAACGACAGGGGCGTGCAAGAGATGCTGTCGGTGGCCAGAAAAATTGCGGGACACTTTCGGCGTACAGGCACCACGTACAGAAGACTGGAGCACCACCAAAAACTACTGAACCTGCCCTGCCATCATCTGAAGCAAGAAGTGGTAACGAGGTGGAATTCAACCCTCTATATGCTTCAGAGGTTGGAGGAGCAGCAAAAGGCCATTCAAGCCTATACAATTGAGCACGATATAGGAGATGGAATGCACCTGTCTCAAGTGCAGTGGAGAATGATTTCAACGTTGTGCAAGGTTCTGATGCCCTTTGAACTTGCCACACGTGAAGTCAGTTCAGACACTGCCAGCCTGAGTCAGGTCATTCCCCTCATCAGGCTTTTGCAGAAGAAGCTGGAGGCATTGAAGAAGGAGCTAAAAGGGAGCGATTCCGCTAGGCATGTGGGACTTGTGGATGCAGCCCTTAATTCGCTTAACAAGGATTCACGGGTGGTCAATCTGTTGAAATCAGAGCACTACATTTTGGCCACCGTGCTCGATCCTAGATTTAAAGCCTACCTTGGATCTCTCTTTCCGGCAGACACAGGTCTGCTGGGGTTGAAAGACCTGCTGGTGACAAAATTGTCAAGTCAAGCGGAACGCGACCTGTCAACATCTCCTCCTTCACATTCTCCCGCAACTGGGGGTGCGAGGAAAAGGCTCAGAATTCCGAGCCCACCCGCTGGCGGTGATGCAGGGCAGTCTGGAGCGACTGCTGATGCTGACATCTGGTCCGGACTGAAGGACCTGACAACGATTACGGACATGTCGTCTACTGTCACTGCATATGATTCTCTCAACATTGATAGAATGGTGGAGGATTATATGAGTGACCGCATCCAAGTAGGCACGTCACACAGTCCGTACTTATACTGGCAGGAAAAAGAGGCAATTTGGAGGCCCTTGCACAAACTGGCTTTATTCTACCTAAGTTGCCCTCCCACAAGTGTGTACTCCGAAAGAGTGTTTAGTGCCGCCGCTCACCTTGTCAGCAATCGGCGTACGAGGTTACATCCAGAAAATGTGGAGAAGATGATGTTCATTAAAATGAATTATAATCAATTCCTCCGCGGAGACATTGACCAGCAGCAATTGCCTCCACAAAGTACACAGGGAGCTGAGATGGTGGATTCCAGTGGGGACGAATTGATAATCTGTGAGGAGGGGGATGTACACGGTGATATATCGGAGGGTGAAGATGAGGTGGACATCTTGCCTCTGTAGAGCCAGTTTGTGCAAGGAGAGATTAATTGCTTCTTTTTTGGGGGGGTCCAAACCAACCCGTCATATCAGTCACAGTCGTGTGGCAGACCCTGTCACTGAAATGATGGGTTGGTTAAAGTGTGCATGTCCTGTTTTGTTTATACAACATAAGGGTGGGTGGGAGGGCCCAAGGACAATTCCATCTTGCACCTCTTTTTTCTTTTCTTTTTCTTTGCATCATGTGCTGTTTGGGGAGGGTTTTTTGGAAGGGACATCCTGCGTGACACTGCAGTGCCACTCCTAGATGGGCCCGGTGTTTGTGTCGGCCACTAGGGTCGCTAATCTTACTCACAGTCAGCTACCTCATTGCGCCTCTTTTTTTCTTTGCGTCATGTGCTGTTTGGGGAGGGTTTTTTGGAAGGGACATCCTGCGTGACACTGCAGTGCCACTCCTAGATGGGCCCGGTGTTTGTGTCGGCCACTAGGGTCGCTAATCTTACTCACACAGCTACCTCATTGCGCCTCTTTTTTTCTTTGCGTCATGTGCTGTTTGGGGAGGGTTTTTTGGAAGGGACATCCTGCGTGACACTGCAGTGCCACTCCTAGATGGGCCCGGTGTTTGTGTCGGCCACTAGGGTCGCTAATCTTACTCACACAGCTACCTCATTGCGCCTCTTTTTTTCTTTGCGTCATGTGCTGTTTGGGGAGGGTTTTTTGGAAGGGACATCCTGCGTGACACTGCAGTGCCACTCCTAGATGGGCCCGGTGTTTGTGTCGGCCACTAGGGTCGCTTATCTTACTCACACAGCGACCTCGGTGCAAATTTTAGGACTAAAAATAATATTGTGAGGTATTCAGAATAGACTGAAAATGAGTGTAAATTATGGTTTTTGAGGTTAATAATACTTTGGGATCAAAATGACCCCCAAATTCTATGATTTAAGCTGTTTTTTAGTGTTTTTTGAAAAAAACACCCGAATCCAAAACACACCCGAATCCGACAAAAAAAATTCGGTGAGGTTTTGCCAAAACGCGGTCGAACCCAAAACACGGCCGCGGAACCGAACCCAAAACCAAAACACAAAACCCGAAAAATTTCAGGCGCTCATCTCTAGTTTATACCCAACATTGCATGGACTTTCTCGTGGGTGTACTCCATTAATCCTGAAAAGAGAATAGCTGGACCGTTCCTAGTCCTGTCTTGGGAAAGGAGTGCAAGAAAGTGTTATGCACACCAGTGCCTGCAGGAATGTACTGGTGTCTGAACTGTTATGCACACCAGTGCCTGCAGGAATGTACTGGTGTCTGAACAGATAGGGATGCAAAACAAATGAACTCACAGACAGACTGGGGAATATGACATTACGTACACACAGAAGGTGATAGGGTAACAAAATAAACACAAAGTGAACAGAGAAGCCCAGAGGCTAAGAAACTGGGTGTCTCCCTAGTATTAAGAATGCTCAGATGGAAAAAGCAAGATGTTGTGTTTTAATACGTAGAGAACCCGAAATGCTGTTGCTAAGGGCAACAGCAAAACCCTAAAGGGTTACCAACGGGTGTGGCAGTAAACTCCTTGGTCAGAGATGGAATGATAGACACAAGGAGAGTCTCCACAATCCTAATCCTCACTTGCAGTGCACAGGTTCAGCTTACTGCCACTAAACTGACACCTGAACACCTTGCACAGTGAGACAGGATTTAGGCAGGCAAGTCTGAGAATACAGCCGCAAACTTGCTAAGTTCACAGAGTAGCAAAAGAACCCCAGCAAGTTAAACGACTGACTCCAGTCTTACTGCTAGGTCTGGATTGGCAGAGTGTAGTACCAAATCCCAAGGCCTATATGCAGTAAGCAACAACAAATACAAAGCTACACAGTACTGGCTAACTTTCAGGAACTAACTAACCAACAAAGATTCAGCAGCATCTGCTTAACCTGAGAAGAGGCCTTATATAGCAGGTGCTGTCCACGCCCCACTCAGACCTCACAGACTGTGAGCACAAAAACCAGCACCGGATCCCCTGCCGTGCACAGAGCCTGTAACCACTGCACAGCAAAAGACCCGAACCGGAGTATCAGCTGCGCTCAGGTTACTCCGCTAGCACTTGTCTCCCGGTTGCCATGACGACGTGGCAGCACAGGGCAGGAGACCCTAACAGAAAGATACCTTTTGATGCATATAGGGCATTTAACAAAGGTAAGCCATATACCAATAAGTTAAGAAGAAGATTACATTTAATGTTATGAACTCTGAAGATTTCAAAGAAACCTTGATGTGCACATAGGGCATTGCCCAAAGGTCAGTTGAGGACAATCAACGTGAATAGATATATATACGAATATATTTAATGTATGAATATATTCTTTCTCTATCGTCCTAGTGGATGCTGGGGTTCCTGAAAGGACCATGGGGGATAGCGGCTCCGCAGGAGACAGGGCACAAAAAGTAAAGCTTTCCGATCAGGTGGTGTGCACTGGCTCCTCCCCCTATGACCCTCCTCCAAGCCTCAGTTAGATTTTTGTGCCCGGCCGAGAAGGGTGCAATCTAGGTGGCTCTCCTAAAGAGCTGCTTAGAGAAAGTTTAGCTTAGGTTTTTTATTTTACTTTGAGTCCTGCTGGCAACAGGATCACTGCAACGAGGGACTTAGGGGAGAAGAAGTGAACTCACCTGCGTGCAGGATGGATTGGCTTCTTGGCTACTGGACATCAGCTCCAGAGGGACGATCACAGGTACAGCCTGGATGGTCACCGGAGCCTCGCCGCCGGCCCCCTTGCAGATGCTGAAACATGAAGAGGTCCAGAATCGGCGGCAGAAGACTCCTCAGTCTTCTAAAGGTAGCGCACAGCACTGCAGCTGTGCGCCATTTTCCTCTCAGCACACTTCACACGGCAGTCACTGAGGGTGCAGGGCGCTGGGAGGGGAGCGCCCTGGGAGGCAAATGAAAACCTATTTGGCTAAAAAATACCTCACATATAGCCTCCGGGGGCTATATGGAGATATTTAACCCCTGCCAGAATACACTAAAGAGCGGGAGACGAGCCCGCCGGAAAAGGGGCGGGGCCTATCTCCTCAGCACACAGCGCCATTTTCCTTACACAGCTCCGCTGGTCAGGACGGCTCCCAGGTCTCTCCCCTGCACTGCACTACAGAAACAGGGTAAAACAAGAGAGGGGGGGCAAAATAGTGGCAAAAATTATATTATAAAAGCAGCTATACAGGGAGCACTTATTATAAGGCTATCCCTGTCATATATAGCGCTTTTGGTGTGTGCTGGCAAACTCTCCCTCTGTCTCCCCCAAAGGGCTAGTGGGGTCCTGTCTTCGTTAAGAGCATTCCCTGTGTGTCTGCTGTGTGTCGGTACGTGTGTGTCGACATGTATGAGGACGATATTGGTGTGGAGGCGGAGCAATTGCCAAATATGGGGATGTCACCTCCTAGGGGGTCGACACCAGAATGGATGCCTTTATTTATGGAATTACGGGATAGTGTCAACACGCTAAAGCAGTCGTTTGACGACATGAGACGGCCGGACAATCGGTTAGTGCCTGTCCAGGCGCCTCAAACACCGTCAGGGGCTGTAAAACGCCCTTTGCCTCAGTCGGTCGACACAGACCCAGACACAGGCACTGATTCCAGTGGCGACGGTGACGAATCAACCGTATTTTCCAGTAGGGCCACACGTTATATGATTTTGGCAATGAAGGAGGCGTTACATTTAGCTGATACTACAGGTACCACTAAACAGGGTATTATGTGGGGTGTGAAAAAACTACCTATAGTTTTTCCTGAATCAGAAGAACTAAATGATGTATGTGATGAAGCGTGGGTTGCCCCTGATAAAAAGATGCTAATTTCAAAGAAGTTATTGGCTTTATACCCTTTCCCGCCAGAGGTTAGGGCGCGCTGGGAAACACCTCCTAGGGTGGACAAGGCGCTCACACGCTTATCTAAACAAGTGGCGTTACCCTCTCCTGAGACGGCCGCACTTAAAGATCCAGCAGATAGGAGGATGGAAAATATCCAAAAAAGTATATACACACATACAGGTGTTATACTACGACCAGCTATAGCGACAGCCTGGATGTGCAGTGCTGGAGTAGCTTGGTCAGAGTCCCTGATTGAAAATATTGATACCCTGGATAGGGACAATGTTTTACTGTCTTTAGAGCAAATAAAGGATGCATTTCTTTATATGCGTGATGCACAGAGGGATATCTGCACACTGGCATCACGGGTAAGTGCTATGTCCATTTCGGCCAGAAGAAGTTTATGGACGCGACAGTGGTCAGGCGATGCGGACTCAAAACGGCATATGGAAGTTTTGCCGTATAAAGGGGAGGAGTTATTTGGAGTCGGTCTATCAGATTTGGTGGCCACGGCTACAGCCGGGAAATCCACCTTTTTTACCTCAAGCTACTCCCCAACAGAAAAAGACACCGACTTTTCAACCGCAGCCCTTTCGTTCCTTTAAAAACAAGAGAGCAAAGGGATATTCATATCTGCCACGAGGCACAGGAAGGGGGAAGAGACACCAACAGGCAGCTCCTTCCCAGGAAGAGAAGCCCTCCCCCGCTTCTACAAAAGCCTCAGCATGACGCTGGGGCTTCTCAAGCGGACTCGGGGGCGGTGGGCGGTCGTCTCAAGAATTTCAGCGCGCAGTGGGCTCACTCGCAGGTAGATCCCTGGATCCTGCAGATAATATCTCAGGGGTACAGGTTGGAACTAGAGACAGATCCGCCTCGCCGTTTCCTGAAGTCTGCTTTACCAACGTCCCCCTCCGAAAGGGAGACGGTTTTGGAAGCCATTCACAAGCTGTACTCTCAGCAGGTGATAGTCAAGGTACCTCTTCTACAACAGGGAAAGGGGTATTATTCCACTCTATTTGTGGTACCGAAGCCGGACGGCTCGGTAAGACCTATTCTAAATCTGAAGTCCTTGAACCTGTACATAAAGAAGTTCAAGTTCAAAATGGAGTCACTCAGAGCAGTGATAGCGAACCTGGAAGAAGGGGACTTTATGGTGTCCTTGGACATCAAGGATGCGTACCTCCACGTTCCAATTTACCCCTCACACCAGGGGTACCTCAGGTTCGTTGTACAAAACTGTCACTATCAGTTTCAGACGCTGCCGTTCGGATTGTCCACGGCACCTCGGGTCTTTACAAAGGTAATGGCCGAGATGATGATTCTTCTTCGAAGAAAAGGCGTATTAATTATCCCATACTTGGACGATCTCCTAATAAGGGCAAGATCCAGAGAACAGCTAGAGATGGGATTAGCACTGTCTCAAGAAGTGCTAAAACAGCACGGCTGGATTCTGAATATTCCAAAATCCCAGTTAATGCCGACAACTCGTCTGCTGTTCCTAGGGATGATTCTGGACACGGTTCAGAAAAAGGTTTTTCTCCCGGAGGAAAAAGCCAAGGAGTTATCCGAGCTTGTCAGGAACCTCCTAAAACCAGGAAAGGTGTCTGTACATCAATGCACAAGAGTCCTGGGAAAAATGGTGGCTTCTTACGAAGCAATTCCATTCGGCAGATTCCATGCACGAATTTTTCAGAGGGATCTGTTGGACAAATGGTCAGGGTCGCATCTTCAGATGCACCAGCGGATAACCCTGTCTCCAAGGACAAGGGTATCTCTTCTGTGGTGGTTGCAGAGTGCTCATCTATTGGAGGGCCGCAGATTCGGCATACAGGATTGGATCCTGGTGACCACGGACGCCAGCCTGAGAGGCTGGGGAGCAGTCACACAAGGAAGAAACTTCCAGGGAGTGTGGACGAGCCTGGAAACGTCTCTTCACATAAACATTCTGGAACTAAGAGCAATCTACAATGCTCTAAGCCAGGCAGAACCTCTGCTTCAAGGAAAACCGGTGTTGATCCAGTCGGACAACATCACGGCAGTCGCCCATGTAAACAGACAGGGCGGCACAAGAAGCAGGAGTGCAATGGCAGAAGCTGCACGGATTCTTCGCTGGGCAGAGAATCATGTGATAGCACTGTCAGCAGTGTTCATCCCGGGAGTGGACAACTGGGAAGCAGACTTCCTCAGCAGACACGACCTTCACCCGGGAGAGTGGGGACTTCATCCAGAAGTCTTCCACATGCTGGTAACCCGTTGGGAAAGACCAATGGTGGACATGATGGCGTCTCGCCTCAACAAAAAACTGGACAGGTATTGCGCCAGGTCAAGAGATCCGCAGGCAATAGCTGTGGACGCGCTGGTAACGCCTTGGGTGTACCAGTCGGTGTATGTGTTTCCTCCTCTGCCTCTCATACCAAAAGTATTGAGAATTATACGGCAAAGAGGCGTAAGAACGATACTAGTGGTTCCGGATTGGCCAAGAAGGACTTGGTACCCGGAACTTCAAGAGATGATCACGGAAGATCCGTGGCCTCTACCTCTAAGGAGGGACTTGCTTCAGCAGGGTCCCTGTCTGTTTCAAGACTTACCGCGGCTGCGTTTGACGGCATGGCGGTTGAACGCCGGATCCTAAAGGAAAAAGGCATGCCGGAAGAAGTCATTCCTACTTTGATTAAAGCAAGGAAGGAAGTAACCGTGCAACACTATCACCGCATTTGGCGAAGATATGTTGCGTGGTGCGAGGATCGGAGTGCTCCGACGGAGGAATTTCAACTGGGTCGATTCCTACATTTCCTGCAATCAGGATTGTCTATGGGTCTCAAATTGGGATCTATTAAGGTTCAAATTTCGGCCCTGTCGGTTTTCTTTCAAAAAGAATTGGCTTCTGTTCCTGAAGTCCAGACTTTTGTTAAGGGAGTGCTGCATATACAGCCTCCTGTGGTGCCTCCAGTGGCACCGTGGGATCTCAATGTGGTTTTGGAATTTCTAAAATCTCATTGGTTTGAACCACTAAAAAAGGTGGATTTAAAATATCTCACATGGAAAGTGACCATGTTACTAGCCCTGGCTTCGGCCAGGAGAGTGTCAGAACTGGCAGCTTTATCTTACAAAAGCCCATATCTGATTTTCCATTCGGACAGGGCAGAACTGCGGACTCGTCCGCATTTTCTCCCTAAGGTGGTGTCAGCATTTCATCTGAACCAGCCTATTGTAGTGCCTGCGGCTACAAGTGACTTGGAGGACTCCAAGTTACTGGACGTTGTCAGAGCATTAAAAATATATATTGCAAGGACAGCTGGAGTCAGAAAATCTGACTCGTTGTTTATATTGTATGCACCCAACAAGATGGGTGCTCCTGCGTCTAAGCAGACGATTGCTTGTTGGATCTGTAGCACAATCCAACTTGCACATTCTGTGGCAGGCCTGCCACAGCCTAAATCTGTTAAGGCCCACTCCACAAGGAAGGTGGGCTCATCTTGGGCGGCTGCCCGAGGGGTCTCGGCATTACAACTTTGCCGAGCAGCTACGTGGTCAGGGGAGAACACGTTTGTAAAATTTTACAAATTTGATACTCTGGCTAAGGAGGACCTGGAGTTCTCTCATTCGGTGCTGCAGAGTCATCCGCACTCTCCCGCCCGTTTGGGAGCTTTGGTATAATCCCCATGGTCCTTTCAGGAACCCCAGCATCCACTAGGACGATAGAGAAAATAAGAATTTACTTACCGATAATTCTCTTTCTCGGAGTCCGTAGTGGATGCTGGGCGCCCATCCCAAGTGCGGATTATCTGCAATAATTGTACATAGTTATTGTTAACTAATTCGGGTTATTGTTTAGGAAGCCATCTTTCAGAGGCTCCTCTGTTATCATACTGTTAACTGGGTTTTGATCACAAGTTGTACGGTGTGATTGGTGTGGCTGGTATGAGTCTTACCCGGGATTCAAAATTCCTCCCTTATTGTGTACGCTCGTCCGGGCACAGTACCTAACTGAGGCTTGGAGGAGGGTCATAGGGGGAGGAGCCAGTGCACACCACCTGATCGGAAAGCTTTACTTTTTGTGCCCTGTCTCCTGCGGAGCCGCTATCCCCCATGGTCCTTTCAGGAACCCCAGCATCCACTACGGACTCCGAGAAATAGAATTATCGGTAAGTAAATTCTTATTTTTCTCTTCCCTGAGGATTGACATTGTTGAAGTCCGACAGAAAGGGATTCGTACATACGTATAATAACAGCGCTTGGGAGCCGTCCTATTTTTTTGGTTGTGTATTGTTTAAAGGAGTGGTGTCTTTGGGAGCGGTGTTCTGAGTTGCAGTTGTTTTTGACGCAAGTTATTTTTATCATTTTGTTGTATCATTTGGAGATCAACTGGACAAATGGATCTCCAAACTTACTGCGGGTAAGTCCATATATCTTCCTTCTGCAGCTCCCCCAACCAGGAAGACCTACTCAGGACCTACCCTACAGTCCTTTTGAACTGCCAAGTTTAAGGGCAAAGTCAGAGGATCTTCTACAGCCAACCGAGGCGCTAGAGGTAAGCCACACAAACCAGCAACTGCCGGTTCTCAGGAACAGAGCTCCAGCTCTGCTTCCTCAAAGCCTTCTGCATGACTGTGTACCGCGTGGCCTGGAAGACTGGCAGGTGGGAGCCCGACTAAAAAATTTCAGTCACATCTTGACAACATCATGCCTGTATCCCTGGGTCATAGATCTTATTTCCCAGGGCTACAGACTGGAGTTTCAGGAGCTCCCAACTCACAGATTCTTCAAATCGGCTTACCAGCTTCACAAGAGGCAAGTATAACCTTACAGGATGCCATTCAAAAACTGGTACAGACTCATGTCTTTGTTCCAGTTTCACCTCATCTGCTAAACAAGGGGTACTATTCCAACTTGTTTGTGGTACCGAAACCGGATGGTTCGGTGAGACCGATTTTTAATCTAAAATCGTTAAACCAGTTCCAGGCCCTGCCATTTGGTCTCTCCACGGCACCGAGGGTGTACACCAAGGTGATGGCAGAGATGATGTTTCTCCTTTGCAAGCAGGGAGTGAACATAATTCCATACCTGGATAATCTTCTGATAAAGGCACCGTCCAGGGAAAGGTTGTTGGGCAGCAACCAAACTAAATCCTGGATCAAGGGTGGATTCTAAATCTCCCGAAATCTCATTTAGAGCCAACTCTGAGGCTCCCATTTCTGGGAATGATAGTGGATACAGTCGCAGAAAGTTTTTCTTCTGTTGGAAAAGGCATTGGTAATCCAGTCGATGGTTTGGGACGTCCTGAAGCCAACCCGGATATCGGTGCATCTATGGATTCGGCTTCTGGGGAAAATGGTGGCTTCTTACGAGGCGCTTCAGTACGGAATGTTTCATGCAAGGCCCTTCCAGCTGGTTCTGATGGACAAATGGTCCGGATCGCATCTTCACATACACCAGAGGATCTGTCGCCAAAGGCCAGGATCTCCCTTCTGTGGTGGCTACAGACTTCTCACCTAATCGAGGGCCGACGGTTCGGATTTCAATATTGGATTCTGCTAACCACAGGTGCAAGCATCAGAGGTTGGGGAGCGGTCACACAGTTTCAAGGAAGATGGTCTAGTCAGGAAGTCATCCTTCCAATCAACATTTTGTAACTCAGGGCTTTATACAATGCCCTTCTGCAGGCCTCATATCTTCTTCAAGATCGTGCCATTCAGGTTCAGTCGGACAATGTGACGGCAGTAACGTACATAAACCAACAGGGAGGATCAAAAAGCAGAGCAGCAATGTCAGAGGTATCAAGAATTCTCCTCTGGGCAGAAAAACACGCTGTGGCTTTGCCGGCGTTCTTCATTCCAGGAGTAGACAACAGGGAAGCAGACTTCCTCAGCAGACACGACCTGCACCCGGGGGAGTGGGGCCTTCACCCGGTGGTGTTCCATGTGCTTGACACATCGATGGGGATGTCCACAAATCGACATGATGGCCTCTCATCTCAACAAGAAGCTCAAGCGGTATTGTTCCAGGTCGAGAGACCCACAGGCAGTGGCAGTGGACGCTCTGACAACTCCATGGGTTTATCAGCTGGTGTATGTGTTCCCTCCACTTCCGCTGATCCCAAGAATTCTGAAAAGAATAAAAAGGGAAAAGGTTTAAGCAATTCTCATTGCTCCGGATTGGCCAAGAAGAGTCTGATACGCGGACCTTCTGGAGATGCTCCTCGAAGATCCGTGGCCTCTACCTCTTTGCGAGGATCTCCAGCAACAAGGGCCGTTCGTCTATCAAGATTTAACACGGCAACGTTTGAAGGCATGGAAGTTGAACGGCTGATTATAGCCAGGAGAGGGATTCCTGACAAGGTCATCACGACTATGATTCAAGCCTGGAAGGGGGTAACGTCTAAACATTTACCACCGTGTTTGGAAAAAATACATCTCTTGATTTGGGGAGCAGAAGATATTCTGCAGTGGAATTTCATCTGGGATGTTTTCTGTAGTCGGGTGTGGATGTGGGCCTACATCTGGGCTCTATAAAAGTCCAGATTTTCAGCCTTGTCCATTTTCTTTCAGAAACAATTGCCATCTTTTCCTGAGGTCCAGACGTTCTTGAAAGGGGTTCTGCACATCCAGCCTCCCTTTGTGCCTCCCATGGCACCTTGGGATCTAAATTCGGTGCTGCAGTTCCTCCAATCGGACTGGTTTGAACCGTTACAGGAGGTAGACGTAAAATATCTTACGTGGTAAACCGTCACACTGTTTGACTTGGTTCCAGCAAGACGTGTGTCGGAGCTGGGGGTGTTGTCTCACAAGAGCCCCTATTTAATCTTCCATGAGAACAGAGCTGAACTCAGGACTCATCAGCAATTTCTTCCTAAGGTGGTGTCTGCGTTTCACATCAACCAACCAATTGTGGTTACGGTTTTGACCGACGCCTCTGTTACTTCAACATCTTTGGATGTTGTGAGGGCTTTGAAGGTGTATGTGAAGAGAACAGCTCGTCACAGGATATCGGACTCGCTGTTTGTTCTTTACGATCCCAATAAGATTGGGTGTCCTGCTTCAAAGCAGTCAATTGCACGTTGGATCAGGCTCACTATCCAGCATGCTTATTCCATGGCAGGATTGCCGATTCCAAAATCTGTACAGATTAGGTCAGTGGTTTCTTCTTGGGCGGCTGCCCGCGGAGTCTCGTTCTTACAGCTTTGCCGAGCAGCTACTTGGTCAGGTTCGAACACGTTTGCAAAGTTCTATAAGTTCGATACCTTGGACTTTGAGGACCTTCAGTTTGGTCAATCAGTTGTGCAGGACTCTCAGCACTCTCCCACCCGGTTTGGGAGCTTTGGTACTTCCCCATGGTACTAAATGGATCCCCAGTATCCTCTAGGACGTAAGAGAAAATAGGATTTTAATTACCTACGGGTAAATCCTTTTCTCGTAGTCCGTAGAGGATACTGGGTGCCCGCCCAGTGCTTCGTTTGTCCTGTTGTTTGGTTCAGCTCTTCCTGTTCCAAGTTTGGTTAGCATGGCTTTTCTTCTTGTTTGTGTGTGCTGGTTTGGAATCTCACCACTATCCTTTTTATATCCTTCTTCTCTCAAAGTATGTCTCTCTCTCTCTCTCCTCAGGCACAGTTTCCTAGACTGAGCCTGGTAGGATGGGCATAGAGGGAGGAGCCAGCCCACACGATCAAATTCTTAAAGTGCCCATGGCTCCTAGTGGACCCACCTATACCCCATGGTACTAAGTGGATTCCTAGTATCCTCTACGGACTACGAGAAAAGGATTTACCGGTAGGTAATTAAAATCCTATTTTCACAGTCTCAAATGCAGTACTTATAGATTTAGCAAGTATTAAAGGTTCATACTTTGGAGGGGCATTTCAAAAATCGCATTTCCAGTGCAATCTGCGCCCAAGATCGTATTGCAGAATGTGATTTTACAGGCACCATGCAGCGACAGGGATAGTCTATCCCTGCAATGTGCTAAGTGTGCTGCTGAGGCTGCAGTGCATGCGTGGTTTCGCTGACCACGCATGCTTAGCTGCTATTGCCGGAGAGGGCTTGGGGACCCCTACACCATAGATTGTGATGGCAGATAAGAACCACTTGGCACATCTAGTCTGCCACTCCCCCTTTTTTTTATTTTTAACCATATTTTTACCTCAAACCTTATTTGATCCTTATTTCTTTGTAAGGATATCCTTATGTCTATCCCATTTTCTCTTACGTCCTAGAGGATGCTGGGGACTCCTTAAGGACAATGGGGAATAGACGGGCTCCACAGGAGACATGGGCACTAAAAAAGAACTTTAGGTATGGGTGTGCACTGGCTCCTCCCTCTATGCCCCTCCTCCAGACCTCAGTTTGATACTGTGCCCAGAGGAGACTGGGTGCATTACAGGGAGCTCTCCTGATTTTCCTGGAGAAAAGTATTTTGTTAGGTTTTTTTTATTTTCAGGGAGACCTGCTGGCAACAGGCTCCCTACATCGTGGGACAGAGGAGAGAGAAGCAGAGCCTACTTAAATGTTAGGCTCTGCTTCTTAGGCTACTGGACACCATTAGCTCCAGAGGGAGTCAGAACGCAGGTCTCCCCTTGCGGTTCGTCCCGGAGCGGCGCCGCCGTCCTCCTCACAGAGCCGGAAGATAGAAGCCGGGTGAGTATTGGAAGGCAGAAGACTTCAGAGCTTCACCGAGGTAACGCGCAGCGGTAACGCCATTGCTCCCACACAACACACACAGCGCACACTGTTGGGCGCAGGGGGGTCGCCCTGGGCAGCAATGTTATACCTCTAGGACTGGCTATATAGATATATACACTTTATTTGGTGCTATTTATGAGAATTCCCCGCCAGTTTGTTTAAAAGAGCGGGACCGAAGCCCGCCACTGAGGGGGGCGGAGCTTGTTCCTCAGCAGTCACCAGCGCCATTTTCTCCACAGCACACGCTGAGAAGCTGGCTCCCCGGACTCTCCCCTGCTGATCACCGGTGACAGAGGGTTTTAAAGAAGGGGGGGGCACATAATTGGCGCAGTGTGTGTGTATGTGTGTGTGTGTGTATATATATATATATATATATATATATATATATATATATATATATATATATATATATATATATATATATATATATATATATATATATAAAGAGCGCTATATCTGGGTAATTTTTTTTCCAGGGTTATTGGCGCTGGGTGTGTGCTGGCATGCTCTCTCTCTGTCTCTCCAAAGGGCCTTGTGGGGGATCTATCTCCAGATTAGAGATTTCCCTGAGTGTGTGCAGTGTCGGTATGTGCGTGTCGGCATGTCTGAAGCAGAAGGCTCTCCTAGGGACGAGGTGGAGCGCATGAGTGTGGTGTCTCCATCGGCAACGCCGACACAGGACTGGTTGAATATGTGGAATGTCTTAAATGCAAATGTAAATATATTGCACAAACGTTTGGACAAAGCATAGTCCAAGGATTGTACAGGGGGTCATGCCCTGCCTTTCCCTATGTCACAGGAGCCTTCTGGGTCTCAAAAACGCCCACTTTCTCCAGTAGTAGACACAGATACCGACACGGATTCTGAATCCAGTGTCGATTATGATGATGCGAGGTTGCAGCCAAAATTGGCAAAGAGTATTCATTATATGATTATTGCTATAAAGGATGTGCTGCATATTATAGATGACCCCGCTGTACCTAATCCAAGGGTCCACATGTTTAAAGAAAAGAAACCTGAGGTTACCTTTCCACCTTCTTTTGAATTAAATGAGTTATTTGAAAGTGCTTGGGGAAACTCCAGACAAGAAACTGCAGATTCCCAAAAGGATTCTTATGGCGTATCCTTTCCTGGTTCAAGGACAGGATACGGTGGGAATCCTCCCCGAGGGTGGACAAAGCGTTGACGCGCCTTTCCAAAAAGGTGGCGCTGCCGTCTCAGGATACCGCAACCCTCAGGGATCCTGCTGATCGCAAGCAGGAGACTACCTTGAAGTCAATTTACACACATACTAGTACATTACTCAGGCCGGCAATAGCGTCGGCTTGGGTTTGTAGCGCTGTAATAGCGTGGACCGATACCTTATCTGCTGATTTTGATACGATGGATAAGGAAACTATTTTGTTGACTCTGGGCCATATTAAGGATGCGGTCCTTTATATGAGAGAGGCTCAGAGGGATGTAGGCATACTGGGATCCAGAGCGAACGCTATGGCGATTTCTGCCAGGCGAGCACTGTGGACCCGACAGTGGACAGGTGATGCCGACTCGAAACGGCATATGGAGGTTTTGCCTTACAAAGGTGAGGAACTGTTTGGGGAAGGCCTCACCGACCTAGTTTCCACGGCTACGGCAGGTAAATCAGCTTTTTTACCTTATGTTTCCTCACAGCCTAAGAAAGCACCACATTATCAGATGCAGTCCTTTCGGTCGCATAAATCCAAGAGAGCTCTGGGATCTTCCTTTCTTGCCAGAGGTAAGGGCAAGGGGAAAAAGCTGCCAGCTACAGCCAGTTCCCAGGAACAGAAGTCCTCCCCGGCTTCTACTAAATCCACCGCATGACGCTGGGGCTCCGCTGGGGGAGTCCGCTCCAGTGGGGGCACGTCTTCGTCTTTTCAGCCAAGTCTGGGTTCACTCTCAGGTGGATCCCTGGGCAATAGACATTGTTTCCCAGGGGTACAAGCTGGAATTCGAAGAGGTGCCTCCTTGCCGGTTTTTCAAATCGGCACAACCGACTTCTTCCCCAGAGAGGGAAGTAGTTTTGGCAGCAATTCAAAAGTTGTGCCTTCAACAAGTGGTGGTCGAAGTTCTCCCTGCTGCAGCGGGGGATGGGCTATTACTCAACCCTGTTTGTGGTCCCGAAACCGGACGGTTCGGTCAGACCCATTCTGAATTTAAAATCCTTAAACCTATACTTAAAGAGGTTCAAGTTCAAGATGGAATCGCTCAGAGCGGTCATTGCAAGCCTGGAAGGGGGAGATTATATGGTGTCCCTGGACATAAAGGATGCATACCTTCATGTCCCCATATATCCCCCTTATCAGGCGTTCCTGAGATTTGTTGTGCAGGATTGTCATTACCAATTTCAGACGTTGCCGTTTGGGCTTTCCACGGACCCGAGGATTTTTACCAAATTAATGGCAGAAATGATGGTGCTCCTGCGCAAGCAGGGGGTCACAATTATCCCATACTTGGACGATCTCCTGATAAAAGCGAGATCGAGAGAACAGTTGCTGGACAGCGTATCACTCTCCCTGAGGGTATTGCAGCAACACGGTTGGATTCTCAATCTACCAAAATCACAGTTAGTTCCAACGACCCGATTGCCTTTCTTAGGCATGATTCTGGACACGGAACGGAAGAAGGTCTTTCTCCCGATGGAAAAGGCCCAGGAACTTCAGAGCTTGGTCAGAGACCTGTTAAAGCCAGACAGGGTGTCGGTACATCACTGCACTCTAGTTCTGGGAAAAATGGTGGCGTCTTACGAGGCCATTCCATTCGGCAGGTTCCATGCAAGGACTTTTCAGTGGGACCTTCTGGACAAGTGGTCCGGGTCACATCTACAGATTCATCAGATGATCCGCCTGTCCCCCAGGGCCAGGGTATCTCTCCTGTGGTGGCTGCAGAGTGCTCACCTTCTAGAGGGTCGCAGGTTCGGCATTCAGGACTGGGTTGTGGTAACCACGGACGCGAGCCTCAGAGGATGGGGAGCAGTCACACAGGTAAGAAACTTCCAAGGTCTGTGGTCAAACCAGGACGCTTGTCTACATATCAACGTACTGGAATTAAGGGCCATATACAACGGCCTTCGTCAAGCGGAGACTTTACTTCGAGGTCTACCGGTTCTGATTCAGTCAGACAACATCACAGCAGTGGCACATGTAAACCGCCAAGGCGGCACAAGGAGCAGAGTGGCAATGGCAGAAGCCTCAAAGATTCTTCGATGGGCGGAGAGTCATGTAAGCGCTCTGACAGCAGTCTTCATTCCGGGAGTGGACAACTGGGAAGCAGACTTCCTAAGCAGACACGATCTGCATCCAGGAGAGTGGGGGCTTCATCAGGAAGTCTTCGCAGAGATTGCAAGTCAGTGGGGACTGCCTCAAATAGACATGATGGCTTCACGCCTCAACAAGAAACTTCCAAGATATTGAGCCAGGTCAAGGGACCCTCAGGCGGTTGCAGTGGATGCACTGGTGACACCATGGGTGTTTCATTCGGTCTATGTGTTCC
Organism: Pseudophryne corroboree; assembly: GCF_028390025.1. Taxonomy (NCBI): domain Eukaryota; kingdom Metazoa; phylum Chordata; class Amphibia; order Anura; family Myobatrachidae; genus Pseudophryne; species Pseudophryne corroboree. Next base: position 267,751,726 of record NC_086453.1, on the reverse strand, counting down.
CTCCTCTTCCTCTCATCTCAAAGATACTGAGAATCATAAGACGAAGAGGGATTCAGACAATTCTCATTGTTCCAGATTGGCCTCGAAGGGCCTGGTATCCGGATCTGGAGGAAATGCTCACAGAAGATCCGTGGCCTCTTCCTTTCAGGGAAGACCTGTTACAACAAGGACCCTGTCTGTTCCAGGACTTACCGCGACAGCGTTTGACGGCATGGCGGTTGAACGCAGGATCCTAGCGGAGAAGGGCATTCCTGATGAGGTCATTCCTACTCTGATAAAGGCTAGGAAGGAGGTGACATCGAAACATTATCACCGGATCTGGAGGAAGTATGTGTCTTGGTGCGAAGCCAAGACTGCTCCTCCGGAAGAATTCCATCTGGGCCGTTTTCTCCACTTCCTGCAAACTGGAGTGAATTTGGGCCTAAAGTTAGGCTCCATTAAGGTTCAGATTTCGGCCCTATCCATTTTCTTTCAAAAGGAATTGGCTTCTCTTCCAGAAGTCCAGACGTTCGTGAAAGGGGTGCTGCAGATCCAGCCTCCTTTTGTGCCTCCAGTGGCACCATGGGACCTTAACGTGGTGTTACGGTTTCTTAAGTCTCACTGGTTTAAACCTCTTCTAACAGTTGAATTGAAGTATCTCACTTGGAAGGTGGTCATGTTATTGGCCTTGGCTTCGGCGCGGCGAGTGTCGGAGTTGGCGGCTTTGTCTCACAAAAGCCCTTATCTGATTTTCCATGTGGATAGAGCGGAGTTGCGGACTCGTCCTCAATTTTTGCCTAAGGCGGTTTCTTCTTTTCATATGAACCAACCTATTGTAGTGCCTGTGGCTACAAGGGACGTGGAGGATTCCGAGTCCCTTGATGTGGTCAGGGCGTTAATGTATGTGGCCAGAACGGATCGGGTTAGGAAAACAGAGACCCTGTTTATCCTGTATGCAGCCAACAAAGTTGGCGCTCCTGCTTCTAAGAAGACTATTGCTCGCTGGATCTGTAACACGATTCAGCAGGCTCATGCTACGGCTGGATTGCCATTACTGAATTCGGTAAAGGCCCATTCCACTAGGAAGGTGGGCTCTTCTTGGGCGGCTGCCCGAGGCGTCTCGGCATTACAACTTTGCCGAGCGGCGACTTGGTCAGGTTCAAACACTTTTGCAAAATTCTACAAGTTTGATACCTTGGCTGAGGAGGACCTCATGTTTGCTCATTCGGTGCTGCAGAGTCATCCGCACTCTCCCGCCCGTTTTGGAGCTTTGGTATAATCCCCATGGTCCTTACGGAGTCCCCAGCATCCTCAAGGACGTAAGAGAAAATAAGATTTTAAACCTACCGGTAAATCTTTTTCTCCTAGTCCGTAGAGGATGCTGGGCGCCCGTCCCAGTACGGACAACATCCTGCAAGACTTGTATATAGTTGTTGCTTACATAAGGGTTATGTTTCAGTTTGGATCAGTCTTGGACTGACACTGTGTTGTTTCATACTGTTGGCTGGTTCGTATATCCCAAGTTATACGGTGTGGATGGTGTGGGCTGGTATGAATCTTGCCCTTGGATTTCCAAAATCCTTTCCTCGTATTGTTCGTCTCCTCTGGGCACAGTTTCTCTAACTGAGGTCTGGAGGAGGGGCATAGAGGGAGGAGCCAGTGCACACCCATACCTAAAGTTCTTTTTTAGTTCCCATGTCTTCTGTGGAGCCCATCTATTCCCCATGGTCCTTACGGAGTCCCCAGCATCCTCTACGGACTAGGAGAAAAAGATTTACCGGTAGGTTTAAAACCCTTTTTTTTTTTTGTTAGGATATTCTTACGTCTATCTGTGATGTGTAGCCAAAGTGGGCCAACGCCACTTTTGGGTGGCGTTAGCCAGTCTCCAGAATGCTTCGCATTCTGGAACTTGGTAAATCTTGCAGCACTGCATACCCCATGGAAACCTATGGGGTTGCTCTGCCAGCAGGAATGGAGGGATTGCAGCAGGTATCAGAGATAACTGCTGCGGTCACTCTGTGATACATTTGAGGAATACTAAATAATTGCGGTTACCCATTTTTCTGCAGCGGGGTACATTGGTTTCCAGAGGGAAACATCGGTGTGTAGAGATGGATCTTGATCCAGGCACCAACAGGCTAAAGCTTTAGACTATCCCAGGACGCATTGGGGCCTCCTCTATAACCCCGCCTCCAGGCACTGTGAGCTCCGTTTTCGAGTTGGTGCCCTGCAGAGCAGGTCACTTAACAGGGGGGCTGCACTAAGCAGCCCTGAAAAAGCTTTTACTTGAAGACTTCAAGGGCTGTAGCACTTAAATGTCAGGGTGACATTCTGTGCTGCGATTCCGTCACCTCCCCAGCGGCGTTGCATACTCCCGTTGGCTCAGTTCCCGTGTACTTGCGGCGGGGACGCTCCGGCATTGAGCACATGGTCGCAGCACTCTCCTGGTTCGCGTGGCTGCTACGAAAGGAGGTAAGAGGTTTCCCAGGTGGGACCCGTCATTAAATCGCAGTCTAGGGAGACGGACTGCGACGCTGGCGTGGACACTGTCACCGAGCAGGGACCCCACTATATCCACCAGGGCATAGGAGTACAGGTCGGGTGTACTAATGCCCACTTTTATAAGACTCCATAGCACCAAGTGGTGAGGACCAGCATAGGGGAGGCGGCGCTTGACCTGTAGCCCAGGGCGCCATCTTCTATGCATAGCTGCGACTGGTTTCCGGGACTGCAGGGCAAGGTCTCCCTTGTAAATCCGCCTGTACATCAGCGCTGTGATTTTACAAACACTTAAGTATTCTACATGTCTACGGTATGTATGTGTGTATATATATATATATATATATATATATATATATATATATATATATATATATATATATATATATATACCATATACACTCGAGTATAAGTCGACCCGAATATAAGCCGAGGCACCTAATTTTACCACAAAAAACTGGGAAAACTTATTGACTCGAGTATAAGCCTAGGGTGGGAAATTCAGATCTAGCCGTACACATCCATTCGCACAGCGAGCACGTTGATGCGCAAGAAAAGATTTATATATATACACGTACACACACAAACATATAATATGCACACACATGTAACTGCATGTATGCAGTATTTGGCGGCTCCAGCATCTGATACAACACTACATACACATGTACAATTGCAGCCCTGTTTGAGGAGTAACTTGCCGCCCACTGTGCCCCAGGCATGGAGGGGTCTAACATACATGCCAGCAGCCCCCGGCCAGGGCACATCAACTCTTTGCTGCTTGTACATTATTCAGGACACTACCAAATTGCATAGATAAACTGGTGGTACCTGAAACACAGCACAGGATCCCAAACGACACTCAGCATGGTCCTAACATCCGGGAGTCGGGAGGACGTTCTTTTTACTTCTAGTGGTTGTTCAGCCTCAGCGGTGCCAGCCGCTGATTGGATGGTTCCGCCATCAGCCATCAAAAAGTGAGAGGGCTGTATTTGGGGCGGCTGTTTGGCTGCAGCTGCTGTCGTTCAGGCCAGCTGGGAGGGAGGAACGACTATTGGTGCTGCTGTCCTGCAGAGCTATCGGCCGTCACTGGGAAGTTAAGCAGCTGGGCCATGAGATACTGCACTGCCGCTGCTGATGCTCACCGCAGCCGCACTTTACTTGCACAGATCGGGAAAGGCTGAGCTGTGTGCCTTTGAAGCTGTGTGTGTTAGCAGCAACGGAGGTGAGGTCCGGCCGGGTGACTGTTCAGCAAGAGCAGCAGCGGCGGCAGTGCAGCGCGTATCTCACTTGCTGAACAGTCACCCGGCCGGACCTCACCGCCGTTGCCGCTAACACACACAGCTTCAAAGTCACACAGCTCAGCCTTTCCTGATCTGTGCATGTAAAGTGCGGCTGCGCTGATGTCACTGAGAACGGGCCGTGGCTGCTAATAAGAAAGGGGTCCTGTCCAGCAAGACTCCAGCCCAATACACCGCTGGCGGGTGGCATGCGACCCGGGCCCTCCACCCGCTGTCAGGCCGGGCCGGGACAGTTGTGGCCCCAGCACCCCCTTGATGGCGGCCCTGGCCGCTCACCCGGAAGCAGGTACTTTTCATTGTGGTCCTGGAGCATCACTCGACTATAAGCCGAGGGGGGGCTTTTTCAGCACAAAAAAATGTGCTGAAAAACTTGGCTTATACTCGAGTATACACGGTATGTCAGTCCGATGCAGTTTTATTGTCTTACTAAAATAATTATCTGCATTGTCACTATGACTGTGTGTGCCTGTATCTGCTGTGTGAATTTCACTTTTAGTGTATCTCAGCTTTGTCTATCACTGTGTTCTGTACCCTAAAGGACTAGGGTGGTCATTCCGAGTTGATCGCACGTAGCAACTTTTTGCTGCCCGTTCGATCAACTTGACGCTGCCTATGGGGGAGTGTATTTTAGCATAGCAGGGCTGCGATCGCTTGTGCAGCCCTTCTATGCTAAAAACGTTTTGTGCAGAACAAGACCAGCCCTGTACCTACTTACCCAGTGTGACGGATCCAGCGATGAAGGTCTCGGCTGTAACGTCAGACATCCGCCCTCCAAATGCCTGGACACGCCTGCGTGCGCCTTACCATGCCCGGGAAATGGTGAGTAGACGCCCTAAGCCTCCTTCCCGCTGTCAATCTTCTTGTGATCGGGCCTGCAATCGCTTTCTTCAGTCCTGGCATCATTGCCCGGCGCCTGCCGTTGCTGGGAAACGAAGCGCGTGCGCAATGCAGCCGCAGTTCAGACCCGTTCGCAGTGCAGCGAAGAACCGCTGTGTGCGAACGGATCGGAATGAGACCCCCTAGGTGCGTCTGGGTCACATATATAGTGCTTCACAGTATTTACCAATATAGTGTATTCTACTGTGTACTCAGTCACATAATACCGGATTTATTTGCTGGTGTTGTGTACTGTGTACGCGGTCACATACTAGGGAATTTATTCACAGGTATTGTACTCTGTCTGGCTGTATCGTACTAATACGCTCTGTTGTTGCATAACTGAAAATGTCTAACACAAAGGGCGAAAAATCCGTGGAAGGCTCCTGCATCATGCAGCGCATGTGCCAAGGCTTTGAGGAGGACGTTTTGAATGATGGTCTGAGTACTAAGTGCCATACATCTCCCAGTCAGTCCACAGCTCCTGTAACCAATCAGGAGCCACCTTCGGTGGCATTCTCAACTATGTTAAATATGCTTGTGACGCACCCTATGAGACCTGTACCATTACAGTCATATCTTGTACCTATGGTAAATCCACCTTGGGGGGGATAATTTGTCTACCCAGTTGCAGCAATTGAATCAATCTTTGGTTAGACGTAAGACTGCTCCAAGCCACTCTCGTGTCACGGGGTCATCTAAGCGCGGGCCACTTCCTCCTCACAATCCACTAATCTCTCAGAAGATTCTTCTGAAGAGGACGGGTAACACACTGTCCCGTCAGACACTGACACAGCTGTTTCTGACGAGGAATCTATAACGCAGGTTGATGTCCCTGACCTAATGGTTGCTATTAAGCAGATCCTGCAAATATCAGATGAGGAGGAGGATTCCACTATGGTGTCTAAAAACCTGATAAGTTTAAAAGTCAGACCGTAACTAAAACATTATTACCGCATTCTGACCATTTAGTGGACATACGACAAGAACCCTGGATTACTCCAGGGAAGAAATTCTCCCTGTCTAAACAGATGGTAGCTCGCTATCTTCTCCCTACAGAGTTGTGTAACAAGTGGGAAAATTCACCGCCAGTGGATTCCCATGTTACCTGTCTGGTGGTGTCATCTACTCTGCCTGTCACCACTGTCACCTTACTGAAGGAACCGACAGATAAGCATGTGGAGGGATGCCTGAAGTCTATTTACTCCCTTACAGGTGCTGTGCATAGACTCACTATAGCAGCCTCCTCGGCTGCAAATGGAATTGAAGCATGGGTTCAGGCATTAGAGGATGAGTTGCCCCAGGATATATCTGACAATGCCAGACAATACCTGTCTCATCACCGCCGCCTATTACATTCGGGAGGCGTCCTCTGAGGTGGGTGTGTTGGCGGCCAAAGCGTAGACTACGTCCATCCTGGCTCGCCGTATTCTGTGGATGAGGTCATGGAAGGTGGACCTGGACTTCAAAAATACTTATTTGGAGAAGACCTCAATTAAAATTGTGGCTGATTTGGCGGCTGTTAAGACTGCCTTTCTCCGTAATACTACTTCTTCTGCACAGAAGGCAAAAGTTACCACTTTTCGCTCCTTTCGACCTCCAGGGAAGCAAACAGACTTACCCGAGACAATCTTGTGCTTCCAAAACCGCAAAGGCAAAACAATCCTGGTCAGCCTGCTTCTAAACATGACAAGCCTGTTGCATGACAGGGCGGGCCTCCCCCTGGGGGACCCCAGGGTGGGAGGCCAACTTCTGCGATTCACGCAGTTCTGGTTAAAGACCACATCAGACGCATGGGTGCGAGAAGATGTCTCTCACGGGTACGCAGTCTCTTTCAAGAGATGTCCCCCTCGCCAGTTTTGCACCACGGTTATCTCTTCTGATCCGTTAAAAGCGCAAGCTCTTCAATTGGTTGTGCATTCCCTCCTGGATACAGGAGTGGTGGTGCCGGTACCTCAGTCCCAGAGAGGCAGAGGATACTACTCGGCCCTGTTTCTAGTACCGAAACCCAATGGGTCCTTCCGGCCTATACTCAACCTCAAATCACTGAACAAATTTGTGAGAGTGTCCAAGTTCCGTATGGAAACATTGCGCTCAATTGTTCTGGCCATGGAACCCGGTGACTATATGGTATCCCTCGACATACAGGATGCTTACCTACATATACCTATTGCCATATCGCATTAGCAATATATGCGGTTTGCTATTGGCAATCTACACTATCAGTTCCAATCTCTGCCGTTTGAACTGGCCACGGCTCCTCAGATCTTCACCAAGATTATGGCCGTGATGACGGCTCATCTCCGTCACCAGGGAGTAAGGATCCTGCCGAATCTGAACGACTTATTTTGGCAAACTCCCATGATGTCCTCCTCAGTCATCTGCAACTGACGGTAAACTTCCTCCAAGCCCACGGGTGGCTCATCAACTGGAAGAAGTCCTCGCTGGTCCCAGCTCAAAACATGATGCACCAGGGGGCACTGCTGGACACACACAGCCAACGGCTGTTTCTGTCTCCAGAGAAGGTCCCGAAACTTCAGGAAAAGGATCAGATACTTCCTCTCTCTCCCAAGAGGGTCAATACACTCGGCAATGCAAGTACTAGGCCTGATGGTATCGGCGTTCGACATGGTAGAGTACACTCAATTTCATTCTCGCCCTCTGCAGAGGTTAATCCTTGCCAAGTGGGATGGCCTGCCTCATCTGATCAGGTTTCACATGGTCTCCTTGACTCCTGAGTTTCGTCTGTCGCTGAGCTGGTGGCTACAGGACCAGCAGTTGAGCAGAGGCTATCCCTTCTGAATCCCCAACTGGGTCCTATTGACTACGGATGCCAGTCTGATGGGTTGGGGCGCGTTGTTGGAGCAACACTCTTTCCAGGGTCGGTGGACCATGGAGGAATCACTCCTCCCAATAAACATTCTGGAATTGCGGGTAGTGTTCAATGCTTTGTCTCTCGCACTGCCTCTGATACAGAACAGGCCTGTTCAAGTAGGTTCAGAATACGCAACCACGGTGGCATACATAAACCCATCAAGGCAGCACTTGAAGCCGCATGGCAATGATGGAAGTGTCAAAAATCCGTTGGGCGGAACGCCATCTGCCAGCAATATTCATTCCGGGAGTCCTCAACTGGGAAGCGGATTTCCTCAGTCATCAGGACGTGCACGCCGGAGAGTGGTGTCTTCATCAGGAAGTCTTTCAACTCCTAGTGGACAAGTGGGGTCTAACAGATGTAGACCTGATGGCGTCTCAACACAATCACAAAGTTCCAGTTTTCGTATCAAGAACCAGGGATCCTCAAGCAGCATTTGTGGACGCACTGGCAATTCCATGGAACCTTCTGCAGCCCTACGTGTTCCTGCCAATGTCACTCCTGCCCAGGGTACTGCGGAAGTTCAAGCAAGAAGGAGGAATACTACTTCTAGTCGCTCCAGCATGGCCCAGACGGCATTGGTTCTCAGACCTGCAGGGTCTATCGATAGAGCGTCCTTTTCTACTTCCTCAACACCCAGACCTCCTCGTTAAGGGCCCTTGTATCTACCTGGACCTTGCCAGACTGGCTTTGATGGTGTGGCTCTAGAAGCTTAATTCCTGAGGGCCAAAGGATTCTCAGAGGCAGTTATCCAAACTATGCTGAAGGCCCGCAAACCGGCATCTGCGCAGATTTATTATAGGGTCTGGAATACTTACTGCACCTGGTGTGCTGCTAAGAATTACGATGCTTACAAATTCAGTACTTCCATACTTCTGGCTTTTCTGCAACAAGGCCTGGACTCCAAAGGTTCATATCTCTGCCTTGTCGGTGTGGTTTTGGAGAAAAATTGCTTCTATTCCTGACATTCATACTTTCACTCAGTGTCTTTTACGGATTCAGCCTCCCTATGTCCCCCCTGCGGCTCCATGGGATCTGTCTGTTGTCCTGGACGCCCTGCAAGAGTCTCCATTTGAACCTCTTGAGTCAGTGGACCTTAAATGGCTCACAGTCAAGGTCCTGTTCCTACTGGCTATTGCCTCTGCTAGGAGGGTGTCAGACCTAGGTGCTCTGTCCTGTCGTCCTCCCTTTCTGATATTTCACCGTGGCCGTGCAGTTCTTAGAACTCGCCCTGGTTATTTGCCCAAGGTGGTCTCATCTTTTCACCTTAACCAAGAGCTTGTGGTTCCGGCCTTTATCTCTTCTGACTTGTCTTCCAAAGAGCGGCCTTTGGATTTGTAAGGGCTCTCCATATTTATGTGGAGAGGACTGCCTCTATCAGGAGGTCAGATACCCTTTTCGTACTTTTTGTTTTTCACAAACGTGGCTGGCCTGCAAAAAAGCAAACATTGACCAGATGGATTAGAATGGTGCTTGCACAAGCATATGCGCAGGCTGGACTCCCAGCTCCTGCTGCTATCAAAGCACATTCTACTCTGTCTGTTGAACCTTCTTGGGCGGCCCGCCGAAGTGCGTCCACTGAACAATTGACCAAGGCGGCTACGTGGTCCTCAGTGAACACGTTCATTAGGTTCTATGCCTCCGCCTCCCAGGATGCTTCCTTTGGATGCCGGCTTCTTATACCCGGTACGGTGCGTCCCCTCCCATGACGAACTGCTTTAGGACATCCCGATGTTTCCCTGTGGAAACCAATGTACCCCGCTGCAGAAAAGGAGATTTATGGTAGACTTACCATGGTTAAATCTCTTTCTGCGAGGTACATTGGTTCCACAGGGCGCCCGCCCTCACGCACCTAGCTTCTATGGGTTTGAATGGCATTAGCCGCTAGTCCCTTCTCCTGTCGTGAGAACGTGGTTCTATGTGACTAACATCTACCTTCTCTTTTACCTACTCCTGCATTGGACTGGTTAATGAAACTAAGCTCACAGTGCCTGGAGGCGGGGTTATAGAGGAGGCCCCAATGCATCCTGGTACAGTCTAAAGCTTTAGCCTGTTGGTTCCTGGATCACGATCCATCTCTACACCCCGATGTTTCCTTGTGGAACCAATGTACCTCGCAGAAAGAAATGTAACCATGGTAAGTCTACCATAAATCTCCTTTTCGGGGAATAAGCCGCAAATATTTATTAATAAATGGGCCCCAGAATGTGTTACTAATGTATCTCGGCATGCTATTCATGTTACACGTTTTGCCTAATCTTACACCTTTAAAAGTGCTTGTAGTAGCACTATAAAATTAAACTTGCTTGGAGAACTGTTCTTGCTCATTGCAAAAGTGATTCAGAATTTCCTGCTATTCCCCCCCCTCCAAAAAAATAAAAAGGTAAACAAAATCCATTAACTGCTCAAGACTGTGGGTTGTTTTAAACTAGTGGCCCAGTGTAGAAATCCGGCACTCTACTGCTCCCACTGCTGAGATACTTCGGTGCCCACCTCTGGGGTATAACAACCCACAATATAGCAGATGTGGAAAGGTCAGAGTCTTGGTTACTTTCCAAAATCCAAACGTATTTATTGTGAAAGCATCCTCACCCCCTTCCTCAGGATGCAACAGACAACAGTGACAAGTGTAAGCATAAAAACTTAAAGACATTACCCGGCCATGTCTCAGCCCCAGCAGGCACGCCGATCCCGGAAGTGCTGGGGCCAGGACAAGGAACAGTGGGGGTAATTCCAAGTTGATCGCAGCAGGATTATAGCAATTGGGCAAAACCATGTGCACTGCAGGGGAGGCAGATATAACATGTGCAGAAAGAGTTAGATTTGCGTGGGTTATTTTATTTCTGTGCAGGGTAAATACTGGCTGCTTTATTTTTACACTGCAATTTAGATTGCAGATTGAACACACCACACCCAAATCTATCTCTCTCTGCACATGTTATATCTGTCTCCCCTGCAGTGCACATGGTTTTGCCCAATTGCTATCAAAGATCCTGCTGCGATCAACTTGGAATTACCCCCAGTATGCTTACTCTTGTCACTGTTGTTTGTTGCATTCTGAGAAAGGGGTTGCGTCCCCTGAAACTTTGATGATATTTTCACAATAAACACGTTTGGATTTTCTGGAAAGTAACCAAGTCTCTGAGTGCCGCCTCTACATATCTGATCTATACTCAATTTTTTTTAATCCACACTCTGCTTTTGAAAGTGGGGGATCATTGGGGGCTGAGGAGGCCCCAGAGATATCAGTGTACCGGGCCCCAAAATATCTGTTGCCGGCCCTGGTCAGGATGCTGAGGTCGGTAACCATGACTGCTGGCATTGTGAACCCAAACGATCTGAACAGCTTGTCATTTTATAAAAGGTGCGAGATACATGATAGCTAGAAGCTTATTGGTTGCTATGGTCAACTCCACACATTCTCTAAAGAAGGTTTAATACATCTCCGCCTTACTTCTCTTAACTTCTTCAGAGGCATATCCCAAGACATTGTATGCAATATTTCTCATACGTCCTAGAGGATGCTGGGGTCCACTTCAGTACCATGGGGTATAGACGGTTCCGCAGGAGCCATGGGCACTTTAATACTTTTCAAGGGTGTGAACTGGCTCCTCCCTCTATGTCCCTCCTCCAGACCTCAGTTTAGAAAATGTGCCCAGGCAGACTGGATGCACTCCAGGGGAGCTCTACTGAGTTTCTCTGAAAAGACTTATGTTAGTTTCAGGGAGAACTGCTGGCAACAGTCTCCCTGCTTCGTGGGACTTAGGGGGCAGAAGTAGGAACCAACTTCCTTAATAGTTTCATGGCTCTGCTTCTGGTTGACAGGACACCATTAGCTCCTGAAGGGAACTGAACGCTAGCTGCGCTATGTGCTCACTCCCACAGCACGCCGTCACCCCCCCCCCCCCCCCCCCCCTTGCAGAGCCAGAAGACAGGTGAGTGTTAGAAGAAAGGATCTTCAATCAAAGTGACGGCTAAAGGTACCGCGTGGCTGGCGGGAGCGCAGCGCGCCATGTTGCCCACACATACACAGGCACTGCAGGGTGCAGGGCGCGGGGGGGGGCGCCCCGGGCAGCATGAAACCTATTGAAACTGGCATAATAAGGGGCATAAGTGCTGAGGCACAGTCCTACTCCTGCCAGTATTAAATAATTACCTCATAAATGCTGAGGAGAAACGCGCCATTGAGGGGGCCGGGCTTCCTCCTCAGTCAGCCAGCACACTGCTCAGCGCCATTTTCTCTCCTTCCAGGCTGCAGAGAAGAACGCTGGTCCTCCTCCACTGCTGAACAGGCATCAGGGTGCAAAACGGGGGGGGGGGGGGGGCACAGGGAATTTGGTGCAATATAATTGTGTGATTAACATTATAAAAGCGCTGCATGTCAGTGGGCATTTTGTGTTCACAGACATTATGTTACTGGCGCTGGGTGGTGAACTGCCAAATCCTATCTGTGTCCTTCTGACAGATTTTACTGTGGGTCTGTCCCCTATAAGTCCCGGAGTGTCTGTGGTGTGGTTGTGCACGTGTGTGACATGTCTGAGGCAGGGAGCTCTTCCCCTGAGGGAGCCATTTTAGGGACACAGAGTTGTAATGTGGTGGCGCTGCCGGCACACCATGAGCCTGAATGGGTGAAAGAATTACGTGATAGTGTGAATCATATCATTAAGAGATTGGATAAGTCTGAGTCTCATGCAGAAAGCTGGAGAAAATCAGTGGAAGATGTAATTTTTCATAGTTCTGCTTTTTCATCCATAGGCGACCCCTCTGGGTCACATAAGAGACCATTTGCACAAATAGTACATACTGATACCGACACGGACTCTGATTCCTGTGTCGACGATAGTGATGCCAGGGGAATAGATCCTAAATTGGCAAAAAGCATTCAATACATGATTGTTGCTATAAAGGAAGTTTTGGAAGTTACGGAAGCTCCTCCTGTACCTCAGGAGAAGGCTTATTTTTATAAAGATTAATGTAATTTTCCTTCCTTCTCATGAGCTAAATACCTTATTTGAGGGAGTTTGGGTAAACCCTGAAAAGAAATTTCAGGTTCCTAAAAGGATTCAGGTTGCTTATCCTTTCCCGGCAGAGGACAGGAAAAGGTGGGAGTCACCCCCTGTATTAGACAGTGCCCTGTCAAGGTTAACTATAAAGGTGATTCTCCCGGCACCTGGAACGGCTTCACTGAAGGAGCCGGCAGACCGCAAGTTGGAGACTACTTTCAAATCTATTTATGTGGCCAATGGTACATTGCTCAGGCCCACCATTGCTTGCGCATGGGTGAGTAGGGCTATCGAAAAATGGTCAGATAACCTGTCATCGGAAATTGACACTATAGATAGAGACGAGATACTCCTAACATTAGGTCATCTCAACGACGCTGCTGCATACATGCTAGAAGGCATGAAAATATTGGACTCTTGGGTTCAAAAGCCGCTACCATGGCAATATCAGCTCGGAGGGCGCTGTGGATTCACCAGTGGAATGCTGATGCAGATTCCAAAAGAAATATGGAGGCTCTCCCGTATAAAGGTGAGGCCTTGTTTGGAGATGGGCTGGATGCATTAGTCTCTGCCAGTGGCGTAACTACTGCCCCCGCAGTCCTCGCGGTGGCTTGGGGGGCGAGGGGCTGCGGGGGCGCCACTGACTTTGCACAGATTGACATGCGGACGAGCGTCCGCATGTCAATCTGCGGTCTTCTTCCCTCCGCTGCTGTAAGGAGGGACACGGAGCGCACAGCGCGCGCCTCTCCTGTGTCCCTCCCTGGCTCTCCCCCGGCCGGTCTAATAAAGGAAGTGCCGTTCGTGAGCTCTGATTGGCTCACGAACCGGCACTTCCTTTATTAGACCGGCCGGAGAGCCAGGAGGGACACAGGAGAGGCGCGCTATGCGCTCCGTGTCCCTCCAACACAAAGGGGGGGGGGGGAGCGGAGCAGGCACTGTGGGGGAATATCTGGCACTGGGGACATATACCTGGCACTGTGGGGGAAGATCTGGCACTGGGGGCATATACCTGGCACTGTGGGGGGAGATCTGGCACTGGGGGCATATACCTGGCACTGTGGGGGAAGATCTGGCACTGTGGGGGAAGATCTGGCACTGGGGGCATATACCTGGCACTGTGGGGGAAGATCTGGCACTGGGGGCATATACCTGGCACTGTGGGGGAAGATCTGGCACTGGGGGCATATACATGGCACTGTGGGGGAAGATCTGGCACTGGGGGCATATACCTGGCACTGTGGGGGAAGATCTGGCACTGGGGGCATATATCTGGCACTGTGGGGGAATATCTGGCACTGTGGGGGAATATCTGGCACTGGGGGCATATACCTGGCACTGTGGGGGAATATCTGGCACTGAGGGCATATGTGGCACTGGGAGCATGGCCCTAGCAACAAGCACTACCCCCTAGCAACGAGCATGACACCCAGTGCATGAAACCCCTGGCAACAAGCATGACACCCAGTGCATGAAACCCCTGGCAATGAGCATGACACCCTGAGCATGAAAACCCCTGGCACCGTGCATGGAACCAAGAGCATGAAACCCCTGGCAACGAGCAGGTAATTTAAAAGTAATTAGAAGCCTTACTGTAGAACTTAATGTGTAATGGGCATTACGGTGTGTGGCATAATGTATCACGGACATTGCGGTGTGTGGCATAATGTGTCAGGCATTACGGTGTGTTGTATACTATATCACGAGCATTGTGGTATGTGGTATAATGTCTCAGGGTCATTGCGGTGTGTGTCATAATGTGTCAGACATTGTATGTGCTATAATGTATCAGGGGCATTGCAGTGTGTAGCATAATGTATAACGGGCATTGCGATTCCTGTCATAATGTGTCACAGGCATTACGGTGTGTGGCATAATGTGTCGGTGGCATTACAGTGTGTGCATATTGTGTCATGTGCATTATTGTGTGTGGCATAATGACTAAGGCCATTGCAGTATGTGGAATAATGTATACTGGGCATTACTATAATGAGAAAAAATGACAAATAATGTAAGGGGCATGAATCAGGATTATTTTTCTTTCCTGTGGTGGCTAACGTCTGGGCGTGCAGGTTGCAAAACCGGGGTATAAGGTAGTCTTTTCCTGCAATGCCACGCTCTTTTACGCAAAGCCACGCCCATTTAAACGAAGCCACACCCCTTTTTGGCGGCACGCGCATATTTGTCCCTTTACTAGTGCCAATTATGGCGAAGGATTTTTTGGCTTGGGGGAGAAAAATTTCTAGTTACGCCACTGGTCTCTGTGGCTACTGCAGGTAAGTTGACATTCTTGCCTTATGCTCCTGCACCGGCCAAAAAGACACATCACTCTCAGATGCAGTCCTTTCGGCCCAACAAATACATAAAGGCAAAAGGTTCCCCTTTCTTTGCAGGTAGAGGAAGGGGAAAAGGAAAAAAATCTGCAGCGTCTCCAGGATCGAAGGAGCATAAATCAACCCTTGCTTCTGCCAAATCGGCAGCATGAAACTGGGGCTCCCTTGTGGGAGTCCGCTCGGGTGGGAGCACGTCTGAAACTTTTTAGTCAGATCTGGGCTCAATCTGGCCTGGACCCATAGGGCAAAAGTACTGCTTGCCCGTGGCAAGATCCGCTACTGGTCTTACAAATAGTGTCCCATGGATACAAATTGGAGTTTCAAGACGTCCCCCCATCACGATTTTTCAAATCGACCTTGCCAGCTTCTCCTCCAGACAGAGAAGTAGTAACAGCTGCAATTCAAAAATGATGTCAGGATCAAGTCATTGTCCTGGTACCCTTGTCACAGCAAGGAAAAGGGTTTTATTCAAGCCTCTTCATAGTTCCGAAGCCGGACGGCTCGGTCAGACCAATTTTAAACCTGAAAAATCTGAATCTCTACCTCAAAAGGTTCAAGTTCAAGATGGAATCTCTGAGGGCAGTGATTTCCAGTCTGGAGGAAGGGGACTTCATGGTGTCAGTAGACATAAAAGATGATTACTTGCATGTTCCCATTTATCCTCCTCACCAAGCTTATCTGAGATTCGCAGTACAGGATTGCCATTACCAGTTCCAGACATTGCCGTTCGGGCTCTCCACGGCACCGAGGGTATTCACCAAGGTGATGGCAGAGATGATGGTCCTCCTTCGACAACAGGGAGTCAATATAATTCCTTACCTGGACGATCTCCTGATAAATGCGAGATACAGGGAATGGTTGGTGCAGAACATTGCACTCTCCCTGTCAGTACTCCAACAACATGGTTGGATTATGAATTTTCCGAAGTCACAATTGGAACCGACGACAAGATTGTCCTTTCTGGGCATGATACTGGACACAGAAGTACAGAGTATTTTTTCCAGTAGAAAAGGCTCTGGAAATCCAGAGAATGGTCAAACAGATTTTGAAACCAACAAGAGTGTCGATTCATCAATGCATTCGGTTGTTGGGGAAAATGGTGGCGGCCTACGAGGCCATACAGTTTGGCCGATTCCATGCCAGAGTATTCCAGTGGGACCTGTTGGACAAGTGGTCCGGATCCCACCTACACATGCACCGGAAGATAATCCTGTCCTCCAAAGCCAGGATTTCGCTCCTGTGGTGGCTACGCAGTTCTCACCTACTAGAGGGACGCAGGTTCGGGATTCGGGACTGGGTCCTAGTAACCATGGATGCAAGTCTCTGAGGCTGGGGAGCAGTCACACAGGGGGAAAGCTTCCAAGGAAAATGGTCAAGTCAGGAAACCTGCCTTCACATAAACGTTCTGGAATTGAGAGCCATTTACAACGGCCTTCTACAAGCGGTACATCTTCTTCAAGATCAACCCGTGCAGATCCAGTCGGACAATGTAACAGCAGTCGCGTACATAAACCGTCAAGGCGGAATGAAAAGCAGAGCGGCAATGGCAGAGGTGACAAAGATCCTCCTCTGGGCAGAAAGACATGCAAGAGCTCTGTCAGCAATTTTCATTCCGGGAGTGGACAACTGGGAAGCAGACTTCCTCAGCAGATACGATCTCCATCCAGGAGAATGGGGCCTCCACCAAGAAGAGGTGACAAGTCTTTGGGGAGTTCCTCAAGTAGACATGATGGCATCTCGTCTCAACAAGAAGCTTCAGAGATATTGTTCCAGGTCAAGAGACCCTCAAGCAATAGCAGTGGATGCACTGGTGACCCAGTGGGTGTTTCGGTCGGTATATGTCTTCCCTCCACTTCCACTGATACCAAAAGTTCTCAAAATAATAATAAGAACAAGGGTTCGAGCAATCCTCATTGCCCCAAACTGGCCAAGGAGGGCTTGGTATCCAGATCTTCAGGAGTTGCTTATAGAAGATCCTCGACCTCTTCCTCCTCGCAAGGACCTACTGCAGCAGGGGCCGTGTGTGTATCAAGACTTACCTTACCGCGGCTACGTTTGACGGCATGGCTGTTGAGAGCCGGATCCTAGCCCGAAAGGGTATTCCCAAAGAAGTCATCCCCACTCTTATTCAGGCCAGGAAAGTAGTAACGTCTAAACATTACCACCGTATTTGGAGAAAATATGTGTCTTGGTGTGAATCCAAGAAGGCTCCTACGGAGGAGTTTTCAGTTAGGACGTTTTCTTCATTTTCTGCAGGCTCGTTTGGATGCGGGCCTAAGATTGGGTTCATTCAAGGTTCAGATTTGGGCCTTGTCAGTTTTCTTTCAAAAACAATTGGCCTCCCTTCCAGAAGTTCAGACGTTCGTGATAGTAGTTCTCCACATCCAGCCTCCATTTGTGCCTCCAGTGGCACCATGGGACCTTAATGTGGTGTTACAGTTCCTTCAATCGGATTGGTTTGAAACTCTGCAGGAAATAGAATTGAAGTTTCTCACCTTGGAAAGTGGTGATGCTTTTGGCCTTGGCATCCGCTAGGTGGGTGTCTGAGTTGGGGGCCTTGTCTCACAAGAGCCCTTACCTGATCTTCCATGAAGATAGGGCAGAGTTGAGAACTTGCCAACAATTTCTTCCAAAGGTGGTTTCATCTTTCCATATGAACCAGCCCATTGTGGTGCCAGTGGCTTCTGACACTCTTACTGAGTCAAATCTCTTGATGTGGTCAGAGCTTTGAAAATTTATGTCGCAAGAACAGCTCGGATAAGGATTGGTGTCCTGCTTCTAAGCAGACCATTGCGCGCTGGATCAGAGGGACGATTCAGCACGCTCATTCCACGGCAGGATTGCTGATACCGAAGTCTGTAAATGCCCATTCTACTAGAAAGGTGGGCTCATCCTGGGCGGCTGCCCAGGAGGTCTCGGCGTTACAACTTTTGCCGAGTAGCTACTTGGTCAGGGGCAAACACATTTGCAAAGTTTTACAAGTTTGACACCTTGGCCGATGAAGACCTCAAGTTTGGTCAATCAGTGCTGCAGGGTCATCCGCACTCTCCCGCCCGTACTGGAGCTTTGGTATAACCCCATGGTACTGAAGTGGACCCCAGCATCCTCTAGAATGTATGAGAAAATAGGATTTTAATACCTACCGGTAAATCATTTTCTCCTAGTCCGTAGAGGATGCTGGGCACCCGACCCAGTGCGTACTTTACCTGCAGTAGTTATTTTGTTATAGTTACACAAGTATTGTGTTACGATTATTTTCAGCATGTTGCTGCAATTGTTCATGCCGTTGGCATGTGTTAAGTTGAATGCCATGTTGTGCGGCATGGTTGAGGTGTGAGCTGGTATGAATCTCACCTTTAGTTTAAAAGTAAATCCTTTCCTCGAAATGTCCGTCTCCCTGGGCACAGTTCCTATACTGAGGTCTGGAGGAGGGACATAGAGGGAGGAGCCAGTTCACACCCTTGAAAAGTCTGAAAGTGCCCATGGCTCCTGCGGAACCCATGCCCCATGGTACTGAAGTGGACCCTAGCATTGTCTACGGACTAAGAGAAAAGGATTTTACCGGTAGGTATTAAAATCCTATTTTTTTCAGATTAATTTCTATTGAATCTCTAAGAAAAATATAAACCTTCAGAAGTCAGGGCTAGAAACTAGCTTTAGGCACCACAATTCTTGTGCCAGTATAGATGTGATTCTCGCCTCTCTGTATGGCCCCCAGTGCACCCCTGTTGCTGCTTCTTCCATCCCTTCCAGTCGCTTTGCTTGCTTTATTCAGGAGGGCGCATAGTGTTGCTGTTGCATTAGCAGAACAGTGACTAGCACTATGTGGGGAGCAAGGATATTTTCTCATACGTCCTAGGGAATGCTGGGGTCACATCAAGAACCATGGGGTATAGACGCGATCCGCAGGAGACATGGGCACCTTAAGACTTTAAATGGGTGTGAACTGGCTCCTCCCTCTATGCCCCTCCTCCAGACTCCAGTTTACATCTGTGCCCAGGCAGACTGGATGCACACTGAGTAGCTCTACTGAGTTTCTCGGAAAAGACTTATGTTAGTTTTTTTTTATTTTCAGGGAGAACTGCTGGCAACAGTCTCCCTGCATCGTGGGACTTAGGGGAGAGAAGTCAGACCTGCTTCTGTGAGTTTAAAGGCTCTGCTTCTTTGGCTACAGGACACCATTAGCTCCTGAGGGTTTGGAACACTAGGTACGCCTAGGGGTTCATTCCCAGAGACCGCCGTCACTCCCCTTGCAGAGCCAGAAGTCAGAAGACAGGTGAGTAGAAGAAGATCAGAAGACTTCAGTGACGGCTTTGAGGTACCGCACAGCGATCGCAAGCTTCGCGCCATGCTCCCACACACAGCGGCACTACAGGGTGCGGGGGGGTAGGGGCACCCTGGGCAGCATATAGACCTCATATCAGACTGGCAGAGAGTATTTTAAGTGCCAAGGCACTAATTCCAGAACCCCGCCAGTATAAATATTTTAAGAAAATAGTGGAAGTGAAGCGCGCCACTCACAGCTCACATCAGCGCCATTTTCTCTCCAAGAGCTGTAGAGACGCTGGTCCTTCCTCACACTAATGTACATATAACAAGGTGGAAAACGGGGGGGGGGGGGGGGGGGGCACTGTTGATTTGGTGCAATATGAGTTAATTATAAAAGCGCTACAGGTCTGAGGCATTATATAAGGGTTTCAGAACCGGGATTGAGCGCTGGGTTGTAAGCTGGAAAACTCCCCTCTGTGTCTACCTGACAGACTTACTGTGGGTATGTCCCCTATAGCCCAGCAGAGGCGGAACTTGCGCCAGTGCAAGCGGTGCAGTGCACTGGGGCCCAGCGCTGTGAAGGGGCCCATAGCCGGCAGCAGTATAATGAGTCAGACTGACTCATTACATTACACGCTGCCACCGCTGAGAGACTGCTAACTGTGATGAAGCCTGTACGCGGTCCCCGGCACCAGTGATGTGAGAAGGGTGATCACATCACCCTTCATCTCGGCTGCAGCTCTCAGCTTCTTCCTGGACTGAGTCACTGCATACTGGACAGTGGGGGAGTGGGAGGGAGAGGGGAGTCACGGCAGCAGTGTGTGTGTACAGCAGAGTGAGGACTGAGGAGACGTCACGTCAGTGCACTGCACTCAGCCCCTGCACAGTGAGGAGCCTTGCCAGAGCTAGCCTAGGAGGTGGAAAGTGTGCAATTTGTGGAAAATGAAAACATATGTAAAGTAAAGAGTTTGTGTTTTGCTGGCAATGTGTGTGTTTAGCTATGGGTGTGTGTGTGTTTCAGTGTATACTCTATATGTATTTTCCTATGTCTGTTTTGCTGTGTGCGTGTGTGTTTCTGTATATACCCTATATGTATTTTGCTTTGTCTGTGTAGCTGTGTGTGTGTGTGTGTGTGTGTGTGTGTGTGTGTGTGTGTGTGTGTGTGTGTGTGTTTAGCTATGGGTGTGTGTGTGTGTCTGTATATACTGTATGTGTATTTTGCTATGTCTGTTTAGCTGGTGTGTGTGTGTGTGTGTGTGTGTTTAGCTATGGGTGTGTGTGTGTTTCTGTGTATATACTGTATATGTATTTTACTATGTGTGTTTAGCTGTATTTGTGTGTGTGTGTGTGTGTGTGTGTGTGTGTGTGTGTTTTCTGTGGATGTGTCTTGCTTTGCGTATGTTTTACTATATGTGTGTGTGTGTGTGTGTGTGTGTGTGTGTGTGTATATCCATATCTATAGATGTAGCCACACTCATCCAACCCACGATGAGTTCTCGTCACGGCATGGATGGCGCGACTAGTGTGCCCATGTCTATGAAGCGCGTGTGTGTGTACGCATGCAAGCCATAGACATCTATGGAGTGAACGGAGGCAGCGACTAGCCACAGTACGGCGTTCACTGCAGCTTGCTGTGATGCGTACGCCAGTTCCAACACATCGCGGCAACGATAAGGCTGTCTTCATCTGTATCTGTCTCACATTCCTGGTTGTAAATGTTGACGTGTGCGTCGCTCTACTGTGTGGCGTACCATGTATAAAGCTCTCTACTGTGTGGCGTACCATGTATAAGGCTCTCTACTGTGTGGCGTACCATGTATAAGGCTCTCTACTGTGTGGCGTACCGTGTATAAGCCTCTCTACTGTGTGGCGTACCATGTATAAGGCTCTCTACTGTGTGGCGCAACGTGTATAAGCCTCTCTACTGTGTGGCGTATCGTGTATAAGCCTCTCTACTGTGTGGCGTACCATGTATAAGGCTCTCTACTGTGTGGCGTACCATGTATAAGGCTCTCTACTGTGTGGCGTACCATGTATAAGGCTCTCTACTGTGTGGCGCAACGTGTATAAGCCTCTCTCTACTGTGTGGCGCAACGTGTATAAGCCTCTCTACTGTGTGGCGTACCGTGTATAAGGCTCTCTACTGTGTGGCGCAACATGTATAAGCCTCTCTACTGTGTGGCGCAACGTGTATAAGCCTCTCTACTGTGTGGCGTACCGTGTATAAGCCTCTCTACTGTGTGGCGCAACGTGTATAAGCCTCTCTACTGTGTGGCGTACCGTGTATAAGCTTCTCTACTGTGTGGCGCAACGTGTATAAGCCTCTCTACTGTGTGGCGTAACGTGTATAAGCCTCTCTACTGTGTGGCGTACCGTGTATAAGCCTCTCTACTGTGTGGCGCAACGTGTATAAGCCTCTCTACTGTGTGGCGTAACGTGTATAAGCCTCTCTACTGTGTGGCGTACCGTGTATAAGGCTCTCTACTGTGTGGCGTACCATGTATAAGGCTCTCTACTGTGTGGCGTACCATGTATAAGGCTCTCTACTGTGTGGCGCAACGTGTATAAGCCTCTCTCTACTGTGTGGCGCAACGTGTATAAGCCTCTCTACTGTGTGGCGTACCGTGTATAAGGCTCTCTACTGTGTGGCGCAACATGTATAAGCCTCTCTACTGTGTGGCGCAACGTGTATAAGCCTCTCTACTGTGTGGCGTACCGTGTATAAGCCTCTCTACTGTGTGGCGCAACGTGTATAAGCCTCTCTACTGTGTGGCGTACCGTGTATAAGCTTCTCTACTGTGTGGCGCAACGTGTATAAGCCTCTCTACTGTGTGGCGTAACGTGTATAAGCCTCTCTACTGTGTGGCGTACCATGTATAAGGCTCTCTACTGTGTGGCGTACCATGTATAAGGCTCTCTACTGTGTGGCGTACCGTGTATAAGCCTCTCTACTGTGTGGCGTACCATGTATAAGGCTCTCTACTGTGTGGCGCAACGTGTATAAGCCTCTCTACTGTGTGGCGTATCGTGTATAAGCCTCTCTACTGTGTGGCGTACCATGTATAAGGCTCTCTACTGTGTGGCGTACCATGTATAAGGCTCTCTACTGTGTGGCGTACCATGTATAAGGCTCTCTACTGTGTGGCGTACCATGTATAAGGCTCTCTACTGTGTGGCGTACCATGTATAAGGCTCTCTACTGTGTGGCGTACCGTGTATAAGCCTCTCTACTGTGTGGCGTACCATGTATAAGGCTCTCTACTGTGTGGCGCAACGTGTATAAGCCTCTCTACTGTGTGGCGTATCGTGTATAAGCCTCTCTACTGTGTGGCGTACCATGTATAAGGCTCTCTACTGTGTGGCGTACCATGTATAAGGCTCTCTACTGTGTGGCGTACCATGTATAAGGCTCTCTACTGTGTGGCGTACCATGTATAAGGCTCTCTACTGTGTGGCGTACCATGTATAAGGCTCTCTACTGTGTGGCGTACCATGTATAAGGCTCTCTACTGTGTGGCGTACCATGTATAAGGCTCTCTACTGTGTGGCGTACCGTGTATAAGCCTCTCTACTGTGTGGCGTACCATGTATAAGGCTCTCTACTGTGTGGCGCAACGTGTATAAGCCTCTCTACTGTGTGGCGTATCGTGTATAAGCCTCTCTACTGTGTGGCGTACCATGTATAAGGCTCTCTACTGTGTGGCGTACCATGTATAAGGCTCTCTACTGTGTGGCGTACCATGTATAAGGCTCTCTACTGTGTGGCGCAACGTGTATAAGCCTCTCTCTACTGTGTGGCGCAACGTGTATAAGCCTCTCTACTGTGTGGCGTACCGTGTATAAGGCTCTCTACTGTGTGGCGCAACATGTATAAGCCTCTCTACTGTGTGGCGCAACGTGTATAAGCCTCTCTACTGTGTGGCGTACCGTGTATAAGCCTCTCTACTGTGTGGCGCAACGTGTATAAGCCTCTCTACTGTGTGGCGTACCGTGTATAAGCTTCTCTACTGTGTGGCGCAACGTGTATAAGCCTCTCTACTGTGTGGCGTAACGTGTATAAGCCTCTCTACTGTGTGGCGTACCGTGTATAAGCCTCTCTACTGTGTGGCGCAACGTGTATAAGCTTCTCTACTGTGTGGCGCAACGTGTATAAGCCTCTCTACTGTGTGGCGTAACGTGTATAAGCCTCTCTACTGTGTGGCGTACCGTGTATAAGCCTCTCTACTGTGTGGCGCAACGTGTATAAGCTTCTCTACTGTGTGGCGTAACGTGTATAAGCCTCTCTACTGTGTGGCGTACCGTGTATAAGCCTCTCTACTGTGTGGCGCAACGTGTATAAGCTTCTCTACTGTGTGGCGCAACGTGTATAAGCTTCTCTACTGTGTGGCGTACCGTGTATAAGCTTCTCTACTGTGTGGCGCAACGTGTATAAGCCTCTCTACTGTGTGGTGTAACGTGTATAAGCCTCTCTACTGTGTGGCGTAACGTGTATAAGCTTCTCTATTATGTGGGGTATTCAATTTCGACTAGCCGAAAAAACTGTATAATTCGACCATGGGTATTTAATTGCGGGCGTTTTCGCCCATTTTTTAATCCCTTTTCGTCCATGACGTTTCACTTGTTTTGTCGAATTGGCATGGGAGAAAACAGACCCAAAAAACGGGCGAAAATGCCTGCAAATTCGTCAAAACACATGGCTCACCAGGAAATTCACAGATCCACGTGGTTTTCGTTTGTGCTGGATTTTTTGACCAGTTGAAAAATCCTGCACATGCATTGAATAGGGGGAATGTCATTCGCCCTAAAAATGACCAATAATTGACGATTTTTAGACTGGATGAAAAATCCGGCAATAATTGAATACCCCCCTATGTGTTGTAACATGTATAAGCTTCTCTACTGTGTGGCGCACCCTGTATAAGGATCTCTACTGTGTGGCGCACCCTGTGTAAGGCTCTCTACTGTGTGGGGAACCCTGTATAAGGCTCTCTACTGTGTGACGTACCATGTATAAGCTTCTCTACTGTGTGGCGCAACGTGTATAAGGCGCTCTACTGTGTGGCGTAACGTGTATAAGGCTCTCTTCTGTGTGGTGTACTGTGTATAAGCTTCTCTACTGTGTGGCGTACTGTGTATAAGGCTCTCTACTGTGAATTGGGAGTACTACTGTGTGGCGACACCCCTTGTTAGTGAGATAAAACACCGTATTTTGGGCGACGCCATTTCCCTGTTTTTAATATGGGAGGGGGTCCAATGCATTTTGTTGCACCTGGGC
Organism: Pseudophryne corroboree; assembly: GCF_028390025.1. Taxonomy (NCBI): domain Eukaryota; kingdom Metazoa; phylum Chordata; class Amphibia; order Anura; family Myobatrachidae; genus Pseudophryne; species Pseudophryne corroboree. Next base: position 267,727,319 of record NC_086453.1, on the reverse strand, counting down.
CCACCATTCTCTAGTTCAGCCACTGTAGCCCAGTGTAATGTCGGTGGGTGTTTGGTACACGTATGTCGGCTTGTCTGTGGCTGAGTGCTCTTCCCACAAAGTCGGCACCGCCGACTCCTGATGGTACTTGGTACATGTGTGTCAACATGTCGGTAGATGAATGTCTTTCCCAAGCGAAAACTATATGGGGGACATAGACGTGTGTGGGTGGCTCTGACGGCACCACCAATATCTGACTGGGCAAAAATTTGCATGATAATGTGATGCATAAGGGCTGTGCATGTATATGTATGTATGTATGTATGTATGTATATATGTGTGTTTTTATATATATATATATATATATATATATATATATATATATATATATATATATGCAAACATGAACGAGCGGCACTCACAGGACTTACATAAATGAATGGGACCTCCACCCATCAATTGCAACGTTTCGGTATTTATTACAACCGTCGTCAGGCTATCACGGTTATATAGACGGTTGTAATAAATACTGAAACGTTGCAATTGATGGGTTGAGGTCCCATTCATTTATGTAAGTCCTGTGAGTGCCGCTTGTTCATGTTGCATATGATTCAGGGGAATTCCCTATTTGAGAAGGCACCGGGCATTTATTTGGAATAACTAACTGTAGTGCCGAATGCATATTGAGATATATATATATATATATATATATATATATATATATATATATATATATATTAGTAAGGTTGCAGAAATCTGTGTCCCAGACACAGACGTAAAAATATCTATGGATGTCATGTTCATAGCTATATTTCCCGCAGACCCCTCGGGGTCGCAAAAATTTTATTTTGCCCAGTTACTGCTCCCTGATATTGACACGGATACTGTTTCCTATGTCGACCATAATGTTTCCTGATTAGTTCTGCAAAAAAAAAAGCATTCAGTACATGAGTAGCACACGTTAAAGGCGTCACTGAGGACTCTGGCTGTTCCTGACAGAAGGGTCTATGTGTGGATATGTCTGGGTCAGCCCTGACAAGATGGTTTCAAATCCTCATGAGGATTCTGATTGTTTATTTCTTTTTCCCGCCGCAGACAGAATAAAGTGGCCCTGTTCTGCACGGGGCCCTGTCACAAATCCAGCGGATTGTATGCAGGAAGCGACGTTATATTCTAGTTATGTGTCCATGACTACGTTAGTTAGTCCTGACATTACATGCGCATGGGGGAGTAGTAGTATTCAAATATGGTCGGGTACCTTGTCATCCGATGTAGATACCCTGGGGAGAAATGGGATACTCCTTATGTTGGGTCATATCAAGGACACTGCAGCATACTTTCGTGCGACTGCAAGGGATATAGGACTCTTGGGTTCACGGGCCAATTCCATGGTGGTCTCGGCTAGGAGGGCGTTGTGGATTCACCAATGCAATGCTGATGCGGACTCCGAGAAAAAGGAGAGTCTCTTCCCTATGAAGGTGAAGCCTGGTTTGGTGACGACCTAGTTAATTTGAGCTCGACAGCTGCCGCTGGTAAGTCCGCCTTCTTGCCCTATGTTCCCTCACTACGGATGATGACACATCATTGTCGGATGCAGTAATTTCGGCCCAATAGATACAGATTCCTCTTTCTTTGCAGGTAGAGGAAGGAGAAAAGGGAAGAGGTCCGCAACCTCTTCAAGATCACAGGAGAAGAGATCATTCTCTGTTTTCTGCCACATCCACCGCATGATGCTGGGGCTCTCTTGTGGGAGCCCACACTGGTGGGGCCACGTCTAAAACTCTTCAGTCAGTCCTGGAACGGACCTGGACCCGGGAGTTTTGACGAATAGTGTCACGTTTCCCCTCACCAATTTTTCAAATTACCGATTCTCCTCCGGACGGGGAGGTAGTATGTGACGCAATACAAAGGTTGTATCAGGATCAGGTCATTGGCCTGGTTTCCCCTGTCACAACAGGGAGAAGGCTTTTATTCAAGCCTCTTCGTGGTCCCGAAGCCAGACTGCTCGGTCAGACCAATCCTAAATCTGAAATCCCTCAATTTCTACTTAAAGAAATTCAAATCCAAGATGGAATCTCTCAGGGCAGTGATTTCCAATCTGGAAAAAGGAGTTTTTTTCATGGTCTCAGTAGACATAACGGAGGCCTAATTACATTTTCCTCCTCATTAGGCTTACCTGAGGTTTGCAATTCAGGGTTGTCATTACCAATTTCAGACGTCGCCGTTTGGTCTGTCCACGGCTCCAAGGATTTTCACCAGGGTGATGGCGTTAATGATGGTTCTCTGTCGCTAGTAAGGAGCCACAATTTTCTCGTACTGGGACGGTCTCCTGATAACAGCGAGGTCAAGGAACCAGTTGGTGCAAAACATTGCACTCTCCCTGACATTTCTTCAACAAATTCCGAGACCAGCAAGAGTGTCAATTCATCAATACATTCGGTTGCTGGAAAAGATGCCACTCAGTTTGGCAGGTTCCATGCCAGAGTGTTCAAGTGGGGCCTGTTGGACAAGTGGTCCGGTTCCCACCTACACATACACTGGAGGATAATCCTGTCTTCCAAGACCAGAATCTCACTCCTGTGGTGGCTGCGCAGTTCTCACCTCCTAGAGGGGCGCAGGTTCGAGATCCAGGACTGGATCCTAGTGACCACGGTTGCAAGCCTCCTAGGCGGGGGGGTAGTCACACAGGGGGGGAAACTTCCAAGGAAGATGGTCAAGTTAGCAAACTTGTCACCACATAAACGGTCTAGAGTTAAGGGCTGTTTACAACGGTTTTCTACAGACGAAAGGCAGAACAGCAATGGCAGAAACCACAAGGATTTTCCGCTGGGCGGAAAAACATACAAGCGCTCTGTCGGCGATGTTCGTTCCAAGAGTGGACAACTGAGAAGCAGACTTCCTCAGCAGACACGATCTCCATCCAGAGGAGGGGAGACCTCCTCCAAGTAGTCCTCGAAGAGGTGACATGTCGTTGGGATTTCCTCAAGTAGGAATGATGACATCTCGTCTCAACAGAAGCTTCAGAGTCAAGGGACCCTCAAGCAGGAACAGCGAATGCACTGGTGACACCGTGGGTGTTTTCAGTCGGTATATGTATTCCCTACGTTTTCTCTCATTCCAAAAGTTCTGGTATCATAAAAAAGGAAATTCGAGCGAGCCTCATGGTCCCAGACTGGCCAAGGAGAGCTTGGTATCCAGATCCCAGGAATTACTCATAGGAGATCCCTGGCTTTTTCCTTTGCGCGAGGACCTGTTACGGCAGGGGCCGTGCATGTATTAGGACTTAACGTGGCTACGTTTGACGACATGGCAGTTGACCGCCAAATCCTAGTCCGTAAAGGTATTCCCACGGAATTAGTTCTCCACACTTATTCGGGCTAGAAAAGGGGTAACGTCTAAACATTACTACCATATTTTTGAGAAAATAAGTTTAACTTGGTGTGAATCCAAGAAGGCTCCTACGGCAGAGTTTTCAGCTAGGACGTTTTCTCCATTTTCTACAAGCAGGTGTGGATGCAGGCCTAAACTTGAGCTCAATTAAAATCGGCCTTAGCGGGTTTCTTTTAGAATAACTTGGACTCCCTTCCAGAAGTTCAGACTGTCGTGAAGGGCGTGTTGCACATCCAACCTCCATTTGTGCCCCAGTGGCACCATGGGATCTTAATGGGGTGTTGTAGTTCCTTCAATCACATTGGTTTGAACCTTTAAGTAAGGAGGAGTGAAGTTCCTCACTTGGAAAGTGGTCGTCAGGTTGACCTTGGCATACGCAAGGTGAGTGTCTGAGTTAGCGACCTGGTCTCACAGGAGACCTTATTTGATCTTCCATGAAGATACAGCAGAGTTTAAAACTCCTCAACAATTTCTACCGAAGGTGGTTTTCTTCTTTCCACATGTACCAATCTATGGTGGTGCCTGTGACTACCGACGCCTTCGCTGAGTCGAAGTCTCTGCATGTGGTCAGAGTTTTGAAAATTTATGTCGCCAAGACGGCTCCATTTAGGAACACAGGCTCTGTTTGTCCTGTTTGCTTCCAACAAGATTGGGTGTCCTGCTTCCAAGCAGACCGTTGCGTACTGGATCTGTGGTACGATTCAGTATGCTCATCTCACGGCAGGATTGCCGTTACCGAAATAGGTGAAGGCCCATTCTACTAGAAAGGTGGGCTCGTCCGGGGCGGTTGACCGGGGAGTCTCGGCATTGCAACTTTGCCGAGCAGCCTTTTAGCAAACAATTTGGCTAAGTAATACAGTTTAATACCTTGGCCGAGGTTGACCTCATGTTTGGTCATTCGGTACTGCAGAGTCGTCCGCACTCTCCCGCCTTTTCTAGAGCTTTGATATAACCCCATGGTTCTTGATGTGACCCCAGCATCCTCTAGGACGTATGAGAAAATAGGATTTTAATACCTACCGGTAAATCCTTTTCCCTTAGTCTGTAGAGGATGCTGGGCACCCGTCGCAGTGCGTACTATATCTGCAGTGATTATTTGTGGTTACACACATGTTGTGTTACGTTTCTTGTCAGCCAGGTGCTGCAATTGTTCATGCCGTTGGCTTGTATTCTGTGGAATGCCACATTCTGCGGCATGCTTGAGGTGTGAGCTGGTAAGATGCTCTCCGTGGTTTAACAATAAATCCTTTCCTCGAAATGTCCATCTCCCTGGGCACAGTTCCTATAACTGGAGTCTGGAGGAGGGGCATAGAGGGAGGAGCTAGTTCACACCCATTCAAAGTCATGAAGTGCCCGTGTCTCCTGCGGATCCCGTCTATACCCCATGGTTCTTGATGTGACCCCAGCATCCTCTACGGACTAAGAGAAAAGGATTTATCGGTAGGTATTAAAATCCTATTTTCTCCCTCACCCACACTCACTGACAGTCACTGATCTGCTACTGCAAAACAGCAGGTGATTAGTGTCACACTGCCCCCTAGAGGTGTAACTAGAAAATGTTGCACACTGGGCAAGGAACTTTGTAAAGGCTACACCTGCCAAATAAATGAGCCCACACTTTTATTTCTCTAGCATCCATAAGGGATATTGGGGACAGATTAGTACGATGGGGTATAGACGGGTCCAAAGGAGCCAGTGCACCTTAAATTTCTTCAACTGGGTGTGCTGGCTCCTCCACTCTATGCCTCCTCCAACAGGTCAGTTTAGAAAAAAGTGCCTTAAGGAAAGGATGCACACTCTGCAAGCTTCAGAGTTTTTCTTCAATTTCTTTTAAAGTTTTATTTCTTTCGGTATGCTGTTTGGGCAACAGCATACCTGCAGTGTTGGAGTTACTGGGGTACGGTCACCGGCCTCTTGGGTTGCAGAGTCGGTTCCCTGCTGCAGGTCCACCGTCCTGAGGGGCAGTTTGTTCACCAGGGCATGGCACCTTGGCTGTCGCAGCCGTAGCATGCCATACACCCCTAACACTGCCCGAAGGTGAACATCGTGGTGAGTATTCACTGGGGACCCTACTAGGGGAGTCCCCCGGTTCACTGTGCAGCTGAAGCGCGGGTGAGGCGCACGGGTCCCTCCTGGGGGGGACCCGCTGTAGCCCCTGCGTGAGACTTGCTTAAATACATTGTACGAAGCATGTATGTGAGGATACAAACATAGGGAGACATGGACAGTATAAATATAAAACAGTAGCTCCGGCACCACGGGGGGGGATACATGAGAGCGGGCTCGGTGGCATTTTGGCGCCTTCCTCTGCATAGCAGCAGCAGCCTCAACAGTTCCTCCATAACAGTCCCTGGATCACTGGTACCGGGTGTAGAGGGGGAGAGCCGCTATAGTGTGCACAAGTAACATTCCTCTGAGGGATTTTTCATAATACAGTCTCACTGTTGTTTACATATATAAAATGCTGACAGCCTCACTGGGGCTGTGCAGCGTTGGGTGCGCTGGTGTCCTCTCTCCTGTGTCTCCTCTCACATGCAATAGGACAGGCTTGTATTATATTTCAGGCTGTGTTGTATGTGTATTGTACCTGTTTTTCTTATTCAATATGGTAAGACAGAAGCAGGGGCGGATTGGGAACAAAAAGCGGCCCTGGAAAAATTTGTACTAGTGGCCCCACATGGGCAGCACCAGAGGTGTAAGGTCTAGCCATGGGCCACGGCAGCAGCACCCTCTCCCCAAGACTTTACAGATAGTGGGCATGTCTAGCATCAAGGGGGAAGTTAAAAGGAAATCAAATTAAATATTATAAGCACATTATATGATACACCTTCAGAATTTAGGAAACTATATCATTCTTTAGAAATATATATTTTCTTGCTTATTACACCAACCGTATCCCAATCACTATTCACTCAATCTTATATGTCAAGCAGGCAGACAGAGCATACATTAGATCATCTGCAATCACAGGCTAAGTGGCAAAGTAATTTTCATATATGCAAATTATTTTGCATCTTATTCATTATGTCTATAAATAGGACCACATGTCCTCAAACAAAACAGGCCCTGCGGGCGCTTCGGCCCACCGGGAATCTTCCCTGTAAGCCCTATGACCAATCCGCCTCTGGACAGAAGGGATGCAGTGTTTGTAATGCTAGATTATCCCCTAGTTCATCTGGCTCAATATCATGTGAGCAGTGTAGTCAGTCATCTCAGAATGCTGATAACAATGTGGGGGAGAGTCCAGAGCCCTCCTGGTTAGGGGCTATCAAAACTATTATGTCTGATATGTCATCTCAGCTCACTGCAAATGCAAATAAAACTCAGGAACTGCAACAAGCAGTGGCAAATCTAACTGCTAAACATAACCCCCTGTCTGCAACAGGTGCACAAAAAAGTGCTCTACCTGAACTCCTATCAGATACTGATGATGATATACTGTACAGGATGATGGGGATGATGTGGATCCCATAAGTGGGGATTGCACCCCTACCCAGGGTATTGAACCCCTCGTATTGGCTATTCGGAACGTGTTAAAGCTCCCCCTGGAGGATGCTAATACTCAGAAGTCATTTACCCTCCCACAAGACAAACTGACGGTCACATTTCCTGATTCCAAGGAATTGGATGATTTATTTAAAATAGCCTGGAAAAATCCAGATAAAAAATATCAGGTGTCCAAACGGTTTCTGCATACATTCTCCTTTGCCCCGGAAGGCAGAAAATTCTGGGAAGAATCTCCAGCAGTGGATGTCTCAGTCTCTCGCCTTTCTAAAAAGACGGTACTTCCTGCTCCGGGCTCCTTTACGGTAAACGACACGGTAGATGGGAAAATTGAGGCCACTCAAAAATCTATCTACACTGCTGCAGGTTTAGCTCAAAGACCGGTCATTGCTGGTTGCTGGATGACACATGCAATTCATTCCTGGGCTTCTCAAATTCAGGAAGGTCTTTCTGGTGATATGACCTTAGTTGGCTGTAACTTTTCTAAAACACATTCAGGACACGGCAAGAGTCCTCTGTGACTCCCTTAAAGAGATTGGCAATATTAATGCTAGGACCTCTGCTATGGCTGTGTCTGCACGCAGAGCCATATGGTTGCGTCTGTGGATTGCTGATGCTGACTCCACACTTAATGTAGAATCTTCCCTTTTATAGGTGAATGTCTCTTTGTAGGTGAATTGGATGCATGGATCTCCAAAGCTACTGCTGGATAATCCACGTTTCTACCTTCAGGAGCTCCGCCTGCTAGACGTACTTACCCGGGACCGTCTACTCAGTCCTTTCGGTCCTCTAGATTTTGATCTAGGGCCAGGGGGGCCTCCAACGCAGCTAGAGGCACCAGAGGTAAGCCTAAGAAACCAGCCGTTGCCGGATCTCAGGATCAGAGCACCAATTCTGCTTCAGCAAAGACTTCAGCATAATGGTGCCCACCCACCCCGAGGGGATCTTGTGGTGGAAGCTCAGTTACGTCACTACAGCCACATCTGGGACGGTTCCTGCCAAGATACTTGGGTAAGGGACCTTATCTCTCAGGGTTACAAGCTGGAGTTTGATGGTGCTCCTCCCCAACGATTTTTCAAATCAAGCTTACCTCCATATCCCAATTTGGCCTCCTCATCAGGCCTATATGCAGTTCGTCCTACTGAATGATCACTACCAGTTTCAGGCGTTACCCTTTGGCCTGTCTACAGCTCCGAGGGTGTTCACGAAGGTGATGGCGGAAATGATGTTTCAGCTCAGGGTCCCGGGGGTCAGCGTAATTCCATATCATTACCTGGACGATCTCCTGATAAAATCGAGTTACAGGGAGCTTCTTTTGCTGCATATAGATTGCAATATTCAACTTCTGTCTCACCACGGGTGGATCCTCAACCTGCAGAAGTCCCATCTGGAACCGTCTCGGCGTTTCCTGTTTCTGGGGATGCTGCTGGATACTGTAGCACAGAAAGTGTTCCTCCCAGAGGAAAAAGTGAGAACTCTTCAAAAAATGGTTCGCATGGTCCTCTGACCTGCTCGAGTCTACATTAATCTTTGCATAAAATTGTTGGGAAAGATGGTGGCCTCGTACGAGGTGATTCAGTTCGGAAGGTTTCATGCCAGACCGTTCTAATTGGACATCCTGAACAAGTGGTCCGGTTCCCATCCTCAGATGCACCAGATGATTAGGCTGTCACCCCAGGCCAGGATTTCCCTCCTGTGGTGGCTACAGTCTTCCAACCTGCTGGAAGGTCAATGCTTTAGGATTAAGGATTGGATCCTCCTCACGACGGATGTGAGTCTGAGATGATGGGGAGCTGTCACCCAGGGGGCGCAGTTCCAGGGCAGGTGGTCTGCCCAAGAGGCCCTCCTTCCGATCAACATCCTGGAACTTTGGGCCATTTACAATGCTCTGATTCAGGCCTCCCCTCTACCCCAGGATCGGGCAATCCAGGTTCAGTCAGACAACGCCACGGCCGTGGCATACATCAATCGACAAGGAGGGACAAAAAGCAGGGCCTGCATGCGAGAAGTGTCAAGAATACTCCTCTGGGCAGAAAGAAATGAAAGAGCACTGTCCGCAATCTTGATTCCAGGAGTGGACAACTGGCAAGCGGACTTCCTGAGTCACCACGACCTCCACCCGGGAAAGTGGGGACTACACCCTCAGGTGTTTCAACAGATCACTGACAGGTGGGGATGCTCACAGATCGACTTGATGGCCTATCGCCTCAACAAGAAGCTTTGCTGCTATCACTCACGAACCAGGGACCCTCAGGCGAGTGCAGTGGGTGCGCTGACATCGCCTTGGCCTTACCAGCTGGTCTACCTGTTTCCTCCGATTCCGTTGCTCCCAAGGGTGCTCAAGCGGATCAGGCATCAAAGAGTGAGAGCAATCTTGATTGCCCCAAACTGACCCTGAAGAGCGTGGTACACGGCTCTTCTGGACATGTCCGTAGAGGACCCTTGGCCTCTACCACTAACAAGGGCTCTTCTTCAACAAGGACCGTTCATCTACTTGGACTTACGGCGGCTTCGTTTGACAGCAAGGAAGTTGAGCGGAACATCCTAGCTCACAAAGGGCTTTCCAAGAAGGTCGTTGCCACTATGGTGCAAGCTAGAAAACCTGTGACGTCAAAACACTATCATATCTGTTGGAGATATGGCTCATGGTGCGAGGAACGCACATATTCCTCTGCGGAATTCCACTTGGGAAGGTTCCTATGTTTCCTGCAGGCTGGAGAGGCTAAAGGCTTACGTCTGGGATCCATTAAGGTCCAGATTTAAGCTCTTTCCATCTTCTTCCAGAAGAAGTTGGCTCTCTTGCCAGAAGTTCAGACCTACTTGAAAGGGGTGCTTCACATACAACCTCCATTCGTGCCACCTACTGCACCTTGGGATCTGGATGTAGTGTTATGCTTTCTACAGTCCTCCTGGTTTGAACCTCTGATGACGGGTAGAAGATAAGTACCTAATGTGGAAAACGGTGATGTTACTGGCCCTGGCTTCTGCTAGGCGTGTCTCAGAATTGGGGGGGCTTATCGTCGTGAAAAGTCCGTACTTGGTCTTTTACGAGAACAGAGCGGAGCTCAGGACTAGACAGCAGTTTCTGCCGAAGGTGGTCTCCGCGTTTCACTTGAATCAACCTATTATGATGCCATCCAGTTCTGACACTTCTGCTCCTCTGGAGGCATTGGATGCTGTGCGAGCCTTGAAATTCTATGTCAAGTGGACCGCTCGGATCAGAAAGATGGATTCCTTGTTCGTGCTCTGATGCGCGGAAAAAAGGTTACCCTGCTTCAAAGCAGTCCATTGCTCGTTGGATTAGGCTTACTATCCAACAGGCCTATACATCTGCAGCCTTACCTGTTCCACAGTCTCTAAAGGCCCACTCTACCAGGTCGGTGGGCACTTCATGGGCAGCTGCCCATGGAGTCTCGGCCCTACAACTATGCCGAACTTCTACCTGGTCGGGGAAGAACACCTTTGTGAAGTTCTACAAGTTTGATACCCTTGCCAAAGTGGATACCCAGTTTGGACAGGCGGTGCTGCAGATGTCACCGCCTGTTCCCGCCCATTCTGGAAGCTTTGGGACATCCCCATCGTACTAATCTGTCCTCAATATCCCTTATTGATTCTAGAGAAAATAGGATTTTAAATACCTACCAGTAAATCCTTTTTTCGTAGTCCAGAAGAGATATTGGGCGCCCGCCTCTGTGCAGTGACTTTCTGCAGGTTCTCCTGTGTTTCCTGTTCAGCTGTTGCTGTTAATGTTGCCAGGCATTGCTGGCTAAGTTATATGTTAATGTGCTGGTGTGTAAATCTCAACACACCTTTTGTTGTTATGTTCGTTCTTTCAAGTATGTCATTCTCCTTCAGGCACTGTTTTACCTATAACTGACCTGTAGGAGGAGGCATAGAGGGGAGGAGCCAGCACACCCAGTTGAAGAAATGTAAAGTGCACTGGCTCCTTTGGACCGGTCTATACTCCATCGTACTAATCTGTCCCCAATATCCCTTATGGACTACGAGAAAAGGATTTACCGGTAGGTATTTAAAATCCTATTTTTACCATGTCATTACCCTTTTTTTCCCTATTTACCAAAGCCAATGAATTTTATGCTACAGTGTAACACTAGCATCATTTCTTCATTGTACAATCACATTGCACAAGCCATTGTAGTATTGGGCCTAATTCAGAGTTGATCGCAGCAGCAAATTTGTTAGCAGTTGGGCAAAACCATGTGCACTGCAGGGGGGACAGATATTACGTGCAGAAAGAATTAGATTTGGGTGGGATGTGTTCAAACTGAAATCTAAATTGCAGTGTAATAATAAAGCATTCATTATTTACCCTGCACAGAAACAAAATAACCCACCCAAATCTAACTCTCTCTGCAAATGTTATATCTGCCACACCTGCAGTGCACATGGGCCCTCATTCCGAGTTGATCACTAGCTGCCGTTGTTCGCTGCGTAGCGATCATTTAAAAAAACCTGCAAAATTATGCATGCGCATGGGTAGCAATGCGCACGCCCGGCGTAAGGGTACAAAGAGCATCGTTGTTTTGCACTGCTTCTAGCGACGATTCCATTTGCACAGCCGATCGCAAGGAGATTGACAGGAAGTGGGAGTTTATGGGTGTCAACTGAGGATGTCCCAATGCATCCTGGGACAGTCAAAGCTTTTCCTTTTCCTGATGGTGCCTCTGGATCAAGATCCATCTCTACACCCCAATGTTTTTCCTGTGGAACCCAGTATACCTCAGAGAAAGAGAGTTAACCATGGTAAGTCTACCATAACTCTCATTTTCTTACTTCCAATATGGTGGCTAATAATATTCCACTAATTCAATAAATGTACATATGAAAATGCAGTTCTTTGTGTGGTGATTATATTCTGCATTCATAGATAAGTTACAGTATATAAGAGGTGAGGGAAGGGCTTGGGAGAAGTTATACAGGGAAAGTAAAAAGTGAGGTTTGGGAATCGGGTGAGGGAAACGTAAGGTTGGGAAGTGGATAAGCCTGCACTGTTCAGTTGATGGAGACACATACCTCATTAGACATCATAGTGGATTATTTTATTTATTTATTAGCATTTTCTTATATAGTGCAACATATTCCGTTGCGCTTTACAATTAGAACAACAGTTATAGAACAAAACTGGGCAAAGACAGACCGACATAAAGGTAGGAAGGCCCTGCTCGCAAGCTTACAATCTATAGGGAAATTGGCATTGATACACAAGGATAGATGCTACCTGTTGCATAATAGTCCACCAGATTGCTAGGTTCTTAATGGATTGTATGATATGATCACCCAGCAATATTGGAAGACAAAATGCCAAATACGAATCCGTCGTAGTTCGGCAAGAACAACGGCAAGATGATTAGAATAATACGGCTTCAGCCGTAAGGTTCGGCAGAGCCGCTACTCACGACACCAGAAAAGGTGCATGTAGAGTCAACAGGACCCCAAGGCTGAAGATTCAGAATCACTAGCCTGGAAGGCTGGAACAGATTCCCAGGACCAGGCTCCAGAAACCGGAACACAGGATGCAGAAACGAACTGGCTGAAAGCAGGAACACTCCAGAGGCAGGGTACAAGCTCCACAGGAAGCTGCTGACAGGGACCAGGAACAAGCTTGCAGGAAGCTAACCAAGAACTGGAACATACAGGTACCATAACAGACTTCTATCACCGGTGCTGGACTGCAGGGCTAGCTGGGTAATAAGGAAAGCACGCCCCAATCAGGATTGCTGGAAGCCAGACACAAGGTAATGACCAAAATACTGGCAGGTGAGGCTACACAGACAAGAGCCAGACTGCAGTACACAGACTCACCACATAATGACCAAATTTCTGACAGGTGTGGCTTAACACATAGAAAACAGGCTGCAGTTACACAGACACACCACCAGCGGCCATCAAGAGTCTTCTTAACAAGTACAAGAGAAATCCTGGCATGCAAACAGAAATATAACCTAAAATTCATGAACAGAAAGCAAAACAGGAATGAACCACTGCTTGTGGTTCATAACAATATGCTGATGTAGTAAATATAGGTGGTGATCCAGACCTGATCGCTGGGCTGCTAACTTTGCTGTCCTGCGTTCAGATAGTCACCGCTTCCAGTGGGAGTATAAATTCGCCATGCAAGTGTGTGATCTCATGTGTACGCCGAGCTGCAAAAATCCTCTGTGTGCAGTCTGTGCTCAACTCAGGACTTACTCTCAGAGGTGTAGCTAGGTGTTATGGTGCCCGGAGCAAGGGTATATTTTGGTGCCCCCCTCCCATGTTCTAAATTGGGGGCCTTGCCAACATGTGGTGGCATGTTACATTTGAAAAGATAAAATATTTAAAAATCCTAAATTGGTGACAGGGCCGATTCTAGACCTTGTGTTGCTCAGTGCAAATGTTTCCTTTGGGTACCATGTTTGAAATATGGACAGTGCGTGCTGAATATAGGGGCAGGGCTTCATGAGAAGGGGCATGGCTACATAATAGTACCAATTCGCACTACACAGCACAGTTTTGTTCGTTATTCATAATTACAACACACAGTATTGCTCCTTATACACGTTACGCCACGCAGTAGAGCTGCTTATACACGTTACACCACAGTAGAACTGCTTATACATGTTACGCCACCGTAGAGCCGCTTATACACATTACGCCACAGTAGAGCTCCTTATACATATTATGCCACAGTAGAGCTCCTTATACATATTATGCCACAGTAGAGCCCCTTATACACGTTACACCATGATAGAGCCCCTTATACATGTTACACCACAGTAGAGCTTGGGAAGTAGCTATATTTAACTATTTTTCTGCAGCGGGGCACACTGGGATTCCAAAGGGAATACATCGGGGTGTAGAGTTGGATCTTGATCCGAGGCACCAACAGGCTAACTGTTCCCAGGATGCATTGCACCGCCTCCCCTATAACCCCGCCTCCTGGCACTGGAGCTCAGTTTATAAGTTGGTGCCTGCAGTGCAGGTCACTAACAGGTGGTGCTGCGCTAGGCAACCCTGAAAAGAGGTTTTTAAGAAGACTTCAAGGGCCGCAGCACTATATATGTCAGTCTGACATTTTGTGCTGCGGCTCCAACACCTCCCCAGCAGCGCTGCATACTCCCGCAGCCGGGTTCCCGGGTACTTGCAGCGGAGGCGCACTGGTCATCAGGCACACCACCGCTGACGCTCTCCAAGATCGTGTAGCTGCACATCAGGGAGGAGGTAAGAGGGTCCCCCAGATGGGACCCGCCGGCTAATCGCGGTCCGGTCGCGGTCCCAGGAGACGGAACGCACCGCTGGCGCGGACACTAAACTGCACAGGAAACCCACTATATCCACCAGGGCAAGGGAGCACAGGTCGGATTTACTAAAATCTGTTTTATATAGGCTCCACAGTACCCGGAGATGAGGACCAGCATAGGGGATAAGGAGCTGACCTGTAGCCCCTCCCCCCGCTCCGGGTGCCATCTACTGCTGGTGATCCTGCCCTGGAGCTGCATTTCACTCCCTGACAGAGATTTTGTCGCCATCTTCACTACTAGCTGGGCTGATCTCCGGGACTGCAGGGCTCTGTCTCCTCTGTAAAGCCGCTGTGCATTTACAGGCACTTAAGTATTCTACATGTCATTTTAGCCAGTTTTAGTTAAGAACAAGTGTACTGCTATCTGAATATTTAGTACAAGCATTCTGTGATATACATCCAGTATCTACTGTGCATAGTTATATCTATACTCATACATAATTATATGTAGTTTTACTAGTCCAGTGCAGTTTTATTGTTTATATGTAATAACTTCTGCATTGTACATGTGACTGAGTGTGCCTGTAGCTGTTGTGTGGGATTCCATTCTCCTGTATCACATATTGCTATCACTATATTCTGTACTCTGAGGGGCTAGGTGCGTCAGGGTCCCATATATATATATATATATATATATATATATATATATATATATATATATATATATATATATATATATATATATATATATATATATATATATATAGTGTTACACAGAATATACAATTTGGTATTTGTACGGTGTATTTCAGTCACCTCATACCGCTTAAATTCTCTGTTTTGTGTCCTGTGTTTACAGTCACATAACATAGGTAGTTATTTGCAGGTACCTGTATTGTGTTTTGCTATATTGTACTGTTACGCCCTATGGCTACATTCCTTATGAAGTCTGCCACACAGGGCGGGAAAACCACAGACGCTTCTGCATCCTGCAGTACTGGCACCACGGATTTACCTGAGGGGGAAGTTTTAGCTGCTGGTTCAGGAGCTGAGTGCCATACACCCAGTCAACCTGCAGCACCTGTGGCCAATCAGGACCCACCTTGGGCAGCATTCTCAAGTATGCTGAATACACTTGTGACACATCTTACGCCCCCTGTGGGACCTACTGTGCCATTGCAGCCACATATTGTCCCTGTAGTTAATCCGCCCTGGGCGAATACTCTGTCTACCCAATTACAACAATTAATTCAATCTTTGTTTAGACAAAAGTCTACCCAACACCCCTCTGGGGCCAAGGGGTCATCTAAACGGGCCATTTCTTCCTCACAATCCAGTAATAGTTTGGATAATTCTTCCGATGAGGATGGTGAATATACTGATCCGTCAGACACTGACGGATCAGACACTGATACAGTTGCTTCTGATGAGGAATCTACAACCCAGGTTGATGTTCCTGACCTAGTGGAGGCTATTAAGCTAATTCTTCAAATAGATGATGACATTGAGCCTACTACTGCATCTAAGAAACCTGATAAGTTCAAGCGTCAGAAGATTGCTAAAGTAGTCTTACCACATTCTGACCATTTAATTGACATACGTCAAGAATCCTGGTCGTCTCCAGGAAAAAAATTTTCCCTGTCTAAAAAGATGCTAGCTCATTATCCTATCCCTGCGGAGTTAAGTAACAAGTGGGAAACTCCACCACCGGTGCACTCTCATGTCGCCCGTCTTGTGGTGTCATCTACTTTGCCTGTCACCACTGTCACCTCACTGAAGGAACCGACGGATAAGCGTGTGGAGGGATGCCTGAACTCCAATTACTCTCTTACTGGTGCGGTACATAGACCCACTATGGCAGCCTCCTGGGCTGCAAAAGGAATTGAAGCATGGGTTCAGGCAATTGAGGATGAGCTGCCTCAAGATTTTTCTGACACTGCCAGACAATATCTGTTTTATATTACCACAGCCTCCCACTATATTCAGGAGGCGGCCTCTTTTGCAGGTGTAATGGCGGCCAAGGCATCTACTACGTCTATCCTGGCTCGCCGAATTCTGTGGTTGAGGTCCTGAAAGGTGGACCTGGACTCCAAAAAGACCTTGGAGGTGCTTCCTTTTAAGGGAGACATACTATTTGTGGAAGATTTGAACAAGATTGTAACTGACTTGGCTACTGCCAAGACTGCGTTTCTCCCAAATACTAATCCTTTTGCTCTGAAGGCTAAGAGTACCACTTTTTGTTCCTTTCGACCTCCAGGGAAAGCAAAAGGTCAGGCATATCCACGACAGGCTCGTGCTTCCAAAACCACTAAGCCCAAATCTAAACAATCCTGGGCCGCCCGTCAGCCTGCTTCCAAACAAGACAAGCCTGTTGCATGACAGGGCGAGCCTCCCCCTGGGAGGCCGACTTCTGCAGTTCACCCAGGCCTGGTTAAAGACTACTTCGAACACCTGGGTGCGGGAAGTTGTCTCTCATGGGTATGCAATCACTTTCAAGAGACTTCCCCCTTGCCAATTTTGCACAATGGTTATCCCTGCAAATCCATTAAAAGCGCAAGCTCTACACTTGGTTGTACAATCCCTTCTGGACACAGGAGTAGTATTGCTGGTATCTCTGTCTCAGAGAGGCAGGGGATACTATTCGAGCCTGTTTCCAGTTCCGAAGCCAAATGGGCCCTTCCGGCCTATACTCAACCTCAATTCATTGAACAAGTTTGTGAGAGTATCCAAATTCCGTATGGAAACTCTGCGCTCTATAGTGCTGGCCATAGAACCCGAAGACTATATGGTATCCCTGGACATACAGGATGCTTACCTGCACATACCTATTGCCATGTTGCATCAGCAATATCTGCGGTTTGCTATTGGCAACCTACATTATCAATTCCAGGCACTGCCCCTCGGATCTTCATCAAGGTCATGTCCGTGATGACGGCTCTTCTCCGCCGTCAGGGAATCAGGATCCTGCCATATCTGGACGACTTGCTGATCCTGGCAAACTCCCAAGAGGTTCTCCTCAGTCATCTCGAACTGACAGTCCAATTCCTACAAGTCCACGGGTAGCTAATCAACTGGAAATAGTCCTCGCTGGTCCCTGCTCAGAACATGGTGTACCTGGGGGTACTACTGGACACACACAGCCAACGATTGTTTTTGTCTCCAGAGAAAGTCCTGGAACTTCAGGACAGGATCAGATATTTCCTCTCTTGCCCAAGAGTGTCGATATACTCAGCGATGCAAGTACTAGGCTTCATGGTGTCGGGTTTCGACATGGTAGAGTACGCTCAATTTCATTGCCGCCCTCTGCAGAGGTTAATCCTTTCCAAATGGGACGGCCTGCCTCATCGGATCAGGTCTCAAATGATCTCCTTGACTCCGGAGATTCATCTGTCACTGAGCTGGTGGCTACAGGACCAACAGTTGAGCAGGGGCCGTCCCTTCTGGATCTCCAGCTGGGTCCTCCTGGCAACAGATGCCAACCTGCGGAGTTGGGGCGTGGTGTTGGAGCAACACTCTCTACAGGGTCAGTGGACCAGGGAGGAATCTCTCCTCTTGATAAACATTCTGGAATTGCGGGCAGTGTTCAATGCATTAACATTGGCCCTACCTCTAGTACAGAACAGGCCTGTTCAAGTACAATAAGACAATGCCATCACATGGTGTACATAAATCATCAAGGCGGCACTCGAAGCCTCATGGCAATGCTGGAAGTATCTAAAATCCTCCGTTGGGTGGAACGCCATCTGCCAGCAATATCGGCAGTGTTCATCCCCGGAGTCCACAACTGGGAAGCGTATTTCCTCAGTCATCCGGACGTTCACGCCGGAGAGTGGAGTCTTCATCCGGAAGTCTTTCAACTCCTAGTGGACAAGTGGGGCCTACCAGATGTAGACCTGATGGCATCTCGACACAATCACAAGGTTCCGGTTTTGGATAAAGGACAAGAAATCCTCAAGCAGCGTTCGTGGATGCACTGGCAATACCATGGAACTTTCGGCTGCCATACATGTTCCCTCCCGTGTCACTTCTGCCCAGGGTACTACGGAAGTTCAAGCAAAAAAAGAGGAATACTACTTCTAGTCGCTCCAGCGTGGCCTAGACGTCATTGATTCTCGATAGAGCGTCCTCTTCTACTTCCTCAATGCCCAGACCTCCTCGTTCAAGGCCCTTGTGTCTATCCGGACCTGGCCAAACTGGCTTTGACTGCGTGGCTCTTGAAGCTTCACTCCTGAGGGCCAAAGGATTCTCTTAGGCGGTTATCCAAACTATGTTGAAGCCCGCAAACCGGCTTCTGCTCGGATTTATTACAGGGTCTGGAACTGTTACTTTACATGGTTTGCTGCTAAGAATTATGATGCCTATTCATTCAGAACTTCTGAGCTTTTGGCTTTTCTACACTTAAGGTCGTATTTTTACTGGCTATTGCCTCTGCTAGGAAGGTGTCGGACTTACGTGCCTTGTCCTGTCGTCCACCCTTTCTGATTTTTTACCGTGACCGGGCAGTTCTTCGAACTCGCCCTGGTTATCTACCTAAGGTGGTATCATTTCATTCTAATCAAGAGATTGTGGTTCCGGCCTTTATCTCTGGTTTGTCCTCCAAAGAGCGGTCTTTATATGTGGTACAGGCTCTCCGTGTTTACGTAGAGAGGGCTGCCTCCCTCAGGAGGTCTGATACCCTTTTTGTACTCTTTGGTTTTCACAAACGTGGCTGGCCTGCGAATAAGCACACCTTGGCCGGATGGATTAGAATGGTGATTGCACAAGCCTATGCACAGGCTGGTCTTCCAGCTCCTACTGCTGTCAAAGCCCATTCTACCCGGTCTGTTGGACCTTCTTGGGCGGCCTGCCGAGGTGCCTCCGCTGAACAATTGTGCAAGGCGGCTACGTGGTCCTCAGTGAACACGTTCATTAGGTTCTATGCCTTTGATACTTCCGCCTCCCAGGATGCTTCCTTTGGACGCCGGGTTCATATGCCCGCTACGGTGCGTCCCCTCCCATGAGGATCTGCTTTAGGACATCCCCGATGTATTCCCTGTAGAATCCCAGTGTACCCCGCTGCAGAAAAGGAGATTTATGGTAGACTTACCATGGTTAAATCTCTTTCTGCAAAGTACACTGGATTCCACAGGACGCCCACCCTGACGCACTTAGCTTCTTTGGATTTGTATGGCATTAGCCGCTAGTCCCTTCTCCTGTCGTGAGAATGTGGTTCTATGTGACTAACATCTACCGTCTCTTTTACCTGCTACTGCATTGGACTGGTTAACGAAACTGTACTCCAGTGCCTGGAGGCGGGGATGTAGAGGCTGTGCAATGCATCCTGCGAACAGTCAAAGCTTTAGCCTGTTGGTGCCTCGGATCAAGATCCAACTCTACACACCGATGTATTCCCTGTGGAATCCAGTGTACCTTGCTGAAATAGAGTTGTCCATTGTAAGTCTACCATAAATCTCCTTATTTGTTTAATTAAAATAAATTAAAAACACTATGTATGGGGCGTGGCCAAGCGGGCTGTGGAAGAAGACGTGCCGCCGCTGTGCTCTGGAGCTTGACTCCCTTCAACACCCTGGGAGTGGAGACACAGCGGTCCTCAGCACCCTGCCCGCATTTCATTCAGGCCAGACAGGTTCAGGACGCCCGGTGGTGGTCGCGCGGGGCCGGATGACGCTGCCATCGGCTCCCGCGAGATGCGGCTTACCCAGCCGGCAGAAGCCGTGGCCTGGATTTTGGAGCTCGGTGCCGGGCCTATCATCGCGTGCGCTGGCCGGCGCAAGGCGGCGTACAGTGACGCTCCGGGACCCGCAGGGGCCCCCAAAAGCCGATCACTCCCGGCAGGTAGAGGGGTTCTCGGCTGCCGGTTAGTTATACAGTCTTTCTCCACTGCTGCAGATTCAGCCTGCTGGGGAGATTGCTGGATGGGGAAGAGGTGGATAGGGGCTCCTGCATATCACCCTAACCTCTGGCAGATGTTGGCAGGCCAGACTGTCTGAGGTCTCAAGTTTGGGAGAAGCACCTTTCCACTGTTTGTTTACCAAGATTCATTAGCTTCCACAGCAGTGCTGATTATGGATAAATACATGGCCAGACAGGCCAGAGGCACAAAGGGGGCCAGACGGGTAAGGGTCATGGAAATGACATGGGACTAGACTGGGTGACGCTGCTGGAGAACTTGTCTCTGATGCTGTATCTAATGCCGTCGCTGGTTCTCTCACCTCTAAAGAATTGACTGCCCTCCTGGCATCACTTTTAGACCAAAAATTAGCACCGCTTAAGGATTCTATTGACTCTGCACTCACACAGCTCACGAAACACGATCAATGTCTTTCTGAAGAGGAGCAACGTATATCCGACTTAGAAGACGAGCTTACTACGGCTAAAGCCACTATTTCTGATCATGAGAAATTGGTGTTATCCATGGCGGACAAGCTAGAAGATTTGGAGAACAGGAATCGTAGAAATAATATCCGTATTATTGGGCTTCCTGAATCCGTCAAGTATTCAGACCTGATGTCTTTGGTTTCTGAATGGCTGCCACAAGAATTGGGCTGTGTTTCTGCTGGCTCATCTTTACTGGTAGAAAGGGTGCATCGTGTGGGCCCTGACAGACCGGCTACCAGGGATTGCCCTCGCTCTGTAATACTACGGATCTTAATTTATGCTGAGAAAGTGAGGCTGCTGGAGGCTTATCGTAAGCATGCTGATCTCCGTTACCAAGGTGCAAGACTCTTACTATTCCAGGATTTTTCATATTTGGTGGATATGAAGCGACGTGAATATGCTCCGACCTGCAAGAAATTATTTGATTTGGGATGCCGTTTCTCATTATTATATCCTGCAAAACTTCGTGTTTTTCATAATGGCAAACCCCATTTCTTTGACTCACCACAGGCGGCAAAGAACTTTGTGGACTCCTTCTCCTCAGGTTCCTCGACACATAGATCAGACGAGGATTGACGATGAGTAGTAATGTTTGTTTTGACATCCTATTGCCTTTTTCATATTCAGGTCTTCAGGTTTTACTGCCTGTCTCCTGACCTCCGCTATTTATGTCTGCATGTTTGATATACAGTGGTTAACTAGGAGCTGTAATTACACCTTCTTCATGTTTTATTTTTTATTTTTATTACTACTGTTTTCACCGTCTCAGTGGTCCCGCACGAGTATGTTATTTCATTCTTGCCATGGTTGGATTGCCAATGTTATGTCATTTCATGCTGTGTTCTCCCCCCCCCCCCCATCCCCTCCCCTCTGGTCTTACTGCGCCTGTTTTAGACATTGGCAATCGGATAGATTGCCCTCCTGGGTTCAGAAAAGTTATACGTTGTTTAAGAAATTGATTATTTGGTTTATTGGTTTAGATATGGTGTTTCTACACAGGTTTGGCACGACACTCTAGGTACTCACACTATTGTCCCCGCCTGCTTGCTGGGACGGGCTGGACATATCTATTTTTTACATTCATGATTAATTTGTGGCCTAGAGTGGGTATCGGATAATATGTCTGTTCATACAGATAGCTCCATTAGGATTCAATCCTCCTTGAAGTTTGTTACTTGGAATGTGGAGGGCTTAAACTCCCCCATTAAGAGACGAAAAGTATTATCACATTTAAAATAAGAATTTACTTACCGATAATTCTATTTCTCATAGTCCGTAGTGGATGCTGGGGACTCCGAAAGGACCATGGGGATAGCGGCTCCGCAGGAGACTGGGCACAAAGTAAAAGCTTTAGGACTAGCTGGTGTGCACTGGCTCCTCCCCCTATGACCCTCCTCCAAGCCTCAGTTAGGATACTGTGCCCGGACGAGCGTACACAATAAGGAAGGATTTTGAATCCCGGGTAAGACTCATACCAGCCACACCAATCACACCGTACAACTTGTGATCTGAACCCAGTTAACAGCATGATAACAGAAGGAGCCTCTGAAAAGATGGCTCACAACAACAATAACCCGATTTTTGTAACAATAACTATGTACAAGTAATGCAGACAATCCGCACTTGGGATGGGCGCCCAGCATCCACTACGGACTATGAGAAATAGAATTATCGGTAAGTAAATTCTTATTTTCTCTAACGTCCTAGTGGATGCTGGGGACTCCGAAAGGACCATGGGGATTATACCAAAGCTCCCAAACGGGCGGGAGAGTGCGGATGACTCTGCAGCACCGAATGAGAGAACTCCAGGTCCTCCTCAGCCAGGGTATCAAATTTGTAGAATTTAGCAAACGTGTTTGCCCCTGACCAAGTAGCTGCTCGGCAAAGTTGTAAAGCCGAGACCCCTCGGGCAGCCGCCCAAGATGAGCCCACTTTCCGTGTGGAATGGGCTTTTACAGATTTTGGCTGTGGCAGGCCTACCACAGAATGTGCAAGCTGAATTGTACTACAAATCCAACGAGCAATCGTCTGCTTAGAAGCAGGAGCACCCAGCTTGTTGGGTGCATACAGGATAAACAGCGAATCAGATTTCCTGACTCCAGCCGTCCTGGAAACATATATTTTCAGGGCCCTGACTACGTCCAGCAACTTGGAATCCTCCAAGTCCCTAGTAGCCGCAGGCACCACAATAGGCTGGTTTAAGTGAAATGCTGAAACCACCTTAGGGAGAAATTGAGGACGAGTCCTCAATTCTGCCCTGTCCGTATGAAAAATTAGGTAAGGGCTTTTATAGGATAAAGCCGCCAATTCTGAGACACGCCTGGCTGAAGCCAGGGCTAACAGCTTTACCACTTTCCATGTGAGATATTTTAAGTCCACAGTGGTGAGTGGTTCAAACCAATGTGATTTTAGGAATCCCAAAACTACATTGAGATCCCAAGGTGCCACTGGAGGCACAAAAGGAGGCTGTATATGCAGTACTCCCTTGACAAACATCTGAACTTCAGGAACAGAAGCCAGTTCTTTTTGGAAGAATATTGACAGGGCCGAAATTTGAACCTTAATGGACCCTAATTTGAGGCCCATAGACAGTCCTGTTTGCAGGAAATGCAGGAAACGACCCAGTTGAAATTCCTCTGTAGGGGCCTTCCTGGCCTCGCACCACGCAACATATTTACGCCAAATACGGTGATAATGTTGTATGGTTACATCCTTCCTGGCTTTGATCAGGGTAGGGATGACTTCATCCGGAATGCCTTTTTCCTTCAGGATCCGGCGTTCAACCGCCATGCCGTCAAACGCAGCCGCGGTAAGTCTTGGAACAGACATGGTCCCTGCTGGAGCAGGTCCTTTCTTAGAGGTAGAGGCCACGGGTCTTCCATGAGCATCTCTTGAATTTCCGGGTACCAAGTCCTTCTTGGCCAATCCGGAGCCACGAGTATAGTCTTTACTCCTCTCCTTCTTATGATTCTCAGTACTTTTGGTATGAGAGGAAGAGGAGGGAACACATACACTGACTGGTACACCCACGGTGTTACCAGAGCGTCCACAGCTATTGCCTGAGGGTCCCTTGACCTGGCGCAATATCTGTCCAGTTTTTTGTTGAGGCGGGACGCCATCATGTCCACCTTTGGTTTTTCCCAACGGTTCACAATCATGTGGAAGACTTCTGGGTGAAGTCCCCACTCCCCCGGGTGAAGATCGTGTCTGCTGAGGAAGTCTGCTTCCCAGTTGTCCACTCTCGGAATGAACACTGCTGACAGTGCTATCACATGATTCTCCGCCCAGCGAAGAATCCTTGCCACTTCCATCATTGCCCTCCTGCTTCTTGTGCCGCCCTGTCTGTTTACGTGGGCGACTGCCGTGATGTTGTCCGACTGGATCAACACCGGCTGACTCTGAAGCAGAGGTCTTGCCTGACTTAGGGCATTGTAAATGGCCCTTAGTTCCAGGATATTTATGTGAAGTGACGTTTCCATGCTTGACCACAAGCCCTGGAAATTTCTTCCCTGTGTGACTGCTCCCCAGCCTCTCAGGCTGGCATCCGTGGTCACCAGGACCCAATCCTGAATGCCGAATCTGCGGCCCTCTAGGAGATGAGCACTCTGTAACCACCACAGGAGAGACACCCTTGTCCTTGGAGACAGGGTTATCCGCTGATGCATTTGAAGATGCGATCCGGACCATTTGTCCAGCAGATCCCACTGAAAAGTTCTTGCGTGGAATCTGCCGAATGGAATCGCTTCGTAAGAAGCCACCATCTTTCCCAGGACCCTTGTGCATTGATGTACTGACACTTGGCCTGGTCTTAGGAGGTTCCTGACTAGGTCGGATAACTCCTTGGCTTTCTCCTCCGGGAGAAACACCTTTTTCTGTACTGTGTCCAGAATCATCCCTAGGAACAGCAGACGTGTCGTCGGAATCAGCTGCGATTTTGGAATATTTAGAATCCATCCGTGCTGTCGTAGTACTACTTGAGATAGTGCTACTCCGACCTCTAACTGTTCTCTGGACCTTGCCCTTATCAGGAGATCGTCCAAGTAAGGGATAATTAAGACGCCTTTTCTTCGAAGAAGAATCATCATTTCGGCCATTACCTTGGTAAAGACCCGGGGTGCCGTGGACAATCCAAACGGCAGCGTCTGAAACTGATAGTGACAGTTCTGTACCACAAACCTGAGGTACCCTTGGTGAGAAGGGCAAATTGGGACATGGAGGTAAGCATCCTTGATGTCCAGAGACACCATATAGTCCCCTTCTTCCAGGTTCGCTATCACTGCTCTGAGTGACTCCATCTTGAACTTGAACCTTTTTATGTAAGTGTTCAAGGATTTCAGATTTAAAATGGGTCTCACCGAGCCGTCCGGCTTCGGTACCACAAACAGCGTGGAATAATACCCCTTTCCCTGTTGTAGGAGGGGTACCTTGATTATCACCTGCTGGGAATACAGCTTGTGAATGGCTTCCAATACCGCCTCCCTGTCGGGGGGAGACGTTGGTAAAGCAGACTTCAGGAACCGTCGAGGGGGAGACGTCTCGAATTCCAATTTGTACCCCTGAGATACTACCTGCAGGATCCAGGGGTCCACTTGCGAGTGAGCCCACTGCGCGCTGAAATTCTTGAGACGGGCCCCCACCGTGCCTGAGTCCGCTTGTAAGGCCCCAGCGTCATGCTGAGGACTTGGCAGAAGCGGGGGAGGGCTTCTGTTCGTGGGAAGAGGCTGTTTGCTGCAGTCTTTTTCCCCTTCCTCTGCCCCGGGGCAGATATGAGTGGCCTTTTGCCCGCTTGCCCTTATGGGGACGAAAGGACTGAGCCTGAAAAGACGGTATCTTTTTCTGCTGCGAGGTGACTTGGGGTAAAAAGGTGGATTTTCCAGCCGTTGCCGTGGCCACCAGGTCCGATAGACCGACCCCAAATAACTCCTCCCCTTTATACGGCAATACTTCCATATGCCGTTTGGAATCCGCATCCCCTGACCACTGTCGCGTCCATAATCCTCTTCTGGCAGAAATGGACATCGCACTTACTCTTGATGCCAGAGTGCAAATATCCCTCTGTGCATCTCGCATATATAGAAATGCATCCTTTAAATGCTCTATAGTCAATAATATATTGTCCCTGTCCAGGGTATCAATATTTTCAGTCAGGGAATCCGACCAAGCCACCCCAGCACTGCACATCCAGGCTGAGGCGATTGCTGGTCGCAGTATAATACCAGTATGTGTGTATATACTTTTAAGGATATTTTCCAGCTTCCTATCAGCTGGTTCCTTGAGGGCGGCCGTATCAGGAGACGGTAACTAGAGATGAGCGGGTTCGGTTTCTCTGAATCCGAACCCGCACGAACTTCATGTTTTTTTTCACGGGTCCGAGCAGACTCTGATCCTCCCGCCTTGCTCGGTTAACCCGAGCGCGCCCGAACGTCATCATGACGCTGTCGGATTCTCGCGAGACTCGGATTCTATATAAGGAGCCGCGCGTCGCCGCCATTTTCACACGTGCATTGAGATTGATAGGGAGAGGACGTGGCTGGCGTCCTCTCCATTTAGATTAGGGTTGAGAGAGAGAGAGAGAGATTGACCTGAGGCTGTGATACTGTAGAAGAGAGTGCAGAGTTTAGTGACTGACGACCACAGTGACCACCAGACAGTGCAGTTGTTTGTTTTATTTAATATATCCGTTCTCTGCCTGAAAAAAACGATACACACAGTGACTCAGTCACATACCATATCTGTGTGCACTGCTCAGCCCAGTGTGCTGCATCAATGTATATATATATCTGACTGTGCTCAGCTCACACAGCTTATAATTGTGGGGGAGACTGGGGAGCACTGCAGTGCCAGTTATAGGTTATAGCAGGAGCCAGGAGTACATAATATTATATTAAAATTAAACAGTGCACACTTTTGCTGCAGGAGTGCCACTGCCAGTGTGACTAGTGACCAGTGACCTGACCACCAGTATATATAATATTAGTAGTATACTATCTCTTTATCAACCAGTCTATATTAGCAGCAGACACAGTACAGTGCGGTAGTTCACGGCTGTGGCTACCTCTGTGTCGGCACTCGGCAGCCCGTCCATAATTGTATATACCACCTAACCGTGGTTTTTTTTTCTTTCTTTATAGTCATACTAGTTACGAGTATACTATCTCTTTATCAACCAGTCTATATTAGCAGCAGACACAGTACAGTGCGGTAGTTCACGGCTGTGGCTACCTCTGTGTCGGCACTCGGCAGCCCGTCCATAATTGTATATACCACCTAACCGTGGTTTTTTTTTCTTTCTTTATACATACATACTAGTTACGAGTATACTATCTCTTTATCAACCAGTCTATATTAGCAGCAGACACAGTACAGTGCGGTAGTTCACGGCTGTGGCTACCTCTGTGTCGGCACTCGGCAGCCCGTCCATAATTGTATATACCACCTAACCGTGGTTTTTTTTTCTTTCTTTATACATACATACTAGTTACGAGTATACTATCTCTTTATCAACCAGTCTATATATTAGCAGCAGACACAGTACAGTGCGGTAGTTCACGGCTGTGGCTACCTCTGTGTCGGCACTCGGCAGCCCGTCCATAATTGTATATACCACCTAACCGTGGTTTTTTTTTCTTTCTTTATACATACATACTAGTTACGAGTATACTATCTCTTTATCAACCAGTCTATATATTAGCAGCAGACACAGTACAGTGCGGTAGTTCACGGCTGTGGCTACCTCTGTGTCGGCACTCGGCAGCCCGTCCATAATTGTATATACCACCTAACCGTGGTTTTTTTTTCTTTCTTTATACATACATTCTAGTTACGAGTATACTATCTCTTTATCAACCAGTCTATATTAGCAGCAGACACAGTACAGTGCGGTAGTTCACGGCTGTGGCTACCTCTGTGTCGGCACTCGGCAGCCCGTCCATAATTGTATAGACCACCTAACCGTGGTTTTTTTTTCTTTCTTTATACATACATACTAGTTACGAGTATACTATCTCTTTATCAACCAGTCTATATATTAGCAGCAGACACAGTACAGTGCGGTAGTTCACGGCTGTGGCTACCTCTGTGTCGGCACTCGGCAGCCCGTCCATAATTGTATATACCACCTAACCGTGGTTTTTTTTTCTTTCTTTATAGTCATACTAGTTACGAGTATACTATCTCTTTATCAACCAGTCTATATTAGCAGCAGACACAGTACAGTGCGGTAGTTCACGGCTGTGGCTACCTCTGTGTCGGCACTCGGCAGCCCGTCCATAATTGTATATACCACCTAACCGTGGTTTTTTTTTCTTTCTTTATACATACATACTAGTTACGAGTATACTATCTCTTTATCAACCAGTCTATATTAGCAGCAGACACAGTACAGTGCGGTAGTTCACGGCTGTGGCTACCTCTGTGTCGGCACTCGGCAGCCCGTCCATAATTGTATATACCACCTAACCGTGTTTTTTTTTTCTTTCTTTATACATACATACTAGTTACGAGTATACTATCTCTTTATCAACCAGTCTATATATTAGCAGCAGACACAGTACAGTGCGGTAGTTCACGGCTGTGGCTACCTCTGTGTCTGCACTCGGCAGGCAGTCCGTCCATAATTGTATACCACCTAACCGTGGTTTTTTTTTCTTTCTTCTTTATACATACATAGTTACATAGACATCTCTTTATCAACCAGTCTATATTAGCAGCAGACACAGTACAGTACGGTAGTTCACGGCTGTGGCTACCTCTGTGTCTGCACTCGGCAGGCAGTCCATAATTGTATACTAGTATCCATCTCCATTGTTTACCTGAGGTGCCTTTTAGTTGTGCCTATTAAAATATGGAGAACAAAAATGTTGAGGTTCCAAAATTAGGGAAAGATCAAGATCCACTTCCACCTCGTGCTGAAGCTGCTGCCACTAGTCATGGCCGAGACGATGAAATGCCAGCAACGTCGTCTGCCAAGGCCGATGCCCAATGTCATAGTACAGAGCATGTCAAATCCAAAACACCAAATATCAGAAAAAAAAGGACTCCAAAACCTAAAATAAAATTGTTGGAGGAGAAGCGTAAACTTGCCAATATGCCATTTACGACACGGAGTGGCAAGGAACGGCTGAGGCCCTGGCCTATGTTCATGGCTAGTGGTTCAGCTTCACATGAGGATGGAAGCACTCAGCCTCTCGCTAGAAAAATGAAAAGACTCAAGCTGGCAAAAGCAGCACAGCAAAGAACTGTGCATTCTTCGAAATCCCAAATCCACAAGGAGAGTCCAATTGTGTCGGTTGCGATGCCTGACCTTCCCAACACTGGACGTGAAGAGCATGCGCCTTCCACCATTTGCACGCCCCCTGCAAGTGCTGGAAGGAGCACCCGCAGTCCAGTTCCTGATAGTCAGATTGAAGATGTCAGTGTTGAAGTACACCAGGATGAGGAGGATATGGGTGTTGCTGGCGCTGGGGAGGAAATTGACCAGGAGGATTCTGATGGTGAGGTGGTTTGTTTAAGTCAGGCACCCGGGGAGACACCTGTTGTCCGTGGGAGGAATATGGCCGTTGACATGCCAGGTGAAAATACCAAAAAAATCAGCTCTTCGGTGTGGAGGTATTTCACCAGAAATGCGGACAACAGGTGTCAAGCCGTGTGTTCCCTTTGTCAAGCTGTAATAAGTAGGGGTAAGGACGTTAACCACCTCGGAACATCCTCCCTTATACGTCACCTGCAGCGCATTCATAATAAGTCAGTGACAAGTTCAAAAACTTTGGGTGACAGCGGAAGCAGTCCACTGACCAGTAAATCCCTTCCTCTTGTAACCAAGCTCACGCAAACCACCCCACCAACTCCCTCAGTGTCAATTTCCTCCTTCCCCAGGAATGCCAATAGTCCTGCAGGCCATGTCACTGGCAATTCTGACGAGTCCTCTCCTGCCTGGGATTCCTCCGATGCATCCTTGCGTGTAACGCCTACTGCTGCTGGCGCTGCTGTTGTTGCTGCTGGGAGTCGATGGTCATCCCAGAGGGGAAGTCGTAAGCCCACTTGTACTACTTCCAGTAAGCAATTGACTGTTCAACAGTCCTTTGCGAGGAAGATGAAATATCACAGCAGTCATCCTGCTGCAAAGCGGATAACTGAGGCCTTGACAACTATGTTGGTGTTAGACGTGCGTCCGGTATCCGCCGTTAGTTCACAGGGAACTAGACAATTTATTGAGGCAGTGTGCCCCCGTTACCAAATACCATCTAGGTTCCACTTCTCTAGGCAGGCGATACCGAGAATGTACACGGACGTCAGAAAAAGACTCACCAGTGTCCTAAAAAATGCAGTTGTACCCAATGTCCACTTAACCACGGACATGTGGACAAGTGGAGCAGGGCAGGGTCAGGACTATATGACTGTGACAGCCCACTGGGTAGATGTATGGACTCCCGCCGCAAGAACAGCAGCGGCGGCACCAGTAGCAGCATCTCGCAAACGCCAACTCTTTCCTAGGCAGGCTACGCTTTGTATCACCGCTTTCCAGAATACGCACACAGCTGAAAACCTCTTACGGCAACTGAGGAAGATCATCGCGGAATGGCTTACCCCAATTGGACTCTCCTGTGGATTTGTGGCATCGGACAACGCCAGCAATATTGTGTGTGCATTAAATATGGGCAAATTCCAGCACGTCCCATGTTTTGCACATACCTTGAATTTGGTGGTGCAGAATTTTTTAAAAAACGACAGGGGCGTGCAAGAGATGCTGTCGGTGGCCAGAAGAATTGCGGGACACTTTCGGCGTACAGGCACCACGTACAGAAGACTGGAGCACCACCAAAAACTACTGAACCTGCCCTGCCATCATCTGAAGCAAGAAGTGGTAACGAGGTGGAATTCAACCCTCTATATGCTTCAGAGGTTGGAGGAGCAGCAAAAGGCCATTCAAGCCTATACAATTGAGCACGATATAGTAGGTGGAATGCACCTGTCTCAGGCGCAGTGGAGAATGATTTCAACGTTGTGCAAGGTTCTGATGCCCTTTGAACTTGCCACACGTGAAGTCAGTTCAGACACTGCCAGCCTGAGTCAGGTCATTCCCCTCATCAGGCTTTTGCAGAAGAAGCTGGAGACATTGAAGGAGGAGCTAACACGGAGCGATTCCGCTAGGCATGTGGGACTTGTGGATGGAGCCCTTAATTCGCTTAACAAGGATTCACGGGTGGTCAATCTGTTGAAATCAGAGCACTACATTTTGGCCACCGTGCTCGATCCTAGATTTAAAGCCTACCTTGGATCTCTCTTTCCGGCAGACACAAGTCTGCTGGGGTTGAAAGACCTGCTGGTGACAAAATTATCAAGTCAAGCGGAACGCGACCTGTCAACATCTCCTCCTTCACATTCTCCCGCAACTGGGGGTGCGAGGAAAAGGCTCAGAATTCCGAGCCCACCCGCTGGCGGTGATGCAGGGCAGTCTGGAGCGACTGCTGATGCTGACATCTGGTCCGGACTGAAGGACCTGACAACGATTACGGACATGTCGTCTACTGTCACTGCATATGATTCTCTCAACATTGATAGAATGGTGGAGGATTATATGAGTGACCGCATCCAAGTAGGCACGTCACACAGTCCGTACTTATACTGGCAGGAAAAAGAGGCAATTTGGAGGCCCTTGCACAAACTGGCTTTATTCTACCTAAGTTGCCCTCCCACAAGTGTGTACTCCGAAAGAGTGTTTAGTGCCGCCGCTCACCTTGTCAGCAATCGGCGTACGAGGTTACATCCAGAAAATGTGGAGAAGATGATGTTCATTAAAATGAATTATAATCAATTCCTCCGCGGAGACATTGACCAGCAGCAATTGCCTCCACAAAGTACACAGGGAGCTGAGATGGTGGATTCCAGTGGGGACGAATTGATAATCTGTGAGGAGGGGGATGTACACGGTGATATATCGGAGGATGATGATGAGGTGGACATCTTGCCTCTGTAGAGCCAGTTTGTGCAAGGAGAGATTAATTGCTTCTTTTTTGGGGGGGGTCCAAACCAACCCGTCATATCCGTCACAGTCGTGTGGCAGACCCTGTCACTGAAATGATGGGTTGGTTAAAGTGTGCATGTCCTGTTTTGTTTATACAACATAAGGGTGGGTGGGAGGGCCCAAGGACAATTCCATCTTGCACCTCTTTTTTCTTTTCTTTTTCTTTGCATCATGTGCTGATTGGGGAGGGTTTTTTGGAAGGGACATCCTGCGTGACACTGCAGTGCCACTCCTAAATGGGCCCGGTGTTTGTGTCGGCCACTAGGGTCGCTAATCTTACACAGTCAGCTACCTCATTGCGCCTCTTTTTTTCTTTGCGTCATGTGCTGTTTGGGGAGGGTTTTTTGGAAGGGACATCCTGCGTGACACTGCAGTGCCACTCCTAGATGGGCCCGGTGTTTGTGTCGGCCACTAGGGTCGCTAATCTTACTCACACAGCTACCTCATTGCGCCTCTTTTTTTCTTTGCGTCATGTGCTGTTTGGGGAGGGTTTTTTGGAAGGGACATCCTGCGTGACACTGCAGTGCCACTCCTAGATGGGCCCGGTGTTTGTGTCGGCCACTAGGGTCGCTAATCTTACTCACACAGCTACCTCATTGCGCCTCTTTTTTTCTTTGCGTCATGTGCTGTTTGGGGAGGGTTTTTTGGAAGGGACATCCTGCGTGACACTGCAGTGCCACTCCTAGATGGGCCCGGTGTTTGTGTCGGCCACTAGGGTCGCTAATCTTACTCACACAGCTACCTCATTGCGCCTCTTTTTTTCTTTGCGTCATGTGCTGTTTGGGGAGGGTTTTTTGGAAGGGACATCCTGCGTGACACTGCAGTGCCACTCCTAGATGGGCCCGGTGTTTGTGTCGGCCACTAGGGTCGCTTATCTTACTCACACAGCGACCTCGGTGCAAATTTTAGGACTAAAAATAATATTGTGAGGTGTGAGGTATTCAGAATAGACTGAAAATGAGTGTAAATTATGGTTTTTGAGGTTAATAATACTTTGGGATCAAAATGACCCCCAAATTCTATGATTTAAGCTGTTTTTTAGTGTTTTTTGAAAAAAAACACCCGAATCCAAAACACACACGAATCCGACAAAAAAAATTCGGTGAGGTTTTGCCAAAACGCGTTCGAACCCAAAACACGGCCGCGGAACCGAACCCAAAACCAAAACACAAAACCCGAAAAATTTCAGGCGCTCATCTCTAACGGTAACGCCACTTGTTTTGATAAGCGTGTGAGCGCCTTATCTACGCTAGGGGGTGTTTCCCAACGCGCCCTAACCTCTGGCGGGAAAGGGTATAATGCCAATAATTTTTTAGAAATTAGCAGTTTTTTATCGGGGGAAACCCACGCTTCATCACACACCTCATTTAATTCATCTGATTCAGGAAAAACTACGGGTAGTTTTTTCACACCCCACATAATACCCTTTTTTGTGGTACTTGTAGTATCAGAAATGTTCAAAACCTCCTTCATTGCCGTGATCATGTAACGTGTGGCCCTACTGGAAAATACGTTTGTTTCCTCACCGTCGACACTGGAGTCAGTGTCCGTGTCAGTGTCTGTATCGACCTGAGGTAACGGGCGTTTTATAGCCCCTGACGGTGTTTGAGACGCCTGTACAGGTATTAACTGATTTGCCGGCTGTCTCATGTCGTCAACAGTCTTTTGTAAAGTGCCGACACTATCACGTAATTCTTTCCATAAGACCATCCAGTCAGGTGTCGACTACCTAGGGGGTGACATCACTAACACAGGCAATTGCTCCGCCTCCACACCATTTTCCTCCTCATACATGTCGACACAGCGTACCGACACACAGCGCACACACACAGGGAATGCTCTGACAGAGGACAGGACCCCACTAGCCCTTTGGGGAGACAGAGGGAGAGTTTGCCAGCACACACCAGAGCGCTATATATATACAGGGATAACCTTATATAAGTGTTTTTCCCTAATATAGCTGCTGTATATATTAATATGCCAATTTAGTGCCCCCCCTCTCTTGTTTTACCCTGTTTCTGTAGTGCAGGACTGCAGGGGAGAGTCAGGGAGCCTTCCTCCAACGGAGCTGTGAGGAAAAAATGGCGCTTGTGTGCTGAGGAGATAGGCTCCGCCCCTTTTCCGGCGCCCTTTCTCCCGCTTTTTTGTGGAAAACTGGCAGGGGTTAAATACATCCATATAGCCCAGGAGCTATATGTGATGTATTTTTAGCCATTTAAGGTATTTTCATTGCGTCCCAGGGCGCCCCCCCCCAGCGCCCTGCACCCTCAGTGACCGGAGTGTGAAGTGTGCTGAGAGCAATGGCGCACAGCTGCGGTGCTGTGCTCTACCTTATTGAAGACAGGACGTCTTCTGCCGCCGATTTTCCGGACCTCTTCACTCTTCTGGCTCTGTAAGGGGGCCGGCGGCGCGGCTCCGGGACCCATCCATGGCTGGGCCTGTGATCGTCCCTCTGGAGCTAATGTCCAGTAGCCTAAGAAGCCCAATCCACTCTGCACGCAGGTGAGTTCGCTTCTTCTCCCCTTAGTCCCTCGATGCAGTGAGCCTGTTGCCAGCAGGTCTCACTGAAAATAAAAAAACCTATTTAAACTTTTACTCTAAGCAGCTCAGGAGAGCCACCTAGATTGCACCCTTCTCGTTCGGGCACAAAATCTTAACTGAGGCTTGGAGGAGGGTCATAGGGGGAGGAGCCAGTGCACACCAGCTAGTCCTAAAGCTTTTACTTTGTGCCCAGTCTCCTGCGGAGCCGCTATCCCCATGGTCCTTTCGGAGTCCCCAGCATCCACTAGGACGTTAGAGAAAATGCCTTAAGCCAGATGTTGCATTTTTGCAAGAGACCCATTGGGATGTAAAAGACCCTAATACTCTTAGGGTACCCTGGGTGGGAGAATTCAAGGCTGCCTCATTTACTGCAAAACGTAGGGGGGCTTTAATACTATTCAGGAAACACTTGCCATATACAATCACTGATACGTGGGCAGATCAAGATGGTCATTTCCTTTTTATTAAGTTGTCGCTTCTAGACTCTCTGTATACATTGCCGGCACTTTACGCGCCGACGGGCACGACTAATCCTTTTTTTGCTGCTATATACTCCAAATTACAAGACTAGGCGGAGGGAGAATTGCTAATAGGTGGTGATTTAACTGTGTTCTCTCCAGGGGACTGGATCGGTCCTCTGGTCAGGGGGTGGAGGGAGAGGTCTCCTCGTTATCCTTTTTAAGAGATTCTTTACAGTTGTGTGAACCATGGAGATGCCAACAACCAATTTCGCAGGAATATACTTTTTACTCTCACCCTCACCATACTTCCTCCCGTATTGATTTTTGGTTGCTTTCTAATACACTTTATCATAGGGTGGTAGATACAGGTAAAGGCCCCATTGCTCTTTCCGACCATGCCCCGGTCTGGGTGACCCTGTCTATTAAAGATCCCCTGCGTACTTCTTACAATTGGAGGTTCCCGGCCTACCTTGCCAAATCCGCTGAGTTTCGTAATCATTTGTTTACTGCTTTTCGTAATTATGAACAAGATAATGCGGGTCACTTGGATAATATCAGTTGTTTTGGGCCGCGGCGAAGCCTGTGGTTAGAGGTCAGGTGATGGAATATGTGGCCAGGAAACGGAGAAGGCTCTCAAAAATTATTGAGGACCATAGTAAGTTGTTGACAACGGCTTACGATGCTATGTTACAGTCAGACTCCGCAAATTCTCGCCAAAGTTATTTAGATGCTAAACACTCTTATGATACATTATGTACTGAATGGGCTCAATTTACTCACGATGTTCAACGGAGTAAATATTATTATGGGTGCAATAAATCAGGGAGACTGCTTGCCAACCTGGTGCGTTCATGTAACGCCCCCTTCCCGTATTTTGCAAATAGACCCTCAGCATGGATCTGCGATCACTGATCCATCGGAGATATCTAACCATTTTAGGGATTATTACCGGCTGTTATATGCCTCTCCACCAATTCTCCATGCGAAGGTGATCAATTCCTTTCTAGGGCAGGATTGCCTGTACTTACAGAGGAGGAAAGGGATTTCCTGACTGCGCCTGTAACTGACGTGTGTTTTGCAGGGAGAGTACGTGGCAGGGTTTTACATTGGGCACTTCAGAGATTAAAGTGTCAGCCTTTGCTGACGACTTGCTTCTATATTTTAGTAATCCACGACAGGCCCTCCCCTCCTTGCAGCGTATTTTGGCAGATTTTCAATCGATATCTGGTTTCACTATTAAGTTTTCAAAAACAGAGCCTCTGGCGTTACATGTCATGGCTAAATCTGGATGGGGTGACTCCTTCCCCTTTCGCTGGGCCCAAGATTATCTTTTGTATTTAGGTCTCCGTTTCCCAAGTGATCCTGCTGCTTTGTACAAGGTTAATTATACCCACTACGTCACTCAAATGCTGGCAGATTTTGAAAAATGGAGGCACCTGCCGTTATCCTATATTGGGAGGTGTCACTTGTTTAAAATGGTTTCTTTTCCTCTGTTTCTATATCCAATCCAGATGCTGCCGTTTTTATTGAATAAAACTGATATTACAATTAGCAATAGAGCCCTATCTAAATTTATTTGGGCGGGAAAATGCCCTTGCATTTCGCTTTTTAGACTACAGCAACCAGTATCCTTGGGTGGGATCAATCTGCCCAATGTGCAGGATTATGCGCTGGCTTCCAATTTGAGATATGCTCTGGATTGGATAGGTGAGGCCTCTGCCTTTGATAATTTGAACATAGAACGAGGCTTTCTTGTCCGGGGCTCTTTGACCTCCATTTTGCACACCTCCCCACTTTCTCTCCCTGCGGAGGTTAAGCGCAACCCATTGCTATGCTCTCCATGTATGGCTTGGCGCATAGTTCGTAAACTCTTAGGACTGTCCTTTACAAGTACGATATTTTCACCGTTTCTGCATAATACTGGTTTTCAACAGGGTAACCCTCCAGTGACTTTTAAGGTTTGGCATCTCCATGGACTCCGATTGGCATGTCATTTGATGGATGATACTCTCTCCACCACCCACACCCTGGAGAGACTCAAAGAGCTGTTTCCTGATGTCCAGATTCCCATGTTTGCGTATTTTCAGGCACGTAGCTTTGTAAATCGATTAGTATCTGAATTGCCCCACTCGAACCTTTCCCTGCTATTTGATATTCTCATAAAAACTCGATTGGGTACCCCATTTCCTACCTCCTTATTGTATGAACAGGTTAGAAAGAACATTGACCATACTACTTTATCGACTGGTATGGCTAGATGGCGTGACTTTTCCCCTGATCTCTCCTTGCAAACTATTGTTACCGCCTTGGCCAAATTGAATAAACAATTGCTCTCGTCCTCGCTTACTGAGAAATTCTCCATCAAGCTTACTACACTCCAAAACTAAGATTATTAACTGGTGTGGCTACAGACTCCAATTGCTTTAAATGCCGCTTACCAGACGCTGATATTCTTCATTGCCTTTGGTCTTGTCCTATGATTCAAACCTTTTGGACCGCTGTTCAAAATTATATTAACAATGTTCTTCACATCTCATTTACTGTAACGATGCCTTGGGCATTCTGGAACCATTACACTCAACCTGCGTCACCACACCATACTAAAGGCACAATGCTTTTGCTCGCCAAAGCAGCGGCAGTAACCAAAAAAACTATTTTGTCTCAATGGATACATTCTACCCCCATTGCTCTTTCTCTTATGCTACCCAGATTATGTTATGTTTATAGGATGGAGTGGATAGACTGTTCTTTAGATTTAGAATCTCGTACTCAGTCCTTTTTTGATATATGGCTACCTTATCTGCGCACACTGTCAACGGAAGAGAGGGATTTTCTCAGGGGTGTGGTGCATCTCACCTCTTGGTATAACTTATCTTTATTGGAGATGGGTTCCCCTCCTTTCTAAATGGAAATTCACTTAAGGAAATAGAATAGGTTTTAGACGTCTGAACCCGGGGCAGTTTGTTCGCTCCATCTTGCCGCATACTCATTTCTCTTACGTCCTAGAGGATGCTGGGGACTCCGTAAGGACCATGGGGTATAGACAGGCTCCGCAGGAGACATGGGCACTATAAAGAACTTTAGATGGGTGTGCACTGGCTTCTCCCTCTATGCCCCTCCTCCAGACCTCAGTTGGGTCCTGTGCCCAGAGGAGACTGGGTGCATTACAGGGAAGCTCTCCTGAGTTTCTCTGAAAAGAATTTTGTTAGGTTTTTTATTTTCAGGGAGCACTGCTGGCAACAGACTCCCTGCATCGTGGGACTGAGGGGAGAGAAGCAGACCTACTTAAGTGATAGGCTCTGCTTCTTAGGCTACTGGACACCATTAGCTCAAGAGGGTCGGAACGCAGGTCTCACCCTCGCTGTTCGTCCCGGAGCCGCGCCGCCGTCCCCCTCACAGAGCCGGAAGACAGAAGTCGGGTGAGTATCAGAAGAAAGAAGACATTGCTCCCACACACAGCAGGCACTGACGGGTGCAGGGCGCAGGGGGGGGCGCCCTGGGCAGCAATATTAAACCTCCTGGAACTGGCTAAAGTATATAGATATACTGGGGAGGCAGTATATAAGATAATCCCCAGCCAGGATTGCAAATTTGAGCGGGACCGAAGCCCGCCGCTGA
Organism: Pseudophryne corroboree; assembly: GCF_028390025.1. NCBI lineage: Eukaryota > Metazoa > Chordata > Amphibia > Anura > Myobatrachidae > Pseudophryne > Pseudophryne corroboree. Next base: position 267,689,185 of record NC_086453.1, on the reverse strand, counting down.
GGCAGCGGAGCTTGATCCTCCAGCACTAACCAACGCCATTTTCTCCACAGCACACTGCAGAGAAGCTGGCTCCCTAGACTTTCCCATGCTGAACACGGTGACAGAGGGCAAAAAAGAGGGGGGGGGGGCACATTAGTTTGGCGCAGTGAGTGTATATACATATATTGGTATAAAAGCGCTGTTTAACTGGGAATTCTGTTTCCAGAGTCAGGTGGCGCTGGTGTGTACTGGCATACTCTCTCTCTCTGTCTCTCCAAAGGGCCTTAGTGGGGAATTGTCTCCATATAAATATATCCCTGAGTGCATGGGGGTGTCAGTACGTGTGTGTGTCGGCATGTCTGAAGCGGAAGGCTCATCTAAGGAGGAGGTGGAGCAAATTATTGTGGTGTCGCCGTCGGCAACGCCGACACCGGATTGGTTGGACATGTGGAATGTTTTAAATGCAAATGTGTCTTTATTACATAAGAGATTGGACAAAGCAGAGTCCAGGGATAGAACAGGGAGTCAATCCATATCTTTGACTGTGTCACAGGGCCCTTCAGGGTCTCAGAAACGTCCCCTGTCCCAAGTAGCAGACACTGATACCGACACGGATTCTGACTCCAGTGTCGACTACGATGATGCGAGGTTACACCCAAGGGTGGCCAAAACTATTCATTACATGATTATTGCAATAAAGGATGTTTTACATATCACAGATGACCCCTCTGTCCCTGACACCAGGGAACACGTTTAAGGAAAAGAAACCTGAGGTAAACTTTCCCCCATCTCATGAGCTGAACGAGTTATTTGAAAAATCTTGGGAAACTCCAGACAAGAAACTGCAGATTCCCAAAAGAATTCTTATGGCGTATCCTTTCCCTGCGCAGGACAGGTTACGGTGGGAATCCTCGCCCAGAGTGGACAAGGCATTAACGCGCTTGTCAAAAAAGGTGGCGCTGCCGTCTCCAGACACAGCAGCCCTCAAGGATCCTGCTGATCGCAGACAGGAAACTACGGTACCTTTAAAATCAATTTATACACATACGGGTGCTTTGCTCAGACCGGCAATAGCATCGGCTTGGGTTTGTAGTGCGGTAGCAGCTTGGGCAGATACCTTGTCAGCTGACATTGATACCCTAGATAGGGATACCATTTTATTGACCTTAGGTCATATTAAAGACGCAGTCTTATATATGAGAGACGCTCAGAGAGACGTTGGGCTACTAGGTTCAAGAACCAACGCCATGGCGATTTCTGCTAGGCGAGCCCTGTGGACCCGCCAATGGACGGGTGATGCCGACTCAAAGAAGCATATGGAAGTTTTACCTTACAAAGGTGAGGATTTATTTGGGGGAGGTCTCGCGGACCTGGTTTCCACAGCTACCGCGGGTAAATCTACTAGAGATGAGCGCCTGAAATTTTTCGGGTTTTGTGTTTTGGTTTTGGGTTCGGTTCCGCGGCCGTGTTTTGGGTTCGACCGCGTTTTGGCAAAACCTCACCGAATTTTTTTTGTCGGATTCGGGTGTGTTTTGGATTCGGGTGTTTTTTTTCAAAAAACCCTAAAAAACAGCTTAAATCATAGAATTTGGGGGTCATTTTGATCCCAAAGTATTATTAACCTCAAAAACCATAATTTCCACTCATTTTCAGTCTATTCTGAATACCTCACACCTCACAATATTATTTTTAGTCCTAAAATTTGCACCTAGGTCGCTGGATGACTAAGCTAAGCGACCCTAGTGGCCGACACAAACACCGTGCCCATCTAGGAGTGGCACTGCAGTGTCACGCAGGATGGCCCTTCCAAAAAACCCTCCCCAAACAGCACATGACGCAAAGAAAAAAAGAGGCGCAATGAGGTAGCTGTGTGAGTAAGATAAGCGACCCTAGTGGCCGACACAAACACCGTGCCCATCTAGGAGTGGCACTGCAGTGTCACGCAGGATGTCCCTTCCAAAAAACCCTCCCCAAACAGCACATGACGCAAAGAAAAAAGGAGGCGCAATGAGGTAGCTGTGTGAGTAAGATAAGCGACCCTAGTGGCCGACACAAACACCGGGCCCATCTAGGAGTGGCACTGCAGTGTCACGCAGGATGTCCCTTCCAAAAAACCCTCCCCAAACAGCACATGACGCAAAGAAAAAAAGAGGCGCAATGAGGTAGCTGACTGTGTGAGTAAGATAAGCGACCCTAGTGGCCGACACAAACACCGGGCCCATCTAGGAGTGGCACTGCAGTGTCACGCAGGATGTCCCTTCCAAAAAACCCTCCCCAAACAGCACATGACGCAAAGAAAAAAAGAGGCGCAATGAGGTAGCTGACTGTGTGAGTAAGATAAGCGACCCTAGTGGCCGACACAAACACCGGGCCCATCTAGGAGTGGCACTGCAGTGTCACGCAGGATGTCCCTTCCAAAAAACCCTCCCCAAACAGCACATGACGCAAAGAAAAAAAGAGGCGCAATGAGGTAGCTGACTGTGTGAGTAAGATAAGCGACCCTAGTGGCCGACACAAACACCGGGCCCATCTAGGAGTGGCACTGCAGTGTCACGCAGGATGTCCCTTCCAAAAAACCCTCCCCAAACAGCACATGACGCAAAGAAAAAAAGAGGCGCAATGAGGTAGCTGACTGTGTGAGTAAGATAAGCGACCCTAGTGGCCGACACAAACACCGGGCCCATCTAGGAGTGGCACTGCAGTGTCACGCAGGATGTCCCTTCCAAAAAACCCTCCCCAAACAGCACATGACGCAAAGAAAAAAAGAGGCGCAATGAGGTAGCTGACTGTGTGAGTAAGATAAGCGACCCTAGTGGCCGACACAAACACCGGGCCCATCTAGGAGTGGCACTGCAGTGTCACGCAGGATGGCCCTTCCAAAAAACCCTCCCCAAACAGCACATGACGCAAAGAAAAAGAAAAGAAAAAAGAGGTGCAAGATGGAATTGTCCTTGGGCCCTCCCACCCACCCTTATGTTGTATAAACAGGACATGCACACTTTAACCAACCCATCATTTCAGTGACAGGGTCTGCCACACGACTGTGACTGATATGACGGGTTGGTTTGGACCCCCCCCAAAAAAGAAGCAATTAATCTCTCCTTGCACAAACTGGCTCTACAGAGGCAAGATGTCCACCTCATCATCATCCTCCGATATATCACCGTGTACATCCCCCTCCTCACAGATTATCAATTCGTCCCCACTGGAATCCACCATCTCAGCACCCTGTGTACTTTGTGGAGGCAATTGCTGCTGGTGAATGTCTCCACGGAGGAATTGATTATAATTCATTTTAATGAACATCATCTTCTCCACATTTTCTGGATGTAACCTCGTACGCCGATTGCTGACAAGGTGAGCGGCGGCACTAAACACTCTTTCGGAGTACACACTTGTGGGAGGGCAACTTAGGTAGAATAAAGCCAGTTTGTGCAAGGGCCTCCAAATTTCCTCTTTTTCCTGCCAGTATAAGTACGGACTGTGTGACGTGCCTACTTGGATGCGGTCACTCATATAATCCTCCACCATTCTTTCAATGGTGAGAGAATCATATGCAGTGACAGTAGACGACATGTCCGTAATCGTTGTCAGGTCCTTCAGTCCGGACCAGATGTCAGCATCAGCAGTCGCTCCAGACTGCCCTGCATCACCGCCAGCGGGTGGGCTCGGAATTCTGAGCCTTTTCCTCGCACCCCCAGTTGCGGGAGAATGTGAAGGAGGAGATGTTGTTGACAGGTCGCGTTCCGCTTGACTTGACAATTTTCTCACCAGCAGGTCTTTCAACCCCAGCAGACTTGTGTCTGCCGGAAAGAGAGATCCAAGGTAGGCTTTAAATCTAGGATCGAGCACGGTGGCCAAAATGTAGTGCTCTGATTTCAACAGATTGACCACCCGTGAATCCTTGTTAAGCGAATTAAGGGCTCCATCCACAAGTCCCACATGCCTAGCGGAATCGCTCCGTGTTAGCTCCTCCTTCAATGTCTCCAGCTTCTTCTGCAAAAGCCTGATGAGGGGAATGACCTGACTCAGGCTGGCAGTGTCTGAACTGACTTCACGTGTGGCAAGTTCAAAGGGCATCAGAACCTTGCACAACGTTGAAATCATTCTCCACTGCGCTTGAGACAGGTGCATTCCACCTCCTATATCGTGCTCAATTGTATAGGCTTGAATGGCCTTTTGCTGCTCCTCCAACCTCTGAAGCATATAGAGGGTTGAATTCCACCTCGTTACCACTTCTTGCTTCAGATGATGGCAGGGCAGGTTCAGTAGTTTTTGGTGGTGCTCCAGTTTTCTGTACGTGGTGCCTGTACGCCGAAAGTGTCCCGCAATTCTTCTGGCCACCGACAGCATCTCTTGCACGCCCCTGTCGTTTTTTTAAAAATTCTGCACCACCAAATTCAAGGTATGTGCAAAACATGGGACGTGCTGGAATTTGCCCAGATTTAATGCACACACAATATTGCTGGCGTTGTCCGATGCCACAAATCCACAGGAGAGTCCAATTGGGGTAAGCCATTCCGCGATGATCTTCCTCAGTTGCCGTAAGAGGTTTTCAGCTGTGTGCGTATTCTGGAAACCGGTGATACAAAGCGTAGCCTGCCTAGGAAAGAGTTGGCGTTTGCGAGATGCTGCTACTGGTGCCGCCGCTGCTGTTGTTGCGGCGGGAGTCCATACATCTACCCAGTGGGCTGTCACAGTCATATAGTCCTGACCCTGCCCTGCTCCACTTGTCCACATGTCCGTGGTTAAGTGGACATTGGGTACAGCTGCATTTTTTAGGACACTGGTGACTCTTTTTCTGAGGTCTGTGTACATTTTCGGTATCGCCTGCCTAGAGAAATGGAACCTAGATGGTATTTGGTACCGGGGACACAGTACCTCCAACAAGTCTCTAGTTGGCTCTGCAGTAATGATGGATACCGGAACCACGTTTCTCACCACCCAGGATGTCAAGGCCTCAGTTATCCGCTTTGCAGTAGGATGACTGCTGTGATATTTCATCTTCCTCGCAAAGGACTGTTGGACAGTCAATTGCTTGGTGGAAGTAGTACAAGTGGTCTTACGACTTCCCCTCTGGGATGACCATCGACTCCCAGCAGCAACAACAGCAGCGCCAGCAGCAGTAGGCGTTACACGCAAGGATGCATCGGAGGAATCCCAGGCAGGAGAGGAATCATCAGAATTGCCAGTGACATGGCCTGCAGGACTATTGGCATTCCTGGGTAAGGAGGAAATTGACACTGAGGGAGTTGGTGGGGTGGTTTGCGTGAGCTTGGTTACAAGAGGAAGGGATTTACTGGTCAGTGGACTGCTTCCGCTGTCGGCCCAAGTTTTTGAACTTGTCACTGACTTATTATGAATGCGCTGCAGGTGACGTATAAGGGAGGATGTTCCGAGGTGGTTAACGTCCTTACCCCTACTTATTACAGCTTGACAAAGGGAACACACGGCTTGACACCTGTTGTCCGCATTTCTGGTGAATTACTTCCACACCGAAGAGCTGATTTTTTTGGTATTTTCACCAGGTATGTCAACGGCCATATTCCTCCCACGGACAACAGGTGTCTCCCCGGGTGCCTGACTTAAACAAACCACCTCACCATCAGAATCCTCCTGGTCAATTTCCTCCCCAGCGCCAGCAACACCCATATCCTCCTCATCCTGGTGTACTTCAACACTGACATCTTCAATCTGACTATCAGGAACTGGACTGCGGGTGCTCCTTCCATCACTTGCAGGGGGCGTGCAAATGGTGGAAGGCGCATGCTCTTCACGTCCAGTGTTGGGAAGGTCAGGCATCGCAACCGACACAATTGGAGTCGGACTCTCCTTGTGGATTTGGGATTTCGAAGAACGCACAGTTCTTTGCGGTGCTACTGCTTTTGCCAGCTTGAGTCTTTTCATTTTTCTAGCGAGAGGCTGAGTGCTTCCATCCTCATGTGAAGCTGAACCACTAGCCATGAACATAGGCCAGGGCCTCAGCCGTTCCTTGCCACTCCGTGTGGTAAATGGCATATTGGCAAGTTTACGCTTCTCCTCCGACAATTTTATTTTAGGTTTTGGAGTCCTTTTTTTACTGATATTTGGTGTTTTGGATTTGACATGCTCTGTACTATGACATTGGGCATCGGCCTTGGCAGACGACGTTGCTGGCATTTCATCGTCTCGGCCATGACTAGTGGCAGCAGCTTCAGCACGAGGTGGAAGTGGATCTTGATCTTTCCCTAATTTTGGAACCTCAACATTTTTGTTCTCCATATTTTAATAGGCACAACTAAAAGGCACCTCAGGTAAACAATGGAGATGGATGGATACTAGTATACAATTATGGATGGACTGCCGAGTGCCGACACAGAGGTAGCTACAGCCGTGGACTACTGTACTGTGTCTGCTGCTAATATAGACTGGTTAATAAAGAGATGTAGTATGTATGTATAAAGAAGAAAGAAAAAAAAACCACGGGTAGGTGGTATACAATTATGGATGGACTGCCGAGTGCCGACACAGAGGTAGCTACAGCCGTGGACTACTGTACTGTGTCTGCTGCTAATATAGACTGGTTAATAAAGAGATGTAGTATGTATGTATAAAGAAGAAAGAAAAAAAAACCACGGGTAGGTGGTATACAATTATGGATGGACTGCCGAGTGCCGACACAGAGGTAGCTACAGCCGTGGACTACTGTACTGTGTCTGCTGCTAATATAGACTGGTTGATAAAGAGATGTAGTATGTATGTATAAAGAAGAAAGAAAAAAAAACCACGGGTAGGTGGTATACAATTATGGACGGACTGCCGAGTGCCGACACAGAGGTAGCTACAGCCGTGGACTACCGTACTGTACTGTGTCTGCTGCTAATATAGACTGGTTGATAAAGAGATGTAGTATGTATGTATAAAGAAGAAAGAAAGAAAAACCACGGGTAGGTGGTATACAATTATGGATGGACTGCCGAGTGCCGACACAGAGGTAGCTACAGCCGTGGACTACTGTACTGTGTCTGCTGCTAATATAGACTGGTTGATAATGAGATGTAGTATGTATGTATAAAGAAGAAAGAAAAAAAAAACCACGGGTAGGTGGTATACAATTATGGATGGACTGCCGAGTGCCGACACAGAGGTAGCTACAGCCGTGGACTACTGTACTGTGTCTGCTGCTAATATAGACTGGTTGATAAAGAGATGTAGTATGTATGTATAAAGAAGAAAGAAAAAAAAAACCACGGGTAGGTGGTATACAATTATGGACGGACTGCCGAGTGCCGACACAGAGGTAGCTACAGCCGTGGACTACTGTACTGTGTCTGCTGCTAATATAGACTGGTTGATAATGAGATGTAGTATGTATGTATAAAGAAGAAAGAAAAAAAAACCACGGGTAGGTGGTATACAATTATGGATGGACTGCCGAGTGCCGACACAGAGGTAGCTACAGCCGTGAACTACCGTACTGTGTCTGCTGCGACTGGATGATAAATAATGATATAAAAAATATATATATATCACTACTGCAGCCGGACAGGTATATATTATATAATGACGGACCTGCTGGACACTGTCTGTCAGCAGAATGAGTTTTTTATAGAATAAAAAAAAAAACACCACACAAGTCACACGACGAGTGTTTAACTTTTTCAGGCAATCACAATATAGTATACTACTAACTATACTGGTGGTCAGTGTGGTCAGGTCACTGGTCAGTCACACTGGCAGTGGCACTCCTGCAGCAAAAGTGTGCACTGTTTAATTTTAATAATATGTACTCCTGGCTCCTGCTATAACCTATAACTGGCACTGCTCCCCAGTCTCCCCCACAATTATAAGCTGTGTGAGCACAGTCAGATATATACATAGATGATGCAGCACACTGGGCTGAGCAGTGCACACAGATATGGTATGTGACTGAGTCACTGTGTATCGTTTTTTTCAGGCAGAGAACGGATTATATTAAATAAAACTGCACTGTCTGGTGGTCACTGTGGTCAGTCACTACTAAACTCTGCACTCTCTACAGTACTCCTAAGCTCCAGTAAATCAAGTGTCTCTGTTTAAAATCAATCTCACTCTCTCTCTTCTAATCTAAATGGAGAGGACGCCAGCCACGTCCTCTCCCTATGAATCTCAATGCACGTGTGAAAATGGCGGCGACGCGCGGCTCCTTATATAGAATCCGAGTTTCGCGATAGAATCCGAGCCTCGCGAGAATCCGACAGCGTCATGATGACGTTCGGGCGCGCTCGGGTTAACCGAGCAAGGCGGGAAGATCCGAGTCGCTCGGACCCGTGAAAAAAAAAGTGAAGTTCGGGCGGGTTCGGATTCTGAGGAACCGAACCCGCTCACCACTAAAATCTACCTTTTACCTTGTGTTTCCCCACAGCAAAAGAAAACGACGCAATATCAGATGCAGTCCTTTCGGTCGCATAAATCCAGAAGAGGTCGGGGCTCTTCCTTCCTCGCCAGAGGTAAGGGTAGAGGGGAAAAACTGCCAGCTACGGCTAGTTCCCAGGAGCAGAAGTCCTCCCCGGCTTCTACTAAATCCACCGCATGACGCTGGGGCTCCACTGAGGAAGTCTGCGCCGGTGGAGGCACGTCTTCAACTATTCAGCCACGTCTGGGTTCAGTCAGACGTGCCTCCTCGCCGGTTTTTCAAATCGGCTTTACCAGCTTCTTCCCCAGAAAGGTAGATAATTTTAGCGGCAAGTCAAAAATTGTGTCAACAAGTGGTTGTCGAGGTTCCCCGGGTTCAACAGGGAAAAGGGTACTATTCAACCCTATTTGTGGTCCCGAAACCGGATGGCTTGGTCAGACCCATTTTAAATTTAAAATCCCTATACCTGTACTTGAAAAAGTTCAAATTCAAGATGGAATCGCTCCGGGCAGCAATCTCCAGCCTGGAAGGGGGGATTTTATGGTGTCACTGGACATAAAGGATGCATACCTTCATGTCCCCATATATCCCCCTCATCAGGCGTACCTGAGATTCGCTGTACAGGACTGTCATTACCAGTTTCAGACGTTGCCGTTTGGGCTTTCCATTGCCCCGAGGATTTTCACCAAGGTAATGGCGGAAATGATGGTGCTCCTGCGCCGGCAGGGAGTCACAATTATCCCGTACTTGGACGATCTCCTGATAAAAGCGAGATTGAGAGATCAGTTGCTGAAAAGCGTGGCACTCTCCCTGGGAGTGCTGCAGCAACATGGCTGGATTCTAAATCTACCAAAGTCACAGTTGGTTCCAACAACTCGGCTATCGTTCTTAGGCATGATTCTGGACACGGAACAAAAGAGGGTTTTTCTCCCAATGGAAAAAGCCCAGGAACTCCAGAACATGGTCAGAGACTTATTAAAACCGAAAAGAGTGTCAGTCCATCAATGCACTCGAGTACTGGGGAAAATGGTGGCGACTTACGAGGCCATCCCCTTCGGCAGGTTTCATGCGAGGACTTTTCAGTGGGACCTTCTGGAAAAGTGGTCCGGGTCCCATCTCCAAAATCATCAGAAAATAAGCCTGTCCCCCAGGGCCAGGGTGTCTCCCCTATGGTGGCTGCAGAGTGCTCATCTTCTAGAGGGTCGCAGGTTCGGCATTCAAGACTGGGTTATGGTGACCACGGACGCGAGCCTCCGAGGTTGGGGAGCAGTCACACAAGGAAGACATTTTCTGGGGATATGGTCAAGTCAGGAGGCTTGTCTACACATCAACGTACTGGAATTGAGGGCCATATACAACGGCCTACGTCAAGCGGAGAGTCTTCTTCGCGACCTACCGGTTCTGATTCAATCAGACAACGTCACAGCCGTGGCTCATGTAAACCGCCAAGGCGGAACAAGGAGCAGAGTGGCAATGGCGGAAGCCACCAAGATTCTGCGCTGGGTGGAAAATCACATAAGCGCTTTGGCAGCAGTCTTCATTCCGGGAGTGGATAACTGGGAAGCAGACTTCCTAAGCAAACACGATCTCCATCCAGGAGAGTGGGGACTTCATCAAGAAGTTTTTGCAGAGATAACAAGTCAGTGGGGACTTCCTCAAATAGACATGATGGCTTCACGCCTCAACAAGAAGCTGCGGAGGTATTGTGCCAGGTCAAGGGACCCTCAGGCAGTAGCAGTGGACGCCCTGGTGACACCATGGGTATTTCAGTCGGTCTATGTGTTCCCTCCTCTTCCACTCATCTCAAAGATATTGAGAATCATAAGATGAAAAAGAGTACAGACAATACTCCTTGTTCCAGATTGGCCTCGAAGGGCCTGGTATTCAGATCTTCAGGAAATGCTCACAGAAGATCCGTGGCCTCTTCCTTTCAGAGAGGACCTGTTGCAACAGGGACCCTGCGTGTTCCAAGACTTACCGCGGTTACGTTTGACGGCATGGCGGTTGAACACCGAATTCTAGCTGGGAAAGGCATTCCGGAAGAAGTCATCCCTACTCTGATAAAGGCTAGGAAGGAGGTGACGGTGAAACATTATCACCGTATCTGGAGAAAGTATGTATCTTGGTGTGAATCCAAGAATGCTCCTACGGAAGATTTCCATCTGGGCCGTTTTTTCCACTTTCTACAGACAGGAGTGGATATGGGCCTAAAATTAGGCTCCATTAAGGTACAGATTTTGGCCCTATCAATTTTCTTTCAGAAGGAATTGGCTTTTCTCCCGGAATTCCAGACTTTTGTAAAGGGAGTGCTGCACATACAGCCTCCTTTTGTGCCTCCAGTGGCACCATGGGACCTTAACGTGGTGTTACAGTTCCTAAAATCTCACTGGTTTGAACCTCTTCAAACGGTTGAGTTAAGATTTCTCACTTGGAAGGTGGTCATGTTGTTGGCCTTGGCATCTGCAAGGCGGGTGTCCGAATTGGCAGCTTTGTCGCACAAGAGCCCCTATCTGATTTTCCATGTGGATAGAGCAGAATTAAGGACTCGTCCTCAATTTTTGCCTAAGGTGGTTTCATCGTTTCACATGAACCAACCTATTGTGGTACCTGTGGCTACGAATGACTTGGAGGATTTCAAGTCCCTGGATGTAGTCAGGGCCTTAAAAATGTATGTAGCCAGGACGGCTAGGGTTAGGAAAACAGAGGCACTGTTTGTCCTGTATGCAGCCAACAAGGTTGGCGCTCCTGCTTCTAAGCAGACTATTGCTCGCTGGATCTGTAACACGATTCAGCAGGCTCATTCTACGGCTGGATTGCCGTTACCAAATTCGGTAAAGGCCCATTCCACTAGGAAGGTGGGCTCTACTAGGACGTAAGAGAAAATAAGATTTTAAACCTACCGGTAAATCTTTTTCTCCTAGTCCGTAGAGGATGCTGGGCGCCCGTCACAGTACGGACATTTTTTCTGCAAGGCTTGTATATAGTTATTGCTTACATAAGGGTTATGTTACAGTTGAGAGTCTTTGGCTGATGCTGTTTTGTTCATACTGTTAACTGGTGGCGTATATTCCATGTTATACGGTGTGGATGGTGTGGGCTGGTATGAATCTTGTCCTTAGATTAACAAAAATCCTTTCCTCGTACTGTCCGTCTCCTCTGGGCACAGTTCTCTAACTGAGGTCTAAAGGAGGGGCATAGAGGGAGGAGCCAGTGCACACCCATCTAAAGTTCTTTATAGTGCCCATGTCTCTTGCGGAGCCCCCAGCATCCTCTACGGACTAGGAGAAAAAGATTTACCGGTAGGTTTAAAATCTTATTTTTATAATACACGGATTGTCTTTGATAGATTTTGTACAGTGATTCCTTATGCACATGTATGTTCCTATGTCGATCTTTCTTTCCCTGAATGGTTTCCCCATTTTCCTATGGAGCTTAGAAACTTTTGTCTGATATTTCTTTGCCAACCTGTCGTGTAACTGTATTTATGCCAATTGTAATGTTCGTCTTTTTAAACAAACATATTTAAAAAAAAAAAAAAAAAACCCCACTATGTATGCTTCGTCTGACCTGACCTCACAAACCCCCAATCCCTTAATGAAAATAATGCCCCAAATGTGACTTCCCACATACCTGATAAAAACTGATCTCTTCCCCAGATTTGATAATCTCCCAATGCTTCAATGAAAATACCCTAAAACCATCCCAGACCTGATAATCCCACTATGGGGTAAATTTACTAAGATTCGTATTTTCCCGTTTCAGGTCAAAGTTCAATCACGAATGACATCGAAAGTGTAAAACTGCAACTTTTTGAATTGATTACGACTAATTTACTAAGCTGTCGTATTCGGGTTTTTCTTTTGTTCCGATGTCGATGTCATTCGTGGTTTTTTTTCTATTTTTACGGCAGTGATTAGCAAAACACTGCCGACTTTTTTTACAATCAATCTCGGCCGGATCTGTGTGATCCGTGCTGGGGTTTATTTTTTTTTTTTTTTTAATTAAACACTGTAAAATAATAAAAAAAAATGCGTGGGGTCCCCCCTCCTAAGCATAACCAGCCTCGGGCTCTTTGAGCCGATCCTGGTTGCAAAAATATGGGGGGAAAAATGACAGGGGTTCCCCCATATTTAAGCAACCAGCATCGGGCTCTGCGCCTGGTCCTGGTCCCAAAAATACGGGGGACAAAAAGAGTAGGGGTCCCCCGTATTTTTAAAACCAGCACCGGGCTCCACTAGCTGGACAGATAATGCCACAGCCGGGGGTCACTTTTATATAGTGCCCTGCGGCCGTGGCATCAAAAATCCAACTAGTCACTCCTGGCCGGGGTACCCTGGGGGAGTGGGGACCCCTTCAATCAAGGGGTCCCCCCCCCAGCCACCCAAGGGCCAGGGGTGAAGCCCGAGGCTGTCCCCCCCCATCCAATGGGCTGCGGATGGGGAGGCTGATAGCCTTTGTTGTAAAAGAAAAGATATTGTTTTTAGTAGCAGTACTACAAGGCCCAGCAAGCCTCCCCCGCATGCTGGTACTTGGAGAACCACAAGTACCAGCATGCGGCGGAAAAACTGGCCCGCTGGTACCTGCAGTACTACTACTAAAAAAATACCCAAAAAAAGACAAGACACACACACCGTGAAAGTATAATTTTATTACATACATACACACATACATACATACTTACCTTAAGTTCCCACGCAGGTCGGTCCTCTTCTCCAGTAGAATCCAAGGGGTACCTGTTGAAGAAATTATACTCACGAGATCCAGGGGTCCAGGCTCCTCGGGAGATCCAGGGGTAATCCACGTACTTGAAAAAAAAAAAAAAAACGGTGTCCCGACCACGAACTGAAAGGGGACCCATGTTTGCACATGGGTCACCTTTCCACGAATGCCAGAAACCCACTTTGACTTCTGTCTAAGTGGGTTTCTTCAGCCAATCAGGGAGCGCCACGTTGTAGCACTCTCCTGATCAGCTGTGTGGTCCTGTCCTCACTGACAGGCAGCACACGGCAGTGTTACAATGTAGCGCCTATGCGCTCCATTGTAACCAATGCTGGGAACTTTCTGCTCAGCGGTGACGTCACTTTAGGTCAACCGCAGGGCAGAAAGTTCCCATCATTGGTTACAATGTAGCGCATAGGCGCTACATTGTAACACTGCCGTGTGCTGCCTGTCAGTGAGGACAGGACCACACAGCTGATCAGGAGAGTGCTACAACGTGGCGCTCCCTGATTGGCTGAAGAAACCCACTTAGACAGAAGTCAAAGTGGGTTTCTGGCATTCGTGGAAAGGTGACCCATGTGCAAACATGGGTCCCCTTTCAGTTCGTGGTCGGGACACCGTTTTTTTTTTTTTTTCAAGTACGTGGATTACCCCTGGATTTCCCGAGGAGCCTGGACCCCTGGATCTCGTGAGTATAATTTCTTCAACAGGTACCCCTTGGATTCTACTGGAGAAGAGGACCGACCTGCGTGGGAACTTAAGGTAAGTATGTATGTATGTGTGTATGTATGTAATAAAATTATACTTTCACGGTGTGTGTGTCTTGTCTTTTTTTGGGTATTTTTTTAGTAGTAGTACTACAGGTACCAGCGGGCCAGTTTTTCCGCCGCATGCTGGTACTTGTGGTTCTCCAAGTACCAGCATGCGGGGGAGGCTTGCTGGGCCTTGTAGTACTGCTACTAAAAACAATATCTTTTCTTTTACAACAAAGGCTATCAGCCTCCCCATCCGCAGCCCATTGGATGGGGGGGGACAGCCTCGGGCTTCACCCCTGGCCCTTGGGTGGCTGGGGAGGGGGGACCCCTTGATTGAAGGGGTCCCCACTCCCCCAGGGTACCCCGGCCAGGAGTGACTAGTTGGATTTTTGATGCCACGGCCGCAGGGCACTATATAAAAGTGACCCCCGGCTGTGGCATTATCTGTCCAGCTAGTGGAGCCCGGTGCTGGTTTTAAAAATACGGGGGACCCCTACTCTTTTTGTCCCCCGTATTTTTGGGACCAGGACCAGGCGCAGAGCCCGATGCTGGTTGCTTAAATATGGGGGAACCCCTGTCATTTTTTTTCCCATATTTCTGCAACCAGGATCGGCTCAAAGAGCCCGAGGCTGGTTATGCTTAGAAGGGGGGACCCCACGCAATTTTTTTTTAAAAAATAAGCACTTTCCCACCCCTTCCCACTGATATACATGCACGGATCTCATGGATCCGTGCATGCCTATCCAATCACGAATAAAAAAAAAAGGTCTGGTTTTTTTTAGCACTTTTTTACGAGTTGTAATTTTTCACGGCAGTGTTTGTTTTTTTTTTGCTTTGCACTTCTTAGTAAATGACCGAGATTCATACTTAAACAGCCGCGTTTTGACCGATGGTGTATTCATTCGTAATTTTTTACTTGGACTTGCAAAAAATTACGAATGCCCTCATCTCTGCCGTGATTAGTGTTTAGTAAATTACCGAGATGACACTTTGATGAAAAAACGGCATCTCGGTCAAAATCGGGAGCTTAGTAAATTTCCCCCTATGTCTCAATGAAAATAATGTCCCAGAATTGTCAGAGGGGCAGAAATAGCTGCTCTACAGCAGCTTGAAGAGCAGAGAGAGGTGCTGCAGCTGCCTGATAAGCAGAATGAGATGCTACAGCAGCAGCCGGGGCAGACAGAGGTGCTGCAGCATCAATATAGAGAGAGGTGCTGCAGCAGCTGGGGCAGAAAGAGGGGCTGCAGCATGTGAAGCAGAGACATGCTGCAGCTTCCAGGAAAGAGAGATGTTGCAAAAGCTAAGGTACAGAGAGATTATGTAGTAACTCGGCCGGAGAGAAGTGCTGCAGCACCTGGGCCATACTTGCGGCTAGACAGAGAGAGGTACTGCAGTAGTGGAGGAAGAGGGGGTGATTCAGACCTGATCGCACGCAGGCGTTTTTTTCAGTGCTGCGATCAGGTAGTTGCCGCCTACAGAGGAAGGAGGTAGTTGATGTGCAGGGGTGCGAACACTTGTGCACTTTTCCGGCACCTGGAGCACGCGCTCCACCGGAGCCACCCTCTCTACACCCCTGCTTACTCCTACAGTGCGATGAGAACAGGCTGATCGGGGCCGGATCTGATGTCAGACACCCTCCCCGAAAACGCTTGGGCACGCCTGCGTTTTTTCCGGAAACTCCCAATAAACGTTCAGTTACCACCCACAAACGGCCTCCTCCCATCAATCACCTTGCAAACGCACGTGCGATCAAATTTTTCACACCATCCTGTGACTAGCGATGCATTTAATTGTTGTCCGACGCGCGTGCACATTGCGGTGCATACACATGCGCAGTTAGGACCTGATCGTCAGCGATCAGGAATGAATCCGGCCCTTAGCCCTCATCACAGCAATAAGAAACAAATTACTGGGGCAATCTATGTACACACACCAGTGACGTGAGGTGAGGTCAGTGGCTGGTGAGGCACTGCAGCCATAATATCTACTGAGTTCTGCCGATGACCCTTACCACTACCGAGCTGATGCCCTCTACTGCACCTGAGCCTATGCCTGCTACTGCCGCCGCCCCTGATGCCCACTATCCCCGCCACTAATGGCTACCACCCAGTGGTGTGCGGTGAGGTCGGTGGCTGGGGAGGCACAAGCAGCCAACACCCCCCCCCCCCCCTCCCTCCATAGAGTGGAGTAAAAAAAAAAGTGTAGCCCCACCCCCACATTCGTGAAACCAGCACTGGGCAGAACCAGCCAGGGGGGGTAATGCCATAGCAGGGGAGACACTCGGTATGGGGTCCCCCTGCCATAACATTAATCTGCCCCCCAAACCAGTCAGCCCAGGGCTGGAATTCCTCGGAAGTGGGGACCCAAAAAAATGAAAATGGGGTCCCTCTCCCGAGCAACAACCAGCCTGGTGGCGGTGGGTGCGGGGTTCATTGTTAATATTGTTCTTGACAGGTGCCCTACAGGTCCCAGCAAGCCTGCCCCAGCATGCCGGCACTTGGAGAACCACAAGTGCCAGCATGCCCGGACATAAATGGCCCGCTGGCACCTGTGGTCCACCTGTAAAGAACAGTAATATTGTTCTTTACAGGTGGCCAACAGGTCCCAGCAAGCCTGTCCCAGCATGCTGGCACATGGAGAACCACAAGTGCCAGCATGCCCGGACATAAATGGCCTGCTGGCACCTGTTCTCCACCTGTAAAGAAAATATTAAAATAAAAACACCAGTCTCTTTAAAAAAAAAAAATAGTTTATTTGACAGGGTCTTCACCTGGGGGCGGCGGCCTTTAAGCTCTTTTGCATGGCCGCCGCCTCCCCAGGGCATCCGGCATCTTCACCTGGGGGGGAGCCACCTCCCCAGGGCTTCCAGCGTCTTCCTCCGGCGTCTTCACCTGGGAGGCGGCGGCCCTTAAGCTCTTTTGCATGGCCGCCGCCTTCCCCAGGGCTTCCAGCATCTTCACCTGGTGGGCGGCGGCTGCTAAGCTCTTTTGCATAGCCGCCGCCCATCCAGGACTTCCGACGTCTTCTGCCTTCAGGAGCTCTTCTCCGCTCCTCCTCTGCCGTCGGACTGACAGCCGCTCCCTCGCGCTGACTTATATAAGTCAGCCGGAGGGGGCGGGGCGATGATGCTGCGAGCCAATCTTGAATTTCAAAAATGACGCTATGGCGCCATTTTTGAAATTGGTACCGCTCCGCTGCCCAAACTCTGCCCGGCCGCCTGCACCTCCGTCGCCTGCACCTCCGCCGCCTATCGCCTCCAGCACCTCCGCCGACACCCGCACCTCCGCCGCCAGCACCTCTGCCGACACCCGCACCTCCGCCGCCAGCACCTCCGCCGCGCCCACAACAGTGATTGACAGCGGATCCAGTGACGGATCCGCTGGCCAATCACTGTGGCCTGACTGACAGGGGACGTGCTTTCATAGGTTGAAAGCACGTCCCTGTGTGAAAGCGGCACCTCTAATGGTGCCGCTTTCCTATGTTATTTTAATGGGCTTTTAATGCCCATTGGTAGTCCCCGCCGTGCCCGCCCCCCGCTCTCCATACCTTTCCCTATCTGACAGGGAGGCACCACGATCGGTGCCTCCCAAACACATTTTAGACAGGAGGTACGATTAGGATAATATAAAGCAGATACTCATGACACAGAATATGTGTCATAAGTATCTTCTTTATAATATTTTAATCATTAATGACAGGGGAGGCACTGCCTCCCCTGACTGCACGTCCCTGCTACCACCTCCGCCAATTGCTTACAAAATTGCCACCAACTGCCCCGGCCCCCCTCGCCACTAATTCGCATCTCAGTGTGATGCCGTCACCGCCAATGCCCGCAGCATCAAACTTCTGATAAGTAGGCAGTTAATATATTTTACATTTTTATAAAAAAAAGGAGATTTATGGTAAGACTTACCATTGTTAAATCTCTTTCTGCGAGGTACACTGGATTCCACAGGGAATAACACCGGGGTGTAGAGTTGGATCTTGATCCGAGGCACCAACAGGCTAAAGCTTTGACTGTTCCCAAGATGCACTGCACCACTTCCTCTATATCCCCGCCTCCAGGCACAGGAGCTCAGTTTTGTTAACCAGCCCAATGCAGTAGCAGGTAAAAGAGACAACAGTAGTTAGTAGCCACATATAACCACATTCTCACGACAGGAGAATGTACCAGAGGCTAAGGCCATACAAACCCAAAGAAGCTAAGTGTGTCAGGGTGGGCGCCCTGTGGAATCCAGTGTACCTCGCAGAAAGAGATTTAACAATGGTAAGTCTTACCACAAATCTCCTTTTCTGCAGCGGTGTACACTGGTATTCCACAGGAAATAACATCGGGGAGGTCCTAAAGCAGTTCCTCATGGGAGGGGATGCACTGTAGCGGGCACAAGAACCCAGCGTCCAAAGGAAGCATCCTGGGAGGTTGAAGTATCAAAGGCATAGAACACTGAAGACCACGTAGCCACCTTGCACAATTTTTCTAGGGACGCGCCACGACGGGCCGCTCAAGAAGGTCCAACAGACAGAGTACAATGGGCCTTGATAGTAGCTGGAGCTGAAAGTCCAGTCCATACATAAGCTTGTGCAATCACCATTCTAATCCATCTGGCTAAGGTCTGCTTATTTGCAGGCCAGCCACGTTTGTGAGAACCAAAAAGGACAAAGAGAGAATCAGATCTCCTAAGAGAGGCTGTTCTCTTCATATGTATACGGAGAGCCCGTACCTCATCCAATGACCGTTCTTTGGAGGATAAACCAGGAGAGATAAAGGCTGGAACCACAATCTCTTGCTTAAGGTGGAAAGACAACACCACCTTAGTCAGATAACCAGGGCGAGTTCTAAGAAGTGTACGGTCACGGTGAAAAATCATAAAGTTTGACCAACTGGAAAAGGCACCCAAGTCTGAAACCCTTCTAGCAGAGGCAATAGCCAGCAAAAATAAAACCTTAAGTGTAAGACATTTAAGGTCCACAGACTCAAGAGGTTCAAACAGAGACTCTTGTAGGGCACCCAGAACAACCGACAAATCCCAAGGAGCCACAGAAGGAACATAGGGAGGTTGAATCCGTAAAACACCCTGAGTGAAAGTATGAACGTCAGGCAAAGTCACAATTTTTCTCTGAAACCATACTGACAAGGCTGAAATATGAACCTTGGGGGAGGCCAGACAAAGGTCTACGTCCAGGCCCTGTTGCAGAAAAGCCAAAAGTTTGGTGGTACTGAACTTTTATGCATCATAATTCTTAGCCGCACACCAGGTGAAGTAAAAAATCCAGACCCTATAATAAATTTGAGCCGAAGCCGGTTTACGGGCTTTCAACATAGTTTGAATGACCACCTCAGAAAATCCTTTGGCCCTCAGAACTGAAGCTTCAAGAGCCACGCCGTCAAAGCCAGTCAGGCCAGATCCTGGTCGACACAAGGGCCCTGAACGAGAAGGTCTGGGCGTTGCGGAAGTAGAAGAGGATGCTCTATCGAGAGACCCTGCGGGTCTGAGAACCAATGCCGTCTGGGCCACGCTGGAGCGATTAGAAGTAGTAATCCTCCTTCTTGCTTGAACTTCCATATTACCCTGGGCAGGAGTGACACGGAAGGGGACACGTATGGCAGCCAAAAGTTCCATGTAATTGCCAGTGCATCCACGAACGCTGCTTGAGGATCCCTTGTCCTTGCTCCGAAGACCGGAACCTTGTGATTGTGTCAAGACGCCATCAGGCCTACATCTGGTAGGCCACACTTGTCCACTAGGAATTGAAAGACTTCCGAAAGAAGGCTCCACTCTCCGGCGTGTACGTCCTGACGACTGAGGAAGTCCGCTTCCCAGTTGAGGACCCCCGAAATGAACACTGCCGATATGGCTGGCAGATGGCGTTCTGCCCATAGAAGAATCTTTGACACTTCCATCATTGCCATGCGGCTTCGAGTGCTGCCTCGATGATTTATGTACGCCACCGTGGTGGCGTTGTCCAACTGTACTTAAACAGGCCTGTTCTGTACTAGAGGCAGGGACAGCTTCAGAGCATTGAACACTGCCCGCAACTCCAGAATGTTTATCGGAAGGAGAGATTCCTCCCTGGTCCACCGACCCTGAAGAGAGTGTTGCTCCAACATCGCTCCCCAACCCCGCAGACTGGCATCCGTCGTTAGGAGGACCCATTTGGAGATCCAGAAGGGACGACCCATGCTCAATTGTTGGTCCTGGAGCCACCAACTCAGAGACAGATGAACTTCCGGAGTCAAGGAAATCATGTGAGACCTGATCCGGTGAGGCAGGCCGTCCCACTTGAAAAGGATTAACCTCTGCAGAGGGCGAGAATGAAATTGAGCGTACTCTACCATGTCGAAAGCCGACACCATGAGGCCTAGTACTTGCATCTCCGAGTGTATCGATACACGAGGGCGAGAGAGGAAGCATCATATCCTATCCTGAAGTTTCAGGACCTTCTCCGGAGTAAAGAACAACCGTTGGTTGTGAGTGTCCAGTAATGCCCCCAGGTGTACCATGCTCTGAGCAAGAACCAGCGAGGATTTCTTACAGTTGATGAGCCACCCATGGGCTTGCAGGAATTGGTCCGTCAGCTCAAGATGACAGAGGAGAACCTCTGGGGAGTTCACCAGGATCAAAAAGTCGTCCAGATACGTCAGGATCCTAATACCCTGACGGCGTAAAAGGGCCGTCATGACCGCCATAACCTTGGTGAAGATTTGCGGAGCAGTGGTCAATCCAAAAGGCAAGGCCTGGAATTGATAATGTAGGTTGCCAATAGCAAACCGCAGATATTCTTGATGCAACATGGCAATAGGTATACGTAGGTAAGCATCCTGAATGTCCAGGGATACCATATAGTCCTTGGGCTCCAAGGCCAGAACAATGGAGCGAAGAGTTTCCATATGGAATTTGGAAACCTTCACAAATTTGTTCAAAGACTTGAGGTTGAGAATGGGCCGTGAGATTCCATTCGGTTTCGGAACTAGGAACAGCATTGAATAGTACCCCCTGCCTCTCTGAGCCAGAGGCACCGGTACTATCACTCTTGTTTCTAGGAGGGATTGTACCACCAAATGTAGAGTTTATGCTTTTAACGGATCCGAAGGGATATTTGTCGAGCAAAACTGGCGAGGGGGACGTTTTGTAACCATACCTGGGCGAACTGCAGAAGTCGGCCTCCCACCCTGGGATCCCCCAGGGGGAGGCCCGCCCCGTCGTGCAGCAGGCTTGTCTGGTTTGGAAGCAGGCTGACAGGCAGCCCAGGAACACTTAGGTTTGGGCTTAGAAGCTTTGGAAGTGCGAGCCTGTTTCGGGTTACGCCTGACCCTTTGCTTTACTTGGAGATCGAAAGGAACGAAAGGTGGTACTTTTAGCCTTCGGAGCCGAAGGTTTAGTACTCTGCAGACATGCAGTTTTAGCAGACGCTAACTCAGCAACAATCTTGTTCAGATCTTCCTCAAAAAGGATGTTTCCCTTAAAAGGGATCACCTCCAAAGTCTTTTTAGAGTCTAGATCCACAGACCAGGACCGCAACCACCATTCCTGATGTATGTCAACTAAATAGTCAGAATGTGGCAAAACTAATTTAGTAATGAGGGGGGCGTGGCCTAGCTGGATATGGAGTAGGACGTGATCTCCTAGCTCCCCATCCTACATACTCCTGTACTGTATCCTGTTCCCCTGTGAGACTGCCCACTGGACCCTACATCACCCTCTGAAGGGCCCCTGACCGCTCTGGGGCGTGTTGCAGGGTGATTTTATGCCCTGTTGCCTTGCTGGAGGCATTTCTGGGTGCTGTGCTTCCCTGGCCGGGCCCGGCCTGCATGCGGCCGGCGCCATCTTGGAACTCTCCTGCCCAGGTCCGTGGCCCTGTTTGTACCCCCCAACCGGCCTGCTCTGCCCCGCTGGTACCTGAGGAACAGACCGCTGGACCCCGCCGCCGTGAGTGCCTTGAGATTTGGCCCCCTCCTGTGCTGGATCCCCGCTGCGGAGCCGCTGCCTGTGTTCCCCTGCCGGGCGCCATATTGCGGTTGGCGGAGGTCGCGACCTCCGCCTGCTCTGTGCTCCTGCCTGCTTGAACTGCGGACCCGGTTCTCACCCGGAGCGCGCTCTGCAGCTCCCGCTCTCCTGGGGGAGCTGTGCCCTGTCTCCCCCCTGGTGCCGGCTCTGCTGCTGGAGAAGCACAGTGTCAGTGGCTGGCGGGCGCCATCTTGGGACTGGCGGTGAGCGCGGACTTGCTCCCGCCCAGACTCCTCCTGCTGCCTAGCTGCCTGTCTTGTCTGGAGGGTCACTCTGACTCTCCTCCACTGCCTGGAGGAGTTCTGCCCTCTGCCTGGACTGCTGTGGGGCTTTGCTGTGTGTGGGTCACCTGCTCTCTCATTATATTTGCCCCTGTTACTTTTGAGGGAGAATAGTTTCTGTGGCACTGCTGGCTGATTATAAGTCTCTCCTGTGTGCCCCAGTGCTGCGTAACTCACCGCTGACACACCTGTCGCGGTGCATGCTCCAGTACTGGTGCTGATATACCTGTGCCTTCCTTCTGCCTTTCTACGTCTCCGCCTGGCCTGAAATTTATAATATACTTTCTATTCGTTGGACCCTGTTCTATAACCCTGATGGTCCGAAACCGTCGCTCCTCTGCTGTGGCCCGTTTAGAGCGATTTGCTCACGTAGAACGCACTCCGGTCTCTCCTGTTTCTTCTGCATCGCCATCGGCCCCCTCCTCTCCCCCTTTGTCCAGCATGGCGGAGGCTGCTGAGGTTATTATGTCTCAACTATTGCAAGCCATTACGGATTCTGAGAAATGGCTCGTGGATAGAGTGGCAGAAGTTCATATTGACATTTCCCTTATATGCCAAGATATGCAGAAACTCCGGGATAGAGTTGGGGAGAAAGAGAACCGCAATTCTACGTTGGAAGACTCCTGTACACCTGTCCCCGCCCGTCTCGCTTCCCTGGAAACGGAGATGTCTGCGAGCAAGCTTAAGTTGACGGATATCGAGGGGCGTCTCAGACGGAATAATGTTCGTTTTGTGGGCCTACCAGAAAAGGCGGAGGGTTCTCAACCGGAACAATTCCTGGAGTCCTGGCTGCTATCCACATTCGGCAAGGATTCGTATACTCCGCAGTTTGCTATTGAAAGGGCCCACCGTGTCCCTACACGTCCCCTCCCCCCGGGCGCACCGCCTAGGACCTTCATTGCTAAAATTCTTCATTACAAGGACAGGGATACCATCCTACGACTTGCTAGGATTAAAGGCCCGCTGGAGCATGGAGGTCAGAGGGTGTCTGTGTTTCAGGACTTTTCGGCTGAGGTCCAGAAGTCCCGCGCGCAGTTTACGCAGGTTAAACAGCGGCTTCGTACTCTTCAACTACAATATTCTATGCTATATCCCGCTCGTCTTCGGGTGGTGTCCGGCAATCGCACTTATTTCTTTGATACACCCAGAGATGCATCTGCCTGGATTGACCTACAACCTCAACCTCGTGGTGCCCCACCCTGAGAGACTTTTATGTGTGATTTTTTCTTTTGTATACATTGCTTTTCTCTTTTTCTAGCATTT
Source organism: Pseudophryne corroboree (assembly GCF_028390025.1). Classification (NCBI taxonomy): domain Eukaryota; kingdom Metazoa; phylum Chordata; class Amphibia; order Anura; family Myobatrachidae; genus Pseudophryne; species Pseudophryne corroboree. Next base: position 267,665,808 of record NC_086453.1, on the reverse strand, counting down.
ATGTCCTGTTATTTGAGTGCTGGGTTTTTGTAGGAATGTCTTCTACCAGGGTTATTGAATTTTTGCTATTGGCATGTTCCTGACGTTAGGCTGTGGACTTCATGTCATAAAGGTTATGGGGTTTGGTTGCCCCGCAAATAGTTTTTCTTACTTAATTTGACTCTCTTCTAGAGTCGATATAATGTTTGGGATTAGGTGTACCTATGTTTGGGTTGGTATGCGGGGAGGGGGTGGTTGGGTGTTGTTGTTTTTCTTACTATTATTGTTATGTGTTTTTTTTTTTATCTGTTTTTATTGTGCTGTTGCTCTGAACGTGCTGTGCTTGCGTGGGGGGATGGCCAATGTCGCGCTGGGGTGCCGATGGCCTCCTGTTGTCATACTTGAGTGTTGTACGTCAATATGGTAAATTTTTCATGGAACGTTAGAGGCCTTAATGATGGGGTTAAGCGTTCCCTAGTTCTAAAATATATTAGGTCCCAGAACCCTGGTCTAGTCTGTCTTATGGAGACACACCTTACTGGTAGCAGAGATCTTTCACTTAAGAAACCCTGGGTGGGGTGGGCGTTTCACTCCACTTTCCATTCCAATTCTAGGGGGGTTTCCATATTGATTTATAAACATTTGACTTTTGCCTGTACTAAGGTCCAACTTGATCCACTAGGGTGTTATGTGTTTTTGGCTGGCACGATACAGGGTTCCGCATTTGTGCTGCTTGCTATATATATACCTCCCCCGTATAACTCTGGAATTTTGGTGAAGGCATGCGCCTTCATGCAGGAGTTTCCCTCTGCCCCAGCAATTTGTATAGGTGACTTTAATGCTGTTTTGAATGAGGCTACAGATAGATGGAGGCCTGCTGCTCGGAGCGTGGCTTCTGGACCCACCCCCTTTGCCCGCTTAATCTCTGAGTTTGGACTTGTGGATGTATGGCGCTTGCGTAATGCTTCTGTCAGTTGTTTCTCCTGCTTCTCTAGCTCATATGGAGTGTTTTCCCGTATTGATATGGCGTTGGTCACGCGTTCCCTACTTCCCCGCGTGTCTTCGGTGAGTTATTTATCGCGTGGGATATCTGATCATTCCCCTATATTGTTGTCTTTATGTTTCGATATACCTAGAGGGGCGTAATTTTGGACGTTTAACCCCTTTTGGTTGACCCTGATGGGTGCAGCCTCTGAACTACTTTTGCTTTGGGAGGAGTTTTTTGCTAACAACCCTATCTGTAATAACGCTTTATTGGTGTGGGATGCTTTTAACGCCTTCTTGCGAGATTCACTGATATCCAGAGTTGCCCAGTTAAAGATAGCTAGCAGAAAATAGGAGGAGGAGTTGGAGAGGAGGAGTGCTGAGCTCGAACAGACTTATTTGCGCAGTGGCCTTGCTGCAGATCGAGTGGAATGGCTGGTTGTTCACAGGCAATTAACGGACCTACTCCTTGATAAATCAAAAAGGTGTTTGCTGTTCCGTGCCCATGATTTCTATATTCAGGGAGATCGCTCTGGGAAATTTCTAGCCTATTTGGCTAGACAGGAGATGCCCCCCGCCACTGTGCATAGCATTCTGAGTATGTCTGGTGCTGTCTGTACTGACACCCCCTCTATAGCTTCTAGCTTTTATACCTATTTTTTAGATGTTTATAAATCCAGAGCACAATATACGTACTCCGCTTTATCTGATTATTTTGATAAAATAGATGTCCCTTCTCTGTGCCCCGAGTCCCGACTATTTTTGGACTTGCCCATTATGCTGGAAGAGGTTGAAAATGCCGTTAGGTCCTTTCCCAGTAATAAGGCCCCAGGGGTTGATGGTCTCCCTATTGAACTGTACAAAACCCACTTGGATTTTTTTGCCCCCAAACTCCTGTTGTTATTTGAATTACTGTTGCAGGGTGGCAAACTTCCCCCTTCTATGGCGGAGGTGCTGGTGGTGCTCATCCCGAAGCCGGGTAAGGATCCCCTCCTCCTGGACTCGTACCGTCCTATCTCCCTGTTGTCAACTGATATAAAGATTCTTGCCCAAATTTTAGCGCTCCGGCTCAACACTGTGGTCCTGGAGATAGTTCATTGTGATCAAACAGGCTTTATGCCAGGCTGTCAGGTCCGGGTGTTTTTGTGAATCCGTTAACCCGGGGCCAACCACAGGTGTAGGTGCTGGGCTATGAAGAAAGCAGGGAGGACGAAGAAAGTTCCGATTCATATATTTATTCAAAATAACAATTCAGTAAAGAGTTAACTGACAAGTTGTTAATCATCATATTATACTGAAGTATTGCAGGAATAATATGCAAGAGAAAACTCAAAAATACATAAAAGAAATGTTTATGGAAACATATGCAAAACAAGCTGATGAATAAATGTTGGATTGTCCAAATATAAACGAGCTTTGATGCTGAACTGCAGAATATGATTAACTGGATAATGCAGACATGAAGAGATAACTGTAAGGATTTGCAATGGAGTTTTGAGAGTTAACTGAGAGACTGTGAAGAATTATCCTTGTTATGACAACATAGCAAATATAAACAAGCTTTGATGCTGAACTGCCGAATGTTATTAACTGGATAATGCAGACATGAAGAGATAACTGTAAGGATTTGCAATGGAGTTTTGAGAGTTAACTGAGAGACTGAAGAATTATCCTTGTTATGACAACATAGCAAATATAAACAAGCTTTGATGCTGAACTGCAGATTGTGTTTAACTGGTTAATGCAGACATGGAAAATTAACTGTAATAATTGGCAATGGAGCTTTGAGAGTTAACTGAGAGACTGTGATGAATTATCCTTGTAATGACAACATAGCAAATAAAAGTACTGAATTGGGTTACTTGCGGGTTCCGGAGATCACTGTGAAACTGTAGTAGAAGACAAGGTGATGAATGGGTTAAATGCAGAGTTGAACAAACGAACAGCTGAGAGAAACAAAATCCTCCAGACTTTGAATGATAGGCAGACTGACAAGGTAACCTCATGCAGGACACTGGGAATCCAACTATTTCCAATAGGAGTGCAATTAACTGACAGCACGGCAGAGAGCCGGTGGATCTTTCAGCAGTGAAGGCTGCAGACGGACCTCTGGGAACGGAGGCGATATCTGGACCACGGGAATCACACAGGAATGCACGGAGAGAGCTCAGAGCTAGAGCACAGCTTTGATACAACAAAGCACTGGCCCAGAGTAACATAATCCCAGCCTACTTAAAGGCAGCACAAGCACGGGATTGGCTTACACCTGCCCACAGGTGTTTTCACAAGTGCTCTGTATTAGCTATTTGGTCTCCAACATGGCCACCTCCTATACAGCAGACACACCGCAGTGCCTTAGGCCATTTGGTCCGCGCACTCACAGTTCCCAGACTCTGCATTACCTGTGCCATTGATCACGCCGTGTCCCCACACGGGCGCACAGCACCGCGAGCAACCGCACTGGCAACGGATGAACCCCAGAACCCGCAGAGGTAAGAGACCGGTTCGTGACAGTACCCCCTCCTCTAAGGGTGGTCTCCGAACACCTTTGAACCTTATCAGGATTTTTGGAGAAGTATTTCTGTACCAGTCTTGGAGCATGAACATCTTCAGAGAAAACCCAGGATCTTTCCTCTGGACCGTAACCCTTCCAGTCGACCAGAAACTGTAAACGTCCATATCGGGAACGTGAGTCCACAATCTCTTTAACTTCAAATTCCTCATTCTGCAAAGAGTGAACTTTAGGAGATTTGGACTGGGTAGTACGGAACTTATTGAGAATCAAAGGCTTCAGTAAAGATGTATGAAAGGCGTTAGGAATTCTCAAAGACGGTGGCAACTTGACTTTGTATGACACAGGGTTGAGTACCTTAACAATGGGAAATGGACCAATAAACTTGGGAGCAAATTTCTTAGAAGGAACTTTGAACTTGAGATTGCGCGTAGAAATCCAAACTTGGTCTCCCACTTTGTAACTCGGTACAGCTTTACGTTTTCTATCTGCAAAAGATTTATAACGAGCGGAAGTTTTGACCAAGGACTTACGTACACAACTCCAGATGCTAGATAGACGTTGAAGCTCTTGATCTGCTGCTGGAACCTCTAGGGCTGGCAATGGATGAAACTCTGGTGGAGAACTTCTTGGACTCTTATGTTGGGCACATTTAGGACATGCTTCTATAAACTCTTGGACATCGGCTTTGAGACGTGGCCACCAATAAGACTGTTGAATAAATTTGAGAGTCTTTAGAACCCCAGGATGACCCATGAAGGAAGAGGAGTGAGCCCAGGTAAGCAGCCGTTTTCGAAGACTTGTGGCGACAAAGGTCTTGCCAGGCGGAGGAACTGGAGAGGTTCGAGTCATTAAGAAGGACGTAGGATTCACAATGGCTTGATTCGTGGTAGCATCATTTAATTCAGAAGAAGCAAAGGACCGGGAAAGGGCATCTGCCTTTTTGTTCTGAGACCCTGGACGATAGGTGAGTTTGAAATCAAATCGTGAGAAGAAAAGCGCCCATCGAGCTTGTCGTGGATTCAAACACTGAGCTGACTGCAGATACAGAAGATTCTTATGATCAGTATAAACTGTAATGCGATGTTGTGCTCCTTCTAGAAGGTATCTCCACTCCTCAAATGCCAACTTGATGGCAAGTAACTCTTGCTCACCGATTGCATAATTACGTTCTGCCGGGAGGAACTTACGGGAGAAATATCCGCAGGGATGGACCTTTTTATCTTCAAAGACTTGTGACAACACAGCTCCTACTGCTTCTGTAGATGCATGCACCTCTAGTAGAAAGGGACGATTCAAATCAGGCGGTCGAAAAATGGGGGCTGACACAAAGGCTTGCTTTAAATCAGAGAAGGCTTTGATTGCTTCAGAAGACCAGTTCGTAAAATTTGCTCCCTTGCGAGTTAGGGCTGTGATAGGAGCAGCTAACGTAGAATAATTCTTAATGAATCTCCTATAGAAATTAGCAAAGCCAAGAAATCGCTGAATCCCCTTGAGAGTTGTAGGAGTGGACCAATCCCGGATAGCTCGCGTCTCTGGGATGGATAGCGGATGAATTTGTCCCCTAGGAGGGGTCTTGCCCGGAACCAGGACGACTGGGCAGTCCCATTCACGATGAGGAGGTAGAGAGTCTGCTGCTTGCTTACTGGAAACATCCGCAAGGGATTGATACACCGGAGGTAGATCGAAAAGGCTAATTGACCGAAGAGGTACAATTGTAGCTACACAGTCCTTGGTACAAGATTTACCCCATGAAAGGACTTCCATGGTTTGCCAATTAAGTTGAGGATTATGTTTCTGCAGCCAAGGTAAACCAAGTATCACATCTTGAGAGGCTTTGGGAATCACGTAGAAGGAGAGGTATTCGGAATGGAGCTCACCAACTTTCATCTTGAGACATACGGTTCGATGAGTAATTATACCATCTGGAATTCGACTTCCATCCACTGCTGTAACAGCAACTGCTGCTTCCAGGGGCATGGTTTGAACTTTAGACCGTATGACAAAGGCTGAGGAGATGAAGTTCTTGGCTGCCCCGGAATCTAGGAGGGCTGAAACTTTCACTGTAGAACTTGGAACTTCTAATTGAATGGACAAGGTTGGCTCTTTCCCAGAACGTGATTCTAAAGTAACTCCTAGCTTAACCTCTCTTGAATAAGCTAGGAGGCGAGAGTTTCCCGGTCGGAGTTTGCAGAATTTAACTAAATGTTCGGAGGACCCACAGTACATGCAGAGGTTACCCTGTCGACGACGAAGTCGTTCCTCCTCTGTGAGGCGAGAGTGCCCAATCTGCATAGGTTCTTCAGTCATTACTGGAGACTGTGATGAAGAATCTTGTCGAGGTCTAGGATGATCACGTGGACTGGATCGCTCTGCCCTGGATTTCTCTAAACATCGCTCCCTGTAACGTAGATCAAGTTTGTTACAGAGAGAAATCAATTCATCCAGTTTAATTGGCACATCCCGGATAGTTAAATCATCCTTGATTCTTTCTGAAAGTCCATTCCAAAACGCGGCGATCAGGGCCTCCTCATTCCAGTTTAACTCTGAAGACAACGTGCGAAACTGAATAATATATTGACTGACAGGACGTAAACCTTGACGTAGACGGAGAATCTCCAAGGATGCTGAGGTGGTCCTGCCTGGTTCGTCAAAGATTCTCCGGAAGGAAGATACGAACTCTTTGTAATTAGAGAGGATAGGATCACCTCTCTCCCATAATGGTGATGCCCACTCCAGAGCCTGACCGGAGAGGAGGGCAATAATATATGCAACCTTAGAACGAGCTGATGGGAAACTGGCAGACATCAGTTCAAACTGGATCTCGCATTGATTCAGGAAACCTCTGCAAAGTTTTGGAGTTCCGTCAAACTTACTCGGAGAGGGTAACTGCAAGCGGGACGTAGGCAGCGTCACAGGAGAAGCTGTAGTGGTAACTGGGACATCTGGGGTTGGAATCTGGACTTGGAACGTTTTAATAGCCGTATGAAGAGTCTCTAAACGGTCTGCCATAGTTTGCATAAACTGCACTATTTGTGTCTGTATAGACTCCTGGTTTTCCAGACGGGAAAGGATATCTGACGTAGCACCGCCTCCTGCGAATTGGTCACTTGACGGATCCATGTGGCCAGTGCTTACTGTCAGGTCCGGGTGTTTTTGTGAATCCGTTAACCCGGGGCCAACCACAGGTGTAGGTGCTGGGCTATGAAGAAAGCAGGGAGGACGAAGAAAGTTCCGATTCATATATTTATTCAAAATAACAATTCAGTAAAGAGTTAACTGACAAGTTGTTAATCATCATATTATACTGAAGTATTGCAGGAATAATATGCAAGAGAAAACTCAAAAATACATAAAAGAAATGTTCATGGAAACATATGCAAAACAAGCTGATGAATAAATGTTGGATTGTCCAAATATAAACGAGCTTTGATGCTGAACTGCAGAATATGATTAACTGGATAATGCAGACATGAAGAGATAACTGTAAGGATTTGCAATGGAGTTTTGAGAGTTAACTGAGAGACTGTGAAGAATTATCCTTGTTATGACAACATAGCAAATATAAACAAGCTTTGATGCTGAACTGCCGAATGTTATTAACTGGATAATGCAGACATGAAGAGATAACTGTAAGGATTTGCAATGGAGTTTTGAGAGTTAACTGAGAGACTGAAGAATTATCCTTGTTATGACAACATAGCAAATATAAACAAGCTTTGATGCTGAACTGCAGATTGTGTTTAACTGGTTAATGCAGACATGGAAAATTAACTGTAAGAATTGGCAATGGAGCTTTGAGAGTTAACTGAGAGACTGTGATGAATTATCCTTGTAATGACAACATAGCAAATAAAAGTACTGAATTGGGTTACTTGCGGGTTCCGGAGATCACTGTGAAACTGTAGTAGAAGACAAGGTGATGAATGGGTTAAATGCAGAGTTGAACAAACGAACAGCTGAGAGAAACAAAATCCTCCAGACTTTGAATGATAGGCAGACTGACAAGGTAACCTCATGCAGGACACTGGGAATCCAACTATTTCCAATAGGAGTGCAATTAACTGACAGCACGGCAGAGAGCCGGTGGATCTTTCAGCAGTGAAGGCTGCAGACGGACCTCTGGGAACGGAGGCGATATCTGGACCACGGGAATCACACAGGAATGCACGGAGAGAGCTCAGAGCTAGAGCACAGCTTTGATACAACAAAGCACTGGCCCAGAGTAACATAATCCCAGCCTACTTAAAGGCAGCACAAGCACGGGATTGGCTTACACCTGCCCACAGGTGTTTTCACAAGTGCTCTGTATTAGCTATTTGGTCTCCAACATGGCCACCTCCAATACAGCAGACACACCGCAGTGCCTTAGGCCATTTGGTCCGCGCACTCACAGTTCCCAGACTCTGCATTACCTGTGCCATTGATCACGCCGTGTCCCCACACGGGCGCACAGCACCGCAAGCAACCGCACTGGCAACGGATGAACCCCAGAACCCGCAGAGGTAAGAGACCGGTTAGTGACACAGGCAGATCTACCGCTGTCAATCTTAGATGATTATTTACGTACATGCAGTTGGCGGGGGATGAGTCGGACGGTGCGATAGTGGTCTCACTTGACGCTGCCCGTGCCTTTGACTCCGTAGAATGGGTATTTCTCTGGGAGGCCCTTACCAGATTTGGGATAGGCCCGAATTTTCTGTCCTGGGTTAAACTTTTATATTCTTGTCCGGCTGCGAGGGTTGTGGTTAATGGTTTTACTACTGAGTCTTTTCTGTTAGAGTGGGGGACTCGACAGGGGTGTCCTTTGTCCCCACTGCTTTTTGCTCTTGCTATAGAACCCTTGGCTTGCGCAGTTAGGGACGCAACAAATATAGCGGGCCTTAGGGTTGTGGGTCAAGAAGAAAAAATTGGTTTATATGCGGACGATATGATATTGTTTCTAAAAGATGTATTCCCCTCCTTACCCGCTCTCCTGGAACTGGTCCGGGAGTTTGGGGTTTATTCGGGTATCTGTATTAATTGGGGTAAATCGGTGGTGTTCCCGCTAAGTTCCTCTCTGTTACCTCCGTCCTCTTATGATTTTCCCCTTCAGTGGTGTACCCAGTTTAAGTACCTTGGTATTCAAATCTCTCATTCCCCAAAAGATTTTGTCGCTTTGAATCTGACTCCCCAGATTGATAATTTGTGCAACAAGTCGCAAATCTGGCAGAAACTCCCCTTAACTGTAACGGGTTGTGTGAACATTATAAAAATGATTATTCAACCTTATATACTGCAGAATGCACCAGTCTATATCCCAGCCTCACAATTTTTGCTGATTTCCCGATATATTGCTTCTTTTATTTGGGGTGCTAAACGGGCCCGTATTGCCTATAAAACACTCTGTAGACCAAAATCGGAAGGAGGCTTGGCATTGCCTGACATACGCCTATACTACTTAGCTGCCCAATTGGTACAACTTTATGAATGGGTTGCTCCGGGGGATTACGGCAACCTACCGGTGGCTCTTCTGGATAAGGCTGGGCTCTCATTCTCTCCAATACAGTTTCTGCTAGCAAGGTCCTCGTTATCATCCCTCCCCCTTTATTACAGCAGGCTCGTAGGGTATGGCTGGTGGCTGAGAGGCTGCTGGGAGATTCCACTGTGGATCCTTGTTCTCCACTTTGGAATAATGTAACTTTTTCTGAGCTTTTTAGGCTGGAGGGTGACTCTGTCTGGACTTCGTATGAAGTGACTGCATTTGGGCAACTTTATCAGGATGGGGTGCTTCATAGCTTTTAGTATCTGTCTACTACTTATGATATTACTAGATGTTGTTTTGTTCGCTATTTACAGCTCCGGCATGCGTTGACGGCACAGTGGCGGGGCTCTGCTCCACAACTCGCTGAATCCCCTGTTCACAAGATGATTCGCACTTTGCCTTCTCGCGGGAAAGTCTCGTCCTCGTACTCCTTCCTCCTCTCCTCCTCAGGATTGGATGGGCTGACCGCCCTCCGAGCTAAATGGACGCAGGATTTAGGTGAAATCGATGAGGAGGATTGGACACATATCCTGGCTTCCCCACGTGCGGCCTCGGCGAGTGTTAGATTCCAGCAGATACAAATATATATTTTACACAGAGTCTACTGGACTCCTTCCCGTCTGTTTAAAATTGGAGGTTCGACTTCTGATAAATGTCCGAGGTGCTCTGCTCCGTCTGCTGGTTTCTGGCATTTGCTTTGGCTGTGCCCGTGGGTGAATGCCTTTTGGGAAAATGTCACAATATCTATCAGTCATACGGGTGTCCGTATTCCACTGATGACTCCGCGCATTTGCATATTCGGCCTTGATTTAAGGGAATGCCTCCCAGTACACTCATATCTTTATGTAACTATAGTCCTCGCGTTGGCCTGGGTATGCATCGCTCGCAATTGGATGGCTCATGCTCCCCCGTCATCTGCTGAATGGATTGCTCTTGTGAATGCTACTCTTTGTCGCGAACGCTTTATGTATACTAAGCGAAATTCACTACTGAAATTTGATAAGATATGGGGTTTGTGGAAAAACTCTCAGTATTCTATTGACCGCTCACTTTAAACATTGGTCATGGATACTGTCTGAGGTGATTTGTTGCTCTTGTCGCGGGTTGGCCATCTCTACACTCCTCTTCTCCTTCACGCAATATAGCACGTATTTTATTTTGTCTGTTTTCCCCTGTAGTTGTTTAAGATTATTCTGACAGTGAAGTGGATGCTGCTCGGTATTCACACGACAACACTACTTTACAGAGGAGTTCTCTGTAAAGCACAAATTTGTCTTTGTAATGGTTTAACTGTAATGTTTATTGCAATGTTTTTCTTTTTCCTTTCGCTTTCTTGGAAAAAAAAACAAAAAAACACTTGATTAAAAACAAAAAAACAAAAAACAAATTTAGTAACCTTCTGACGTTTGAACTTATCAGGTTTCTTAGAAGTATCTGGAGGTTCAGTTTCATTATCGATCTGAAGATCGATTTTATAGCCTCCAAGAGGTCAGGAACATCCACCTGTGTTGTAGATTCCCCATCAGAAGCATCTGCATCAGTGTCTGATGGGTCAGTATATACGCCATCTTCATCGGATGAAGTATCCGAAACATGCGTGGAATGGCCCGCTTAGATGACCCTTTGGTCCTAGGGGAGCGAGGGTCAGACTTTTTTATTTAACCAAGGACTGATTTAACTGCTGTAATTGAGTCGACAGAGAAACCACCCATGGTGGATTTACAACAGGGACAATATGTGATTGTACAGGCACAGGAGGTCCCACAGGAGGTCCCACAGGGGGCGCAAGTCTCGTTACTAGCGTAGTCCGAAAATTAGAAAAAGCAGCCCAAGGTGGGTCTTGGTGTGCCACCGGTGCTGCAGGCTGACCGAGGGGTACGGAACCCCCAATACCTGGACCCTCAGCTGGAATATTTTCCTCGGTTAAATCTGCGGCGTCAGCACTGCATGATGCAGGATCAGCCACGGATCTCCCGCCCTGTGATGCCGACATTATTGGAGAATGTAGCTCTAGGACGTAACAGTACAATATAGCCAGACACAGTACCTGACATAAAACCCCTGTGGAGTGTGATTGCAAATGCAGATCACAAACAGAGGATTTAAGTGGTATATGGTGACTGAAATACACAGAGAAAAATACCAAACAGTATATCCTGTGAAACACTATATCTATAAGACCCTGATGCACTTAGCCCCCGTCAGGGTACAGAATATAGGGATAGCAGTATGTGTGAGATACACGGAATAGGAACCACACAGCAGCTATTGGCACACACAGTCAGTCACATGTACAATGCAGAAATTATTACAAACAACAATAAAACTGCAGTGGACTAGCAATACTAAGTAAAGCTATGATATAACAATGCACAGTAAATACTGGATGTATATCACAGGATACTTGTACTAAATATCCCTGTAGTTATGCACTTGTTCTTAACTAACACTGTCTAAACGACATGTAGAATACTTAAGTGCCCTGTAAATGCACACCGCTGATGAGGCAGGCGGTTTTACAAAGGAAACAGTGCCCAGCAGTCCCAGAATCAGCGCAGCTCTGTGTAATGGCGCCCAAACGCTGACAGGGAGTGAGGGAGAGAGAGAGATGCAGCTCCAGGGCGGGAACATCTGCTGTAGATGGCGCCTGGGGCTGGAGGAGGGGCTACAGGTCAGAGCCTTATCCCCTCTGCTGGACTTCACCAGCGGGTACTATAGAGCCTATCCAAAATGGATTTTAGTAAATCCGACCTGTGCTCCTTGCCCTGGTGGATATAGTGAGGTCCCTGCACGGCCACAGTGTCCACGCAAGCAGCGCAGTCCGTCTCCGGAGACCGCGACCGGATCGTGATTTCGGCGGGTCCTGCCTGGGGGACCCTCTTACCTCCTCCCTATCGTGCCGCCACACGATCCTGGAGAGCAGCGGCGGTATGTGTGCCTGATGAGACCAGAGCGCCTCCGCTGTAAGTACCCGGCAACCAGGGCGCAGAAGTATACAGTGCCGCTGGAGGAGGTGATGGAGCTGCAGCACGATATGTCAGTATGACATATAGCACTAAGTGCCTATGCTGCAGCCCTTGAAGTCTTTCTTGGCAGAAAAGCTCTTTTCAGGGCTGCCTAGCGCAGCCCTCCCTGTTAGCTGCCTGCACTGCAAGCACCAACTTACAAACTGAGCTCCAGTGCCTGGAGGCGGGGATATACAGGAGGCGGTGCAGTGCATCCTGGGAACAGTCAAAGCTTTAGCCTGTTGGTGCCTTGGATCAAGATCCAACTCTACACCCTGATGTTATTCCCTGTGGAATACCAGTGTACCCCGCTGCAGAAATAAAAAATAAATATTAGTGTTTGGGACCGGGGAGGGAGTGGGAGGAGGACACGAATGCAATTTTGTTGTCCATGGCTTCCATTAACTTAATAGCGCCACTTGTGCGACGCTATTACGTTAATGGAAGTCCTGGACAACAAAATAGCCAGCAGTGGGTGACAGGAAGAGCGTGATGCCAGGTAGAGGGTGACAGTAGTGGGTGACAGGGAGGGTGATGCCAGGGAGAGGGTGACAGAAAGAGGGTGACGCAAGGGAGAGGGTGACAGGAAGAGTGTGATGCCAGGGAGAGGGTGACAGCAGTGGGTGACAGGGAGAGAGTGACAGCAGTGGGTGACAGGGAGAGTGTGATGCCAGGGAGAGGGTGACAGAAAGAGCATGACAACAAGGAGAGGGTGACAGGAAGAGCGTGACACCAGGGAGTGGGTGACAGGGAGAGATTGACAGCAGTGGGTGACAGGGAGAGGGTGACGCCAGGGAGATGGTGACAGGAAGAGCGTGATGTCAGGCAGAGGGTGACAGGAAGAGCGTGATGCCAGGGAGAGGGTGGCAGGAAGAGTGTGATGCCAGGGAGAGGGTGGCAGGAAGAGCATGATACTAGGGAGCGAGTGTGAGGAAGAGCGTGATGCCAGTGAGAGGGTGACAGGAAGAGTGTGATGCCAGGGAGAGGGTGACAGGAAGAGCAGGATACCAGGGAGAGGGTGAGAGGAAGAGCGTGACGCCAGTGAGAGGGTGACAGGAAAAGCGTGATGCCAGGGTGAGGGTGACAGTAGTAGGTGACAGGGAGAGTGTGATGCCAGGGAGAGGGCGGCAGCAGTGAGTGACGCCACGGAGAGGGTAACAGCAGTAGCAGAGGGTGAGAATTTGACAGAAGGAAAGGGTGATGGAAACAGACAGTGAATGATGATTATATTGCATTTTACTTACCTGGTCCTGGGCCTAGAACTGCAGCGTGGCTCCCCCTTTGGTGTTAACTCCAGGAATTATGACGTCAGATTCCCGGGTGCCAAGGACAGCCTGAACATGAATCTGGGGTTTTGAAAGTGTGAAGAAGGAGGGGAGGAGCAGGGACAGTGGCGGCGGTGTCACAGGGGGTGTGTGGTGGAAGTGTCCATAAGGTATGGGACTGGGTGCTCTGTTGCAGCGCCGCATATACACTTCCCTGGCCAGGGGCGCAACCCTTCTTCCGTGTCTGCCACAGGAAGACGGGCTGCTGGAGGCGCTGGGGGACGGACGAGCGAGCGGGCAGGGACGGTCGGCCAATCACAGTGACAGGGGCGTGCTTTCATATGGGCTGAAAGCACGCCCCTGCCAAAGAGGAACTCATACCAGTGCCGCTTATAGGGCTTTTTTTGAATGGGCTTTTACTGCCCGATGCTTGGCCCCGCCCCCCTCTTCTGGCCCTTTCACACAGACAGCGCTCGCGGTGCCTCTGAAACTTTTAAAACAGGGTACAAAGATTTAAATAATACAATGGGTAAAGCAGATACTTATGACATAGAATATGTGTCATAAATATCTTTTTTGTATTATTTGAATCATTAATGACAGGGGAGGCACTACCTCTCCTGCGTCCCCTGACTGCACGTCCTGGTTGGTGCAGGCAGCTGGCTCTGATAGGAAACTGTCCCTGCAATTATGGTGGCCAATCCCGGGATCGGCGGGATCCCGGGATTTAGGGCCAAAAATGGCTGGGATTCAATCCCGGGATTGGAAGCTCCGATCCCGGGGATTGAGGGATCAGCGTTGAGTGCCCACAGGATGCTCAGACGCTGCCCGGCTTCCTTGTTGCGGCTCCCGAGCGCAGCATGAGAGGTCACGCTGCGCGGTCAGCCGCTGCACGGAGCCGCCAGCAGCGTTCAGTGGATGTTCCCTGCCCCCGGTATATGGTGAGTTATGTGTGCGGGGCGGGGTGGGGCGAAGGGGCGGCCACATGGCAAAAAGCCAATCCCGGGTATCGGCCATTTTTCAATCCTGATACACAGGATTGAAAAAATGGCCCAGGATTGGCTTCCCTACCTGCAATGTATAAAAAGTAATCAGTCATGCTATCACTTCTGCATGATGTGTGAGCGGTATAGCTTCTCCTGAAAAATGTGTTACCCTACATTAGCTATCAGAGCCCAGCTATGGAAAGCATAGGTGCTCTTATGCATAGGGGATACTTAATGTTTGTGGGCATCATCCTCTGTTTATAGTGTTAATAGACAGGCCTATAAACCAGTCAGTAGATTGAGGATCTGGAGCCAGCACAGTATAACAAGGGATCTTTATGTTCTAGCTGATTATGTGACACCTCACAGCTGCTGCAGGCAGTGTATGTATCTTGCACAGTGGCCATGCAGTGCACATGATCGCAGTGTCTGTGTGTGTCAGCCACACCAATAAAATACAAAGAAGGCGGTGTACTGCGGCTGCGCAGCGTCCGGTTACCATAGCCACTAATGCACACACAGCAGGCCGGCGGCATGGAGGGAGAAGGGGAGGAGTACGGCGGCGGCGATCTGACCGTGTTCTCCGGCTCCTCTGAGTGCGATGTGACGGTCAGCCGCATATTGTGGAACTCTGTGACCCTGCAGCCGCCGCTGGAGTCCAGGCTGGTGTCAGGGGACATGGAGCAGAGGCTGAGGGCGGCCGGGGAGCCCAGGCTGCGTGAGTGATGACCACTGAAGATGGATATACGTTATTGCATACAATAAATGTCCCCAACTCCTATGTTGCAATGGCATTAACTGAGAGCCCATGCTAATTGCACAGATGAGCATGAGCGTAAAGTAATTAATGAGGAGTATATTTAGTAATGACAGAAATGTACAACTCCGGGACCAGCAATATGCATGTCGTGGGGCTGAGGGAACTGATTGGGACCCAGACCTAATTCCCAGAGGACAGCGTGGGTCTTCGTGAACCATCGCTATCCATAGGTTCCCGCAGGCAAAATCCAAAAATAAGAGATTTTAAGAATAATAAATGGATAGGCCTGTTACAAAAACCATGCGCAAACTAGTATTTCCACCTGTGTAACAGGCCCACTGGTTTGTTATTGCATTGAACTTGCACATTTTCCCAAAGTGAATAATGGAGTGGGAAGAATGGTGCAGATTATTTGTAGTACATGGAGTTTGGATTATTTGTAGTACATGGCTTTGCTTAAGCAAAACAATTAGTATAATGTTGAAAGAAAACTAGTAAAATGCTTGCACCTGTTAACGTGTAACTTGAGGATAACTGGCTCATTAAATTGTGAGCCGAATGTGGTCCCTGCGGTATTAAAACTTGAGATGAGCGGGTGGGTTCGTTGAGACCCGAACCCCCCCGAACTTCACCTATTTTACACGGTTCCGAGGCAGCCTCGGATCTTCCCGCCTTGCTCGGTTAACCCGAACACGGCCGAACGTCATCATCCCGCTGTCAGATTATCGCAAGATTCGTATTCTATATAAAGAGCCGCGCGTCGCCGCCATTTTCACTCGTGCATTGGAGATTGAACAGAGAGGACGTGGCTACGTTCTCTGCCTGAAAAGCTCCATATCTGTGCTCAGTGTGCTGCAAATATCTGAGCTCAGTGTGCTGCAAATATCTGAGCTCAGTGTGCTGCAAATATCTGTGCTCAGTGTGCTGCAAATATCTACGTTCTCTGCCTGAAAAACTCCATATCTGTGCTCAGTGTGCTGCAAATATCTGTGCTCCGTGTGCTGCATTTTGGTGACCAACAGTATATAGTTGTACAGTACAGTAGGCCATTGCTGTATCTTGCAGCTCTGTGTCACTGCAAGTATCCATTCCATATCTGTGCTGCATTTTTGTGAGCAGTATCAGGGCCGAAACTAGGGGGGGGCTAGGGGGGCAGGCGACCTGGGCGCCAGATTGGAGGGGGCGCCGAGACCCCCTAACACCCGCCGCGGCACTTACTTTTAAACCCCCTTCTCCCGAGTGCCCAGCTCGGGGGGCGGGGTTTCGTGGAATGACGCGATTGCGTCGTGACGTCACGGCGCAAACGCGTCATTCCACGAAACCCCGCCAGAGGAGGGAGAAGGGGGAGCCCGGAGCCGCGCAGACGAGGAGGGAGAGGCGGCTGAAGAGCGGCGAGAACCGCTTCAAATGTAAGTCAGCCCCTCTCCCTTCCTCTCTCTCTCTCTCCCTCCACCACCTGCCGCAATGTGTAAAATGGGGACCTGTGCCTGCCGCTATGTGTAAAATGGGGACCTGTGCCTGCCGCTATGTGTAAAATGGGGACCTGTGCCTGCCGCTATGTGTAAAATGGGGACACTTGCCAGCGTACTGTGTAAAATGGGGACCTGTGCCTGCCGCTATGTGTAAAATGGGGACACTTGCCAGCGTACTGTGTAAAATGGGGACCTGTGCCTGCCGCAATGTGTAAAATGGGGACACTTGCCAGCGTACTGTGTAAAATGGGGACCTGTGCCTGCCGCTATGTGTAAAATGGGGACACTTGCCAGCGTACTGTGTAAAATGGGGACCTGTGCCTGCCGCAATGTGTAAAATGGGGACCTGTGCCTGCCGCAATGTGTAAAATGGGGACACTTGCCAGCGTACTGTGTAAAATGGGGACCTGTGCCTGCCGCTATGTGTAAAATGGGGACACTTGCCAGCGTACTGTGTAAAATGGGGACCTGTGCCTGCCGCAATGTGTAAAATGGGGACACTTGCCAGCGTACTGTGTAAAATGGGGACCTGTGCCTGCCGCTATGTGTAAAATGGGGACACTTGCCAGCGTACTGTGTAAAATGGGGACCTGTGCCTGCCGCAATGTGTAAAATGGGGACCTGTGCCTGCCGCAATGTGTAAAATGGGGACACTTGCCAGCGTACTGTGTAAAATGGGGACCTGTGCCTGCCGCTATGTGTAAAATGGGGACACTTGCCAGCGTACTGTGTAAAATGGGGACCTGTGCCTGCCGCTATGTGTAAAATGGGGACACTTTTTCCTGCCGCAATGTGTAAAATGGGGACACTTTTTCCTGCCGCAATGTGTAAAATGGGGACACCTGTCTGCCGCAATGTGTAAAATGGGGAATGGGGACACTTGCCTGTCGTACTGTGTAAAATGGGGACACTTTTTCCTGGATATGAAATTTATGTTAGAAAAGGCAGTTTTTCAGGTAAAAAAGTTCTGAAAGAGATATATATATATATATATATATAACAAATATAGACAGGGGTAAGCGCTGGTTATTGCTTTGAGATATCAATGAACAATAAAAACCACAAATGTGTTTGTAAAATCAAGTGCATAAGAATAAATGCTTAAAAAGTCACTAGGTCCTCCTTCAAATTTTCACGGACCGCTGCTCCCCTTTGATCAATCCGATTCCCACGGATGTAATGTATCTGTTAAAAAAGCATATATAGGGGGCGCTCCATAGTGCATAAAAGTATTTAATAAAAATAGACAGACGTACAGAATAAGATTAAACTCGTACCGCAAGGTAACCAGTGTGGGCTGGTTACCACATGATTTCACAATAATCTCCCGACAAAGGCTGGAATCAGAAGTCACCTAGTCCGCATTGGAATCCTCACCTCGCCGTTAGCTGCTGCCTTTTGAGGGCCGCGAGTAGGAACACATCAGCCGTGGACTTCGAGATTCAACAGCCCCAGCGAGTACATGCGTCAGTTAGCTCCGCCTTAACGCGTTTCGTCATCGACTTCGTCTGACGAAGTCGATGACGAAACGCGTTAAGGCGGAGCTAACTGACGCATGTACTCGCTGGGGCTGTTGAATCTCGAAGTCCACGGCTGATGTGTTCCTACTCGCGGCCCTCAAAAGGCAGCAGCTAACGGCGAGGTGAGGATTCCAATACGGACTAGGTGACTTCTGGTTCCAGCCTTTGTCGGGAGATTATTGTGAAATCATGTGGTAACCAGCCCACACTGGTTACCTTGCGGTACGAGTTTAATCTTATTCTGTACGTCTGTCTATTTTTATTAAATACTTTTATGCACTATGGAGCGCCCCCTATATATGCTTTTTTAACAGATATATATATATATATATATAATATTTTTATTCATTTTTTTTTTTTTTTTTTAATTTTATTATTTTTATTTATTTATTGCAAAATATTTTATATTTTTTTTGCGGGGGGGGGGGGGGGGGGGGTGTCAAATGACTACCTTGCCCCGGGTGAGAAAAATCCTAGTTTCGGCCCTGGCAGTATATATAGTATTACAGTGCAGCATTTTGGTGACCAACAGTATATAGTTGTACAGTAAGCCATTGCTGTATCTTGCAGCTCTGTGTCACTGCAAGTATCCATTCCATATCTGTGCTGCATTTTTGTGAGCAGTATATATAGTATTACAGTGCAGCATTTTGGTGACCAACAGTATATAGTTGTACAGTACAGTAAGCCATTGCTGTATCTTGCAGCTCCGTGTCACTGCAAGTATCCATTCCATATATGTACTGCATTTTTGTGAGCAGTATATATAGTAGTACAGTGCAGCATTTTGGTGACCAACAGTATATAGTTGTACAGTACGGTAGGCCATTGCTATTGATATAATAATATTACTGGCATATAATTCCACACATTAAAAAATGGAGAACAAAAATGTGGAGGGTGACATAGGGAAAGATCAAGATCCACTTCCACCTAGTGCTGAAGCTGTTGCCACTAGTCATGGCAGAGACGATTCAATGCCATCAACGTCGTCTGCCAAGGCCGATGCCCAATGTCATAGTAGAGAGCATGTAAAATCCAAAAAACTAAAGTTCAGTAAAATGACCCAAAAATCTAAATTAAAAACGTCTGAGGAGAAGCGTAAACTTGCCAATATGCCATTTGCGACACGGAGTGGCAAGGAATGGCTGAGGCCCTGGCCTATGTTCATGGCTAGTGGTTCAGCTTCACATGAGGATGGAAGCACTCATCCTCCCGCTAGAAAACTGAAAAGAGTTAAGATGGCAAAAGCACAGCAAAGAACTGTACGTTCATCTAAATCACAAATCCACAAGGAGAGTCCAATTGTGTCGGTTGCGATGCCTGACCTTCCCAACACTGGACGGGAAGAGGTGGCTCCTTCTACAATTTGCACACCCCCTGCAAGTGCTGGAAGGAGCACCCACAGTCCAGTTCCTGATAGTCAAATTGAAGATGTCACTGTTGAAGTACACCAGGATGAGGATATGGGTGTTGCTGGTGCTGAGGAGGAATTTGACAAGGAGGAATCTGATGGAGAGGTGGTTTGTTTAAGTCAGGCACCCGGGGAGACACCTGTTGTCCGTGAGATGAATAGGGCCATTGACATGCCTGGTCAAAATACCAAAAAAATCACCTCTTCGGTGTGGAATGAATTCAACAGAAATGCGGACAACTGGTGTCAAGCCGTGTGTTGCCTTTGTCAAGCTGTAATAAGTAGGGGTACGGACGTTAACCACCTAGGAACATCCTCCCTTATACGTCACCTGGAGCGCATTCATCAGAAATCATTGACAAGTTCAAAAGCTTTGGGTGACAGCGGAAGCAGTCCACTGACAACTAAATCCCTTCTTCCTCTTGCACCCAAGCTCCCAGTGCAAACCACCCCACCAACTCCCTCAGTGTCAATTTCCTCCTTAGACAGGAACGCCAATAGTCCTGCAGGCCATGTCACTGGCAAGTCTGACGAGTCCTCTCCTGACTGGGATTCCTCCGATGGATCCTTGAGTGTAACGCCTACTGCTGCTGGCGCTGCTGTTGTTGCTGCTGGGAGTCGATTGTCATCCCAGAGGGGAAGTCAGAAGACCACTTGTACTACTTCCAGTAAGCAATTGACTGTCCAACAGTCCTTTGCGAGGAAGATGAAATATCACAGCAGTCATCCTGTTGCAAAGCGGATAACTCAGGCCTTAGCAGCTGTGTTGGTGTTAGACGTGCGTCCGGTATCCGCCGTTAGTTCACAGGGAATTTCTTGAGGTAGTGTGTCCCCGGTACCAAATACCATCTAGGTTCCACTTCTCTAGGCAGGCGATATTGAGAATGTACACAGACGTCAGAAAAAGACTCACCAGTGTCCTAAAAATGCAGTTGTACCCAATGGCCACTTAACCACGGACATGTGGACAAGTGGAGCAGGGCAGACTCTGGACTATATGACTGTGACAGCCCACTGGGTAGAAGTATTGCCTCCCGCAGCAAGAACAGCAGCGGCGGCACCAGTAGCAGCATCTCGCAAACGCCAACTCGTTCCTAGGCAGGCTACGCTTTGTATCACCGCTTTCCATGAGAGGCACACAGCTGACAACCTCTTACGGAAACTGAGGAACATCATCGCAGATTGGCTTACCCCAATTGGACTCTCCTGGGGATTTGTGGCATCGGACAACGCCACCAATATTGTGCGTGCCTTACATGTGGGCAAATTCCAGTACATCCCATGTTTTGCACATACATTGAATTTGGTGGTGCAGAATTTAAAAAAAAAAGACAGGGGCATGCAAGAGATCCTGTCGGTGGCCCGAAGAATTGCGGGCCACTTTCGGCATTCAGCCACCGCATGCCGAAGACTGAAGCACCAGCAAACACTCCTGAACCTGCCCCGCCATCATCTGAAGCAAGAGGTGGTGATGAGGTGGAATTCAACCCTCTATGTGCTTCAGAGGATGGAGGAGCAGCAAAAGGCCATTCAAGCCTTTACATCTGCCTACGATATAGGCAAAGGAGGGGGAATGCACCTGACTCAAGCGCAGTGGAGAATGATTTCAACGTTGTGCAAGGTTCTGCAACCCTTTGAAATTGCCACACGTGAAGTCAGTTCAGACACTGCCAGCCTGAGTCAGGTCATTCCCCTCATCAAAGAAAATGTGGAAATCCTCACCATAAATGGTGAAGAAAAGACAGGCGCTTTAACTGAGCTGGTTTCCTAAGCTGCTGTTGGAAACGGGATGATAGTCATTCACCCCAACAAAACATACATATGAAAAAACAGAAAAATACCAACTGCGCTCAAAAGTAATTTTTATATAATTAAAACTGATAATCACAGATACACATATACATATAATTACCTACATATTAAAATCAGACACTACTGATGCGAAAACAAGTATTGAAATACTTTGAGCCTTATTGAGCCACTCTCTATAAGTGATTTTCCACTTGGGGCAGTTTTGGTATGCACAAAAAAGAATTAATGATTCAGCAGATGGTCAGCTGATTATTGGTGGCCACATCTCTTATTTGGGCATCTTTGAGGACTCCTGCCAGCACATTACACAAACGCTGTGTACCATCTGGAGATTCCAGTCCGTTTGGTGTGGATACAATAAAGGGAGAACCACCATTCCTGCTGCGAGGGATAGAGAGTAAGCTCCAGAACCCCACCAGGTGGGATACCCGGCTGAACTACCACCAAGGACTTGGTAATTATCCTTTGTCATCTGGATACCAGTTGTTTTTTTTTGGTACATCAACGCATGCGTTGCAGGACTTTATGAATATCCTCCAATAATCAGCTGACCATCTGCTGAATCATTAATTCTTTTTTGTGCACACAAAAACTGCCCCAAGTGGAAAATCACTTATAGAGAGTGGCTCAATAAGGCTCAAAGTATTTCAATACTTGTTTTCGCATCAGTAGTGTCTGATTTTAATATGTAGGTAATTATATGTATATGTGTATCTGTGATTATCAGTTTTAATTATATAAAAATTACTTTTGAGCACAGTTGGTATTTTTCTGTTTTTTCATTCCCCTCATCA
Source organism: Pseudophryne corroboree (assembly GCF_028390025.1). Lineage (NCBI taxonomy): Eukaryota > Metazoa > Chordata > Amphibia > Anura > Myobatrachidae > Pseudophryne > Pseudophryne corroboree. Next base: position 267,643,781 of record NC_086453.1, on the reverse strand, counting down.
GGCTTTTGCAGAAGCAGCTCGAGAGATTGAAGGAGGAGCTAAAACGGAGCGATTCTGTTAGGCATGTGGGACTTGTGGATGGAGCCGTTCATTCGCTTAACCAGGATTCACGGGTGGTCAATCTGTTGAAATCAGAGCACTACATTTTGGCCACTGTGCTCGATTCTAGGTTTGAAGCCTACGTTGTATCTCTCTTTCTGGCAGACACAAGTGTGCAGAGGTTCAAAGACCTGCTGGTGAGACACTTGTCAACTCAAGCGGAACGTGACCCGTCAACAGCTCCTCCTTCACATTCTCCCGCAACTGGGGCTGCGAGGAAAAGGCTAAGAATTCCGAGCCCACCCGCTGGCGGTGATGCAGGGCAGTCTGGAGCGAGTGCTGACATCTGGTCCGGACTGAAGGACTTGCCAACGATTACTGACATGTCGTCTACTGTCACTGCATATGATTCTGTCACCATTGAAAGAATGCTGGAGGATTATATGAGTGACCGCATCCAAGTAGGCACGTCAGACAGTCCGTACGTATACTGGCAGGAAAAAGAGGCAATTTGGAGGTCATTGCACAAACTGGCTTTATTTTACCTAAGTTGCCCCCCCTCCAGTGTGTACTCCGAAAGAGTGTTTAGTGCAGCCGGTCACCTTGTCAGCGATCGGCGTACGAGGTTACTTCCACAAAATGTGGAGAAGATGATCATCAAAATGAATTATAATCAATTCCTCTGTGGAGACATTCACCATCAATTGCCTCCAGAAAGTACACAAGGACCTGAGATGGTGGATTCCAGTGGGGACGAATTAATACTCTGAGAAGGGGGATGTACACAGGGAAGGAAAGGGGTGAGGATTCAGAGGATGATGATGAGGTGGACATCTTGCCTCTGTAGAGCCAGTTTGAGCAAGGAGAGATTGATTGCTCCTTTTTTTGGTGGGGGCCCAAACCAACCAGTCATTTCAGCCACAGTCGTGTGGCAGACCCTATGGCTGAAATTATGGGTTTGTTAAAGTGTGCATGTCCTGTTTATACAACATAAGGACAATTCCATCTTGCACCTCTCTTTTTTTTTTTTTTTTATTTATCTTTGCATCATGTGCTGTTTGGGGACTATTATTTTAAGTGCCATCCTGTCTGACACTGCAGTGCCACTCCTAGATGGGCCAGGTGTTTGTGCCGCCCACTTGGGTCGCTTAGCTTAGTCATCCAGCGACCTCGGTGCAAATTTTAGGACAAAATAATATTGTGAGGTGTTCAGAATAGACTGGAAATGAGTGGAAATTATGGTTATTAAGGTTAATAATACTATAGGATCAAAATTACCCCCAAATTCTATGATTTAAGCTGTTTTCTGCTGCGGGGTACACTAGGCTCCACAAGTCTGGACAATGGGGTGTAGAGTAGGATCTTGATCCGAGGCACCAACAGGCCCAAAGCTTTGACCTTCTTCCCAAGATGCATAGCGCCGCCTCCTATATCACCCCGCCTCCCAGCACAGGAGCTCAGTTTGTAAGTTGGTGCTGCAGTAAGCAGGCACTTAACAGAGGGGCTGCTCCAAGCAGCCCTGAGAAAAGCTTTTTATGAGGTAAAAAGTGAAGACTTCAAGGGCAGCAGCGGTGGTAAATGTCTTGTGACATTCACTGCTGCAGCTCCAGCTCTCCCCAGCGGTGCTGTACACTCCCGAGCCCTGGTTGCCGGGTACCTACAGTGGAGGCTCCGGTTTTCTTCATGTTAGACACACACGGCTGGGGCTCTCCAGGATCACGTGGCCGCGCTTCGGGAGGTGGTAAGAGGTCCCGCTCTATCGCGATCCGGCGCGATCAGTGGGAGGCGGGCCGCGCGCGCTGGCGATGGACACTGTGGCAGTGCAGGCGATCCCACTAGATCACCAGGGCATGGGCGCAGGTCAGGTTTTCTCTTAAAACCGATTTTAATATCGCCCACAGTACCCGGTGGTTTTGCCAGCAAGGGGAATAAGGCTTAGACCGGAAGCCCCTCCCCCAGCCCCAGGGCGCCATTTCCAGCAAGTGTTCCCGCCCTGGAGCTGCATCTCTGTCTTCTCCTCACTCCCTGTCAGTGTCTGCGGCGCCATTACTCCTCAGCTCACTGTTCCTGGGACTGCTTGGGCAAATCCTCCTATGTAAAGCCGCCTGGTTGTCCGTGCTGTGACTTTACATGACACTTAAGTATTCTACCTGCCTTTTTAGTCAGTGTTAGTAAGAAAGAGTGCATTTAGTCAGGGGTTTATAGTACAATTACCCTGTGATATACATCCAGTTTCTTACTGTGTAGTGTTATATCTATTGACTATATAGCTGTGTAAGCTAGTCTAGTGCAGTATTATTGTCTGTAATAACCTCTGCATTGTACAAACTGTGACTATTTGTGTGTGCATTGATAGCTGAGTGGTGTCCATCTCGTGTCTTTCACTCAACTTGCTATCCCTATATTCTATAACCTGAGGGGGCTTGGTGCGTCAGGTGTTATTTAATATAGGATTTTCACAAAGATATACTGTATTACGTATTTTTCTCTGTGATTTAGTCACCATGTCTCTCCTTTATCTCTGCTGGTGCTGACTACACCGCGCAGGGGTTTGGGTTTAGGGATATAGTGCTGCTAATAATTGTACTGTGTTACCTCATACTGCAAGTTATATCATGTCTGCTTCTGAGGGTAACGGTTCTGGGGCGGAACACACTGCTGGTGTTGCTGAAGCCACAGGCACATATGGGGAGAATATAGCAGCTTTGGGCTCTGGTTCTGGGGGCTCCTTGCCCCCCAGTGGGACTGTGGCAACGGAGGCACACACTGACCCTCCGCGGGCCGCTTTTTCCACGCTTCTGCATACGCTAGTTCATAAACTAACACCCCCTATGGGACTCCCAATGCCGGTACAACCGTATGTGGTCCCTGCAGCTAACCCGCCGTGGGCGGACGATTTATCTGCTCAAATAAAGAAGTTGAACCAGTCCCCGACTACTAAAAAGTCTGACCAACGCTCGCCTAAGTCCAAGAGGTCCTCTAAGCGAGCGCTCGTCTCCTCACAATCCACTGCTGTCACTGACTTCTCGTCTGACGAAGACAGCACATACACTGACCCCACAGGTTCTGACTCAGATACGGCTGATGGGGAGGGTAGTTCACATGTGGATGTTCCTGATCATTTGGAGGCTATTAAGTTAATTCTGCAGATTACGGATGATCCCGGGCCATCCGTTCCTCCTAAGAAACCAGATAGGTTCAAGCGTCAGAAGGTGATTAAACAAGGTTTACCTCACTTTGACCACCTAGTGGATATACGTCAGGAACCCTGGCAAAGCCCGGGTACGAAGTTTGTGCCTCAAAAGAAGATGCTGGCTTGCTATCCCCTCGCACCAGAGCTGTCTAAGAATTGGGAAACGCCTCCTCCAGTAGACTCACATGTGGCTAGGATGGTGGTTTCCTCAGCTCTACCTGTCACTACCGTCACGTCTCTAAAATAGCCTACGGATAAATGTGTTGAGAATTGTCTAAAAGCGATTTACACCCTCACGGGTGCTGCACAAAGGCCCACTATTGCAGCTACATGGGCGGCAGAGGCTATTGAAACATGGGCCTTGGAGTTAGAAGCTGAAATCTCCTCTGACCATGCTAGACAATGCTTGTCATATATTGTCACAGCTTCTCGCTATATTAAAGAGGCGGCTTCTGATGCCGGTATCTTAGCAGCCAAGGCCTCTACTACGTCAGTCCTGGCTCGCAGGATATTGTGGCTGAGATCCTGGTCTGTGGATCTGGACTTAAGAAAAACCCTGGAGGTACTCCCTTTCAAGGGGGATATTCTGTTTGGGGAGGACTTAAATAAGATAGTGGCTGACTTGGCTACTGCCAAAACTGCCTGTCTGCCAAATACAGCTCCTTCTGTGTCGAAGGCCAAAGGCACGTCCGTTCGCCCCTTTCGTCCTTCAGGTAAAGCAAATGGTCAGGCGTACCATAAGCAGGCCCGCACTTCCAAACTTGGTAAGCCGAAGCCCAAAAGAGCCTGGGCTGCCCGTCAGCCAGCAGCCAAGACCGATAAGCCTGCCGCATGATGGGGCGGGCCTCCCCCTGGGGGATCCCAGGGTGGGGGGCCGGCTTCTAGGGTATATCCAGGAATGGTTGAAGACCACTTCAGATGCCTGGGTACGGGAAGTCGTCACTCGAGGTTACGCCATAGCCTTCAAAAACCGACCCCCTCATCGATTTTGCCAGACAGACGTCCCGTCGGACCAGACAAAGGCAAACACTCTGCATTCGGTGGTACAGACCCTCCTGGATACAGGAGTCGTAGTACAGGTGCCTCTTGCTCAGAGGGGCCGGGGGTACTATTCTCCGCTGTTTCTAGTCCCGAAACCGAATGGGTCCTCCCGGCCCATTCTCAACCTCAAGGCACTGAACAAGTTTGTGAAGGTTTCCAAGTTCCGTATGGAAACCCTTCGCTCTATAGTTCTGGCCTTGGAACCTGGGGACTACATGGTCTCCCTGGACATACAGGATGCTTACCTGCATATTCCTATAGCAGTGTCACATCAACAATACCTGAGGTTTGCTATTGGCAACCTCCATTATCAGTTTCGGGCGTTACCTTTTGGTTTAACAATGGCTCCGCGAGTCTTTACCAAAGTTATGGCGGTGATGACGGTGGTACTCCGCCGTCAAGGGGTCAGGATACTGCCGTATCTGGATGACTTGTTAATCCTGGCAAATTCCCCAGATCTTCTCCTGCGTCATCTGGATATGACGGTCTGGTTTCTACAAGCCCACGGGTGGCTCATCAACTGGAAGAAATCCTCCCTGGTCCCTGCTCAGAGCATGGTGCATCTGGGAGCGCTGTTGGACACTCACAACCAGAGGTTGTTCTTGTCTCAGGAGAAAGTCCTGAAACTTCAGGACAGGATTCGTTGCTTCCTTTCTCGTCCGCAAGTGTCGATACATTCGGCAATGCAGGTGCTGGGCCTCATGGTATCAGCATTTGACATGGTGGAGTATGCTCAATTCCATTCTCGCCCCCTCCAGAAGCTGATTCTAGCCAAGTTGGATGGCCTGCCTCACCGGATCAGGTCTCAAATCATCTCTTTGACTCCGGAGGTCCGTCTGTCGCTGCTCTGGTGGCTCCAGGACCGACAATTGTGCAGAGGCCGTCCCTTCTGGATATCCAACTGGGTCCTGTTGACGACAGATGCCAGTCTAAGAGGTTGGGGCGTGGTGCTGGAGCAGCACTCCTTGCAGGGTCGGTGGACCAAGGAGGAATCTCTCCTCTCGATCAACATTCTGGAATTGCGGGCGGTCTTCAATGCGTTGAACCTAGCCCAGCTTTTGATTCAGAACCGTCCTGTTCAAGTACAGTCTGACAACGCCACCACAGTGGCTTACATAAATCATCAAGGCGGCACTCGAAGCCGTTTGGAAATGAAGGAAGCCTCACGGATTCTACGTTGGGCAGAACGCCATCTATCAGCAATATCGGCAATATTCATTCCGGGAGTCCTGAATTGGGAAGCGGACTTTCTCAGTCGTCAGGACATGCATGCCGGCGAGTGGGGCCCCCATCCAGAAGTGTTTCAACTCCTCGTGGAAAGGTGGGGTCTTCCAGATGTGGATCTGATGGCGTCTCGACACAATCACAAGGTTCCGGTCTTCGGAGCAAGGACAAGGGTTTCTCAAGCAGCATTCGTGGATGCACTGGCAGTGCCGTGGAGGTTTCGGCTGCCGTACGTGTTCCCTCCGGTGTCACTCCTGCCCAGGGTAATTCGGAAGTTCAAGCAAGAAAAAGGGAATCTGCTTCTCATAGCTCCGGCGTGGCCCATACGGCACTGGTTCTCAGACCTGCAAGGCCTATCGTCAGAGCGTCCACTTCTACTTCCACAACGCCCAGACCTCCTTGTTCTGGGCCCCTGTGTCTACCAGGACCTAGCCCGGCTGTCTTTGACGACGTGGCTCTTGAAGTTTCCATCTTAAGAGCTAAGGGTTTTTCTAAAGAGGTCATTAAAACTGTGTTGCGGGCCCGGAAACCGGCCTCTGCACGGATTTACCATCGGGTTTGGCATTCCTACTTTGTTTGGGTCGCATCTAACCATTATGACGCTTCCAAGTTTAGTACAGCCTAACTTTTGGCTTTTCTACAGCAGGGCCTAGATTTAGGCCTGCGTCTGGCCTCCCTCAAGGTTCATATTTCTGCCTTGTCGGTGTGGTTTCAGAGAAAAATTGCGGCTTTACCTGATGTTCATACTTTCACTCAGGGTGTGTTGCGTATCCAACCTCCCTATGTCCCGCCTGTGGCTCCTTGGGACTTGTCGGTGGTTTTGGAGGCATTACAAGAGTCTCCATTTGAACCTCTTGGTTCAGCTGACCTTAAGTGGCTTTCCCTTAAGGTGGTGTTTCTGTTGGTTATTGCCTCTGCTAGAAGAGTGTCGGATTTGGGTGCCTTTTCTTGTAGTTCCCCATATCTGATTTTTCACAGTGACCGGGCGGTTCTTAGGACTCGTCCCGGATATTTGCCTAAGGTGGTTTCTTCGTTCCACCTTAATCAGGAGATTGTGGTTCCGGCCTTTGTCTCTCCTGATTTGTCTCCAAAAGAGAGGTCTTTGGATGTGGTACGGGCTCTCCGTATCTATGTGAAGAGAACTGCTTCTATTCGAAAATCTGATTCTCTCTTTGTTTTGTTTGGATTTCACAAACGTGGCTGGCCTGCTCACAAGCAGACTTTGGCCAGATGAATTAGAATGGTGATTGCACATGCTTATGTGAAGGCTGGTCTGTCAGCTCCTGTTCACATTACGGCGCATTCTACTCGGTCTGTTGGACCTTCTTGGGCGGCCCAACGTGGTGCGACCCTTGATCAATTGTGCAAGGCGGCTACGTGGTCCTCCGGGAACACGTTCATAAGGTTCTATGCCTTCGATACTGCCGCTTCCCAGGATGCTTCCTTTGGACGCCGGGTTCTTGTGCCCGCTACAGTGCGTCCCCTCCCATAAGGAACTGCTTTAGGACATCCCCATTGTCCAGACTTGTGGAGCCCAGTGTACCCCGCAGCAGAAAACGAGTTTTATGGTAAGAACTTACCCTTAGTAAAACTCTTTCTGCGAGGTACACTCGACTCCACAAGGCACCCACCCTGACGTACTTAGCCTCTTTGGGTTGATATGGCATTAGCCGCTGACACTTCTCTTGTCGTGAGAGTGTGGTGTATGTGGCTACTCACCGTTGTCGTCTCTTTTCCTGCTACTGCATTGGGCTGGTTAACTAAACTTAGCTCCTGTGCTGGGAGGCGGGGTGATATAGGAGGCGGCGCTATGCATCTTGGGAAGAAGGTCAAAGCTTTGAGCCTGTTGGTGCCTCGGATCAAGATTCTACTCTACACCCCATTGTCCAGACTTGTGGAGCCCAGTGTAACTCGCAGAAAGAGTTTTAACAAGGGTAAGTTCTTACCATAAAACTCGTTTTTGAGGGGTTTTTGAAAAAAAACACTGAATCCAAAACACACCCGAATCCGACAAAAAAATTTCAGGGAGATTTTGCCAAAACACGGCCGCGGAACCGAATCCAAAACCAAAACACAAAACCTGAAAAATTTCCGGTGCACATCTCTAAAACCTTTGTAGCATAGGATTTTGCTTGGTGCACAGTGTTAACAAACCTGTAATAACCTGATGGACAGATGTGTCCACTTACATCTAGCCTCCCTACTTGTTAAGCACCCCTTCTAGTCACGCATGCCGTGGTGTAAATCGGTAGCGCCGAGTATCTTTGCGTGCAACTTTTACCATTAAAATGCATCTTGTTTGCATACGAAATGCTACACTAGAGTGGTTTCCTAGAATACACAGTAACATAGCATTTCATATGCAGTTAGTCGCACCAGCACAGAGAATATAAGCATGCTGCATATAATTTTCATCAGCATAGTATGCTTTTGCGTCTTATTCACATAGTAAAAAAAGACGCCGACATTAACAGAGTTGCACGGGACCTGTCAGCTGACTCAGGCCAGGCATCTCTCGCTATATGTGGCGTAATGAGGCAAGATGTATGAGGACACATTTGTAAGAGCATGTAAACAACTTGTCTGATAATACAGATACTGGGAAAGACTCTGTATCACAGTCAGCTTTAAATGATAGCAAACTGTTCATGTAACGTACTGAACATAGCAAACCTATTCATCTTTGTGTATTTCCGGCCTATTCAGATGCATCACGGCTGTTTCTCCCTGTACGTGAAATAGGAGCATATTGGCGTCATATGGGCAGCAACTGGGCATTCACACAGAAGAAAACTCATGGGAGTGTCGTGGGCATGTAGCCAGAGTTGCATCCTATATTAGCGTGTGCTAAGGGGGCCCGATTTCAGGCTGATCCCTTACACCCAGCATGGGATAGGTGTAACTCCTGGTACTAGTGGCGATGGCTGTATCGGCAAACATGAAACAGTGGGACGGCACACATGAAGATGTGCGTATAGTCACATTAACTTCTGTTACCAAAATATCCGCAGTCCAAACGCGGCAGCATACAGAGCTGTGGGCAACTCAGAATCAGGCCTCCTATGGGTGGATCACAGAGAATCTCTTGTAAGAGTGCTCCACCAATGAAACAGGGTGAGCAGCAGCAATTAAAAATGGTAACCGTATTAGGGGTCCATTTACTATGCCTTAGAGCAGAGCTTAAAGTGGTTCTGGAGAGGTGGTGGAACTCATTTACTGTAGCACCTACTCCCTTCATATTAAGCAGGGCCAGTGCTAGTGTTTTTGGCAACCCCCTGCAAATTGTAAATTAATGCCCTACTTCCCATACTTTATAAAGGGACATTGATCTCACAAAGAAGCAGCATGGTCACAAAATAGTACCTCCAATTCAAATTACACCACACAGTAGCACAATCCTATTCAAATTACACCGCGTGTAGTGCCCTTGATTCATATTACACCACATAGTAATGCCCCTTATTCAGGTTACGTCACTTTATTCACATTGCCCTTTATTCACGTTGTGCTACACAATGGTATTCTTTATACACCTTATGCCACACAGTAAAGCCCTTTATATACAGTGTCACAGTAGTGCCCCTTTTACACAATTCCCACAGCAGTAGTCCTCCTTACTCATAATGTCCACAGTTGTAGTGCCCCTTACACATAATGACCACAGTAGTATCGCTCATACACATAAAGCCCACAGTAGTAGTGCCCCTTACACATAATGACCACAGTAGTACCGCTCATACACATAAAGCCCACAGTAGTAGTGCCCCTTATGCATAATGCCCACAATAGTATAGCCCCTTACACATAACAATCACAATAGTGCCGCTTATACATAGAATGCCCACAGTAGCGCCCCTTATACACTTCTCTGTCTCTGTCACTCCAGCAGCTCCATGCCCTTTACCCCTACAACAGCTTCCCCACCTCTCTTGCCCCCTCCCATCTTGTGTTCAAGATGCACAGAACCTGCCCCTTCATTTGCAGCAGTGGTGACAGCATGACATCACATATGTGTGTGAGTAAAAGGCAGGGTGGGCTGTAGATGGAGGAGAACCATGGAGCCACCAGGACATGAGGAAGTGGGAGGTGCCTGCAGCTCATAAGTAACACTAGTGCAGTCTGCATCATCTATTGATGTAGGTGATGGGGCAGGCTTCTCTGTTGGAATTACTGTGCAGGGCAATGGAGCAGGTGGAACTAGTTCCCCCTACCATCACAGGTGGTGGAACTCAGCACCACCTCGTCCTCGCCACCCCCCCCCCCCCCCCCACACACACACACACACAAACACACACTTTATCCCCTACCTTGGAGAGAGATAAAGTACCAACCATCCAGCTCATCTGTCATTGTTCAAACTTAGCCTGGAAGCTACCTGGCTGGTACCTTATCTCTGTCCACTTTATCTGTCTCCCAGGTTTAGTAAATAGACCCTTTAGATTCTAAACATTAATCATCTCCTCCAAAAAGTGTTTAATGATAACTAAAAGTGATGGGAATGTGTTATTTATTTATTGTTTATTACCAGTTATTTATATAGCGCACACATATTTCACAGCGCTTTACAGAGAATGTTTGGCCGTTCACATCAGTCCCTGCCCCAGTGGAGCTTACAATCTATATTCCCTATGACATGTACACACACATTCACGCTAGGGTTAATTTTTGTTGGAAGCCAATTAACCTACCAGTATATTTTTGGATTGTGGGAGGAAACCCACGCAAGTACGGGGAGAATATACAAACTCCACACAGTTAGGGCCATAGTGGGAATCGAACCCAGTGCTGTGAGGCAGCAGTGCTAACCATTGCACCATCCGTACTGCCCCATTGTTATATGAATCCATGTTCACTATGGGGTCTTTTCAATGCATGTCGGATCCTCTCCGACGGAGAGGTTCAGACAATGCAGTATTCAATTTGCGGGCAAATCCAGTAGGTTTTGCCCGTTTCCGACAATGCCAATCCGACAAAGTCGGATTGACATTGTCGAAAATGGGACTGAAACCTGTCGGATTTGGCTGCAAATCCGACAAAACACGTGAATCCGCGGCTAGTCCGCTGATCCACTTGTATCGGCAAGTCGAAATTGCCGACAAGTCGTAAAAACGTCAGGACCATTGAATAGGTCGAATCATGATTCGACCTAAAAAAGTCGGAAACTGACGTCTTTCAGATTAGATGGCAGTTACGACTTCAATTGAATAGACCCCTTAATCGTGGATGATCAAGTGTGTCTACTAATACATTTGTGAATCCAAAATATTATGCTCACAAAAATAACACAAACAATATAAACTAAAATAGCTAGCATAATCAATGTATTTAATTCCATCATTAAATAATAAAACAGAAAACATTAACAATAGGGAATTCATTAGCAATAATGCATATAGGCAGAGTGATGATGGAGATCTGTAATTACAAAGTACTAGTACAGTAGATGTACTTACACAGCATCTCTCACTTTTCCATAGCCTGCAAATTTCTGAGTGATAAGTGTTCAGTGTTGAATTAAGTTCTTCCAATGACCCATACACCTGTCAGTGCTCCTTATACCGTATATCAGTCACTTCATTATCAATTGTTTTCTGATCTCCGTATACAAGGGATACGGACGTTAGGTCGACCACTGAAGGACGACATGTGCATTAGAGCGACATGTACTAGGTCAAAAGGTCGACATGAGTTTTTCAATTTTTTTTTCCATTTTTGGGATTCTGCCATACTTGACGATCCACGTGGACTACGATTGGAACGGTAACCTGTGCCGAGCGCAGCGAGGCACCTTGCCCGAAGCATGGCGAGCGAACACTGTGCACTAATTGGGGTTCCCTGTCACTTTACGAAGAAAACGACACAAAAAATCCAAAACTCATGTAGACCTTTTCACCTGTCGTCCTAGTACATGTCGACCTAATGCCCATGTCGGCTTAGTACTTGTCGACCTTCAGTGGTTGACCTAACTTGAGTCGACCCAACGACCCATACCCGTATACAATTATCCTTGCTTTCATATAAATTCCTCATCCATGTTGTAATCACCAACCCTTATCACATACTGTATATACAGTAGCACCCATTTGATGTTAGCCACGTAGAATCTTCAGTTTCTTAACTTTTATTTGGAGGGGGACAAGAGAACTAGAGTATAAAATATTTAAAAATGCCTTTTAAAAATATATGTAATAATAATATAAATATTCAAAGTGCATATACTTATACACCTACAATAACTCAGATATATAGGGGGGAATTCAATTAGCCGCAGTAAATTACTACAGCTAATTGATTCCTCGGGGGTTATGCATTTGTCCCCGATAGCCGGCACTCTCAGGGAATTTTCTCTGACGTCCTAAGTGGATGCTGGGGACTCCGTCAGGACCATGGGGATTAGCGGCTCCGCAGGAGACAGGGCACAAAATTAAAACTTTGACCACTAGGTGGTGTGCACTGGCTCCTCCCCCTATGACCCTCCTCCAAGCCTCAGTTAGATTTTTGTGCCCGGCCGAGAAGGGTGCAATCTAGGTGGCTCTCCTAAAGAGCTGCTTAGAATAAAAGTTTGTTAGGTTTTTTATTTTCAGTGAGTCCTGCTGGCAACAGGCTCACTGCAACGCGGGACTAAGGGGAGAAGAAGCGAACTCACCTGCGTGCAGGATGGATTGGCTTCTTAGGCTACTGGACACTAGCTCTAGAGGGACGATCACAGGTACAGCCTGGATGGGTCACCGGAGCCGCGCCGCCGGCCCCCTTACAGATGCTGAAGAGAGAAGAGGTCCAGAAATCGGCGGCTGAAGACTTCCCAGTCTTAAGGTAGCGCACAGCACTGCAGCTGTGCGCCATTGCTCTCAGCACACTTCACACCGCGGTCACTGAGGGTGCAGGGCGCTGGGGGGGGGCGCCCTGGGCAGCAATGTAATTACCTTTACTGGCTAAAAATACATCACATATAGCCCCTGGGCTATATGGATGTATTTAACCCCTGCCAGGATTACAGAAAAAACCGGGAGAAGAGCCCGCCGTGAAGGGGGCGGGGCCTATCTCCTCAGCACACAGCGCCATTTTTCCCACACAGATCCGCTGGTGGGAAGGCTCCCAGGCTCTCCCCTGCACTGCACTACAGAAACAGGGTTAAAACAGAGAGGGGGGGCATTTTTTGGCGATATTATTATATATTAAGCTGCTATAAGGGAAAACACTTACTATAAGGTTGTCCCTGTATAATTATAGCGCTTTGGTGTGTGCTGGCAAACTCTCCCTCTGTCTCCCCAAAGGGCTAGTGGGGTCCTGTCCTCTATCAGAGCATTCCCTGTGTGTGTGCTGTGTGTCGGTACGTGTGTGTCGACAGGTATGAGGACGATGTTGGTGTGGAGGCGGAGCAATTGCCTGTAATGGGATGTCACCCCCTAGGGAGTCGACACCGGAATGGATGGCTTTATTTATGGAATTACGTGATAGTGTCAACACGCTACAAGGTCGGTTGACGATATGAGACGGCCGGCAAACCAATTAGTACCTGTCCAGGCGTCTCAAACACCGTCAGGGGCTTTAAAACGCCCATTACCTCAGTCGGTCGACAGACACAGACACGGACACTGACTCCAGTGTCGACGGTGAAGAAACAAACGTATTTTCCAGTAGGGCCACACGTTACATAATCACGGCAATGAAGGAGACGTTACATATTTCTGATACTACAAGTACCACAAAAATGGGTATTATGTGGGGTGTGAAAAAACTACCTGTAGTTTTTCCTGAATCAGATGAATTGATTGAAGTGTGTGATGAAGCGTGGGTTACCCCCGAGAGGAAGTTGCTAATTTCAGAGAAGTTATTGGCATTATACCCTTTCCCGCCAGAGGTTAGGGCGCGCTGGGAAACACCCTCTAGGGTAGATAAGGCGCTCACACGCTTATCAAAACAAGTGGCGTTACCGTCTCCTGATACGGCCGCCCTCAAAGATCCAGCTGATAGGAGGCTGGAAAATACTCTAAAAAGTATATACACACATACTGATGTTATACTGCGACCAGCAATCGCCCCAGCATGGATGTGCAGTGCTGGGGGGGTTTGGTCGGAATCTCTGACTGGAAATATTGATACCCTGAATAGCGACAATATTTTATTGACTATAGAGCATTTAAAGTATGCATTTTCTTTATATGCGAGATGCACAGAGGGATATTTGCACTCTGGCATCAAGGGTAAGTGCGCTGTCCATTTCTGCCAGAAGAAGTTTATGGACGCGACAGTGGTCAGGTGATGCGGATTCCAAGCGGCATATGGAAGTTTGCCGTGTAAAGGGGAGGAATTATTTGGGGTCGGTCTATCGGACTTGGTGGCCACGGCAACAGCCGGAAAATCCACCTTTTTTACCTCAGGTCACCTCCCAACAGAAAAAGACACCGTCTTTTCAGCCTAAGTCCTTTCGTTCTCATAAGAACAAGCGGGCAAAAGGCCATTCATATCTGCCTGAGGCAAAGGAAAGGGTAAGAGACTGCAGCAAGCAGCTCCTTCCCAGGAGCAGAAGCACTCCCCCGCTTCTGAAAAGTCCTCAGCATGTCGCTGGGGCCTTACAAGCGGACTCAGGTCCGGTGGGGGGGTCGTCTCAAGAATTTCAGCGCGCAGTGGGCTCACTCGCAAGTCGACCCCTGGATCCTGCAGGTAGTATCACAGGGGTACAGATTGGAATTCGAGACGTCTCTTCCTCGCAGATTCCTGAAGTCTGCTTTACCAACATCTCCCTCCGACAGGGAGACGGTGTTGGAAGCTATTCACAAGCTGTATTCCCAGCAAGTAATAGTCAAGGTACCCCTACTACAACAAGGAAAGGGGTATTATTCCACGCTGTTTGTGGTACCGAAGCCGGACGGCTCGGTGAGACCTATTCTAAGTCTGAAATCTTTTGAACACTTACATACAAAGGTTCAAGTTCAAGATGAAATCACTCAGAGCAGTGATAGCGAATCTGGAAGAAGGGGACTTTATGGTGTCCTTGGACATCAAGGATGCTTACCTCCATGTCCCAATTTGCCCTTCAAACCAAGGGTACCTCAGGTTCGTGGTACAAAACTGTCACTATCAGTTTCAGACGTTGCCGTTTGGATTGTCCACGGCACCCCGGGTCTTTACCAAGGTAATGGCCGAAATGATGATTCTTCTTCGAAGAAAAGGCGTATTAATTATCCCTTACTTGGACGATCTCCTGATAAGGGCAAGATCCAGAGAACAGTTAGAGGCCGGTGTAGCACTAACCCAAGTAGTGCTGCAACAGCACGGGTGGATTCTAAATTTTCCAAAATCCCAGCTGAGCCCGACGACACGTCTGCTGTTCCTAGGGATGATTCTGGACACAGTTCAGAAAAAGGTTTTTCTCCCGGAGGAGAAAGCCAGGGAGTTATCCGAGCTAGTCAGGAACCTCCTAAAACCAGGAAAAGTGTCAGTGCATCAATGCACAAGAGTCCTGGGTAAATGGTGGCTTCTTACGAAGCGATTCCATTCGGCAGATTCCACGCAAGAACCTTTCAGTGGGATCTGCTGGACAAATGGTCCGGATCGCATCTTCAGATGCATCAGCGGATAGCCCCGTCTCCAAGGACAAGGGGGTCTCTTCTGTGGTGGTTGCAGAGTGTTCACCTTTTTGGAGGGCCGCAGATTCGGCATTCAGGACTGGGTCCTGGTGACCACGAATGCCAGCCTGAGAGGCTGGGGAGCAGTCACACAGGGAAGAAATTTCCAGGGAGTGTGGTCAAGCCTGGAGACTTCACTTCACATAAATATACTGGAGCTAAGGGCAATTTACAATGCTCTAAGCCTGGCAAGACCTCTGCTTCAGGGTCAGCCGGTGTTGATCCAGTAGGGCAACACCACGGCAGTCGCCCACGTAAACAGACAGGGCGACAAAAGAAGCAGGAGGGCAATGGCAGAAGCTGCAAGGATTTTTCACTGGGCAGAAAATCATGTGATAGCACTGTCAGCAGTGTTCATTCCGGGAGTGGACAACTGGGAAGCAGACTTCCTCAGCAGACACGATCACCACCCGGGAGAGTGGGGACTTCATCCAGAAGTCTTCCACATGATTGTGAACCGTTGGGAAAAACCAAAGGTGGACATGATGGCGTCCCGCCTCAACAAAAAACTGGACAGGTATTGCGCCAGGTCAAGAGACCCTCAGGCAATAGCTGTGGACGCGTTGGTAACACCATGGGTGTACCAGTCAATGTATGTGTTCCCCCCTCTGCCTCTCATACCCAAGGTACTGAGAATTATAAGGCGAAGGGGAGTAAGAACGATACTCGTGGCTCCGGATTTGCCAAGAAAGACTTGGTACCCGGAACTTCAAGAGATGCGCACGGAGGACCCGTGCACTCTACCTCTAGACTTACCGCGGCTGCGTTTGACGGCATGGCGGTTGAACGCCGGATCCTGAAGGAGAGGGCTCCGACGGAGGAATTTCAACTGGGTCGATTCCTACATTTCCTGCAAACAGGATTGTCTATGGGCCTCAAATTGGGGTCCATTAAGGTTCAAATTTCGGCCCTGTCGATTTTCTTCCAGAAAGAATTGGCTTCAGTTCCTGAAGTCCAAGCTTTTGTCAAAGGAGTACTACATATACAGCCCCGGTTGTGCCTCCAGTGGCACTGTGGGATCTCAATGTAGTTTTGGGATTCCTCAAATCCCATTGGTTTGAGCCACTCAAATCGGTGGATTTGAAATATCTTACATGGAAAGTGACCATGCTACTGGCCCTGGCTTCGGCCAGGAGAGTGTCAGAATTGGCGGCTTTTTCGTACAAAAGCCATATCTGATTTTCCATTGGGACAGGGCAGAACTGCGGACGCGTCCTCAGTTTCTCCCTAAGGTGGTATCAGCGTTTCACCTGAACCAACCTATTGTGGTGCCTGCGGCTTCTAGCGACTTGGAGGACTCCAAGTTGTTCGACGTTGTCAGAGCCTTAAAAATATATATATATATTTCAAGGACGGCTGGAGTCAGAAAGTCTGACTCGCTGTTTATACTGTATGCACCCAACAAGCTGGGTGTTCCTGCGTCTAAGCAGACGATTGCTCGTTGGATTTGTAGCACAATTCAACTTGCGCATTCTGTGGCAGGCCTGCCACAGCCAAAATCTGTAAATGCCCACTCCACAAGGAAGGTGGGCTCACCTTGGGCGGCTGCCCGAGGGGTCTCGGCATTACAACGCTGCCGAGCAGCTACGTGGTCAGGGGAGAACACGTTTGTAAAATTCTACAAATTTGATACCCTGGCTAAGGAGGACCTGGAGTTCTCTCATTCGGTGCTGCAGAGTCATCCGCACTCTCCCGCCCGTTTGGGAGCTTTGGTATAATCCCCATGGTCCTGACGGAGTCCCCAGCATCCACTTAGGACGTCAGAGAAAATAAGAATTTACTTACCGATAATTCTATTTCTCGTAGTCCGTAGTGGATGCTGGGCGCCCATCCCAAGTGCGGATTGTCTGCAATACTTGTACATAGTTATTGTTACAAAAATCGGGTTATTATTGTTGGAAGCTATCTTTTCAGAGGCTCCTCTGTTATCATGCTGTTAACTGGGTTCAGATCTCAAGTTGTACAGTGTGATTGGTGTGGCTGGTATGAGTCTTACCCGGGATTCAAAATCCTTCCTTATTGTGTACGCTCGTCCGGGCACAGTATCCTAACTGAGGCTTGGAGGAGGGTCATAGGGGGAGGAGCCAGTGCACACCACCTAGTGGTCAAACTTTTAATTTTGTGCCCTGTCTCCTGCGGAGCCGCTAATCCCCATGGTCCTGACGGAGTCCCCAGCATCCACTACGGACTACGAGAAATAGAATTATCGGTAAGTAAATTCTTATTTTTTTCCTCATGCAACATATCAGGGATTATTTTTTCACCTGACCTGCCTGGAGGCAGGTAAAAAAAATCCCAGATATCTAACGCTTTTTGTGATTCCAGGAACTGTACCCAAAAACTGGTCAATTTCCGTGCAAAAAAAAAAAAGTGCTGCAATTTCCCCCCGATTAAAACTATTGAATTCCCCCCATAATCTCAAATGAGAATTCTTACCAGGATGATTGCATCTTAAATAGGTTTAGTATAGTGCTGTTAATTAGTATATATTGTTAAGAATTAGTGATCATATTTTTAAGTGAACCAAAGTAGAATATAGATCTATGCACCAGATAGTATTATGTTAGGCTACTTTTCAGCAATCCATTATAGTCATGTAAATTGAAGTACTGAGTACTGCTTTTAATATAGGGAGTTATTCAGAGATGGATGCAGATCTTGCTTTCGCAGCAAGGTCTGCGTCCATCTACTCACATACTGGGGGCCGCCCAGCATGTGTGTGGCGCCACCCCGTGATGCGTCTGCAATTTAATTGCAGACGCGTCGATTTAAAGTCGACCCCTGCCCATGCAGGCTGGCTGCATTTTTATTCTCACAGCTGCTGCGTGTGACATCATGCAGCTGCCCCGAATACAATCGCGACACGCCCCCGCTTTCCCCACAACGCTGCGTCGCCACCCACCCAACGCCCGCCACTGTCCCTAGCAAGGGGACTCGCGGATGAAAGGAATGCAGGAGTGTTGCCATCGGGGTGCTGACAGGAGAGTACAGAACTCTTTTCTGTATTCTAGGTCCTCAGTGCATATGAGTGGGGGGCGGGGCCTAACTTATTCTGTCCATAGCAGTCACTGATACCCCTTTTCCACCTATGAGCACGGGTCGCAGCCGGGAGCCTGACACGGGTGCTACCCGGCTGCGGCCCGTACTCAGCCCCCTTTCCCATCAGCAGTCACCAACCCGGCATATTGCCGGGTTGGTGACACTGCTAGTGATGCGGCAGGGGCGGCGCTGGGACATCACATGATCTCCCAGTGCCGCCCTTCCATACAGTGTAAACGACAACCTTACCCGGATCATTCCTGTGTCCTACCTAGGTAGATATCCGGGTAGGATTCACGGGGCACTTGATCCGGGTTTTTGCGGGGGCACCCTTTTCCACTTGCAAAAAACATGGGTAAATGCGCGCCCCGTGCATTTACCCATGTTTTTTAAGCTAGTGGAAAAGGGGTATCGGAGAGGAGAGAGGGTCTCCACTGCTTTAATGAGCAAATGCTTGACTGGCATAAGGAGATTATATTATAGGTGGAGGTAATTTATGAATCGCAAAATGGATGAGGTGCACTGCTAAATTACATTTGGTCCTGCTGTATGCTTCAGAGTGTAGCTAGGTTTTCCCTAAACACATGGGTTTAGGTAGCAAGTTGGAGGGTTTTGCAGTGCAGCAGAGTCTGCACATGTCAAAAAAGTTGTGATACATTTCTTGCAAAGGACAAAATGGAGCACTCCAAATAAAAATTTCAGAATTTATTTTGTGGGGCTATTGAAATAACAAAGAGTTGGTAAAGTTTGTGTGTTCCTTGGTGAAGGGTTGCACGGCCATTTTACAGCAGTAAAGATCATTACTACATTCACATATTTGCAATAAGAACGTGGTAAATAAATAGATTTTTATGTAAATTGAAACTATGTTCAAATAGATATATAGGTACAATGGAACTAAACTACAGGGAACAGCGTGTGCTGAAACATATAGTACTTATCCACAATGTTTTCTCATATACTAAGCAATGTCTACTAGACTTGTGTAGCCCTTAATGGTCATTAATTCTCTAATCGTTATATTAAATAGGCTTTGAGTTCACTGAAATGACACTTGAGCTGAAACAGCCTTGTCAGGAATACATAATTAAAGGAATCAATACACATTTGCTTTTACTCGTTGATCCCATACAATGAATTATTTTAAGTGAAAACTAAAATTACTCTGATGAAAAATATTGTATGTCCAAGAAAGATGTTCTGTCTACGCAGATGTTATTGGCAGGAATCCTGCAGCAGTACGGTTAGGAATATTGCTTGGTTGTTAAATTGTTAGTAGTATTGTGCTGGATTATGGGGGTAATTCTGAGTTGATCGCAGCAGCAAGTTTGTTAGCAATTGGGCAAAACCATGTGCACTGCAGGGGGGGCAGATATAACATTTGCAGAGGAGAGTTAGGGTGCATACACACGGTGAGATTCGGACTTATCCGATTCTCACCGTGCGACAGGGGGCCGGGTCGGCACTTAGCCAGTATCGCAAGCACATAATAACTGTGCTTGCGATGCTGGCTATGTGCGATTTCAATCCTGACTATCTCTTCTATAGAGATAGTCAGGATTGACTTGCCTGCACAGCCTATTTTTTCTTCCGATGCCGACCGCGCGGGGCCGCGCATCGGCATCGGATCGGGATCGCAAGGTGACTGTCACCTTGCGATCTGCACTATATTTTCTTCCGATTCTGACTATATAGTCAGAATCGGAAGAAAATATCTTACCGTGTGTACACACCTTAAGATTTGGGTGGGTTATTTTGTTTCTGTGCAGGGTAAATACTGGCTGCTTTATTTTTACACTGCAATTTAGATTTCAGACTGAACACACCCCACCCAAATCTAACTCTCTCTGTACATGTTATATCTGCCCCACCTGCAGTGTACATGGTTTTGCCCAACTGCTAACAAAATTGCTGCTGCGATCAACTCAGAATTAGGCCCAATGCTCTTTTCTACCTATTGTGGACTAATGCTAATCGTGTAAGGTCTTTTCTTCTGATTACCAGGAAAGACTTGTACACAACAGGAACTGGATGATCTCAGTAAGTAGATGTATTTGTTTTTGAACTTTTTGCATAGAGATGTGTTTTACTGTAACTATTCTTTCTCTGACGTCCTAAGTGGATGCTGGGACTCCGTAAGGACCATGGGGAATAGCGGCTCTGCAGGAGACTGGGCACAACTATAAAGAAAGCTTTAGGTCTAACTGGTGTGCACTGGCTCCTCCCACTATGACCCTCCTCCAGACTTCAGTTAGAATCTTGTGCCCGGCTGAGCTGGATGCACACTAGGGGCTCTCCTGAGCTCCTAGAAAGAAAGTATATTTAGGTTTTTTATTTTACAGTGAGATCTGCTGGCAACAGACTCACTGCAGCAAGGGACTAAGGGGAGAAGAAGCGAACCTACCTAACAGGTGGTAGTTTGGGCTTCTTAGGCTACTGGACACCATTAGCTCCAGAGGGATCGACCGCAGGACCCGACCTTGGTGTTCGTTCCCGGAGCCGCGCCGCCGTCCCCCTTACAGAGCCAGAAGCAACGAAAAGGTCCGGAAAATCGGCGGCAGAAGACTTCGGTCTTCACCAAGGTAGCGCACAGCACTGCAGCTGTGCGCCATTGCTCCTCATGTACACCTCACACTCCGGTCACTGATGGGTGCAGGGCGCTGGGGGGGCGCCCTGAGGGCAATATATAACACCTTGGCTGGCAAATCTACATCATATATAGTCCTAGAGGCTATATAGATGTAAAATTACCCCTGCCAGTATTCCAGAAAGAGCGGGAGAAAGTCCGCCGAAAAAGGGGCGGGGCCATCTCCCTCAGCACACTGGCGCCATTTTTCCCTCACAGCTCCGCTGGAAGGAAGCTCCATGGCTCTCCCCTGCAGTCTGAACACCACAGAAGGGTAAAAAAGAGAGGGGGGGCACTAAATTTAGGCGCAGTATAGATATATATATATGATATATAAAAAAGCAGCTATAAGGGAAAACACTCATTTATAGTGGGATCCCAGTGTTATATAGCGCTCTGGTGTGTGCTGGCATACTCTCTCTCTGTCTCCCCAAAGGGCTTTGTGGGGTCCTGTCCTCTGTCAGAGCATTCCCTGTGTGTTTGCGGTGTGTCGGTACGGCTGTGTCGACATGTTTGATGAGGAGGCTTATGTGGAGGCGGAGCAAATGCCTGTAAATGTGATGTCACCCCCTGCGGGGTCGACACCTGAGTGGATGGTGCTGTGGAAGGAATTACGCGACAGTATCGACTCCTTGCATAAAAGGTTTGACGACATACCTAATGTGGGACAGCCGGCTTCTCAGCCTGTGCCTGCCCAGGCGTCTCAAAAGTCATCAGGGGCTCTAAAACGCCCGCTACCTCAGATGACAGACACCGATGTCGACACGGATACTGACTCCAGTGTCGACGACGATGAGACTAATGTAACTTCCAGTAGGGCCACACGTTACATGATTGAGGCAATGAAAAATGTGTTGCACATTTCTGATGTTACCCCCGGTACCACAAAAAAGGGTATTATGTTTGGAGAGAAAAAACTACCAGTAGCTTTTCCTCCATCTGAAGAGTTAAATGAAGTGTGTGAAGAAGCGTGGGCTTCCCCTGATAAAAAGCTGGTAATTTCTAAGAGGTTACTAGTGGCGTACCCTTTCCCGCCAGAGTATAGGTCACGCTGGGAAACATCCCCTAGGGTGGATAAAGCGCTCACACGCTTGTCAAAGAAGGTGGCACTACCGTCTCCGGAAACGGCCGCCCTGAAGGAATCTGCGGATAGAAAGCAGGAGGCTATCCTGAAATCTATATATACACACACAGGTGTTATACTGAGACCGGCTATTGCTTCAGCCTGGATGTGCAGTGCTGCTGCTGCGTGGTCAGATTCCCTGTCAGAAAATATAGATACCCTAGACAGGGACACTATATTGCTAAACGTAGAGCATATAAAAGACGCACTTTTATACATGAGGGATGCACAGAGGGATATTTGCCGGCTGGCATCCAAAATTAGTGCAATGTCCATTTCTGCCAGGAGAGGGTTATGGACTCGGCAGTGGACAGGAGATGCAGATTCCAAACGACACATGGAAGTTCTGCCTTATAAGGGTGAGGAGTTGTTCGGGGATGGTCTCTCGGACCTCGTTTCCACAGCAACAGCTGGGAAGTCTACATTTTTACCCCATGTTCCCTCACAACCAAAGAAAGCACCGTATTATCAGGTACAGTCCTTTCGGCCCAATAGGGGCAAGCGGGTTAAAGGCGCATCCTTTCTGCCCAGAGGCAGAGGTAGGGGAAAGAAGCTGCAGCATGCAGCCAGTTCCCAGGAGCAAAAGTCCTCCCCCGCTTCCTCTAAGTCCACAGCATGACGCTGGGGCTTCACAGGCGGAGCCAGGTACGGTGGGGGCCCGTCTCAAATATTTCAGCAATCAGTGGGCTCGCTCACGGGTGGATCCCTGGATCCTTCAAGTAGTATCTCAGGGGTACAAGCTGGAATTCGAGACGTCTCCCCCCCGCCGTTTCCTCAAATCTGCCTTGCCAACCACTCCCTCAGGCAGGGAGGCAGTGTTACAGGCAATTCACAAGCTGTATTCACAACAAGTGATAGTAAAGGTGCCCCTACTTCAACAAGGAAGGGGTTACTATTCCACAATGTTTGTGGTACCGAAACCGGACGGTTCGGTGAGACCCATTTTAAATTTGAAATCCTTGAACACATATATAAAAAAATTCAAGTTCAAGATGGAATCGCTCAGGGCGGTTATTGCAAGCCTGGACGAGGGGGATTACATGGTATCACTGGACATCAAGGATGCTTACCTGCATGTCCCCATTTACCATCCTCACCAGGAGTACCTCAGATTTGTGGTACAGGATTGTCATTACCAATTCCAGACGTTGCCGTTCGGTCTATCCACGGCTCCGAGGGTCTTTACCAAGTTAATGGCCGAAATGATGATACTCCTTCGAAAGAAGGGAGTTTTAATTATCCCGTACTTGGACGAACTCCTGATAAAGGCGAGGTCCAGAGAGCAGTTGTTGGTCGGGGTAGCACTATCTCGGAAAGTGCTACAACAGCACAGCTGGATTCTAAACATTCCAAAGTCACAGCTGGTCCCTACGACACGTCTACTGTTCCTGGGGATGGTACTGGACACAGAACAGAGAAAAGTGTTTCTCCCGGAGGAGAAGGCCAAGGAGCTGTCATCTCTAGTAAGAGGCCTCCTAAAACCAAAACAGGTGTCGGTGCATCACTGCACGCGGATCCTGGGAAAAATGGTTGCTTTCTACGAAGCGATTCCATTCGGCAGGTTTCATGCAAGAACCTTTCAGTGGGACCTGTTGGACAAGTGGTCCGGATCGCATCTTCAGATGCATCGTCTGATAACCCTGTCTCCAAGGACAAGGGTGTCTCTGCTGTGGTGGCTGCAGAGTGCTCATCTTCAAGAGGGCCGCAGATTCGGCATACAGGACTGGGTCCTGGTGACCACGGATGCCAGCCTTCGAGGCTGGGGGGCAGTCACACAGGGAAGAAACTTCCAAGGACTATGGTCAAGTCAGGAGACTTCCCTGCACATAAATATTCTGGAACTAAGGGCCATTTACAATGCCCTAAGTCAGGCAAAACCCCTGCTTCAAAACCAGCCGGTACTGATCCATTCAGACAACATCACGGCGGTCGCCCATGTAAACCGACAGGGCGGCACGAGAAGCAGGACGGCGATGGCAGAAGCCACAAGGATTCTCCGATGGGCGGAAAATCACGTGTTAGCACTGTCAGCAGTGTTCATTATGGGAGTGGACAACTGGGAAGCAGACTTCCTCAGCAGGCACGACCTCCACCCGGGAGAGTGGGGACTTCATCCAGAAGTCTTCCAACTGATTGTAAACCGTTGGGAAAGGCCACAGGTGGACATGATGGTGTCCCGCCTAAACAAAAAGCTAGAAAAGTATTACGCCAGGTCAAGAGACCCGCAGGCGATAGCTGTGGACGCTCTAGTGACACCGTGGGTGTACCGGTCGGTTTATGTGTTCCCTCCTCTTCCTCTCATACCAAAGGTACTGAGGATAATAAGGAGAAGAGGAGTAAGAACTATACTCATTGTTCCGGATTGGCCAAGAAGAGCTTGGTACCCGGAACTTCAAGAAATGATCTCAGAGGACCCATGGCCTCTGCCGCTCAGACAGGACCTGCTGCAGCAGGGGCCCTGTCTGTTCCAAGACTTACCGCGGCTGCGTTTGACGGCATGGCGGTTGAACACCGGATCCTGAGGGAAAAGGGCATTCCGGAGGAAGTCATTCCTACGCTGATTAAAGCTAGGAAAGAAGTAACCGCAAACCATTATCACCGCATATGGCGAAAATATGTTGCGTGGTGTGAGGCCAGGAAGGCCCCAACGGAAGAATTTCAGCTGGGCCGGTTCCTGCACTTTCTACAGTCAGGGGTGACTATGGGCCTAAAATTGGGTTCCATTTAGGTCCAGATTTCGGCTCTATCGATTTTCTTCCAGAGAGAACTGGCTTCACTACCTGAAGTTCAAACTTTTGTTAAGGGAGTGCTGCATATTCAGCCCCCTTTTGTGCCTCCAGTGGCACCTTGGGATCTCAACGTGGTGTTGGATTTCCTAAAGTCACATTGGTTTGAGCCACTTAAGACCGTGGATTTGAAATATCTCACGTGGAAAGTGGTCATGTTGTTGGCCTTGGCTTCGGCCAGGCGTGTATCAGAATTGGCGGCTTTGTCATGTAAAAGCCCTTATCTGATTTTCCATATGGATAGGGCAGAATTGAGGACTCGTCCCCAGTTTCTCCCTAAAGTGGTATCAGCGTTTCATCTGAACCAACCTATTGTGGTGCCTGCGGCTACAAAAGACTTGGAGGCTTCCAAGTTGTTGGACGTAGTCAGGGCCCTGAAAATATATGTTTCCAGGACAGCTGGAGTCAGAAAGACTGACTCGCTATTTATCCTGTATGCGCCCAACAAGTTGGGTGCACCTGCTTCAAAGCAGACTATTGCTCGCTGGATCTGTAGTACAATTCAGCTTGCACATTCTGCGGCTGGACTGCCGCATCCTAAATCAGTAAAAGCCCATTCCACGAGGAAGGTGGGCTCTTCTTGGGGGGCTGCCCGAGGGATCTCGGCTCTACAACTTTGCCGAGCAGCTACTTGGTCGGGGTCAAACACATTTGCAAAATTCTTCAAGTTTGACACCCTGGCTGAGGAGGACCTAGAGTTTGCCCATTCGGTGCTGCAGAGTCATCCGCACTCTCCCGCCCGTTTGGGAGCTTTGGTATAATCCCCATGGTCCTTACGGAGTCCCAGCATCCACTTAGGACGTCAGAGAAAATAAGAATTTTCTCACCGGTAATTCTATTTCTCGTAGTCCGTAGTGGATGCTGGGCGCCCATCCCAAGTGCGGATTGTCTGCAATACTTGTATATAGTTATTGCTTAACTAAAGGGTTATTGTTGAGCCATCTGTTGAGAGGCTCAGTTGTTATCATATTGTTAACTGGGTATAGTATCACGAGTTATACGGTGTGATTGGTGTGGCTGGTATGATTCTTACCCGGGATTCAAAATCCTTCCTTATTGTGTCAGCTCTTCCGGGCACAGTATCCTAACTGAAGTCTGGAGGAGGGTCATAGTGGGAGGAGCCAGTGCACACCAGTTAGACCTAAAGCTTTCTTTATAGTTGTGCCCAGTCTCCTGCAGAGCCGCTATTCCCCATGGTCCTTACGGAGTCCCAGCATCCACTACGGACTACGAGAAATAGAATTACCGGTGAGTAAATTCTTATTTTAGACATGACATTACTAAGGCTGGGTACACACTTGACCAACGGTGCCACTGACTGATGGACCCAGTAATTGTGCGACCGATTGTGGCAAGCACACACACTTACCAATTGGATGCACAGTGGGCCTGATTAAGTAAGCAAAGCAAAAAAGCACACAACTGGACAAAACCATGTTGCACTGCAGATGGGGCAGATGGAAAATGTGCAGAGAGAATTAGATCTGGGTGGGGTGTGTTCAGACTGAATTCTAAATTGTTCTAAATTGCAGTATAAAAATAAAGCAGCCAGTATTTACCCTGCACAGAAACAATATAACCCACCCAAATCTAACTCTCTCTGCACATGTTATGTCTGCCACACCTGCAGTGCACATGGTTTTGCCCAGTTGTGTGCATTTATGCTTTGCTTACAAACCTGAATCAGGCCAGTCATCACAACTGGGTGGGCATTTAAATTTGCCCACCCAGTTGTGTTATTATTGTCTGCGATTACAGCAGCCAGCGTAACGGGTCAGTTGGTCAGTCACCCGTAGACACAGGCAGATGTCCCAATGTAAAAATGTGTCCACGCTGATCCAACTGTGTCTGGGTTGCCACGAAATAGCGTGGCCACAGGTGTGCGCGTGTACTGTGCACATACCCACGATCCATAGGATAGCATGGTGCGTATGCTCCCACAAATGTGACACGGCTAGACACAACCCCCCCCCCCCGCACCGGTGCATTGGCAGGCAGCTACCAGGTTCAGCGGCTGTGTGTGACATCACACAGCCACCATGGCCCGCCCCCGCAACGGTCCGGACATGCCTGCATTGTCCGGACCGCGCCCCACCAACGGCGTACGAATGCCGTTGGCACGCCCCCTCCCTCCCCACGACCGCCTCTGCCTGTCAATCAGACAGGGGCGATCGCACCAGTAAGATGCTTTTAGCATCTTACTGTGACTTACTGGATGCGCACTCCACAAAAGCCTTCAGAGTGCTTTGCAGCGATCGCCTCTGAATCACCCCCTCTCTTCAGTGATTTTTGCTACAGATAAATGGTGACAATAATAATAGTTTCTTATATAATTTTTTTCTTTTTTTAAAGAATTCTGAGACATTTTATTTACAGTACAAAAAAGTGATAGAACAGGCGCGGAATTACTTATGCTATTTGCAATGAATTTTAACAGGATAAATCATTTTAAAGGCCACTGTAGTTGTAGTTGAAACATTGTTAAGTGCCTGCATTTGGGGCTTGGTGTACCAGTGACGCCATGGTAAATTGGTGGTTCTTATAAATACTGGGGTCCAGCCAACAAAATGACAACCTCCATTGCCTACAGGCAACAGGCGCCATTTTATGTTCATGTTTTTAAATACAACTTCAGGTCTGTAAATAATGTTGTTATGCTTTATAATGTGGTTCGATAAGTTGCGTTACTTCATTTCAGAGACTGAATATTTCTTATTTGAAGCACAGAGAGCACAAGATATAGAACAAAGATCTATTTATCTACAAAAGGCAAGTATTATGTCTCACTCCCTAATATTGTGGGTTTTATTTAAAAGTGCTAGTTCAAATTTACATATCATATAAAATATTCCTGCACTTCATAAAACTGGTTCCCAATCCTGGTGCCGTAGCACCCTGGGGTGCCATAGGGCACTTGCAGGGGTGCCACTGGTTGGTCAGTGCAGGACAGTCGAGAGCTGGGCTGGGCCCAGGTACTTTTCAAGGGGTGTGGCCTAATCACAGGAGGTGTGGTCATGTACCCTTAGAAAAAAATACTGAAACAAATTGTATTTCTCTAACGTCCTAAGTGGATGCTGGGGACTCCGTAAGGACCATGGGGAATAGCGGCTCCGCAGGAGACTGGGCACAAAAGTAAAAGCTTTAGGACTACCTGGTGTGCACTGGCTCCTCCCCCTATGACCCTCCTCCAAGCCTCAGTTAGATTTTTGTGCCCGAACGAGAAGGGTGCACACTAGGTGGCTCTCCTGAGCTGCTTAGTGAAAAGTTTAGTTTTAGGTTTTTTATTTTCAGTGAGACCTGCTGGCAACAGGCTCACTGCACCGAGGGACTAAGGGGAGAAGAAGCGAACTCACCTGCGTGCAGAGTGGATTGGGCTTCTTAGGCTACTGGACATTAGCTCCACAGGGACGATCACAGGCCCAGCCATGGATGGGTCCAAGAGCTGCGCCGCCGGCCCCCTTACAGAGCCAGAAGACTGAAGAGGTCCGGAAAATCGGCGGCAGAAGACGTCCTGTCTTCAATAAGGTAGCGCACAGAGCAGCGCAGCTGTGCGCCATTGCTCTCAGCACACTTCACACTCCGGTCACTGAGGGTGCAGGGCGCTGCGGGGGGGGCGCCCTGAGACGCAATAAAAACACCTTAGATGGCTAAAAATACATCACATATAGCTCCTGGGCTATATGGATGCATTTAACCCCTGCCAGAATTCACAGAAAAACGGGAGATAAGGCCGCCGAGAAGGGGGCGGAGCCTATCTCCTCAGCACACTGGCGCCATTTTCCCTCACAGCTCCGTTGGAGGGAAGCTCCCTGGCTCTCCCCTGCAGTCACCACACTACAGAAAGGGTTAAAAAAGAGAGGGGGGCACTAATTAGGCGCAGTATTAAAGATACAGCAGCTATAAGGGGAAAAACACTTATATAAGGTTATCCCTGTATATATATAGCGCTCTGGTGTGTGCTGGCAAACTCTCCCTCTGTCTCCCCAAAGGGCTAGTGGGGTCCTGTCCTCTATCAGAGCATTCCCTGTGTGTGTGCTGTGTGTCGGTACGTTTGTGTCGACATGTATGAGGAGAAAAATGATGTGGAGACGGAGCAGATTGCCTGTAATAGTGATGTCACCCCCTAGGGGGTCGACACCTGAGTGGATGAACTGTTGGAAGGAATTACGTGACAGTGTCAGCTCTGTATAAAAGACAGTGGTTGACATGAGACAGCCGGCTACTCAGCTTGTGCCTGTCCAGACGTCTCATAGGCCGTCAGGGGCTCTAGAGCGCCCGTTACCTCAGATGGCAGATATAGACGCCGACACGGATACTGACTCCAGTGTCGACGGTGAAGAGACAAATGTGACTTCCAGTAGGGCCACACGTTACATGATTGAGGCAATGAAAAATGTTTTACACATTTCTGATAATACGAGTACCACCAAAAAGGGGTATTATGTTCGGTGAGGAAAAACTACCTGTAGTTTTCCTGAATCTGAGAAATTAAATGAGGTGTGTGATGATGCATGGGTTTCCCCCGATAACAACTGATAATTTCAAAAATGTTATTGGCATTATATCCTTTCCCGCCAGAGGTTAGGGTGCGTTGGGAAACATCCCCTAGGGTGGATAAAGCGCTCACACGCTTGTAAGAACAAGGGCTCTACCCTCTCCTGAGATGGCCGCCCTTAAGGATCCTGCTGATAGAAAGCAGGAGGGTATCCTAAAATGTATTTCTCTGACGTCCTAAGTGGATGCTGGGGACTCCGTCAGGACCATGGGGAATAGCGGCTCCGCAGGAGACAGGGCACAAAAATAAAGCTTTAGGATCAGGTGGTGTGCACTGGCTCCTCCCCCTATGACCCTCCTCCAAGCCTCAGTTGGGTTTTTGTGCCCGTCCGAGCAGGGTGCAATCTAGGTGGCTCTCTTAAGGAGCTGCTTAGAAAAAGTTTTTAGGTTTTTTTATGTTCAGTGAGTCCTGCTGGCAACAGGCTCACTGCATCGAGGGACTTAGGGGAGAGAAGTTCAACTCACCTGCGTGCAGGATGGATTGGCTTCTTAGGCTACTGGACACCATTAGCTCCAGAGGGAGTCGGAACACAGGTCTCACCCTGGGGTTCGTCCCGGAGCCGCGCCGCCGACCCCCCTTGCAGATGCTGAAGATTGAAGGTCCAGAAACCGGCGGCAGAAGGCTTTTCAGTCTTCATGAAGGTAGCGCACAGCACTGCAGCTGTGCGCCATTGTTGTCACACACTTCACACCATAGGTCACGGAGGGTGCAGGGCGCTGCTGGGGGCGCCCTGGGCAGCAATGTATAATACCTTTTATGGCTAAAAAATACATCACATATAGCCCTTGAGGCTATATGGATGTATTAAACCCATGCCAGATATCTCAAACTCCGGGAGAAAAGCCCGCCGGAATAGGGGGCGGGGCTTATTCTCCTCAGCACACAGCGCCATTTTCCTGCTCAGCTCCGCTGTGAGGAAGGCTCCCAGGACTCTCCCCTGCACTGCACTACAGAAACAGGGTAAAACAGAGAGGGGGGGCACTTTTTTTGGCGATATTTTATATATTTAAGCTGCTATAAGGATACAACACTTATATAAGGTTGTTCCCATATATATTATAGCGCTTGGGTGTGTGCTGGCAAACTCTCCCTCTGTCTCCCCAAAGGGCTAGTGGGGTCCTGTCTTCGATAAGAGCATTCCCTGTGTGTCTGCTGTGTGTCGGTACGTGTGTGTCGACATGTATGAGGACGATGTTGGTGTGGAGGCAGAGCAATTGCCGATAATGGTGATGTCACCCCCCAGGGAGTCGACACCGGAATGGATGGCTTTGTTTATGGAATTACGTGATAATGTCAGCACATTACAAAAATCTGTTGACGACATGAGACGGCCGGAAAACCAGTTGGTACCTGCCCAGGCGTCTCAGACACCGTCAGGGGCTGTAAAACGCCCTTTACCTCAGTCGGTCGACACAGACCCAGACACGGACACTGAATCTAGTGTCGACGGTGAAGAAACAAACGTATTTTCAAGTAGGGCCACACGTTATATGATCACGGCAATGAAGGAGGCTTTGCATATCTCTGATACTGCAAGTACCACAAAAAGGGGTATTATGTGGGGGGTGAAAAAACTACCTGTAGTTTTTCCTGAATCAGAGGAATTGAATGATGTATGTGATGAAGCGTGGGTTAACCCAGATAGAAAAGTGCTAATTTCAAAAAAGTTATTGGCATTATACCCTTTCCCGCCAGAGGTTAGGGCGCGCTGGGAAACACCCCCTAGGGTGGATAAGGCGCTCACACGCTTATCAAAACAAGTGGCGTTACCGTCTTCTGATACGGCGGCCCTCAAGGATCCAGCTGATAGGAGGCTGGAAACTACACTAAAAAGTATATACACACATACTGGTGTTATACTGCGACCAGCCATCGCCTCAGCCTGGATGTGCAGTGCTGGGGTGGTCTGGTCGGATTCCCTGACTGAAAATATTGATACCCTGGATAGGGACAGTATTTTATTGACTATAGAGCAATTAAAGGATGCTTTTCTTTATATGAGAGATGCTCAGAGGGATATTTGCACTCTGGCATCGAGAGTAAATGCGATGTCCATATCTGCCAGAAGAAGTTTATGGACGCGACAGTGGTCAGGTGATGCGGATTCTAAACGACATATGGAAGTATTGCCGTATAAAGGGGAGGAATTATTTGGCGTCGGTCTATCGGATCTGGTGGCCACGGCAACTGCCGGAAAATCCACCTTTTTACCTCAGACCCCCTCCCAACAGAAAAAGACACCGTCTTTTCAGCCGCAGTCCTTTCGGTCCTATAAGAACAAGCGGGCAAAAGGACAGTCATATCTGCCCCGGGGCAGAGGAAGGGGTAAGAGAGGACAGCAAGCTGCCCCTGCCCAGGAACAGAAGCCCTCCCAGGGTTCTGCAAAGCCCTCAGCATGACGCTGGGGCTTTACAAGCGGACTCAGGAGCGGTGGGGGGTCGACTCAAGAATTTCAGCGCGCAGTGGGCTTGCTCACAGGTGGACCCCTGGATCCTGCAGGTAGTATCTCAGGGTTACAGGTTGGAGTTCGAGAAGTCTCCCCCTCGCCGGTTCCTAAAGTCTGCTTTGCCAACGTCTCCCTCAGACAGGGCGACGGTATTGGAAGCCATTCACAAGCTGTTTTCTCAGCAGGTGATAGTCAAGGTACCCCTCCTACAACAAGGAAAAGGGTATTACTCCACGCTATTTGTGGTACCGAAGCCGGACGGCTCGGTAAGACCTATTCTAAATCTGAAATCTTTGAACCTGTACATACAGAAATTCAAATTCAAGATGGAGTCACTCAGAGCAGTGATAGCGAATCTGGAAGAAGGGGACTTTATGGTGTCCCTGGACATAAAGGATGCTTACCTGCATGTCCCAATTTGCCCTTCACATCAAGGGTACCTCAGGTTCGTGGTGCAAAACTGTCATTATCAGTTTCAGACGCTGCCGTTTGGATTGTCCACGGCACCTCGGGTCTTTACCAAGGTAATGGCCGAAATGATGATTCTTCTTCGAAGAAGAGGCGTATTAATTATCCCTTACTTGGACGATCTCCTGATAAGGGCAAGGTCCAGAGAACAGCTGGAGGACGGAGTAGCACTAACCCGATTAGTGCTGCAACAACACGGGTGGATTCTGAATTTTCCAAAATCTCAGTTGACACCGACAACACGTCTGCTGTTCCTGGGAATGATTCTGGACACGGTTCAGAAAAAGGTGTTTCTTCCGGAGGAGAAAGCCAAGGAGTTATCCAAACTTGTCAGGAACCTCCTAAAACCAGAAAAAGTGTCTGTGCATCAATGCACAAGAGTCCTGGGAAAGATGGTGGCTTCTTACGAAGCGATTCCATTCGGCAGATTCCACGCACGAACTTTTCAGTGGGATCTGTTGGACAAATGGTCCAGATCGCATCTGCAGATGCATCAGCGGATAACCTTATCACCACGGACAAGGGTGTCTCTTCTGTGGTGGTTGCAGAGTGCTCATCTGTTAGAGGGCCGCAGATTCGGCATACAGGACTGGGTCCTGGTGACCACGGATGCCAGTCTGAGAGGCTGGGGAGCGGTCACACAGGGAAGAAACTTCCAGGGAGTATGGTCAAGCCTGGAGATGTCTTTTCACATAAATATACTGGAGCTAAGAGCGATTTACAATGCTCTAAGTCTGGCAAAACCCCTGCTTCAGGGTCAGCCGGTGTTGATCCAGTCGGACAACATCACGGCAGTCGCCCACGTAAACAGACAGGGCGGCACAAGAAGCAGGACAGCAATGGCAGAAGCTGCAAGGATTCTTCGCTGGGCGGAAGATCATGTGATAGCACTGTCAGCAGTGTTCATTCCGGGAGTGGACAACTGGGAAGCAGACTTCCTCAGCAGACACGATCTACACCCGGGAGAGTGGGGACTTCATCCAGAAGTCTTCCACATGATTGTGAACCGTTGGGAAAAACCAAAGGTGGATATGATGGCGTCCCGCCTCAACAAAAAACTGGACAGGTATTGCGCCAGGTCAAGAGACCCTCAGGCAATAGCTGTGGACGCTCTGGTAACACCGTGGGTGTTCCAGTCAGTGTATGTGTTCCCTCCTCTGCCTCTCATACCAAAAGTACTGAGAATTATACGGCAAAGGCCGTGGCTCCGGATTGGCCAAGAAGAACTTGGTACCCGGAACTTCAAGAGATGCTCACGGAGGATCCGTGGCCTCTACCTCTAAGACGGGACCTGCTTCAGCAGGGACCGTGTCTATTCCAAGACTTACCGCGGCTGCGTTTGACGGCGTGGCGGTTGAACGCCGAATTCTAAGGGAAAAAGGCATTCCGGAAGAGGTCATTCCTACACTGGTAAAAGCCAGGAAGGAGGTG
Organism: Pseudophryne corroboree; assembly: GCF_028390025.1. Classification (NCBI taxonomy): domain Eukaryota; kingdom Metazoa; phylum Chordata; class Amphibia; order Anura; family Myobatrachidae; genus Pseudophryne; species Pseudophryne corroboree. The sequence continues at coordinate 267,610,181 of NC_086453.1, read as the reverse complement.
ACTGCACAACATTATCACCGCATTTGGAGAAAATATGTTGCGTGGTGTGAGGCCAGGAAGGCCCCCACGGAGGAATTTCAATTGGGTCGATTCCTACATTTCCTGCAAACACGATTGTCTATGGGCCTCAAATTGAGGTCCATTAAGGTTCAAATTTCGGCCCTGTCGATTTTCTTCCAGAAAGAATTGGCTTCAGTTCCTGAAGTCCAGACTTTTGTAAAAGGAGTACTACATATACAGCCCCCGGTTGTCCCCCCAGTGGCTCCGTGGGACCTTAATGTAGTTTTGGATTTTCTCAAATCCCATTGGTTTGAGCCACTCAAATCGGCGGATTTGAAATATCTTACATGGAAAGTAACCATGCTACTGGCCCTGGCTTCAGCCAGGAGAGTGTCAGAATTGGCGGCTTTATCCTATAAAAGCCCATATCTGATTTTCCATTCGGACAGGGCAGAACTGCGGACGCGTCCTCATTTTCTGCCTAAGGTGGTGTCAGCGTTTCACCTGAACCAGCCTATTGTGGTGCCTGCGGCTACTAACGATTTGGAGGATTCCAAGTTGTTGGACGTGGTCCGGGCATTGAAAATATATATTTCAAGAACGGCTGGAGTCAGAAAGTCTGACTCGCTGTATATATTGTATGCACCCAACAAGCTGGGTGCTCCTGCTTCTAAGCAGACGATTGCTCGTTGGATTTGTAGCACAATTCAACTTGCACATTCTGTGGCAGGCTTGCCACAACCAAAATCTGTCAAGGCCATTCCACAAGGAAAGTGGGCTCATCCTGGGCGGCTGCCCGGGGGGTCTCGGCATTACAACTCTGCCGAGCAGCTACGTGGTCGGGGGAGAACACGTTTGTAAAATTCTACAAATTTGATACCCTGGCTAAAGAGGACCTGGAGTCCTCTCATTCGGTGCTGCAGAGTCATCCGCACTCTCCCGCCCGTTTGGGAGCTTTGGTATAATCCCCATGGTCCTGACGGAGTCCCCAGCATCCACTTAGGACGTCAGAGAAAATAAGATTTTACTTACCGATAAATCTATTTCTCGTAGTCCGTAGTGGATGCTGGGCGCCCATCCCAAGTGCGGATTGTCTGCAATGCTTGTACATAGTTATTGTTACAAAAAAAATCGGGTTGTTATTGTTGTGAGCCGTCTGTTCAGAGGCTCCTACGTTTGTCATACTGTTAACTGGGTTCAGATCACAAGTTGTACGGTGTGATTGGTGTGGCTGGTATGAGTCTTACCCGGGATTCATTATCCTTCCTTATTGTGTACGCTCGTCCGGGCACAGTATCCTAACTGAGGCTTGGAGGAGGGTCATAGGGGGAGGAGCCAGTGCACTCCACCTGATCCTAAAGCTTTATTTTTGTGCCCTGTCTCCTGCGGAGCCGCTATTCCCCATGGTCCTGACGGAGTCCCCAGCATCCACTACGGACTACGAGAAATAGATTTATCGGTAAGTAAAATCTTATTTTACACATATACTGGTGTTATACTGCGACCAGCAATCGCCTCAGCCTGGATGTGCAGTGCTGGGTTGGTGTGGTCGGATTCCCTGACTGAAAATATTGATACCCTAGATAGGGACAATATATTATTGCCTATAGAACATTTAAAAGAGGCATTTCTATATATGCGTGATGCACAGCGGAATATTTGCCGACTGGCATCAAGTCTAAGTGCGTTGTCCATTTCTGCCAGTAGAGGGTTATGGACACGACAGTGGTCAGGTGATGCGGATTCCAAACGGCATTTGGAAGTATTGCCTTATTAAACCTCTCAACATAAGAAGACGCCGTATTATCAGGCGCAGTCTTTTCGTGGGCAAGCGGGCAAAAGGTTCCTCATTTCTGCCCCGTGACAGAGGGAGAGGAAAAAGGCTGCAGAAATCAGCCAGTTCCCAGGAACAGAAGCCCTCTCCCGCCTCTGCCAAGCCCTCAGTATGACGCTGGGGCTTTACAAGCAGAATCAGGCACGGTGGGGGCCCGTCTCAATGAATTTCAGCGCGCAGTGGGCTCACGCGCAAGTAGACCCCTGGATCCTTCAAGGGATATCTCAGGGGTACAAATTAGAATTCGAGACGTCTCCCCCTCGCCGTTTCCTAAAGTCGGCTTTACCGATGTCTCCCTCTGACAGGGAGGCAGTTTTGGAAGCCATTCACAAGCTGTATTCCCAGCAGGTGATAATCAAGGTACCCCTCCTGCAACAGGGAACGGGGTATTATTCCACACTGTTGTGGTACCGAAGCCGGACGGCTCGGTGAGACCGATTCTAAATCTAAAATCTTGAACACTTACATACGGAGGTTCAAATTCAAGATTGAGTCACTCAGAGCAGTGATTGCGAACCTGGAAGAAGGGGACTACATGATGTCTCGGGACATCAAGGATGCTTACCTTCATGTCCCAATTTACCTTTCTCACCAAGGGTACCTCAGGTTTGTGGTACAGAACTGTCACTATCAGTTCAGACGCTGCCGTATGGATGGTCCACGGCACCCCGGGTCTTTACCAAGGTAATGGCCGAAATGATGATACTCCTTCGAAGGAAGGGAATTTTAGTTATCCCTTACTTGGACGATTCCCTGATAAGGGTAAGATCCAGGGAACAGTTGGAGGTCGGTGTAGCACTATCTCAGGTAGTGTTGCGGCAGCACGATTGGATTCTCAATATTCCAAAATCGCAGCTGATTACGACGACTCGTCTTCTGTTCCTAGGGATGATCCTGGACACAGTCCAGAAAAAGGTGTTTCTCCCGGAGGAGAAAGCCAGGGAGTTATCCGAGCTAGTCAGGAACCTCCTAAAACCAGGCCAAGTGTCAGTGCATCAATGCACAAGGGTCCTGGGAAAAATGGTGGCTTCTTACAAAGCGATTCCATTCGGCAGATTCCACGCAAGAACTTTTCAGTGGGATCTGCTGGACAAATGGTCCGGATCGCATCTTCAGATGCATCAGCGGATAACCCTGTCTCCAAGGACAAGGGTGTCTCTCCTGTGGTGGTTGCAGAGTGCTCATCTTCTAGAGGGCCGCAGATTCGGCATTCAGGACTGGGTCCTGGTGACCACCGATGCCAGCCTGAGAGGCTGGGGAGCAGTCACACAGGGAAGAAATTTCCAGGGCTTGTGGTCAAGCCTGGAGACATCACTTCACATAAATATTCTGGAGCTAAGAGCCATCTACAATGCTCTGAGCCTAGCAAGACCTCTGCTTCAAGGTCAGCCGGTGCTGATCCAGTCGGACAACATCACGGCAGTCGCCCACGTAAACAGACAGGGCGGCACAAGAAGCAGGAGGGCAATGACAGAAGTTGCAAGGATTCTTCGCTGGGCAGAAAATCATGTGATAGCACTGTCAGCAGTGTTCATTCCGGGTGTGGACAACTGGGAAGCAGACTTCCTCAGCAGACACGACCTCCTCCCGGGGGAGTGGGGACTTCACCCAGAAGTCTTCCACATGATTGTGAACCGTTGGGAAAAACCAAAGGTGGACATGATGGCGTCCCGCCTCAACAAAAAACTAGACAGATATTGCGCCAGGTCAAGGGACCCTCAGGCAATAGCTGTGGACGCTCTGGTAACACCATGGGTGTACCAGTCAGTGTATGTGTTCCCTCCTCTGCCTCTCATACCCAAGGTACTGAGGATCATAAGAAGGAGAGGAGTAAGGACTATACTCGTGGCTCCGGATTGGCCAAGAAGGACTTGGTACCCGGAACTTCAAGAGATGCTCACAGAGGACCCGTGGCCTCTACCTCTAAGAAAGGACCTGCTCCAGCAGGGACCCTGTCTCTTCCAAGACTTACCGCGGCTGCGTTTGACGGCATGGCGGTTGAACGCCGGATCCTGAAGGAAAAAGGCATTCCGGATTAAGTCATCCCTACCCTGATCAAAGCCAGGAAGGATGTAACCGTACAACATTATCACCGTATTTGGCGTAAATATGTTGCGTGGTGCGAGGCCAGGAAGGCCCCTACAGAGGAATTTCAACTGGGTCGTTTCCTGCATTTCCTACAAACAGGACTGTCTATGGGCCTAAAATTAGGGTCCATTAAGGTTCAGATTTCGGCCCTGTCGATTTTCTTCCAAAAAGAACTGGCTTCAGTTCCTGAAGTACAGACGTTTGTCAAGGGGGTACTGCATATACAACCTCCTTTTGTGCCTCCAGTGGCACCTTGGGATCTAAATGTAGTTTTGGGATTCCTAAAATCACATTGGTTTGAACCACTTTCCACTGTGGACTTAAAATATCTCACATGGAAGGTGGTAATGCTGTTAGCCCTGGCTTCAGCCAGGCGTGTCTCAGAATTGGCGGCTTTATCCTATAAAAGCCCTTACCTAATTTTTCATACGGACAGGGCAGAATTGAGGACTCGTCCTCAATTTCTCCCTAAGGTGGTTTCAGCATTTCACTTGAACCAGCCTATTGTGGTGCCTGCGGCTACTAGGGACTTGGAGGACTCCAAGTTGCTGGACGTAGTCAGGGCCCTGAAAATATGTTTCCAGGACGGCTGGAGTCAGAAAATCTGACTCGCTATTTATCCTGTATGCACCCAACAAGCTGGGTGCTCCTGCTTCTAAGCAGACTATTGCTCGCTGGATTTGTAGTACAATTCAGCTTGCACATTCTGTGGCAGGCCTGCCACAGCCAAAATCTGTAAATGCCCATTCCACAAGGAAGGTGGGCTCATCTTGGGCGGCTGCCCGAGGGGTCTCGGCTTTACAACTTTGCCGAGCAGCTACTTGGTCAGGGGCAAACACGTTTGCTAAATTCTACAAATTTGATACCCTGGCTGAGGAGGACCTGGAGTTCTCTCATTCGGTGCTGCAGAGTCATCCGCACTCTCCCGCCCGTTTGGGAGCTTTGGTATAATCCCCATGGTCCTTACGGAGTCCCCAGCATCCACTTAGGACGTTAGAGAAAATAAGAATTTACTTACCGATAATTCTATTTCTCATAGTCCGTAGTGGATGCTGGGCGCCCATCCCAAGTGCGGATTGTCTGCAATACTTGTACATAGTTATTGTTACAAAAATCGGGTTATTATTGTTGTGAGCCATCTTTTCAGAGGCTCCTCTGTTATCATGCTGTTAACTGGGTTCAGATCACAGGTTGTACGGTGTGATTGGTGTGGCTGGTATGAGTCTTACCCGGGATTCAATATCCTTCCTTATTGTGTACGCTCGTCCGGGCACAGTATCCTAACTGAGGCTTGGAGGAGGGTCATAGGGGGAGGAGCCAGTGCACACCAGGTAGTCCTAAAGCTTTTACTTTTGTGCCCAGTCTCCTGCGGAGCCGCTATTCCCCATGGTCCTTACGGAGTCCCCAGCATCCACTACGGACTATGAGAAATAGAATTATCGGTAAGTAAATTCTTATTTTTAAGCACCTACATGGCCACACTGCAGCCCAGTATACAGCAGCGTCTGCTGTGCTGAGGAGAAGAGCTGCTCCTGCCAGGTAAGGGGGAGGGGACCTGCGCCCCTACTGGAACCTCACTGGTTCCCTCCATCAGACCTGGGCCCAGGTAATTTGTACCCTCCCCCCCCCCCCCCCCTTCTCTCTGCACCACTGGGTCAGTGTGATAGACAAGAAAACATTTGGCCTAGGGATGCTGTGAAAGAAATTCTGATACTCTAGGGTGCCCCAATTCAAGACATTTTGGGAACCACTGTCAGAAAATATAATGAGAATACCTTACACAACTAGTTCTGTTCTTAGTTTTACTGGAAAGTTTATCTAGCCAAGACAGACATTTACACCACCGACAGGTGCATAATATTCGTTTTGTGAGTGCACATATTCTGTAAGTTGAATCTTTGCTCAAAGAGGCATTTTTGTTGTTTTAGTTCACATTATCTGTAATGTGATCTTAATGGTCTGATCAGTTATAATCAGTTACAATTCTGAGTTTTGTTTGGCTCTTACTATACTGTATCACACCCCTTTATTACACTTTTATTTATTTTTTTATCTTTTTCTGCTGTTCCTATATTTTCTTTATTGTTTTGTTCTTAGGGGTCTATATTTATGCCCAACTATAGCGCTGAACTATTGTAATTCTGCACATTATACAGTATATGTGGTCCAGTGATTCGTCTATATATTCTGTGTGAAATAAAAGCGGTCTGGGTTTATGCATTGCATACATAGTGCAACAATGGTATAATATATTAAATGACTACAAACAGTTTGTTACGGTAAATGTGTGTTTTCTCTTCAAGAACACTTAGGAGGTGATTCAGACCTGATCGCTGGGCTGCTAACGTTGCTGTCCTGCGTTCAGATAGTCGCAGCCTCCAGGGGAGTGTAAATTCGCCGGGCAAGTGTGCGATCGTATGTGTACTCCGAGCTGCAAAAATCCACTGTGTGCAGTCTCTGCGCAGCCCAGGACTTACTCCTTCAGTGCGATCAGAATAGGCTGATCGGGGTCGGAGCTAACGTCACGCACCCTCCCTGAAAACGCTGGTATCCGGTCTCTAGGTCGACAAGACTTATGTCGACAGTCGACCACTATGGGTCGACAGTAACTGGGTCGATAGGGTATCTAGGTCGACATGTTCTACGTCAACAGGTCAAAAGGTCGACATGAGTTTTTCACTTTATTTTCTTTTTTTGAACATTTTCATACTTTACGATCCACGTGGACTACGATTGGTAACGGTAACCTGCCTGAACCATGGCAAGCGAAGCGGTGCACTAATTGGGGTTCCCGGTCACTGTACAGCGAAAACGACACCAAAAAAGATGAAGTCACGTCAACCTTTTGACCTGTCAACCTAGAATCCCTGTCGACCTAGTTACTGATGACCAATAGTGGTCGACCTAAACTCTGTCGACCTTCAATACCACACCTGAAAACGCTTGGGCATGCCTGCGGTTTTCCGGACACTCCCAGTAAACGCTCAGTTGCCACCCACAAACGGTCCCTTCCTGTCAATCACCTTGCAAACGCCAATGCAAATTTAATTTTTACACAATCCATGCCCACTGTTTCTGTCCGACACGCGTGCGCGTTGCGGCGCATACGTATGCGCAGTTGTGACCTGATCGCCTGCTGTGCGAAAACACACAGCAGCAATCAGGTCTGAATCAGGCCCCTAGTTTTTTAATGTTGAAATTGTGCACCGCTTGCTTTAAGTGTAAATAATAAATGGAAATGACCGAACATGAAATATATATTCCAATCACTGAGCATTTGTAATACATCAATAACCTTTGACTAGTAAACAAAATACAGATGCGTTAGGGGAAGACCTCTAATGCTTGCTTTTTTGTACCTCTAATTAATTGTGTAGACTATTTTCCTGACTAGTACCTTATTTAGGCGAATAGTGCTCTTATACATTAATATTAATTGTGGAAAGCCCATTTGTAGTCCATCTTCTTGGAAAGAAAATCATTACATATCGAAATAAGGATGCTGGCATTTGTCTTTACAAATTGATTGTTGTCAGAAGAATCTAGGGTCTACTTAGGCCTTTAATGGACATATGTCAGAGCTGTAGGTTAAATTCAGTATTTAACAGCAACCTGAATATATTTCTCAGTGCATTCTTGGTCTTTTTCATATATTGTAGGTCAGGCATGTCCAAACTGCGGCCCTCCAGCTGTTGAGAAACTACACATCCCAGCATGCCCTGGCACAGCTTTAGCATTCTCTGACAGCAAAACTGTGTCAGGGCTTACTGGGATATGTAGTTTTACAACAGCTGGAGGGCCACAGTTTGGACATGCCTGTTGTAGGTGTTCTTTATTACTAATAGATTTCATTCTTCAATGTTGTTCCAGTTTCACTGCTAGAGATGATCTTATTGGAAAGTGTTACTGCATTGCATATCTCTGACTTTGGGGTGTATTAACTAAGCTGTGGTGAGAGATAAAGTACCATACAACCAGCTACTAACTGTCATTTTTCAAGCACAGCCTGTAACATGGCAGTTAGGAGCTGATTGGCTGGTACTTTATCTCTCTACACAATGGAATCTGTTTACGAAGCCTTGGATGGAGATAAGGTGGACGGACATAAAGTACCATCCACTCAGCTCCTGTCATTTTTAAAACCCAGCCTGTGACAAGGTAGTTAGGAGCTGATTGGCTGGTACTTTATCTCCATCCAAGGCTTAGTAAATGGACCTCTTTATTAGCAAAGACAAGATCATTGCCACTAATACATTTTTCAAGTGTGCTTTATATTTAGTTTGCATCGCTCCTAGGGGGAGATGTATCAAACCTTCTAAATTGGACAAATGGAGAAATTGCCGATCGCAGGTTCGGTGTATTAGGCCAACATTAGCCAAGTGGACAGACCACCTAGTGGGTTCACTATGGCTGGCCGGCGGTCGGGCTCCCGGCGACCAGCATACCGGCGCCGGGAGCCCGACCGCCGGCTGACAGACAGTGTGGCGAGCGCAAATGAGCCCCTTGCGGGCTCGCTGCGCTCGCCACGCTACGGGCACGGTGGCGCGCTACGCGCGCCACACTATTTTATTCTCCCTCTATGGGGGTCGTGGACCCCCACGAGGGAAAATAAGTGTCGGTATGCCAGCGGTCGGGCTCCCGGCGCCGGTATACTGAGCGCCGGGAGCCCGACCGCCGGCATACAGAAGACCACCCCACCTAGTGTGTGTTCGAATTGTACATTGCGCTGGCCCCTGATTATTTATTTTGTTGTGTTAGTATCCTTGTGGGGTCATATATATGTTTCCTGTGTCTTTTTTTTTTTTTAGTTCATATTGAATTTTTTCCGATAATGTTAGTTTATGCCCCATCTGAATTTGCTTCGACGTAATGCTGATATCCCTGCAACTTTATGGTTCATTAAATAAATTTGTCTAACTTGCTCAAAATGGTGGGTATCAAGTTGAGTAGCAGCTGACTGAATTGTATTTTGCAATAATAATAATTATAGCATACCTCTGTAATAGTGTTCATTCTAGCACACTGCGCCTGTCTCAAGTTGTGCAGTTCCGCTTTTCCTGTCGCTCTATGCTCTGGTGCCTTTAGCACACTCGGGTCTGTATCTCAGCACTGAGATATGTACTGCCCCTTTATATAGGGAAATTGACTTAATGTGCAAATGTATGGTCCAATGTGGACATCGATTTTTCCCATTCTATCCTATTTTAATGGCTACTGCTAGGAAAGCAGAGAGTATAGAATACTATATATGCGATCAGACAGCTATGGGAAAATGATCCAAACAGCGCACATATTTTCTTTTAATCCCTCTCCCGTCTGTTGATTGATGCCCCTGCAGTGTGCCACCTATTACAAGGGCCTGAGCAGCAGTGTCACAGTGTTTGCTGTCCTGCTTTCGCAGAGATTTTCACACTGAAGTCTCATCATTTATTGCTAAGAGGTTTCAATGAGATTGAGATTCTTATCTATTCTATTTACAAGATTATTTACAGGTATAACCGTTAGTAATTTCCCAGAACATGATGCTGTGAAGCATGTATATAAACATTTATTTCCCATAGGAGCAACGCGTTATTAAAGTAACAGTTCCCATGAGAGCTTACTGTTTAAGTACATTGCTGTAAACCGATTAGATTGTAATAGAGTGAATAAAGACTGAAATCTATAAACGTCAGTTCTGTTATTCAGGATCTTTTCTGCTAAACATCGCAGGTGAATATTAGATAATTTAAGGACTTGTGACCTCAAAACAGATCATGCAAGTGAACATTTGCTTAAAAGGTGGGGCACAAATACTTATCAATATTAAATCTGTGTGTATTCTACATGTATATCAAAGGGTATAATTTTCATTATAAAATGTCAAAAGATATCGCCCCTAAATAATAAAATGTATGAAACCACTGCTATGCACTAATGGCGTGCTTCTCTCGTCTGCAGATACATTGCTTTAGTGATGGAAATGTTTCCTGTAACTCTTCTCTGAAACTATTATATCTTCCCCCCCTACCCACCCCAAACATTTATGACACCCTCCATAATATTTTCTTTATTATGCTTGATTGTCCGATGCTGATCAAGCTTTGTACATATGCTGCTCAGAAATCTGCTCCCTCTGCCAAGTCTGCATGGAAATTATTCCAAATAGCTGTAATGTAACAGGCATAGAACATGATAGACTCCCCTAATAAATCAGCCTGGTACTACTTGCATTGTATCATACAGGCTGAAGCATTGTGCAGGGATGTGAATCTGCAGACATGTACAATCTGCTTTTAGTGCAGAATGAGTAGTATGAGGATGAATGATGTACAGAGCCTGCTTAGTACATGATTCACCAACTTTGTCTGTACGGGTTGGGGCTGAGATGCCAGCGATCAGAATACTGACCGTAGCATCCCGCTGATTAGAATTCCGGGTCGGGTAGGCATGCTACACCTCACCCCCTAACCCTTACTGGGGGTGCCAAAACCTAAACCCCCCCCCCCCATCCCTGCGGCTTACCTCTCCTGCGGGCCGGCAGTCACTCGATTGGGATCCCAGCTGTCAGGATGTCATTCGGCATCAGTGTTGGGATTCCGGGTAGCTGCATATTGGTCCAATTTATTTTCTGAGGCTGTTAGCATGCCAACTGCTCACCCACACACATTGCAATCCAGGGTTCTGGTATGAATGGTCAACCATGTTAAGGTCGACATTCATCAGGTTGACCACCATTGGTCGACATAGACAGAGAGGATTCGGCATGCATTGAATACTGCCCTAATATTGTAAGCTTGCAAGAGCAGGCCCTTCTCCCCTCGTGTGCCTTTCCTTCTCTCACTTACACTATCTTATACTCAGTACTCCCTTTGATTGCACATAACCCCTGGTTTTCTGTATATATCTTGTACTTGTCTTATATTGGTTCAAACTGTAAGTGCTTTTTTCTTGTTTTGCTCATTTGTTTATGTACTCTGTTATTGGGCGCTGCGGATCCCTTGGGGCGTCCTCTAAATAAATGACAAGAATAATAAGTGAATCTTAAGAATGTTTTGAGTTAATTCACTCATATAATAAAATTGAAAAATGTTCTACCAGTAGTTTTCAAAGTAGACACAAGGTTAATTTGAGAAGGTTGCGAAGCACATGGGTGATTTTGCTTACCATACAGTTACGAGATGACTGACTTGCTATAATAATATAATGTGTTTACAGCTTGTAAGGGAAAATACTTCCACATTAATTCAGTCGATTAAAGAAATGGTTATTTTTTTAATTCATTTTTTTTGTGAAAGAGTGTTTTATTGAGTTTTACATTATTTACTCAGCAGGGATGAATACATAAAAGGGTAACGGAAGGGGGTGGGGGGGGGGCGTGGCTTGACAGCAGACCCGAGCAGATGTGCTGAGCTGGAGCTCCTGCACTGGGAATACATTTTACACTATTAAACGGCTCCCTGGTGATTTTGGGAATACTCTCCTGCCTATTGGAGTCCCTCTGCATCAGATTGTGTGGTTCGCGGAGCCGGCAGATGCGCCCTGCATCTGTGCGGGTAGCGGCCTACCAATCCTTTAGAAGCCGGGGCCTCAATTTGTCCACTGACCCGAGACACCAGACCCTCACCATCAGCTTGCCTCCCGCTGTGCCCTTTGGCTCCCCTGCCACCTTTGGGTCTGCCCACAGCTGTGAGAAGGTACCTACTGAGCTGGGCTCCGTTTCTGCGGCTTCCTGTGACTGCGGCCTGCTGCACCTCCGGAGGCCGGGGACTGAAGTTGGGGGACTACCCGGAGACGGGCTCCGTGAGCGCTGTGCGGCCCGACGGAGGCTCCTGTCGGCCTGAAGACACCTTCCCCGCCTGCCACAGCCCTCCCTGCTCCCTCCGCACCTTAGTGGGATCCCCCTGGCGACCCGACGGCCGCTCCCTCCGTGCCGCACTGTCAGTGGCGTCCTCCGGCGGTCTGCGGCCTACGCATCCTCCTGGGGCCGGGACCTTGAGTTCGGAGGTTCCCCGTCGCGGACTTCCGGGAGGCGCAGGCTGCGGCTGTCTGGGGTCCGGACACCTTACCCTGGTCCCCGCTGGCCTTCGCACCCCCCGCCACCCCTCCTACAGCTCCGGCCAGGCTCTTTCCTGCAGTGGTGTCCCCAGGAGGCCCCTCTACTCCTGGGACCTGTGTTCTGGCAGATATCACCCCTTCTCTGCTGGTCTGGCTTTGGGGGTGTCCTGATTGCCGGCTGGACAGTGGCCGGACCTCATCCCACGGGTGTGCCTCTTGTGTTGGACCTGGTGGGAGGGTGGCAGATCTCAGCCCTGGAGGGGCATCTTCCTGCTGCTGCCTGAGCCCTGTTCTTCCCGACCTGCACAGAAATGAGCTCCGGAGCCGTGTGGTAGCCGCCAACTTCGGTGCCGCACGTCGGATGTCAGCTGCCTTGAAGGTACGGTCATAGAGCCACCAGCTCTTGTCTCTCCCCCTTGACACAGTGTAATCCGTGCTCTCCTCAGCCTGCAGGGAGTCAAACCCCTGGACCGCAATATCTTAAGGCACTAACTGTCCTTTGCATATCACCCAGGATGATGACCTAATACTGCAATTTGTCCTGTCTGGACCGTGATAGTTTTCTTCATACCCATCACACTTTTCTACTTAACATACATCTGTCAAGCAGCGTCTGTGTCTCCTATTACGTTTGTGACGTCCCGCCTATCCTATTAGTCCCCCACAATGGCGCAAAGAAATAAAAAAAATTCACAGGCCCCCACAAATTTTTTGGGCCAAAAGCTAAGGGCCCTCCACCTCCTGCATTGCTCACGGACTCTCCTTCCTCCCCCTGTTCATCAGAGACTGGTATAGACCCACAGATCCAAGCAGTCATGACAAGTTTACTTGAGGGTGTCTAGTCTGCCTTTAAGCAAGAACTCTCCACAGCTATTGCCGACTTCAAATTTGACCACACGGCCCTTGGCAATCGTACAGACGCTCTTGAATCTAAGACGGACGACCTCTGCCGCTCTCGGCAACGCCTAGACTCGGAACTTTCTAGACGCCATGATGAGATGGAGGATCTCAAAGAACGGCAGGAAGAACAAGAGAATCGTTCCCGTCGCAATCATTTTGCGTATCCGCAATGTAGCGGAATCGATTCTTAGCTCCGCCCTACCGTCCTTTTTGAAAGATTTTTTTCAACACGTATTGCTTGATCTCTCTGATGGCGACTGTCTTTGCGATAGGGCTCACAGAGCGCTCCGAGCGAAACCTGCTCCTTCACAACCACCCAGGGATGTCATAGTTCGTCTACATTATTATCGCTCAAAGGAACGGATCCTAATGTCGGTTCGAGACTCCCCAGTAATCGACTACCGGGATATGCAACTGCAGGTCTTCCAGGATCTGGCCCTGTCTACTATTCAGAAACGACGAGATCTCCAGCCCGTTACTAGGATACTACGGCAGCATCAATTACGGTACAGATAGGGCTTTCCTTTTATGTTACAGATTACAGCGAACAATTCCACCCATTCCGTTAAAACTTTAGCTCAGGGTCAGGATAGCTCAGGGTCAGGATTTGTTGGCTAAGCTAGATCTCCTCCCTGTACCGTCGCCTGATAGCGAGACTGCCTCTTCCTCTGGTCCAAGTCGCCCTCGGATTCCATTGCCTGAATGGACAAGGGTGACCCGTCATCGCAATGACACTAATGACCCTCCCTGATCTTAGTAGACACTCTTGGTTACAATAAGATAGTTCTCACTATTCTAGAGATGTGTCTCCTTCTCATATGTTCTTTGTTGATAGGTGGGGGGTACGGCCCCCGTCTTACTTCTTTCATACAACTGTTATTGGTTTTGATATGGCTCACCGAGCTTTGATGTTTGTTATATGTTAAGCCTAGCTTTATGTTATTGTGCTGCTTGCCTTGCTTACCCCGGTTTTTCCCTTGTCTCCCTTTCTTTCCCCTATCTCCCCCCCCCCCCCCCTTGCCCTTGTTCCCCTCCCTCTTTTCTCTTACATCCCCCCCCCCCCTTTTTGTTTCCTTTTTATTACGACACAGTACGTTTTTTCTTTCTTTTGTGTGTGTTCTGGGTTATTTAGCTGAATCTTCGGCTATTGCCGACTTAACTATTGCGGTCCAGAAGGATCTGGTTTTCTGCTCCCACTACCCCCGTGCTCCCTCTATTTGTGATTTAGTATATAATGTCTATCACTTGTGTAGCGGTCCTTGATTGGGACCCTATGTTTCAGGGTTTTTTCCCGTATGGGTTTTCTATCACTCTCTCTTTCTCTACATCTCTGCTCCTTGTTTCTTGCTGTTCCTTTTCTTCCTCTTTTTCTCTTCCTCCCCAGGATGGGTTTCTGTTGATCCTTTTCCATTCTTTGGTATCACATGGCACTTAAGTTGTTCTCTGTAAATGTTAACGGGTTTAATTCTCCCAAGAAACGTACAGTGATGTTGTCCGCCTTTAGGAGAGAAAAGGCTGACATAGTCTTCCTTCAGGAGACCCACTTCACTGGTACACACTTTCGATTTCAAGGTAAGCAGTTTGCACAAACCTTTTTTGCAAATTGCTAATTTTTCTGCTGATTGTAAGAAAAGGGGGGTGGCTATACTGATTCATCGTAACATCCCATTTGTACATACCAGAACCATAGCTGACCCCGCAGGCCGGTATATTGTGGTAATTGGTACACTTCGTACAGAAACTCTAACACTTGTGTCTGTATATACCCCGACAGACCAGTCACGTTTTTTCCGCATGCTCTTTCAGCGTCTTAATAGAGTAGCGCAGGGCCACATCATTTTAGGTGGGGACTTTAATACTGTGATCGATCCCCTCTTAGATAAATCTAACCCTCCTAAAAATAAGAAGGAGGCATCCCCGACTGAGGCCTCTCTCACGTTAATTTCCTCCCTCGCACAGCTTAATCTGAGAGATACCTGGCGTCTTAAACACTCCACTGCCCACTTCTCTGCACCTCACCAACATTATTCTCGGATCGATATGATCCAAGTGTCTCAATCACTCACGACATTGATTTCTGATGCAGGTATCACTCCTTGCTCGTGGATGGACCATGCAGGGGTTTATATCCTCATAGAAATCTATAGAACCCCTAATAAGACACGTAAATGGCGTCTAGATGACACCCTTCTTTCGCATCCCTCCACTCTTTTAGACACCAAATCAACTTTGGAATTTTTTTCAAGGAAAATGCCTCCCCAGAAGTCTCTCCTAGTCTTGTTTGGGAAGCGCACAAAGCCACTATTCGTGGTCATTTCATGTCCAAGGCCTCAGCCATACGTAAGAAAGCAGCACAGAAAGTTTCCTCATTAGAATCAAAAATTTCTGCGCTCTTAGCCCAACATAAAATAGCCCCTAGCGACTCCCTACGCTCTCAGATCGATAACCTCAGAGGTCAGCTAAATGCACTTTTATCGCGACGCGCAGCTGCGTTACTACAGAAGCTCCGTCAAAAATTCTATGATAAAGCGGATAAAATAGATAGTCTCTTAGCCAATAAATTGAGAAGCAAACGAGCTACAGGAATGATAGAAAAACTACACTCCAATACATTGAATATGCTTACTTATGACCCAAAAGTGATGTTAGAAGAATTTCGGGGGTTTTATAGCTCCTTATATAATCTTCCTGCCCCTCCTCTCTCCTCTGACGGTCCAGAGGGTATATGCTCGTACCTATTAGACACCCCCCTGCCATGCCTGACAGAGCGACAGATCTCTCTTCTTAATGAGTCTATCTCATTGGAAGAGACTGTTGCCGCTATCAAATCTATGCGATCGTCAGCCGCACCTGGCCCAGATGGCTTCACCACTCAATATTAGAAAAAACTTTCCACACAGAATTAGCCCCTTATCTTACCTCGCTTTTTAATAAAGTTTTAGAGGGAGCATCGTTTGCGCCGGCAACTGTGCACGCTGACATTATTGTGATCCCGAAACCGGAGAGAGACCCCACACAATGTTCTATTTATCGCCCGATCTCATTACTAAATGTTGATCTTAAGATCCATGCAAAAAATTTGGCCAACCGCTTAGCTCCCCTACTTACGCAATTGATACACCCAGACCAAGTGGGCTTATTTCTGGCCGTCAAGCCTCCGATAATACCAGGAGAGCTATAGATCTGATATGTTCTATTCATAGACAAAAGTTACCCTCATTGTTACTAGCGCTGGATGCCGAGAAGGCTTTTGACAGGATATCTTGGTCCTTCACTTTCTCGGTACTCCGAAAGATGGGCTTCTCTGGCAAATTTCTGGATGGTGTCTCGGCGCTTTATAGATCCCCTATTGCCACGGTTTCTGTCAATCGCCTCACCTCCACCGTTTTCGGAATCACTAATAGCACCAGACAGGGATGCCCGCTCTCCCCCCTACTATTTGCCCTGGTTATGGAACCGCTGGCAGCAAGGATCCGAGCTAATACGGATATAGCCGGAGTGCGGGTAGGTCCTTCTGAACATAAAATTGCTTTGTACGCAGACGACGTCCTCTTGTCTCTTGGATCCCAGACTCAGTCGTTGCAGCCGCTCCTCTCTGAAATTGACCTCTACTCTAAGCACTCAGGTTATAAAATTATTGCGAGTAAAACCGAAGTGTTGAATTTTT
Organism: Pseudophryne corroboree; assembly: GCF_028390025.1. Taxonomy (NCBI): domain Eukaryota; kingdom Metazoa; phylum Chordata; class Amphibia; order Anura; family Myobatrachidae; genus Pseudophryne; species Pseudophryne corroboree. The sequence continues at coordinate 267,593,655 of NC_086453.1, read as the reverse complement.
ACATTCCTGGCCCGATTAAGCTCTCTTTAGAAAATTCCTTTCCATTTCAATGGCACAAACAAAAGATTAAATATTTAGGCATTTTCCTAACACATAGTCACCACCAACTATACCATGCTAATTTCCCTAGACTTTTAGACCGTATTAAATCGGATTTGTCTTCTTGGTCTAGCCTTTTTATCTCTTGGATAGGTAGAGTGAATTCAGTGAAAATGAACGTCCTATACCTATACCCATTCCAAACTCTCCTGATATTTATCCCTCCATCTGCCTTCAAATTCTTACAGTTTCACACGTCACAATTTATATGGGCAAATAAGCGTCCCCGAGTCCGACTGAAACTATTACAGCGCCCCTCATGTAGTTGCGGTTTGGGCATCCCCGACTTTAAAAGATATTATTTAGCCACGCAGCTTTCACATTGTGTGCAATGGTGTAATCCTGAGTCTCGGAGGGTCTGGGTATCGATAGAAGCTGCTGAATTAGGTCTCTTTCTTCTCTTCTTTGGCTCCCGAAACCCTGACGCCCTAGAAATGTGGCCTCTCACCCCCTGGTGTCCCGCTCACTAACGGTTTGGGACTTTGCCAATAGAAAATACAGCTTGGCCCCAGCCCCCTCCCCCATCATCCCTATATTACACAACCCAGCATTTTCCCCTGGTACACACAAATCATTATTTGCCCCCTGGCAGGATAGAGGTATCTTATATCTGAATGATCTCACTAGGGACACTAGTTTTCCTCAGTTTTCCCAGATTCAGGAAGATATCGACATCCCATCCAAATATTTTTATCAATATTTACAACTTAGGCACTTTCATTCCGCAATGAGCCACGTCCTCTCTAGCAGACCCCTGACTACGTTCGAGGCAGTATGTTTCAGACGTCACTCAACCAAAGGTTTAATTTCCCTCTTATATGCCACTCTCGATGGGGAACCACCCTCTCAACGTGATCCTCACAAAAGGGCATGGGAACTGGATCTAGGCTCGGCCTTAGATGATGAGGAATGGTCTGAGGCCTGGGGTCACGCTGCATCTAGCTCCATCTGCGTTAGAATCAAAGAGAACGTTTACAAATTATTATATAGATGGTATTATGTACCATCTCGCTTAAGCAGAATGTACCCGGATACATTGGATAGATGTTGGAGAGGATGTGGCGCAGAGGGCTCTTTCCTGCATATATGGTGGTCGTGCCCTAAAATTGTAAATGTTTGGAGAGATGTGATTAATCTTATTACTAATTTGTTACAGATTCCTATTCCTTATGATCCTAAATACATTCTCCTCCCCTTAAACCTGCCAACGCTGACAAACCATCAAAATAAATAGCTGCGTCATATAGTTTCTGCAATGACATGTCAATTGGCCGCAGACTGGAAAAACCCTATTCCACCTTCCATGCAGTCTATAATCGCCCGCATATGGTACGTTTACCGTATGGACTATATGACTAGTATCATTAATTGCTCCTCCAAGTCATTTGATAAAATATGGAGTCCTTGGTTGACTACCCAACATGCCCCTTCACCTTTCAACTAATAATGCCCGGTGTTATATTTGATGGAACCCTCCCGGGGACTCTACTCTACCCTACCATATTCTATCCTTCTGTATCTTTCTTTCTCTCTTCTATTTCTCTCTCCCTTTTCATACCTTCTCCTATACTATTCCTCAATATTAGTCGGTTGGACTTTCGGCCGACTGCTATTCTCTCTGTTTTATTATACCCGCTCTTTGGGTCAAAAATGTATCATTTTTTTCTTGATTCTCTTTATACGTACCAACTGTTAGGTTGTATTTGTAATGTATTATGCTATAATTGCCATCTGTTGGTTCCTATTTGCTTTTTGTGATCCCATGAATAAAAATTATGTTTAAAAAAAAAAAAAAAAGGTAACGGAAGAGGAGGGTGTGGGGTGGGGGGGGGGAGTTATGCAGAACAAGCACAGAACTTGATTGTAATGGAGGAGTGGCGGGGGACAGTGAAGCTTGGGAATGGGGCATTGTAATTTGTGAGTCATTCATGCTGTACAAAAAAATAGTAAAGAGTATTACAGATGATATTAGTTTTATACTTCGTAGACAGATGATATTAGTTACATTTCTCTAACGTCCTAGTGGATACTGGGAATTGAAGATTACCATGGGTATAGATCAGGACCACTGTAGCCTGGCACTTTAAGAAATCAATAGTGTGTGTTGGCTCCTCCCCTCTATGCCCCTCCTAGCAGACTCTGTTTAGAAAAATGTGTCCAAGGAGCCGGGTGCATTCTGTTGTGGATTTATTTTATTTTATTATTTTCAGGCACAGTGGTTGGCAACCAGTCTGCCTGCGTCGTGGGACTTAAGGGGGAGACCGATCCAGCTTCCTAAAGAGTTAATGGCTCGTATCCCCGCTGACAGGACACTGAGCTCCTGAGGTGCTGATCTCATACCCCTCAGGATTGAGCCCACACCATCAGCATGCCGCCACCCCTAACAGATGCTGAAGATACGTTGCGGTGAGTAATATGCCGGGGTCCTGGTTAGCGGGTCCCCGGCGGAAAATGGCGGCGTAAAGGGACATTGTTCACCCAGCTACCGGCTGTGGTGCCCACTGATTACCCACACTGGCGATTTACCATAAAAAGGGTGCCACACTCATTTTTATTATAGTCTAAGGAGACGCCAGTATAAAATTCTGAGGGACCGCGCACCATTACGGGGGCGGGGCTTCCCGGAGAGCGGGACCAGCGGATCTGAGGCGCAATTTCCTGCTGCATCTGCTGTAACAAGGCTGTTGGTGGGCTGCTCCTCCACAGGACCCACTGTATCACCAACGAAACTTGTACCAGGGGGTTATAGTGAGGGGGGAGCGCAGTATCAGCGGTTAAACCGCTGTGAGGTAAATTTACATTTTCTCATATGTCCTAGAGGATGCTGGGGTCCACTTCAGTACCATGGGGTATAGACGGTTCCGCAGGAGCCATGGGCACTTTAATACTTTTCAAGGGTGTGAACTGGCTCCTCCCTCTATGCCCCTCCTCCAGACCTCAGTTTAGAAAATGTGCCCAGGCAGACTGGATGCACTCCAGGGGAGCTCTACTGAGTTTCTCTGAAGGACTTTTATGTTAGTTTTTTTATTTTCAGGGAGAACTGCTGGCAACAGTCTCCCTGCTTCGTGGGACTGAGGGGGCAGAAGTAGGAACCAACTTCCTGAATAGTTTCATGGCTCTGCTTCTGGCTGACAGGACACCATTAGCTCCTGAAAGGTACTGAACGCTAGCTGCGGCTATGTGCTCACTCCCACAGCACGCCGTCACCCCCCTTGCAGAGCCAGAAGTCAGAAGACAGGTGAGTGTTAGAAGAAAGGATCTTCAATCAAAGTGACGGCTAAAGGTACCGCGCGGCTGGCGGGAGCGCAGTGCGCCATGTTGCCCACACAGGTACTGCAGGGCACGGGGGGAGGGTGCCCTGGTCAGCATGAAACCTATTGAAACTGGCATAAATAAGGGGCATAAGTTTCTGAGGCACAGTCCTACCCCCCGCCAGTATAAAAAATTACCTCATAAAAGCTGCACACTGCTCAGCGCCATTTTCTCTCCTTCCAGGAGAACGCTGGTCCCCCTCCACTGCTGAACGAGTATCAGAGTGCAAAACACGGGGCACAGTGAAATTTGGTGCTATATAATTGTGTGATTAACATTATAAAAGCGCTGCATGTCAGTGGGCATTTTGTGTTCACAGACATTGTGTTACTGGCGCTGGGTTGTGAACTGGCAAATCATATCTGTGTCCTTCTGACAGATTTTAATGTGGGTCTGTCCCCTATAAGTCCCTGCATGTCTGTGGTGTGGTTGTGCACGTGTGTGGCATGTCTGAGGCAGGGAGCTCTTCCCCTGAGGGAGCCATGTTAGGGACACAGAGTTGTAATATGACACCAAGAGCCTGACTGGGTGAAAGGTTACATGATAGTGTGTATCATATCAGTAAGAGGTTGGACTGAATCTCATGCAAAAAACTGAAAATAATCTGTTGAAGATGTGATTTTTAATAGTTCTGCCTTTCATCCACAGGGACCCCTCTGGGTCACATACAAATTTGCACAAGTAGTACAAACTGATACCGACACGGACTCTGATTCCTGTGTCGATACTAGTGATTCCAGGGGAATAAGTTAGCGAAAAGCATTCAAAACATGTTTTAGCTATAAAGGAGGTGTTAGAAGTTACGAAGCCCCTTCTTTTACCACAAGGAGAGGGTTTACTTTAGTAAAGAAGTAATGTAATTTTCCCTCCACGTCAGGCGTTAAACAGTCTCTCTTGGAGGGAGTCTGATTTAACCTGAAAATAAATTACAGATTCCCAAAAGGAATTCAGGCAGCTTACCTTTTTCCAAAAGGTGGGAGTCACCACGCAGTTTAGACAGGGCCCTGTCATAAAAGAGAAAAGGTGTTTCTCCCTGCGCCTGGAATGGCTTCACTTAAGGAGCTGACAGACCGCAAGTGAGTGAGGTGATCTATTGATGTGGCCAATGGGACACTACTCAGGCCTACCATTGTCTGTGCGTGGGTGAGTAGTGCTATTGAAAAGTGGTCAGAAAACTTGTCATTAGACATTGACACAATAGATGGAGACGAGATACTCCTAACGTTAGGTCATATCATAGATGCTGCTGCGTACGTGCTAGAAACCATGAAAGATATTGGTCTCTTGGGATCAAGAACCGCTACCATGGCAATCTCAGCACGGAGGGCGTTGTGGATTAGCCAATGGAATGCTGACGCAGACTCCAAAAGGAGTATGGAGGCTCTCCCGTATAAAGGTGAGGCCTTATTTGGAGATGAGCTGGATGCGTTGGTCTCTGCAGTTACCGCAGGTAAGTCGACATTCTTGCCTTATGCTTCTGCACCGGCAAAAAAGACACATCACTCTCAGATGCAGTCCTTTTCGGCCCAACAAATACAAAAAGGCCAAAGGTTCCCCCTTCTTTGCAGGTAGAGGAAGGGGAAAAGGGAAAAAATCTGCAGCGTCTCCAGGATCGCAGGAGCAGAAATCAACCTCTGCTTCTGCCAAATCTGCAGCATGACGCTGGGGCTCCCTTTGCGGGAGTCTGCTCGGGTGGGAGCACATCTGAAACTTTTCAGTCAGATCTTGCTTCAATCTGGCCTGGACCCATGGGTCTTACAAATAGTGTCCCATGGATACAAACTGGAGTTTCAAGACTCCCCCCAAGCCGATTTTTCTAATCGACCTTGCCAGCTTCTCTTCCAGAAAGAGAAGCCATAACCGCTGCAATTAAAAAATTATGTCAGGATCAAGTCATTGTCCTGGTACCCTTGTCACAGCAAGGAGAAGGTTTTCATTCAAGCCTCTTCATAGTTCCAAAGCCGGACGGCTCGGTCAGACCAATTTTAAACCTGAAAAATCTGAATCTCTACTTGAAAAGGTTCAAGTTCAAGATGGAATCTCTGAGGGCAGTCTGGAGGAAGGGGACTTCATGGTGTCAGGAGACATAAAAGATGCTTACTTACATGTTCCCATTTATCCTCCTCACCAAGTTTATCTGAGATTCGCGGTACAGGATTACCATTACCAGTTCCAGACATTGCCGTTCGGACTCTCCACGGCACCGAGGGTATTCACCAAGGTGATGGCAGAGATGATGGTCCTCCTTCGACAACAAGGAGTCAATATAATTCCTTACCTGGACGATCTCCTGATAAAAGCGAGATCCAGGGAACGATTGGTGCAGAACATTGCACTCTCCCTGTCAGTGCTCCAACAACATGGTTGGATCATGAACTTTCCAAAGTCGCAGTTAGAACCGACGACAAGATTGTCCTTTTTGGGGATGATACTGGACACAGAAGTACAGAGGGTTTTTCTTCCAGTAGAAAAAGCTCTAGAAATCCAGAGAATGGTCAAACAAATTTTGAATCCATCAAGAGTATCGATCCATCAATGCATTCGGTTGTTGGGGAAGATAGTAGCGGCCTACGAGGCCATACAGTTTGGCCGATTCCATGCCAGAGTATTCCAGTGGGACCTGTTGGACAAATGGTCCGAATCCCACCTACACATGCACCGGAAGATAATCCTGTCCTCCAAAGCCAGGATTTCGCTCCTGTGGTGGCTACACAGTTCTCACCTATCAGAGGGACGCAGGTTCGGGATTCAGGACTGGGTCCTGGTAACCACGGATGCAAGTCTCCGAGGCTGGGGAGCAGTCACATAGGGGGAAAGCTTCCAAGGAAAATAGTCAAGTCAGGAAACCTGCCTTCACATAAACGTGCTGGAATTGAGAGCCATTTACAACGGCCTTCTACAAGCGGTACATCTTCTTCAAGATTAACCTGTGCAGATCCAGTCGGACAGTGTAACAGCAGTCGTGTACATAAACCGTCAAGGCGGAACGAAAAGCAGAGCGGCAATGGCAGAGTTGACAAGTATTCTCCTCTGGGCAGAAAGACATGTAAGAGCTCCTTCAGCAATTTTCATTCCGGGAGTGGACAGCTGGGAAGCAGACTTCCTCAGCAGACACAATCTCCATCCAGGAGAGTGGGGCCTCCACCAAGAAGTCTTCACAGAGGTGACAAGTTTTGGGGAGTTCCTCAAATAGACATGATGGCATCTCGTCTCAACAAGAAACTTCAGAGATATTGGCCCTCATTCCGAGTTGTTCGCTCGCAAGCTGCTTTTAGCAGATTTACTCACGCTAAGCCGCCGCCTACTGGGAGTGAATCTTAGCTTCTTAAAATTGCGAACGACGTATTCGCAATATTGCAATTACACCTCTCTTAGCAGTTTTTGAGTAGCTCCAGACTTACTCGGCATCTGCGATCAGTTCAGTGCTTGTCGTTCCTGGTTTGACGTCACAAACACACCCAGCGTTCGCCCAGACACTCCCCCGTTTCTCCAGCCACTCCCGCGTTTTTCCCAGAAACGGTAGCATTTTTTCACACACACCCATAAAATGGCGAGTTTCCGCCCAGAAACACCCACTTCCTGTCAATCACACTACGATCAACAGAACGATGAAAAAGCCGTGAGTAAAATTCCTAACTGCATAGCAAATTTACTTGGCGCAGTCGCACTGCGGACATTGCGCATGCGCACTAAGCGGAAAATCGCTGCGATGCGAAAAAATTTACCGAGCGAACAACTCGGAATGACCCCCATTGTTCCAGGTCGAGAGACCCTCAAGCAATGGCAGTGGATGCACTGGTGACCCAGTGGGTGTTTCAGTCGGTATATGTCTTCCCTCCACTTCCACTGATACCAAAAGTTCTCAAAATCATATGGAGAACAAGGGTTCGAGCGATCCTCATTGCCCCAGACTGGCCAAGGAGGGCTTGGTATCCAGATCTTCAGTAGTTGCTCATAGAAGATCCTCGGCCTCTTCCTCCTCGTGAGGACCTGCTACAGCAGGGGCCGTGCGTGTATCAAGACTTACCGCGGCTACGTTTGACGGCATGGCTGTTGAGCGCTGGATCCTAGCCCGAAAGGTTATTCCCAAGGAAGTCATCCCCACTCTTATTCAGGCCAGGAAAGGAGTAACGTCTAAACATTACCACCGTATTTGGAGAAAATATGTGTCTTGGTGTGAATCCAAGAAGGCTCCTACGGAAGAGTTTGAGTTAGGACGTTTTCTCCATTTTCTGCAGGCTGGTGTGGATGCGGGCCTTAGACTCGGTTCAATCAAGGTCCAGATTTCGGCCTTATCAGTTTTCTTTCAAAAACAATTGTCCTCCCTTCCAGAAGTTCAGACATTCGTGAAAGGAATTCTGCACATCCAGCCTCCATTTGTGCCTCCAGTGGCACCATGGGACCTTAATGTGGTGTTGCAGTTCCTTCAATCGAGTTGGTTTGAACCTCTACAGGAGTTAGAATTGAAGTTTCTCACTTGGAAAGTGGTGATGCTTTTGCCTTGGCATCCGCAAGGCGGGTGTCTGAGTTGGGGGCCTTGTCTCACAAGAGCCCTTACCTGATCTTCCACGAAGATAGGGCAGAGTTAAGAACTCGTCAACAATTTCTTCCAAAGGTGGTTTCGTCTTTCAACATAAACCAACCTATTGTGGTGCCAGTAGCTACTGACACTTTCACTGAGTCAAAGTCTCTAGATGTGGTTAGAGCTTTGAAGATTTATGTCGCAAGAACAGCTAAGATAAGGAAAACGGAAGCTCTGTTTGTCCTGTATGCTCCCAACAAGATTGGGTGTCCTGCTTCTAATCAGACTATTGCGCGCTGGATCAGTGGAACGATTCAGCACGCTCATTCCACGGCAGGATTGCCGGTACCAAAGTCGGTAAATGCCCATTCTACTAGAAAGGTGGGCTCATCCTGGGCGGCTGCCCCGTGGCGTCTCGGCTTTACAACTTTGCCGAGCAGCTACTTGGTCAGGGTCAAACACGTTTGCTAAGTTTTACAAGTTTGACACCTTGGCCGCTGAGGAACTCAAGTTCGGTCAATCGGTGCTGCAGGGTCATCCGCACTCTCCCGCCTGTACTGGAGCTTTGGTATAACCCCATGGTACTGAAGTGGACCCCAGCATCCTCTAGGACGTATGAGAAAATAGGATTTTATTACCTACCAGTAAATCCTTTTCTCCTAGTCTGTAGAGGATGCTGGGCACCCGACCCAGTGCGTACTTTACCTGCAGTTGTTAATTTTGTAGTTACACTAATGTTGTGTTACGGTTATTTCAGCATGTTGCTGCAATTGTTCATGCCGTTGGCGTGTGTTATGTTGAATGCCATGTTGTGCGGCATGGTTGAGGTGTGAGCTGGTATGAATCTCACCATTAAATTAAAAGTAAATCCTTTCCTCGAAATGTCTGTCTCCCTGGGTACAGTTCCTATACTGAGGTCTGGAGGAGGGGCATAGAGGGAGGAGCCAGTTCACACCCTTGAAAATTCTTAAAGTGCCCATGGCTCCTGCGAAACCGTCTATACCCCATGGTACTGAAGTGGACCCCAGCATCCTCTACGGATCCTATTATATACATACCTAGCGTGGCGCTGCTCTGACTGCGGAACCGTGTGCTGGTCCAACCTTCTCTCTGTGTCACTCCATACAGGGTTGTCTAGTATAAGTGTGCTGTCTTATACTTCTGCACTGTGTTTTCTATTTTCACTCTGTGTTTCTGCAAAATCATATCTACCATTAAGTCTGTGTGTACTGCATGCAAGGCTAGGTTTACTCCTTCCTCACAAGGGTCGCTAATGTGTACCCAATGTTCACTACCCTCTTAGGGTATTGATGGAAAGGAACCTGAGTGGATGGATTCCTTTAAAAATATAATTACACACATAAATTCAGAGTTAGCAATGGCTAAACAAGAGAGGCAAATCCTGAAACAGTCAATAGACACATTCATGTTAACCATTACTGACCACAGACAGGCTCCTCGGCCTCTTCCTGTTGGTCTCTGATTCTGAATGACCAGAATTTGATGAGGATGAGCTAGGGGAGGACGAGGATAATTCCCTGTCCCCAGGAGTTGAGGCCCTAATTTTTGCTATTAGGAAGGATCACATATATCCGGTGTGTGTGGTGGTGAGACCATAACACGTCGGAAAGAAGAAAATTCCCTTGTTTGGAGCACTCTTTTAAAGAATATTGAAGTGTTTGTTTTCAATTAAAACTTGCTTGTATTTAACAAAATTACCTATAAAATAAGTGGGAAGTACAATTTAAGTGTGATTAGCAAGCTATTTCCCTTAGTGTTCTGATATTAGACGTGGTATTCGTCCTAATGGTGAGAATATTGGGTGAGATTAGTCCTTAATAATATATTTCTTCTCACGCGTAGAAAAGGACAGTAATCTGTCCTGATTGCAGCAGGTAGCTGTTGCTCTTCTTTATACAAGAGCTAACAATAATCGATGCAGTGCAAGATGCTGAAATAATATAGAGATCGGTGTAGCCAAGCATATAGGTATCCTAATATGTTCTGTATTCTTTCTCAGACAATAGATGGTGTATCCCAGTGTTTTTCAACCACTGTGCCGTGGCACACTAGTGTGCCTTGAGCAGTCTCCAGGTGTGCCCCCATAGAAGCACAGCCAGGCCCGTCAGTGTTTGTCGCTACTGAGAACCTGGAACGATCAATACTGGTGGGGTTTAGTGGTTGCAGAGCCAGTTCTAATTTTGCAGTGTTGGGCTCTTCTGGCTTTCTCAGATGTGGCTCAGGTGTTACCTATGGAGAAGCTGCAACATGACATCCTAGGACACGCAACTGAACCATGCATCACCATTATATTTGAGTGTGCCTTGGCAATATTTAATTCTTGTTCAATGTGCCGCGAGTTGTAAAAGGTTGAAAATCTCTGGTGTATCCATTTGGCTCTAATCCTCCTTAGTCAGAACTGCAGATGTTACGTTTGCTAATGAACCATTGGACACTGCAGTTCGATACAAGGTCTCAAAAAAAAAATAAAAAAAAATAATGTTTCCAAATGAAACAATTCCTCTCTGATCACGGCACAGATATATACACAAGCAGAGTGATTTGTATCAGCTGTCAAAGTATCCGGTACAGGTGCCTAGGCAGAGTTAAGGGGGGTACTCACGGGAGAGATGTGTGCTGAACGATCTTAACACAGACCGCTCAGCACACATCTCTCACCCCGCTCAGCACAGCGCGATGTGCTGAGCGAGGGGGAAAGCCGACGGGGGGCCGCTCACTTCACACAACGGTGAAGTGAGCGACCCGCTAGATTGAGCCTGCATGCAGGCACAATCTAGCACCGGCGATAGCGATGTGCGGGGCCGCGCATCGCTATCGCTGGGGGGCATACACACGGCAGATCCGTGCTTAAAATCTAAGCAATCTAGCAAGATTGCTTAGGTTTTAAGCACGGATCTCTCCGTGTGTACCCCCCTTTAGTACCAGCTTGACATTATTGACTTCCCACTGTTCCCAATCAAACAGAAACACAATATAACATTGAATACATCCCACAATGGTCTAACAGGGGTGTTAAGTTTCACAGGTCAATATCACACTAGATGAGGTAGCTTGGTGTCTGCTATTAATGTGTTAAGCTCAAAAAGCCTCTGTAAAATCACATGAGGCTATAATTGATCAGATGTGGCTTATAGTGCAAAACATCACAATTTCAGAGCTAAACCCCACCTGTAAACTGCACCTCTATCTTTGACAACTCAGGCAGGAATTTATACAGGTGCCCCCTATCTCAAATCATATGGAAACATTGAATATACTCCTGGACAATCCTGCAGGTACACTTTTAAGCAGAGGCAGCTTGATGCATACATATGTCGTTATTCCCTTTCAGTTGCCATATCAGAAAAAAAGTTTGGTACCTCAGTGTCATTGGCAATTTGCTTGTGAGAACACAGGTGAAGGAAGAAACAGTGGGCAGGGCACTCTAACTCGCTACTCCCATCTGCTGTCTAGCCTCTTCACTGAGTGGAGGGCAGATGAGAGTGGGAGAACGAATTGTGCCGTGAAAGAAAAGAGGACGGGCGTCTGTTTGTGGTCTCGTATGTGGTGTTAGATGGATCCTGATGTTGCACAGCCTTGCAGGATCCAAGTGTGCCACCAAGACTCTCCCCAACACCCGTACTGAGAAGAGACAAGCAGATTTACCGATCCCAGCATATAGGTATCCTAATGTATTCTGTATTATTTCTCAGATAATAAATAGTGTATCCATTTAGCGCTAATCCTCCTTGGTCAAAACGGCATATGTTACTTTTGCTAATGCGCCATTAAACACTGCAGTTCAATACAAGGTCTCCAAAGAAATTAGTGTTTCCAAAATGAACCAATTCCTCTCTGATCACGGCACAGGTATATACACAAACAGAGTGATTTGTATCCACTGTCAAAATATCCGGCACAAATGCATAGGCAGAGTCAATGTCAGCTGATACTTAACAACATTGACTTCCCACTGCTCCCATTCATGCAGACACACAGTATAACATTATATATATTCAACAGCGGTCTAACAGGAGTATTCAGTTTCACAAGTAAATATCACTCAAAATGGGGTAACTTGGTGTCTGCTATGAGTATGTTAAGCTCAAAGCCTCTGTGAAATCACATGAGGCTATAGTTGATCAGATGTAGCTTATAGTGAAAAACATAATTTCAGAGCTAAACACCACCTCTGTCTTTGACAGTTTAGGCAGGAATTTATACAGGTGCCCTCTATCTTAAATCATATGGGAACATTAGTAACATTGAAATACTCCTGGACAATCCTGCAGGTACACTTTAAACAGAGGCAACTTGATGCATACACATGTCTTTATTCCCTTTCAGTTGCCGTATCAGAAAAAAAGTTTGGTACCTCAGTGTCAATGGTGATATACTTTGAGAACATAAATGAAGAAAGAAACAGTGGGCACTCTAACTCGCTGCTCCCATCTGCTGTCTGGTCTCTTCACTGAGCGGAGAGCAGATGAGAGTGGGAGAGCGAATTGTGCCGTGAAGGAAAAGAGAACGGGCGGCGGTTAATGGTCTCGTATGTGGTGTTAGATGAATCCTGATGCTGCAAAGCCTTGCAGGATCCAAATGCGCCACCGAGACTCGTCCCGACACCCATACTATGAAGAGACAAGGAGGAGAGGATTTACCGATCCCAGCCGCTGTATACTCCTGCTGCTAACCGCGGCTCCCCCTGCAGTGGGGAGTCCGCGTCTCTGGCCGTTGAACGTACATTTCACCACATGGGCTTGTTCACCAAGCAGCCATGTTAACCATTACTGACCACAGACAGGCTCACCAGCCCCCCTGTTGGTCTCTCTCTCTGATTCTGAATTACCAGAATTTGATGAGGATGAGCTAGGGGAGGATGAGGATAATTCCCTGTCCCCAGGAGTTAAGGCCCTCATTTTTGCTATTAGGAAGGTTCTCAATATTCCAGTCAAGGAAGCAGAACCTGCAGAGGAATTACATTTTAATGTAAAGCCTAAATCCTCTGCAACGTTCCCAGTCTCTAAGCAGTTAGATTCTCTGGCAAATGCAGAGTGGTGAAATCCTGATAAAAAGTTTACCGCTCCTAAACGAGTACTAAATACCTTCCCATTTCCTATAGAGGATAGGATGATCTGGGAAAACCCCCCAACAGTGGATACGTCTGAATCCAGGCTGTCCCGTAAAATTGTTCTACCTGTACCGGGGGCTATTTCTCTCAAAGAGCCTGCTGATCGCAAAATAGAGACCACTCTTAAGTTATTTATTCTGCGGCAGGTGTAGCCTAACGTTCTACCATAGTGTGCGGCTGTATTTCAAGAGCCATGGTCAAATGGTCTGATGTAATTTTAAAAGGATTGCATACACTAACTCAAGAGGAGATAGTTAAACTGCTTCAACATATCGAAGATGCTGCACACTTCATGAGTGAGGCTGTTATGGAATTGTAGATCATTAACGGCCGTACCTCAGCTATGGCGGTATTGGCTCGCAGAGCTCTGTGTCTGCGACAATGGTCAGCAGACGCCGATTCTAAGAAAGGGGTAGAGAACCTTCCTTTTACAGGTGATGCCTTGTTTGGGGAAGAACTGAACAAGTGGATATCTCAGACGACTGGAGGTAAATCTACATATCTACCGTCTGCTGCGCCACCTGCTAGACATCCCTATCCTGGGCCCTCTCTGCAGTCCTTTCGTGTGGCCAGATTTAGAGGCAGAGCCAGAGGTGCCTCCAATGCTGCTAGAGGAACACGCAGTAATTCCCGTAAACCAGCGGCTGCTGGAACTTCGGACCAGGCCTCAGGATCCCCTTCCACAAAACCCTACGTATGACGGCTGGCCCCAGCAGCAAGGCGATTTTAAGGTAGGTGCTCGCCTTCAACACTTTGCCCACATATGGGCAGAGTCCTGCCGGGATCCTTGGGTGAGGGATCTCGTATCCCGGGAATACCGGCTGGAATTCCAGGAACTCCCTCCTCTCAGATTCTTCAGGTCGGGCTTACCAGCTTCACCTGTAGCAAGAGTTACCTTGCAAGAGGCAGTTCAAAAACTGTTTTCAACAGGAGTTATTGTTCCAGTACCTCCTCATCTCCACACAAAGGGGTTTTATTCAAGCCTCTTTGTAGTCCGAAACCGGACGGTTCTGTACTACCGATCCTGAACCTTAAATCCCTGAACCCTTCTCTTCGAGTGTTCAAATTCAAGATGGAATCACTAAGAGCAGTGATAGCAAGTCTGGAGGAGGGGGAGTTCCGGGTATCCCTGGACGTCGAGGATGCATACCTGTATATTCCAATATGGCCACCTCATCAGGCGGTCCTACGGTTCGCGATACTGGACCAACACTTCCAGTTTCATTCTTTACCCTTTAGCCTCTCCACAGCCCCAAGGGTATTCACAAAGTTCATGGCGGAGATGATGCTGCAGTTGCGCATGATGAGTGTCAACATAATCCCGTACCTGGATGATCTCCTGATAAAGGCGGGAACAACTGCTGCGCAGCATCAACTTGACTACCCGTCTGCTTACGGATCACGGATGGGTCCTCAATTTCACCAAGAAATCTCACCTGGAACCATCACAGAGAATTCAGTTCCTGGGAATGATCCTGGATACGGTGTCTCAGAAGGCTTACCTTCCAATGGACAAGGCCTTGACAATCCAGTCTATGGTCTACTTGGTATTAAAACCACAGAGGATCTCAATTCATCCTTGCATTTGCTTGATGGGCACGATGGTAGCCTCTTATGAGGCAATACAATATGGCAGGTTTCATGCACGGCCTTTCCAACTGGATCTGTTGGAAAAATAGCCGGGTTTTCACCTGCACATGCATCAAACTATAACTCTGTCGCCGAAAGCAAGGATATCCCTACTATGGTGGCTTCAAGTCTCCCATCTGGTGAAGGGTCGGAGTTTCAATAACCAGTCGTGAATGCCGGATGCCAGCCTCCAGGGTTGGGGGGCTGTGACCCAAGGGACGCAGTTCCAGGGGAAATGGTTGTGTCAGGAATCTGCACTTCCAATCAACATCCTGGAACTCAGAGCAATTTGCAGTCCTCTCCTGCAAGCCTCATACCTCCTTCAGAATCAGGTCATCCAGGTACAGTTGGACAACGCCACGGCAGTGGCGTACATCAATCGACAGGGAGGAACTAGAAGCAGGGCCGCAATGCGAGAGGTGTCAAGACTACTCCTCTGGGCAGAAGCCGATGCAAGGGCCATCTCAGCCATTTACATGGACATTTGGGAAGCAGACTTCCTCAGCAGGCATGACCTCCATCCAGGGGAATGGGGCCTTCACCCTCAGGTGTTTCAACATCTGATTCACCGGTGGAGCTGTCTGCAAAACGACCTGATAGCATCCTGTCTCAACAAGAAGTTCCCGTCGTTACTGCTCCAGAACGAGGGACCCGAAAGCCATAGCGGTAGACGCTCTGACGACACAATGGACTTACCAGTTTGTGTACCTGTTTCCTCCTCTTCCTCTCATTCCAAGAGTTTTAAAAAGAATCAAAAGGAAAAAGTTCAGGCAATTCTGATTGCCCCAGATTGGCCTCGGCGGGCCTGGTATGCGGCTCTCCTGTCGTTGATTCAGGAGGAACCCTGGCCTCTGCCACTACACAGGGACCTTCTTCAACAAGGACCGTTTGTCTATAAAGACTTAGAGCGGCTACGTTTGACGGCTTGGAAGTTGAGAGGGAGATTTTAACTAAAAAGGGTCTCCCTTCCAAGGTTGTTTCCACTATGGTCCAGGCCCATAAGGTGGTTACCTCCAAACATTACCATCGTATTTGGAATAAATACGTTTCTTGGTGCGAAAGTAGGAAATATTCCCCTGTGGAATTTTGTCTGGCCCGATTTTCTACTGGTCCTGCAAGCGCAGGTGTGGATAAAGGCTTAAGCTTAGACTCCATCAAAGTTCAGATTTCGGCTGTCTCCATCATCTTCTTCCAGAAACAACTGGCAGTACTTCCAGAAGTACAGACCTTTGTAAAGGGGGACCTCAACGTGGTTTTGACCTTTCTCCAGTCTGATTGGTTTGAATCCTTACATAAGGTAGACTTGAAATACCTAACGTGGAAGACGGCTATGTTACTAGCCTTGGCTTCTGCTCGACGGGTTTTGGAATTGGGGGCCTTATCCTATAAGAGGCCGTACTTGATATTTGAGTATAGGGCGCAGCTCTGAACTCGCCCACACTTTTTGCCGAAGGTAGTGTCAGCCTTTCATGTGCATCAGCCGATTGTGGTTCCAGTGTTATCCAACACTTCCATTGCTCCAAAGTCCATGGACATGGTTAGGGCTTTGAAGATCTACAACAAAAGGATGGCTTGTCACAGGAAGTCTGATTCGCTTTTTGTCCTTTATGAAGCTCCTAAAATTGGTCGCCCTGCCTCTAAGCCAGGGGTGGGGAACCTTTTTTCTACCGAGGGCCATTTGGATATTTATAAAATCCTTCGGGGGCCATACAAAAATTTTCAACTTAAAAAATGACCCTGCCCCCCAGTAGGTCTGCCCTTTAGAGTTACTGTGTGTGCGCGCCGGAGGCGCGCACGCGCCAAAAAAATGGGTGTGGCCAGTTAAAATGGGACGTGATACACATATGCCCCCAATAGTGCGGTGCCAGATCCACAATTGCCCCCACAGTGCCAGGTATACAAATGCCCCTCACAGTGCCAGGTATACAGATGCCCCTCACAGTGCCAGGTATACAGATGCCCCCACAGTGCCAGGTATACAAATGCCCCTCACAGTGCCAGGTATACAAATACCCCCCACAGTGCCAGGTATACAAATGCCCCTCACAGTGCCAGGTATACAAATGCCCCTCACAGTGCCAGGTATACAAATGCCCCCCACAGTGCCAGGTATACAAATACCCCCCACAGTGCCAGGTATACAGCCCCCACAGTGCCAGGTATACAGATTCCCCCACAGTGCCAGGTATACAAATGCCCCCCACAGTGCCAGGTATACAAATACCCCCCACAGTGCCTGGTATACAAATACCCCCCACAGTGCCAGGTATACAGATTCCCCCACAGTGCCAGGTATACAGATTCCCCCACAGTGCCAGGTATACAAATGCCCCCCACAGTGCCAGGTATACAAATACCCCCCACAGTGCCAGGTATACAGCCCCCACAGTGCCAGGTATACAAATACCCCCCACAGTGCCAGGTATACAGCCCCCACAGTGCCAGGTATACAAATGCCCTCCCCTCCGTGCTGCTTACCGTGGACGCGACGGAGGAGAGCGAGGCTGTCGAGTGAAAGCGGCGGCGTGTAGTACTTCAAATCGGCCGCCGGTTCGAGAGCCAATCAGAGCTCGCGGACCGGCAGCCGCGGCTCCTGATTGGCTGCCGGTCCGCGAGCTCTGATTGGCTCACGGACCGGCGGCTGGTTTGAAGTACTACACGCCGCTGGTCCCATTCTACAGCCGCGCTCTCCTCCGTCTCCCTGCTCTGACAGCTGAGACACGCTGCCGCCCGACTGAGTGGCAGCGTGTCTCACTGACACAACCTGGTGGGCCGGACCAAACGGCTTCGCGGGCCGTATACGGCCCGCGGGCCGGAGGTTCCCCACCCCTGCTCTAAGCAGTACATTGCTAGGTGACTCAAATTGACTATTCAACAAGCCTATACTTCAGCAGCTCTACCGCTACCGAGTTCTATTCAGGCCCACTCGACAAGGTCGGTGGGTTCTTCCTGGGCGAGGGGTGTCTCAGCCTTACAGTTGTTCCGGACAGCTACATGGTCTGGTTCAAACACATTTTGTAAAGTTCTACAGGTTCGACACCTTGGCCAAGGATGACCTTCAGTTTGGTCAGGCAGTTTTGCAGGGGGTCTCAGCACTCTTCCACCCGTTCTGGGAGCATTGGGATGTCCCCATGGTAATCTTCAATTCCCAGTATCCACTAGGACATTAGGGGAATTTAATACCTACCGGTAATTCCTTTTCTCGTAGTCCGTAGTGGATACTGGGCACCCGCCTCAGTGCTTCGAATTCCTGCTTACAAGGTTGTAAGTTTTCTTGGTTGAGTTTGCGGTTGCTTTCCCTGTTCCATGTTTGGTTATCGTTGCTATCCTTTTCCTTCTATAGTTAGCAGTGCGTTCCTCTGTTTTGGTAAGCTCTGCTATCTTGTTATTGTGTGTGTCGCTTTTTGTGTTATATCCTTCTCTCAAAGTATGTCCATCTCCTTGGGCACAGTTTTCCTAGACTGAGTCTGCTAGGAGGGGCATAGAGGGGAGGAGCCAGCACACAATATTGATTTCTTAAAGTGCCAGACTCCAGTTGTCCAGTGAACCTGATCTATACCCATGGTAAATTTTCAATACCCAGTATCCACTACGGACTACGAGAAAAGGAATTATCGGTAGGTATTAAATTCCCCTTATTCCATAGACTTTTCTAAGTCCTGTACGTAAATGAAAGAAGTGGTGGTGGTGTCGGTCTGTTGTACACATAATTAGACTTTGAGAGTGTTTTTGGATGCTAAGTATACATCATGGTGAAAGAGTAAACAAGGGTTTGGGGCATACAGAATGTATTGTATTTACACTTACGGCGCAGATTCCATTAGGAACAATAAAATATTAACTTAATAATAATTGCCCGCTAAATTCACTTATCGCCTACATGGTGCTCCTGTTTAACGGGCAATTCAATTAGAGAATCCTCATTCATGCATTTTCCCATTAGTTCTTGTGTAGTTCACTTGTGATAAATATAGGTGAAATGGGAAAAATAGCCTGCCCCCCCTTCCCCTCCAACACCTAACCTCCCCCCCCCCCCCCCCCACACATACACACACAAAAAAAATCAATAATATTGGATAACAGCGTAGAAATGTGTCAGTGGACATTTTTAACTTAAAATGGGAATTTTCTTTGCACCCGCTCAGTAGTGCTTGACAAGTATTTTTTGTGTTATGGCTTATGGAGAATTAAGCCATTTCTTGAATAGCACAAAATTATGTTGCTAAAAAAAAAAAAACATTTTTACACGTGAATACGGGTTATTGTGGCTAATTGTATTAAACACCCATCCCCCCCCCCCCCCCCCCTCAAACCTCCGAAAGAAAGATTCTGATTTGGAGTCACTCTTAAAGACCACAATACTGTAATAAAATATCGCTTTCTATTGTAAACAGTTACAGTATATTTTATTATAATAGTATGGACCTATGAGTCTCTCTGTATTAAAATCTTTTTCTGTTGTACGTTTACTATTGTATAAGCTTCTTTGGACCAGCACCCTATAAACTGAAGGTGTAAGTTTCCCATAGCAAACATACACGTCTCGTTCACTTGCTGCTGATAAAGCTTTTTTTTTTTTTATTCTAGTTTTATTAACATGGTTCCATAGTGGTGTCCATTTAGGACCGCTCCACTATACACAAAAAAAAATTATCTCCTGTCTTTTGGATCACCGACAAAAGAGGCGATACTGTACGTTTGGAGAGACGCGCTACTGTAAGATTTTGTGTATATCTTTTACTAGGTATTAATTGTAGTATTTATCCAACTGATATATTCATGTGCTCATTATACATGATTAGTTGCTGTGCTGTATTACTAAAAAATTACTCTATAGCCGCTAAAACCATTGTGTGCTTGTGGATGCGCACACTGAAATCCTTTTCCTAAAATAGAAAAAAAGCACCAAATTTTACTGAAACGACTCTTCTCTAATGCTATAAGGAGTCTGGTATCGTAAATATTAGGACACACATCATAATAATAAAAAATTATTAATTAGTATAATGTGCTAGTATCCAGTTTCCTATTAATCAACATACCATATTCACTCTAAATATTAAAAATATTACCAACAATGTTCAGTGTAATTCTTCATGGAATTGAAATAATCTATAACGTAAAAAGCTTTAAATGCAAAAATGTTATGTTGCTAAAAAGGCTTAATTGTCCAGAGGTAAGCACCTGTCTGTAAAATCACTGTGTTCACACCTACTGTATATCAGAGTAAGTTATCTGATATGAACCGGCATGGTTTGTTCCTTTCTCCAGGTTAGTCCAACGGTCTATGCTCCTTTTGTGCAGTCCTCTCAGGGTCAAAGGCATATCTCACTCTCAATCAAAGGCAGATCTCACTGTTGAGCGGACACCCCCAAGGCACGGGAGTTTAGTAGGAGTCCTTATCACTGCAGTAGATCCCAGTCTCCCTTGTGCCGCCGGGCAGACTATCGGGCATATCAGCTGAGACCCAAACCTATCTTCGTCTACCTTTCAATATTGCTGCCACTTCAGAATCAATCACATGACTGTACAGCCTCCAGAGACATAAAACCATTGGTTTTTCTCTGACGTCCTAGTGGATGCTGGGAACTCCGTAAGGACCATGGGGAATAGCGGCTCCGCAGGAGACTGGGCACAAAAGTAAAGCTTTAGGACTACCTGGTGTGCACTGGCTCCTCCCCCTATGACCCTCCTCCAAGCCTTAGTTAGATTTTTGTGCCCGGCCGAGAAGGGTGCACACTAGGGGCTCTCCTGAGCTTCTTAGTGAAAGTTTAGTTTTAGGTTTTTTATTTTCAGTGAGACCTGCTGGCAACAGGCTCACTGCATCGAGGGACTAAGGGGAGAAGAAGCGAACCTGCCTGCTTGCAGCCAGCTTGGGCTTCTTAGGCTACTGGACACCATTAGCTCCAGAGGTACCGAACACAGGCCCAGCCTCGGAGTCCGGTCCCAGAGCCGCGCCGCCGGCCCCCTTACAGAGCCAGAAGCAAGAAGAGGTCCGGAAAAAGCGGCGGCAGAAGACATCAGTCTTCAACAAGGTAGCGCACAGCACTGCAGCTGTGCGCCATTGCTCCTCAGGCACACTTCACACTCCGGTCACTGAGGGTGCAGGGCGCTAGGGGGGGCGCCCTGAGCAGCAATGTAAAACACCTTGGCTGGCGAAAATACACCACATATAACCCCCAGGGCTATATGGATGTATTTTAACCCCTGCCAGAATTCACCAAAAAGCGGGAGAAAAGGCCGCCGAGAAGGGGGCGGAGCCTATCTCCTCAGCACACGGGCGCCATTTTCCATCACAGCTCCGCTGGAAGGACGTCTCCCTGACTCTCCCCTGCAGTCCTGCACTACAGAAAGGGGTAAAAAAGAGAGGGGGGGGCACTAATTTGGCGCAGTTTTGATAATAACAGCAGCTATAAAGGGAAAAGCACGTTATATAGTGGTATTCCTGTCTATATATAGCGCTCTGGTGTGTGCTGGCATACTCTCCCTCTGTCTCCCCAAAGGGCTAGTGGGGTCCTGTCCTCTATCAGAGCATTCCCTGTGTGTGTGCGGTGTGTCGGTACGATTGTGTCGACATGTTTGAGGAGGAAAATGAGATGGAGGTGGAGCAATTGCCTATAATAGAGTTGTCACCCCCTGGGGAGTCGACACCTGAGTGGATGAGCTTATGGAAGGAATTGCGTGACAATGTCAGCTCTTTACGAAAGACAGTTGACGATATGAGACAGCCGGCTACTCAGCTTGTGCCTGTCCAGGGGTCTCAAACGCCATCAGGGGCTCTAAAACGCCCGTTACCTCAGATGGCAGACACACGGATACTGACTCCAGTGTCGACGATGATGAGACAAATGTGACTTCCAGTAGGGCCACACGTTACATGATTGAGGCAATGAAAAATGTTTTGCATATTTCTGATAATACAAGTACCACTAAATAGGGTATTATGTTTGGTGAGAAAAAACTGCCTGTAGTTTTTCCTGTATCCGAGGAATGAAATGAAGTGTGTGATGAGGCGTGGGTTTCCCCCGATAAAAAACTAATAATTCCTAAAAGGTTATTGGCATCATACCCTTTCCCGCCAGAGGATAGGGCACGTTGGGAAACACCCCCTAGGGTGGATAAAGCGCTCACACGCTTGTCTAAACAGGTGGCACTACCCTCTCCTGATTCGGCCGCCCTAAAGGAACCTGCCGACAGAAAGCAGGAGAATATCCTAAAATGTATATACACTCACACGGGTGTTATACTGCGACCGGCAATCGCCTCAGCCTGGATGTGCAGTGCTGGGGTGGCGTGGTCGGATTCCCTGACTGAAAATATTGATACCCTAGATAGGGACAGTATATTACTGACTATAGAGCATTTAAAAGATGCATTTTTATATATGCGTGATGCGCAGAGGGATATTTGCCGACTGGCATCAAGAGTTAGCGCGCTGTCCATTTCTGCAAGAAGAGGGTTATGGACGCAGCAGTGGTCAGGTGATGCGGATTCCAAAAGGCACATGGAAGTATTGCCTTATAAGGGAGAGGAGTTATTTGGGGTAGGTCTATCAGACCTGGTAGCCACGGCAACTGCTGGAAAATCCACATTTTTACCCCAGGTAGCCTCTCAACATAAGAAGACGCCGTATTATCAGGCGCAGTCCTTTCGGCCCCATAAGGGCAAGCGGGCAAAAGGCTCCTCATTTCTGCCCCGTGGCAGAGGGAGAGGAAAAAGGCTGCAGCACACAGCCAGTTCCCAGGAACAGAAGCCCTCTCCCGCCTCCGCAAAGTCCTCAGCATGACGCTGGGGCTTTACAAGCGGACTCAGGCACGGTGGGGGCCCGTCTCCAGAAGTTCAGCGCGCAGTGGGCCCACTCGCAAGTGGACCCCTGGATCCTTCAGGTGGTATCTCAGGGGTACAAATTGGAATTCGAGACGTCTCCCCCTCGCCGTTTCCTAAAGTCTGCTTTACCGACGTCTCCCTCAGACAGGGAGGCAGTATTGCAAGCCATTCACAAGCTGTATTCCCAGCAAGTGATAATCAAGGTACCCCTCCTGCAACAGGGAAAGGGGTATTATTCCACACTGTTTGTGGTACCGAAGCCGGACGGCTCGGTGAGACCAATTTTAAATCTAAAATCCTTGAACACTTACATACAGAGGTTCAAATTCAAGATGGAGTCACTCAGAGCAGTGATTGCAAACCTAGAAGAAGGGGATTATATGGTGTCTCTGGACATCAAAGATGCTTACCTACATGTCCCAATTTACCCTTCTCACCAAGGGTACCTCAGGTTTGTGGTACAGAACTGCCACTATCAGTTTCAGACGCTGCCGTTTGGCTTGTCCACGGCACCCCGGGTCTTTACCAAGGTAATGGCCGAAATGATGATACTCCTTCGAAGGAAGGGAGTTTTAGTTATCCCTTACTTGGACGATCTCCTGATAAGGGCAAGATCCAGGGAACAGTTGGAAGTCGGGGTAGCACTATCTCAGATAGTGTTGCGGCAGCACGGTTGGATTCTCAATATTCCAAAATCGCAGCTGATCCAGACGACACACCTTCTATTCCTAGGGATGATCCTGGACACAGTCCAGAAAAAGGTTTTTCTCCCGGAGGAGAAAGCCAGGGAGTTATCTGAGCTAGTCAGAAATCTCCTAAAACCAGGCCAAGTCTCAGTGCATCAATGCACAAGGGTCCTGGGAAAAATGGTGGCTTCCTACGAAGCAATCCCATTCGGCAGATTCCACGCAAGAACCTTCCAGTGGGATCTGCTAGACAAATGGTCCGGGTCGCATCTTCAGATGCATCAGCGGATAATCTTGTCACCAAAGACAAAAATATCCTGGAGCTAAGGGCCATCTACAATGCTCTAAGCCTAGCAAGACCTCTGCTTCAAGGTCAGCCGGTGCTGATCCAGTCAGACAACATCACGGCAGTCGCCCACGTAAACAGACAGGGCGGCACAAGAAGCAGGAGGGCAATGGCAGAAGCTGCAAGGATTCTTCGCTGGGCGGAAAATCATGTGATAGCACTGTCAGTAGTGTTCATTCCGGGAGTGGACAGCTGGGAAGCAGACTTCCTCAGCAGGCACGACCTCCACCCGGGAGAGTGGGGACTTCATCCAGAAGTCTTCCACATGATTGTGAACCGTTGGGAAAAACCAAAGGTGGACATGATGGCGTCCCGCCTCAACAAAAAACTAGACAGGTATTGCGCCAGGTCAAGGGACCCTCAGGCAATAGCTGTGGACGCTCTGGTAACACCATGGGTGTACCAGTCAGTGTATGTGTTCCCTCCTCTGCCTCTCATACCCAAGGTACTGAGAATTATAAGACGGAGAGGAGTAAGAACTATACTCGTGGCTCCGGATTGGCCAAGAAGGACTTGGTACCCGGAACTTCAAGAGATGCTCACAGAGGACCCGTGGCCTCTACCTCTAAGAAGGGACCTGCTCCAGCAGGGACCCTGTCTGTTCCAAGACTTACCGCGGCTGCGTTTGACGGCATGGCGGTTGAACGCCGGATCCTGAAGGAAAAAGGCATTCCGGATGAAGTCATCCCTACCCTGATCAAAGCCAGGAAGGATGTAACCACACAACATTATCACCGTATTTGGCGTAAATATGTTGCGTGGTGCGAGGCCAGGAAGGCCCCTACAGAGGAATTTCAACTGGGTCGTTTCCTGCATTTCCTGCAAACAGGACTGTCTATGGGCCTAAAATTAGGGTCCATTAAGGTTCAAATTTCGGCCCTGTCGATTTTCTTCCAGAAAGAACTGGCTTCAGTTCCTGAAGTTCAGACGTTTGTCAAGGGGGTACTGCATATACAGCCTCCTTTTGTGCCTCCAGTGGCACCTTGGGATCTCAATGTAGTTTTGGGGTTCCTAAAATCACATTGGTTTGAACCACTCACCACTGTGGACTTAAAATATCTCACATGGAAAGTGGTAATGCTGTTGGCCCTTGCTTCGGCCAGGCGTGTGTCAGAATTGGCGGCTTTATCCTATAAAAGCCCTTACCTAATTTTTCATACGGACAGGGCAGAATTGAGGACTCGTCCTCAATTTCTCCCTAAGGTTGTTTCAGCGTTTCACCTGAACCAGCCTATTGTGGTACCTGCGGCTACTAGGGACTTGGAGGACTCCAAGTTGCTGGATGTAGTCAGGGCCCTGAAAATATATGTTTCCAGGACGGCTGGAGTCAGAAAAGCTGACTCGCTGTTTATCCTGTATGCACCCAACAAGCTGGGTGCTCCTGCTTCTAAGCAGACTATTGCTCGTTGGATTTGTAGTACAATTCAGCTTGCACATTCTGTGGCAGGCCTGCCACAGCCTAAATCTGTAAAAGCCCATTCCACAAGGAAGGTGGGCTCATCTTGGGCGGCTGCCCGAGGGGTCTCGGCTTTACAACTTTGCCGAGCAGCTACTTGGTCAGGGGCAAACACGTTTGCTAAATTCTACAAATTTGATACCCTGGCTGAGGAGGACCTGGAGTTCTCTCATTCGGTGCTGCAGAGTCATCCGCACTCTCCCGCCCGTTTGGGAGCTTTGGTATAATCCCCATGGTCCTTACGGAGTTCCCAGCATCCACTAGGACGTCAGAGAAAATAAGAATTTACTTACCGATAATTCTATTTCTCGTAGTCCGTAGTGGATGCTGGGCGCCCATCCCAAGTGCGGATTGTCTGCAATACTTGTACATAGTTGCTGTTACAAAAATCGGGTTTTTGTTGTTGTGAGCCATCTTTTCAGAGGCTCCGCTGTTATCATGCTGTTAACTGGGTTCAGATCACAGGTTGTACGGTGTGATTGGTGTGGCTTGTATGAGTCTTACCCGGGATTCAAAATCCTTCCTTATTGTGTACGCTCGTCCGGGCACAGTATCCTAACTGAGGCTTGGAGGAGGGTCATAGGGGGAGGAGCCAGTGCACACCAGGTAGTCCTAAAGCTTTACTTTTGTGCCCAGTCTCCTGCGGAGCCGCTATTCCCCATGGTCCTTACGGAGTTCCCAGCATCCACTACGGACTACGAGAAATAGAATTATCGGTAAGTAAATTCTTATTTTTTTTTATGTCCTGGAGGCTGTACAAGACTTTATTTAGAGGTCTTATCAACTTAAGGAATTATTTGACCAATGATTGAGATAATTCTAGGATTCTTATGAGTCTGATGTGTACTAGGATGCTGTTGTAGGGCTCTGGGGAACCCTTATATATGGGGATATGGTGAGGTGGGCTAGCATTGCACAAATAATCAGGATGCCATCAAGTTAGGCCTTTAGAATAAGATTTGCGAAAAGCCAATGCCTTTAGAGCCAATTGATGGGAAAGCTCCATATCGGTTCATTGATGGATTTGTAAAAGAGTCTAAGCTGCGATATTGCAAAATGCATGAGTTTGGCATTGGGAATGTAGCTTGTATGGGCAAAATTGACGTACCGCTCTTGCAGAAATCAGGTCCTTGTTTAGTGTTATGTACTGTATCTCTTGCACTTGCAACCCCTTGTGCTTGGAGAGGCAGATAAGAAGTATTAACAAACAATTGTAATACAGTGATTGCATACAGACACACGTTTTAATTACGGCCATGAGATAAATCTGATGCAATATAAGGTGGGTGCACGTATCTGGGGATGATAATGATGAACACAAATACAGAGTGTAACCAACAAATACAGAGTGCTATGGACTGTCCTGGCTAATTATACATGAATGTTTGTAAATAATTCTTTCTATACTGAGATATAAGGCTACATGGGTCTTGCCATATGTGCAGCACCGAGTATAGATATGGAGAAACATTTCTGCTCATATGCAAATGGTGCATCTTCTAAATCATGTCCCCTGTGCGCATTGTTCTGCAGATCAAGTGACTGATCAATGGGTTAAAAGTATTGAGATAATTATATATCCTCTAATGCTTGTCTATCTGTAACATAAACCTAACTATTATGGACAGTCCCAATTTACATAACAATCTCAATTAGATTATAAATGCATCCCATGAATATTACATGCAGCAATCCTTTTAGCATTCTGTTATTAATGTATAATAATGCATTCTCCAAAAACAAATTAAAAGATGGTTCATTAGTTAAATTAAACTTCTGATGCTAAATAAATATATATATATATATATATATATATATAATATATACTGTTTGTGTGTGTATATAATAAAATATACATTCTTGCTTCTTATACCCCTTTCACACAGGGATATAGTTATGTGACCCGCGGTCAGGAGACCGCTGGTCACAATACCGACGTCGGGATCCCACCCTCTCACAGTCCCGATAGTTGACATGCTGACTAACAGGGACTATTACCACTCATGGGTGTCCACGAGCCCGCAAGGGGCTTCGTTGCACTCTTCCCCTTCCCCACCACCCGGGAATCTAAAAGCTGGGATCACGACATCGGTATGGTGACCGGTGGTCACGCCAACGCTTCACACATACATGGAAATTCCGGGGTTTTTTATGTGAACGCGCATCAACCCGGGATTTCTGTGTGTGTGAAAGCAAACGACCTGGGACTAAGTCCCGGCTCAATGGCCCTGCTCCTGACCAGGGTTACAGAGCTGAGACCAAGGAGCTTGCTAGACACAGCAAATTTCTGGGTCTCCTGTCTGAAAGCAGCATTAGAGTTAAGATCACCCTATTAGTGAAAGTGCCTTGAAAGTGGTGCATACCAGGGGTGTAAGTACTTAGAAGCCATTGACTTGAGTAACCAGACCATAAGGGGGCTGGTTACTAAAGGGCGGAAGGGGCGGTGTACTAAACAAGCAATACACGTACCACTGCAAAGCTAGTTATGTTATCACCATTTTAAGAAAGTGCTTAAAAGAAAAAAATTTGGACAAAATATTTATTGTTTACTAAATCATTTTTACAATGGTCAGAGGTTGTGGTTTTTTTTTTTTTTTGGGGGGGGGTTTACATAAGGTGTGTGTGTGTGTGTGTGTGTGTGTGTGTGTGTGTGTGTGTGTGTGTATGTATAGATAGATAGATAGATATACATTTTTACTGAAAGCCAGCTGGGTGACTTGCACATTTCCACTAAGACTGGCCCAGAGAAGCTGTGAATTAATCGATGCCCAAATTACGGCGATAAGCAGCGATAGAAAATATGCCTTATTGACAGATATTAATCCGTAGACCACTAAGTCACTTTTACATAGATTCAGTGATTTTACTAGTGCCTAGTGAATTGTCTGGTGCCCTGCTTATTGTTTTAGCCATACATTGATGCTCTCTCACTTTAAAATATATTGTTAGCACAAAGCTAATTGATCACGTCCCATCTGCTTTATGGGTCCCGCTTCCACTTTAATTCCAGCAATGTATAGCCCTGCAGCCATTACTTGTGAAACTGGCAAATTTGCTGTCATTCCAGTAAAATTCTTTCTCTCTTTAATATACAGTAGAGCGCATTGAACATTTGGGACACATGCCAACCATGCAAATCTTTATAGTAGCCTCCTGAAGAAGCTGAGCTCTGCGGCATGGGGTATTCTGCAAGTCAGCAAATGAGCGCTTCCAATTAATTTCAGGAGTAGTGCTTCGTATCCATTAGGAAACATTAAACATTTCTCTCCAAAATCAGATCAGCTGAGAAGCCATGTTTCTGCAATTCCTGTCTTTAACCATTTACCACTGTCCACAAGGCAATAGAAAGCCAGTATTTAAAATACTACATTTCTCAGTTTGGCTATTTGAGAAGAAAATGTAAATGCAGACCAATTTATTTAGCAAATTAAAATCTATAGATATCTATGCATATAGTTTATACTGGGTGGGTATGATATGCCAGCGGTCGGGATGCAGGCGGTCAGAAGAAGTATACAGTGCATCCAGAAAGTATTCACAGCGCTTCACTTTTCCACATTTTGTTATGTTACAGCCTTATCCCAAAATGGAATAAATTAATTTTTTTCCTCAATTCTACACACAATGGGGGTCATTCCGAGTTGATCACTCGCTAGCAGTTTTTAGCAGCCGTGCAAAAGCTATGCCACCGCCCACTGGGAGTGTATTTTAGCTTAGCAGAAGTGCGAATGAATGTATCGCAGAACAGCTACAACTTTTTTTTGTGCAGTTTCAGAGTAGCTCAAAACCTACTAAGCGCTTGCGATCACTTCAGACTGTTCAGTTCCTGTTTTGACGTCACAAACCCACCCAGCGTTCATCCAGCCACGCCTGCGTTTTTCCTGGCATGCCTGCGTTTTTCCAAACACTCCCAGAAAGCGGTCAGTTGACACCCAGAAACACCCCCTTCATGTCAATCACACTGCGGCACGCGCAGAACAGCCATTTTTTAGCCTGATCGATGCGCTGCGAATAAATGCAGCTAGCGATCAACTCGGAATGACCACCAATACCCCATAATGACAGTGTGAGAAAAGTTTTTTTTTTTTTTTTTTGCAAATTTATTAAAACTAAAAAACTAAGTTTTCACAGCCATTGCCATTAACCTCAAAATTGAGCTCAGGTGCATCCTGTTTCCACTGATCATCCTTGAGATGTTCCTACAGCTTAATTGGAGTCCACCTGTGGTAAATTCAGTTGATTGGACATGATTTGGAAAGTCACACACCTGTCTATATAAGGTCCCACACTTGACTGTGCATGTCTGAGCACAAACCAAGCATGAAGTCAAAGGAATTGTCAGTAGACCTCCGAGACAGGATTATCTTGAGGCACAAATCTGGGGAAGGGTACAGAAAAACATCTGCTGCTTTTGAAGGTCCCAATGAGCACAGTGTCCTTCATCATCCATAAATGGAAGAAGTCCGGAACCACCAAGACTCTTCCTAGAGCCGGCCGTCTAAACTGAGCAATCGGGGGAGAAGGACCCTAGTCAGGGAGGTGACCAAGAACCCAATGGTCACGCTATCGGAGCTACAGCATTCTTCTGTGGAGACTAGTCAGGATAGAGGGAAAGATTAATGCAGAAATATACAGAGACAGCCTGGATGAAAACCTGCTCCAGAGCACTCTTGACTGGGGTGACGGTTCATCTTTCAGTAGGACAACGACCCTAAGCACAAAGCCAAGATGTTAAAGGAGTTGCTTTAGGACATCTCTTTGATTGTCCTTGAGTGGCCCAGCCAGAGCCCAGACTTGAATCCAATTAAACATCTCTTGAGAGGTCTGAAAATGGCTGTGCAGACGCTTCCCATCCAACCTGATGGAGCTTGGGAGGTGCTGCAAAGAGGAATGGGCAAAACTGCCCAAAGATAGGTGTGCCAAGCTTGTGGCATCATATTCAAAAAGACTTGAGGCTGTAATTGCTGAAAAAGGTGCATCAAAAAAGTATTCAGCAAAGGCTGTGAATACTTATGTACCTGTGATTTCTTAGTTTTTTATTTTTAATAAATTTAGAAACAGAATATTTATATGTGTGCATAGGCGCCTTTGTAACAAAGATGAGAAAGTAGTATAAAAATCACAGTTTTATTGACACAATATTGACATAAAAACGTAAACAGGATCACAAATAAATATATTGCACTAGTCCCAAAAAGGTTTCTCACCCTCTATATAGATTTGCGGTGGGCAGATGGCTTTCTCAGCAAAAAAGCAATCCGTTCCCAGTGTGGTTCAGATGGCACCACCGCAAAAAGCTTTTGTCTTTAGAAGGCTGAGTAGGGAATCCAACCAGTGCATTCACAATAGGGTATCCATATCGTTCAAACGACGCGTTTCGGAGCATAAATCTCCTTTTTCAAGCTTGGATGACATGGATCACAACAAAATGAATATTTATACCCTAACTAATTGATACAATCTTTCAATTACTCTCATTTCCGGATTCGTCAACCGGAAGTGACGTATGCGCCTCATCGATCACTTCCGGTTGCATTCCAATACATATATGTCTTCATAATATACATAAAATATATAAGACATACTGTCCCCAGCATTTATGGATAATACATCCACCGGATACTTGTTTTATTAATGCTCCGTGATAATGGAGACAAAACAAAACCTTCTTCCGTTTTCACTGACCGGAAGTGACGCATGCGTTCCACCGCTGCGTTCCATATAACGGCCATTTTAGAATCTCTTCATATATCCGTTCTGGAGACATATACACTTTTATCCTAAAAGTCCTCAATAAACTATCCCCTATGTTCACTATGATTAAAATTGGTCAATAAAGAAATATCCCAAAAGGAAATTCAGGAATTATATGGAATAAAGCTTCCGATTTTTCTTGCCAGATGTGACGTATGCGTTCCACATGGCGGCCATTTGTAAAATCTTGATTCGTTTGAAAAGTGTTATATAGGAAGCATTTAGATCCAATGCCATATCTCCTCACCAAATCTTAGCCGTACTATATATTCCGGACCAGTCCATCCCTAATACCGGGAGATAGGCATCCCAACATTCCAGTAAATATCTTCATTCTAATAAAAGACTCAGAAGGAGAGAAAGAACAAGCATTAAAAAAGAGTTCCACATAAAATATTTAAAATTATTAGTCTAAAAACCATTTTAACTCAAAATCGAAATTATGTCCTTCAGGTTGTAAAGTGTTTAAATTGTAAATCCACTTCATTTCACTCTGCGCAAGTTTTCTTTCTATATTCTTATACTTCCAATTCCCCTTGATTAATTGAATCCCAGGGAATCTTTTTATTCCCTTTTCACATTTATTATGAACCAACGAGAAATGTTCAGATAGCGGATGGGTACTAAGACCCTTCTTAATATTATAGACGTGTTCTGCTGTTCTTGTTTTAAGGCTTCTAGTAGTTTTGCCTACATATAATTTGCCACAATTACATTCTATAAGATAAATTACATTGCGTGAGTGACAAGTGATGAATTCTCTTATTTTATATTTTTTGCCTTTTATTTCAAATTCTGTAGTTTTTCTTTCTATTCCCTTTTTTGTGGTGGATTTACACATCAGACATGTTCCGCATCGGTGAAATCCAACACTATGTTCACTAACTTCTTTCTCATTTTTTAAGGCACTTTGGAATAAGATATTTTTAAGGGAGGGTGCTTTTTTATGTATGAACTTAGGTTGCTCAGGTAGGATATCACACAAAATAGGGTCATCCTTTAGAATTTTCCAATTTTTTCTAATGATGCCTTCCACCTTCTTATGATGGGCTCCATATTTTGTGA
Source organism: Pseudophryne corroboree (assembly GCF_028390025.1). Classification (NCBI taxonomy): domain Eukaryota; kingdom Metazoa; phylum Chordata; class Amphibia; order Anura; family Myobatrachidae; genus Pseudophryne; species Pseudophryne corroboree. Next base: position 267,561,828 of record NC_086453.1, on the reverse strand, counting down.
TGTAGGCCCATTCATACCTAGTGTCCTTTTTTATCTGGCAAGGAGGGGAAGACTCTCTAAACTCGTTCTGTGAAGTTTTAAATCAAAACCATTTTAATATTGAGTTGACTTTTAATAAAAGTGCAGACTTTCTAGTTTTTTTAGATTTGGTCATATATATATAGAGTGATAAAGCTAAATATTTATCGTATATATAACCCTTTATGAGGTCTAAGAACACTGTACGCTGTTTACTTAAGAAGTACCGTAAGGGTACGCAAGTTGCGTAACGATCGCTCAGCCGTAGGCGAGACGCTCAAGCGTCACGTTCGCTCACGGCCCAGAGATCACAGACAAGCACGCTATTGGCTATGACTAACGTAATGATTCGCTATGGCGTAACGGACGCTCGAGACCACGAGGAGATCACCAGCGGCGCAGACGCTCACAACGCAAAACCTTTATATCTATACCCTTAACAATGAAATACACAGTAAACCTTAATGTAGAGACAAAGTGTAAGTGCAACCTTGTGTAACCTGATTAACTACAAAGCTGTTTGAGCGTCACCGACGCTCAGAGAATTCTTAACACTATGAGAAAATACACAGATACTTGTTTAGGGTCCAAAGCCTATTAAATGTATTATAACTAATATACTTGTAAAAAGGAATCACAGTACAAATGATACACTACAATATAACAGAGACTTCCTAACCAAATAACTACACTATAAATACAATACAATACAATCTAATCAAGGGAAAATACGAGAGAAAGAGTAGAGAGAGAGAGAGAGAGAGAGATGAGAGAAATGGCTCACAGTAAGACAATATGATTACGGAGAAAAACTTACGCACAAGGGGAAACGATCGCATGCGCCTGGACATCCAGCACCCGATTTTCAGCAATGAGAACCGTTGAAGAGTGAGAGCTGGATGTGGTCGGCCTGCCTATTTATGCCCCACACACAATGCAATCTAATGGTCCCTACAATCTGATCGTCCATTGGACACAGGAATTCGGCTTCGCATTATAACAAAAGGTCATAGGTTAATTCATACAGGTGGGCTGTGACGATTTCCAACTGCTCAGGTGGGAGGGAAACTGGGTTTCCCGCCGCATGGGTAATAAAGTGCAAATAAAGTAAATGTTCATAAACTTCTTATGTCCATAACTATTCGCACGAGCGATTGATCTGCTTCAAGCCAACACCGGAATATTTCTAATTAAATATTCTTCCGAAGACTTCCGGTTCCGGTATGAGAGCGTGAGCAGCGTCTCTCACCAGCTCCTCACCTCGCCCTCGTTCAGAACAGATTTAAAGCTGTCTACCACACGCAGACACCGTTCCCGATCCCCGCGCCGTGCAGAGGTCCCTATGGACAAATATTTAGCCGCTACTCAGGCTCCGAAAGGGGCTGCGCAAGCCCAGCAACCGCGTCAGGAGAAACGACGTGGAGAGCACAATATGGCGCCGGGCACGGACTCGACTCCAGGGACGCCAGCGTCCAAGAAAATAATACAGGAAACCATCTCTGAGTCCCTGCATATTGGAGAGAGATCTGATGGAACAGGTACCTTTACTTCTACGTTTACTGACATGATAGCAGCAATACAAGCTACAGTAGAACCTCTGCTGAAAAAAGCTGTGACGGATATTACATCTCAGCTGCATCAGCTCAGCAGCAGAGTATCTGACACTGAGAAACAGATCAGCACTGCTATGGATGATATAGATCTTATACAAAAAAAAGTCCATACTTTAACTTTGAATAATGCTCGTCTTACAGAGAAATTGGACAATATTGAAAACAGAACAAGAAGAAATAACTTAAGAATTATAGGTCTCCCTGAGTCACTAGCTGGAGCTACCCTTGCGCATTTTATACGTAATACGCTCCCGAAGATGCTGCATATTGAAGATGTCTGTAGTGACCTTATTATAGAAAGGGTGCACAGAATTGGAAGCACTGCAAAACAAGCTCCGAACCGCCCTAGAGCAGTTATTTTCAAGGCTTTAAATTATATACACAAGCAGGAAATATGGCAAGCGTCCAGAAAGGTAAAAGATCTGGTCTGGGAAGGTCACTCTTTGAGGATATATCAGGACTACTCGGTAGAACTTTCCAAATTGAGGAGGTCATTTGCACCAGTGTGCTCAGAATTAGTGGATAAACACCGAAAGTTCTTTATGATGTTTCCTGCAAGATTGCGGATTTTCAATGAAACAGGACATATGGACTTTACCAACCCTGCTGATGCAGCTGCTTTCCTAAAAGAAGAAATGGACGGGACACTTAGCTCTGACATCACGGATGGGTGACTTATTATTATAAAAGAGTTGAAGTTTAAAGCTTTAAATATGCTGGTTTCTCTTATTTAAGTAGATTTAGCTTGGATAGCTATATATTGCTACATAGAAGTGGTAGCGGCGGTCTATAGGTGTTTATTATGACAGAATTGATACTGGGGGTGGGAAGAGGGGCTGTGCCGGATTCTCTTTGTTTATATCTTTAGGCTACCGAAGGTGCCCCTTGGGTTGAAAACCCTGAAGATACAGACCGGGGCTTGATGCTGGAGGTCCGTTCAGTAAAAGTTCAAATTCTGCTCATGTTCTTTATGTATCGTTATGATATGATTTGGTTATGTGATGTTATGTTTTGTTCCCTAATGTTCTTCCCCTTTTTCTTCTTTTCTTTCTTCTGCACTTTATCCTCTCTATCTAACTCTGCGAATTGGAAATCTACTATAAGCAATATATTTTATAGATAAAAATGTCTATTAAAATTGGATCTTTAAATATACGTGGCATCCATACTCCAGCCAAACGGCGGAAATTACTGATATATCTTAACAAAGTCTCTGTGGATATTATCTGTTTACAAGAGACACATTTGATGTTAACTGAAGTCAAACAACTGCAAATGTTAAACTGGGTACTACTAGGCTCATCCTCCTTTAATAGTAAATCCAGGGGTGTGGCGATCCTTGCCAAACGCTCTCTGGATCTACAAGTCTTATCTATGGTTAATGACCCAGAGGGTAGATATGTCATAATAGAAATTAAAATTGCAGGTATTAGGTACACTATTGGTAGTATTTATGCACCCACTCCATACAACAAATCATTTATGACTAAGATGTTAGCTAAACTTCACACTTATGACCCATCCACACTGATAATAGCAGGAGATTTCAATTTAATAGCTTCCATTTTAGATCGATCCCCTCCCCCAAAATCCTTATTACGTCTTCCTAAGCTGGGCATTGATTTCTTTGCCAAAACATTGAATCTAATAGACTCTTGGAGAGCACTCAACCCCATAGAGAGAGAATATTCATGTCTCTCCATGACTCACACCACATGGTCTCGTATTGACTATATTTTTGTTGCTAATGCCTTATTTCCTAATATACAATCTGCGGCTATGGAGCCACCGGTTCTTTCAGATCATGGTTTAATTTATACTGTTTTGCATTTTAAAAAATCTGACAATGTTGCTCCTTCATGGAAATTTCCAGTACATTTGTCTAAATCGCAGTTATTCAAAGATAAGTTGATGCAAAGTTGGAAAGATTATGTTTCCCATAATGAGGAATACGCCAAAAATAATCCATCGATTTTCTGGCAGACAGCAAAGGCAGTTCTGAGAGGTGATCTTATACAAATACAATCCCAATTGAAGAAAAGGAGAAACGAGTCATATTACTCTCCAATCTCAACTCACTACAGCTTTTCAGGTATTTAAACAATCTCCTTCCCCCTATAATAAGACTAAATATGTTGACGCCCAAACACACTTTAAAGAATTCTTACAATTAAGCGGAGATAAATATTTATTTAATGTGAACTCAAAATTTTATAGTTTCGGAAACAAAACTGGAAGGCTTCTTACTAACTTATTGCAAGGTTCTCGAAACAAGACAGTAGTGCACCCCCTGCAAACCTCGGATGGATCCCTTACTACGACAGATTGTCATATAGCAAATACTCTGAAATCTTTTTATGAAAATTTATATTCTTCCCCCTCTACTCCTAAAGATTATACCCCTCCTACTGCATCCCTATGGGATTCTCTTTCTCTGCCCCAACTTTCTGAATCTTTATCAGACACTTTGACAGCCCCAATCACACCAGAAGAAGTATCTAAAATTATCCAACAGCTGAAAATAGCAAAAGCTCCCGGTCCAGATGGCTTTTCAACTGAATTTTACCGATTGATGAGTCCACTCATAGTTAAACCATTAGCTGATTGTTTTAATCATGCCATTAGAACTGAAAAACTCCCCTTACACTTTTCAGATGCGATTATCAAAGTGCTACCTAAGGAAGGCCGAGATTTAAAATTTCCAGGTTCTTATAGGCCTATATCGCTCCTAAATAATGATTATAAGATATTCACAAAAATTTTTGCGGAACGTTTGAAACCCATTTTACCTTTGATAATACATAAGGACCAAACTGGATTCATTTCAGGGCGACATTCAGTGGTGAATGTAAGAAGAGTCCTAGCTGCAATACAGTATGTATCTTCTAATACTGCTTCTTTGTCTTCACCACAGATTGTAGTTACATTAGACGCAGAAAAAGCATTTGATTTAGTTTTATGGCCCCATTTATTTAAAACTTTATTTAATTTTGGCTTTCCCCCCCAATTTATTGACACTTTACGTATTATATATTCTAATCCTAAATCTCAGGTAGCTTGTAATGGTATAATATCCTCTCCTTTTTATTTACAGAGGGGAACCAGACAAGGTTGCCCCCTATCCCCGTTGCTCTTCGCTATAGCGATTGAACCTTTAGCAGTTGCCATCCGAGGTTCATCACTAATAAAAGGTATTAAAATTAATTCGGAAGAATTAAAAATAGGATTGTTTGCGGATGATGCACTGCTTTTTGTTTCGGAGCCTTCCAGTTCGTTGCCAGCTTTATTCAACCTGATTGAATCATTTGGAAAGATTTCAGGATATAAAATCAATGTATCAAAATCAGAAGTGCTTTTACTCGGGAAGTCTGATTCCAGTTTTTTAAAATGTATGAATATTCCACTGGCTCTTGCCCCTTCCCGCATCAAATATCTGGGAATACAAATTTGTTCAGATTTATCACAGATTTATGCGGCCAATTTTGCCTCGGTAATTACAAAAATAGGGGCGAAACTTGAGTCATGGAGAGACTTGCCTCTCTCCCTTATGGGACGATTAGCTGTTGTCCAATCTATACTATTTCCAAAACTGTTCTATTGTATGCAACAAATTCCACTAGCTTTATCGGAGTTAGATCACAAGAAATTAGATTCAATGTTTTCCAAATTCATTTGGCAGGGCAAACGTCCGCGTATCGCGAGGGCAAAGATGGTCGTACACAAAAGAAAAGGAGGCTTAGGATACCCTGATTTATCTGCTTATTCACTTGCCACCTTTTTTAGGTACATCAATGCTTGGATCTTAAATAAATCTGAATATGTTGACTTGGATTTGGAAACAGCAATATTTCATCCATTTGCCCCAGGTGCTCTTCTACAATCCAAAGTATCGTTGCTTCCTCACTGGATTAAAACTCATGTTTTATTTGAAGATACATACAAAGCCTGGCTAATAATTAATAAGAGATTTAAAGCCAACCCATTCCTTACCCAATTTATACCCTTATGGGGAAACCCCTCCTTCCCGCCATCATTGTCCAATACAGGCTTTATAGTGTGGAAGATGAAAGGCTTAGATTTATCACATAAAGTTTTCGATCCAGGAGGCTCAATTATGACGTTCTCAGATATTTGTCATACCTACTCTATTCCGAAGCATCATATGTTTATGTATTTTCAAATACGTCATTTTTTGACTTCCATTAAAGCATCAATGCTTCTTAGACCCAAGAAAGGCGTTCATTTATCCCAAGTGAAATCATTAGATATGTTATTTTCTTTTCTTTTGACCAATAGTTATAAAATTAAATACTTATATCAACTAATAGTGGGTTCAACTACACATGTGCAATGGGATATTCTGTTACAAAAATGGAAAGTAGATATCCCCTCTTTAACGGATATCTCGGAGCTAATAGAATTATCGGCTTTATCCTCAAAAGTTCTTTCCTCAACTTATCTACATGAAGTGTATGTACGTACGCTACATAGAGCATATATTACTCCGCATCAAAGGAAATACATGGTCAAGGAGGAACAGGGCACGTGTATTAAATGTGGTGCTACAATTGCCAACTTTATACATTGTACATGGGACTGCTATAAGTTAAGAAGGTTTTGGTACAAGATCATAGGTTTCTTAAACTTAATGTTTGGTACGCAATTATGTCTTGATTCTAAGGCTTGTTTAGGTCTTAGTTTTTCTGCTTGGCATTTGAGTGATAATAAAAAATGTATCTTACCTTTGCTCATCACTACTATCACTGTAAGCAAGAAATGTATCCTGCTTCATTGGACTAAGAAATCAGCACCTTCGCTATTAGAGGTTAAACAAAAGCTGACAAATATTTTATATTATGAACGGAAATATGCTTACCTCACAGTAGATGCGAGGATATATGCATTCTATTCCAAATGGGCACCATTTATAAACACCTTGGACCCACACGTCCAATTACATATCTATGGAATATTTGGAGATTTTCCAAGATGAGACTGATTTATTAGTCCAAAGGCGTTAGTATTATAAGACTTTTTATTGTCAGTAGTGGTTGTCATGGATAGGATTGTTAGAAAATAATGCCTTTCAAATTAGGAAAAGATTTCCAAAATAGTGGAGTTATGTCTTGTCTTCTGTTCTTTATTTCTCTTCTTTTCTCTCTTTTCTGATATATGTCTTTACATTTCTCCCATTTTCCCTGCTTTCCCTCCCCTCCCCATCCAGATTATTTTAATTTTAGTTTGGAGTACACATTTAGGCAAGAAAGTAGAACATTATACAGTTTTGACTAGTAAACTGTGAAAGGCCTTACGGGAAGTATACTACGCTACTAATCATTGGTGTGAAACTGTACTTTTGATTCATTGTTATTTAAACATTTTCCAAAATAAGGAAGGCTACCGTAAAATAACTAAGTCTTAATTGTGGCTTTGTATTTGAGTTTTCTTTTTGATAAACATGTTTCTACTGTTCTTTGCATAATTGAACATATTACCTTTGTATTGTACGAGGAAAAAACTCAATAAAAATTATTTAAAAAAAAAAAAAAATATTCTTCCGATGGATACTAAACACCACTGTATTACTCCTGTCTGACCCTTCGTATCAAACAAAGAGGGATTCCTCTGTTCATAAACATTCTATATTAACCAAACTTTCAGAATCTATCAAAGGGACCATGATCTACAAAATACATTATTACTAAAAATATGTTACGATTGAGTCGCACGCTACAACCACATAAACTCTACCGTAAATACGCATACCATGCGCCTGCGGGTGCCCGCGACTGTGAGTATGCGCACGTACGGGAGAGCGTACGCATGCGCAGCACGGACCTGTGTGAGGTGCAAATATGGTAGTGTGCATAGAGATATTTTTCTGACTTTGACAGTCCACCCTTTGGCAGTCAATAATAACTGCCACTTCCTGAAAACATTTCAAAAGGAGAAAAATATATGTCAGGGGTTAATTCATTTCCATGGTTGGGTGAGGGAGGAGAGGGGAGTAGGTGTGAAGAGGGTATGACCTAGTGTGATAGCAGAAGCATGTGTGTATGAGTCCATGTTTGGGGGGGTCATGTATCATCGTGCCGTACGTGTTGTAAATCAAGCTTCGAGGTATTGCGAAGTATACATTTGAATTCCTTCTTATCCTGTGGTACAGGTCTGTGGATGGGCTGTCAAACTTTACCGAGCTCTTTTCGGATTTTGAACAAAATGGGGAGCACATTTTAGTTGATGATACATGAATGGGGGGATATGTGATTGCTGATATCTGTGCCTGTATTCCCTATACTATGTGTGTTATTACCTGAGGGTTGTAGAGATGAAGATGAAGAATACTTATGGAAAATGCAATGATATTCTATGTCAGGTAAATGTACATCTGTCGTCGAGGTTTTGTTCGGTATCAGTTGAAAGTCGTCTTCTTTGCGCTGTTTTGCTCATTAAGCGTGAGCAATAAGCTTTGTCAATGCCATTAGATTTACAAAAAATGTTGGGCTAGCGTAATTTTAAGAATTCTAGGGAAACTGGGGATCCATGGCAAAGTTCATCAAGTGTCCATATCTCAAGTGGTCAAAACTTTGTCTTTGGTCTATCCGTTGTCTGTATAGCGTCTCATCAACTTCCTCGTCCAAGGGGGTCTTGTTATCTTGGAGAAAAACCAGAAAAACAGGTGAAAGAAACGGACCGTAGAAATCGCATTTTCATCACATCATTGTTTCTATCATTGGGTCGTAAATCAAATCCAGGTTAATTACAGTTTCCTCACTCCTCAAACTCATCACTCTTGTACTTTGTTTGCACCTCATTAAAGCCTGCCCGCATCTAAATATCAATCCAATAGATATAACAACACCTAAAATACATAGGAGAAACTTTCCAACATCCATCATGACTCCTTGAGCCCAGTCTCCCAAACCGGAGAACCAATTTCGCGGGTTCAACCATGACACCCAACCAGTCAGCTCATTACCTACAACAGCAAGAGTGAGATTGTGTTTTCGGCGAAATTCCCACTTTAATTGGAGAATATCGTCCATCTTTTGGTCTATGACCTCTACTGGATCCTCGGTGCTATTCGTGATATACGTGCAACACTTCACGCCGTACTGTGTTGCCAATGTAACACAATATCCGCCTGTCACTGCTGTGAGGTAATTAAGAACCATTCTATGCTGTACCAGTTCTGTTTTATAAGCTTGAAGTTCTCTTCCAGTGTATCTAAACGTGTCATCATACATTTCAGTGATATTATCTAACAAATTGGCGAGTGCGGAAATGTATCTATAATTCATCACTCCTCGAGCGGTGCGAGTGAAATCTAACGCCACCAGAACCTGAATCCCGGTGGATTCATGGATCAGATCAGAGGCCGGATGCTCTAACCTTTCTGACAGTTGTCTTTTAACTCGGTGCTCGTAATGAGTGTGAGTATAAGGAGCTTGGGCACCACGGTGTATGTCTTTCATTTTGTCATGTGTTACAGTCATCACTTCAGGCAATACTTTTCCAATATAACACAATCCCTCAGAGTTTGGGGCAAGCCACTTGTACGCCTTTCTCCCGCATATGAAATATGCATCATCGGGGAGAACATATGGGACGGAGAAAGACATTACCATATTACACACCTTCCAGGTGAAATCTCCTAGCCCTAATTCTTCCATCTGCTTAATGCACGTATCAGGTTGTACGATATGTGCACAGTATCCTGGTGATACTTCTCCAACTCTAGTAATCCTATTTCCTAAGGTGTATCTATACCGGAAAGATTTTCCTCTACTGGCTATGTGGCGTACAAGCTCTGTATCTGTAGGCATTCTATCTGCTCTATGTGAAAAGGTCATGGTGTGGTTACTCCATGACACTTCCCAATTTCCCGGCTTTCTGGGATTGGAGATGTTGAAACATAATAGGGACCTATCCACGTGGTATTGGTGGAGCTTCAAACTAGGAGGGCTGGAGATATTAAACCTCCGGTCCACCGGTCTCCCACCATTTAACTCAAATACCTCCCCTATCGTTAAAGGAAATGGTACTAGCCCTGATTTGCTATGACCCTGAGGTACTTGAGAGCATACCCAACAATCTGTTTTGTTTAATACGTTACCCACTAAGGAGTGATAGTCACTCAATGGATGCCGGTCCATATGGATATTAAAACTGGATTGGCATTTCTTTATGCACCCATCCTCAATGACATTGTTACAGAGCCTACAGATACAGTTTTCTTCAGCTAACAATCCGTCACAATTTCTTCTATGATCAATGCTATCGGATCGTTTTCTGATACTCGCCTTTGCTTGTTGGTTAGGTTGATCTTGGAAAACTACGCCTCCATCTTTATCATCAGAACCCATTCCAGAACCTCTATCGACCTCCATGGTACTCTCGCCGGAACAGACTGCTCTGGTTAACATCATGGTCAACAGGAAAATCCGGATCACAGTCTCTTGGGGCAAGGCCATCTTTGAGGAGGAGATGAAGAAGAATGAGAAGGAGGAAAAATACATTTGAGGGAGAGGGGATGGGAAGTGGAGAAAAACAATAAAAGGGAGTGGGGAGTCGACAACAGCTCTCGGTCTTCAAGGCTCAGGTGCCGCCTCAGTCCTCCTGGAACAGACACTCCAGTGATACAACCTCTACCGTCTGTTCCTTATCACGGGACTTCTCTGGATCAGCAACCTTCTTGCAGTGGGATGAATGGACCCAAGTCTCTCTCTCAGCAACCTTCAATGCTGTAGTGCTAGTCAATAAGACCTGGTATGGTCCTTCCCATCTGTCAATAAGGCAACCTGAGCGTAGAAAATTTCGTATCATTACATAATCCCCAGGTTCAATGTCATGACAATTACTATCAGGTAGATCAGGAATCACCAACTTCAGATTATCATTTTGATTCCTTAACTGTTTACTCATGTTAATCAAGTACTTTACAGTCACTTCATTGTTACATTTCAAATCATCCTGAGGGTTAATCATGACATGCGGCTGTCGACCAAACAAGATTTCAAAAGGGGACAGATTAAGAGGGGACCTGGGAGTGGTTCTGATACTGTACAATACAATGGGTAAAGCTTCTGGCCATGTCAATCCTGTCTCTGCCATCACTTTACTCAATTTATTTTTAATAGTGCTGTTCACTCTTTCGACCTTCGCACTCGCCTGTGGACGGTACGGAGTGTGCAGCTTGCTATCAATTCCCATCAACTTACACATTCCTTGAAAGACATCACCTGTAAAATGGGTACCCCTATCACTTTCGATTATTCTAGGGATACCATATCTACATACAAATTCCTGCACCATTTTCTTAGCTGTAAACATAGCGGTATTTGTAGCTGCAGGAAATGCTTCGACCCAATTTGAGAAAACATCTATACAAACAAGTACATATTTCAAATTCCGACAAGGGGGTAATTGAATGAAGTCAATTTGTATTACCTGGAAAGGGCCACCGGCAGGTGGGATATGGGATGGTTCTGTAGGTATTGCCTTTCCAATATTCTTTCTCAGACAGGTAAGGCATGACATTGCTCTTTTACTCGCATGAGAGGAGAATCCTGGGGCGCACCAATAGGCTCTTACCAATTTGCACATCCCTTCCTTGCCTAGATGAGTCAGCCCGTGTGCTGCTTCAGCCAGACATGGAAGATATGCTCTGGGGGCCACTGGTTTACCATGTCCATCCGTCCAGAGTCCTGAGGACTCTTGGCTACATCCCTTTGCCTTCCAGACTGCCTTTTCCTGTGTGGAACACAAATTTTGCATTTCACACAACTTCTGTGTGTTAATGGTATTAAATACCATCAATTGTGTGGTGTCTGTCTGTATGGGGGTAGCAGCTGCTAACTTAGCAGCTTCGTCTGCTCGGCTGTTACCAAGTGATACCGGGTCTTGGCTATATGTGTGTGCTTTACACTTGATAACAGCCACTCTGTCGGGTTCCTGTATCGCTGTTAGAAGCCTTTTTATGTGAGCTGCATGCGCTACCGGTGTACCAGCTGCCGTCATGAAATTTCTGAGGCGCCATAGGGCTCCGAAATCATGGACTACCCCGAATGCGTATCTAGAATCGGTGTAGATATTGGCTGACTTACCCTTAGCCAATTCACATGCTCTGGTTAGGGCGACCAGTTCAGCAACCTGGGCTGAGTGAGGTGGGCCTAGCGGTTCCGCTTCTATGGTGTCTTGGTCATCTACGACTGCGTATCCAGTACACAAGTCTCCCGAGTCTGACTGTCTGTGACAACTACCGTCCGTGTAGAACGTGAGTTCTGCATCTTCCAGTGGGTTGTCACTGATGTCAGGCCTTGCGGTAAAATTTTGGGTCAAATATTCCATACAATCATGTGTATCTTCCTTTGTATTGAATCCTCCTTCCCCAGCACTCTCACCTTCCACCCTTTGTGCCTGACCAGGCACACCTGGGAGATATGTTGCAGGATTTAATGCACTGCATCTCCTTATGGTGATGTTTACGGGGGCCATTAGTGCCAATTCCCATCTTGTGAACCTCGCTGATGAGACGTGTCTGGTTTGGGCAGAATTCAATAAGGCTGATACTGCATGTGGCGTATGGATTGTGAGGTTGTGGCCTAGCACGACGTCTTCGCTTTTTGTCACTAGCAATGCTATTGCAGCAACGCTTCGCAAGCATGTGGGGAGGGATCGCGCTACCGTGTCTAGCTGAGCGCTGTAGTATGCAACTGGCCTGCTGGCATCACCGTGTTTTTGGGTTAGTACACCTGCTGCGCAACCAGCACTTTCTGTTCCGTATAGTTCAAAGGGTTTCCCATAGTCTGGCATACCTAGCGCTGGCGCCTGCGTTAGGCACTGTTTGAGTCTCTCAAATGCTGTTTCGGATTCGTCTGTATGCAAAATCCTATCAGGTTTGTTTGAGGAGACCATTTCCTGCAAAGGTAGCGCCAATATGGAAAACCCTGGGATCCAATTACGGCAATACCCACACATTCCTAAAAACGTTCTGATCTGTTGCTGGGTTTGTGGTAGAGTCATGTCTCTAATTGCTTGGATTCTATCAGCGGTCAGGTGTCTCAGTCCTTGTGTTAGACAGTGTCCCAAATATTTTACCTTAGTTTGGCATAATTGCAACTTGTCTTTGGACACCTTGTGTCCGGTGTCTGAAAGATGAAACAGGAGCTGTTTCGTATCCTTCAGAGATGCTTCCAGTGAATCTGAACACAGTAATAAATCGTCCACATACTGTATCAATACTGATCCACTGTCTGGTTGGAAAGACTGTAAACAATCATGCAAAGCCTGAGAAAATATACTTGGACTATCTATGAAACCTTGGGGAAATCGAGTCCACGTGTATTGGACTCCTCTGTATGTGAATGCAAACAAATATTGGCTGTCAGGGTGCAGAGGTACCGAAAAGAAAGCGGAGCAGAGGTCAATAACAGTGAAAAATTTGGCAGTGGGAGGGATTTGCATTAGGATGACAGCTGGATTTGGCACTACGGGGAACTGACTCTCAACTATTTTGTTAATCCCCCTTAGATCCTGCACTAGCCTGTAACCCCTCCCCCCACTCTTCTTAACAGGGAAGATGGGACTATTGGCAGTGCTGGACGTTCTTACCAGAATGCCCTGTTGTAGCAAGCGCTCTATTACTGGGTAAACTCCTAACTCCACCTCTGGCTTCAGAGGATATTGTGGGATTTTTGGAGCTATCCTACCATCTTTTACTTGTACCACTACTGGAGCTACGTTTGCCATTAATCCAGTGTCCTGTCCGTCTTTTGTCCAAAGTGACTCTGGTATCTGAGATGTCATCTCTTCTATTTGGGATGGATTCCTATTTGTCATAATGGTATGTGACATTAATTTTGATGGGGAGTCTAACATGTCTCGCACTTCCTGAGCGTGTTTCTCAGGTATGTCCAAGAATACACCTTCAGGAGTACAATAAATGACGCACCCCATTTTACACAGTAAGTCTCTTCCCAGGAGATTGGTTGGTGCCGATGCAGCCAGCAAAAAGGAATGCTTGGTATGCAAAGGCCCTATTGTAATCTCGGCTGGTTTGCTAACAGGGTAGTGCTGGACTACTCCTGTTACTCCCATGGCTGGAATTGTCCTACCAGTGGTTCTCATGCCCACTGTCGAATTTATCACTGACTTGGCCGCCCCTGTGTCTACAAGAAAGTTTAAAGTTTTACCAGCTACATTGATTGCGACCTCGGGTTCACTTTCAAGGTTGGCAATTAATTTTACTGGCTGCAGATTACAGGTATGGCCACACCCCTATTGGGTATGGTGACCTCCCTGAATCCCGCTGGCAGCAACTACTTGTGAGGGAGATAGTTGGGAACTACCAGAGGCATGCCAGTCTCTGTTTGGGGGATATCTTTTTGTTTCCCCTGTATGTGGCTCATAACTCCGTTTCTGCGGACCTTGCTCCCAATGTCGTGTGTCGTGTCGTTGTCTAGGGGTTTGGTATGAGTTTCGTGGATTCTTTAATCTACAATCTCGTGCCATGTGTCCCTGTTTGTGACAAGAATAACAAGTAACCATACTTGACTTACCCACAGGATTTGGTGATACAAACAAAGGCTGCCTTGTGGTCAGAGCCTGTATACTTACTGACATTAATTTGTCACCTTGTTGTTCCCTGTGTCTGGTGATGTTTCTGTCGTGATCAATAGCAGCCTCTCTCAAAGTAGCCACAGACAGACCTCGCCAACATGGTTGCGTGGTCTGTACCCTAGTCTTCAATGACTCTTTTAAACCATCCATCAGTACCGATACTGCTACTTCCCGATGGTTTGTGTCTGTTTTAATGTCCTCTATACCTGTGTATTTTGCCATTTCTAATAATGCTCTGTGAAAATACTCTGCAGCTGTCTCTGACTCCTTCTGTTTAATGGAGAATATCTTATTCCATTTAGCTACTGCTGGGAAATACTCTTTTAGCTGCAAGTTTATTCTTTTCACATTATCTTGGTTGTACACATCTGTAAGAGGTACATCATGATCTAGTCCGCAATCAGCTAAAAATTGAGTTGCGTCGACATTTGAGGGTAAACATGCTCTCAGCAATATCTGCCAGTCTTTATTGTTGGGCTCTACAGTGTTACCTAAGTCTCTGATGTATTTTTGACTGGCAACTAAGTCTTTTCTAGGGTCAGGAAATTCAGACACTATGGTCCTTAATTCCATTCGGGAAAATGGAGTATACATGGCAATGTTCCTAATGGGAGTGGCTCCTGATGCGTCTGTTTTCCCATTTGGCACTGCTATTACTCTAACAGGTGTAATTCTAACAACCTCATTCTGTGTAGATTCTACAGGCTGTGGTGAAATAGTTTCAGCATAATGCATGGTGCCGTACTTACCAGTTGATACGACCTCGCCTATCCCTCCGCTAGGGGCCTTTACTAATCTCGTGGGTGGAGCTGTGCCTACTGTGGTCTCTGCTATGGTGGCTGCTAGAGAGAGCGCTGAAATCGTTGCCGCTTCGTCCTCTTGATCACACTCCTGAGGAAAGTTCAAAACAGGGTACAACTTGCACGGGTTAATACTTGTATGGGTTAATGGGTTAACATTATCATTAACATTTACACAGTTACTAAGTGACTTTGTGTTACACCTTAGTGCGTCTTTCTCCGTAATCAACTTCTCTCCTGGTATATATGGTGGCGGCGGGGCCGTGGCAATTAATTTTCTGTTAGAGCCAGATCCCGCCGCCTGAGCCAAACCTCTCTGTATCTCACCTTCCTGTTGCCACAACTGTAAATAATCATAATGCTGAATTGGTCTCTTTGTTGATTTTATGAGACATATCCTCCTCCTTAAATTTTGTAACACTTCTGAGCTGAAGCTCCCTATTCTTGGGAATTTCTCCCCGTCATGCACAGTCATTCTCTCCCATTCATCACATAAAGTTTTTGTGTGACTTCCATATTTCTCACACATGATATACCTGGCCGACCCAATTGGCCGGACCACTGAATCAACCCGAACCGAGGTTGATCGCCCCCTACCTGAACAAGTGGCCCCCATAGTTCGAAAGTGTTGCTTTATTTAGCCAACCCTTTACGAAAAACCAAATGCCAACAATAGGCTGACGGTGGCGGTTTACCGAGTACCCCACTCACTCGCCCACGCCGACCTATACGACCTGATCACACCGATATGGTGCTGGCGTACTCGACCTAGGGCCCCTGCGACCTGAACCTCTATTTACTGGAACCTGTGAGGGTTATCCGAAGAACACTTACTCTTTCCAGTAACTATTGGTTGCTGGATAGTTCCTGAGTGAGCAGCGAACTTCCCTTAAAATAAAAAAATTACACAAATCACGTTAGAGTGTACAGATAGCGTTTGTGACCCCTTTACTCTAATGGTATTAGGTCAGATTACTAACTACTGCACACACTTACGTGCGGTCCAGTCGTTCAGTACACAAACAACTAAGCTTATGTACGGAAAGACCAATGGAATCTAAACTTACGACTGCGAATTCCTTCAGCCAGAGCTTATATGGCCTATATGGGTGTTGCACCAACCCTTTTCGGTGTTGTGCCTGTGAACTGTATAGCGGACTTCCTTGTCGGCTGTACCTGGACCTCCTGGTCTGTTATGACCTCCTGGTCTTGTTACAGTACGACCTCCTGGTCTGCTATACTCTAATGCTCAAAATTGTATATTTAACCAGAGATGCCTCCCTAGCCACCGTGCACGTCACTTACACGCATGTACCTCACGAGTACTCGACTTTTCTTGTGGTTCAACCTTTAAAAATTGTAAAAACACTCACTCATCACATGTACACTTTTGTTTCTATTTCTATTTCTGCGCAGAAAATTTTCTTTAGCCCAGCTGTGTTACCAATTAGGAGCAGGATCTGTTAATTTAAATTTTTGGATTTCCAAAAATAGACTTGCGTTATTTACCGCCTGTTGCGCTATTTACCGCTTTGCGTTAAAAATCAACTTATCGTGACTTGAGCTACGTGGGCGTAACCGGACGCTACGTTGCGTAATGAACGCTGCGTGCGTCGGCCTTTGGATTGCGTACGCTAGTCTTTGTTAGAGACACGTGTACGCAAAACAAAGATCCACCGTAACACAATATACTTTTATCAATGTAAACGATCCCTGATCATCTACCGCGTACCCCACTGGCTTTGCCTTATCTCCCAGGCAAACCTGTGTGTTTGTCTACACTTTTAACTATTACCTCTATTCTTAAACTATGAAATAACAGCAAGTCTCTTTTAGCACTTTTCTATCAACTATAAAACTGGCAGACAGGATGGTGATATACGACAAATGAAATACACAGATGGAAAAGAAATGCAGATATATATATGTATGCGTGCGTATATACGCAAGACAGAAGAAAAATAAACAGTTTAAAAAAAAAAAAACACAAGCGTTTTGTTCTTACCTCCGGTTCCCGGATTCCTTCAGCACTCGTTATCTAAGCGAAGCAGACGCTTATCCCGTCAGCACTACGAGACAACCTCCCGCCCTTTGCTGAGGGATAATGTCTGCTGATCTACCTAGTGCAGATATGTGAAGGACAGGACGAGCCGCCAATTGATAAAGCTAAATATTTATCGTATATATAACCCTTTATGAGGTCTAAGAACACTGTACGCTGTTTACTTAAGAAGTACCGTAAGGGTACGCAAGTTGCGTAACGATCGCTCAGCCGTAGGCGAGACGCTCAAGCGTCACGTTCGCTCACGGCCCAGAGATCACAGACAAGCACGCTATTGGCTATGACTAACGTAATGATTCGCTATGGCGTAACGGACGCTCGAGACCACGAGGAGATCACCAGCGGCGCAGACGCTCACAACGCAAAACCTTTATATCTATACCCTTAACAATGAAATACACAGTAAACCTTAATGTAGAGACAAAGTGTAAGTGCAACCTTGTGTAACCTGATTAACTACAAAGCTGTTTGAGCGTCACCGACGCTCAGAGAATTCTTAACACTATGAGAAAATACACAGATACTTGTTTAGGGTCCAAAGCCTATTAAATGTATTATAACTAATATACTTGTAAAAAGGAATCACAGTACAAATGATACACTACAATATAACAGAGACTTCCTAACCAAATAACTACACTATAAATACAATACAATACAATCTAATCAAGGGAAAATACGAGAGAAAGAGTAGAGAGAGAGAGAGAGAGAGAGAGAGAGAGATGAGAGAAATGGCTCACAGTAAGACAATATGATTACGGAGAAAAACTTACGCACAAGGGGAAACGATTGCATGCGCCTGGACATCCAGCACCCGATTTTCAGCAATGAGAACCGTTGAAGAGTGAGAGCTGGATGTGGTCGGCCTGCCTATTTATGCCCCACACACAATGCAATCTAATGGTCCCTACAATCTGATCGTCCATTGGACACAGGAATTCGGCTTCGCATTATAACAAAAGGTCATAGGTTAATTCATACAGGTGGGCTGTGACGATTTCCAACTGCTCAGGTGGGAGGGAAACTGGGTTTCCCGCCGCATGGGTAATAAAGTGCAAATAAAGTAAATGTTCATAAACTTCTTATGTCCATAACTATTCGCACGAGCGATTGATCTGCTTCAAGCCAACACCGGAATATTTCTAATTAAATATTCTTCCGATGGATACTAAACACCACTGTATTACTCCTGTCTGACCCTTCGTATCAAACAAAGAGGGATTCCTCTGTTCATAAACATTCTATATTAACCAAACTTTCAGAATCTATCAAAGGGACCATGATCTACAAAATACATTATTACTAAAAATATGTTACGATTGAGTCGCACGCTACAACCACATAAACTCTACCGTAAATACGCATACCATGCGCCTGCGGGTGCCCGCGACTGTGAGTATGCGCACGTACGGGAGAGCGTACGCATGTGTGAGGTGCAAATATGGTAGTGTGCTTAGAGATATTTTTCTGACTTTGACAAGAGGATGGATTAATATGTACCAAAACTCATAGAAAACCAACGGATTCCAACTCTTATATTGAAATGTCTAGTGAACATCATAAGAGGTCGTTGGAAAATATTCCGTTGGGTCAGTTTAAGAGACTGAAAAGAAATTGCACAAATGAAAGCACCTTATTTGAACAAACTAATGAAATGACTGCACGATTCCAGCAAAAAGGATATCCAAAAAACCTTTTGGACACTGCACAGCAAAAAGTCCAAATTATTGATAGAAAGGAACTGTTAAAAGAAAAAAACAAATCTATAAAAAAGGACACTAGGTATGAATGGGCCTACATCACAAAATATGGAGCCCATCATAAGAAGGTGGAAGGCATCATTAGAAAAAATTGGAAAATTCTAAAGGATGACCCTATTTTGTGTGATATCCTACCTGAGCAACCTAAGTTCATATATAAAAAAGCACCCTCCCTTAAAAATATCTTAGTCTAAAGTGCCTTAAAAAATGAGAAAGGAGTTAGTGAACGTAGTGTTGGATTTCACCGATGCGGAACATGTCTGATGTGTAAATCCACCACAAAAAAGGGAATAGAAAGAAAAACTACAGAATTTGAAATAAAAGGCAAAAAATATAAAATAAGAGAATTCATCACTTGTCACTCACGCAATGTAATTTATCTTATAGAATGTAATTGTGGCAAATTATATGTAGGCAAAACTACTAGAAGCCTAAAAACAAGAACAGCAGAACACGTCTATAATATTAAGAAGGGTCTTAGTACCCATCCGCTATCTGAACATTTCTCGTTGGTTCATAATAAATGTGAAAAGGGAATAAAAAGATTCCTTGGGATTCAATTAATCAAAGGGAATTGGAAGTATAAGAATATAGAAAGAAAACTTGCGCAGAGTGAAATGAAGTGGATTTACAATTTAAACACTTTACAACCTGAAGGACATAATTTCGATTTTGAGTTAAAATGGTTTTTAGACTAATAATTTTAAATATTTTATGTGGAACTCTTTTTTTAATGCTTGTTCTTTCTCTCCTTCTGAGTCTTTTATTAGAATGAAGATATTTACTGGAATGTTGGGATGCCTATCTCCCGGTATTAGGGATGGACTGGTCCGGAATATATAGTACGGCTAAGATTTGGTGAGGAGATATGGCATTGGATCTAAATGCTTCCTATATAACACTTTTCAAACGAATCAAGATTTTACAAATGGCCGCCATGTGGAACGCAGCGGTGGAACGCATACGTCACATCCGGCAAGAAAAGAAGCTTTATTCCATATAATTCCTGAATTTCCTTTTGGGATATTTCTTTATTGACCAATTTTAATCATAGTGAACATAGGGGATAGTTTATTGAGGACTTTTAGGATAAAAGTGTATATGTCTCCAGAACGGATATATGAAGAGATTCTAAAATGGCCGTTATATGGAACGCAGCGGTGGAACGCATGCGTCACTTCCGGTCAGCGAAAACGGAAGAAGGTTTTGTTTTGTCTCCATTATCACCGAGCATTAATAAAACAAGTATCCGGTGGATGTATTATCCATAAATGCTGGGGACAGTATGTCTTATATATTTTATGTATATTATGAAGACATATATGTATTGGAATGCAACCGGAAGTGATCGATGAGGCGCATACGTCACTTCCGGTTGACGAATCCGGAAATGAGAGTAATTGAAAGATTGTATCAATTAGTAAGGGTATAAATATTCATTTTGTTGTGATCCATGTCATCCAAGCTTGAAAAAGGAGATTTATGCTCCGAAACGCGTCGTTTGGACGATATGGATACCCTATTGTGAATGCACTGGTTGGATTCCCTACTCAGCCTTCTAAAGACAAAAGCTTTTTGCGGTGGTGCCATCTGAACCACACTGGGAACGGATTGCTTTTTTGCTGAGAAAGCCATCTGCCCACCGCAAATCTATATAGAGGGTGAGAAACCTTTTTGGGACTAGTGCAATATATTTATTTGTGATCCTGTTTACGTTTTTATGTCAATATTGTGTCAATAAAACTGTGATTTTATACTACTTTCTCATCTTTGTTACAAAGGCGCCTATGCACACATATAAAAATTCTGTTTCTATTGTACCATAGGGATATGGTGTTCCCTTTTTTTGTGTGACGGCTGCCCATTGTAACATTAATTGCGCACTTTGGATTTACCTTCCCATTTTCGATATACATTTTTAATAAATTTGCAAAAATCTCAACTTTTTTCACATTGTCATTATGGGGTATTGTGTGTAGAATCTTGAGGGAAAAACGAATGTATTCCATTTTGCAATAAGGCTGTAACAACAAAACGTGGAAAAAGTGAAGCACTGTGAATACTTTCCGGATGCACTGTTTGTACCTTCCCCCAATGCATCCCCCCCGCCACAGCCTAAACCTAACCATTTCTCCCCCGCAGCCTAACCCTAACCCTCCCCAGTGGTGCCTAATACTACCCCCCTCCCCAGCCCTGTTCTAACCTTCCCTTTTCCACAGCCTAACCCTAACCTACCCCCCCCCCCCCCCCCACAGCCTAAACCTAACCACCCTCTGCTCTGTCCCCTGCACCTTACTTGTCCGCAGCCCTGCAAACCCTCGTTCAGGATCCGGCAGTCGGGATTCTGGCGCTGGGACTGTGATCCGTGTCGGATTTCCAGCATTGGTATTTCGACTGCCGGGTTTCTGACCACCGGGATACTGACTGGATCCCGTTTATACCACAGTAGTTACTCTGGGTCTAATTCAGAGTTGTATGCAAACTCAATGGGCAATGACGTTCGCAGTGACCCCTAAGCCACAGCATGATTGGCAAGCTACAGACGTTTGGGTGGGAATAGGCAGCGATGCCCATTTTATAGAAGTGTGGGTTTGACGGCATCGTTTTCAGGGCATGCCAAGCCAAGTAGCTGCGTACTTGGGTGCAGCTTCGCTGGCCCACACAGCATGATAACCCTGGCCATCGTAAGTAACCTGTGGGGTACTCAGATGACCAATGTTCTCACAGATGATCCGATGCTGCGTTTTTGGATGCAACAGCGGATTATAGGGCCATCTATTTAGACAAGCCACCTCCTACAGCTGCATTAGTATATTATTGTCCAGTCGCAGCGGCTGTGCAATAGCATGCATCTGTAAATCATTATCAGGGGTAAATGTACTAAGCAGTGGCTTACAAATGCCGCGTGATTAAACAGGAAACGTAAAACTGCAGCACGTGTTTTTTCTTTAAAGACTATTTACATTTTAAATTTCCTGCTTAAACTTGCTGAGAAATGTAACAAATTTACCCCTTAGAAGTACAGAGACCCCCTGACGAAAGTGGGACTTCTACCTGAGGTGTTAGATGAGATTTAATATTCAGAGTTGATGGGGTGAAAATCGAATGCTGTTATCTGTTTATTTAATTCATACGTGGGGAACCATAGTTCATGTAGTACATGTTTATTCAGTTCTGAAGTGGAAAGAACTAGAACTACATTAAGTAAATCCGATCTCAGATTGTTTACATCAGCACAAAGTATTTCAGAAGATACACGTAGTGATCATTTGGGAGGTAGTGATCTTGTGTGTGTGTGTAAGTGACATCAGGGCTGGATGTGATGGTGTACTAATGTGTAGAGAATTGAGGGTAAGCGGAAAGCCTCAGAGCTTGGTCATGGAATGAGCAGGACACAAAGGAGTCATTTGAGGCTTCTGTTAAATCATTGTGGGGAATGTTTTCAGTTGCAGCATGCAAAGTTGATATTCAGAATGTCGACCGGTTCTGAATGTCAGCGTGTTTGAGGAGGTATAAGTCATATCACACAATTAAAATTAAAGTTAATCTCTATAACTCTACGACCGATAAATCTCAAAACAATAAATATTTGATATAGTGTATAGTATATGTTAATGGGGGTGCCACACCTACA
Source organism: Pseudophryne corroboree (assembly GCF_028390025.1). Classification (NCBI taxonomy): domain Eukaryota; kingdom Metazoa; phylum Chordata; class Amphibia; order Anura; family Myobatrachidae; genus Pseudophryne; species Pseudophryne corroboree. The sequence goes on along the minus strand of NC_086453.1, from coordinate 267,539,320 downwards.
CTGATATAGCTACATACTTTGCGGTATATGTAATAGGGTCCTAGTTTGACAGAGGTTATGGGATGCCGGCCAAGAATGGCCATATTTTTACAACATTTTAAAGCGGCAATAATTTTTCAAGGCTAAACCAACCTGATTTTGCATTATAAATGATTGCCATTTTAAAAATACGGCCTTTGTCGGCCAACATCCCTCACTTCTGGCAAACTAGGATCCTATTACATATACCCCATTGGGAGAAAAAAAATGATTATAAAAAATTCTAATGTCAACACTATGAACGGGTGGTCTTCAGTATGCCGACTGTCGGGATCCCGGCGCACAGTATACCGGCGCCGTAATCCCGACAGCCGGCATACCGACACTTTTTTTTTTTTTTTCCTCGTGGGGGTCCACGATTCCCCTGGAGGGGGAATAAAATAGCGTGGCGCGCGTAGCATGGCGAGCGCACAGTATACCGGCGCCGTAATCCCGACAGCCTACCGACACTTTTTTTTTTTTTTCCCTCGTGGGGGTCCACAATTCCCCTGTAGGGAGAATAAAATGGTGTGGCGCACGTAGCGCGCCCACAGCGAGCCCGCAAGGGGCTCATTTGCGCTCGCCACGCTGTCGGTATGCCGGCAGTCGGGCTCACGGCGCCGGTATGCTGGTCGCCGGGAGCCCGGCCGCCGGCATACCATACTACACCCCTGTGAACATGTCAGCATTTTTAATCATGTTGATCTAACACTCATGTTGATAATCAGAACCTGACGGCATTCTGATCATGTACTGTGGTTTCAGTGTCAAACACCCCACTACATTAAATGCTGTTCATACGCCCAATTTGTCACGATCAGTAGGAATCTGTACTGGATACTTCATAAATGTATTTTTTAATGTTTTACTAAGAATGCATCAAAACGTATCAGCGTTTTTATTTGTTTAGCACAGCTCAACCATCATGATAATATATATATATATACTGCTTCAGTAGCTGATGATAATGTTCTACTTGCCAACGCAATAATAATGATTGTGACTGGTACCATAAAAAACAATAAGAGCTGTTTAATTACATGTAATGAATAAGCAATGACATGCTATAATATTTATACACTTAATTACCACTTTATTTGGTTCATTTGTTCATTTATGTAAATATCAATCAGCCAATCATGGGGCAGCATGGTCAAGAGGCTCAATTGTTCAGAACAAATACCACAGCGGGGCAGTAATGTGTATATTGCGTCTTGTCATTTACCAATAGTCAGTACAAAGATTCCATGTGAAGCTTGAAAACTGGGGAATAGTGCATGCTTCATCCTGGCTTTTCACTCAATCCTTGTGTGTATGGATCAGCTCTTCTTCATAGGGAACAGTGGGGCAGATGTATTTAGCCTGGAGAAGGGATAAAGAAATGATAAAGCAGTGATAAGTGCAAGGTGATAACGCACCAGCCAATCATCTCCTAACTGTCATTTTTCAAATCCGTAATGATTGGCTGGTGCGTTATCACTTTACACTTATCACTGCTTTATCACTTCTTTATCCCTTCTCCAGGTTAATACATCTGTCCCATTGTTCCTTTATATGAGGTATATATTTTATTTTATGCCTGAATAAAGGGAGACAGAACAGTGACGTAGAGAAAACATTGTATTATATTTTTTACATTTAGTCTTGTTGGGAGAGAACTGTTTGTAGTTTTTTGTATACATTTTTGTAATTAGCTATAGAATTGTTATATGATGTGTAATTACTTTTTCTCTAACGTCCTAAGTGGATGCTGGGGACTCCGTAAGGACCATGGGGAATAGCGGCTCCGCAGGAGACTGGGCACAAAAGTAAAAGCTTTAGGACTACCTGGTGTGCACTGGCTCCTCCCCCTATGACCCTCCTCCAAGCTTCAGTTAGATTTTTGTGCCCGAACGAGAAGGGTGCACACTAGGTGGCTCTCCTGAGCTGCTTAGTGAAAAGTTTAGTTTTAGGTTTTTTATCTTCAGTGAGACCTGCTGGCAACAGGCTCACTGCACCGAGGGACTAAGGGGAGAAGAAGCGAACTCACCTGCGTGCAGAGTGGATTGGGCTTCTTAGGCTACTGGACATTAGCTCCAGAGGGACGATCACAGGCCCAGCCATGGATGGGTCCCAGAGCCACGCCGCTGGCCCCCTTACAGAGCCAGAAGACTGAAGAGGTCCGGGAAATCGGCGGCAGAAGACGTCCTGTCTTCAATAAGGTAGCGCACAGCACCGCAGCTGTGCGCCATTGCTCTCAGCACACTTCACACTCCGGTCACTGAGGGTGCAGGGCGCTGGGGGGGGGGGGCGCCCTGAGACGCAATAAAAACACCTTAGATGGCTAAAAATACATCACATATAGCTCCTGGGCTATATGGATGCATTTAACCCCTGCCAGTTTTTCCTTAAAAAAGCGGGAGAAAGGCCGCCGAGAAGGGGGCGGAGCCTATCTCCTCAGCACACAAGCGCCATTTTCCCTCACAGCTCCGTTGGAGGGAAGCTCCCTGGCTCTCCCCTGCAGTCCTGCACTACAGAAACAGGGTAAAACAAGAGAGGGGGGGCACTAAATTTGGCAGATTAATAATACAGCAGCTATATAAGGGAAAAACACTTTTATATAAGGTTATCCCTGTATATATATAGCGCTCTGGTGTGTGCTGGCAAACTCTCCCTCTGTCTCCCCAAAGGGCTAGTGGGGTCCTGTCCTCTATCAGAGCATTCCCTGTGTGTGTGCTGTGTGTCGGTACGTTGTGTCGACATGTATGAGGAGGAAAATGGTATGGAGGCGGAGCAATTGCCTGTAATAGTGATGTCACCCCCTAGGGAGTCGACACCTGACTGGATGGTCGTATGGAAGGAATTACGTGATAGCGTCAGCACTTTACAAAAGACTGTTGACGACATGAGACAGCCGGAAAAACAGTTAATACCTGTCCAGGCGTCTCAAACACCGTCAGGGGCTCTAAAGCGCCCGTTACCTCAGATGGTCGACACAGACCCAGACACGGACACTGACTCCAGTGTCGACGGTGAGGAAACAAACGTATTTTCCAGTAGGGCCACACGTTACATGATCACGGCAATGAAGGAGGTTTTGAACATTTCTGATACTACAAGTACCACAAAAAAGGGTATTATGTGGGGTGTGAAAAAACTACCCGTAGTTTTTCCTGAATCAGATGAATTAAATGAGGTGTGTGATGAAGCGTGGGTTTCCCCCGATAAAAAGTATATACACACATACTGGTGTTATACTGAGACCAGCAATCGCCTCAGCCTGGATGTGCAGTGCTAGGGTGGCTTGGTCGGATTCCCTGACTGAAAATATTGATACCCTGGACAGGGACAGTATATTATTGACTATAGAGCATTTAAAGGATGCATTTCTATATATGCGAGATGCACAGAGGGATATTTCCACTCTGGCATCAAGAGTAAGTGCGCTGTCCATTTCTGCCAGAAGAGGGTTATGGACGCGACAGTGGTCAGGTGATGCGGATTCCAAACGGCATATGGAAGTATTGCCGTATAAAGGGGAGGAGTTATTTGGGGTCGGTCTATCGGACCTGGTGGCCACGGCAACGGCTGGGAAATCCACCTTTTTACCCCAGGTCACCTCTCAGCAGAAAAAGACACCGTCTTTTCAGGCTCAATCCTTTCGTCCCCATAAGGGCAAGCGGGCAAAAGGCCACTCATATCTGCCCCGGGGCAGAGGAAGGGGAAAAAGACTGCAGCAGGCAGCCTCTTCCCAGGAACAGAAGCCCTCCCCCGCTTCTGCCAAGTCCTCAGCATGACGCTGGGGCCTTACAAGTGGACTCAGGTACGGTGGGGGGTCGTCTCAAGAATTTCAGCGCGCAGTGGGCTCACTCGCAAGTGGACCCCTGGATCCTGCAGGTAGTATCTCAGGGGTACAAATTGGAATTCGAGACGTCTCCCCCTCGCCGGTTCCTGAAGTCTGCTTTACCAACGTCTCCCTCCGACAGGGAGGCGGTATTGGAAGCCATTCACAAGCTGTATTCCCAGCAGGTGATAATCAAGGTACCCCTCCTACAACAGGGAAAGGGGTATTATTCCACGCTGTTTGTGGTACCGAAGCCGGACGGCTCGGTGAGACCTATTTTAAATCTGAAATCCTTGAACACTTACATACAAAGGTTCAAATTCAAGATGGAGTCACTCAGAGCAGTGATAGCGAACCTGGAAGAAGGGGACTATATGGTGTCTCTGGACATCAAGGATGCTTACCTCCATGTCCCAATTTGCCCTTCTCACCAAGGGTACCTCAGGTTTGTGGTACAGAACTGTCACTATCAGTTTCAGACGATGATGTTTGGATTGTCCACGGCACCCCGGGTCTTTACCAAGGTAATGGCCGAAATGATGATTCTTCTTCGAAGAAAAGGCGTCTTAATTATCCCTTACTTGGACGATCTCCTGATAAGGGCAAGGTCCAGGGAACAGTTAGAGGTCGGAGTAGCACTATCTCAAGTAGTGCTACGACAGCACGGGTGGATTCTAAATATTCCAAAATCGCAGCTGATTCCGACGACACGTCTGCTGTTCCTAGGGATGATTCTGGACACAGTCCAGAAAAAGGTGTTTCTCCCGGAGGAGAAAGCCAGGGAGTTATCCGAGCTAGTCAGGAACCTCCTAAAACCAGGCCAAGTGTCAGTGCATCAATGCACAAGGGTCCTGGGAAAAATGGTGGCTTCTTACGAAGCGATTCCATTCGGCAGATTCCACGCAAGAACTTTTCAGTGGGATCTGCTGGACAAATGGTCCGGATCGCATCTTCAGATGCATCAGCGGATAACCCTGTCTCCAAGGACAAGGGTGTCTCTCCTGTGGTGGTTGCAGAGTGCTCATCTTCTAGAGGGCCGCAGATTCGGCATTCAGGACTGGGTCCTGGTGACCACGGATGCCAGCCTGAGAGGCTGGGGAGCAGTCACACAGGGAAGAAATTTCCAGGGCTTGTGGTCAAGCCTGGAGACATCACTTCACATAAATATCCTGGAGCTAAGAGCCATCTACAATGCTCTGAGCCTAGCAAGACCTCTGCTTCAAGGTCAGCCGGTGCTGATCCAGTCGGACAACATCACGGCAGTCGCCCACGTAAACAGACAGGGCGGCACAAGAAGCAGGAGGGCAATGACAGAAGTTGCAAGGATTCTTCGCTGGGCAGAAAATCATGTGATAGCACTGTCAGCAGTGTTCATTCCGGGTGTGGACAACTGGGAAGCAGACTTCCTCAGCAGACACGACCTCCACCCGGGGGAGTGGGGACTTCACCCAGAAGTCTTCCACATGATTGTGAACCGTTGGGAAAAACCAAAGGTGGACATGATGGCGTCCCGCCTCAACAAAAAACTAGACAGATATTGCGCCAGGTCAAGGGACCCTCAGGCAATAGCTGTGGACGCTCTGGTAACACCATGGGTGTACCAGTCAGTGTATGTGTTCCCTCCTCTGCCTCTCATACCCAAGGTACTGAGGATCATAAGAAGGAGAGGAGTAAGGACTATACTCGTGGCTCCGGATTGGCCAAGAAGGACTTGGTACCCGGAACTTCAAGAGATGCTCACAGAGGACCCGTGGCCTCTACCTCTAAGAAAGGACCTGCTCCAGCAGGGACCCTGTCTCTTCCAAGACTTACCGCGGCTGCGTTTGACGGCATGGCGGTTGAACGCCGGATCCTGGAGGAAAAAGGCATTCCGGATGAAGTCATCCCTACCCTGATCAAAGCCAGGAAGGATGTAACCGTACAACATTATCACCGTATTTGGCGTAAATATGTTGCGTGGTGCGAGGCCAGGAAGGCCCCTACAGAGGAATTTCAACTGGGTCGTTTCCTGCATTTCCTACAAACAGGACTGTCTATGGGCCTAAAATTAGGGTCCATTAAGGTTCAGATTTCGGCCCTGTCGATTTTCTTCCAAAAAGAACTGGCTTCAGTTCCTGAAGTACAGACGTTTGTCAAGGGGGTACTGCATATACAACCTCCTTTTGTGCCTCCAGTGGCACCTTGGGATCTAAATGTAGTTTTGGGATTCCTAAAATCACATTGGTTTGAACCACTTTCCACTGTGGACTTAAAATATCTCACATGGAAGGTGGTAATGCTGTTAGCCCTGGCTTCAGCCAGGCGTGTCTCAGAATTGGCGGCTTTATCCTATAAAAGCCCTTACCTAATTTTTCATACGGACAGGGCAGAATTGAGGACTCGTCCTCAATTTCTCCCTAAGGTGGTTTCAGCATTTCACTTGAACCAGCCTATTGTGGTGCCTGCGGCTACTAGGGACTTGGAGGACTCCAAGTTGCTGGACGTAGTCAGGGCCCTGAAAATATATTTTTCCAGGACGGCTGGAGTCAGAAAATCTGACTCGCTATTTATCCTGTATGCACCCAACAAGCTGGGTGCTCCTGCTTCTAAGCAGACTATTGCTCGCTGGATTTGTAGTACAATTCAGCTTGCACATTCTGTGGCAGGCCTGCCACAGCCAAAATCTGTAAATGCCCATTCCACAAGGAAGGTGGGCTCATCTTGGGCGGCTGCCCGAGGGGTCTCGGCTTTACAACTTTGCCGAGCAGCTACTTGGTCAGGGGCAAACACGTTTGCTAAATTCTACAAATTTGATACCCTGGCTGAGGAGGACCTGGAGTTCTCTCATTCGGTGCTGCAGAGTCATCCGCACTCTCCCGCCCGTTTGGGAGCTTTGGTATAATCCCCATGGTCCTTACGGAGTCCCCAGCATCCACTTAGGACGTTAGAGAAAATAAGAATTTACTTACCGATAATTCTATTTCTCATAGTCCGTAGTGGATGCTGGGCGCCCATCCCAAGTGCGGATTGTCTGCAATACTTGTACATAGTTATTGTTACAAAAATCGGGTTATTATTGTTGTGAGCCATCTTTTCAGAGGCTCCTCTGTTATCATGCTGTTAACTGGGTTCAGATCACAGGTTGTACGGTGTGATTGGTGTGGCTGGTATGAGTCTTACCCGGGATTCAATAGCCTTCCTTATTGTGTACGCTCGTCCGGGCATAGTATCCTAACTGAGGCTTGGAGGAGGGTCATAGGGGGAGGAGCCAGTGCACACCAGGTAGTCCTAAAGCTTTTACTTTTGTGCCCAGTCTCCTGCGGAGCCGCTATTCCCCATGGTCCTTACGGAGTCCCCAGCATCCACTACGGACTATGAGAAATAGAATTATCGGTAAGTAAATTCTTATTATTGTCCTGCTAGAATTAACATTTACCAGTAATAGTCTTTCTATGAGTAGTACATTTGTTTGTGGACATTTCATCCAATACAATATTCTAATCATTTGTGCCAAGCACCCAAACTCCTTAAAATGAGTGATGGTCCGATCAATCAATGCAGTGCTGTAGTTAGCTGGTGACTCCCTCTCTTACTAGCAGTGTGTCAGCATCCTGTGCGGATGAGTCAGTCATATATTCCTGATAAACTAGCTGTTTTCTCTCCATTGTTTTTTGTAGCTACTGTATTCTGTTACTCTAGTAAGAAGGGAAGGGGCTTATTATACACTATAACTAAAAGTTTTGTGATCTCTAAGGGTCCTAAGGTCTTTTAGCGGGCACAGATAAGCCTTCCTGGGCACTGTAGTTCTGTGCACCTCTAGAAGGATTTGGAAGTGCAGAGGATTAATTATAAATAAAACCTAGTAATATTAATAGACACACTTATCATCTGGTTGGATCTAATTAAATCCCAGTGGTCGGGATCCCGACGGTTGTAATCCCAACAGTGGAATCCCAATGCTTAGAATGTAGATGGCTTCTGGGTAAGTATTTTAACCCTTCCACTATCCCTAACCCATCCCTCCTGCAGCCTAACCCTAACCATCCCGTCCCACTGCCTAACCCTAACCGCCCACCCCAGCCTAACCCTACCCCCCCCCCCCCATGCCCCCACACCCTAATCCTAACCCTCCCCCCTAGTGCCTAATCCTAACCCAGACTCACCTCGGGGATCCATCAGCAATCTCCGTGTCGGGATTTTGACCACTGAGATCCTGCTCCTATCATCATTCGATATCACAGTAATGCCTTTTTTTTGTCTTTAATATTAGGTTAGTATTTTCTAATCAATTTTAGATAAATAGAATGTGGCATTGTATACTGTATCCTCTACAAGAGTCTTACACAGCACTTCTGTCTTCAGTTAGACTTTCTCCCTCCGTATAATTTACATGCAATGTTAGCTCCATATGCACCTATTTTGTATGGTATTTTTTACTGTCGACCCCATGAAAACAACCAGTTTTGGAGGATTGTTGTAATATTTACTAATTGCGTCAATTTACCAACGGGGCGACCTCCAGTTTTAGTTCACAAAAATAGTTACCATAGCTTTCTATGGTAACATGCAATTTTTAGCAATTGTGCATGCGTAAAAGTCTGCTTATGCACATTTCCGCAAGTATGGAGCATATTTAATTGGTCCCGCTGCCGCCGTTTCTCTGTGTCATAATTCAGGGGTTAACAAATGAAAATTCACTGATTCCGGGTAACTGTGGAATCAATGGGTTTTTCCTGCACATTATCCCTGATGGTGCCTATTTCAGCTTCTGAAGCGGGGATTAAAGTGCCAGTTAATACCCTCTAACTTAATCATCCTGGTTCGGTAATTAGCCACAGGATAAACCCTGCAGCAAATTGATATGCCACTATGAGTGACTCAGAATTATCTAATACCCTCATCTCACATGCTATGGAAGGAACATGTATTGCCCTTAACACGATCCCACGTCAGGGATTGTCTTACAGTGGTTTTAGGTAAACCAGGAGAAAACATATTTATGAAGAATAGAGAAAAGTATCTAACTCTTAAACTTTCTGACAGCAGATGACAGCTCCCAGCTATATACTGCAATGCAAACACATAGGATGCATCATTTATCTCACTTTGCAGGAATGTTCTGTTCCATAAATCATTTCAGTGTCTGCACCAAACCCTGCTTTTGCATTGATAATTACTATTGCTTGTGCTACTGTCAGGTTATTATTTTAGCATGATTGGTAGTTAGGACACAGGGCCTGATAAATGCTTGTAAGTAAAGCAAAAAAGCAAGTAACAGGGCAATACCGTGTTGCACTGCAAGTGGGTCAGATATAACATTTGCAGAGAGATTTAGATTTGGGTGGGATGAGTTAAAACTCTAAATTGTGTAAAAATACAGCTGTCTAACGTGTGGGCCAAATGCAAAAGCAGCCACTATTCACCCTGCACAGAAACCATGGCAACATGGTTTGTTCCAGACACATAGGGCCTAATTCAGACCTGATCTCTAGGGTGCATTATTTGCATCCCTGCGATCAGGTAGTCCCCGCCTACAGGGGGAGGGGGAATTCGCTGTGTAGGTGTGCGATCGCATGTGCAGGAGAGCTGCACAAACATAAGTTTTTGCAGTCTCTGCACAGCCCAGGACTTACTCAGCCGCTGCGATGATCGGGGCCGGAGCTGACGTCAGAAACCCTCCCTCCAAACGCCTGGATCCTCCTGCGTTTTTTCCGGACACTCCTCTAAAACGGTCAGTTGCCACCCACAAAAGGCCTCTTCCTGTCAGTCGTCAGTCATCTTGCGATCACTCGTGCGATCGTTTTGTTCGCACCAAACGCACAGCAGCGATCGGGTTTGAATTACCCCCATAGTTACTTGCTTTTTTTGCTTTACTTACAAACATGAATCGGGCCCACATTTCCCAACATTTTAAATGCCCACAGCTGATGTCCCTCCTACATGAGGCCACTTTCATATTATTATTTTTTTCCAGGCTCACTTTAATTTCCAATTCCAAAAAATTGTGGGGACCAGTACAAATTAGACTTACAGACTTCACCACCTCTTGACAACCCCCTTCCCCCTTGCCCACTGTTGCTCATCCAACCCTACCTTACCCCACCCACCCATAATGGCTGGTGTGCACAGAAGTTTAGCATGGAGCATCGGAACCCAGGGAAGGCACATGCTATGATGCACTGCCTCACAGTACTGAATAGTGACATTTGTCCCTTAGAGCCAAGAGGCCATCCAATCTCCCTACATGTCTCTTACAATAAAAATAAGTGTTAAAAACGTGAAGATTTTGAAAAAAAACTCTTTAAAAAAGTTAAAAAAAATTCAGGTACTGCAGTAAAATAAGTTTTGTTGTGATACTTGTTAAAAAAAGTTAAACACAGTTGTACCTCTGTTCATTCATGCCACTTCTGATTGACTCAAAGTATGGACAAAAGTGTCACTTTAATACACTGATTGCCTATTTGAATTTAAGATACTGTATGAGGCTCTGGTTTGATGGTTATTTCAGACTGGAAAGAGACCTACACAGAGCCATATCAGAACTCTTTAGCATCCTGGCCAGGCCAAGCAGGGCTCCACAAACCACCCTTCCCACCACCTCACCCCTTCACTATGTCACTTCTTTAAAACATCACCCCTTTCCCTGTGGCACAACTAAGTACAACATTAACATCCCCCTCCATCCACACCACCCGTCTCTCTGGTGCCACTACATGCTGTGTGTGCATTAGCCAGAGACAGGAATGAATGCTAGGAGTAATGGGAAACTGTGACGCCCTTTCAGCCTACACCCTTGACACTGGTAGTAGTCACACCAACCTCAGTACATACCCGGACCAAGACACAAGTTAGTGGTCAATTAAAAGGCCAGTAAACTTTACATACTACCATTTACCCCCACCCCATGCACACACACTGGCAAAAGTAGTATTCTCAAACAAATGTCTAAAAACAGCAATAGCATATGAATATTTAAGATGCAAGACACAGTGTGTAAACTTGTTATAGGAGGATGTACAAGTGGGATGTTCAGGGGGAAGTGGTGACACAATTCAGGATGTTATTCTATTTCCCTGGGGGTATACCAGACGTTATGGGAGAGTAATCAAGTAGGGTTATATATGACAAGATATTGTCCCCTATTTTCACCTTTTGTGGCTGATGATAAGCAGGCTGCAGAAATTGCAGTAGCTCTATAGAATCAAAGCCTTGCCAACCATGAAAGCTCATCTCAGATATACAGTATTCAGCACTGATAAGCTGCCGAAACTTTGATGTACACATCTGTAGGTACTATTTTCTTAAGGCCCCCATCTACTAAGGAGTTTTATCTCAGCAATGAGTTGGATCCATTTTTCCGGCAATCTGGCTGGGAGCTTCCCAGGAGCCCTGTAATTGCGATTTGCTACTTGAGTGTATTTTTTTACATGTGATTTATCTCATGCAATCTAACGTTATTAAACCTATCTCTGTGTGATTGAGATAAATATAGCGTGCAGCACGTGTGATCTGCGATTAGGATGGGAGACACGCGGGAGCGCTCCTTGCATCGCAATCGCACAAAAAGAACATGCAATGTGACACTTTCCATGCAGTCCGTCTCAGCAATTCGTCTCAATGGCATAAAAACAGCCCATATCGCACTAGTGGACGGGGGCCTTTAGTCTTTCTCGTCTCTGGAACTTTTTAAAAGCTAAATTACGCCTGCAATAAACAGTAATGTGCTGAAATCTGTGGGTCATTAACCTTTGATTTTCTTGCATTTTATTTATCATCTAAAGGCTAAAAGAAGGGAAGAAATTCTAGCATTGCTGAAAAAACAAAGAGAGGATCGCATTAAGGTAGATATAACAGCGTTACATAAATAATACATAACTTGCATTTCATTCTATATTACACCAAATATTGTATACAGTGCAAAAAATACACAATCAATATATATTTGCCTGTAAGGTGTCCGGTGATGTGATTGCGTACTGGCTCTGTGTTAGGTTTAATAATGTGGGTGGATGATATTTAACAAGGTAATGCAGAGGCACTCATTATAGATTGGTACCGCAGTATGGCAGTGTAAGACACTGTACATCAAACTGCCAGCGCTACTACAGCTACTGCCAGTGATTTATGAAACCATTGCACCGCCGTTCTCAGCCTGCCATCCTGATCCTTATTGATCTCTTTTTAAATTGTTTATTAATAATACATTGTAGGTTCTCCCATTGCAGAACTGCTGCAGCTGTAATTACTGCTTGAGCTTTCATCTGCCAGATTAGTTTTCTGTTGATCAATGTTTACTGTTTGTAAACATAATCTAAGAACAGCGTGGAAATAATTATTCCTCTTTTGGCTGTGTGGGCAGACTGGCTCATGCAGAAGAAGCACTTAGGCTGGTGAGTGTCTCACCTGTACCCTGGCACACTAGATGGCTAGCTGTAATGTAACAAGTTTGAGATTGAAAAAGAAAACTCTTATTATACCAAACGAAACATAAAAAGATGATAAATCCAGTAGTTATCCCTGTTCACATCATCTGCTAGGATAACTTATTGCCTGTTAGAACAAATGTCCAGTTAAAATATTGTGGATAGTAGATGCAGGTGGACAGTGCAGGGGCTGGGCGATTACGCCATCAGGAGGACGGGATGCGTTAGGGTGACCTGAGTCTCTGCGTGGACTTAGAGAGTCTGATGTTCTGAGAGCGTATGCAAGTATGCAGAAAATCATAGTTGTCTACTCTCCCTGAATTTCAGGAGACTTCTGAATTTGGGGGAGTTCTCCTTGCTTCCGGGAGAGTACACAATCCTGCCTCATTATGGGGCATGGGTGTAATGATGTAATTTGCGGTGAGTGGTAACATGGCCTCGAGAAACAGTGCCACAAATTACAATGTCACGTCGCAGAGGGCTGTTCACAGTGACATGATTCATAGCGCCACCCCCCTCCTACCTGGACCTCCAATAACAAAAAGCTCTATTAAACCTAAATAATTGAATACCCCCCATTGTTACTTGCTTTAGGGTGATTTAATACCATTTTCTCCTACGTCCTAGAGGATGCTGGGGTTCCAAAAGGACCATGGGGTATAGACGGGATCCGCAGGAGACATGGGCACACTATAAGACTTTGAATGGGTGTGAACTGGCTCCTCCCTCTATGCCCCTCCTCCAGACTTCAGTTAGAAAACTGTGCCCAGAGAGACGGACATTTCGAGGAAAGATTTTATTGTTTAAATACGGTGAGTGTCATACCAGCTCACACCTCGAACATGCCGCAGAACGTGGCATTCAATAGAACACCAGCTGACGGCATGGAAAAACCATACAGCAAAATGCTGACCGAAAACGTAACACAACTTGTGTGTATCATGACCGATAATCACATATCGTATGTCATGGCACGAATAACCGCAGCAACAGACTTGACTGCAAAGAAACACCACATGAGTGTAACGACAACCAACAGCTGCAGATACAGTACGCACTGGGACGGGCGACCAGCATCCTCTACGGACTAAGAGAAAAGGATTTACCGGTAGGTATTAAAATACTATTTTATCCTACGTCCTAGAGGATGCTGGGGTTCCAAAAGGACCATGGGGTTTATACCAAAGCTCCAGACCGGGCGGGAGAGTGCAGACAACTCTGCAGCACCGATTGAGCAAACCTGAGGTCCTCATCAGCAAGGGTATCAAACTTGTAGAACTTAGGAAAAGTGTTTGAACCCGACCAACTAGCCGCTCTGCAAAGTTGAACCACCGAGACTCCATGGGCATCCGCCCAAGAAGAGCCCACCTTCCTGGTAGAATGGGCCTTCACCGACTTCGGAGACTGAACACACACTAGGGGAGCTCTCCTGAGTTTCTCTGAAAAGACTTTGTTAGGTTTCTTATTTTCAGGGAGACCTGCTGGCTACAGGCTCCCTGCATCGTGGGAGTGAGGTGAGAGAAGCAGACCTACTTCTTCTGAGTTCAAGGGCTCTGCTTCTTAGGCTACTGGACACCATTAGCTCCAGAGGATCTGATCACTTGGTTCGCCTAGCTGCTCGTTCCCGGAGCCGCGCCGTCACTCCCCTCACAAAGCCAGAAGAAAGAAGCCGGGTGAGTATTAGAAGAACAGAAGACTTCAGTGACGGCCCCATGGCTTATGGATGGACGCTGAACAAGGCAACATGCAGTGGTGAATCCATCTTGTATCTTTGATTTTAAAACAAATGTATCAGCGGTGATTATACCGCCATCTTTGGTACGCTTACATTTTTAGACCTGTTTTATGATGTGTCAATAAATTGTCATCTTTTAATGCACTATTGGCGCCCCCCATTATTCTATCTTCTCTAGATATATATATATATATGTGTGTGTATATATATATATATATATATATATATGAGATGTGTATATATAGGTATATGTGTATTTAAATGTGTACAGTTATATTACAATTTATTATGAATGCTGAAGTAAAGTTATTCTTTCTCATGTGCTGGTCGCTCTGTTGATGAAGCTCTAGGTCAGCCATGACAAGATGGTCTCGAATCCTCAAGAGGAGTCCGAGTGGTTATTCTTCTCCCGCCATGGATGGAATAAAGTGAATGTCTACCCCTGGTTTACACGGGGCCCTGTCACCAAGGATCGTATACAGGAAGCTAAGTTATAATATTAATTATATGCTTTGATGATATTTGCATTACATGCGCATGGGGGTGTACTTGTATTCAAAGATGGTCTGTTACCTTGTTATCTGATATAATTACCCTGGGGAGAAATGGGATATTCCTTGGGTCCTAGAACATTGCAGCATGCTGCCGTGCAACTACAAAAGGTATGCACTGACTCTGAGAAATACTGGAGCATCTTCTCTATGAAGGGATAATCTGGTTTGGGGATTGCTTGGTTAAGTGGATCTCGGCAGATACCACTGGTATGTCTACCGTCCTGAGCTATGTTCCGTCACAACGGTTGGTGATGCATTTTTTGTGGGATGCAGTCATTTTGACCGGTCGGAAACCGTTTTGTTTTCCCCTTCTTTGCAGGAAGGTGAAAAGGTAATAGGTCTGCGGACTTTTCAAGTTCGCAGAGCAAGATATCGTCCTATGTTTCTACCAAGTCCACCGTAGTTCGCTGGGTCTATCTTGCCGGAGCCCACACCGGTGGGAACGCGTCTACTCCTCAGTCAGTCCTGGAATGGACTTGACACAGTGAGTTAGGAATACAGTCCGTAGGGGGACATACTCGAGTTTCCAGATGATTCCCCTCGCTGTTTTTTAAAATCGATCTTACCGATTCTCCTATGGACGGGGAGGTAGTAGGCGACGCCATACAAGGCTTGGTTCCTGCTGTCCCTGTCATAAAAAAAAAAGAGAGAAAGGGAATAAGCTGTTATTCAGACTTTTTCGTGCTTCTGAGACTGGACAGCTCGGTCAGACCAATCCCAAAAAGATTTCTTCTTAAGAAGTTGAACTACAACTTGGAATCTCTCAGGGCAGGGATTTCCGACCTGTAAAAGAAGAAAGAGGTTTTAAGTGCGGTGTCATCCGCATTAAACTTATCTATTTTTGCTATTGAGGATTGTCATTGCCATTTCACTAGAGTGATGGTGGTGTGATGGTTTTCTTCTATAGTAAGAGCCATTATTTTTCTATACTGGGACGCTCTCCTGACTGCGGCGAGGTCAAGAAACAAATGGTACAATTCTGTTAGGCGCCGCGGTCCGGGACGTCCTCCCGGCCCGGCGCCTAGCAACTAGGGACGCCGAGCGCACTTAGCCGCCGGGTCCCTAGCAACGCTGGGACGCCGTGCGCGCTGAGCCGCCGGCTCCCTAGCAACGCTAGGACGCCGGGCGCGCCGAGCCGCCGGGACCCTAGCAACGGGGATGCCACGGGCGGACCGCGTTCCCCGTTGCAGGGTGGGTTAATCACTATGCACACATGTTTCTGGTCGTGCAGCAGGGCAGCTGCACGACATTGGTGGTAATCAGGCTCTGACTCTGGGGAATTCCCTGTTAAATGCCTTCTCAGTGTCTCACACAGACGCCGGTGATAGCTTCCTGCATGCTGCTCATGTTTGGTTTAGATCTGTTCCTGGTCTGCTGTGTCCGGTCGTTCCAGTCTTCAGAGTTCCTGAGTCTTGGTGTTTGTCATCTCATCCCAAGGAATTCTCCCGGTCCTCATTTACCTGTGACACTCTATTGAGGATCTCGCTTGGTTTCGTGAGTGACGGCTCTGCCGTGTACTGCGGCCTAGGCCGCTTAATATTGTTTGCTGGTTTTGGAGCATTTGCGGAGGTATCCGCTTCCACAGTCCTCTCCGGTACTCGGCGGTGCCGTGTAGGAGAGTGGACAAGTGGAGTATTTTGGTTGTCCTTTTCCCTGGCGGAAATCCGCACATACTTTAGTTTTAGGTTTGTTAGTAGCCCCTGGCCTTGTTGTTTAGTTAGAAGGCCCCTTGTTATCTCCCTGTCTCGGTTCACTCTTTGTCTCCCATTAAGACCTGAGGGGGCATCGAAGTTGGGCAGACGTAATCCGCCCTTCAAACGCTGCTGCCATGGGCTCAAGAAACCATAGTCTCGCAAGAGTGTACTGACAGCACGGGCGAGACAACGGAGATAGGGTGCCAGGGGCTAATCCCATTCCTTTCCCCTTTCCTAGTATTACGTTCCGGTATTCAGGTCTCTTCACATAAGATCACCCCAGACCTGAGTACTAGAATCATAACATTATCACCGGCCCAAAAACTTTAAAAAAAAAAAAAAAAAGGGATTTTGAATTTTTTCCCATTCTGTTTTGGTGAGAATAAAATCCGGCTTCATGAATCCGGCAGGGTTAGGACCAAATCCCGGTCAGCTTTTTGCTAATCAAGTTCAAGAACTAACTCAGATGGTTCAGGACCTTTCTCTTCGGGTGAGATCGCAGGAAGATCTTTTGCGAGCCTCCCCGAGTGTGGTCCCGGAACCAAAGATGCATTTACCCGACCGTTTTTCGGGTAACCGAAAAGATTTTTTTAATTTTAAAGAAGCTTGTAAGCTATATTTTCGTTTAAGGCCTCGTTCCTCTGGTACTGAATCTCAGCGGGTTGGGATTATTATGTCATTGCTCCAGGGGGATCCACAGACCTGGGCGTTTGGGTTAAAAACTGAAGATCCTGCTTTGTTATCGGTAGACGCCTTTTTTAAATCATTAGGTCTGTTGTATGATGACCCAGATAGAGAGGCGTCAGCTGAGAGTCACCTACGTGCTCTTAAACAAGGGAAAAATCCAGCATAGGTGTATTGTACCGAATTTTGCCGTTGGTCGAACGACTGTGGCTGGAATGACCCGGCCCTGCGCAGTCAGTTTCGCCTCGGTTTATCTGAACTTATTAAAGACAGTCTCCTTCAGTACCCCGCTCCTGAGACTCTCGATAAACTCATGGAGCTCGCTATTAAAATAGATCGTCCTCTCCGAGAGCGGAGGGCTGAAAGAGGAACAACTTTTAGGCCTAGTCCTTGTGTTTATACCTGTCCAGAGGACGCCGAGGAGCCCATGCAAATGGGTCTCTCCCGGCTGTCCCCAGAGGAAAGAACCAGAAGATTAAGTTCTGGTCTCTGTTTGTACTGTGGTGGTAAGGGACACATTGCTCGCAACTGCCCGAACAAGTCGGGAAACGCTCTGACCAAGTGAATTGTGAGGGGGTTCACTTAGGTCTGCAGCTTATCTCCTCAAACGATTCTCTCCTAGTTCCTGTTAAGATTTCCTTTGGCAGCCTCAGTTCATTGGTGTCGGCCTTGGCTTGCCTTTCATAATCCCACCATTGATTGGCGGTCCGGGGAGATTTCCCAATGGGGTCCTTTTTGTGTTAAGGAATGTATTTCCCATCCAGTCCGGGTTGCTGCAGTAGTCCCAGAACTTATTCCTGTGGAATATCAGGATTTTGCCGATGTGTTCTCTAAAGGCAATGCGGACATTCTGCCTCCCCATCGGTCCTACGACTGTGCAATAAAGTTAGTTCCAGGTGCCACTTTGCCTAAGGGGAGATTATATGCCCTGTCCGGGCCAGAAACCACGGCCATGAATAATTATATTCAGGAAAGCCTTAAGAAATGTTTTATTAGACCTTCTAAATCTCCATTGAGTGCAGGATTTTTCTTTGTTGAGAAAAAAGATGGGTCGCTTAGACCATGTATTGATTTTAGGGCCTTGAATAAAATCTCTGTGAAAAACACCTATCCTTTGCCCTTAATTTCAGTGCTTTTTGATCAGTTACGCTCCGCCGTGATCTTTTCGAAAATTGATCTTAGGGGAGCTTACAACCTCATCCGAATAAAATCTGGGGATGAGTGGAAGACGGCTTTCAGCACTCAGTCGGGTCACTATGAATACCTGGTGATGCCGTTCGGCCTGTCAAATGCTCCGGCGGTTTTTCAAGACCTCATTAACGATGTTCTCCGTGACTTCCTTGGGAAGTTCGTGGTCGTTTATCTAGACGACATTTTGATATACTCTGAGTCTATGGAACAACATGTTACCCAGGTGCGTCTGGTTCTTCAAAAGTTACGAGAGAATCATTTATATGCTAAGCTTGAGAAGTGTGATTTTCACATCACAGAGGTGTCTTTCTTGGGGTATATTATTTCTCCCCAGGGATTTTTCATGGAACCGAAAAAGCTCCAGGCCATCCTTAATTGGGCGCAACCCACAAATTTAAAAGCAATTCAGCGCTTTTTAGGGTTTGCTAATTATTATAGGCGGTTCATTCATACTTTTTCTGACCTAGTCGCTCCCATAGTAGCTTTGACTAAGAAAGGAGCGGATCCCTCCAATTGGTCGCATGAAGCTGAGTTAGCCTTCCGGGCCTTGAAACAGGCCTTTGTCTCGGCTCCTGTCCTTAGACATCCTAATCCGGAGCTTCCCTTTATTGTGGAGGTTGATGCCTCAGAGGTTGGAGTGGGAGCAATCCTTTCTCAGGAAGATCTGGAGTCTCAGGAGTTACATCCTTGTGCTTTCATGTCCAGGAAATTCTCCTCCGCTGAATCCAACTATGACGTTGGTAATCGGGAATTACTGGCAGTAAAATGGGCTTTCGAGGAATGGAGGCATTGGTTGGAGGGAGCTAGGCATACCATTACTGTTTTTACTGACCATAAGAACCTGCAATATATTGAATCAGCCAAACGACTTAATGCTCGGCAGGCACGTTGGGCATTGTTTTTTACTCGTTTCAGGTTTATAATTACCTTCAGGCCTGGTTCCAAGAATACGAAAGCTGATGCCCTGTCACGTTGCTTTCTTCCAGTTCACAATAGCAATCCTGTCACTACCCCCATAGTTCCATCTTCAGTCATCCGGGCAGGCCTCACACAGGATTTATTTACTCAGTTAAACCAGCTTCAACACCAAGCTCCTAGACTTACTCCTGCTGGTCGTCTTTTTGTCCCCGAATTTTTGAGAGGCACTGTTTTAACTGAGTTTCATGACAACAAAGTCTCGGGGCATCCGGGTATCACTAAGACCTTGGAGTTAGTCTCTCGCTCTGTGTGGTGGCCGAGTCTTTCTAAAGACGTTAAGGAATTCGTCCATTCCTGTCAGGTTTGTGCACAGCATAAGGTTCCTCGTTCATTGCCTATCGGGCAACTCATGCCTTTAGCCGTTCCTCTCAGGCCATGGTCTCATATTTCCATGGATTTCGTGGTGGACCTTCCCCTTTCAGCCGGATTGCGAGTCATTTGGGTGGTAGTGGACCGTTTTAGTAAAATGGCTCATTTCATTGCTCTTCCCCGATTACCCTCTGCTCAAGGGTTGGCAGTTTTGTTTCTCCGTCATGTGTTCAGGCTCCATGGTTTGCCCACTGATGTTGTCTCTGATCGGGGTCCGCAATTCATCGCACGTTTCTGGAAACGTTTTTGTGCCTCATTGAAGATGAAACTGTCTTTAACATCTGGTTACCATCCACAGTCTAACGGGCAAACCGAACGAGTCAACCAGTCATTAAAACAGTACTTACGCTTGTATTCGGCCAAACTCCAGAATGATTGGTCCGAGTTTCTTCCTTTGGCCGAATTTGCTTATAATAATTCTTGTCATTCCTCCACCAAGGAGTCCCCATTCTTTTCAGTCTTTGGTTTTCATCCTAGAGCCAATTCTTTTTTCCATCATTCTCCAGTTTCCCCGTTGACCTTAACCTCCCATCTCAGAGCAATTTGGAGAAAAGTGCACCTTGCCCTCAGAAAAGCGGCCTTCCAAGAAAATAAATTTTCTGATAGACTCCGACGTCCTTGCACTTTTAAGGTGGGAGTAAAGGTATGGTTGTCAACTCGTAACATCAAGCTCCGACAACCCTCGGCTAGACTGGGACCTAAATTTATTGGACCATTTCTTATTATTGAGAAGGTCAACCCAGTTGCTTTTCGGTTACGCTTGCCAAGATCTCTCAGAATTGGAAATACTTTCCACTGTTCCCTGTTGAAACAATGTGTTTCTTCCAGGAGATTTCCTCGGAGGACCCTCCAGGGTAGATCTCCAGTGGATGTGCAGGGACAACAGGAGTTCTTGGTAGAGAAGGTTTTAGATTCTAAAGTGTCCCGAGGCCGGCTTTACTTTTTGGTTCACTGGAAAGGCTATGGTCCGGAGGAAAGGTCTTGGGTCCTGGATAAGGATCTGCATGCCCCTAGACTCAAGAAGCTGTTCTTTCAGGAATTTCCTCAGAAGCCTGGCTTTAGGGGTTCGTTGACCCCTCCTCAAGGGGGGGGGTACTGTTAGGCGCCGCGGTCCGGGACGTCCTCCCGGCCCGGCGCCTAGCAACTAGGGATGCCGAGCGCACTTAGCCGCCGGGTCCCTAGCAACGCTGGGACGCCGTGTGCGCTGAGCCGCCGGCTCCCTAGCAACGCTAGGACGCCGGGCACGCCGAGCCGCCGGGACCCTAGCAACGGGGACGCCACGGGCGGACCGCGTTCCCCGTTCCAGGGTGGGTTAATCACTATGCACACATGTTTCTGGTCGTGCAGCAGGGCAGCTGCACGACATTGGTGGTAATCAGGCTCTGGACTCTGATTGGGGAATTCCCTGTTAAATGCCTTCTCAGTGTCTCACACAGACGCCGGTGATAGCTTCCTGCATGCTGCTCATGTTTGGTTTAGATCTGTTCCTGGTCTGCTGTGTCCGATCGTTCCAGTCTTCAGAGTTCCTGAGTCTTGGTGTTTGTCATCTCATCCCAAGGAATTCTCCCGGTCCTCATTTACCTGTGACACTCTATTGAGGATCTCGCTTGGTTTCGTGAGTGACAGCTCTGCCGTGTGCTGCGGCCTAGGCCGCTTAATATTGTTTGCTGGTTTTGGAGCATTTGCGGAGGTATCCGCTTCCACAGTCCTCTCCGGTACTCGGCGGTGCCGTGTAGGAGAGTGGACAAGTGGAGTATTTTGGTTGTCCTTTTCCCTGGCGGAAATCCGCACATACTTTAGTTTTAGGTTTGTTAGTAGCCCCTGGCCTTGTTGTTTAGTTAGAGGGCCCCTTGTTAGCTCCCTGTCTCGGTTCACTCTTTGTCTCCCATTAAGACCTGAGGGGGCATCGAAGTTGGGCAGACGTAATCCGCCCTTCAAACGCGGCTGCCATGGGCTCAAGAAACCATAGTCTCGCAAGAGTGTACTGACAGCACGGGCGAGACAACGGAGATAGGGTGCCAGGGGCTAATCCCATTCCTTTCCCCTTTCCCAGCATTACGTTCCGGTATTCAGGTCTCTTCACATAAGATCACCCCAGACCTGAGTACTAGAATCATAACACAATTCGTTGTTTCTCTTTGACAGTTCTTCGTCACAAAGAATTGCTGTTGATCCCAACGACGCTGAGGTCGGAGTTGGGAATAAGTTTAGATACTGATCAGTTAAGAGTTTGTTTTTTCCTGTGGAAAGAGATCTGATGATCCAGAGTCGGATCAGGTTTGCAACAGTGTAAACCCGTCGATACCTTTCGTTGATGCGGAAGATGGTTGCGGCCTACAAAGCCATTCGGTGAGCAGGTCAAATGCCAGAATTGTTTTGCGGGACCAGTTGGACATATGGTCCGGGTCTTACCTGCACATGCACCGGTAAATATTCCTATTTCTTTTTCATCCACTAGGGATCACTGGAGTACTCTTGGGATATGGACGGCTTCCATAGGAACAAGGCACTGAATAGTTAAATTTAGAACTCTCCTCCCCTCCATATCCCAGAGTATCTCAGTGTTTTTTCTGTGCTCATAGTAGCAACAAGGCTTGTGTGGAATATCCACACTACTTTTTGAATATTTTTATTTTTATTTTTGATGTTTTCTTTTTTTACAACATTTTCCACATCCCTTCCCCCCTTCCAATAGGCGTGGGTCCGGGATAGTGGAAGCTGCTTAAAAGCAGCTACTGGCGTGTCGGGCCTCTCTAAACAGAGCTCCCTCACAGCCACGGGCAGGACTACCTGCAGGAGAAGCTGGACGGAGCTTGCAGAAGAAGGCCAGTCATAGCCCTCACTACAAGGCGTCCAGGTATGTTGGGGACGGGGCGGTCAGCTCACGCTGCCGCCCCGCTGTGTGGGGACACTGTTGTTTGTAGCCGCCCGTCGCCGCTTCCAAGAACACCGCCGCTATGTGATGGCCCGCCGCCGCTACCTGGTCACCGCCGCTGTGCTGCCTCCCGCCGCTCACAGAGCCGCGCCGGCCGCATTCACCATGCATAGCCGCCGCTCCACGGCTCTATGCAGTGTGCTCCCCGGCTCCCGCTACCGCTCCCCGGCTCCCTCTACCTCAGCTCCCCGGCTCCCTCTACCTCAGCTCCCCGCAGGTAAACCCCGGCTCTGTGTAATAGATAGCGGTACACGGAGTACGGGGGGGGAAGCACACACACAAGGGGGGAGAGTGTGCCCATAGCAGCAGCAGAACGCTGCATGGGTTATTAGATAGAGAGGCTATTAAGCCTTTTTTAACAGGATATTCACTGATTATATCTGTTTGGGAAGTTATAATCTGCACTTTGTTTTATACTGTAAGCATGGGGGGGCCATTTTAACCATGCTTCCTGTTTCTTCCTGTTGTGATTCCAGACGTTCCTGTACTACATCTCTACTCCACAGAAGGTGCAGGGGTGTTGGTGGGAATTTGGGATCAGATTTCATATAGACTGGCGTGCACTGCACTTGGCCAGAGATATATATATATATATATATATATATATATATAGAGAGAGAGAGAGACACCTTAGTCGTGCAAGTTGTCTGTCTTTGTATTTTGTGTTGTCTGTCTGCATAATGAGTAAGGCACCAGCAAAAATAAAAAAGCAGTTTCACTGCCATGTCTGTAAGAATGTGTTACCGGATGGATCTACCACATGTACAGTATGTTTTGTGGATTCAGCTACGAATACAAGTTTGACTCCGGTTACAAAGCCGGTTTCATCCCCGGACCCTCCATGGGCTATGCTAACACAGGTTATGGCTGGATTGCAATCAGAATTGGCCGC
Source organism: Pseudophryne corroboree (assembly GCF_028390025.1). Lineage (NCBI taxonomy): Eukaryota > Metazoa > Chordata > Amphibia > Anura > Myobatrachidae > Pseudophryne > Pseudophryne corroboree. Next base: position 267,516,045 of record NC_086453.1, on the reverse strand, counting down.
CGCTCGACAAGAGCGGGAAGCGGCAAGATCTGAGTCTAGGGTGAGACCGCTAGAACTACCGGAGGGGTCTCAGCCTTGCCAAAAGTCCAAGTCCACTTTGGGTAAAAGGGAGAAATTTCATTTGTCTTATGATTTACCAGTTTCTGCTATGTTGCATTCTGACGATTCTATGCCAGACCTCTTTGCGCAAGATGACGGTGAGGAGGGCAAAGTAGACCAGCAGTCAGATAGTGACGATTTTGACAGCCCGGGCATTGATAATCTCATCAGAGCGGTGCGTCAGTCTCTGAAGTTTACAGAAACTGAGGAGCCTCTGACAAATGATGAAGTCGTCTTTACTAAACGACAGAGAACTCCAATGTGTTTTCCTGTTTCGGAATCTCTTAATAAGATGTTACTAGAAACACGAAAGAATCCGGATAAACGGTTTTCTATACCTCGCAGATTTAAGTCTAGTTACCCGTTTCCAGAGTCTGTGACAGCTACATGGGAGAATCCACCATTGGTGGATTCGTCTGTGTCTAAACTTACAAAGAAATTAACCATACCAGTACCAACTGCTACTACGCTTAAAGACCCTTCGGACCGTAAAATAGAAGCTATGCTAAAGTCCATGTATACAGCAGCAGGAGTGTTGCTTAGACCTGGGTTGGTTGGCATTTGGGTAACTAAGGCGTTAATGGTATGGATAACAGAACTCAAGTCTGCCTTAAGTGACGATCACCTTATACTTCTCGCTGATCAAATCTGGGAAGCTGCTGATTATCTATGTACAGCTTCTACTGACGTCTGTCAGCTCACTTCTCGCCTTTCATCCTCGCTAGTTACAGCATGACGAGCACTCTGGCTGCGGTCTTGGCAAGCGGAGGCGGAGGTCAAAAAAGGTATAGAGGCATTACCTTACGGTGGCGAGAAGTTGTTTGGTCCTGAATTGGACAAATGGATTTCTGAGGCCACGGGAGGAAAGTCTGTTTTCTTACCATTGCCTCCAACAGTACCTAGAAGGAGATACTCTGGACCTGCGTTCAAATCCTTTAGCTCTCAGTCCTTTCGCGGGCGTGGCAGAGGAACAGCCACGCCTGGTAGACGAGGTCGAGGACGTGGTTTCCAACAAACCAACACCAGTCGTCAGGACGCTAAGGTCACTGACAAGCCAGTGGCATGACGGGCTCCCAGCCGATCTCGGATCTCCAATTGTGGGAGCACGCCTTCAGACGTTCCAGTTGGCGTGGCTCCAGACGTCCACAGATGGGTGGATCCGCAATTTAGTGTTAAAAGGTTACAAAATAGAGTGTCTCCCGCCACTGCGGTTTATCAAGACAGGACTGCCTGTGTCGGACGACAAGAGGGCGGTTCTGCAAATTGCCATTCAGTCTCTGCTGGATGCAGCAGTTTTGATTCCGGTCCCTGTACACCAACAAGGTCAGGGTTATTATTTCAGTCTGTTTGTGGTACCAAAGCCGGATGGCTCGGTCAGGCCAATATTGAACTTAAAGGGTCTCAATCAGTACGACACTTACTACAGATTAAAGATGGAATCTCTGCAGTCAGTAATTGCAGGTTTAGATATACCCATTGGGAAGGACTTCCGTCAAATCTATACAATCAATACAGCGCACTCAGGAATTGTGTTTTCTGGTCTATGTTAATCTGAGATTTGGCAACGGTGATCTCACCTGTAGTGCTGCTTTTCTTTTGAGCGCAAGATAAAGATATTTGTGTTGTGTGTGTATATATATATATATATATATATATATATTTATTTATTTATTTATTTATTTACAACAATTTCCTATTTTCTGCACTGGGAATAGTTAGGCAGCAACCCAATGGTGATCCCCTGCTAGCAGGGATCAAATGATAAAGATAACAGACAAAATACAGTACCTTAGGTGTGCCAATATAAATAATAAAATATTTTTTCTTAAGTTCCCTTTAGTATTTAAAGCATCAATATTAAGATTCTTTAAAAAAGTTTATTCATGTAAATGAACAGAAGGATGTAAAAATTTTACATGAAGAGTAACACTACATACAATGCAATAAATTTTCATATATAGTAGTAACTATTAGTGACCTGCTAATTCCCTACGGGTAGGATGTTAACCGCCTCACCCTTTTGGGTGTGAGCTCATAGGTGAACCCCCCTCAGGATTTGCAGGCTGTTGTAAAAAATAACCCAACGCGTTTCATCCTCTTTATGGACTACTTCAGGGGTATAGAACAATAGTTTTAGTGTCCTAAATATAGGACTAATTCGACATGAGTAAGTAATAATTCCATAGATATGTAGCATAAGTATCATAGAGCAACTTTATGGTACCAATCTGATTTTCTAGAGCGTATATATTGCTAGGAGTATATGTTGTAATTTTTCTCCATAATTTTTTGAGACCTGCGGATGCAAAGCACTAGATATTTTAATAACACGCTTGGTCTGGTACCATTAAGTCACTCTAGAATGCTGACCTGTTGATATTTTACCTATGGAGAAAAATTAAAATTTCAACTGTAATGGTTTGCCCATTAGTGAATGGTGATTAAGGGTGATGCTGTACATTAATGACTTCATCCCCAGTAGGGATGAGCTGACAGTAGATGCAAGAAATATTACGATTGCTCCTTTCTGATGTCAGTTAATGACCAGTTAGTGGCTATGTGGCAAATTAAAGATTTATTTCCGCTCAGACTGAAGTAATTAGCTGGTGTTGCAGAAGTTTGGCTTGATGGCCCAAACCCTGTACTGTTGCCCATACCAGTTGAGGACAAAGTACGCCCCCGGACAGCATCGGATCACCATTGTGACCGGTTGCAGCCCTCAGCCATCTGAGTAAGCCTCAGTGGTGGAACTGCTCAGCTGGGGCCAGGAATTCTACATCAGAGGACACAGAAAAGATTATATTAACCCTGAAGGCACAGCTTATATAATATAAATGCAATATAATTATTTGCAAATACTGAACACAACAATTGTGATATATACTATTGTTCTGCGATAAAAAGCTGATGGTCAACTAAAATAATATGAAACTTCACTGCAACGGTCTCAAAAAAAAAACCCTGTGTAGGTTTCAAGGGGAAATACAAATAAACAATGAGGGCGCATGTGAAATAATTATGCCGATGGTTCAGTTTATAATAATATTCTAATAAACACAATGCACCATATCGCATAAACATTCAAACAACACTCAATAAAAACTAGATATTATATGGAGCATACTAGCTCTATTAAGTCCTCCAAATGGCAGTCACTGTAACAGCATAAGCTGCTCCCGGACTTGGTCCAGTTGTTGTGCCCACGTCCACATATGCTGTGGCAAATGGATGTAAGTAAATGCCCCCTTTCAGCAGCGTGCAATTTAATGATGTTGTATAGAACGGTTGTTTCGCTGTTCATCCTCGGATGCCGGAGCTTTAGCCGCACTTGCAGCCAATCACTTTAGATGCAGCAGTTCAGTTGTCGTTCGGGCTGGACTAGTGCCGGATGGTGCAGGAGCAATAATGCTCAGGCGTGGTCCAATGTGAAAACAGAGTCCTAAACGCGTTTCATCGCGTCCTGTGATTTTTCCGATAGGTATGTCTCCATTTCCCGTCAATCCTATTTAAAACCAGAGTCCAGTGATTAATACATCTGTTGTGTTGATAAAGCACCTGGAACAGGAGCGAAATGCGTCAGTAAGTAGTGGACCCCTGCAGTATCACCATTGCTATCATCTTGCTGACCACCAGCCTTTTAGGAGCCGCGAGGAGAGAGACCGCACTATCGGCGTGTGCATGCAGCACACAGAGGACGAAATTCACAATACTTTGAAGTTGGGAACAACGTAATTGCCAGGCTCTAGCAAAGTACCGGATCCCGCAGCTGAGATTTACCTCACATGCTATCAGGACTCTCCCCCGCTGACACTCCTTGTGGAAGCCGCATGTAAGGCTCCGGAGTGGAGCAGCTTTGTACTGCAACATTGTATTGCTAGTGGTAAGTGATAAAGGAATTGTGATATAAAGTATCCATGCTGAACTAACTGCATTTATGGTGATAAGCTAAAATTACGAACATGTATATGGAATATATAAACAAATTATAGTCCACAGACTGACTTTTAGTACATTATATATTATATACAGTATTTATGTGCACATAATAATTTCTCTGACGTCCTAGTGGATGCTGGGAACTCCGTAAGGACCATGGGGAATAGACGGGCTCCGCAGGAGACTGGGCACTCTAAAAGAAAGATTAGGTACTATCTGGTGTGCACTGGCTCCTCCCTCTATGCCCCTCCTCCAGACCTCAGTTAGAATCTGTGCCCGGCCAGAGCTGGATGCACCTAGTGGGCTCTCCTGAGCTTGCTAGAAAGAAAGTATTTGTTAGGTTTTTTATTTTCAGTGAGATCTGCTGGCAACAGACTCACTGCTACGTGGGACTGAGGGGAGAGAAGCAAACCTACCTGTGTGCAGCTAGCTTGTGCTTCTTAGGCTACTGGACACCATTAGCTCCAGAGGGTTCGAACACAGGGCCTGACCTCGATCGTCCGTTCCCGGAGCCGCGCCGCCGTCCCCCTTGCAGAGCCAGAAGACAGAAGAAGGAGATAAAATCGGCGGCAGAAGACTCCGGTCTTCATTAAGGTAGCGCACAGCACTGCAGCTGTGCGCCATTGCTCCCACTGCACACCACACACTCCGGTCACTGTAGGGTGCAGGGCGCTGGGGGGGGCGCCCTGGGCAGCAATAAGTATACCTTTTGGCACAAAACACACATAATACAGTCTGGAAAACTGTATATGTGTAAAACGGGATCCGGTCTGAAGATCGACAGTGTCTAGGTCGACAATGTTTAGGTCGACCACTATAGGTCGACAGTCACTAGGTCGACATGGATGGAAGGTCGACAGGGTTTCTAGGTCGACATGTGCTAGGTCGACAGGTCTAAAGATCGACATGAGTTTTACAAAAAAAATTTCTTTTTTTGAATTTTTTCATACTTACCGATCCACGTGGACTACGATTGGAACGGTAAAGTGTGCCGAGCGAAGCGGTAGCGGAGCGAAGGCACCATGCCCGAAGCATGGCGAGCGAAGCGAGCCATGCGAGGGGACGCGGTGCACTAATTTGGGATCCCGGTCACTCTACGAAGAAACCGACACCCCAAAAAAATATATCCTCATGTCGACCTTTAGACCTGTCGACCTAGCACATGTCGACCTAGAAACCCTGTTGACCTTCCATCCATGTCGACCTAGTGACTGTCGACCTATAGTGGTCGACCTAAACATTGTCGACTTAGACACTGTCGATTTGATGAACCACACCCGTGTAAAACCCCCGCCATTTTTAGTCAGAAACAGGACAGAAGCCCGCCGCTGAAGGGGCCGGGCCTTCTTCCTCAGCACACCAGCACCATTTTCTCTTCACAGCTCCGCTGGAAGGAAGCTCCCCAGGCTCTCCCCGGCAGTATCCTGGTACACAAAGGGTGAAAAGAGAGGGAGGGGGCACATAAATTTAGGCGCAAAATTTGTATATACAGCAGCTACTGGGTAAACACTGAGTTGTAGTGTAATCCCTGGGTTATATAGCGCTGGGGTGTGTGCTGGCATACTCTCTCTCTGTCTCTCCAAAGGGCCTTGTGGGGAAACTGTCCTCAAATAGAGCATCCCCTGTGTGTGTGGTGTGTCGGTACGCGTGTGTCGACATGTCTGAGGTAAAAGGCTCCTCTAAGGAGGTGATAGAGCGGATATGTGTGTGAGAGGGTGTCTCCGTCGACAACGCCGACACCTGTTTGGATGTGTGTAAGTGCTAAGGTGAATTTATTGCACAAAAGGTTAGGGAACAGACAGGAAATCTACCCATGTCTGTCCCTATGTCACAGAGACCTTCAGAGTCTCTCAATGCTCACTATCCATAATAACAAATATCGACATGGAGTTTAACTCCACTATCGACTACGATAATGCAAAGTTACAGCCAAGATGGCTATAAGGTATTCAATATATGATTATTGAAATAATAGATGGTTTGCATATCACTGATGACTCATCTGTCCCTGACACGAGAGTACACATGTTTAAGGGGAAGAATGCTGAGGTAAATTTCCCTCCTCTCATGAGGAAAAAGAGCGGGAATCTCCAGACAAGAGACGGCAGCTTCCCACAAGAGAATTCTCAGGCTGTATCCTTTCCCCACTAGGGCAAGGATGTGTTGAGAATCTTCCCCTAGGGTGTCCTGTTTGCACAGACGGTAGCACTTGCTATTCTCAGGGATCATGCAGATAGCGTGCACATTCTAGTATACTACCCAGACCGGCGATTGTGTCGGCATGGGTTTATAGCGCTGTGGCAGCGTGGACAGGTACCTTATCAGCAGAGATGAGACCCTAGTATGCAATATAAATATATTAAAGATGCTGTCTTAAGTGATAGATATATAGTTATAAAGCATGCCCAAAGAGACATGAGTATACTGGGTCCTAGAGTCAAAGCGATGTCGATCTCTGCTTAACGTGTCCTGTAGAATATGCATTGGACAGATGATGCCGACTTAAGAGGCATATGGAAGGCTGAGGATTGTGTGGAGAAGGGTTCTCGGGCCTGGTCTCCACAGCTTTAGCTGGTAATTCTGCTAGTTTGCCTTATATTCCTGCACAGCTTAAGAAAGCATGACATTATTAAATGCAGCCTTTCGTATAAAGAAACAAGAAAGTCTGAGGGGCGTCCTTTCTAGTCAGAGCCGGGCAGCTAGTTCCCAGGAACAGAAGTCCTCCCCGGCCCCTACAAAAATCCAGCAATGTCGCTGGGGCTCCACAGGCGGAGCTAGGCCCGGTGGGGACATGCCTTCGTAAGTTCAGCCACAAGTGGGTTTACTCCCTGTTCGATCCCTGGGCAATAGATATTGTGTCTCAGGGATACAAGCTGGACTGTGAGAAGATGCCCCCTCACCGACGGCCCTGCGGGCTTCCCCCCAAGAGAGGGAGCCAGTGTTATCTGCAATTCACAAATTGTATCTTTAACAGGTGGTGGTCAAGGGTCCCCTCCTTCAACAAGAGGGTGTTATTATTAGACCATGTTGTAATCCCGAAACCAGACGGTTCGGTCAGACCCATATTGAATTAAAAATCCCTGAACATATACCTGAGAAGGTTCAAGTTCAAGATGGAATCGCTAAGAGCGGTCAGTGCAAGCCTGAAAAGGGGGAGACTTTATTGTCAATCGGGACATAAGGGATGCATACCTTCAGGTCCCCATTTATCCACCTCATTAGGCGTACCTCAGAATTGCGGTACGCGATTGTCATTACCAATTTCAGATGTTGCCGTTTGGTCTCTCCACGGCCCCGAGAATATTCACAATGGTAATGGCGGATATGATTGTGCTCCTGCGGAAGCAAGGTGTCACTATTATCACGTACTTGGACGATCTCCTCATAAAAGCGAGATCAAGAGAGCAGTTGCTGAACAGCGTATCACTTTCTCTGGAAGTGTAACGGCAACCCGGCTGGATTCTATATATTCCAAAGTCGCAGTTGTTTCCTACAGCTCATCTGCCTCTCCTAGGCACGATCCTAGATACAGACCAGAAAAGGGTTATTTCCCGATAGAGAGAGCTCAGGAGCTCATGACACTGGTCAGGAATCTATTAAAACCAAAACAGGTGTCAGTGCATCACTGCACTCGAGTCCTGGGAAGGATGGTGGCATCATACGAGGCCATCCCCTTAGGCAGGTTCCATGCGAGGACCTTCCAATGGGACTTACTGGACAAGTGGTCCGGATCACCTCTTCAGATGCATCGGTTAATCACCCTATCCCCCAGGGCCAGGGTATCTCTCCTGTGGTGGCTGCAGAGTGCTCACCTTCTCGAGGGCCGCAGATTCGGCATTCAGGACTGGATCCTGGTGACCACGGATGCAAGCCTCCGAGGGTGGGGGGCAGTTACACAGGGAAGAAATTTCCAAGGTCTGTGGTCAAGTCAACTGACTCGCCTTCACATCAATATCCTGGAACTAAGGGCCATATACAACGCCCTAAGTTAAGCGGGGATCCTGCTTTGCGACCAACCGGTTCTGATCCAGTCAGACCGCAGGGGTTCACGTAACCGCCAAGGCGGCACAAGGAGCAGGGTGGCGAGGGTAGAAGCCACCAGAATTCTTCGCTGGGCGGAGAATCAAGTAAGCGCACTGTCAGCAGTGTTCGTTCCGGGAGTGGACATCTGGGAAGCAGACTTCCTCAGCAGTCACGACCTCCACCCGGGAAAGTGGGGACTTCATCAGGAAGTCTTCACGCAGTTTGCAAATTGATGGGAACTGCCTAAGGTGGAATAGATGGCGTCCCACCTCAATAAAAAGCTAAAAAAGGTTTTACGCCGGGTCAAGGGACCCTCAGGTGATAGCTGTGGTCGCACTAGTAACACCGTGGGTGTTCCAGTCGGTCTCTGTATTCCCTCCTCTTCCTCTCATACCCAAGGGCTGAGAATTGTAATAAAAGGAGGAGTGAAAACAATGTTCTTTGCTCCGAATTGGCCAAGAAGGACTCGGTACCCGGAGCTGCAGGAAATGCTCTCAGAGGACTCAGGGCTTCTGCCTCTCAGACAGGACATGTTGCAACAGGGGTCCTGTCTGTTCCAAAATTTACCGCGGCTGCATTTGACGGCATGGCGGTTGAATGCCGGATCCTAGCGGAAAAGGGCATTCCGGTTACAGTTATTCCTACGCTGATAAAGGCTAGGAAAGACGTGACAGCAAGACTTTTTCTCTAACGTCCTAGTGGATGCTGGGAACTCCGTAAGGACCATGGGGAATAGACGGGCTCCGCAGGAGACTGGGCACTCTAAGAAAGATTTAGGACTACCTGGTGTGCACTGGCTCCTCCCCCCATGACCCTCCTCCAAGCCTCAGTTAGATTTCTGTGCCCGGCCGAGCTGGATGCACACTAGGGGCTCTCCTGAGCTCCTAGAAAGAAAGTATATGTTAGGTTTTTTATTTTCAGTGAGACCTGCTGGCAACAGGCTCACTGCATCGAGGGACTAAGGGGAGAAGAAGCGAACCTACCTAAGTGGTGGTAGCTTGGGCTTCTTAGGCTACTGGACACCATTAGCTCCAGAGGGATCGAACACAGGACCCGACCTTGTCGTCCGTTCCCGGAGCCGCGCCGCCGTCCCCCTTACAGAGCCAGAAGCAAGAAGGTGGTCCAGAAAATCGGCGGCTGAAGACTTCTGTCTTCTCCAAGGTAGCGCACAGCACTGCAGCTGTGCGCCATTGCTCCTCATGCACACCACACACTGCAGTCACTGATGGGTGCAGGGCGCTGGGGGGGGGCGCCCTGAGCAGCAATACTAACACCTTGGCTTGCAAACTGGCACCATATATAGCCCCAGGGGCTATATAGGTGCTTTTTAACCCCTGCCAGAACTTTTACATTAGCGGGAGAAAGCCCGCCGAAAAAGGGGCGGAGCCATCTCCCTCAGCACACTGACGACATTTTTCCCTCACAGCTTCGCTGGAAGGAAGCTCCCTGGCTCTCCCCTGCAGTCCTGCACTACAGAAAAGGGTAAAAAAGAGAGGGGGGGCACAAATTAGGCGCAGTATAACTATATTTATGCAGCTATAAAGGGAAAACACACTTCTATAGGTGATATCCCTGTGATATATAGCGCTCTGGTGTGTGCTGGCATACTCTCCCTCTGTCTCCCCAAAGGGCTTTGTGGGGTCCTGTCCTCTGTAAGAGCATTCCCTGTGTGTCTGCTGTGTGTCGGTACTGCTGTGTCGACATGTATGAGGAGGAAAATGATGTGGAGGCGGAGCAATTGCCTGTGAATGTGATGTCACCCCCTGCGGGGTCGACACCTGTGTGGCTGGACTTCTGGAAGGAATTGCGTGAAAGTGTCAACTCCTTACACAAAAGGTTTGACGACATAGGACAGCCGGCTACACAGCTTGTGCCTGTTCCAGCGTCTCAAATGTCATCAGGGGCTTTAAAACGCCCGCTAACTCAGGTGACAGATACAGACGTCGACACGGATACCGACTCCAGTGTCGACGATGATGAGACTAGTGTACCCTCCAATAGGTCCACCCGTTACATGATTGAGGCAATGAAAAATGTTTTACGCATTTCTGATAATACCCCAGGTACCACAAAAAAGGGTATTATGTTTGGTGAGAAAAAACTACCAGTAGTTTTTCCTGCATCTGAGGAATTAAATGAGGTGTGTGAGGAAGCGTGGACTTCCCCTGATAAGAAATTGATAATTTCAAAACGATTATTGGCAGCGTACCCTTTCCCGTTAGAGGATAGGTCACGTTGGGAAACACCCCCTAGGGTAGATAAGGCGCTGACACGCTTATCAAAGAAGGTGGCACTACCGTCTCCGGATACGGCCACCCTGAAGGAACCTGCTGATAGAAAGCAGGAGGCTACGCTAAAAAGCTGCAACACACAGCTAGTTCCCAAGAGCAGAAGTCCTCCCCTGCGTCCGGTAAGTCCACAGCATGACGTTGGGGCTGCTCAGGCGGACCCGGGTACGGTGGGGGCCCGTCTCAAAAATTTCAGCGCACAGTGGGCTCTCTCACAGGTGGATCCCTGGGTCCTTCAAGTAGTACTTCAGGGGTACAGACTGGAATTCGAGACGTCTCCCCCCGCCGTTTCCTAAAATCTGCCTTACCGGCAACTCCCTCTGCCAGGGAGGCAGTGTTGGTGGCTATTCAAAAACTGTATTCACAGCAAGTGATTGTCAAGGTACCCCTCCTTCAGCAAGGAAAGGGTTACTATTCCACAATGTTTGTGGTACCGAAACCGGACGGTTCGGTGAGACCCATCTTAAATTTAAAATCCTTGAACACTTATATCAAAAGGTTCAAATTCAAGATGGAATCGCTCAGGGCGGTTATTGCGAGCCTGGAGGAGGGGGACTACATGGTCTCCCTGGACATCAAGGATGCGTACCTACATGTCCCCATTTACCCTCCTCACCAGAAGTACCTCAGATTTGTGGTACAGGACTGTCACTATCAGTTCCACACGCTGCCGTTTGGGTTATCCACGGCACCGAGGGTCTTTACCAAGGTAATGGCCGAAATGATGATACTCCTTCGCAAGAAAGGAGTTTCAATTTTCCCGTACTTGGACGATCTCCTGATAAAGGCGAGGTCCAAGGAACAGTTGATAGTAGGGGTAGCACTTGCTCGGGAAGTGCTACAACAGCACGGCTGGATTCTCAATATTCCAAAGTCACAGCTGGTCCCGACGACACGTCTTCTGTTCCTGGGAATGATTCTGGACACAGACCAGAAAAGAGTGTTTCTTCCAGTGCAAAAAGCCGAGGAGTTGTCATCTCTAGTCAGAGACATCCTAAAACCGGGACAGGTGTCGGTACATCAATGCACACGAGTCCTGGGAAAGATGGTAGCTTCGTACGAGGCAATTCCATTCGGAAGGTTCCACGCAAGGACTTTCCAGTGGGACCTGTTGGACAAATGGTCCGGGTCCCATCTCCAGATAAAACAGCGGATAACCCTATCGGCAAGAACCAGGGTGTCGCTGCTGTGGTGGCTGCAGACGGCTCATCTACTAGAGGGCCGCAGATTCGGAATACAGGACTGGGTCCTGGTGACCACGGACGCGAGCCTTCGGGGCTGGGGGGCAGTCACACAGGGAAGAAATTTCCAAGGACTGTGGTCAAATCAGGAGATTTGACTTCACATAAATATTCTGGAGCTAAGGGCCATTTACAATGCCCTAAGTCAAGCAAGACCCCTGCTTCAGAACCGGCCGGTGCTGATCCAGTCAGACAACATCACGGCGGTCGCCCATGTAAACAGACAGTGCGGCACAAGAAGCAGGAGGGCAATGGCAGAAGCCACAAGGATTCTCCGATGAGCAGAGAATCATGTGTTAGCACTGTCAGCAGTGTTCATTCCGGGAGTGGACAACTGGGAAGCAGACTTCCTCAGCAGGCACGACCTCCACCCGGGAGAATGGGGACTTCATCCAGAAGTTTTCCGAATGCTGGTCAAAACCGTTGGGAAAAACCACAGGTGGACATGATGGCGTCCCGCCTAAACAAAAAGCTAAAAAGGTATTGCGCCAGGTCAAGGGACCCTCAGGCGATCGCTGTGGACGCTCTAGTGACACCGTGGGTGTACCAGTCGGTTTATGTGTTTCCTCCTCTGCCTCTCATACCCAAGGTACTGAGAATAATAAGAAGGCGAGGACTGAGAACTATTCTCGTGGCTCCGGATTGGCCAAGAAGGACTTGGTACCCGGAACTTCAAGAGATGCTTGCAGAGGACCCTTGGCCTCTGCCGCTCAGACAAGACCTGCTGCAGCAGGGACCCTGTCTGTTCCAAGACTTACCGCGGCTGCGTTTGACGGCATGGCGGTTGAACGCCGGATCCTGAAGGAAAAAGGTATTCCGGAGGAAGTCATCCCTACCCTGATCAAAGCCAGGAAGGATGTCACCGCAAAGCATTATCACCGCATTTGGCGGAAATATGTTGCTTGGTGTGAGGCCAAGAAGGCCCCAACGGAGGAATTTCAACTGGGTCGTTTCTTACACTTCCTGCAAGCAGGTGTGACTTTGGGCCTCAAATTGGGGTCCATTAAGGTCCAGATCTCGGCCCTGTCGATTTTCTTCCAGAAAGAACTGGCTTCACTGCCTGAAGTTCAGACTTTTGTCAAGGGGGTCCTGCATATTCAGCCTCCTTTTGTGCCCCCAGTGGCACCTTGGGATCTCAATGTGGTCTTGGAATTTCTAAAATCACATTGGTTTGAGCCACTTAAGACTGTGGATTTAAAATATCTCACGTGGAAAGTGGTTATGTTGTTGGCTCTGGCTTCAGCCAGACGGGTGTCAGAATTGGCGGCTTTGTCCTGTAAAAGCCCCTATCTGATTTTCCATATGGATAGGGCAGAGTTGAGGACTCGTCCTCAGTTTCTCCCAAAGGTGGTATCAGCTTTTCACTTGAACCAACCTATTGTGGTGCCTGCGGCTACTAGGGACTTGGAGGATTCCAAGTTTCTGGACGTAGTCAGGGCCCTGAAAATTTATGTTTCCAGGACGGCTGGAGTCAGGAAAACTGACTCGCTGTTTGTTCTATATGCACCCAACAAGCTGGGTGCACCTGCTTCTAAGCAGTCTATCGCGCGCTGGATTTGTAGCACTATTCAGCTGGCGCATTCTGCGGTGGGACTACCGCAGCCTAAAAATGTGAAAGCCCATTCCACAAGGAAGGTGGGCTCATCTTGGGCGGCTGCCCGAGGGGTCTCGGCTTTACAACTTTGCCGAGCTGCTACTTGGTCAGGGGCAAACACGTTTGCAAAATTCTATAAATTTGATACCCTGGCTGAGGAGGACCTGGAGTTCTCTCATTCGGTGCTGCAGAGTCATCCGCACTCTCCCACCCGTTTGGGAGCTTTGGTATAATCCCCATGGTCCTTACGGAGTTCCCAGCATCCACTAGGACGTTAGAGAAAATAAGAATTTACTCACCGGTAATTCTATTTCTCGTAGTCCGTAGTGGATGCTGGGCGCCCATCCCAAGTGCGGATTGTCTGCAATACTTGTACATAGTTATTGTTACAAAAATCGGGTTGTTATGGCGAGCCATCTGTTCAGAGGCTCCATTGTTATCATACTGTTAACCGGGGTTCCTATCACGAGTTATATGGTGTGATTGGTGTGGCTGGTATGAGTCTTACCCGGGATTCAAAATCCTTCCTTATTGTGTCAGCTCTTCCGGGCACAGTGTCCTAACTGAGGCTTGGAGGAGGGTCATGGGGGGAGGAGCCAGTGCACACCAGGTAGTCCTAAATCTTTCTTAGAGTGCCCAGTCTCCTGCGGAGCCCGTCTATTCCCCATGGTCCTTACGGAGTTCCCAGCATCCACTACGGACTACGAGAAATAGAATTACCGGTGAGTAAATTCTTATTTTTACTGTATATGGCGAAAATAGGTTGCTTGGTGTGAGGCCGGGAAGGCCCTACTGAGGAATTCCAGCGGGGTCGATTCCTGCACTTCCTACAGTCAGGAGTGACTATGGGCCTAAAATTAGGATCCATAAAGGTCAAGATTTCGGCCCTATACATTTTCTCTAAAAATTAACTGGCTTCACTGCCTGAAGTTCAGACGTTGTTCCGGGGGTGCTGCATATTCAGCCTCCTTTTGTGCCACCGGTGGCACCTTGGGATCTTAACGTTGTGTTGGATTTCCTGAAATCCCACTGGTTTGAGCCACTTAAGACCATGGAGCTAAAATATCTCACGTGGAAAGTGGTCATGCTATTGGCCTTAGCTTCGGCTAGGCTTGTGTCAGTATTGGCGGTTTTGTCATGTAAAAACCCTTATCTGATCTTCCATATGGACAGGGCAGAATTGAGGACTCGTCCCCAATTTCTTCCTAGGGTGGTATCATCGTTTCATTTGAACCAGCCTATTGTGGTGCCTGCGGCTACTAGGGACTTGGAGGATTCCAAGTTGCTGGACGTAGTCCGGGCTTTGAAAATTTATGTTTCCAGAAAGGCGGGAGTCAGAAAGTCTGACTCGCTGTTTATTCTGTATGCAGCCAACAAGGTTGGCGCTCCTGCTTCGAAGCAGACTATTGTTTGCTGGATCTATAGCACGATTCTGCTGGTTCACTCTGCGGCTGGATTGCCGCATCCAAAATGGTTAAAGCCCATTCCACAAGGAAGGTGGGCTCTTCTTGGGCGGCTGCCCGAGGGGTCTCGGCTTTACAGCTTTGCCGAGCTGCTACTTGGTCGGGGTCAAACAAGTTTGCTAAGTTCTACAAGTTTGATACCCTGGCTGAGGAGGACCTTGAGTTTGCTCATGCGGTGCTGCAGAGTCATCCGCACTCTCCCGCCCGTTTGGGAGCTTTGGTATTATCCCCATGGTCCTTACGGAGTTCCCAGCATCCACTAGGACGTCAGAGAAAATAAGAATTTACTCACCAGTAATTCTATTTCTCGTAGTCCGTAGTGGATGCTGGGCGCCCGTCCCAAGTGCGGACTCTCTGCAATACATGTATATAGTTATTGCTTAACTACAGGGTTATTGTTATGAGCCATCTGTTACTGAGGCTCAGTTGTTGTTCATACTGTTAACTGGGTATGGTTATCACAAGTTGTACGGTGTGATTGGTGTGGCTGGTATGAGTCTTACCCTGGATTCCAAATCCTTTCCTTGTTTTTTTCCTCTTCCGGGCACAGTTTCCTTAACTGAGGTCTGGAGGAGGGGCATAGAGGGAGGAGCCAGTGCACACCAGATAGTACCTAATCTTTCTTTTAGAGTGCCCAGTCTCCTGCGGAGCCCGTCTATTCCCTATGGTCCTTACGGAGTTTCCAGCATCCACTACGGACTACGAGAAATAGAATTACCGGTGAGTAAATTCTTATTTTCAGGATCCACCTCCACAGAGTTATTAAATGTTGTATGTGATTTTTTTTTATTGTTTTGACTGGTCAAGTTTATAACAAGTACATTTTTATTAAACTATATATTATCTAAATTTATTGTAAATTGGAATTATTGGACTTTCAGCCATATTGTACATTTTAATATAGCGCAGGGGGATAGTTGTTTTAGAGTTTCTGTTGTGTTGATACATCAATATAATAAATATGTACAATATAAAAACAGCTTGTTTGAGCTAATAAATGAACTACCGGTATATTACCACCGGTATATATAATAACATATAGTCCTATAATATGCAATAAATACAAGATAGTATAGATAGTGGAATACGCCATCAAAATCAGAACATGACTGACTGATTAATTCTATTCTCTAATATACAATTCGGTGATTAATTGGGGCCCCTTTTATATGATGCATTCAATCAGGGAATGATGCACACAAAAAAACATGGAAGAACTAAAAGACCTTCACTATGAGACATGCTAATAAGTCATGTTGTGACTAGGCACAGAAAACTACTCAAGATAACCGTGGATACATCTGTACATTGATGCAATGTGTTTCAGATATTTGCAGCATTGTGTCACAGGGGGTGGTGCCACAATGATGCAAATCACTTCATCACACCCCACTACCCTTTATTGGTCAATAGGACGGAATGCATAAGGGTTATCTATTATTCTGGGAGTCTCCCAGTCATTCTGAGAGAATAGACAATTATCATGTAGTGAGCCTGGGCTGGTTTGCACTGAAGAAGGGAAGTCACAGACCTGAGCCTCCCTGCTAGAATGCAAAACAGCCAGTTAGGGTGGTCAATCCCGGGATTGGGATCGGCGGGATTCTGGCCTAAAATTGTCAGGGTTTCAATCCTGGGATTGGAGCTTCCAATCCCGGGAATTCGAGATTGGCCACCACTTTAGTTTTTTCTATGCCGGGCAGCATTGAGCGTCCTCAGGAGGCCCAGACGTTGCCCGGCTCCCCCTGCTCAGCTCCCCCTCGCTCCGGCTGTGCACACTGTGCAGCTTGACGTGAAGTCAGAGGTCACGCAGTGCAGACAGCCACCTGCCGAACCTCACAGCCGCCCTGCACTGCCGGCCTCCTGACGGACCTTACAGCAAGTGACCCGCCCTCCCTCCCACCCTGATTAGGGTGAGTTATCTGGGCTGGTCAGGGCAGGAGGGGTGGGACGCATTGAAAAACAGCCAGTCCTGGGAATCCCGGGATTGATCATTTTTCAATACCGATTCCGGGATTGAAAAAATGGCCCGGGATTGGCCACCTTACAGCCAGATCTAAACAGGGCCCTTCAAGATTGAGAGTGGACAGTGCAGGTATGGAGGTTTTTGGTAAGTAGTGGATTGCAAACACAAGCTGACTTCTTCACCAGAGGCTACCAGTCCAGCACTGAAGAGCTGGTGATCTTCCTAGCACTCCTGGACTCCAGGAGCCAGGCTAGTGATAAAGATTGAGACTGCAATAGTTAAAGAATATGCCCCCATTTTTCGTCACGCTGGTGACATGCCCAGCACTTCCCAAGCTGCTGAGTTGTCCCCAGTCACTCTAATGTAAAGTATCACCAAAATTGGGATGGTTGGGGGTTCTGGTAAAGGCGTACATATCAATTTACCATGTTAGATTTGGTCAATTGCAAATTGTTGTATAAAGCAAAACCAAATATTAATGTACATGGTAATTTCTACAGGTCGCACTTTAGCATATTCCCCCCCAAAGAGTACACATATGCCCCATCCTCCAAATAAATCTATTCTGTGTTGTGTCTTTAATCTCCATCATTGGGATAAATTTACTAAGATGGGAGTTCTATTTAAGATGGGATGTTGCCCATAGCAACCAATCAGATTCCAGGTATTCTCTTCTAGAAGGTGCTAAATATATGAGAAGTAGAATCTGATTGGTTGCTATGGGCAACATCCCATCTTAAATAGAACTCCCATCTTAGTAAATTTAGCCTTGCATACTACTGTAGTTCCTGTGGGCATATAGGCTTACAGTAAGTGTTTTTAATTACTATATAAATCCAACAGAATTTTAATTACAAGACAGATATGCAGATCACAAAACCTAGACCGCTATTTCCTGTCTGCTATAGACTGCATTTCAGAATGAACTTTTCTTTTATATTAATAGTATACAGTCAGCATTCATTAAATTGACATACACAGGGTTGACAATCAAGATGTCAATATATGGTTAATGTGTCGAAATTGACAGAAAGTTGACAGTGGAAGTGTCAACGTTGTCATAATGTCAGCAATTCCATAAGAGTTCGTGTCCGGGTTTGGTGGCATATATCCCACTAGGCACATGCCTAAAGGTGCATCTGACAGCCCCCCAGCCCGGCTCGGCCCCACCTGCATCAGAGCCGATGTTCCTTTTTTAGTGTAGCAGCAGCAGGAGAAGGGGAGGTCTCAAGTGGCAAATTGCATACAGGAGATGTGGGAGAGGTTGAAGCTTTAGCTTCAAGACCAGCCATCCCTGGCCATCATGAAGGGGGCAGGGCCATAGCAGTCGGTGACACTGTCGATGTCTATGCAGAGCTGCCTATCACTGCTGCTGGGGGTTTCAGCTATGTTTGGGATCGGTATGTGATCCCGGAAGACGGGATTTCGGCGGTCACAATACTGACACCGGCATCCAGATGGTCAAGATCCTGACAGGGGCAGATTAAGTATTTAAACTCTGTGCTTAGGGGTGGTTTGACCCCTAGGTCAGCCTCAATTTGGGTTACAGTTAAGGTTAGTGTAACAGTTAGGGGTCCTTTTAGGATTAGGGATAGAATTGCATGGAAAAAAAACATTGTCACCATTTCAACTACTGTATGTCAACATTACTGTTCATCAGTGTTGATTTGCTTTAATACAACAAACATTGGGCAAACAAATATCATCAGGCGCTGAATAAATGTCAAACCTTCCCTTATGTTTGTAGATATTCTTAAAGGGCATGGGTCTTCAAATGCTTCGACAGTCCATCTTAATTCTTTCCAATCTTATCTCAGACGGTATATGAAAGAATACAAAATAACAATATAATGGCATAGTATGTCGAGTTACAGTTCATAGTTCACCCCTGTGTTAGGGATTGGATTCGTGAAGTTATTCCTGATAAACCACCACCATCTTCCTAACTTGGTAGTTGACGTACATAAAGCTTCCACATCTAGTGGAATGAGTGAAAAACTGCTTTTATGTTCCCCTTGTGTTTCGTACCAGAACTCATAACGTGCTTAGATTTATGATAACACATAAAGGTATCTTTGCCATGGTAAGTTTGGATGAGTATACCCCAACTCACAATAAACGTGTGTATTCAGACATATCAAGGTTTCTTTTAATGGTTCTAGGATTGTTAGCGTACCCCAACTCACAGTATAGCTGGTGCTTTCAATCACATCAAAGTTTCTTTCAATGTCCACAAATCCAAACGATGCATAAAGGTTGAATGACATATTCCATTAAAATCATATCCAATCAACATAAAAAAATTCCATAAAAAGATATACACCATTTCATAGAAAAAATACACTGGAGCAATAATTTACACAGTCTCACCAAAGGAGAGGGCCTTGAAAAAGATCTTCTAAAGATCCAAACCCTAACTTAGGTCCATTTTATGTATGTCTTTAAGCATTTTGATATTTCCTTACTGCATTTCCATTGAACCAGATTTTGGTACTTTTGGCAGTGTGGGCAAGTGCCAAATCCTGCTGGAAAATGAAGTCAGCATCTCCATAAAGCTTGTCTACTGAAGGAAGCATGAAGTGCTCTAAAATGTCCTGGTAGACTGCTGCGTTGACTCTGGACTTAATAAAGCACAGTGGACTAACATCAGCAGATGACATGGCTCCCCAAATCAACACAGACTGTGGAAACTTCATACTGGACTTCAAGCATCTTGGATTGTGTGCCTCTCCATTTTTCCTCCATAGTCTGGGACCTTGGTTTCCAAATGAGATGCAAAATTTGCTCTCATCAGAAAAGAGGACTTTGTACCACTGAGCAACAGGCCAGTTCTTTTTTTTTTGTTTAGCACAGGTCCAGAATCCTTCTGTGTGTGGTGGCTCTTCATGCACTAACTCCAGCGTCAGCCCACTCCTTGTGAAGCTCCCCCACACTTTTGAATGGCCTTTACCTGACAATCCTTTCCAGACTGCAGTCATCCCTGCTTCTTGTGCACCTTTTTCTTCCACACTTTTCCCTTCCACTTAACTTTGTATTAATGTGCTTTGACAGAGCACTTTGAGAACATGCAACTTCTTTTACAATTTCCTTTTGAGGCTTTTCCTCATTGTGGATGGTGGTAATGATGGTTTTCTGCACAACTGTCAGGTCAGCAGTCTTCCCCATGATTGTGAATTGTACTGAACCATACTGAGAGACTATTTAAAGGCTCAGGGACCCTTTGCAGGTGGTTTGGATTAATTAGCTAATTAGGGTGTGACACTTTGAGCCTACAATATTGAACCTTTTCCCAATATTCTAATTTTCTGAGATTTTGGATTTGGGGTTTTCTTAAGCTGCAAGACACAATCATCAAAATTATAACAAATATAGGCGTGAAATATCTCACTTTCCATGTAATGAGTCTATATAATATATTCTTTCACCTGCTAAGATGATTTACTGAAATAAATGAACTTCTGTGTGATATTCTAATTTTCTGAATTTCACCTGTATGTGTGTTGCATACCCTCCAACATGACCCGCCCCACTAGGTACAAAATGCTCTGCTCCTGGACTTCCCTCTTAATTTATTATTGCCATCACCTGTGAAGAAACAGCTTTCTTATCATTTAACTAGTTCAACACAGGTGATGGAAATCATAAATTAAGAGGGAAGTCCAGAAACAGAGCATTTTGTACCTAGTGGGGCGGGTCATGTTGGAGGGTCTGGTGTTGTGATGTCATAAAATGTTTAGATCTTCAAACTAAAGCATCAAACTTGCCAGATACTAGTTTTTAAGTGGTGCGGTCCAACTTTGGGCCTAATTTAGAGAGTTGATCGCAGCAGCAAATTTGTTAGCAGTTGGGCAAAACCATGGGGGTCATTCTGACCCGATCGCTCGCTGCAGTTTATCGCAGCGCAGCAATCGGGTCAGAACTGCGCATGCATCGGCGCCGCAGTTGCCAGCCGTCGATGCCTAGCGATCACCTCTGAGGCAGAGGCGGCCGCTGGGCTGGAGTGGGATGGACGGCGGCGTTAAGCCGCCGTTTAGGGGGCGCGGTCCGGCCAACGCAGGCATGGTGGGGCTGTTGGGGGCGGGCTGCGGCGGATGTGTGACGTCACACACAGCCGCTGCGACTCGGGGCAGCGAAGAGGTTCTCCTGGCCAGCCGCAGGAGCTGCGCTGGCCGGGAGTAACTCCTGAGATGCAAAAGCATCGCCGCTGTGCGATGCTTTGCATTTCTGCAGGGGGGGGGGGGGGCGGACCCACCCAAATCTAACTCTCTCTGCACATGTTATATCTGCACATGGTTTTGCCCAACTGCTAACAAATTTACTGCTGCGATCAACTTTGAATTATCCTCTTTGATCTATTGTCATTCATTGCAATTGGCCTTATACTGTACCTAACACATTCATATCTTTTCTTTAGAAAGAATTTGTATCTATGGCATATAAACCAATAATTACACAGGGAAAGCGAAGGTAAGTTGTTACACTTAAAATAATGGTCCTAATTCAGATCTGATCGCACGCAGGCTATTTTTTGCACTGCTGCGACCAGGTAATCGCTGCCTACAGGGTAGGGGGTAATCGCTGTGCAGGTATGCGATCGGCTGTTCAGTGAGCTGCACAAACAAAAGTTTGTGCAGTTTCTGCACAGCCCAGGACTTACTCAGTCACTGTGACAATCCGGGCCGATGCTGATGTCAGGAACCCTCCTCCCGAACGGCTGGGCACGCCTGCGTTTTTCCGGACACTCCCTGAAAATGGTGAGTTTCCGCCCACGAATGCCTTCTTCCTGTCAATCTTTTTGCGAACGTCGGTGCAATCGCTTTCTTCGTTAGTTCTGTCGCTGCCCAGCGATCCCCGTCACCGGTGGCCGAAGCGCCTGCACATTGCGGTGCATGCGCTGTTCAGACCCGAATGTACTGAAAAAAGGCAGCATGCCATCGGGTCTGAATGACCCCCAATGTGTGTAATAATGGCAAGAGGATGGTCCAATAATAATGACTTGAGGTAAATGTATCAAGCAATGAAAAGAGTGGGGAAGTTGACCACTGGAGAAGTTATCTTAGCAACCAGTCAGCATCAGTGTAATGTTTATCAAGTATAGATGTGCCTCTTACATCAAGCCTCCTGGCACATTAAACAGCCTTTGTAGTCACACAGTGCGGTGGCATGACTTGGTAAGACTGAACACTTTGTCGTGCAATTTTTCCATTAAAATGCGCTGTATTCACAAAACGAGGCGAATAGGATGCACAAGCAACTTATGCTGATTAAAATGCTGCATGCCTATATTCTGTGCGCAGCCGCGGCTGTATTTGCAAACAAAATGCTACACTGGTGTAATAAAGCGCTTGGATTTATATAAATTGAATGATTATAGTGTAACCGTGTGTAAAAATAAATATATTGTAACCAATAGGTAACAATAAAGGAGTGATGCAATACCTGAAAAATAAAATGGATTATAATGTTTACAGCCCTTTTGTTAATTTTGCTGAGGTCTCCAGATGCTATGACAATGAAGGGGTTCCATGTTTGCCGTACAGGTGGTTTGTAATGAGAAAGTCCCGGTTACCTAACTTTCCCTATACTATATACTACCAACCTTGTTTGAAATGGTGACGTCTGTCTTCCTCTGGCTGGTTCCCCCGCTCCGACTTGCTGCCTTCTCCGGCCGCCACTCACTTGCGCTATGCAGCGCTTGACAGCTAATTGATGTCCCGGTCTGTGAGGCGGCTTTCAAAGGGTCAGCGGCGCGCTGATGGTGCAAAGCGGAATAGATTGAGTTTGTCTTTTGGAGTCCGTTCATTAGCGCTTCTTCCGACACGTTTCAGGCTACAGGCCCTTAATCATGGATAGCGCAGGTTCAGCCAACTTGATATTTTATAAGAAAAACTTTATTGAAAAAAACACACATTCCAGAGCATTTTCCCAGGAAGTTCAAGATTAAAAAAGCGGCATGCACATGGCTAAAATACAAACCTACAGGTATTGCACTCCATTTGTAGATATGTGAAAATGGGTCAAAAATATCAATTAAATTATTAAAAGTACGTGTATGTTTTTTATTCAAGCAGATAAAAATAAAAAATATAAAAAAAAATATCTTTATTTTAGGAACACATTTAATTCGATTTCCACATTTAAACCCATTGGCTGTAATGTTTGTAGGGTAAAAATCCATTCTGTTTCTTTCTTTTTGAGAGTGTCTGAAATATTTCCACCTCTCCAATATTGTTGAATTTTTTGAATTCCTATAAACTTTAGTCCTTTCGGGTTTTTATCATGATGGTCCAAAAAATGCTTTGACACACTATGTGTTAAGAGTCCTTTTCTTATGTTGTATATGTGTTCCATTAATCTGATCTTTAGTTTTCTTTTTGTTTGTCCAATATATTGCTTGTGACAGGGACATTCCAACAGATAAATGACCCCCTCCATATTACAGGTGATAGTATCTTTGATTTTATACATTTTCTTTGTGATTTGTGACATAAATTCATCTGTCGGAGTGGTAGAGGAATTTCTTATTAATTTGCAAGCATTACAGTTTAAGCAGAAATGATGTCCTGCATTTATTGTTCTTATTTCTCTTGACACCTCTGGTGGTATGAAGCTTCTAGTGAGTTCTTGCTTTAAATTCTATGCCCGCCTATAAATGATTTTTAATTTTTCAGGGATCAGGTCTTTCAGCTGGGTATCTAAATGAAGTATGTGCCAATGTTTTTGTAAAATGGATTCAAAAACACTATGCTGACTATTGTATTGGGTGATGAATGCCATTTGAAAGTCTTTTGTTTCATGTTTTTATTTGTACTGAATAAGTTCATTCCTTTCTATTTTTGAAATTTTCTCTATTTCTTGACTCAAACCCATTTCTTTATAACCTTTTTCTAAACATTTTCAATTGATTTGCTTGTGTGATGAAATTGTCATGTTGTGAACAATTTCTTTTAATCCTTCTAAATTGACTTCCTGGTATGTTCTTGGTCCAATTCACATGATGATTACTGTTAGTTGGTAACATACTGTTGCTGCTGACGGTTTTGGTGTGTGTTCTTGTGTGTAGCCTATTTTCTGAAACATATATCTCCAAATCAAGATAGACCACCATCTCTGTACTGATCACTGAAGTAAATTCCAAACCATATGGATTATTCTTCATATGCTCCAGGGATTTATTTAGTTAATTTGTCGTTCCGTTCCAGATAAACAACAAGTCGTCTATATAGCGTTTCCAAACGATGAGGTTTTCTCTGTATGGGTTATTATTCCAGATGCTTTCTTCCTCCCATCTGGCGACGTAGAGGTTAGCATAACTCGGTGCCATTGAAGAACCCATCGCGGTACCCTTAATCTGGTTAAAGAAGACCCCAGCATAGTGTTTTTTAATCCATTTTACAAAAACATTGGCACATACTTAATTTAGATACCCAGCTGAAAGACCTGATCCCTAAAAAACCAAAAATCATTTATAGGCGGGCAAAGAATTTAAAGCAAGAACTCACTGGAAACTTCATACCACCAGAGGTGTCGAGAGAAATAAGAACAATAAATGCAGGACATCATTTCTGCTTAAACTGTAATGCTTTCAAAATAATAAGAAATTCCTCTACCACTCCGACAGATGAATTTATGTCACAAATCACAAAGAAAATGTATAAAATCAAAGATACTATCACCTGTAATACGGAGGGGGTCATTTATCTGTTGGAATGTCCCTGTCACAAGCAATATATTGGACAAACAAAAAGAAAACTAAAGATCAGAATAATGGAACACATATACAACATAAGAAAAGGACTCTTAACACAGCATTTTTTGGACCATCATGATAAAATACCCGAAAGGACTAAAGTTTATAGGAATTCAAAAAATTCAACAATATTGGAGAGGTGGAAATATTTCAGACCCTCTCAAAAAGAAAGAAACAGAATGGATTTTTACCCTACAAACATTACAGCCAATGGGTTTATCTGCTTGAATAAAAAACATACACGTACTTTTAATAATTTAATTGATATTTCTCTAACGTCCTAAGTGGATGCTGGGGACTCCGTCAGGACCATGGGGTTTAGCGGCTCCGCAGGAGACAGGGCACAATAATAAAAGCTTTAGGATCAGGTGGTGTGCACTGGCTCCTCCCCCTATGACCCTCCTCCAAGCCTCAGTTAGATTTTTGTGCCCGGCCGAGAAGGGTGCAATCTAGGTGGCTCTCCTGAGCTGCTTAGAATAAAAGTTTAAGTTAGGTTTTTTATTTTCAGTGAGTCCTGCTGGCAACAGGCTCACTGCTACGAGGGACTTAGGGGAGAGAAGTAAACTCACCTGCGTGCAGGATGGATTTGCTTCTTAGGCTACTGGACACCATTAGCTCCAGAGGGAGTCGGAACACAGGTCTCACCCTGGGGTTCGTCCCGGAGCCGTGCCGCCGACCCCCCTTGCAGATGCCGAAGTTGAAGAGGTCCAGAGGTCCAGAAACAGGCGGCAGAAGACTTTCAGTCTTCATAAGGTAGCGCACAGCACTGCAGCTGTGCGCCATTGTTGTCAGCACACTTCATACCAGCGGTCACTGAGGGTGCAGGGCGCTGGGGGGGGCGCCCTGGGCAGCAATGTATTATACCTTTTTTATGGCTAAAATACATCACATATAGCCCTTGAGGCTATATGGATGTATTTAACCCCTGCCAGATCTCACAAACTCCGGGAGAAGAGCCCGCCGTTTTAGGGGGCGGGGCCTATTCTCCTCAGCACACGGCGCCATTTTCCTGCTCAGCTCTGCTGTGAGGAAGGCTCCCAGGCTCTCCCCTGCACTGCACTACAGAAACAGGGTTAAAACAGAGAGGGGGGGCACTTATTTGGCGATATGATTACATATGTGAAAATGCTATAAGGGAAAACACTTGTATAAGGGGTTGTCCCTGTATAATTATAGAGTTTTTGGTGTGTGCTGGCAAACTCTCCCTCTGTCTCCCCAAAGGGCTAGTGGGGTCCTGTCCTCTATCAGAGCATTCCCTGTGTGTGTGCTGTGTGTCGGTACGTGTGTGTCGACATGTAGGAGGACGATGTTGGTGAGGAGGCGGAGCAAATTGCCTGTATTGGTGATGTCACTCTCTAGGGAGTCGACACCGGAATGGATGGCTTATTTAGGAATTACGTGATAATGTCAACACGATGCAAGGCCGGTTGACGACATGAGACGGCCGGCAAACAAATTAGTACCTGTCCAGGCGTCTCAGACACCGTCAGGGGCTTGTAAAAACGCCCATTTACCTCAGTTGGTCGACACAGACACGGACACTGACTTCAGTGTCGACGGTGAAGAAACAAACGTATTTTCCTTTAGGGCCACACGTTACATGTTAAGGGCAATGAAGGAGGTGTTACATATTTCTGATACTACAAGTACCACAAATAAGGGTATTATGTAGGGTGGGAATAATCTACTTGTAGTTTTTCCTGAATCAGATAAATTAAAGTGTGTGATGATACGTGGGTTTCCTCCGATAGAAAATTATTGGAGGTATACCCTTTCCCGCCAGAAGTGAGGGCGAGTTGGGAAACACATCTTAGGGTGGATAAGGCGCTCACACGCTTATAAAAACAAGTGGCGTTACCGTCTCCAGATACGGCCGCCCTCAAAGAGCCAGCTGATAGGAAGCTGAAAAATATCCTAAAAAGTATATACACACATACTGGTGTTATACTACGACCAGCAATCGCCTCAGCCTGGATGTGCAGCGCTGGGGGGGCTTGGTCGGATTTCCTGAATGAAAATATTGATACCCTTGACAGGAACAATATTTTATTGACTATAGAGCATTTTAAGGATGCATTTCTATATATGCGAGATGCGCAGAGGGATATTTGCATTCTGGCATCAAGAGTAGATGTGATGTCCATATCTGCCAGACGATGTTTATAGACACGACAGTGGTCAGGTGATGCAGATTCCAGACGGCACATGGAAGTATTGCCGTATAAAGGGGCGGTCCATCGGACCTGGTGGCCATGGCAACAGCTGGAAAATCCACTTTTGTTACCCCAAGTCACATCTCAGCAGAAAAGGACACAGTCTTTTCAGTCTCAGTCCTTTCGTACCCATAAAGGCAGGCGGGCAAAAGGCCAGTCATATCTGCCCAGGGTTAGAGGAAAGGGAAGAAGACTGCAGCAGGCAGCCCATTCCCAGGAACAGAAGTCCTCCACAGCTTCTGCCAAGTCCGCAGCATGACGCTGGGGCCATACAAGCGGACTCAGGTGCGGTGGGGGGTCATCTCAAGAGTTTCAGCACGCAGTGGGCTCACTCGCAAGTGGACTCCTGGATCCTACACGTAGTATCCCAGGTGTACATTGGAAATTCGAGACGTCTTCCCCTCACAAGTTCCTGAAGTCTGCTTTACCAACGTCTCCCTCCGACAGGGAGGCAGTATTGGAAAAAAATTCACAGGCTGTATTCCCAGCAGGTGATAATCAAAGTACCCCTCCTACAACAAGGGAAGGGGTATTATTCCACATTATATTGTGGTACTGAAGCCAAACGGCTCGGTGAGATCTAAAAGATTTGAACAATTACATACAAGGGTTCAAATCAAGATGGAGTCACTCAGAGCAGTGATAGCGAACCAGGACGATATGGTGTCACTGGATATCAGGGACGCTTACCTACATGTCCAAATTTTGCCCTTCTCACCAAGGGTATCTCAGGTTCGTGGTACAGAACTGTCACTATCAGTTCAGACGCTGCCGTTTGGATTGTCCACGGCACCCCGGGTCTTTACCATGGTAATGGCCGAAATGATGATTCTTCCTAAAAGAAATATGGACGCTTTCCTGATAAGGGCAAGGTCCAGAGAACAGTTGGCGGTCGGAGTAGCACTATCTCAAGTAGTTCTACGACAGCACGAGTGGATTCTAAATATTCCAAAATCGCAGCTTTTTCCGACGACACGTCTAATGTTCCTAGGAATGATTCTGGACACAGTCCAGAAAAGGATGTTTTCTCCCGGAGAAGAAGACCAGGGAGTTATCCGAGCTAGTCAGGAACCTCCTAAAACCAGGAAAAGTATCAGTGCATCATTGCACAAAGGTCCTGTGAAAAATGGTGGTTTCTTACAAAGCGATCCCATTCGGTAGATTTCACGCAAGAACCTTTCAGTGGAATCTGCTGGGAAAATGGTCCGGATCGCATCGTCAGATGCATCAGCGGATAACCCTGTCTCCAAGGACAAGGGTGTTTTCTTCTGCGGTGGCTGCAGAGTGCTCATCTATGAAAGGGCCGCAGATTCGACATTCAGGACTGGGTCCTGGTGACCACGGATGCCAGCCTGAGTGGCTGGGGAGCAGTCACACAAGGAAAAAATTTCCAGGGAGTGTGATCAAGTCTGGAGACTTCTCTCCACATAAATATACTGGAGCTAAGGGCAATTTACAAGGCTCTAAGCTTAGCAAGACCTCTGCTTCAAGGTCAGCCGGTATTGATCCAGTGGGACAACATCACGGCAGTCGCCCACGTAAACAGACAGGGCGGCACATGAAGCAGGAGGGAAATGGCAGAAACTGCAAGGATTCTTCGCTGGGCGAAAAATCATGTGATAACACTCTCAGCAGTGTTAATTCCGGGAGTGAAAAACTGGGAAGCAAACTTCCTCAGCAGGCATAACCTCCACCCGGGAGAGTGGGGACTTCAGCGGGAAGTCTTCCACATGATTGTAAACCGTTGGGAAAAACCAAAGGTGGACATGATGGCGTCCCGCCTGAACAAAAAACTAGACAAATATTGCGCCAGGTCAAGGGACCCTCAGGCAATAGCGGTGGACGCTCTGGTAACACTGTGGGTGTACCAGTCAGGGTATGTGTTCCCTCCTATGCATCTCATACCAAAAGTACTGAGAATCATAAGAAGGAGATGAGTAAGAACGATACTCGTGGTTCCGGATGGGTCAAGAAGGACTTGGTACCCGGAACTTCAAGAGATGCTCACGGAAGAACCGTGGCCTCTACCTTTAAGAAAGGACCTGCTCCAGCAGGGGCCTTGTCTGTTTCAAGACTTACCGCGGCTGCGTTTGACGGCATGGCAGTTGAACGCCGGATCCTGAAGGGGCATTCCAGATGAAGTCATCCCTACCCTGGTCGAAGCCAGGAAGGATGTAACCGCAAAACATTTTCACCGCATTTGGCGAAAATATGTTGCGTGGTGTGAGGCCAAGAAGGTCCCTACAGAGGAGTTCCAACTGGGTCGTTTCCTACATTTCCTGAAAACAGGACTGTCTATGGGCCTAAAATTAGGGTCCATTAAGGTTCAAATTTCGACCCTGTCAAATTTCTTCCAGAAAGAACTGGCTTCAGTGCCTGAAGTTCAGACGTTTGTAAAAGGGGTACTGCATATACAGCCTCCTTTTGTGCCCCCAGTGGCACCTTGGGATCTCAATGTTGTTTTGAGTTTCCTAAAGTCACATTGGTTTGATCCACTCACCACTGTGGAATTAAAATATTTCACATGGAAGGTGAAGATTCTATTAGCCCTGGCTTCAGCCAGGCGTGTGTCAGAATGGGCGGCTTTATCATATAAAAGCCCTTACTTAATTTTTCATTCTGACAGGGCAGAATTGAGGACTCTTCCTTAATTTCTCCTTAAGGTGTTTTCTGTTTTTCACATAAACCAACCTATTGTGGTACCTGCGGCTACTAGGGACTTGGAGGACTCCAAGTTGCTTGACGTTGTCAGGGCCCTGAAAATATGTGTTTCCAGGACGACTGGAGTCAGAAAATCTGACTCGCTGTTTAGCCTGTATGCACCCAACAAGATGGGTGTTCCTGCTTCTAAGCAGACGATTGCTCGCTGGATTTGTAGTACAATTCAGCTTGCACATTCTGTGGCAGGCTTGCCACAGCCAAAATCAGTAAAAGCCCATTCCACAAGGAAGTGGGCTCATCTTGGGCGGCTGCCCGAGGGGTCTCGGCTTTACAACTTTGCCGAGCTGCTACTTGGTCAGGGGCACACCCTGACTGAGGAGGACCTGGAGTTCTCTCATTCTGTGCTGCAGAGTCATCCGCACTCTCCCGCCCATTTGGGAGCTTTGGTATAATCCCCATGGTCCTGACGGAGTCCCCAGCATCCACTTAGGACGTTAGAGAAAATAAGAATTTACTTACCGATAATTCTATTTCTCGTAGTCCGTAGTGGATGCTGGGCGCCCATCCCAAGTGCGGATTGTCTGCAATACTTGTACATAGTTATTGTTACAAAAATCGGGTTATTCTTGTTGTGAGCCATCTTTTCAGAGGCTCCTTCGTTGTTATCATACTGTTAACTGGGTTCAGATCACAGGTTGTACGGTGTGATTGGTGTGGCTGGTATGAGTCTTACCCGGGATTCAATATCCTTCCTTATTATGCACGCTCGTCCGGGCACAGTATCCTAACTGAGGCTTGGAGGAGGGTCATAGGGGGAGGAGCCAGTGCACACCACCTGATCCTAAAGCTTTTATTATTGTGCCCTGTCTCCTGCGGAGCCGCTAAACCCCATGGTCCTGACGGAGTCCCCAGCATCCACTACGGACTACGAGAAATAGAATTATCGGTAAGTAAATTCTTATTTTTTGACCCATTTTCACATATCTACAAATGGAGTGCAATACCTGTAGGTTTGTATTTTAGCCATGTGCATGCCGCTTTTTTAATCGTGAACTTCCTGGGAAAATACTCTGGGATGTGTGTTTTTTTTCAATAAAGTTTTTCTTATAAAATATCATGTTGGCTGAACTGCGCTATCCATGATTAAGGGCCTGTAGCCTGAAACGCGTCGGAGGAAGCGCTAATGCACGGACTCCAAAAGACAAACTCAGTCTATTCCGCTTTGCACCATCAGCGCGCCGCTGATCCTTTGAAAGCCGCCTCACAGACCAGGACATCAATTAGCTGTCAAGCGCTGCATAGCGCAAGTGAGCGGCGGCCGGAGAAAGCAGCAAGTCGGAGCGGGGGAACCAGCCGGAGGAAGACGGACGTCACCATTTCAAACAAGGTTGGTAGTATATAGTATAGGGAAAGTTAGGTAACCGGGACTTTCTCATTACAAACCACCTGTACGGAAAACATGGAACCCCTGCATTATCATAGCATCTGGAGACCTCAGCAAAATTAACAAAAGGGCTGTAAACATTATAATCCATTTTATTTTTCAGGTATTGCATCACTCCTTTATTGTTACCTATTGGTTACAATATATTTATTTTTACACACGGTTACACTATAATCATTCAATTTACATAAATCCAAGCGCTTTGTTACACCAGTATACGATTATCTTTATATACAGAGCAGCTAATACACAGGAATCCCAGGCACAGCGCGGTTATTTATTATTTCATTAAACAAAATGCTACGCTACAGTGTTTTCCTATAAAACACTGTAAATTACAATTTTGTATGCAGTTACAGCCGCAGACACACGTAGAATATAAGCATGCCACATATTTAATCAGCAGAGTCTGCGTGTGTGTCCTATTTGCACAGTGATGCGAATAAGACGCATTTGGGCAAAAAAGACGACCAACGCTAACAGAGTTGCACGGGACCTGTCGACTCACTCACGCCAGGCATCTTGAAGCAAGATGTATGAGGACACACCTGTACATTCTATAAAATGATAGGTAGCTAGGGCAACTGCGCCACTGTTTTCACGGCTTAATACAGTAACCCCTTGGTCTGATGCTGTGTTTGCCCCAGTACCTCCCCAGATTATACTTTAAAAGGATGCATGTTAAAAAAAAAGCATATTTACAGCAGCCAATGTGCAAGGTTTATATCTGGTATACATAGGTACATTTATTTCTAACCAGGCCATAAGCACAAGAAAAGTTTCACATTTTACTTTAATATTGAAACTGCATTCACTGTTATGATTAATGTAATTACATAAAGCCTCTATAATACAGCAGATAATCTTTCCTGCATATGAATGAAAGTAGCAATAAAAAATAATTAGAAAAAGCATGCAGACATAATATAGGCACAGTCAGTGCAGTGTTGTGTGCTTCAGAGGTAACTCTGCAGTCCTCATATGAGAAGCGGCTAGCTGGCAGGCGTCATCTGTGCTTTTGCTCCAGGTCCCGGGCGGTTGGCTGGTGTATATGCGTCTACATATAGGTTGCATTTGTTTATACATATCCTCGGCCTATAGTAACCCGTGCCGGTATCCGTTTGGATGGTCGACCATGTTATGGTCGACAGTCATTAGGTCGACCACTATTGGTCGACATTGACATGGACACATGGTCGACACATGAAGGTCGACACATGAAAAGGTCGACATGCGTTTTTCAATTGTTTTCCCTTTTGGGGAACTTTTCCATACGTTACGATCCACGTGGACAACGATTGGGAACGGTAATCTGTGCCGAGCGCAGCAGTAGGGGAGCGAGGCACCTTGCCCGAAGCATGGCGAGCGAAGCGAGCCATGCGAGGGGACGAGGTGCACTAATTGGGGTTCCCCGTCACTTTACGCAGAAAATGACACCAAAAAAAGTTACAACTCATGTCGACCTTTTAATGCGTCGACCTTTCGTGTGGCGACCATTTTCATGTGTTGACCATTTGTCCATGTCGACCATGCCATGTCGACCAATAGTGGTCGACCTAATGACTGTCAACCATTCATACCGGAATCACCTGTGCCACCCCTCCATTTCGTCTCGTCGGTCCAGTAGCAAGTGCCTGATGCGAGTAAAGTTGTATATATGTGGATTTTTATGTGTTACGCAAACTGGCATACATGCAGCTCAGCATCAAGCCCCTTCAATGTAATCTGAAAATGTCTCTTACTTCTCTATGTACAATGATATAGGGAATGGGTTGTGGAACTGCTAAGACTAACACTGTATAGAACTAAATGAAATGAATGGGCCACTCAACACCTCCCCAAATCCTTACCTAGCACCACTGTTAGGCAACTTGAGTTTCTTACACAACAGCAGTGAGACCTATATTGAAAACCCTAGGCTGAATAGCACAGCGGCTGCTGCCCCTGCAATGTTCTATCAGTGGGGTTCATATAGCCTCTTCTATTGGCAAAGTGATCTAGATACGGACACTTGAACTGGCAGCTTCC
Organism: Pseudophryne corroboree; assembly: GCF_028390025.1. NCBI lineage: Eukaryota > Metazoa > Chordata > Amphibia > Anura > Myobatrachidae > Pseudophryne > Pseudophryne corroboree. The sequence goes on along the minus strand of NC_086453.1, from coordinate 267,483,342 downwards.
AGTGGTCCCAGAAGAACATTCCCTATTAACAGAGTAAAAATAAATTATACACACTTCGATTTTAAAATGAACTTTGACTTCCCAAATCCTTGCTCATCACAATATTTGTTACTATCCATTTAAGTTGCAGATGTCTGTAAGAGATTTGCCATCTCTGCTCACTTGGGTAAATGTTTAGTCTTTTATTTGTACCTTATTAAATAACTTCCTGTTAAAACAGGGTAAATATGTAATAAAAATGATCAACCAAGTGGGTGATTTTCTTGCCGCATTCTTGCTGTGTTATGTGAGGAGTACACGACATCTCTATTGATTCCCTCGACATTTAATCAGTGCTGCTGTTGCAGGTGTTTTGGCCAATGTTAACATCATATAACAAGAACAGGGCTCTGAGGCATGATGCATTATTTATTGCTATATTCAGAGATCAGTGAACTAGAGCTAATACCTTGTGAACATGTACTAAACTGTGCTTGGCCAGCTAGAGGCTGTATGGCTTCCAGCCTGCATTTTGGCCAGAGTATAGCTGCAATTTCCATGTGTCTGTTATATAACAGATATAAATGTTTCTCCGCAGGTTGTCAACACATGACATAGAAGAAATGGAAGATATGAGGGCTGTGAAGCAGCTTCAATGACTGGAAAGTTGCAAATCTGAGATTAACTTGCCTCCTTTGGACACTACCTGGATAGCAACTCCACTTTAACCCATTACTACCCTATTAATAAAAGTGACAACAGTTTTCTCTATGTAATATACAGTATATATTTTATGCGCAAAAGAATACTGGTGGCTCTTACTACTGATTGTATTAAACAGCAAGTAAGCCTTTGTTTAGTGCTAAGGATGAGTCTGATATATTTGTCTGTGATGATGTAACGGAAGGGAAGGAGCTTAGCCTACACTACAGAACAAAATATGAGGTGCATTTGGATGAGTTCTGAAAGTCTAAATCGATGGGGACTTGGCGCAGAGACACGGTGAGCCGTGTGGGTGATAAGCTCGGGCAAGCTGCTCCCTAATGGGTGAGTGACAGACCACTTTGTAGTAGAGGGAGGTTAGGTAGAGGAGCAGTCAATCATGGGGACTGTATGCAGTGTCTGTATAAACCAAATGATAAGGCAATGCTAATACTTGTGTAATAATATATTGTGTCCTACACAGTAGGATACAGTATAATGCTGGAAACTATAGCACTGCACAGGGGTAGTCATTCCGAGTTGATCGCTAGCTGCATTCGTTCGCGGCGCACGTGCGACGTACTATTACAACGAACGATGTAATTTCACACAGAGTATAGCAAAGCTTTTCAGTCGCACTGCTGACCGCTGAGTGATTGACAGGAAGAGGGCGTTTCTGGGTGTCAAATGACCGTTTTCAGGGAGTGTTCGGAAAAACGCAGGCGTGCCAAGAAAAACGCAGGCGTGGCTGGGCGAACGCAGGGCGTGTTTGTGACGTCAAAACAGGAACTGAATAGTCTGAAGTGATCGCAGGCGCTGAGTAGGTTTAGAGCTACTCAGAAACTGCACAAAAATACTTTGTAGCCGCTCTGCGATCCTTTCGTTTGCACTTCTGCTAAGCTAAAATACACTCCCAGTGGGCGGCGCCATAGCGTTTGCACGGCTGCTAAAAACTGCTAGCGAGCGATCAACTTGGAATGACCACCAGTGTGTTGTAGCGATTAACTAGTCAAAAAGGTAAAGTTGTAACTGTGTGATAACAGTGGCTGGGTTCATTCAGCCTGCACTGACGTTAGCTACATAATGTCTCGTTGAGGATGGTGGCGGCTGTGGTGTTCTTTAGTCCTGCTTCTCCAGACCTGAAGGACGGTGTCTGGTGCTGAATCTGCTCAGCTAGTGAGCTACAAGAGTTAGTGTAATAGCAGGAGACCACTACCCACCGACACATAGAGCCGGCCTTAGGCATAGGCAAATTAAGCAAATGCCTGTGGCATTTGGTATGCTTAGGGGCACCAGTAGCTCCTGCTGATTTTAAATGATATGCGGCATGCCTATATTCTGTGTGTGACTGCGGCTGTATCTGCATACGAAATGCTACGTTGCGTGTATTCCTGGAAATCACTGTAATGTAGCATTTCGTATGCAGATACAGCTGCAGTCGCACAGGCATGCTGCATATCATTTTAATCAGCAGAAGCTGCTTGTGCATCCTAGCCATATAGTAATGCAAATAATATGCATTTTCATAAACAAAAGGTGCCAGACGTTAGCAGAGCTGCCAGCTGACTCATGCCAGGCATCTCCTGCAGAACTAGCGGAACTGACTCATGCCAGCCACAGTGCTATTAGTCACAATTTACCTTAAACATCATGGCAGTATTCAAACTCTAACTACATGGCGTCCACACAGGACCACGTGAACAAATTCCCAGATTACACCATCATCACTAGGGTTTATGAAGAAGAAAACTCTCACTTGCTGAGCAAATGGTTTTACTGTTTCCATGTAATAGTCATATATACATTATATACATACCTCCAAACAGAAGCATAACTAATGAGATAGCAGGTAGTTCAGGGCCTAACCTCTAAGGGGTTGGGTATGAAATGCCTGTGGTCAGGATCCCAACAGCAGAATCCTGGTAGTCACAATGTCACAATGCATACGGATCCTGGAGAGTACTCTAACACACTCCTCCCGCAGCCTAACCCTAACCATCCCCTTCCACAGCCTAACCCTAATCACAGCAGTTTCGCCCCCCATACACACAGCCTAACCCTAACGATCCCCTAGTGCCTATCCACAAAAGCTAACCCTAACACTCACAGTCTTGATCTGTTGGCATAATTTGTGACCATCCTGACTACGTCCCCTTCCAAGAGGGACCTTGGTTTGTCTCTGTGTACTTTCCACCCTTGCTTTTTTAGGGTGAGGTTAGGCTGTGAGGGGTGCGAGATGCGGTGCCGTTGCTGCCATTTTTACGCCGTTGTAACGGCAACTTCACTTTTTGCCCTCAGTTGGATTGACTCCAAATGAAACGTTAACTAAATGAGAAAAGGAATGCTGGTGTCGTCTTCCTCTGTTTGCAGGAAGTGCAGTGCAGTGGTGTGTGTACATGTATTGCAGGATTTTTGGGAACATTGACTTATTTACACACCAGCACTCCTGGGATCTCTGACATAGTGGGGACACAAGTGAGGGCCTCATAAAACAGACCATGCTAGTTAGTGCAGGAGGCCTAGCATCAGAATAATGCATGGCCTCAAAAATGAGTTTTTGCACACACGTGTTTGTGTGCATATACATGCTTACACACCTTTCTTCTCGTGTGTGTGGAGGGCCTCAGATGGATGGAGTACATGAAAGCCTCCCTGCCAGGCAGTGATTCTTTTTTTTTTTAGGTCAAAATGCAGGAAATAAGGGTTTGTGTTCCTAGAACACTGGGCGGACTTCTCAGTCAGGCGCCATCTTTTTTGTCGTGATAGATTGCACCTGAATGAGGAGGGGGCAGCGGTGCTGGGGGGAAGGATGGTTAGAAGGTTGGAGGAGATTTTAAACTAGGTGCCTGGGGGGAGGGTTTAGCAAGAAATTACGGGACATTCAGTAAGAATAGCAGTGAACAAAACGGGGAGGAGTAGGGGGGAGGAATAGAGCAGACGGCAAGGGAAGTAATATGGGAACTAAGGAGGGTTTTAGAATAACAGTATCCAGCGACGATAACAGGTCATCTTGACTGCATAAGAATTATGATGTCCCTACCATAAGGGGAAATACATATCTCAATTGTATGTATGTAAATGCTAGAAGCCTTACAGGTAAAAAGGGGGAACTAGAAATCCTCGCAGCAAGCAGGGAATATGATGTTATAGGCATTACTGAAACGCGGTGGGACGAATCTCACGATTGGACAGTCAATCTAGAGGGTTACACGCTGTACAGGAGAGACAGACTAAATAAACAGGGTGGAGGGGTGTGTCTTTATGTAAAGCCATTTCTAAAACCTGTTATACGGGAGGATATTCAAGAAGGGACTGTAAATACTATTGAGACGTTATGGGTAGAAATTGCATGCGGGGGTAAAGGAATAAAGAAGTTATTATTGGGGTTATGCTACAGGCCGCCTGGTATTAATGTGTCCGACGAGAAATTGTTACTGAACCAAAGTGAAGGAGCAGCAGGAGTAGGAGACATAGTAGTGATGGGAGACTTTAACTATCCCGAGATAAACTGGAAAATCAATTCATGTGATACTGCTAGGGGCAATATGTTTTTAAACACGCTAAATGATAATTACTTAGTTCAATTAATCAAGGAACCAACTAGGTACAATGCAATCTTAGACCTGGTATTAACTAACAATGGGGAATTGGTATCAAATATTGAAGTAGAAGAGCCCATAGGTAACAGCGACCACAATATGGTCACATTCAATATCAGTTTTCATAAGCAGTCCTAAACTGGCTCAACTAGGACTCTAAACTTTAGCAAAGCCAACTTTGACATGATGAAGGAAACGTTAAGGGACATTGAATGGGAAATTCTGTTTCAAGGGAAAAATACTACAGAGAAATGGGATGTATTAAAATCACTACTAATTAATAATACTCGTAAATTTATTCCCACCAGTAGCAAAAAAAAGAATAAAAATCCCAAACCAATTTGGTTTAACAAAAAAATTAGAGATGAGCGGGTTCGGTTCTCCGAGATCCGAACTTCACGTGGTTTACACGGGTCCGAGGCAGCCTCGGTTCTTCCCGCCTTACTCGCAAAACCGAGGGAAAACTTCATCATCCCGCTGTCGGATTCTCGCGAGATTCGGATTCCATATAAAGAGCCGCGCGTCGCTGCCATTTTCACTCATACATTGTAGATTGAGCGGAGAGGACGTGGCTACATTCTCTGATTGAAAAGCTCAATATCTGTGCTCAGTATCAGTGCTGCATTGTGGTGACCAGTATACTACAGTACAATAGTCCAGTGCTGTTCTCGCTGCCCAGTGTCAGTTCTAGTATCCTCATCAGTGCTCAGAATCACTGCTCATTGTCTTGCTGCATTCTGTGGTGCTCAGTATACTACAGTACATTACTAATAGTCCAGTGTCTTGTGCTGCATCTTGCTGCTGTAGGGTGCTGTGGTAGTGTCCTGTCACTGTGCATAGGTCATCATCATTCCAGTCACAGTGGTATCTGGGGGGTGACAATTCCAGAGGGCTTTTGTGCTGCTCACTAATACTAGTACAGTGCCTTGTGCTGCTCAGTGTCAGTTCTCCGTAGTATCATCAGTGCTCAGTATAATCAGTGCGCTGTTAGACGTTCGCCCGTTATCCGCCATTAGTGCAGTGGGATTTAGACAATTGATGAAGTTATTGTGTCCCCGGTACCAAATCCCATCTAGATTCCACTTCACTAGGCAGGCGATAGCAAGATTTTGCCAATTAATTCCAGTGATTTGGACATAGCATTACAGTGATTTTACCAATTAATATCAGCGATTTTTAATTATTAATTACAGTGATCTTGCCAAATAATTCCAGTGATTTGGACATATAATTCCAGTTGGAATTGTTTGTGTCGCTTGGCTTAGTCATACAGCTACCTCATTGCACCTCTTCGACATCTTTGCATGAGGTGCTGTTTGGGGCCTAGTTTTTGAAAAGTGCCATCCTGTGTGACACTTCCATATGAGTCCAGGGGTACTGCTGTATAAGTCCTGGGGTACTGCCGTATAAGTCCACCAATTGCAGATTTTTTTTAAAGTGACTGGAGCATGCTGGAGATGCTGTCAGTGGACCGAACAATTGCAGCCCACTCTTGACATTCAGCCACTGCTTGAGACTACTAGATGGGCCAGGTGGTTGTGTCGCTTAGCTTAGACCTACAGCAACCTCGGTGCACCTTTTTTCCATCTTTGCATCACGTGCTGTTAGGGGCCTTTTTTGATATCTGCCCTCCAGTCTGACACTGCAGTGTCACTCCTAGATGGGCCAGGTGTTTGTGCTGACCACTTGGGTCGCTTAGCTTAGTCATCCAGTGACCTCGACGCAACCTTTTGTCCTAAAAACAATATTGTGAGGTGTTCAGAATAGACTGGAAATGAGTGAAAATTATGGTTATTGAGGTTAATAATACTATAGGATCAAAATTACCCCAAAATTATATTATTTAAGCTGTGTTTGAGTGTTTTTTGAAAAAAACACCCGAATCCAAAACACACCCGAATCCGACAAATATTCTTAAGGGAGGTTTTGCCAAAACGCGTCCGAATCCAAAACACGACCGCGGAACCGAATCCAAAACCAAAACACAAAACTCGAAAAATGCCCGCTGCACATCTCTAAAAAAAATAAAGGAATTATTGGACAAAAAAAGATGAGCATTTAAAAAATACAAATCTGAGGGGGATGCGGAGTCATTTCAACACTATAAGGACTGTAACAAAATATGCAAAAAAGGAATAAGAGCGGCTAAAGTAGAAACTGAAAAACTAGTAGCAAAGGAAAGCAAAGCGAATCCTCCAAAAAAAATTTAAGTACATCAACAGCAAGAGACTAAAGAAGGAGAATATAGGCCCTTTAAAGGACAAGAGGGGAGTCTTAATCAAAAATGATAATGACATAGCAAACAAACTAAACAAGTTTTTTTCAACGGTATTTACTAGAGAGGACCAAATGCTGGGTCTAACACAAAATCTCAACAAAGATAATGTCCCACTGCTAAATGCTTATTTATGGGAGGAGGTAGCCTGTGACCGATTAAAAAAGTTAAAGATTAATAAGTCACCTCCTCCCGATGGAATTCACCCGAGGGTTCTTATGGATCTGCACGCTGAACTAGCAAGACCTCTAATTTTGATCTTCATGGATTCGGTTAAATCGGGTATGGTTCCCAAAGACTGGCGTATAGCAGAGGTAGTGCCAATATTTAAAAAGGGGAGCAAAGCTGAACCAGGTAATTATAGACCAGTTAGTCTTACATCTATAGTGGGGAAAGTATTGGAAGGTATTCTAAGGGACAGTATTCAAAAGTTCCTTGGAGCAAATAAGGTCACTAAAAGGAACCAACATGGATTTGTGAAGGACAGATCATGTCAGACCAACTTACTTGGCTTTTATGAAACAGTAAGTGCGAACCTGGATCAGGGTAAGGAGGTGGATATAATCTTTTTAGACTTTGCCAAAGCTTTCAACACTGTACCACACATGCGTCTTATCTACAAGCTACAAGAAATAGGGCTAGGGAGCACAATATGCACTTGGGTCAGTAATTGGTTAGATAATAGGGAGCAGTGTGTTGTGGTCAATAGATCATTTTCAAATTGGACTAAAGTACTAAGTGGTGTGCCACAAGGGTCTGTACTTGGACCACTTTTGTTCAACATTTTCATCAATGACCTAACAGTAGGTCTAGAGAGCATGGTATCAATTTTCGCAGACGATACCAAATTGTGCAAGGTTATAAATACGGAGGGGGATGCTGAGTCTCTTCAGAATGACTTAACTAAACTGGAAGCATGGGCAGCAAAATGGAGAATGAGATTCAACACAGAGAAGTGTAACGTAATGCACTGTGGGGGCAAGACCAAAAATAACACCTACATACTAAATGGGGTAATATTAGGGGATTCTGTACTGGAAAAAGACTTAGGGGTTCACATAACAAATTAAACAGCAGTACCCAAAGTAGGAGTGCAGCAAAGAAGGCTAATTAGATATTAGCATGCATAAAACGGAGAATTGATGCAAGGGACGAGAGTATTATACTCCCATTATATAAATCACTAGCGAGGCCTCATCTTGAATACTGTGTGCAATTTTGGGCACCATATTACAAAAAGGATATCCTGGAGCTAGAAAAGGTTCAGAGGCGGGCGACCAAACTAATCAAGGGCATGGAGATGCTGGAATATGAGGAAAGGCTTGCAAGGCTAGGCATGTTTACATTGGAAAAGAGGAGACTAAGGGGGTCATTCCGAGTTGTTCGCTCGTTGCAGATTTTCGCTATGCTGCGATTTGTTGCTAATTGCACATGCGCAAGGCACGCAGGGCGCATGCGCTTAGTTATTTAACTAAAAACGTAGCAGTTTTGCTGTGGATCCTGCGGCGTTTTCAGTCGCACTGCTGATCGGTGAATGATTGACAGGAAAGGGGCGTTTCTGGGAGGTAACTGAACGTTTTCCGGGAGTGTGCTAAAAAACGCAGGTGTGTCAGGGAAAAACGCGGGAGTGTCTGGAGAAACGGAGGAGTGGCTGGCCGAACGCAGGGCGTGTTTCTGACGTCAAACCAGGAACTAAACGGACTGAGCTGATCGCAATCTGTGAGTAGGTCTGGAGCTACTCAGAAACTGCAAAGAATTATTTATTAGCAGTTCTGCTAATCTTTTGTTCGCTATTCTGCTAAGCTAAGATACACTCCCAGAGGGCGGCGGCCTAGCGTGTGCAATGCTGCTAAAAGCAGCAAGCGAGCGAACAACTCGGAATGAGGGCCTAAGAGGGGACATGATCAACATCTACAAATATATAAGGGGTCAATACACAGAGCTTGGGAAGGACCTGTTTTCTATAAGATCAGCACAGAGAACACGTGGCCACTCGCTTAGGTTAGAGGAGAGGAGTTTCCGCACATTGAGGCGAAAAGATTTTTTCACAGTAAGGACAATACGTGTTTGGAATTCCTTGCCTGAGAGAGTAGTAATGGCGGACTCAGTCAACACCTTTAAGAATGGGTTAGATAAATTCCTATTGGATAAAGATATTCAAGGTTATGGTGCGTAGGCATTCATTATAGTTAATATAACTAGTCCTAACATAAAAATAACTAGTCCTATAATAAGACTGCATAGGAGACCACAAATAGGTTGAACTCAATGGACAAATGTCTTTTCTCATACGTCCTAGAGGATGCTGGAGTCCACTTCATGACCATGGGGGTATAGACGGTTCCGCAGGAGCCATGGGCACTCTTAAGACTTCAATGAGTGTGAACTGGCTCCTCCCTCTATGCCCCTCCTCCAGACCTCAGTTTTAGAAATGTGCCCAAGCAGACTGGATGCACTCTGAGGAGCTCTACTGAGTTTCTCTGAAAAGACTTATGTTAGGCTTTTTATTTTCAGGGAGAACTGCTGGCAACAGTATCCCTGCTTCGTGGGACTGAGGGGGCAGAAGTAGGAACCAACTTCCTGAAGAGTTTCATGGCTCTGCTTCTGGCTGACAGGACACCATTAGCTCCTAAAGGGACCTGAACGCTAGCCGTGTCTAGATGCTCACTCCCACAGCACGGCGTCACCCCCCTCACAGAGCCAGAAGACAGGTGAGTAGAAGAAGGCAGATCTTCTATCAAGTAAAGTGACGGCTGAGGTACAGCGCGGCTGGCAGGAGCGCAGCGCGCCATTGCTGCCCACTCACACAGGCACTGCAGGGTGCAGGGCGTGGGGTGGGGGGCGCCCTGGGCAGCAAAATACCTATATAAACTGGCAAATAGGGGGCATAAGATGCCCAGGCACAGCCCTACCCCTGCCAGTATAAATATTATAAAGAGTCTCTGAGGTAAAAAGGCACCATTGCGGGGGCGGAGCTTCTTCCTCAGGCAGCCAGCACACTGCTCAGCGCCATTTTCTCTCTCTCCTCAGGCTGCAGAGACATCGCTGGTCCTCCTCCACTTCTGACTACAAGTATCAGGGTGTAATAAGGGGGGGCACAAAGCGAAATTGGTGCTTTACAAGTGTGTTTATACTGTATAAAAAGCGCTGCATGTCAGTGGGCATTCTGTGTTCACAGACATTAGATACAGGCGCTGGGGTTGTGAACTGGCTGCTCCTACACTGTGTCCCTCTTACAGATTTTACTGTGGGTATGTCCCCTATAAGTCCCAGTGTGTCTGTGAGTGTGTGTTGTACACGTGTGTGACATGTCTGAGTCACAGAGTTGTAATGTGGTGGCGCTGCCGGCACACCAAGAGCCTGCATGGGTGAAAGAAATACATGATAGTATGCATCATATTATTAGGAGATTAGATAAGGCTGAATCTAAAACTGCATGCTGGAGAAAATCTATGGAAGATGTGATTTTTCAGGATTCTGCTCTTCCATCCGCAGGCGACCCCTCTGGGTCACATAAAAGACCATTTGCAAATGTTGTAAATACTGATTCCGACATGGACACTGATTCTTGTATCGACGATAGTGACTCCAGGGAAATAGATCATAAATTGGCTAAAAATATACAATATATGATTGTTGCTATAAGGGAAGTTCTGGAAGTCACGGAAGCCACTCCTGTACCTCATGAGAAGGCTTATTTCTGTAAAGAAAAGAAATCCAAGGTCACTTTCCCTCCTTCCCACGAGCTTAATACTCTCTTTTCGGTGAATCCCGAAAAGAAATTTTGTATTCCCAAGAGGATTCAGATAGCTTATCCTTTCCCGATGGAGGACAGGAAAAAATGGGAGTCACCCCCTGTGTTAGACAGTGCACTGTCCAGGTTGACAAAGAAGGTAATTTTCCCTGCAACTAGCACGGCTTCACTAAAAGAGCCGGCAGACCGAAAGATGGAAACTACATTAAAATCCATTTATGTTGCAAATGGTATGCTGCTCAGACCCACAATTGCTTGCGCGTGGGTGAGTCGCGCTATTGAAAAATGGTCAGAAAGCTTGTCATCAGAAATTGACACGATTGATAAAGATGAGATACTCCTTAAGTTAGGGAATATCAAAGACGCTGCCGCATACATGCTAGCAGTGATGAAATATATTGGACTCTTGAGTTCACAAGCCGCTACCAGTATCAGCTCGGCGGGCGTTGTGGATTCGCCAGTGGAACGCGGATGCAGATTCCAAAATAAATATGGAGGCTCTCCCATATAAAGGTGAGGCCTTATTTGGCGATGGACTGGATGCGTTAGTCTCACCGGCTACCGCAGGTAAGTCGACATTTTTGCCCTCTGCACCTGCACCGGCAAAAAAGACATATCACCCGCACATGCAGTCCTTTCGGCCCAATAAATACAAAAAAGCGAGAGGTTCCCTCTTCTTTGCAGGTAGGGGGAGGGGAAAGGGAAAGAAGTCCACAGCGGCTTCAGGTTCCCAGGAGCAGAAGTCTACCCCTACTTCTGCCAAGTCTACAGCATGATGCTGGGGCTCCCTTGCGGGAGGCCGCTCGGGTGGGGGCACGTCTCAAACTGTTCAGTCAGGGTTGGATTCAATCTGGCCTAGATCCCTGGGTTTTACAAGTAGTGTCCCAGGCGTACAAGCTGGAGTTTCAAGACATTCCCCCATGCCGATTTTTCAAATCGACCTTGCCAGCTTCTCTTCCAGAAAGAGAAGCAGTAACAACGGCAATTCGAAAATTATGTCAGGACCAGGTCATAGTCCTGGTACCTTGGTTAAAACAAGGGGAGGGGTTTTATTCAAGCCTCTTTGTAGTTCCGAAGCCGGACGGCTCGGGCAGACCGATCCTAAACCTAAAATATCTGAATCTCTACTTGAAACGGTTCAAGTTCAAGATGGAATCACTGAGGGCAGTGATTTCCAGTCTGGAGGAGGGGGATTACATGGTGTCAGTAGACATAAAGGATGCTTACCTGCATGTTCACATTTATCCTCCTCACCAGGCTTATCTGAGATTCGCGGTTCAGGATTGCCATTACCAATTCCAGACGTTACCTTTCGGTCTCTCCACGGCGCAGAGGGTATTCACCAAGGTGATGGCGGAGATGATGGTCCTCCTTCATCAAAAAGGAGTCAATATAATTCCTTATCTGGACGATCTCCTGATAAAGGCGAGATCCAGGGAGCAGTTGCTACAGAACATCACACTCTCCCTGTCCATACACCAACAACACGGTTGGATCATACATTTTCCAAAGTCACAGTTGGAACCGACGATGAGATTGTCTTTTCTCGGGATGATTCTGGACACAGAAGTTCAGAGAGTTTTTCTTCTGGTGGAAAAGGCTCTGGAAATCCAGAAAATGGTAAAACAGATTTTGAAACCATCAAGAGTTTCGATCCATCAGTGCATTCGGTTGTTGGGGAAAATGGTGGTGGCCTACGAGGCCATACAGTTTGGTAGGTTCCATGCTAGAGTATTCCAGTGGGACCTGTTGGACAAGTGGTCGGGTTCCCACCTACACATGCACCAGAAGATAGTCCTGTCGTCAAAAGCCAGGATTTCACTTCTGTGGTGGCTACACAGTTCGCACCTACTAGAGGGACGCAGCTTCGGGATTCAGGACTGGGTCCTGGTTACCACGGATGCAAGTCTCTGAGGCTGGGGAGCTGTCACTCAGGGGGAAAGCTTCCAAGGAAAATGGTCAAGTCAGGAAGCCTGCCTTCACATAAACGTGCTGGAATTGAGAGCCATTTACAACGGCCTTCAACAAGCGGTACATCTTCTTCAAGATCATCCCATGCAGATCCAGTCGGACAATGTAACAGCAGTAGCGTACATAAACAGGCAAGGTGGAACGAAAAGCAGAGCGGCAATGGCAGAGGTGACGAGGATCCTCCTCTGGGCAGAAAAACATGTAAAGGCTCTGTCGGCAACTTTCATTCAGGGAGTGGACAACTGGGAAGCAGACTTCCTCAGCAGACACGATCTCCATCCAGGAGAGTGGGGCCTCCACCAAGAAGTCTTCGCAGAGGTGACAAGTCTTTGGGGAGTTCCTCAAATAGACAAGATGGCATCTCGTCTCAACAAGAAGCTTCAGAAATATTGTTCCAGGTCGAGAGACCCTTAAGCAATAGCAGTGGATACGCTAGTGGCCCAGTGGCTATTCCGGTCCGTGTATGTATTCCCTCCACTTCCGCTGATCCCAAAAGTTCTCAGGATCATAAGAAGAACAAGGGTTCGAGCAATCTTCATTGCCCCAGACTGGCCAAGGAGAGCTTGGAACCCAGATCTTCAGGAGTTTGTCATAGAAGATCCTCGGCCTCTTCCTCTTCGCGAGGACCTGCTGCTGCTGGAGCCGTGCGTGTATCAAGACTTACCGCGGCTACGTTTGATGGCATGGATGTTGAGCACCGGATCCTAGCCCAAAAGGGTATTCCCAAGGAAGTCATTCCCACTCTTATTCAGGCCAGGAAAGGAGTAACGTCGAAACATTACCACCGTATTTGGAGAAAATATGTGTCTTGGTGTGAATCCAAGAAGGCTCTTACGGAAGAGTTTCAGTTGGGACGTTTTCTCCATTTTCTGCAGGCTGGTGTGGAGGCGGGTCTCCGATTGGGATCAATCAAGGTCCAGATTTCGGCTTTGTCAGTGTTCTTCCAAAAACAATTGGCCTCTCTTCCAGAGGTTCAGACCTCCGTGAAAGGGTTTCTGCACATCCAGCCTCCATTTGTGCCTCCAGTGGCACCATGGGGCCTTAAGGTGGTGCTGCAGTTCCTTCAATCGTATTGGTTTGAGCCTCTACAAGAGATAGAGTTGAAGTTTCTCACTTGGAAAGTGGTGATGCTTTTGGCATTGGCATCCGCACGGCGGGTGTCTGAGTTGGGGGCCTTGTCTCACAAGAGCCCTTACCTAATCTTCCACGAAGCTAGAGCAGAGTTGAGAACTCACCAGCAATTTCTTCCAAAGGTGGTTTCATCTTTCCACATAAACCAACCTATTGTGGTGCCAGTAGTTACTGACACGTTCACTGAGTCAAAGTCTCTAGATGTGGTTAGGGCTTTGAAGATTTATGTCGCTAGAACAGCTCGAATACGGAAAACAGAGGTTCTGTTTGTCCTGTATGCTCCCAACAAGATTGGGTGTCCTGCTTCCAAGCAGACTATTGCGCGTTGGATCACAGGTACGATTCAGCAAGCTCATACTATGGCTGGATTGCCTTTACCGACGTCGGTGAAGGCCCACTCCACTAGGAAGGTGGGCTCATCCTGGGCGGCTGCCCGGGGGTCTCGGCATTACAACTTTGCCGAGCAGCTACTTGGTCAGGGTCAAACACATTTGCGAAGTTCTACAAGTTTGACACCTTAGCCGATGAAGACCTCAAGTTCGGTCATTCGGTGCTGCAGGGTCATCCTCACTCTCCCGCCTGTACTGGAGCTTTGGTATAACCCCCATGGTCATGAAGTGGACCCCAGCATCCTCTAGGACGTATGAGAAAACAGGATTTTAATACCTACCGGTAAATCCTTTTCTCCTAGTCCGTAGAGGATGCTGGGCGCCCGTCCCAGTGCGTACTTTACCTGCAGTTTTGTTATACAGTTGTGTTATAGTAATTTCAGCATGTTGCTGCAATTGGTTCATGCCTGTTGGCATGTGTTATGTTGAATGCCATATGTGCGGCATGGTTGAGGTGTGAGCTGGTTTGTATCTCACCACTAATTTTAAAGTAAATCCTTTCCTCGAAATGTCCGTCTCCCTGGGCACAGTTCCTATAACTGAGGTCTGGAGGAGGGTCATAGAGGGAGGAGCCAGTTCACACCCAATGAAAAGTCTTATGAGTGCCCATGGCTTCTGCGGAACCGTCTATACCCCCATGGTCATGAAGTGGATCCCAGCATCCTCTACGGACTAGGAGAAAAGGATTTACCGGTAGGTATTAAAAACCTGTTTTTTCAACCTTAGTTACTATGTTACTCTGTCAAAATTGACCTTAAAAAAGTAATGTTTGCCCTCACAAACCACTCCTAAACACACCGATTTCATGGTCATATTGATGTGTCCTCACGGGTCCTCACTGTAATAAAAACAAGTGTAGGTGGATTCCTACTTAATATTTAGATTTTGTTATTTGACCTGTTTTAAGACCATTTTTTTGCTTACACCTTTAGTGCTGTGTATCCCAAACTTCCAAGCATCCCAGGACCCTGGAATCTCACAATTTTTTATGCCACCCCCAAGGCCACAAGTTTTCTATTGACATAATCACCCAAAATTATTAAAATGAGAAAATTGGACTTACCTGTTATCCTTAGGTTCAGTTATTTGGTGGTGGAGATGGTGGTGGCTCTTTCTGACCTTGCAGTTTCCTTGCACATGCACTGGTTGTGCCTATCACATATACCAGAAGAGAAGGGAAAGTGGAGAAGTGGAAGATGAGGGGGGAGAAGTTGAGGTCCAAGTGGTTTGTGGGAGCAGATAGAAGAAAGAAGTGGCGAGACGTAATAGGGAGACATACAAGGTTGGGGGACACATAGGTACACACAAACATTGTCAGACACAAGACAGTGGAAACAGACACAGACAGAGAATAGAACAAACAGGAAGACTGGAGACAGGGGTTGAGTGGGGACCCTACTAACATTAAGCCAGGACTGTGGAATCCATATGCAGAAAGAGAAATAGAATGCAGGAGGGGGTGACGATGCACGGGCACACACTAATCAGCACTGCGTGTGTAAAATGCAGCACCCTTCCTCTCTAAGGCAACAGGCAGCGCCCACAGCCTACACAGATTACAACCCTAATTATATGATTTGGGACCAGACCACCAATACATGGCATCTCCTGGAGCTGCAGCACCTACTGTAGTTTGGGAATCTCTGCTCGTGTAGTAGAACTGCAAACTTCTACAGTACATCAACCTGCAAATCAGGTAACACAAACAGTGCTTGCTTTGTTATTTCTCTTAAAGTACAGTTTGTGAGTGATCATTATGTTTTTTATAGTTTTGCAGCAGAAAGCATTTTCCTTCTTAATAATAGATGAGTTGGCAGGTTAACAAGTGAATAATGCTTTGAGATACACCATAAAGAGCGTCAATGCAAATGTGGTTAATTCCTTTCTTGTAAACATTGCCAAATACCCCCCCAAGCTTTCTTCTAAACTGCAGAATAAAGAAATCCATGGCTTAGGAATGTCTGTGATGCGTTATAATAGTGGCTGAGTATATGAAGTCTTAATTCTTTGTCACATTTATAAATAAGTTTTACGTTTTTATGTTGTAAGAACAGTTTCTATTTATTGATATGACACCTACAAGTTTTGTTATCTGTCTCTACAGTATAATAAAACCTGCAGATTTGCTTTTACATGATGACATTTTGATGCTGATGCAAAGCCTTATGGCTACTCTACTATCTGAGCTCTATGCGGGGCAAATGCAGGATTTGTATGTGGGGGGGATTCCAGATATATATGTATGTATGCGTATTTTTCTGCACCAGAGTCCGTACAAAAGGCTGCTGCTTCCCTCTCTGATTTAGATTCCCTGAATCCACAGGCAAGGCAAGTTCTATTAAAAATAGACAGAGGGGGACGCTTTATAGTAAATTATAGTGCATGCTTTATCAGTAAAAAGTATGCTCATACTAAATATAGGAACGCTGTGGGCTGGATACCACAAGGCTCACACATATGTTACCAGGCAAAGCTCCGGCCACCATCTGACATATTGCCCGAGTCACAACATCACGCTGCTGACCACCATGGAAGCTGCAGCGTGCCAGAAACAAAGTCCGGAACAGGCGGGAGGAGGAAGCTGGGCATGCAGTAGTGAGCATCACTAGACCACGCCCTAATGCGTTTCATCACCAGATTTCATCAGAGGGCTGGCCTAGTGAACGCTTAGTACATACTATAACACCACAGGCAGCCAATCAATAACAGCGGTGGGCGGGACATCACAGAGTAAACAATCAACGCATCCGTAGTGCACCTAAAATGGCTGTCTCACCAGGATCCTTTGTGGGTAGGATGAATGATACTGCAACCTATGACCCAAAATGTAAACTTCTATATCATATTTTTGCTATTGTTTTGAAAATGTGAACCCGTGTATCATGTTCATACTACCTGTTAGGCGCCTTAAGTCCCATGGGAGAAAAAGCGCTATATAAATAAAATTATTATTATTAATATTATTAGCCTACTTTTTCTCGCTTGTGCTCACACTACCCACTTTCTCTTCCCTCCGCTTTCACTTCCTTTCTGCTCAGTGTAATAGGTAAAACCAGGGGAGTGGATGCCATTCAGAAGTAGTGATGTGCACCGGAAATTTTTCGGGTTTTGTGTTTTGGTTTTGGGTTCGGTCCCGCGGCCGTGTTTTGGATTCGGACGCGTTTTGGCAAAACCTTACCGAAATTTTTTTGTCGGATTCGGGTGTGTTTTGATTCGGGTGTTTTTTTCAAAAAACCCTCAAAAACAGCTTAAATCATAGAATTTGGGGGTCATTTTGATCCCATAGTATTATTAACCTCAATAACCATAATTTCCACTCATTTCCAGTCTATTCTGAACACCTCACACCTCACAATATTATTTTTAGTCCTAAAATTTGCCCCGAGGTCGCTGGATGGCTAAGCTAAGCGACCCAAGTGTCCGACACAAACACCTGGCCCATCTAGGAGGGGCATTGCAGTGTCAGGCAGGATGGCCCTTCCAAAAAATACTCCCCAAACAGCACATGATGCAAAGAAAAAAAGAGGCGCACCAAGGTCACTGTGTGACTAAGCTAAGCGACCCAAGTGGCCGACACAAACACCTGGCCCATCTAGGAGAGGCACTGCAGTGTCAGGCAGGATGGCCCTTCCAAAAAATACTCCCCAAACAGCACATGATGCAAAGAAAAAAAGAGGCGCACCAAGGTGGCTGTGACTAAGCTAAGCGACACAAGTGGCCGACACAAACACCTGGCCCATCTAGGAGTGGCACTGCAGTGTCAATCAAGACAGGATGGCCCTTCCAAAAAATACTCCCCAAACAGCACATGATGCAAAGAAAAAAAGAGGCCTACCGTACTGCTATATACAGTATACTGGACCTGGTGGACACTGTCAGCAAACTGCTAAACTAGTCTAAAAAAAAGGCACCACAGGTATACAATGTAGATGGATGGATACTAGTATACTTTATGGATGACGAGTGACGACACAGAGGTAGGTACACAGCAGTGGCCTACCGTACTGCTATATACAGTATACTGGACCTGGTGGACACTGTCAGCAAACTGCTAAACTAGTCTAAAAAAAAAGGCACCACAGGTATACAATGTAGATGGATGGATACTAGTATACTTTATGGATGACGAGTGACGACACAGAGGTAGGTACACAGCAGTGGCCTACCGTACTGCTATATACAGTATACTGGACCTGGTGGACACTGTCAGCGAACTGCTAAACTAGTCTAAAAAAAGGCACCACAGGTATACAATGTAGATGGATGGATACTAGTATACTTTATGGATGACGAGTGACGACACAGAGGTAGGTACACAGCAGTGGCCTACCGTACTGCTATATACAGTATACTGGACCTGGTGGACACTGTCAGCGAACTGCTAAACTAGTCTAAAAAAAAGGCACCACAGGTACACAATGTAGATGGATGGATACTAGTATACTTTATGGATGACGAGTGATGACACAGAGGTAGGTACACAGCAGTGGCCTACCGTACTGCTATATACAGTATACTGGACCTGGTGGACACTGTCAGCAAACTGCTAAACTAGTCTAAAAAAAAGGCACCACAGGTATACAATGTAGATGGATGGATACTAGTATACTTTATGGATGACGAGTGATGACACAGAGGTAGGTACACAGCAGTGGCCTACCGTACTGCTATATACAGTATACTGGACCTGGTGGACACTGTCAGCGAACTGCTAAACTAGTCTAAAAAAAGGCACCACAGGTATACAATGTAGATGGATGGATACTAGTATACTTTATGGATGACGAGTGACGACACAGAGGTAGGTACACAGCAGTGGCCTACCGTACTGGTATATACAGTATACTGGACCCGGTGGACACTGTCAGCAAACTGCTAAACTAGTCTAAAAAAAGGCACCACAGGTATACAATGTAGATGGATGGATACTAGTATACTTTATGGATGACGAGTGACGACACAGAGGTAGGTACACAGCAGTGGCCTACCGTACTGCTATATACAGTATATACTGGACCTGGTGGACACGGTCAGCAAACTGCTAAACTAAAATGCACCACAGGTATAGGAATGTAGATGGATAGTATACTTAATGGATGACGACACAGAGGTAGGTACAGCAGTGCACTCTGCACTGTACTCCTCCTATATATAATATTAATTATACTGGTGGTCCCCAGTCCCCACAATAAAGCAGCACACTGTGAGCACAGATATGGAGTGTTTTTCAGGCAGACAATCGTATACTGGTGGTCACTGTCAGCAAAACTCTGCACTGTACTCCTGCTATAGCTGCTCCCCAGTCCCCACAATTAAGCAGTGTGAGCACTCAGCACAGATATATCATGCAGCACACTGAGCACAGATATGGTATGGAGCGTTTTTTTCAGGCAGAGAACGGATAAAAAAAACTAAACTCTGCACTGTACTCCTCCTAACAGCTGCTCCCCAATCCTCCCCACAATTATAGTAATAAACAAGCACAAGCAATCAAATCAACTGTCTTCTGACTTCTACTAAACGGAGAGGACGCCAGCCACGTCCTCTCCCTATCATCTCCAATGCACGTGTGAAAATGGCGGCGACGCGCGGCTGCTTATAGAATCCGAATCTCGCGAGAATCCGACAGCGGGATAATGACGTTCGGGCGCGCTCGGGTTAGCCGAGCAAGGCGGGAGGATCCGAGTCTGCTCGGATCCGTGTAAAAAAGGTAAAGCTCGGGGGGGTTCGGTTTCTCGGAAACCGAACCCGCTCATCACTATTCAGAAGTGATGTGGATGAATGGAAGCACAAATGTGTCCTACACAATATAACTAAATCTAAATGTTAGATAGGCAACATCTGATTTTCTCAATAGGATACTTTGGGGGGAAATTCAACTATATGTAAAAATTCAGATACACCTTTAACATGGTATTATGGGGTGAACTCCTCACTGAAGTAAGGTTTTTCAGATGACCAGCATCGCACACCAATTGAATCTTCCCAATGGCTTAGGGGTGCAGTGAAGCAATAAGGGCCTAAGGGCATCATAAGCAAGAGTGGTTGGGAACCTCCTCTAAGCTGATGGCAACCAAATCTACTTGACCTCTATCCTACTCTTTATGATTCTAATTCTCTTCTTGTCTCATCTCCACCAGAGTGTCTAGGTGTTAAATCAAACTAAAGTTTTCCCAAACAGAGATCATCATCTTTCCACCTGCTAATGTGTCTTGTGGTTTACCATCTTTGGAATCATGGTGTTTGTTCTTAACCAAGTGATACATGAGATTGTTCTCCTATAACTTGTATTTCTATTTGTTCTTCTTTGGCCATGTTTATGTTCATCCTTGTTGTCTTATATTGAGCATGCTTGATTTGTATTTGTGCAATTTTGCACTGATAATACAGTGCTGCGAAATTGGTGGACCTGTCGAAGTCGAAAAATATTTTAGTACACACATCACGTACAAACTACACACAGATTGACTCCGTGCGCATACTTGTTCTGCCGTGCGTGCACATATTCGCAAGTTGCGTATGACCGCTCCAGCAGTCCTGCACATTAGCGCGTGGTATGAGTAATTACGGTAGTATTTGTAATCGCATGGAAAAGCCATAAAAACACATTACATATTTAATCCACATAGTGCACAATGTACACATAGTCTACATGCACCACACCAGCGAGTTACACTTGCTTAAAGGGTATAATAACAAAGGGATTCACCTTTATAGGATATGAGGGGACAGAATTAGGTAGGAGGTGGTGTTTGGTATCCAGCTGTAGGGTATTTTAAGAGCAATATTCCGGTGTTGGTTTGTGGAAGATCGCACGCTCCTGCAAATAGTTATGCGCAGGAGCAGAATATTAATATCAACTGTATTTACTGTACTCCTGATATTCGGCGGGAACCCAGTAGAGACCACCTGCAAGTGCACCTGGACCAGACATCGCCCACCTATTCAAACCAACCTATGACCTCTCCTGTACTGTAAATGACCATGTCAGTGACCAATAGACAAAGAGATTACAGTTTCCATTGTGTCAGGTTTTGAACAAATGTATAAAAAGCCAGCTGCAGGCCCGGTCACACACAATCTCTGAAGGTCATCTACCTTGACCGGACAGGACCGGGAAGCGCAGGCGAACAAACGTATGTACCATTGAAAGTAGCCTCTTTTCTGTTATTGTAATTGTATCTTTGTTGTAAACCCCTTTTTATCAGTTATGTGTTGGCGGGTCAGATACCAACTTCTTAAATACAATTGGTGTCGTGTCTATTTCCCTGCTAAGGTTATAAGTGTATTTCAACCACACGTGAAGCTGCATTGTGCTCTCAGTGTGTCGGTGTGTGTGTGTATGCACTGCGTGTACGTTGTACGTCCATCGTGGAGTGTGTATGCAAAGTGCGTACATGGTACGGGGCTTTGTACGCTGAGTAAAAAGTACGTAGGGTAAGGATTGAGTACAGCGGCCGCAGCGGCTCAATTTTAAAGTGTATTAAGTGTATTTTAAAGTATTGCTTTTTAGTCCTGTAAGTAAATCAGCATTTACAATTGGGGGCTCAATCCGGTTTTTCACACGCTCAAGGGCTAGCAGTTCATAGCAGACTTTAATCTATCAGCAAAAAGTGGAAATACATCTTTAAGTTAAACCTTTTTATGGTTGTTTGGATGTTTTTAAAACCCTTTGTGTGCTGTTAGATTGCGTCTGCTCTGTCTGGTCTACAGAGGTGCTGAAAGAACCCGGAGGTAAACAGGAAAAAAAAAAAGCTATTTAAAAATCTGTGTAATTGTTTTTGGCGCCAAAAGCATAACAAAGCGTACCAATATTTTGCATGCTCCCCCCGTATAGTGTTAATATAGGTTATTAGTCATTTTAGACCTGTGTGAAATCGGATACATTTGTTTGCTATATAGATAAATTTGAAATAAGTGTATTAAGGGAGTAATTATATAGACACAAAATGCAGTTCTGGCCTGGTTGTAAAGGTTTATACAGAACAAGTGTGGGTTGTGTTTGTGAGCGATTATAGCTTGTATTACTCACATTTATAGAGATTGTGTGGTTTGTTTTATTGCGGACGCACGTTTGTACACGTGGTCCGGACAAAGTACAGGGTTGTACACGCGGCGTAAAAGGCACGCACGGTAGCATGTGTATGCAAGGTTGCATAGGAGTACGGACGCTAAGTACAAATTACATGATAGTTTGTTCAATTAAAAGGCGGGATAGTATACATTTAATACAATAGCACATAACTATCCGATTTCAAAAACAGGTTACTTTAAAAATTTAGTTTAAAACTGTAAGTACCTCTGGGATAAAGTAACCAACCTAGGGGAGTGGAAATTTTCTGTACAGAAAAGAAAAACAAGGTGTATTTGAGTGAGTGATAGCAGAGTGAGTGGAGTTGAACCCCGGAAATTCGGGTCCCGAGGTAAACCAAGTAAGTGGAGGCTTGGTGGCGTGAGGCGGCTGACTTACGTTAATACAGATAGAAATAATACGCAAATCGTGCGGAGATTTGCAGAGGAGCGTGATATAGAATTGTGCATTGTGAAGTTTAGAAATTGTGAATTGAAGTTTAAAGGTTTTGTATTATGCTCCGGCTGAGGAGCGCAGCTTGTATATTCGACTCCAGTGATCTTAGGGCAGATAGGTAACAAGTACCTATACGCTGTGCGATTAGACCGCATGTTTGTGGGTGCGATACGTAGCGCAACTTGGTACCCCTTTCCGAGCTTTGCGTAAAATTGCGGTATCATTAGCGCTGCATAGAGCATACGCAAGCGTGATTTGTGCACGTCAAAAAGGGAAGTTTTCGCAACGGTAGATATTCACTGGAAGAGGTAAGTTACTCCTAAAAACTTCCAGTGAATAGAAGCCAGTTAGGGCCTCACTGGGTACGCAGTGGTCAGTATTGGAGTGAGTCGTGGTACATCAGCGGGAAGGAGTGAGTGAAAGCGTTAGGTGTCTTTCACCATCTATTGTGTTGTGCATTTGGGGATTGCGTTTACAGGCAAAAGGTCCGCGATGGGATCCAATTGCACAAGCAGTGGGCGTTTGGTAGCTAGGGTTCAGGCTAAAAAATTGAGACCGAGAGGGTCAGAATTGCGGCTGAGAGGGTCAGCAAGGTTTATTATGTGTGAGAAATATGGTTCACACACGGAGGCTTTTTGCAATGAATGGGTTCGTATGACTGCTAAAGATAGGGCAGCATTTCCTGGGGTGGGTAGCTTTGAATCAGAGGTACTGCAGAACATAAGGATTAAAATATGTCTAATTAAATCTAGAAAACAAAGGGTCAGACATACTGATTGTTTAAACCTATGGCAGCAAGAGGGGGAGGTGCAGAAGGAACTAGCTCGCACAGCAGGTTCCAAACCTAGCGGGAAAGTGACTGCGAGCGCACCACCACCATATGTTGATGGGGAAAAATTGGCTACAAGCTATGATACATTGGTAAGGGATAGGAAATTGATTGATCAATGTGTTTACCCTAACCCTTGCCAGTTGTATCCCATCTTAAATTTTCTTCAGGACTGTGAGCAGGAAGATGAGCCCAGCACGATATCGGCACTCTCTCTAGCAGCCACCATAAGGGACACCCAGGTGGGCACAGCCCAACCACCAAGAGTAGTAGCGATACCCCCCAGCGGAGGGGTGAGTGAGGTTGTGTCCACTGGTAAGTACGGTACCATACACTATGCAGAGACGATAGCTCCCTGCATTATAGAATCAAACAAAAATGATATAGTTGAATTAAATCCTGTCAGGGTGATTGCGGTTCCCAACGGGAGAACTGACAAAGAGTAACTCCCATCAGGAACATTGCCATGCATTATACCTGGTCCCGAGCAGAGTTAAGGTCAATTATGTCAGAATTCCCCGATCCCAGAAAAGATCTAGTCGGATGCCGGAAATTCGTAAAAGAGTTAGGTAATGCCCATGAACCCACAAATAAAGATTGGCGAACAGTGCTACGGGTGTGCTTACCCTCAAATATTGACATCACGAAATTCATAACATATTGTAAGTTAGATGCAGAGGTACCTCTCACTGATGAGTACAATCAGGAGAACGTAAAGCAAATCAATCTGCAATTAGGAGTATATTTCCCTACTGTTGTTAAATGGAATAAAATCTCCATAAGACAAAAGGAAGGTGAAATGGCATCTGAATATTTCCATCGAGCACTGCAGAAAATAGCTAGATACACTGGGATCGAGGATATTAAGGATAATGCACACCACAGGGAGGTAGCTGTTTCTGTGTTAATGGATGGTTTAAAGGAATCACTAAGGACAAGGGTGCAAACCTCTCTACCTAACTGGAGAGGTATCTCGGTGGCTGCAATGAGAGAGTCCGCTATCAAGCACGATCGGAACATCAGTAAACACAGGGAGTCACAAGGGGATAGACTGATGACGGTAAGGATACAGGCTCTTACAGCAAAACCACATCAGCCAAGACCCCAGACCCCTGATGGTAAGTCACGGTCAATAGTATGTTTCTATTGTAAGAAGGAAGGACATTTTGCAAGGGACTGTAGGAATAAAAGGACACATAACGTATACAGACCCCCTAGACCTGAATACGAGCCACACTACAATTCACATAATTGGGATCAGGGACCATATAGAAGAGAATACGAGCCACATAGAGGGGAAACAAGGAGGTACCCACCCAGGAGAGACTGGCAGGCCTCCGAAAATTCACAGCTAACCCCCTCACATATGGTAGCTGCCAATGCGCTGCGGGAGGGTCACACTACACAATAGGGGTTGGGCCACACCTGTAGTCTGCAGCCAGTGAAGTTGATTGCTAGCCTTGGAAGTGAACCTGAGGTCATGGTTGATGTAGCTGGTGTACCATTACCTTTTCTTGTAGATACAGGGGTGGCCAGGTCAGTGTTGAATTACACATCAGGTGTAAAAACCACGGGTAAAACAATTTCGGCAATGGGAGTAACAGGAACGGTGCAACAATACCCTTTGAGTAGACCTGCAGAGATTACAAAAGGGCCCTTGCAGACAAAACATTCCTTTCTGCTGGCTGCATCGGCTCCGACTAATCTACTTGGCAGAGATTTATTGTGTAAAATGAGGTGTGTCATATATTGTACTCCTGAGGTCTTCTTGGATATACCTGAGAACCACGCACAAGAAGTGCAAGATATACTAGACACCCCTCAAAGGCTAATGTCGCATTCTACTGTTATAGACACGTGTCCATCGCAGGTAGAGGAAATTATCTAAAAAATACTGGGTTCCCTTTGGACCAAAGATGGACAGGACACTGGATTGATGGCAAATGTAGCCCCAGTAGCAGTACAAGTAAAAGATGGCAGGATAGCTCCAAAAATCCCTCAATATCCTCTGAAGCCAGAGGTAGAGTTAGGAGTGTACCCTGTCATAGAGAGGCTGCTACAGCAGGGCATTCTAGTCAGGATGTCCAGCACCACCAATAGTCCCATCTTCCCTGTGAAAAAGAGTGGGGGGAGGGGTTACAGGCTAGTGCAGGATCTAGGGGGGATAAACAAAATAGTTGAGAGCCAATTCCCCACAGTGCCCAATCCAGCTGTCATCCTTATGCAAATTCCCTCTACCGCAAAATTTTTCACTGTCATTGACCTCTGCTCTGCTTTCTTTTCTGTCCCTCTTCACCCTGACAGCCAATACCTCTTTGCCTTTACGTACAGGGGAGTACAGTACACCTGGACTCATCTCCCCCAAGGTTTCATTGACAGCCTGAGTATTTTCTCCCAGGCCTTGCATGACTGTTTACAATCCTTTCAACCTGAGAGTGGGTCAGTGCTAATACAGTATGTTGATGACTTGTTGTGTTCTGACTCACTCGAGTCGTCCTTGAAAGATACTAAACAGCTTCTGTTTCTCTTTCCCAGACAGGACACAAGGTTTCAAAGGATAAGTTGCAGTTGTGCCGGACCAGGGTTAAATACTTGGGGCACTGCTTGACGCAAGGGCTTAGACATCTCACCGCTGATAGAATACAGGCGATTTGCGACATGACTGCCACAAACTCAGCAACAGATCCGCACTTTCCTCGGAATGTGTGGGTACTGTCGTAACTGGATTCCAGGGTTCTCCATACTGGCTTTACCTTTGCAAGAAATGGTCTTTTTGAACAAACTGGAACGGGTCTCTCACACAGATGAGTCCGAACTGGCATTTGAGAGACTCAAACAGTGTTTATCACAAGCACCTGCATTAGGTATGCCAGATTATGAGAAGCCCTTTGAATTGTACGGTACTGAAAATGCTGGGTGCGCGGCAGGAGTCTTAACACAGAGACATGGTGATGCCAGCAGACCGGTAGCCTACTACAGTGCACAGTTGGACACTGTAGCGCGGTCTCTCCCCACTTGCTTGCGAAGTGTTGCAGCGATAGCTGTGCTGGTAAGTAAAAGCGAGGACGTAGTGTTAGGACACGACTTAACCATCCATACACCTCATGCAGTATCAGCCTTGCTGAACTCCGCCCAAACCAGACATGTCTCATCTGCTCGGTTTACAAAGTTGGAATTATCACTGATGGCCCCTGTAAACATCACCATTAAGAGATGCAGCTCACTAAATCCTGCAACCTACTTGCCAGGTGTGCCTGGACAGGCACAAAGGGTGGAGGATGAGAATGATGGTGAAGGAGGATTTAGTGCAGATACTGATACGCATGATTGTATGGAATATCTGAACCAAACTTTCACTGCGAGACCTGACATCAGTGACAACCCACTGGAAGGAGTAGACTTTACCTTCTACACTGACGGTAGTTGCCACAGACAGACAGAATCGGGAGACCTGTGCACCGAATATGCAGTTGTAGATGACAAAGGTATCATAGAAGCTGAACCCCTTGGCCCACCACACTCAGCGCAAGTCGCTGAGATGGTAGTTCTGACCAGAGCATGTGAGTTGGCCAAAGGTAAGTCAGCTAATATATACACGGACTCTAGGTACACCTTTGGAGTGGTGCATGATTTTGGGGCCCTGTGGCGCCTCAGAAATTTCATGACGGCAGCTGGCACACCTGTAGCGCATGCGTCCCACATCAAAAGGTTCCTGACAGCAATACAAGAACCAGGCAGAGTGGCTGTTATCAAGTGTAAAGCACACACTTACAACCAAGACCCAATATCACTTGGTAACAGCCGGGCAGACGAAGCTGCTAAATCAGCAGCAAGCACCGCCATACAAACGAACATCACACCACTGATGACATTTAACACGGTCAACACACAGCAGCTAATTGAAATGCAAAATTTGTGTTCCCTACAGGAAAAGGCGGTCTGGAAGGCAAAGGGGTATGGCCAGGAGTCCTCAGGACTTTGGACAGATGGACACGGTAAGCCAGTGGCCCCCAGAGCATATCTTCCAAGTCTAGCTGAGGCGGCACATGGTCTGGCTCATCTGGGCAAAGAGGGTATGTGCAAGTTGGTAAGAGCCTACTGGAGTGCGCCAGGATTCTCTTCTCATGCAGGTAAGAGAGCAATGACATGTCTTATTTGCTTGAGGAAGAATATTGGTAAGACAATACCAACAGAGCCATCCCATATCCCTCCTACAGACGGACCTTTTCAGGTAATACAAATCGACTTCATACAGTTACCACCCTGTTATGATTCTAATACTCAGGTCTGGGGTGGTCTTATATGAAAGGACCTGAATACCAGAACGTAATGCTGGGAAAGGGGAAAGGAATGGGAATAGTCCCTGGCGCCCTATCTCTGTTGTCTCGCCCGTGCTGTCAGTACACTCTTGCGAGACTATGGTTGCTTGGGCCCATGGCAGCCACGTTTGAAGGGCGGATTACGTCTGCCCAACTCCGATGCCCCCTCAGGTCTTAATGAGAGACAAAGAGTGAACCGAGACAGGGTGATAACAAGGGGCCCTCTAACTAAACAACAAGGCCAGTGGCTACTAACAAACCTAAAACTAAAGTATGCGCGGATTACCGCCAGGGAAAAGAACAACCAAAATACTCCACTTGTCCACTCTCCTACACGGCACCGCCGAGTTCCGGAGAGGACTGTGGAAGCGGATACCTCCGCAAATGCTCCAAAACCAGAACACAATATAAAGCGGCCTAGGCCGCAGCACGCGGCAGAGCCGCCACTCACGAAACCAAACGAGATCCTCTAAAGACTGTCACAGGTAAATGAGGACCAGGAGAACTCCTTGGGATGAGATGACAAACACCAAGACTCAGGAACTCAGAGGACTGGAATGACCGGGCACAGCAGACCAGGAACAGACATTCACCAACATGAGCAGCATGCAGGAAACTATCACCGGCGTCTGTGTGAGGCACTGAGAAGGTATTTAGCAGGGAATCCTCCAATCAGAGTCCAGAGCCTGATTACAATGAATGTCGTGCAGCTGCCTTGCTGCACGACCAGAAAACATGTGTGCACAGTTAAATAATCAACCCAGCAACGGGGAACGCGGTCCGTCCGTGGCGTCCCCGTTGCTAGGGTCCCGGCGGCTCGGCGCGCCCGGCGTCCTAGCGTTGCTAGGGATCCGGCGGCTCAGCGAGCACGGCGTCCTAGCGTTGCTAGGGACCCGGCGGCTCAGCGCGCTCGGCGTCCCTAGTTGCTAGGCGCCGGGCCGGGAGGAAGTCCGGACCGCGGCGCCTAACACACCCTGTAAGAATTTGAAATATGTGTTAGTATGTACTGATGTATTTTCCAACTGGGTAGAAGCGTTCCCTGCTGCCACAAATACTGCTACGTTCACTGCAAAGAAAATTGTGCAGGGATTTGTGTGCAGATATAGTATCCCTAGAATGATTATAAGTTATAGGGGTACCCATTTTACAGGTGAAGTCTTTCAGGTCATGTGCAAACTGATGGGAATTACTAGCAAGCTACATACTCCGTACCGGCCACAGGCGAGTGCAAAGGTGGAGAGAATGAACAGCACTATTAAGAACAAGCTGAGCAAAGAGATTGCTGAAACTGGATTGTTGTAGCCAGAAGCTTTGCCACTAGTGTTGTACAGCATCAGAACCACTCCCAGGTCACCGCTTAACTTATCACCCTTTGAAATTCTTTTTGGTCGACAACCCCATGTAATGATAGACCCCCAGGATGATTTGAAGTGCAATAATGAAATAACTGTGAAATATTTGGTTAGGATGAGCCAGCAGCTGAGAAATCAACAAAGAAATCTAAAGCTTGTTATTCCTGACCTACCGAACAGTAATTGTCATGACATTGAGCCTGGGGATTATGTGATGATACGAAATTTTGTATGCTCAGGTTGACTCATAGACAGGTGGGAAGGACCGTACCAAGTCTTGTTAACCAGCACAACAGCATTAAAGGTCACCGAAAGAGAGACTTGGGTCCACTCGTCCCACTGCAAGAAGGTCGCTGACCCGGAGAAAACTCGTGACAAAGAGCAAGGTGAAGAGAACCTCGTATCACTAGAGAGTCTATTACGGGAAAGCTGAGAGGCAGGACTGTTGAACGGTACCTGAGCACGGAGAGCAACAAGATCAAGGACGGTTGTCGCACCATTTTCTTTTTTCACCCCCCCCCCCTGCATTTTCCTTTCTTTTCTCCTCCTTATTTTCCTTCTTTCCCCTAACGAAATGGATCTATCACAAGAGACTGCGTTTCGGGTTCTGCTAGTAATACTGTTTTTGCTCAGGACAATTTGTTTTGGTGAGGGTCCCAGAGAGGTCCAGCAAGGATCTGGAATGGGTTCTGATGGCGAGTATGAATTTGTAGGATCACAGGAGCAGCACATCACTCAAGTAAAGGCTGGTATCAGTAAGCGCTCTGGTAGTCATGGAGCTCGGAGGCAATGTGAGGGGTTATTGTCTGATGAATATTGTATTTGTAAATATTGCGAGAACATAGTTGAAGATGGGTGCATCCAGAGATGTCAGTCCAACAGTAATATCGATATGGACCGACATCCGTTGAGTGATTACCACTCATTAGTGGGTAAGGTCTTAAACCAGACAGAATGCTGGGTGTGCTCACAAGTACCTCAAGGACAGAGTAAGTTGGGATTAGTGCCATATCCTTTAACGTTAAATGAGGTACTCGAATTACAGGGTGGGAGACCGGTGGACAAGAAATTCAATATATCTAGGCCCCCTAGCTTGAAGCTCCACCAGTATCATGTAGATAGAGCACTAATATGTTTTAATGTCTCCAATTTCCAAAAACCCGGAAATTTGGAAGTAACCTGGAATAACGAGACAATGACCTTTTCACACAGAGCTGATAGGATACCTATTTTACTCTGAACTTGTACGCAAGATAGCCAACAGTGGGAGGTATTTTCGGTATAGGTATCCACGTGGGAGCAAGACCATGTGGGTTGGAAAGGTATCACCAGGGTATTGTGCCCACATCATCCAACCTGATACTTGTACTGAGCAGATGAGAGAACTGGGGATTGGTTTCTTTACCTGGAAAATTTGCAATATGGTGTTGTTACATTTTGTCCCCTATGTTCTCCCAGATGATGCCTATTTCATATGTGGAAGGAAAGCGTACAAGTGGCTTGCTCTGAGGGATTGTGTTATATTGGAAGAGTACTACCAGAGGTCATGACCTTAGAGCACAATAAAATAAAAGACATTCACTGCAACGCTCAGACTCCTTATACTCATACCCACTATGAACACATCATCAAGAGACACATCATAGCCTATCTAGAGCACGCAGCCTCTGATTTGATCCATGAATCCACCGGGATTCAGTTCCTACTCGCATTAGATATCACCCGTACTGCCAGAGGAACTATAAATTATAGGTACATCTATGCGCTTGCGAACTTGATAGATAATATCACTGAGATGTATGATGACACCTTTAGGTATACGGGCAGGGAGTTACAAGCCTATAAGACGGAGTTGGTCCAGCACAGGATGGTCCTGAATTATGTCACGGCTGTGACGGGTGGGTACTGTGTCACTTTGGCAACTCAATATGGTGTGAAGTGCTGTACGTACATTACGAACAGCACTGACGACCCCACGGAGATCATCGATCAAAGGATGGACGATATCTTGCAGTTGAAGTGGGAGTTCCGAAGGAGACACAATCTTACCTTGACGGCTGTGGGTAATGAATTGACCGGCTGGGTCTCATGGCTAAACCCACTCTAATGGTTTTCTTGATTAGAAGAGTGGGTGCAGAATGTAATTGCAAGTGTAGGAAAGTTTCTCCTGTGTATCCTAGGTGTCGTCATAATTATTGGTTTGGTATTTAGGTGTGTTCGAATTCTGACGCGGCGCAAGCACAGCACAAATTTGATGAGTCTAAGGAGCAAGGGCGTTGTTACAGCAGCAGATTTGATTTATGACCCATCCATAGAGACAGTGTTATGATAAGGATTGCAAATGAATTTCATGGCCTGTTTCTTTCACCATTTTTCTCTGTTTCCCCCTTTACCCAGAAACAACCAACCGGAAAAGATGTCAACCCTACCCAATGTTTATTTGAATGTATTTTTATATATGTGTCTTATCTTAATCTCTGCAACCTCCAGTTAATGGCACACATAGTCGACAGGTGTTATCCACATATACTAGCCCTCACATATGTTCCCCCTCCATGTATCATCAACTAAATGTGCTCCCCATTTGTTGGTATTAGAAGCCGAAGAGGCGAGGGATTAAAAGCCCTTACCCGAACGAAGCTCGATAGTGTTTGTTTGCCCAAGTACAGACCCTTAATACGGGATAAGAAGGATTTAATGTATACTTCGCAATACCTCAAAGCTTATTTAGAACATATATGGCACGATGATACATGCCCCCCAGACATGGATTCATACATACATGCTTTTTTTTACTATCCCACTAGGCTATACATTTCCCACCTACAACTCTCCCCCAACCATCCAAACTTGTATATATTGTGTAGATAATATTTTCTGTTTAGTAGTAAAGTGTGGCAGTTTTTGATGACTGCCAAAGGGGGGATTGTCGAAGTCAAAAAATATTTCAGTACACACATCACGTACAAACTACACACAGATGGCCTCCGTGCGCGTACTTGTTCTGCCGTGCGTGCACATATTCGCAAGTTGCGTATGACCGATCCCGCGGTCCTGCACATTAGCGCGTGGTATGAGTAATTACGGTAGTATTTGTAACCGCATTGAAAAGCCATAAAAACACATTACATATTTAATCCACGTAGTGCACAATGTACACATAGTCTACATGCACCACACCAGTGAGTTACACTTGCTTAAAGGGTATAATAACAAAGGGATTCCCCTTTACAGGATATGAGGGGACATAATTAGGTTAGGAGGTGTTGTTTGGTATCCAGCTGTAGGGTATTTTAAGAGCAATATTCCGGTGTTGGTTTGCGGAAGATCGCACGCTCCTGCGTATAGTTATGCGCAGGAGCAGAATATTAATATCAACTGTATTTACTGTACACCTGATATTCGGCGGGAACCCAGTGGAGACCACCTGCAAGTGCACCTGGACCAGACATCGCCCACCTATTCAAACCAACCTATGACCTCTCCTGTACTGTAAATGACCATCCCAGTGACCAATAGACAAAGAGATTACAGTTTCCATTGTGTTAGGTTTTGGACAAATGTATAAAAAGCCAGCTGCAGGCCCGGTCACACACAATCTCTGAAGGTCATCTACCTTGATGACTGAGGACCGGACCGGGAAGCGCAGGCGAAGAAACGTATGTACCATTGACTGTAGCCTCTTTTCTGTTATTGTAATTGTATCTTTGTTGTAAACCCCTTTTTATCAGTTATGTGTTGGCGGGTCGGATCCCAACTTCTTAAATACAATTGGTGTTGTGTCTCTTTCCCTGCTAAGGTTATAAGTGTATTTCAACCACACGTGAAGCTGCATTGTGCTCTCAGTGTGTCGGTGTGTGTGTATGCACTGCGTGTACTTTGTACGTCCATCGCGGTGTGTGTACGCAAAGTGCGTACACGGTTTGGGGCTCTGTACACTAACTGAGTAATAAGTACGTAGGGTAAGGATTAAATACAGCGGCCGCAGCGGCTCGATTCTAAAGTGTATTAAGTGTATTTTAAAGTATTGCTTTTTAGTCCTGTAAGTAAATCAGCATTTACAGACCTTACAAATAAAGGATTATACTAGATTTAATATTTAGCAACAAATAAAGCCACAAGTTGACCTTAAATATATATCAAAGGATTGTGCATTAAGTTGAATACTATACATTAAATAATTGGGTTTTCTATACAGTACTTAGCTAAATATGTCCAGGGTGTTCTCTTTCATATTAGGAAGAGGACGACACCATGTTAAGAAGGATTTTCTTCTCCAGGTGGAAAGGCAACATTTTTCACTTTGGGTGACTCCCTATTCAGAAATATTTTTGGAGTGTCACCCATTACAAACATTGGGGGCATGCACTTCCCCCTTCACAATCCATATGGCGTGAGGCAGGACATATATCCTAACAGTCCTTGCAGTTGAAACAGAGTCCTGATTAAGCAGATTAGTCACCCAAATGCAGGACTGTCCTACCAGAATCAGAATGTGCTGCTCTCTTCTACCTGTTACCTCCAGCTCCTCCTGTCTTCAACAAGACCTGAAATTCATTCAGCGGCAAAGAGGTTTAAGAATTATGTCTCCCTAGCTCCAAGGAGCCCTAGGGTTCAAATTTAAAAAAAAAAACAGACCTACCCCCTCCTCCTCCAGAAAAAAAAGCCCTGACATTAAATAACTTGTATTCAAAGATAAAAACAGAAACCTATTTCTAACCAAACTGTCCTGACATTAGTAAATTAGAATACCGAGTATTTAAGTACTCTCCTCCTCAAATTCTGCCATACATCAAATAATTGCATTCCAAGCAAAATGCACCCTCAACAATAAAATAGTATACATCCTTGCCCCTCTCCATTCCCCAGGGATGCTGAGGCACTGTAGGATGGTACTAATTATTCTAGGCCCCCTAAATGGGCCTGACTGGAGCCTGGGCTACATGCTGATTGGGACAAATGTCCCCTTTGCAGTGCACTGTGCCGCTTTCCAGCGCTGCACATAGTATCGATTATTTTGTTCCTGGAGGGGAAGTGGCCACAACTCCTTTATTTGGCCTCATCCCCTTCAGTACCTGGGCCCCGTGGCTGTCTCAATGTCCCTGTGCCCTCCTCCCATCAGCAACTCTATATGAGACATCCCTCCCACACTTACCTTTTTTCCTTGGCACTCTGTGTTGGAGAGGCAGTGTCTTCTACCTACTTTTCTGGCTCCCAAGAGTCATAACAGCCCTGTACGTTTGGGACAGTATGCATAGATTAGGACATCTTATCCAATTGGAGGAGAGAGAGGCAGGGGTACTCAGTAGCAAAGTAGGCACAAAATGATTGACTGCTTTGCAGACCTGAAATGTTTGGGTAGTTTGATTCATACACAAGGTCTGGACCAGAGATGTCACAACAGCTGGACTCTGCTTTTTTTTTTTTACTTCTGTCACAGAGGTTCCCAAATGCAATCCTCAAGGCACTCTAATGGTCCAGGTTTTCTGCAGGGTTTCTGTATATCTAAGTTTTCCACAGGTGATTTAATTTGTACCTTTGTCCTTTTGATTTAACCATCTGTGCTGAGACATAGCTATCTTTAAAATTTGGACCGTTAGGGTGCCTTGAGGACCCCGTTTGGGAACCTCTGCTATATCTACCTGGTGTAACGTGTATAAAAGGGGCTCTGCCTGGCGCAATGTGTATAAGAGGCTCTACTGGTCTTTGTATGTATAAGGGGCTCTACCTGGTGTATTGTGTATAATAGGCTGTACCTGGCGCAATGTGTATAAGTGGCTCTACCTGCTGTAATGTGTGTAAGGCAGTGGTTCTCAAACTGTGTGCTGTGGCACCCTGGGGTGCCTCGGGACACTTTTAGGGTGCCCCTGGGTGGTGATAGAGGATCTTCGGCGTGCACTGTCCCTGTTTTCAGTGGGGAAGGGGGGCACCAAAGGAAACACTTGGCCTGGGCTACAAGGTCTACACTGGCCCTGCCCCTTCCCCCGCATCAGTGGAGCAGCACAGCAGTCCCCCCCTCCCTTCCCCCAAATCAGTGGAGTGGCACGGCATTTCCTCCCCCGCGTTAGAGGAGTGGCATGACAGTCCCACCCCACCCACAGCTGCACAGCAGTCCCCGCCCATCCCCGCATCAGTGCAGTGGCGCAGCATAGCATTCCCACCTCCCCCAGCAGATGGAGGGCTGATGGACAGGCAGCTCGGAAGGAATGGCTGTAGAGGCACCGAGAACCTGAGCAAAAGTACAGCTGGTGAGTTATTAAGCCTTGTAAATGGGGGGGGGGGGGGGGCGGGGTTATATGTTCGGTGGCCAATATCATCGTGCTTGGGGTGGCGGCCAATATCACTATGCTTTGGGGCGCCCTGACCCGTAAATCGGGCTCTGAGCACAGCTGCTGTGTCTTTGTATGCAGCGGTTGTCTTAAATATGTAAAAGCAGAAGGCATCTTGAGTAGAATGATGCCCTCTGCTGACTTGTCATCCGCTGCTGTATCCAAAGGGGAAGCATCGGATCCCTCTGTGTGTGAACATCAGTCATCTGAGTAACCCTCAGATTACTCAGGATGGCCAATGTTTCCACATTGCTGGGGGCCAATGAAGCTGCATTAGAAGACACAGACGGCCTCAGCATGTCTCAAAAATGGGGCCAACATGCAGGCCCGGCGCTACCCGCTCAGCGAAGGGATGCAGTGCAGGGAGGCGCTGGGACAGAGAGGCGCTCCCCCTGCTCTGCATCCCTTCCCTGCTGAGCCGTCCTGTCCCCCCTGCTGCTGCTGCTGTGCCTGTATGACAGTCACTGGCAGCGGCGCTTGTAGCATGAAAATCCTCCTCCCTCACCTGTGTGACAGGACAGCGCTGTGTACGGGACAGAAGGGGCGGGGCTAAATGGACCATAAGGGGGCGGAGCTACACTGGGCGGAAGGGGCGGGGCTAAACGGGACAGAAGGGGGCGGAGCTACACGGACCAGGCTGCTGAAGTGTACAGACTCAGAGGGAGACTGGCTTAGGTAAGTGAAGGGTGAGAGGGAAGTGTGTGTGTGTGTATTGTGTCTGTGTGTGTGTGGTATGTCTGTGTGCGTTTATGTGTGCTTTAAGGACGCTACTACTACAGGGGGGGCATTACGTGTAACCACGCTACTAATGGGGGCCATTACGTGTAACAACGCTACTAATGGGGGTGCCATTACGTGTAACGACGCTACTACTGGGGGGATCATTACGTATAAGGACGATACTACTACCTGGGGGCATTATGTATAGGATGCTACTATTACTGGGGGGGCATTACGTATAACAATACTAATACTACTGGGGGGCATTACGTATAAGTACTCTACTACTACTGGGGGTGCACTATGTATAAGGACACTACTACTACAGGGGGGGCATTATGCATAGGGATGCTACTGCTACTGGGGTGCATTACATATAAGGACGCTACTACTACGGGTGGGGCATTACGTATAAGATGAATAAGATTGTGCTACATTGTGCCGTAATTTTGAATGGGGGTACTATTGTGTGGCTATGCCCCTTGTGAGACCACACCCCTTTTCCCGGCGCACGCCAAAGGAATATGGGAGGGCGCAAATTTATAGTTTGCAGGGGGGCGCCGAACACCCTAGCACCGGCCCTGCCAACATGCCTCCTTTCAAGAACACCTCTCGACCCTCATCCTCAAGCGGTTGCAGCATGTCAAACAGCATCTTAGGGGGCACTGCACGTGATCCCGCAGAACAAAATGTTGAGTGGTGGTTAGTAATCCTTTAATATAGAAAGCTTCATCTACTGTTGTGCACATTGTGTGTAGTCCATATAAATCAGTGGTTCCCAAACTTGGTCCTCAAGTTCCCCAACAGTTTATGTTTTCCAGGTCTCCTCACAGAAACATAAGTGAAATAATTTGCTCCACCTGTGGTTCTTTTAAAATGTGTCAGTGAGTAATGAATACACCTGTGCACCTGCTAGGTGAGATGGAAAACATGAACTATTGGGGTTCCTTGAGGACTGAGTTTAGGAACCACTGGTATAAATCATGAACTATGAAAGGAAACTAGATTTGCTATAAGATTGCACACAGCTGTGTAAGGTGAAATAAAACCAGGACTTGAGTTTGTACACTGGAAATTTGTTACAAAAAGGTGATTTAAAGTTTGCAGCGTGTCTCTGTGTTACAATAGGTCACAATGTGCTGAGTTGCATAATGATGTTTCAGAGGAAAGAGACATTGAAAGGACAACAGGAAATTAAGTCTAAAAAAAAAGTTGTAGTCAGTACAAAAGAGTGGTACTGGATTTGCCTGGCGTGGACTATGTTACTGTGTTGTGGTGTTTGGCACAAAAACATAAAATAAAAGGGGGAAAAGAAAATGTGTAGCTTAAAGATATAAATAAGCCTGTAGAATAGCAGAAACAAATGGTAATAGAAAATGTAATATAGCAAGCAGGAAAACTAAGATTGATAAACAGAATTTTAAGAAATCCCCGTAAGAAAGAGGGTGCAAATTCAAGGTTCTCAAAGAGAGATTTCTTCAGAGCCAACAAGAGTAAGAAGCAGCTATAACTGCTGGTAAGGAAAGTCTTGGCAGTCATGGATGTGAGTGCACAGGTTCCCAAACTCAGCCCTCTAGGCATCCTAACGGTCCACTGAATAAGTGTCTTAAAGAATGTTAAGTACTGAAAGGAAAGCACACAAGTATTCTATTTGTAGCAGGGAGAGAGCAAAATTTTATAGCAGCTCAGTCTGAAATGGAGACATTAAGGGGGGAATTCAATAGGGAGCAAGATAATAACCTTGCGTACCTCACGCCCAGTTTTGGATTACCGCAGGTATGCACACTCCCGATTGGCATCCAATTAAAAAAAGTGGTCACAATATTTTCAGTGCTGAAAACCCTGCACGGCGCATGAAAAAAAAAAAAAGATACTTCTCCGATGGCCTGTGCAGTTCCCAGTGGTCTCCCCTCCATATTTACATTGGAGAGAGGGCTGCTGAGAGTCCCGGGGGCTGCTGCGAGGTGCAAGGGCTGCTGGGAAATGTAGCTCTGCGGGAGATTAATCTACACGGGGAGGGGGTTACACACAGACACTCATGCACACACTTACATACAAATACAAACACTCATACGCATTTCTAACACTCACACACACACTACATACTCACCGCTGCTGCAGAGGACAAGGCGCTGGATGTAGAAGATACAACTTTGGAAGGTGAGTAATTACTGTCTAATCAAGCTAATTGAAATCTCCAATTCCTTAGTTAGCTCTCAGGCATGTGCCGCTTGGGTTCCAGAGCAAGTCCCAGTGATTTTTCCTAAAATTACAGATTTAAGGAATAATAAGACTTGCTCTGGAGGTGCGGGGAAAAAACTGCAGTGATTTCTATAGGAATCACTGCATTCCATTCTCTGTCCTGCAATTAAATATCGAAACCCCGTGGCTGTGAAAAAAAACGTGCGCCACAGGGTATTGTGAATTTCCCGCCATCAACTGCCCCCTAGAAGAATGCATAAAGGAGCATCAAAATTAAATAGAACACTTGGGAAAAAAGTGACCCAACAAACTGTTGTTAATGTGTAAGCTTTATTGAAACCTTTGGAGGGAGAATGTGTTAGAGAAAGATCACTGCAAATTAACCATAGTGTGAACAAATGGCCTGATTCATGTTTGTACGTAAAGTAAAAAAAGAAGCAACAGCGCAAAACCATGCTGCATTGCAGGTGGGGCGGATGTAACGTGCAGAGAGATTTATATTTGGGCGAGGTGTGCTCAAACTGAAATCTAAATTGCAGTGTAAAACTAAAGCTGTGGACTACATGCAAAAGTAACCAGTATTTACCATTCACAGAAAAAAATATAACACACCCAAATCTAAATCTCTCTGGTTACCACAGGTGGATGCATATCAGAATTGAATTGGGGAACCATCCATTTTCGATAGATGTTCCTGTGCGGTGAACAATAGGATGGCTAAAGGCACAGTCACTGGTGGTGTCAGTGACTGTGTCGAAAGATACATTTCCACTGGCACCAGTTGCCATGTTCTGAGGGATATTCTGAGCACTAATATCCACTGGTGCTGCCAATGTCTGATCGATGGAGTGTCTTTGTGCGCACATTGGCAGATTTGCTCCACGGCCGGTGGGTCAGTCTCCACGGCCATTGGCAGTAGCATTAACATAAAGACACAGTAGATCTGTTACATCGCTGCATTTGTTGTGCTCTGTAAGCCAGTGCTATGTTACTGTACAGTTTTATCAATTAAAGTGAGTCTCAGTTACACATCTACACACTGCAGGAAAAAGGAATGAGGAGACCGAGGTGAGACATTATTCTGTATTGTAATTTAACAAAAGTAAATGTATGCTGTAAATTGGGTGCCTGAGTCATTCACGCCATTTAGTAAACCACAAATTGGCTGGAGACTTAAGTGCTGGGAAATCATGAAAAGGTGAAAACCCCTTGACAACATGCCCTAATGAACCTTTGCCTAGTCTCCGTTACTTAAGTGCTTAGTTGTAATATTTTAAGTGAAACCAAGCACTAAAAGATTACTTACCTGTGGTCTAGCATCCAGGTTCTCTGGCAAGTACTCCAACATCCTGCTGCCACCCACTGCTCCTGTTGTTTGACAACACACTTTGAGCTACATATACAGTACCTAGCCACGATTTTGACCAATAGTTTTGAACTTGCAACAAAAAATAAATCCTAAACCAGGCTGTTTAGCCTTTATTTCTGTTACACTTAATATCCATCAGTCAAAACCGTCGATCGTCAGCTTTAACAAACTGACATTTACTAAATCGTTAAAGTCAGTGGGAATTTTGGGGTCTATTTGACCCCCAGTATCTCCGGTTCCATAGGCAATAAAAAAAATCTGAGATATACGTTTTGTTCAGCTGAACCTCCTCTTTCAGATGAGCCCACCCCGGGATAGCTAGATAATCCGTGTGACTTTTTTTGGAGGGGGCAGTTTTGAGGGGCAATTGCTTGGCCCGGTTAACTTTTTTCAAAAATCCGAGATATACATTTCTCAGGGGAGACTTTGGCCTACCCTTGGTATATAGGGGTCGGGGTCAAAGGTCACGACCCCTGATCTGTGGAGCTTGCAAAAGACTTTGGGCCCGGTTTTGGGGTACCCTGAACCATCTGAAAGCTTGACCCCCCAATGGGGCCCATGTAGCCTGGGTGATTGGCTACCCCAAAAATGTGACCCCCATTTTCTGGACCCCATTTTGGGGATGCTAGGTCCCGGGGGCAGTGCACCCCCGCCCATAACCTTCCCGGACCCCTAAAATATAAATTTTGGGGTTCCTTGCACCCCAGGAACAAAAGATATTTCTCCTGGAATGGATCCTGTCTCAGTTGAGTGGTTGCTGGAGAGCCCCGGGTAAGTCAATGGGAAAGTACAGCTGAATGGAAGTCATGGATCTCCAGTTCTGGTGGAGCTATTTACATAATAATTGGCACACAAGTAGAGGAGTATACCCTCTACTAGTGGGCCAAATTTGGGGTGATTCAGTCCAGCAAAACCGGAGATACAGAGTGGCAAAGTCAGCTATCTCTACCCGGGAGAGGACGGGTTAACTTCTGGTGAAGTACCGCTGACTGGAAGTCCTGGATCTCCGGTTCTGTTGGAGCTATTTACATGAAACACTAGTAGTGGGTACACTAGTAGAGGAGTATCCCCTCTATCACTGGGCCAAATTTGGGGTGAATCGGTCCAGCAAAACCGGAGATATTTAGGGCCAAACTGGTCAAATTTTTGGACCACTCAGGGAACCGGGACGACTGTGCAGCTTATGCCGGTGCCTTGGGGACTTGTGCTGAAACAGGTATCTGTTCTCAGAAAAGAGCGCCTCCAAAAGCTCCGACCGGTACATGTGATGTTTTTGAATCCGTGGTGTAGACAGGTCCCAGGGGGCTTAACAGCCCACATATCTCGGTGGGTGCTATTTTGCTGATGAAATAACAGTTTGGTGGTGCAGAAGTCCAGCATGTGTGAGTTGCGTCGAGCGGTGTAGTATACCCACTTTTTCAAAACAATTTGGGGGGTAGCCAGTTAGAAGTGAAGAAACATCGGGCATGAAAAACTGAAATTTTTCATGATTTTTCCTGATGTTTCACCTGTATTTTTATACAGGTTACCCAATTTGGTCCCCTGTAAAAGAAAAAATGCATTCTCTCCTGAAAACACACAGGTTCAGTGAAATGTGTGTGTTTTCGGTAGAAACAGCCTCTTGATGACAGTCCTGCAGGTAAATGATAAGGTAGCAGACCTTTCTGCATCATATATGGGGCCAGGGGAAACCTAGGGGCATTTGGTGGCTGGGGCAGGCCTCTAGGTGCTCACTGGCGGCCTAATGGTGCTCCAAAAGAAGGTGTTTGCCTTAAGGCCTTTCCTGTTCCCTACACATGAGCCTTCTTCTGAATACTTCCCTATTATCTTACAACATTTTCACCTGAGCAGTGGAAGGCAAAAGAGGCCCTCATTGGCACAAGACTTCCTCCACTTCTCTGTTCTGCTGTTAAACCCACTGGTCTTCACCTGGACAGCAAGGAAGCAAGTATCAGATGTTTTACCAATGAGCCTACTTACAGACAGGATTTTGGCATGTAACTTCTTGACATACCATCTTCTATCTATTCTTGCATCTTTTCTCTTCTTTTTGGTGATGTCTCTTTCCCACTCCCTCTTTAGCTTGTGCTGCCTAATATAAGCTATTGTGAGAGACAGATCTATTGAAGTGATAAATCTTGATTTGCTAGCTGCAGCATCCAAATTAAAAAGTCTGATGGAGAACTCACCATTCTTCCCTCAGATTGGACCATAGTTTATCTATTTAGTTACTATTTCCATACATAAATTCATCATATACTCATCAGCTAGGGCTCCAGTGATGCCATGGTCCAGATGGACTAACTTTTTAGCAGTGAATCCAGCAGCTTCTCTAGAGGCATCTAGTTCCTAACAGGACATAATGGCTTCATCTTCACCCAGGTATGTTCTTCTTCCTCTTGGGAGCTCTTCATCCTCTTCATGTACCAGGTGCAGCTCAAAATTCGTGAACACATCTCCATAGGGGCAACAGGAGCTTGTTAGTGATGAGACTGGCTAAGCGTGCAGTAATATGTAGTAGGAGTTTGAAAACCTATAGTGAAGTGGTGGTTTTTGGTGAGTGTTTGAAAGACTGAAGGTTTTTATAGAGTGTGTGTCGTGATCCTGACTGTATTTCTCATATTTGGGGACTTACCTCTGCCATTTGTCCTGGATCCTGCGTCTTTTATGCTCACTGGGATAACAGCTTGCCAGTACCATGAGTTCCCTGAGTGCTGAGTTCTCTGCCTGGAAGGTGAGCGTTAACGAGATGCACCTGTGTTGATTAACCTTCTGTGTGAATAGTGACTTAACCAAGTGTCCCCATGCTGTGCCTACACAGCAATCATTCTTGTCATCATACTATATGCCTCTCTAACTCCAGTGGTCACCAGATACATTCTCCACTGTGCTCAGCTCTCTGGTGTTTGGGCCTAAAAGCCAGCATCCTCTGTTCATTTTAGGAATTTAGGCTTCAGTGTTTTTCCGGCCTGCTAGGCCTCACTTCACATCAGAGCCTAACCTGAAGTACCAACATGACAGGGTCTGATCACCTGACCTGGAGCTATTCAATCCTGTGCCAGCCTGAGACTCTCTGAATCACCTTACTCTGTTCACCAATCACCAAGGACCAGGAAGTATA
This sequence comes from Pseudophryne corroboree, assembly GCF_028390025.1. NCBI lineage: Eukaryota > Metazoa > Chordata > Amphibia > Anura > Myobatrachidae > Pseudophryne > Pseudophryne corroboree. Next base: position 267,440,774 of record NC_086453.1, on the reverse strand, counting down.
AGTAAAGGGACTTGTGTTACAGAAGCTGCCAGTTCCATGAGTCACACAGCTCAGTGTGAGCTTAGTAGCTGAGCTCTCTAAGAGGTACCCTTAATTACCTTAGTTCCTGTAAACCTCTGCTCTTTGCTACTCACTCCGGATTACAGTTGCGTTACCAGATATATCCGGTACACAACCCGGATTAGTCTCATTTTAAAGACACAGCCGCAGTATTCTTCAGTCTAGTCTTAAAGACACATCCACAGTATTCTTCAGTCTTATCTTAAAGACACAGCCGCAGTATTCTTCAGTCTCATCTTAAAGACACAGTCATAGTATTCTTCAGTCTCGTCTTAAAGACACAACCACAGTCTTCAGTTCTTCTTCAACCTCGTCTTAAAGTCACAGCCACAGTCTTCAGTTCTTCTTCAGCCTCGTCTTAAAGTCACAGCCACAGTCTTCAGTTCTTCAGCCTCATGACAGTGTGGTCAGAGTAGATGGGGAGTTTCATTAGTGGAGAGCAGCACTTAAGACGTCTTGGAGGTGGGTTTGAGAGATGGTTGCCACAGTGGAGGAGAGTCATAGGTCAGGTGCAAATCAAAAAGGGCGAGAGGGAGTTTATACATCAGAGATGTATGTGATTTATGTACATGTGTCTAAATCCAACATTATAAATATAGATGTCTCTGTATTTTATTATTTAAATAAGATGTAGGTCTTTTTATTATCTGGCCAATGCCTGCGGGATTTTCCTCCTGACATTACTCTGCCACTGCCTCTTGCCTTGTTTTTCTTGCCCACTTGGCCATGTCTCCTTCACCAGATGTCTTCTATGTGCTTCTATCTGTGAGATGCAGGGACTCCACTGGTGGCATTGTAAGGAATTACACTGGATAAATGAACTTTGAGTCATGCATTTGCTATATTTCAAGGTTACCTATATGTGTAGATGTATTGTTTCCTGTATACATGTTGTGTATGCATTCTTCACAAATAAGTTCAAAATCTTAAGTGGAAGTGGAAACAACAGTGTTGAATTTGTAGATATAACTTTTGTTTTACTTGTGCATAATATTGAATCCCACCTAGAATACTTGTAGAATGATTGTATTATGTATATAAGATTAGTGCTGCAGTTGTGACAAAGGTTTGTCCTTTCTGCATGAAACAATGAAAATGTTTGGTATTTTTGTGAAAAATATTGTCATATTTGTAAAATTTTATCTACTTTGTAACAATCTTGTAATGTTTCATGAAAAGCAAATTGCCTTTCTTTGATCCAAGGTGCTATGGAGTTCTCTGGGTTTATATGCTAAAAAAAACAACATACTCATACTGTAGCAATAGTAAATCCTGATTTAGGACAAGCATCCTGCGTACTTACAGTCCCAAAATGTACCTGCAAATCTGTTTTGTGCAAATATCAGATGGGATATATCTACAAGAAATGCAAACTACATCTACAGATTACTCCGGCAGATTATAGTTACTAGTTACTAGCATTTATATCTACAGGGCAGTTCTGTGGTCTTAAACCCCATACACAGTAGATGAGAAAGTAAAAGCTCTCGCTCAGAAGGGCCAATCTGAGTGAGATTTTTTACAACCTTGTGTAGTATGTACACTCAATGTCGTTAACGATGCGTGCTCTTGCGCACTGATAACGACCCCCTCTCTCGTCTAAACATGTACAGACGAGGGAGGTCCACGTTAACGACAGCCATGCTGCAGATGCTGCATGGGTGCCGGTCCCCCCGCCGTTGCTCCCTTCCCCGCTGGCATCCGTAAGTGTGTATGCACTTGCCGATGCCGGCACTCCGCTGGGTCCCCACCGCTGCCAATATCTGCGTCGGCGGGAACTCGTTTAGTGTGTATGGGGCTTTAGTAAGAGCTGGTGTCTTCATTATTCGGTGCAGTAAGCCATTCCCTAGCTATTTCCTTTAGAGCACCCACAGGACCTGGAAAGCCTAATGATTGTATATGAGACAAGTTTAGGCATAAGTTATACCCCTTTCAGACTGATAAATATTTCCCGGGTTACTGCACATGAACGCGCATCAACCTGGGAATTTGCTCAATGGGAAAGGGTACTGAAAGAATATCCCGGGTTGAAGGTCCCGGCATTTCATCCCAGGTCTCGACCTGGGTTGAATCCGGGATTGTCCCGGGATGCAGTGTAGTGTGAATGGGCCCTACCCGGTATTCAGTACATGGGACTGTTAAAAGGCCTCTCATTGGAGCTTTCTTGGGCTCAGAAAAGATGATGTCATCATCCAGAGCCCAGGGAAGCGCCCTGGAAGCGCTCAGCATAAGGAGAAGATCAGAGAGCTGCTCAGCATAAGGGGGGAGGAGGAAATAAAGAGACAGATCACAGGCACAGTGAAGGATGCTATTATTTATAAGCACATTGCAAAGCTGCTTGAAGCCAGAGGAATTATCTGTACACAACAGCAAGTTGCTAATAAAATGAAGACTCTGAAAAAGCAGTTCTTGAAGCATGTGAGCAAGAAAAATGTCCATTTCTAATTACATACATATGTATTTGCAGGGATTTCACCGGGATCAGTGTAAACGGGGCTGTCCCGGGTCAATCCTAGGTGTAAGTGCAGTGTGAAAGGGGTAATTCCCGGGTTGTGTCCCAGGATGCGTCCAGGTACAGATTCCCAGGTGTGACCTGTCAGTGTGAAAGGGGTATTACAGAAGTTCCTCTGCTAGATATGTTGTCAGCAACACAAATGACATTCACGTTTAGACAGAAGATTGATAAAGCTAACTTGGAGTCCCTTACTAAGTTAAGAAAATAAGATGCTCAACAAAGCTGACAAGCAGGGGCGTAGCCAGAATTTTGTGGGCCCCATAGCAACATTTTGAAGAGGCCCCAGTCCCAATGCATCTAGAGCGACACCTCTCCACAGCAGTTGTTACTTTTATTCCCCATAATAGTGCCCTAATTCACTTTCTGAACCATAGTAGTGACTTAGTTTACATTATATCACATTGTAGGGATGCCAGGACACATTATGCAACACAGTACCCCACATTCATATTATGATATACAGTGTCTCCAGTCAATTTTATACCACATTACAATGAGCAGGTCCAGGGCCATAGCTAGGTCCCTATGTACCCCCTTAATGTTGAAAGATATATATAACCCAATGGTGAAAAATGTAAATAACACATGTAACTTTGACAGGGAAGGTGGGCCCCTCTCAGCTCTGGGCCCCATAGCAGTTGCAATCTCTGCACCTGTGGCAGCTATGCCCTTGCTGACAACTACAGTATTTAACTATTTTCAAAAGCTAGTTGGAATGTGGCAGTATTTTTTTATATGTCTGTAGGAAGGCTTAAATGATTATTAAACCTCAAATGTAAAAATGTCAGATATTGACCATGGGGGAAAAATACATTATTCAGATACATTATTCAATATTAAACTGACATTCCACTGTAGCTACGTGCAAATACAAAGGATTACCTCCCTACTTCCATACAGAAGGTTATAGCTGTGGATGGTCATCTTATGAAATGGGGACAGCAGGAATTTACATCAGACTTCCTAATAAAAAAATTTGGACTTGTGAACACTAATAGAACCTTTGGGTCCATTTATTAAGACCATTCCGAGAAGAAGATTTTTCTCATCACAGCAATTGGAAATCTTCTTTCTGGCTATTGATAAAGACAAAACTAACATCCGAGTGTTGATCAGCTCCCTAGTCTTAAGGCTTGCCAGGATGGTTACGTGCCAGGGAGCACATTCCAAAGCCGGTTTATTGTCTCCCACATGCACAGTGGATGCCCAGGCTTCTAGTTCCAGATTCAACAAAAATGTTGTTTGGGAAGAAAGTAATAAATAAATAATAAAGTATGTTTTACTATGGTCGCCACAGCGGATGCCACCGTGGAGTCTGCTTTCCAGGTTGAAAATCAAAGGACTGCAGCAGATATATCCGATATCTGCTCTGTTACCTCTTCATACATTTTAGGGATAATTCACTTTTGCAGGAACCAGACATTTTCAGAAAGTTCCGGCACAGTATTGTTAATAAATAATCCCCATGAAATCAATGTAAAAGAAATGTCACATTTTAAAATATCAGACATAGAGCTGATTCTAAATCACACAGATCTCTTTGTACATATGCAAATAGTGAGTGTTAGTATATAGAGCATGTACAGAAGAAAATTAATGCATGTTTGCGTATCTCCTGATTCTGAGTCAGGAGGACGTTTGATGTACCTCATATTGCATGAAATGTGTGTTTCGGGTCAGGAACTGAGCTGTGACAATGCAATCGCATTCACCCACCATGACATTTTTGTAGGAGTGCCATGGGTGCGTACTTAGGCGTCCATGCAGGGGCGTAACTAGAACTTTGAAGGCCCCATAGCAAAATCTTGAAAGGGCCCCCTTCCCGCCAATGTCACTACAATGCCTCTATGGGGAGCTGTAGAGAGAGAGTGAGGGGAGTGGGATAGAGGCAACAAGTGTGTCAAGGGGAGAGAGAGGGTCAAGAAATAGAGGGAGAGAGGGGTCATGGAGAGAGAGAGGGGGGGTTTCATGGATATAGAGAGAATAAGAAAGAGAGAAATGAGCAAGAAAGAGGGTGTCTGGGAGAAAGAGAGAAAAATGGGTGAGAAGGGAAGCGAGAGAGAGGGTGTCAGAGGGAGAAGAGTGTCAGGGAGGGAGGGAGAGTGAAAGAGAGTGAGAGTGTCAGGGAGAGACAGGGAGAGAGATAGAGAGACACACTATCAGGGAGCGTGAGACAGTGCCAGGGAGAGAGCGAGACAGTGTCAGGGATGGATGGACAGAGAGACAGTGTCAGGAAAGAGAGGTAGACAGATGGTGTTGGGGGAGAGAGAGATAGAGTGCCAGAGAGAGAGGGAGAGAAACAGTATCAGGTAGAGAGTGTCAGGGAGAAAGAGAGGGAGGGAGAGAGACAGGGTCAGAGCATGAGAGAGAGAGGAAGAGACATTGCCAGAGAGAGGGAGAGAGTGTGTCAGGGAGGGAGAGTGAAAGAGAGGGAGGCAAGTGAGAGTTAGAGTGTCAGGGAGAGCGAGAACGAGAGAGAGAGAGAGAGAGAGAGAGAGTCAGGGACTCTGTTTTTCTCCCTGATAGTGTCTTTCTGTCCCTGAGAAAAATAGTGTCGGGGGAGAGAGAGAGACAGTGTCAGGGAGAGAGGGAAGGAGAGACAGTGCCAGGCAGAAAGAGAGGGAGGGAGAGACAGTGCCAGGAAGAGAAACAGTATCAGGTTGAGAGAGAGAGAGTAAAAGAGACAGTGCCAGGGAGAGAGACAGTACCAGGGATGGACAGAGAGACAGTGTCAGGACCGAGAGAGAGAGTGGTAGACAGACAGTGTCAGGGAAAAATAGATAGAGTGCCACAGGGAGAAAGAGGGGCAGTATCAGTGAGAGAGAGTGTCAGGGCATGACAGAGAGAGGGAGAGACAGTGCCAGAGAGAGAGGGAGAGAGACAGTGTCAAGGAGAGAGAGAGGGAGGGAGAGACCGTGACAGAGAGTGTCAGGAAGACAGTGTCAGGAAGGGATTGAGGGAGAGAGAGTGTGTAGCAAGAGAGAAAGTGTCAGGGAGAGAGCGAGGGTAGAGAGAGAGGGGGGCGAGCAGGAGATACATTACCTGCTACAGCAGAAGTCTCTGATGGGGCAGGGTTTCACGGCATTAGACCCCACCCCTAAATCCCTGTGAATTACGGCACTGCACCACTCTGCTGCTGGTACTCAGAGCCTGCCAGGTAGGGCCTCCCCACCCCCTGCCACATTCTCCACGGCTGCAGGGGGTGCTATCAGCGGTGGCCATTCATCCCGTGGGCGGGGGTGAAGGGGGAGCGGTGAGCATTAGAGATACCCGGTGGCAGGGTGCAGAGGGGAGCAGCAGGCCCTGGGTGCAGCCCAGGCCCCATAGGAGCTGCACCCCCTGCAACCACAATAGTTACACCACTGGGTCCATGCTATTCTAAATCATGTGTACGGGAAAGAGAATCCTGTTTCAGATGGCTCTCAAGCATCTGGCATGGGACTGGTGCAAGTAGAGATACTAATGATAACTGTTGCATATGTCGGTGGAAAAACAGTGGGCAGAACTGCCTCCTGCATAAAGCCGCATGCAGGGCTGCCATAAGAAATTATGGGGCCCATTACTGAGAAAATAGGCATACATTTGTTAGTCCATATTGTCGATTCTTTTGTCTCCTCCACCTTGGTTGCCATTTTGTTGACATTTTTATATAGTTATACAGCTGTAGAAATGAGCCCTCTCTCTGTCTGGGCCCAGGGCTGCAGTCATGCCGCCCCCACCCCCACCCCCCTCCACCCCTGTGATGTTAGTGTATTAGAATGCTTAATATTTGAAGACACTCCCTTACTAATATGTGTAAGCCTGAATCTTCAGTGATGGTCCCTAGGACCAGAGGGATGCTGGGAAGTGGGTGGTCCAGTGTGCAGTGTGTCTGGAGTTGGTGATGGAATAAAACAGCACAGCAGTGAACTCACATGTCTCTGTGTCCTTATGACTGGATTTACAAACATATGAACAAAACATGGTGTCAGAAGAAGTTTAACTTGGACTGCTAGTGCTCTCAGAGTGTGAAAGAATCCAGCAGAAGTCTGTAAGGCTATGATACTCAGTGTCTGCAAAGCCTGCCGTGTGCTCCTCTCTTCAAACAGTAAGTAACCATGGATAAACTGGCTCCTCCAACTGGCATGCTGATGTCTGGTAACTTGTCTGAACACTGGAAAAGATTTAAGCAAAGGTTTAATATATATCTTGCTGCATGTGGAGCTGATACAGAGGCTGACAAAACTAAGGCATCCATTTTCCTCCATGTGATAGGAGAGGATGTGCTAGACATTTATAATAGTTTTCAGTTTGATGAGAGGCAGAATATGGTGCTATCTTCTATAATGCAAAAGTTTGAAGACTACTTTGTGCCAAGGAAAAATGTGACATATGAAAGATATTAGTTTTTCACATGTGATCAGAAGTCTGGAGATGGATTTGATCAGTATGTTACAGAGCTGCAATAACTCAGTAAAACCTGTGAGTTTGGTGATTTAAAGGATTCACTGATTAGAGATCGTATTGTCTGTGGAATACCTGATAATGGACTCAGAGAGAGACTGCTGAGAGAGCAAGACCTAACACTAGAAAAGGCAGTGACTATGTTTAGATCTGCAGAAACAACTAGATTTCAAGCCAAAAAGTTACACAAGGACGCTGATGGTGCTGTTCATGTAGTGCAGAATACAGAGCCAAGCAAACCTCCATTCTCAAGAATGAAGCAGTCTAAGTCACAGTCTAATAAGGAAAAGTGTAGTAGATGTGGAAATGCTCACAATCCTAAAATGTGTCCTGCTTATGCTAAAACCTGCATGAAATGTGGTAGACTTAATCACTTTGCCAAATGCTGTAAAATTAAAAGTGAAACAACGAAAGTGCATGCTGTTAAACAAACAGAGGAATTCTTTGTGGATTGCATTGAACTTTGCAGTGCATATAAGAAAGAATGGATTGTCCCTTTAACTGTGAATGAGATTGTCATTCCCTTTCAGCTTGATACTGGCGCGCAGGTGAATTTAATATTGTTTCAAGACTATAAGACTTTTAGAGTAAAACCTAAAATTCATCCAGCCAAAGTGAAAGTTACAGGGTACACTGGGGAGGAAATTCCTGTGAAAGGTACATGCTTAGTGACACTGAAATATAAGGGACAACAGTTTAAAACATCTCTACTGATTATGGATGAAAATGTGCAACCGATTCTAGGATTAAGTTCCTGTGAGAAACTAAGCTTGCTAAAGAAAGTTTTTATGGTGACATTACAAGTAGAAGAGGACTGCAAATCGATGTTTACAGAATACAGAGACTTGTTTGAAGGTCTAGGTTGTTTGCCTGGAGAGCATAAAATAATTATAGACACGCAAGTTTCTTCAGTGATACACCCCTGTAGAAAAGTGTTGTTTGCGCTGAGAGAAAAACTGAAACAAGAGTTAAATTGCATGGAAGCCTTGGGTGTGATACAGAAAGTTGATGAGCCTACTGAATGGGTAAGCTCCTTATTAATTGTTGAAAAGAAAAATGGACAACTCAGAATATATCTAGACCCCAGAGATTTAAACAAAGCTATTAAACGAGAACATTTCAAACTACCAACCAGAGATGAAATCATGTCGAAATTTGCGGGAACAAAATGGTTCAGTAAATTGGACGCATCTTCAGGGTTCTGGCAAATGAAGCTAGATGAGGCCAGCTCAAAGCTTTGTACATTTAATACACCAGAAGGTAGATACAGATTTCTTCGACTACCATATGGAATATTGGGGGTCATTTGTGTCGAAATTTGCGGGAGCAAAATGGTTCAGTAAATTGGACGCATCTTCAGGGTTCTGGCAAATGAAGCTAGATGGTAGATACAGAAGGTAGATACAGATTTCTTCGACTACCATATGGAATATTGGGGGTCATTTGTGTCGAAATTTGTGGGAGCAAAATGGTTCAGTAAATTGGACGCATCTTCAGGGTTCTGGCAAATGAAGCTAGATGAGGCCAGCTCAAAGCTTTGTACATTTAATACACCAGAAGGTAGATACAGATTTCTTCGACTACCATATGGAATATTGGGGGTCATTTTGAGTTGTTCGGTCGTTGCCGATTTTCGCTATACTGCGAGTAGTTGCTTACTGCGCATGCGCAAGGTTCGTATAGCGCATGCGCTTAGTTATTTTACACAGAAGTTAGGTATTTTACTCACGGCGTAACAAAGTTTTTTCATCGTTCTGCTGATCGGTGAGTGATTGAAAGGAAGTGGGTGTTTCTGGGCGGAAACTGACCGTTTTCTGGGAGTGTGCGGAAAAACGCAGGCGTTTCAGGGAAAAACGCGGGAGTGGCTGGAGAAACGGGGGAGTGTCTGACCGAACGCTGGGTGTGTTTGTGACGTCAAACCAGGAACGAAACTGACTGAACTGATCGCAATGTAGGAGTAAGTCTTAAGCTACTCAGAAACTGCTAAGAATTTTCTATTCGCAATTCTGCTAATCTTTCGTTCGCAATTCTGCTATGCTAACATACAATCCCAGAGGGCGGCGGCTTAGCGTGTGCAATGCTGCTACAAGCAGCTAGCGAGCGAACAACTCGGAATGAGGGCCTCTGTCTGCTCCAGAAGTATATCACAAAAAGATACACATGATTTTTGAACATATTCCAGGTGTTGAAACAATGATGGATGACATTATTGTCTGGGGATCTACAAAGGAAGAACATGATTCTAGATTGAGACAAGTAATGGAACTTGTCAAGAAAGTGAATCTAAAGCTAAACAAGGACAAATGTGAATTTGGCGTGAATACACTTACCTTTATGGGCGACGTGGTCTCGGATCAAGGTGTAAAACCAGACCCAAGGAAAATATCAGCCATAGTGAACATGGAACGTCCTAACAAAAAAAGACGATGTCAGAAGATTCCTAGGAATGATTACTTACTTAGGAAAGTTTATATCTCAACTCTCTGAACGAACAGCCTCTCTTAGATGGTTGTTGGACAAAGATAACGAGTGGATGTGGTCACATGAACAAGAAGAAAGTTGGCAAAACTTGAAACAGATCATTACAGAGCAACCAGTGCTAAAATTCTTTGATCCTGCGAAAAGAATAAGAATTTCAGCAGATGCTTCGCAATTTGGCCTAGGCTCAGTGCTGTTACAGGAACATGAGGATACATGGCAACCAATAATCTATGCATCAAGAACACTGACAAGTGCTGAAACAAGGTATGCTCAGATAGAAAAATAACTTCTAGCGATCACATATGCATGTGAGCGATTTCATCAGTTTGTGTATGGTCAAACATTTACAGTGGAAACTGACCACAAGCCATTGGTAGCTATCATGACTAAATCATTACATGACTGTGCCATGAGAATTCAATGAATGCTTATCAGACTACAGAAATATGATGTACACTTGCTGTACTGTCCCGGCAAATACATGTACATTGCTGATACACTTTCTCGTGCTGTGGACAAAAGTGAAGGTTCCAAAAGTCTGATGGATAAAGAGATAGAAGCCTATGTTAATTTGATCGTAGCTTCTCTACCAGTGTCTCTTGCAAGACAAGAACAGATTAGGAAAGAAACTGAGACAGATGACACAATGAAAGTGTTGAAAGATATCATTCTGAAAGGTTGGCCAGCAGAAAAAAATGTGTGCCCATTGTCTATTCATGATTATTGGATGTTCCGCAGTGACCTTACAGTTGTCGATGGTGTTATTTACAAAGGCAATAGGTTTGTCATACCTGCACGACTAAGAAAAACTATGCTGTGCAAGATACATGAAGGCCACTTAGGAGAAGAAAAATGTAAGCGGAGAGCGCATGAAGTTATGTATTGGCCAAGAATGAACCAAGACATAGCACAGACTACAGCTACATGTGAATTATGTCTTACATATAGGGGGTAATTCTGAGTTGATCGCAGCAGGAACTTTGTTAGCAGTTGGGCAAAACCATGTGCACTGCAGGGGAGGCAGATATAACATGTGCAGAAAGAGTTAGATTTGGGTGGGTTATTTTGTTTCTGTGCAGGGTAAATACTGGCTGCTTTATTTTTACACTGCAATTTAGATTGCAGATTGAACACACCACACCCAAATCTAACTCTCTCTGCACATATTAAATCTGCCTCCCCTGCAGTGCACATGGTTTTGCCCAACTGCTAACAAAGTTCCTGCTGTGATCATCTCGGAATTACCCCCATAGACCGAAACAACAAGTCGAGACATTGAGTCCTCATGCAGTGCCAGAGAGACAGTACCAGAAAGTTGGTGCAGATTTATTTGATTGTAATGGGAAAACGTACATTGTCGTGACTGATTATTACTCTAACTACCCTGAGGTGAAGACACTACATACAACTACTAGTAAAGCCGTAATCAATTGCATGAAGTCAATCTTTGCAAGGCATGGTGTTCCTATGGAAGTGTTCACTGACAATGGTCCTCAGTTTTCCAGTGCTGAATTTAGACAATTTGCTGATGAGTAGGAATTTGTCCATACTGCTTCAAGTCCCCACTATCCACGCTCAAATGGGTTGGTGGAAAGTTCAGTAAAAACTGTAAAGAGTCTCATGAAAAAAGCTCAAGACGGTAAAGAAGATTTCTACAAAAGTCTTTTAATCTACCACAGTACACCTTTACAGAATGGACTTTCTCCTGCACAAATGCTGATGGGAAGGAGGATTAGAGTAAATCTCCCGATATGTGATGAACTGCTAATACACATAACTCAGCGTTAGTCAGACTGTGTAAGTAACGTCAACAGGCGAAACAGAAACTGTTCCATGACAGACGAACTAAAAGCTTATCTGATCTAAAATCGGGTGACCAAGTCCGTCTCAGAGATCACGAGAAAGGTATTTGGGTGCAGAAAGGTATTGTGCAAGCACAAGTAGCACCAAGATCTTATACTATACGTACAGAGCATGGAACGGAAGTAAGAAGAAATCGGGTGGATTTAAGATCTCAACCTAACCATAATGAAGACAACATGACTGAACAATACCCTTCATCTGACATCTATAATGATCCTGATAATGGTGAACAAACCACCATTCTAGAAAGGTCCAACATGGTCGATGAAACACAGACTGTGTATGAAAGACACAAAAGGGAAATACGCAGACCTGAGAGACTCATTGAAATGTGTTAGATGATGTTCTTAATATGACGTTGTTAATTGTTGCATTGAAGCGTACAGGGCTTATCTTTAAAGAAAAGAGGATGTGATGTTAGTGTATAAGAATGCTTAATATTTGTAGACACTCCCTTACTAATCTGTGTAAGCCTGAATCTTCAGTGATGGTCCCTAGGACCAGAGGGATGCTGGGAAGTGGGTGGTCCAGTGTGCAGTGTGCCTGGAGTTGGGGATGGAATAAAAAGCACAGCAGTGAACTCACATGTCTCTGTGTCCTTATGACTGGATTTACAAACATATGAACAAAACAACCCCCACCCCTTGCCCCGAGCATTCGGATCCTTGTATTAGCCCTACAGAAACTGCATTAGCATAAAGTAGTAACTGCCTCACGTTAACACAACCACTTTGCGTCTTGCTCAGAATCAGAAACATAATGTTTATTGCCGGGCATCAATAGAGGTTTATTTGTGTAGATACATATGGCCTCTCCCCTAAAAAATGTCTTTCCTCCACCACTTTACTTTATTGCAACAATATTGCTCTGCAACAAAGCCTAGTTTTGTACTACTCCATAAAATTAGGAATACATGTGCGATTAAACCATATTCTTCAAAGAGGTATATTTATTTATTAAAGGGAGGTAACCCTGAAATGCGTCAAAACGTGTTTTCGTCAAGATCGGGTTTCTCGTTATTTTTCAAGCTCCCCAGCTGGCGATAGCTATTGTTGGCTATCATCAACCTTCGCTGTTTGATCTCATTGACCTGGCAAAGCAGTAAGATTAGCCTTACCGCTGACAAGGGTTGCAAGTATGGCGGTACTGCGTACCGGTAACAAATTGACAGCCGGTACGCATTACCGCCGGCCGTCCACCTGTACTTGCAGCCCTGGCTGTGTGTGTGTGTGTGTCAGGGAAGGAGAGCGCATTGCGCACCTCTCCTGCCCCTTAGTGCTCTTTCCAGCGGCGGCGGCAGCAGCGGTGTGTGTGTCAGCTGTCTGGGGAGGAGTGCGCAGCGCGCCTCTCCTGGCCCTTCATTGCTGTGTCTGGCAGCGGTGTTTCTGGCACTGCACTATTGGGTCACACAGATGAAGCCACGCTAATCCTGGCTCCGTCTGTGCCTGGGCGCACCTATTGCTGGTTGTCTCCGTCCGTGCGGCCATGATGGAGACGCTCTTCCATTCTAGTCCAGGGGGCGCGCACGCACATCCGTGATAGAGATGCGCCCAATTCACTAGAATGGGGGGGCTAGGTCGGATGGATTGCCTGGTCAAATCGGGAGTGCACGCCTGCGATGGAGCCGCACTGGATGAGTGCGGCTCCATCTGTATGTGTATCACGCTCCCATTTTCATTGGTCACGCCCCATTTGGCCACACCCATTTTTTGGCGACAGTACCACTAAGACATTTTATCTACTGACAGCCAGCATCGCTCATCTGCCCCAGTGAGGTTCTATATTGCTGCATACAGTATTAGTACATGGACCCCAAAGCCCCTTGCTCCACCTAACCTCTCCAACAGGCTCATTCACTAGTGCTGGCACCTTACACTTTGCACAAATTCAGGCACAGTTATTTATTACAAAGTAGGAACAAAAGGCATATGATTATATGATGTTGATTATTATTATAATATTATTATATATTTTCCTATGTGTGTATTTAATTATATACGTAACTACATCTATGAGTCAGCTGTTTGAGATTGCAGGTTCTGGATGAGAACAAAATTAATTAGAGAACATCTTGCCATATTACTGAATGCGGTGGTTTCTATACTGCTTGCTGCTCAAATTAGTGATTAGGTTTTTTTCTGTTTTAAAGTGTGTATATATCTCTAATACTAATATTTATGGTTATTTACTTAATGGGAAAAAAGGAACTATTGCACTTGATATCTCATGCTGTGACTTGGCAGACTCCTGGTAACTATCATAATGTAACACTCAACTGTACAGTAAATCATATCGCTATAACTGGTACAGTAAGCAGTTTCCTGGGAAGTTATAATCTGACAGTAACAAAATACCTTTTGCTGCAGAAGTTTTGCAGTTTAGATTTGTGATATCAGTTCTTCAGTATTGCACTATATAGTGTGTGTATATACAGAATATATATATATATAATAACAAATAAAAGACTGACACTGCTCGTCACCTCTATGGGGGGACGTCAAGTGTTTTGCGCGTCAGGCTGGTAACTATTATATATATATATATATATATACTGTGTGTGTGTGTGTGTGTGTGTGTGTGTGTGTGTGTATATATATATATATATACATGTATATATATATATATATACAGTACTGTGCAAAAGGTTTAGGTGGGTGCTAAAAAAATACTACAAAGTAAGAATGTTTTAATAAATGCAAGTTTATTTTTTATCAATTAACAAAATGTAAAGTGAATGAACAGAAGAGAATTCTAAATCAAATCATTATTTAGTGTGACCACCATTTGTCTTCAAGACAGCATCAATTCTTCTAGGTACACTTGCACTGTTTTTGAAGGAACTCGGCAGGGAGGTTGTTCCACATATCTTGGAGAACTAACCCGTGGGCGCAACTGGGGTGGTGGTGGGCGTGGGGACTAGAGGGACACGTACCCTGGGCGCTGGATTTGAGTGGACACCTAGAAGGTTACTCTGCTTCCTTTCCCTCCTCTAGCTGCTGCTGGGTCCCAGAGCCCCCACCGCATGTCCCTACTCCCCAGCATCATCAATGTGGACTCCATCACTGCGACGTAAAATGCCGGTGATGCACACAGGGTGGGAGGGGAAGCGAGGTGGTTCTGCCAATCCATTCCACATCACGTCCGCACCAACTTTTCAGTGAGGTTCGCTACTGGCCGCCACAGCCTCCTCCTAAACCTCCAGTGGGCAGGATCTGAGCTGCCACGCACCAAAGTACTGCCTTGCCTTGGGTGACGGGAATCCTAGTTTCGGTCCTGAATAACCACAGATCTTCTGTGGATGTAGGCCTGCTGATATGCTTCTATCTCTTCATGTAATCCCAGACAGACTCGATGATGTTGAGATCAGGGCTCTGTGGGGGCCATGACCCCAAACATACAGCCAATGTCATTAAGAACTATCTTCAGTGTAGAGAAGAACAAGGAGTCCTGGAAGTGATGATATGGTCCCCACAGAGCCCTGATCTCAACATAATAGGGGTGTGGTTCATCAAATCGACAGTGTCTAGGTCGACAATGTTTAGGTCGACCACTATAGGTCGACAGTCACTAGGTCGACATGGATGGAATGTCGACAGGGTTTCTAGGTCGACGTGTGCTAGGTCGACAGGTCTAAAGGTCGACATGAGGATTTTTTTTTATGTCGTTTTCTTCGTAGAGTGACCGGGATCCCAAATTAGTGCACCGCGTCCCCTCGCATGGCTCGCTTCACTCGCCATGCTTCGGGCATGGTGCCTTCGCTCCACTACCGCTTCGCTCGGCACACTTTACCGTTCCAATCGTAGTCCACGTGGATCGTTAAGTATGAAAAAATTCAAAAAAGAAAAAAAATGTGAAAAACTCATGTCGACCTTTAGACCTGTCGACCTAGCACATGTCGACCTAGAAACCCTGTCGACCTTCCATCCATGTCGACCTAGTGACTGTCGACCTATAGTGGTCGACCTAAACATTGTCGACCTAGACACTGTCGATCTTCAGACCGGATCGCCATAATAGAGGCTGTCTGGGATTACATGAAGAGACAGAAGGATTTGAGCAATCCTTCATCCACATAAGATCTGTGGTTATTCGCCAAGATGTGTGGAACAACCTCCCTGCCGAGTTCCTTCAAAAACTGTGTGTATGTGTGGGAGTGCGGGCGCGTCCCACTCCACCCCCCACCACTGGTCCGGAACCTTTTTCCCCCGCTGCCGCCCGCCGCAGCAGCAGGCGCGCCCACGTGTTGTGGCGCGTCATCACTGGGCGACGCGGCGGGCCAATGAGGACCTGCCGCGTCACCCATCCCAGAGAGCCGCGCGGCGGGGGTTTTAAACGCCCGCACGCAGCAGGAAGGGGGAGAGTGTTCGGACAGCGTGTGAACGGAGGACGTCGGCGCGGTCAGCGGAGGCGGCCCAGCGGAGGATTTGAAGTCGGAGGTCCGGACGTCGGTGAGCAGGTAAGCCCTCAGTGAGGCCCTTTTCTCCCGCAGGTACCGTCCCCGGGTCTGCTCCCACCGCACCACCAACGCCGGCGTTAGGCCGAGGCCCCCCCCACATTGCCCCCCGCAGTTAAGCAGGCTATGGCCTGAGCCACAGTGGGCGCTAGGCCCCCCCACATTGCCCCCACAGTCAGGCAGGCTACGGCCTGAGCCACAGTGGGCGCTAGGCCCCCACATTTCCCCCGCAGTCAGGCAGGCTACGGCCTGAGCCACAGTGGGCGCTAGGCCCCCCCACGTTGCCCCCACAGTCAGGCAGGCTACGGCCTGAGCCACGGTGGGCGCTAGGCCCCCACATTGCCCCCGCAGCCAGGCAGGCTACGGCCTGAGCCACAGTGGGCGCTAGGCCCCCACATTGCCCCCACAGACAGGCAGGCTACGGCCTGAGCAGCAGCGCGCGCTAGGCCCCATTACTACCCTGGGTGTGCCGCACCAGTGGTAGTACACTGTTTACCATTACAGCATCGTGTTTGTTACCATTGTACACTGTTCATATTTCCATACCCTGTCCGCACCGTCTTGCGTACGCGCTAGCATCAAGCGCCGGCGTATACTAGTTACGGGGCGAGGTGTAATACCCGTGACTGTGCATGGGCCCTCCACCGGTAGGTCCCTCGGAAAGGTAAGGTGCCGTTTGTTGTTGTTGCTGTCGTTGTTGTTGCTGTTGTTGTTGTGTTTTGAAGTTCGTCCCAGGTGCCGAGATCCAAGACATCGGACCAGCAAGGGGACCAACAGATACCCGGTGAGGACAGCTTGCTCGAGTCCGTTTTTGTGTACCACGGAAGGGCCACCGACTGGAACGAGGGATCCGGGATCATCACTGACCCGAAGACGGAAGGGCCACCGACTTGGACGAGGGATCCGGGATCATCACTGACCCGAAGGTAAGAGTCAGCAGCGGGCGCGGAGTGAGTACGGCACTCGCGAGTGCCGACAGCGTTGCGCCGAAGGCCCGCCGGGTCTCTTACATTTGGCGTAGCTGGCAGGATCCGACATGTCGGTCCCAGCAACGTCCCCGGCGCCGGATTGGCCCGGTCTGCCCCTCGGGACGGCCATCCATTTTCTGTCTAGGTACGATGGGTGGAACATGCCCCTCGAGGAGTGGAAGAATCAGCTGGACTCTGTCATCCGGCTACACCGCCTGCCAGTTTCAGCGTACGTGGATCTGGCCCTACAGTTCCTCCAAGGAGAAGCCAGGGAGACCGTGCTGCTGCGACCGGAGGAGCAGAGGACGGACCTCGACGGGGTATACAAGATCCTCAAGGACGTCTACCGGGAGAGGTCCACGGCAGATGGCCTCCGGAGGCGCCTCTTCGCGCGATTCCAGACGGAGGATGAAACTATCTCCCAGTTTGCCAACGCCTTACAGAAGTGCGCGCAGAAGATCAAGGCGCATCCCGACGAGAAGTGGTTGACCGGAGATGCGGACTCCGGCCTCCGGGACCGGTTCGTGGCCGGCCTGAGGAATAAACAACTGCGAAACCACCTCCTGGACAAGATTGAGGCTCAGCCCACCATGACCTTCCCCGACGCGCTGGAGAGGGCCTTGACCAAGGACCAGGATGCAGAATTTGGGTCCTGTGTCATAGCTCTTCAGCAGGCCCAACCCCTGGCGAAGGCCCAGCCACCACCACCGCCCCCCCAGCCAGAGGTCAGTCCCCTGGAAGGGTGCATCAAGGACCTGACCAATGCCCTCCTACTAGTCCAGGAAGAGATGTCCAAACTGAAGCGACGGGTGGAACAATCGGAAAGCCGCAATGTAATTCCGGGAGGCAGCACCAGGGACGCCGAGGAGGAGATGGGAGACTCCTTTCAACGTCTACGCCGGCGGGAGGAGCCGCGCAGACGAGCGGAGGACACCCGACGGAGGGGACCCCGGGAGATGGCGTGTTGGGAGTGTGGACGCCCAGGGCACTTCGCGCGGGAGTGTCCAGAGGCCCGACGCCACCGGAGCGATCGCAGGAGGGCTTTAAACTAACATCCCTCGCAGTTGCGGGCAAAACTGCGAGGAACAGAGACGACTTTGTGGATATCGCCCATTCCTCGGACCTAATTGGAGAATGCCCCACCGTGATAGCGCGGCTAGATGGTCAGAGCCAACGCTGCCTGCTGGACACCGGTTCTCAGGTGTCCACCATGTCCGAGAGACGCTTCCAACAAGACTACAGCCACTTGAAGAGGACGGACGTGGGAGACTGGATAACCCTCACGGCCGCCAACAACTTGCCCCTCCCAATCCTGGGGGTTGTGTGGCTCGAGGTGGAACTGTATGGGCAATCCCTTGGAAAGAAAGGAATAATGGTAGTCGCCGGAGACGAGTTAAGACATGGGCCCATCATCCTGGGGACCAACATATTGCGAGACTTAGATCAAGCCCTGGCCCAGGAGAACGGCCCCCGATATTGGAAATACCTGGGGATACAAAAGCCCGTACAACAGGCCCTACAGAGAGTGGTCCAGCTAGGCGAGGGGTTGTCTGCCCGAGGCCTGGGCCCCTTGGGGCGAATTAAGACCCACCACAACCAAAGGGTAAAGATACCCCCCGACAGGAGGTAGTGTTGGACTTCCCCGTACGGACGCAGCACCGCCTGGAAGGTAAGGCGGTACTGATCGAGCCCTGCTGGTTCAGCCAGTCCGGTGCCGGGCTGGTTGTGGCCCGGGTCCTGGCCGTGGTCCGGAACTGCATGGTCCCCATCCGGATTTGTAACCTGGGGGACCTCCCCACCCATATTCCCCCCCGGACCATCCTCGCACAGGTGGACGCGATCCCGGCGGGAGGCGTGGAGACAGGACGAGGCCTAGTCCTGGATTCGGATGGCCGGAATCCGTGGACACTGGCCGTGAGCCTGGAAGAATCTAAGGAACCCACTGCCAGCTGGAACGGCCAAACCATACTGGCCCAGATGGACGTCTCTCTGGAACAGACCAGCCCCTCCGACGTCAAAAGACTAGAACGGATGCTATGGAAGAGGCAAAAGGCGTTCTCGCGGCACGAGGAAGATTTTGGCTACACCCGAGAATTGGAGCACGAGATCAACACGGGGGACAACGCCCCTGTCCGGGAGCGATACCGGCCGATCCCGCCCAAATTGTACCAGGAAGTAAAGAGCATGATCCGCCAGATGCTGGACAACCAGGTTATTCGAGAGAGCAAAAGCCCCTGGGCGGCCCCCATCGTACTGGTAAAGAAAAAGGATGGCGCGCTACGCTTCTGCGTGGACTACCGGAAGCTCAACCACTGCACTGTGCGGGACGCGTACCCGCTGCCCCGGATCGAAGAATCTTTGGCAGCACTAGGTAAATCCCGCTATTTTTCAACATTAGATCTGGCCAGTGGGTACTGGCAGGTGCCGGTAGCCGAGAAGGACCAGGCCAAGACCGCCTTCATCACCCCCATGGGACTGTTCGATTTTTGCAGGATGCCCTTCGGACTCTCCAATGCCCCGGCCACGTTCCAACGCCTCATGGAACGCTGCCTGGGGGACTTGAACTTCGATGCGATTCTGATCTACCTCGATGACGTCATCGTGTTCGCCCCAACGTTGGAGGAACATTTGCGGAGACTGGACTTGGTCCTGCAAAGGTTGGAGTAGTTTGGGCTTAAACTAAAGCCAAGGAAATGTCACCTCCTCAAGCCCAGCCTTGAGTACTTGGGCCATGTGGTCTCCCAGCAGGGGGTCCAGCCGACCCCCGACAAACTTGCCACGATCCGTGGGTGGAAAGCTCCAACCACTGTGACGGAGGTGAGGGCCTTCTTGGGACTGGTGGGATACTACCGAAGATTCATCAAGGGCTTTGCCAAGATTGCCGGACCCTTGCATGACCTACTTCGAGGGGTAGCGACAGACGCCCGGAGGAAGGCAGTGGAATGGGGGCGAGCCCAAGACGACGCGTTCAACCAGCTTAAAGACGCCCTCATGCAGGCCCCGGTCTTGGCTTATGCGGACTTCGACAAACCGTTCTTGGTCTATACCGACGGAAGCCACCAGGGGTTGGGGGCAGTGCTCTCCCAAGTACAGGACGGCCAGGAGCGGGTGATCGCCTACGGAAGCCGGAGCTTACGGGACTCCGAACGGAACCCCGATAACTACAGCTCGTTCAAGCTGGAGTTGCTGGCACTAGTGTGGGCGGTGACCAAAAAGTTTGCGGAGTACTTGACAGGCGTGGACTTCGAGGTCGTAACCGACAACAATCCCCTGGCCCACCTCAGCACAGCCAAACTAGGGGCTCTGGAGCAACGCTGGGTTGCCCGACTGGCGAAATTTCCCCACAAAATAAAGTATCGCCCAGGGAGGGACAACGCCAACGCGGACGCCCTGTCCCGGTTTCCAGTGGAAGGCCCCACAGGCCCCACCGACGAGGAGCAAGAGGGACTGGAGATCCCAAACCTCACCAGGGTCGGACCAGCCCCCCAGTCCCGGCAGGCCACCAGCTGCGGTCTCCTCCTGCAAAGAACCCCCAAGGATTGGGCCACCCAACAGGAGCAGGACCCCGTCCTGAGAGCTCTACGCGACTGGAAAAAGGGAGGGCACTGGCCCTCCAACCGAGAGAGGGAACAGTTTGGAGCAAACGGGCAGAAAATACTACACCAGTGGGATCGGCTGACGATCCAGGAGGACGTATTATGCCGGCGCGCCTACCTGGAGCAGGAACTTCGCTATGTGTGGCAGATCGTCCTCCCCGAAACTACAGCCCGGGCCTTGGCGACAGAGGCCCATGAGGAGGGGGGGGGGGGGAAATGGAAAAAGAAATACCCTAAGGTATTCTTACTCCCAGGCGCTTGATGCGAGGTTCACCACAGCAGCTTTATATAAACAGGGGTTGGTCAGACCCCTAATAAATAAACAATAATAAAAAAGATATTAGCGCTTATTGGTCACAAATGCAAAAGGTGTGTCACGATTGAATCACAATTTATTGTAGAAGTAAAAAATTATAAAAAGCAATACACATTGGTGGTTAATGCCACATAAAATCATTTAAATGAAATTGTGTAACTCCCAATAGTATGTTATCCTTATGGAAAGTTTGGCAAAGAATGGACCTGTTCCTATGTGAGTCCCCGTGAGTTAGTAAGGTTCAATGTCCTATTCGTGGATTGAATAGTTACCACCAACGTTTCTCGAGGCAATTAGGCGAATCTGCGTCCGCAAGGTGCTGTTCCTCGGCGGGTGGTGAATGATGGCTTTCCACGATGAAATGGGAATGTCCTTATATCCAATGGGGATTTTCAACGGAGACTTGGTCCAGGTCCAGAGATTCCAAGAGATGTGGGAGTTAACACAGACAGGCAGGTCTCACCGACGCGTTTCGTTGTATGCAAACAACTTTTTCAAGGTCGCAGATTCGCCTAATTGCCTCGAGAAACGTTGGTGGTAACTATTCAATCCACGAATAGGACATTGAACCTTACTAACTCACGGGGACTCACATAGGAACAGGTCCATTCTTTGCCAAACTTTCCATAAGGATAACATACTATTGGGAGTTACACAATTTCATTTAAATGATTTTATGTGGCATTAACCACCAATGTGTATTGCTTTTTATAATTTTTTACTTCTACAATAAATTGTGATTCAATCGTGACACACCTTTTGCATTTGTGACCAATAAGCGCTAATATCTTTTTTATTATTGCCCATGAGGAGGGGGCCCACTGCGGGGTGGCCAAGACACTCCAGTGGATCCGCCGGCAGTACTTCCTACCCGGACTCAAGGGGGTGGTGGAGGGCGTATGCCGAACGTGCGAGAGGTGTGGGGTGACCAAGCCCAGCGAACAACGGGCCCCTGTCCAAACCATCAAGACAAGTAGGCCCCTGGAGCTACTGATGGTGGACTATGTCTCCCTAGGGGAGTCGGCGGCCGGATACCAGTATGCCTTGGTGATGACGGATCACTTCACCAAGTTCACCGTGGTGGCCCCCACCCGGGACCAGACAGCGGAGGGGGCCGCCAAAGCCATCGTGGAGCAGTTCATCCGGAAGTATGGGTGCCCCGAGCGCATTCACTCGGACCAGGGGGCGTGCTTCCAAGGCCGGGTGATGGAGCGACTCTGCCAGACCTATGGCATGCAGAAGTCCCTGACCACCCCATATCACCCTCAGGGGAATGGGGCCTGCGAGAGATTTAATCGGACCCTCTTACAGATGCTGAGGACGCTAGCACCCGAGAAGAGAAGGCGCTGGCCCGACTTCGTCCAGGAGTGCGTGTGGGCATATAACAACCGAATACACCGGACCACAGGCATTTCCCCCTATTTCATGTTGTTTGGCCGACCGGGGCGGGAGCTGCAGGACCTTGACTTGACCATACCGACGGGGGATGACCAATGGACCGAAGGTGGATGGGTCGAGGAGCAGAGACGTCGCCTAAAGACGGTGGCAGAGATGGCTGAGTCCCACATCAGCTCCGCTGAGCACCCCCAACCTCCCCAGGCTCAGATGGAACCCCTCGAGGTGGGTCAACGGGTCCGGGTCCGGGAGAAACGGCCCAAGAACAAACTGAGCGAGAGGTGGGAAGTAGTGCCCTATGTGGTGCAGCGGCAGGCAGCTCCCGGCAGTCCAGTTTACCAGGTGCGAGCCGAGGACGACAGCGGTTGTACCCGCACCCTACATCGAGACATGCTGCGCCCTTGCGAGCCACAGGCCCCAAGGGGCGAAGCAGAGGAACCAGTGCGGTGCGACCCCCCAGTAGCCAGGGTGGCCCCAGAGGGACCAGCCGCTACCCTGGGGCCAACACTCTTCGACTTATGGGGACCCCCACCAACTCCAGCGCCACCAGTCAGCCCGACCACGGGGGGGGGCAACCACGGCAACCAGCCCTACACCCACAGAGGAGCCGACAACTGACTCGTCCCCGGCAAGGCAAGGAGGGGCGCCCAGGGAGCCCACGTCAACCCCCCTGCCACAAGCCGCACCGGTCCGGAGATCGGCCCGTTCCACCATGGGAGTACCCCCACCACGCTTCGCAGACCCCGACTTCGAGTGGTCACACAACCCCGTCTTTGTGGGGACCACAAAGGAAAAGGCGGGGGGAAGTGTGGGAGTGCGGGCGCGTCCCACTCCACCCCCCACCACTGGTCCAAAACCTTTTTCCCCCGCTGCCGCCCGCCGCAGCAGCAGGCGCGCCCACGTGTTGTGGCGCGTCATCACTGGGCGACGCGGCGGGCCAATGAGGACCTGCCGCGTCACCCATCCCAGAGAGCCGCGCGGCGGGAGTTTTAAACGCCCGCACGCGGCAGGAAGGGGGAGAGTGTTCGGACGGCGTGTGAACGGAGGACGTCGGCGCGGTCAGCGGAGGCGGCCCAGCGGAGGATTTGGAGTCGGAGGTCCGGACGTCGGTGAGCAGGTAAGCCCTCAGTGAGGCCCTTTTCTCCCGCAGGTACCGTCCCCGGGTCTGCTCCCACCGCACCACCAACGCCGGCGTTAGGCCGAGGCCCCCCCCACATTGCCCCCCGCAGTTAAGCAGGCTACGGCCTGGGCCACAGCGGGCGCTAGGCCCCCCCCCCCACATTGCCCCCGCAGTTAGGCAGGCTACGGCCTGAGCCACAGTGGGCGCTAGACCCCCCACATTGCCCCCACAGTCAGGCAGGCTACGGCCTGAGCCACAGTGGGCGCTAGGCCCCCACATTGCCCCCGCAGTCAGGCAGGCTACGGCCTGAGCCACAGTGGGCGCTAGGCCCCCCCACGTTGCCCCCACAGTCAGGCAGGCTACGGCCTGAGCCACAGTGGGCGCTAGGCCCCCACATTGCCCCCGCAGCCAGGCAGGCTACGGCCTGAGCCACAGTGGGCGCTAGGCCCCCACATTGCCCCCACAGTCAGGCAGGCTACGGCCTGAGCAGCAGCGGGCGCTAGGCCCCATTACTACCCTGGGTGTGCCGCACCAGTGGTAGTATACTGTTTACCATTACAGCATCGTGTTTGTTACCATTGTACACTGTTCATATTTCCATACCCTGTCCGCACCGTCTTGCGTACGTGCTAGCATCGAGCGCCGTCGTATACTAGTTACGGGGCGAGGTGTAATACCCGTGACTGTGCACGGGCCCTCCACCGGTAGGTCCCTCGGAAAGGTAAGGTGCCGTTTGTTGTTGTTGCTGTCGTTGTTGTTGCTGTTGTTGTTGTGTTTTGAAGTTCGTCCCAGGTGCCGAGATCCAAGACATCGGACCAGCAAGGGGACCAACAGATACCCGGTGAGGACAGCTTGCTCGAGTCCGTTTTTGTGTACCACGGAAGGGCCACCGACTGGAACGAGGGATCCGGGATCATCACTGACCCGAAGACGGAAGGGCCACCGACTGGGACGAGGGATTCGGGATCATCACTGACCCGAAGGTAAGAGTCAGCAGCGGGCGCGGAGTGAGTACGGCACTCGCGAGTGCCGACAGCGTTGCGCCGAAGGCCCGCCGGGTCTCTTACATATGTGTACCTAGAAGAATTGATGCTCTTTTGAAGGCAAAGGGTAGTCACAGCAAATATTGATTTGATTTAGATTTCTCTTCTGTTCATTCACTTTGCATTTTGTTAATTGATAAAAAAAACTATCAACACTTATATTTTTGAACGCATTCTTACTTTGCTGCATTTTTCCACACCCACCTAAATTTTTGCACATCTCTCTCTCATTCTCTCTCTCTCTCTATATATATATATATATATTTTTATTCTTTCGTCCTAGAGGATGCTGGGGACTCCGTAAGGACCATGGGGTATAGACAGGCTCCGCAGGAGACATGGGCACTATAAAGAACTTTTAGTATGGGTGTGCACTGGCTC
The DNA here is from genome assembly GCF_028390025.1 of Pseudophryne corroboree. NCBI lineage: Eukaryota > Metazoa > Chordata > Amphibia > Anura > Myobatrachidae > Pseudophryne > Pseudophryne corroboree. The sequence goes on along the minus strand of NC_086453.1, from coordinate 267,416,140 downwards.
CTCCCTCTATGCCCCTCCTCCAGACCCCTGTTAGATTTTGTGCCCAGAGGAGACTGGGTGCATTACAGGGGAGCTCTCCAGAGTTTCTCTGAAAAAAAAAATTGTTAGGTTTTTATTTTCAGGGAGCACTGCTGGCAACAGGCTCCCTGCATCGTGGGACTGAGGAGAGAGAAGAAGACCTACTTAAATGATAGGCTCTGCTTCTTAGGCTACTGGACACCATTAGCTCCAGAGGGAGTCGGAACGCAGGTCTCACCCCGCCGTTCGTCCCAGAGCCGCGCCGCCGTCCTCCTCGCAGAGCCGGAAGATAGAAGCCGGGTGAGTATAAGAAGAAAAGAAGACTTCAAGGCGGCAGAAGACTTCAGATCTTCACTGAGGTAAGCGCGCAGCGGTAACGCTGCGCGCCATTGCTCCCACACACTACACACACAGAACGGGCACTGATGGGTGCAGGGCGCAGGGGGGGCGCCCTGGGCAGCAATAAACCTCTGGTCTGGCATATAAGGGTACATTAGGCTGCGGAGGCAGTAAATGAAGAGATCCCCCGCCATTTTTTGAATATTGAAGCGGGACCGAAGCCCGCCGCTGGAGGGGGCGGAGCTTGATCCCTCAGCACTAACAGCGCCATTTTCTCCACAGAACGCTGCAGAGAAGCTGGCTCCCCGGACTTTCCCCTGCTGAACTCGGTGACAGAGGGCTGAAAAGAGGGGGGGGGGGCATGTTTAAGGCGCAGTGAGTGTATAACATTGATTATATATATAAAAAGCGCTAACTGGGTTTAATTCCAGTGTCAGTTTGGCGCTGGGTGTGTGCTGGCATACTCTCTCTCTGTCTCCCCAAAGGGCCTTGTTGGGGAATTGTCCCCTTATAGATATATCCCTGTGTGTGTTGGGGTGTCGATATGTGCATGTCGGCATGTCTGAAGCGGAAGGCTCATCCAAGGAGGAGGTGGAGCAGATGTGTGGTGTGTCTCCGTCGGCAACACCGTCTCATGATTGGATGGACATGTGGCATATGTTAAATGCGAGTGTGGCCTCATTACATAAAAGACTGGACAAAGCAGAGTCCAGGGAGAAAGCAGGGAGTCAATCCACGGATTGGACTGGGTCACAGGGCCCTTCAGGTCTCAAAAACGTCCCCTATCCCAAATAGTGGACACTGGTACCGACACGGATTCTGACTCCAGTGTCGACTACGATGAAGCAAAATTACACCCATAGGTGGCAAAAAGTATTCAGTGTATGATTATTGCAATAAAAAATGTTTTGCATATCACTGATGACCCCTCTGTCCCTGACACGAGGGTGCGCATGTATAAGGAAAAGAAACCTGAGGTAACCTTTCCCCCATTTCATGAGCTTAACGATTTATTTAAAAAAGCTTGGGAAACTCCAGATAAAAAACTGCAGATTCCCAAAAGGGTTCTTATGGCGTATCCTTTCCCTGCACAGGACAGGGTACATTGGGAATCCTCTCCCAGGGTGGACAAGGCTTTAACGCGCCTGTCCAAGAAGGTGGCGCTGCCGTCTCCGGACACGGCAGCCCTCAAGGATCCTGCTGATCGCAGACAGGAGACTGCTTTAAGCAGAGGCGGAACTACCGGCAGGGCAAGCAGTGCGTTGCACTGGGGCCCGCCTCTGTCCAGGGGCCCAAGCATGTAATGAGTCAAACTGACTCATTACATGCCGCTGTGCGCTGCGGGCAACCGCTGCCCACAGCGCACAGCCGCCCACAGAGGAGAAGAGCAGCGGCACGGACGGGGGAAGGAGGAGGACGGAGGTGAAGGAGGGAGCCGCAGCAGCGCTTTGTTACTGGTGGAGGCGCTGCTGCTGCTGCCCCTCTGCTTCACTATAAGCTGTCTTCCGAGAACAGCCTATAGTGAAGCAGGGGGGCAGCAGCAGCAGCGCCTCCACCAATAACACAGCGCTGCTGCGGCTCCCTCCTCCACCTCGTCTACTGCCCGGGAATCGTCAAGCTGCACGAGGAGCCTGAGCCAGCGGAGAGGGTAAGTATGATTCTACTTTCTTTCTTTCTTTCTCTTTATTTCTTTCTTTCTTTCTCTTTATTTATTTATTTATTTATTTATTTATTTCTGTCTCTTTCTTTCTTTATTTCTTTCTGTCTCTTTCTTTCTTTATTTGTTGGGACTGCCCGCCGCTATGTGTAAAAATGGGGGACTGCCTACCGCAATGTGTAAAAAGGGTGGACTGCCTGCCGCTATGTGTAAAAATGGGGGACTGCCTGCCGCAATGTGTAAAAATGGGGAATCTGCCTGCCGCAATGTGTAAAAATGGGGAATCTGCCTGCCGCAATGTGTAAAAATGGGGAATCTGCCTGCCGCTATGTGTAAAAAGGGAGAATCTGCCTGCCGTAATGTGTAAAAATGGGGAATCTGCCTGCCGCAATGTGTAAAAACGGGGGACTGCCTGCCGCAACGTGTAAAAAGGGGGAATCTGACTGCCGTAATGTGTAACAAGGGCACGCTGTCTGCCGCTATGTGTAAAAAGTGTACGTTGTCTGCCGTTATGTGTAAAAAGTGTACGCTGTCTGCCGTAATGTGTAAAAAGGGGGACGCTGTCTGCCGTAATGTGTAAAAAGGGGGACGCTGTCTGCCGTTATGTGTAAAAAGGGGACGCTGTCTGCCGTAATGTGTAAAAAGAGGAATCTGTTCGCTGTAAGGTGTAAAAGGGTCTCTACCTGGTGTAGTGGTGCTACTGTGCGGCGTAATTTGAAGAATGGAGACTACTGTGCACCGTTTTAGGAATTGGTATTATTTTGTGGCCACACCCCTTCCCCGCGAAGCCACGCCACTATGTATTTTTGCGCGCGTCTACGGCGCGCACTGCCCCTGTTTTGCATGCAGGGGTGGGGCTCCGATGCCGTTTCTTGCACACAGTGCTAAAATGTCTAGTTACGGCACTGTTGCTAGGTATCCATTTCTCTGGCCCTGAGCAGGTCCCCCTCACCAGATCCTCTCAAGGGGTGAGGGGGTGGACTTGGATGGGATGGGGGGGGGGCAAAGCATTTTGTCGCACCTGGGCCCACCGCTTGCTAGTTCCGCCACTGGCTTTAAGGTCTATTTATGCGCATACAGGTGCTTTGCTCAGACCGGCAATAGCATCGGCATGGGTGTGTAGTGCAGTTGCAGCATGGACAGATACCTTGTCAGCTGACCTTGATACCCTAGACAGGGATACCATTTTATTAACCTTAGCCCACATTAAAGGCGCAGTCTTATATATGAGGGACGCTCAAAGAGACGTTGGGCTGCTGGGTTCCAGAGCCAATGCCATGGCTATTTCTGCGAGACGAGCTCTATGGACACGCCAGTGGACTCAAAGAAGCATATGGAGGTTTTACCTTACAAGGGTGAAGTGTTGTTTGGGGAGGGGCTCGCGGACCTGGTTTCCACAGCTACCGCGGGTAAATCTACCTTTTTACCGTTTGTTCCCCAACAGCAAAAGAAGACTCCACAGTATCAGAGTCACAGTCCTTTCGGTCGCATAAGTCCAGAAGAGGTCGGGGCTCCTCCTTCCTTGCCAGAGGTAAGGGTAGAGGAAAGAGAACACCTGCTTCAGCTAGTTCCCAGGAGCAGAAGTCCTCCCCGGCTTCTACAAAATCCACCGCATGACGCTGGGACTTCCCTAAGGGAGTCCACACCAGTGGGGACACGCCTTCGACTTTTCAGCCAGATCTGGGTTCTTTCAGACGTGGATCCTTGGGCGATGGAAATTGTTTCCCAAGGCTACAAGCTGGAATTCGAAGAGGTGCCCCCTCGCCGATTTTTCAAGTCGTCCTTGCCAGCTTCACCACCGGAGAGGGAAGTAGTGTTAGCTGCAATTCAAAAGCTGTGTCAACAGCAAGTGGTGGTCAAGGTTCCCCTGGTCCAACAGGGAAAAGGGTATTATTCAACCCTGTTTGTGGTCCCGAAGCCGGATGGTTCGGTCAGTCCCATTTTAAATCTAAAATCCCTAAACCTGTACTTGAAAAAGTTCAAATTCAAGATGGAATCGCTCCGAACTGTAATATCCAGCCTGGAAGGGAGGGATTTTATGGTGTCACTAGACATAAAGGATGCATACCTTCATGTCCCCATATACCCCCTCATCAGGAGTACCTGAGATTCGCTGTACAGGACTGTCATTACCAGTTTCAGACGTTGCAGTTTGGGCTTTCCACGGCCCTGAGGATTTTCACCAAGGTAATGGCGGAGATGATGGTGCTCCTGCGAAGGCAGGGAATCACAATTATCCCATACTTGGACGATCTCCTGATAAAGGCGAGATCGAGAGATCAATTGCTGAAGAGCGTGTCACTCTCCCTGAAAGTGCTGCAACAGCACGGTTGGATTCTCAATCTGCCAAAGTCACAATTGGTTCCAACGACTCGGCTATCATTCCTAGGCATGATTCTGGACACGGAACAAAAGAGGGTTTTTCTCCCATTGGAAAAAGCCCAGGATCTCCAGAACATGGTCAGAGACCTGCTAAAACCAAAAAGAGTGTCTGTTCATCAATGCACTCGAGTACTGGGAAAAATGGTGGCAGCCTACGAGGCCATCCCCTTCGGCAGGTTTCATGCGAGGACTTTTCAGTGGGACCTTCTGGACAAGTGGTCCGGATCCCATCTACAAATACATCAGAAAATAACCCTGTCCCCCAGGGCTAGAGTGTCTCTCCTGTGGTGGCTGCAGAGTGCTCACCTTCTAGAGGGTCGCAGGTTCGGCATTCAAGACTGGGTTCTGGTAACCACGGATGCGAGCCCCTGAGGATGGGGAGCAGTCACACAAGGAAGAAATTTTCAGGGACTATGGTCAAGCCAGGAGGCTTGTCTACACATCAACATACTGGAATTGAGGGCCATATACAATGGCCTACGACAAGAGGAGAATCTTCTATGCGACCTACCGGTTCTGATTCAATCAGACAACGTCACAGCCTTGGCTCATGTAAACCGCCAAGGCGGGACAAGGAGCAGAAAGCGATGGCGGAAGCCACCAGGATTCTTCGCTGGGCGGAAAATCACGTAAGCGCTCTGTCAGCTGTCTTCATTCCGGGAGTGGACAACTGGGAAGCAGACTTCCTCAGCAGACACGATCTCAATCCAGGAGAGTGGGGACTTCATCAAGAAGTTTTTGCAGAGATAACAAGTCTTTGGGGAATTCCTCAAATAGGCATGATGGCGTCACGCCTCAACAAGAAGCTTCGGAGGTATTGTGCCAGGTCACGGGACCCTCAGGCAGTGGCAATAGATGCCCTAGTGACACCGTGGGTGTTTCAGTCGGTCTATGTTTTCCCTCCTCTTCCTCTCATCTCAAAAATATTGAGAATCATAAGACAAAGAAGAGTGCAGGCAGTACTCATTGTTCCAGATTGGCCTTGAAGGGCCTGGTACTCAGATCTTCTGGAAATGCTCACAGAAGATCCATGGCCTCTTCCTCTCAGGGAGGACCTGTTACAGCAGGGGCCCTGTGTGTTCCAAGACTTACCGCGGTTACGTTTGACGGCATGGCGGTTGAACACCGAATCCTAGCTGGGAAAGGTATTCCGGAGGAAGTCATCCCTACTCTGATATAGGCTAGGAAGGAGATGACGGCAAAGCATTATCACCGTATCTGGAGGAAGTATGTATCTTGGTGTGAAGCCAAGAATGCTCCTACGGAAGATTTCCATCTGGGCCGGTTTCTCCACTTTCTACAGACAGGAGTGGATATGGGCCTGAAGTTAGGCTCCATTAAGGTACAGATTTCGGCCCTATCTATATTCTTTCAGAAGGAATTGGCTTCTCTCCCAGAAGTTCAGATGTTTGTGAAGGGAGTGCTGCACATCCAGCCCCCTTTGTGCCCCCAGTGGCACCGTGGGACCTTAACGTGGTGTTAAGTTTCCTGAAATCTCACTGGTTTGACCCTCTTCAAACAGTTGAATTGAAATTTCTCACGTGGAAGGTGGTCATGTTATTGGCCTTGGCATCTGCAAGGCGGGTGTCCGAATTGGCGGCCTTGTCACACAAGAGCCCCTATTTGATTTTCCATGTGGATAGAGCGGAGTTGAGGACTCGTCCTCAATTTTTGCCTAAGGTGGTTTCTTCATTTCATATGAACCAACCTATTGTGGTGCCTGTGGCTACGGGGGACTGGGAGGACTCCAAGTCCCTGGGTGTAGTTAGGGCCTTAAAGATTTATGTAGCCAGGACGGCTAGGGTTAGGAAAACAGAGGCTCTGTTTGTCCTGTATGCAGCCAACAAGGTTGGCACTCCTGCTTCTAAGCAGACTATTGCTCGCTGGATCTGTAACACGATCCAGCAGGCTCATTCTACGGCTGGATTGCCGTTACCAAATTCAGTAAAGGCCCATTCCACTAGGAAGGTGGGCTCTTCTTGGGCGGCTGCCCGAGGCGTCTCGGCATTACAACTTTGCCGAGCTGCTACTTGATCGGGTTCAAACACTTTTGCAAAATTCAACAAGTTTGATACCCTGGCTGATGAGGACCTTGCGTTTGCACAGTCGGTGCTGCAAAGTCATCCGCACTCTCCCGCCCGGTTGGGAGCTTTGGCATAAACCCCATGGTCCTTATGGAGTCCCCAGCATCCTCTAGGACGTAAGAGAAAATAAGATTTTAAACCTACCGGTAAATCTTTTTCTCCTAGTCCGTAGAGGATGCTGGGCGCCCGTCCCAGTGCGGACTACATCTGCAAGACTTTTATATAGTTGTTGCTTTCTTAAGGGTTATGTTACAGTTAGAATCAGTCTTTGACTGATACTGTTTTTGTTCATACTGTTAACTGGTTGCGTATATTCCAGGTTATATGGTATGTTTGGCGTGGGCTGGTATGAATCTTGCCCTTAGATTAACAAAATCCTTTCCTCATATTGTCCATCTCCTCTGGGCACAGTTCTCTAACTGGGGTCTGGAGGAGGGGCATAGAGGGAGGAGCCAGTGCACACCCATACTAAAAGTTCTTTATAGTGCCCATGTCTCCTGCGGAGCCCGTCTATACCCAATGGTCCTTACGGAGTCCCCAGCATCCTCTACGGACTAGAAGAAAAAGATTTACCGGTAGGTTTAAAATCTTATTATATACACACACATACACAGATATAACCGGGCTCAGTTTACTCGTGTTGTGTACGCATGGGCGCACGCATCGCGGGTGCAACTAGCATCTGTCCGTCTGCGACTATGTAGTCTATGAATTGCGGGTGTTAATATACGCCCACGAACGTGCACGCACACTGTGGCAAACAAGTCGCAGTTGTGTATAGTTGCAGCCAAGCTGAGCTTGGCTACATCTGTATACAGTATATAAAAAAGTTGTATCTCTTAACCTGGCGTCAGTACGGTAGAAAATTGTTACACTGGCAGTCAGGTGGGTCAGAATTAACTTGAAATATTTAACCCCACATTTCTTATTTTTTTCAAAGATTTGTAAATCCATCTGTATATTTTAGTTAAAAGACTCATAAAAAGTTATTTATGTGAAATAAAAGACCTTAGAAGTCATCTTAGGAACTTTATTTTACTATTATCAAAAACTATGAAAATAATTAACAAAAATAGACATCCTTAGTCTCACTGTTATTAAACTAGATAACTAAACTTTGTGACATAAATTTTACATTTTGGTGTGAGTGAAGACGAGATCTTTGGGAAATAAATGCAAAGTTTTATACTAATCACTTTCTTGCAGCATATCAGCACACTTGTAAAAGAAAAGACTCCAGCAGTCTGTTTCTGATGTAGCAGATTCTGCTTGTGGACATACTCCTGGCACCTGTGTAATTATATTTTCTCCTACGTCCTAGAGGATGCTGGGGTCCACTTCAGTACCATGGGGTATAGACGGTTCCGCAGGAGCCATGGGCACTTTAAGACTTTTCAAGGATGTGAACTGGCTCCTCCATCTATGCCCCTCCTCCAGACCTCAGTTTAGAAAATGTGCCCAGGCAGACTGGATGCACTCCAGGGGAACTCTACTGAGTTTCTCTGAAAAGATTTATGTTAGGTTTTTTATTTTCAGGGAGAACTGCTGGCAACAGTCTCTCTACTTCGTTAGACTTAGGGGGCAGAAGTAGGAACCAACTTCCTAAAGAGTTTCATGGCTCTGCTTCTGGCTGACAGGACACCATTAGCTCCTGAAGGGAACTGAACGCTAGCTGCGGCTATGTGCTCACTCCCACAGCACGCCATCACCCCCCTTGCAGAGCCAGAAGTCAGAAGACAGGTGAGTGTTAGAATAAAGGATATTCAATCAAAGTGATGGCTAAAGGTACTGCGCGGCTGGCGGGAGCACAGCGCGCCATGTTGCCCACACATACACAGGCACTGCAGGGTGCAGGGCGCGGGGGGGGCGTCCTGGGCAGCATGAAACCTATTGAAACTGGCATAATAAGGGGCATAAGTTGCTGAGGCACAGTCCTACCCCGCCAGTATAAAAAATTACCTCATAAATGCTGAGGAGAAACGCGCCATTGAGGGGGTCCTCCTCAGTCAGCTAGCACACAGCTCAGCGCCATTTTCTTCCAGCAAAAAACATGAGAAGAAACGCTTATCCTCCTCTCAGTTTCTGTTTAGTATCAGAGTACAAAGAGGGGGGGGGGGAGTGTATATTGTGATATTATGGCAATATATATATGTATATATATATATATAGAGAGAGAGAGAGAGAGAGAGAGAGAGAGAGAGAGAGGAAAGTCTCTGTGTACAAAGTACACGACACAGGGATTTTTTATTTAAGCGCTGAGTTGTGGACTGGCAATTCATTTCTGTGTCCCTCTGACAGATTTTACTGTGGGTCTGTCCCCTATAAGCCCGGAGTGTCTGTGGTGTGATTGTGCACATGTGTGACATGTCTGAGGCAAGGAGGTCTCCCTCTGTGGGAGCCATGTTAGGGACACAGAGTTGTAATATGACACCAAGAGCCTGACTGGGTGAAAGGTTACGTGATAGTGTGAATCATATCAGTAAGAGGTTGGAATGAATCTCATGCAGAAAACTGAAAATAATCTGTTGAAGATGTGATTTTTAATAGTTCTGCCTTTCATCCACAGGGACCCCTCTGGGTCACATACAAATTTGCACAAGTAGTACAAACTGATACCGACACGGACTCTGATTCCTGTGTCAACACTAGTGATTCCAGGGGAATAGGTCCTAAGTTAGCGAAAAGCATTCAATGCCAGAGTATTCCAGGGGGACCTATTGGACAAGTGGTCTGGATCCCATCTACACATGCATCAGAGGATAATCCTGTCATCCAAAGCCAGAATTTCGCTCCTGTGGTGGCTACACAGTTCTCACCACCTAGAGGAACGCAGGTTCGGTATTCAAGACTGGATACTGGTGAGCACGGATGCAAGTCTCCAAGGCTGGGGAGCAGTCACACAGGGGGAGAGCTTCCAAGGAAGATGGTCAAGTCAAGAAACTTGTCTTCACATAAACTTTCTGGAGTTGAGAGCCATTTACAATGGCCTTCTGCAAGCGGTACATCATCTTCAAGATCAACCCGTACAGATCCAGTCGGACAATGTAACAGCAGTCACGTACATAAACCGTCAGGGCGGAATGAAAAGCAGAGCGGCAAGGGCAGAGGTGACAACGTTCCTCCGCTGGGCAGAAAGACATGCAAGGGCTCTGTCGGCAATTTTCATTCCGGGAGTGGACAACTGGGAAGCAGACTTCCTCAGCAGACATGATCTCCATCCAGGAGAATGGGGCCTCCACCAAGAAGTCTTCACAGAGGTGACAGGTCTTTGGGAAGTTCCTCAAGTAGACATGATGGCATCTAGTCTCAACAAGAAGCTTCAGAGATATTGTTCCAGGTCGAGAGACCCTCTATCAATAGCAGTGGATGCACTGGTGACCCAGTGGGTATTTTGGTCGGTATATGTCTTCCCTCCACTTCCACTGATACCAAAAGTTCTCAAAATAATAAGAACAAGGGTTCGAGCAATCCTCATTGCCCCAAACTGGCCACGGAGGGCTTGGTATCCAGATCTTCAGGATTTTCTTGTAGAAGATCCTCGGTCTCTTCCTCCTTGCGAGGACCTGCTGCAGCAGGGGCCGTGCGTGTATCAAGACTTACCGCGGCTATGTTTGACAGCATGGCTGTTGAGCGCCGGATCCTAGCCCGAAAGGGTATTCCCAGAGAAGTCATCCCCACTCTTATTCAGGCCAGGAAAGGAGTAACGTCTAAACATTACCACTGTATTTGGAGAAAATATGTGTCTTGGTGTGAATCCAAGAAGGCTCCTATGGAGGAGTTTCAGTTAGGACATTTTCTCCATTTTCTGCAGGCTGGTGTGGATGAGGGCCTAAGATTGGGTTCAATCAAGGTTCAGATTTCGGCCTTGTCAGTTTTTTTTTTTTAAATTGGCCTCCCTTCCAGAAGTTCAGACGTTCGTGAAAGGGGTTCTGCACATCCAGCCTCCATTTGTGCCTCCAGTGGCACCATGGGACCTTGATGTGGTGTTGCAGTTCCTTCAATCGGATTGGTTTGAACCTCTGCAGGAGTAAGAATTGAAGTTTCTCACTTGGAAAGTGGTGATGCTTTTGGCCTTGGCATCCGCTAGGCGGATGTCTGAGTTGAGGGCCTTGTTTCACAAGAGCCCTTACCTGATCTTCCATGAAGATAGGGCAGAGTTGAGAACTCGCCAACAATTTCTTCCAAAGGTGGTTTCGTCTTTCCATATGAACAAACCTATTGTGGTGCCAGTGGCTACTGACACTTTCACTGAGTCAAAGTTTCTTGATGTGGTCAGAGCTTTGAAAATTTATGTCGCAAGAACAGCTCGGATAAGGAAAACAGAGGCCTGTTTGTTCTGTATGCTCCCAACAAGATTGAATATCCTGATTCTAAGCAGACTATTGCGCGCTGGATCAGAGGGACGATTCAGCACGCTCATTCCACGGCAGGATTGCCGATACCGAAGTCAGTAAATGCACATTCTACTAGAAAGGTGGGCTCATCCTGGGCGGCTGCCTGGGGGGGGGGGGTCTCGGCATTACAACTTTGCCGAGCAGCTACTTGGTCAGGGGCAAACACATTTGCAAAGTTTTACAAGTTTGACACCTTGGCCGATGAGGACCTCAAGTTTGGTCAATCAGTGCTGCAAGGTCATCCGCAGTATTCCGCCCGTACTGGAGCTTTGGTATAACCCCATGGTACTGAAGTGGACCCCAGCATCCTCTAGGACGTATGAGAAAATAGGACTTTAATACCTACCGGTAAATCCTTTTCTCCTAGTCCGTAGAGGATGCTGGGCATCCGACCCAATGCGTACTTTACCTGCAGTAGTTACTTTGTTATAATTACACAAGTGTTGTGTTACGATTATTTTTCAGCATGTTGCTGCAATTGCTACAGTAAATTGGCATGTGTTAAGTTGAATGCCATGTTGTGCGGCATGGTTGAGGTGTGAACTGGTTTGAATCTCACTTTTAGTTTAAAAGTAAATCTTTTCCTCGAAATGTCCGTCTCCCTGGGCACAGTTCCTATACTGAGGTCTGGAGGAGGGGCATAGAGGGAGGAGCCAGTTCACACCCTTGAAAAGTCTTAAAGTGCCCATGGCTCCTGCAGAACCGTCTATACCCCATGGTACTGAAGTGGACCCCAGCATCCTCTACGGACTAGGAGAAAAGGATTTACCGGTAGGTATTAAAATCCTATTTTCCAGCCGGGTACGTACATTCTGTTGAAAAGGTTGCTTTTGCCACGTAGTCCCGTCTTTGCCAGCATATTGTGATGTTCACTCTAGAGATGAGCGGGTTTGGTTCTCAGAGAACTGAACCCCCCCCCCCCGAACTTCACTACCCGAGCCGGGATCCGAGTCAGGCTCGGGTTTTCCTGCCTGACTCGGAAACCAGAACAAGGCAAAACGTCATCATCCCGCTGTCGGATTCTCGCGAGGTTTGGATTCCATATAAGGAGCCACGCATCCCCGCTACGTGTCTCTGTCCTCAGTGTCCTGCATCAGTTCAGTGTTAGTGTCTTGTGCTGCATCAGTCCAGTCACAGTGGTGGTGTCCTCTGCTACCATATGTCCAGTGCTGCTGTATACGTCCAGTCCATTGCAGTGGTGCTGTGTTGTGCTGCATCAGTTCAGTGGTGTATTGTGCTGCATCAGTCCAATCACAGTGGTGGTGTCCTCTGCTGCCGCATGTCCAGTGCTGCTGTATAAGTCAAGTCCATTGCAGTGGTGCTGTGTTGTGCTGCATCAGTACAGTGGTAGTGTCTTGTGCTGCATCAGTCCAGTCACAGTGGTGGTGTCCTCTGCTGCCATATGTCCAGTGCTGCTGTATAATAAGTCCATTGCAGTGGTGCTGTGTTGTCTTGCATCAGTCCAGTGGTGGTGTCCCTGTGCTGCTGTATATGTCCAGTGATACTGCCGTACATGTCCAGTGATACTGCCGTACATGTCCATTGATACTGCCGTATATGTCCATTGATACTGCCGTATATGTCCAGCGGTACTGCCGTGTAATTCCAGTGATCCTGCCGTATAATTCCAGTGATCCCGCCGTATAATTCCAGTGGCATTGGTGTATAAGTCCAGTCTAGTGATACTGCCGTATATGTCCAGTGATACTGCCATATATGTCCATTTACACTGCCATATATGTCCAGTGGTACTGTTGTATAATTCCAGTGATACTGGCGCATAAATCCAGTGATCCTGCCGTATAATTCCAGTGGCACTGGCGTATAAGTCCAGTCCAGTGATACTGCCGTATATGTCCATTGATACTGCCGTATATATGTCCAGTGATCCTGCCGTATAATTACAGTGATCCTGTCGTATAATTACAGTGATCCTGCCATATAATTCCAATGGTACTGGCGTATAAATCCAGTCCAGTGATACTGCCATATATGTCCATTGATAGTGCCGTGTATGTCCAGTGATACTGACGTATATGTCCATTGATACTGCCGTATATGTCCAGCGGTACTGCCATATAATTCCAGTGATCCTGCCGTATAATTTCAGTGATCCTGCCGTATAATTCCAGTGGTACTGGCGTTTAAGTCCAGTCCAGTGATCCTGCCGTATATGTCCATTGATATTGCCGTATATGTCCAGTGGTACTTCCGCATAATTCCAGTGATCCTGCCGTATAATTCCGGTGATTCTTCCGTATAATTCCAGTGATTCTTCCATATAATTCCAGTGATCCTGCCGTATAAGTCCAGTGATCCTGCCGTATAAGTCCAGTGATCCTGCCGTATAATTCCACTGGTACTGGCATATAAATTCAGTGATTCTGCCGTATATTTCCAGTGATACTGCCGTATAATTCCAGTGATACTGCCATATATGTCCAGTGGTACTGCCATATAATTCCAGTGATACTGCCGTGTATGTATGTATATATATATATATATATATATATACCCTGTTGCGAAGTGGATTACTGAGGCCATAACAACTATGCTGGTGCTGGACGTGCGTCCGGTATCCGCCATTAGTGCAGTGGGACTGCAGTGCCCTCTTTTACTTCTTGGCATGATGTGCTGTTTGGGTACTATTTTTTTTAAGTGCCATCCTGTCTGCAACTGCGGAACCACTCCTAGATGGGCCAATTGTTTGTGTCGCTTATCTTAGTCATAGAGCTACCTCATTGCACCTGTTTTACATCTTTGTATGATGTGCTGTTTGGGGCCTTTTTTATATCTGCCCTCCTGTCTGACACTACAGTACCACTCCTAGATGGGCCAGGTGTTTGTGCCGCACACTTGTGTCGCTAAGCTTAGTCATACAGCCACCTTGGTGCACCTCTTTTTCATCTTTGCATCATTTGCTGTTTGGGGCATGTTTTTTTAAAGTGCCATCCTGTCTGACACTGCTGTATAAGTCCAGGGGTACTGCAGTATTAGTCCAGGCAGAATTTTTGAAAAATGACATGGGCGTGCAGGAGATGCTGTCAGTGGACTGGAAAATACTGACTGGAGCAAAGCAAAGATCCTTAATGCATTTCCCCATCTATGGATGCAATCAGCGGCTATTACAGAAGGTTTATAGTGACTGACATGATTAATACCTTCCATAGAAGGCTGCAACACAAGGCAGCACCAGCAACCGAGAGGAGAATCACTACATCTCTGCTTCTAAAGTCCTGTAATGGACAAGGAATTTGTCTTTGGGCCCGATTCAGACCTGATCGTTGCTGTGCGTTTTCTCACAGCGGGCGATTATCGATAGACTGTGCATGCGTTTGCACCGCAATGTGCATGCGTGTCGCCAAACAACAACAGGAATCGGCGAACAGTGACAGGCTGGTGTGAAAATTTTAATCGCACAGCCATTCGCATGCTGATCGACAGGAAGCGGACGTTTTTGGGTGGTAACCAGTGCTGTAACTAGGCATTTTAGCGCTGTGTGCAAGAAACAACAGTGGCGCCCCCCCCCCCCCCTACAAGTAAGATAGGGGCAGTGCGCGCCGCAGGCGCGTAAAAAAATTCTAGGGGCGTGGCTTCACGGGGAAGGGGCGTGGCCACAAAATAATAGCAATTCATACTACGGTGCACAGTAGTCTACATTATTCAAATTACGCTGCACAGTAGCGCCACTACACCAGGTAGAGCCCCTTTTATACATTACAGCAGACAGTGTCCCCCTTTTTACACATTGCGGCAGCCAGTCCCCCTTTTTACACATTGCGGCAGCCAGTCTCCCTTTTTACACATTGCGGCAGCCAGGGCCCTTTCTTACACATTGCGGCAGCCAGGCCCCCTTTTTACACATTGTGGCAGATAGACCCTTTTTTTTACACATTGCGGCAGCCAGTCCCCCTTTTTATACATTGCGGCAGATAGACCCTTTTTACACATTGCGGCAGCCAGTCCCCCTTTTTACACATTACAGCAGCCAGTCTCCCTTTTAACACATTGCGGCAGCCGGTCCTTCTTTTTACACATTGCGGCAGACAGCGTCCCTTTTTTACAATTACAGCAGACAGCGTCCCCGTTTTTACACATTACGGCAGACGGTGTCCCCCTTTATACACATTGCGGCAGCCAGTCCCCCTTTTTACACATTATGGCAGCCAGTCCCCCTTTTCACACATTGCGGAAGATAGACCCTTTTTACACATTGCGGCAGCCAGCCCCATTTTACACATTGCGGCAGCCAGGACCCCATTTTACACATTGCGGCAGCCAGTCCCCATTTTTTACACATTGCGGCAGCCAGTCCCATTTTACACATTGCGGCAGCCAGTCCCATTTTACACATTGCGGCAGCCAGTCCCATTTTACACATTGCGGCAGCCATCCCCCTTTTTTACACATTGCGTCAGCCAGTCCCCTTTTTTACACAGTGCGGCAGCCAGTCCCTTTTTTTACACATTGCGGCAGCCAGTCCCATTTTACACATTGCGGCAGCCAGTCCCATTTTTTACACATAGCGGCAGCCAGTCCCATTTTACACATTGCGGCAGCCATCCCCCTTTTTTACACATTGCGGCAGCCAGTCCCATTTTTTACACATTGCGGCAGCCAGTCCCATTTTTTACACATTGCGGCAGCCAGTCCCATTTTACACATTGCGGCAGCCAGTCCCATTTTTTACACATTGCGGCAGGCGTGTGTCCGAGAGAGAGAGAGAGAGAGAGAGAGAGACAGAGAGAGAGAGAGAGAGAGAGAGGGGGGGGGGGAATATACTTACCTTCTCCCCGCTGACAGGCTCCTCGTGCTGCTCCCTCGGTGCAGGCAGTGACATGAGAAGGAGGAGGAGGGAGGGGGAGCAGGGAGCCGCAGCAGCGCTATGTTATTGGTAGTAAGCGCCGCTGCAGCATCCCCCTCTCCTTCTGTATTGGCTGCCGGGCAGCCAATACGGAAGGAGAGGGGGATGCTGCAGCGGCGCTTACTACCAATAACATAGCGCTGCTGCGGCTCCCTGCTCCCCCTCCCTCCTCCTTCTCCGCTGCCTCCGGCGCTGATGTCTTCTAGCTTCACAGCGCGGCGCACGGCGCAGAGACTTAGAGGCGGCATGTAATGAGTCAATTTGACTCATTACATGCCGCTGGCCGTGCGCCCCCAGGGCAACTGCGCTGTGTGCCAAGCCCCCTTGGCACACACGTAGTTACGGCTCTGGTGGTAACTGACCGTTTCAGGGAGTGTCAGGGAAAACGCAGGCGTTCCCAAGCGTTTTCAGGGAGGGTGTGTGATGTCAGCTCCAACCTGATCAGCCTGTTCTCATGGCACTGTAGGAGTAAATCCTGGGCTGCGCACACTGGTAAAATCATTAGATGGTGAGTGAGGTACGAACGGATTTGCAGCTTTACGCTGACTGAGGGATTTTTTTAGCACGGCGCACACATGCAATCGCACACTTGCACGGACAAATATACACTTGCCTTGGGCGGCGACTATTTGATCGCAGGACAACAAATTTAGCAGCACAGTGATCAGGTCTGAATCACCCCCTTTGACTGCACAGTAAGTATTACTAAATTGCTAACACCCATGTCTGGCCAGGAATAGACATTACAGGCTAGTAAGTAGCTCTGCAGATTCTAATGCCTTGTAACCAAGTGCCTGATTATATTAACACTTTCCTGTGCTGGGACTTCTTCATAGGGGAACCTTATAGATAAATAGCTTTTTAATTTATGCATTACCACTTTTATAATTATCCTTAACTGTTATTGTGTGATTATACCAGCCAATGTATTTATAATAACCATAATACTTACTGTATATTGTTTATTGTTATTAAAATGTTAGTACTATGGGTGCTATGTAATAGGGTGTGACAAACAATCAGGACGTGAGAGCATTGGCGTAACTAGAAATTTTTCTCCCCCAAGCCAAAAAATTCTTCGGGCCCCCCCCCCCCCCCCCTCATGCTCCATAATTGGGAGCAAGGAAGGGATAAATATGCGCGCGTCAAAAAAAGGGGTGTGGTTTCGTTGGAATGGGTGTGGTTTCACATAAAGGGGCGTGGCATTGCAGACTACCTTATACCCCAGTTTTGCAACCTGCACGCCCATACGTTGGCCACCACAGGAAAGAAAAATAATCCTGATTCATGCCCCTTACATTATTTGTCATTTTCCCTCCTTATAGTAATGCCCAGTATACATTATGCCACATACTGCAATGGCCCTTAGACATTATGCGCACACAATAATGCACATGACACAATATGCACACACTGTAATGCCCCCGACACATTATGCCACACACCGTAATGCCTGTGACACATTATGCCACACACCGTAATGCCTGTGACACATTATGACAGGAATCGCAATGCCCGTTATACATTATGCTACACACTGCAATGCCCCTGATACATTATAGCACATACAATGTCTGTGACACATTATGACACACACCGCAGTGTCCGTGATACATTATGCCACACACTGCAATGCCGATACATTATAGCACATACAATGCCTGTGACACATTATGCCACACACTGCAATGACCTTGAGACATTATACTACAATGCCCGTGATATAGTATACCACACACCGTAATGCCTGACACATTATGACACACACCGCAATGTCCGTGATACATTATACCACACACTGCAATGACCCTGAGACATTATACCACATATCACAATGCCCGCGATATAGTATACCATACACCGTAATGCCTGTGACACATTATGACACACACCGCAATGTCCGTGATACATTATGCCACACACCGTAATGCCCATTACACATTAAGTCCTACAGTAAGGCTTCTAATTACTTTTCAATTACCTGCTCGTTGTCAGGGGTTTCATGCACTGGGTGTCATGCTCGTTGCCAGGGGTTTCATGCTCTTGGTTCCATGCACGGTGCCAGGGGTTTTCATGCTCAGGGTGTCATGCTCGTTGCCAGGGGTTTCATGCACTGGGTGTCATGCTCGTTGCCAGGTGTTTCATGCACTGGGTGTCATGCTCGTTGCCAGGTGTTTCATGCACTGGGTGTCATGCTCGTTGCTAGGAGGTAGTCCTTGTTGCTAGGGCTGTGCTCCCAGTGCCACATATGTCCCCAGTGCCAGATATTCCCCCACGGTGCCAGATATTCCCCCAGTGCCAGATATTCCCCCCCAGTGCCAGATATTCCCCCACGGTGCCAGGTACTCACATGCCCCAGTGCCAAATATACACATATACCCCCCCAGTGCCACATATGCCCCCAGTGCCATATATTCCCCCCCCCAGTGCCAGATATTCCCCCAGTGCCAGATATTACCCCCCAGTGCCATATATGCCCCCAGTGCCAGATATTCCCCCCCAGTGCCATATATGCCCCAGTGCCATATATGCCCCAGTGCCAGATATTCTTCCCCCCCCCCCGCGCCGCTGCTGCTGCTTTTTGGAGGGACACGGAGGGCACAGCTCGCCTCTCCTGTGTCCCTCCTGTTGCATCATCTCCGGCGGCCGCGGGTCTAATAGGGGGAAGTGCCGGTTTGTAAGCCAATTAGAGCTCACGGACGGCACTTCCCCCTATTAGACCCGCGGCCGCCGGAGATGATGCAGGAGGGACACAGGGAGGCGCGCTGTGCCCTCCGTGTCCCTCCAACAAGCGGCGGAGGGAAGGAGACCGCAGACTGACATGCGGACGCTCGTCCGCATGTCAGTCTGCTGTAAATCAGTGGCGCCCCCGCAGCCCCTCGCCCCCAAGCCACCGCGAGGGCTGCGGGGGCAGTAGTTACGCCACTGCGTGAGAGGTTTTTCATAGAGTTTTTGCTATGTAAATGATTGGCACTTTAAAAAAAATCAGGAAAACTCACAAAATCTCTCACTTCCTGATTCTCACACCCTTTTACATTCCCCCCTATGTACTTGTTTATCAGCGCTTATGGGTTTCTGGGGGGAATTCAATTGAGGGTGAACGGTTTCCCCGGCCAGATATGTGCGACACCCGCTGCACTTTACAACAGCTGGTTCTCACTCATATGTGTTCACTTTCTTATAGGGTAGCAAGCACTTTTGAGCAAATAGAGGTGCAAATCGGCCGGGCGAAGGGTGTCAGACAGGTTGCAGTGTATAGACACTGCAGCATACTTGCCTACTTTTTAAAACTAGTTTGAGGGAGATTTTAGCTGGTAGTAGAATGCACCGCACCGATGAGAGGGTGTGTTATGCTCCGCCCAAAGGGCGTATCTATCTCCACCTATGGGCGTATCTAGTGCCACTAAGGGGTGTGTCCTGCAGTGGCAGGTGAAATCTTAAGTACTAATGGGGCCATTCCGAGTTGATCGCACGTAGCAACTTTTTGCTGCTCGTGCGATCAACTAGACGCTGCCTATGGGGGAGTGTATTTTAGCATAGCAGGGCTGCGATCGCTTGTGCAGCCCGGCTATGCTAAAAAAGTTTCCTGCAAAACAAGACCAGGGTCAGACCTACTTACCTTGTGCGACGGATCCTGCGACGAAGGTCCCAGGATTGATGTCAGACATCCGCCCTCCAAACGCCTGGATCCGCCTAGGTTCGCCTCACCACGCCCGGTAAATGGTGAGTAGACGCCCCTGAACGCCTCCTCCCTGTCAATCTTCTTGCGATCGCGCTAGCGATGACTTTCTTCTTTGTTCTGACAGCTGCCCGGCGACGGCAACGGAGCGTGTGCGCATTGCAGGTCGGAATGAACCCCAAAGTGCAGCATGCTGCCTGAGGGGGTTTGTGTGTGAGTGTATCTCCAGACATGAGATTCAGACATCAGGCAAATGGTTGTGGTTGAGCTCTGGAACACTCTGGGCCTGATTTGGAGGTGGACCTTCCCAGTGCAATCCTTTTTGTTTATAACCCCACACTGTATACAAATGTAGCATTCATTTTATTTTAACAATGTATTTCTTACCAAGAGGTCCAGAGCCGCACATTTACCTTTCTTCCTGTAGCACTAAACATTTCAAAGATAATTCTTCGGCCTCTCATGCTGCCTATTCTCCTGTGACCAGTGGTGGAAGTGGAAATTTTATGTCTGGGTGTGGAAAAGTGAAGGCTGCTTTGGAAAAGGAGGTGTGGCCTCTCAAAAGGGGGCATGTCTTTAAGTGTACTGTACCACGCCGTATACCCATAATAGTAGGACCCCTTATACTATCTAGTACTGGTGCCCCTTTCACGTTACGCCACACAGTATGAGCCAAAATTCACATTACATCACACGGAATGAGCCATAATTCACATTACGCCACACAGAATGAGCCAAAATTCACATTACGCCACACAGTATGAGCCAAAATTCACACTACGTCACACAAAATGAGCAAAATTCACATTACACCATACGGAATGAGCAAAAATTCACGTTACGCCACACAGTATGAGCCAAAATTCACATTACGCCACACAGAATGAGCCAAAATTCACATTACACCACACGGAATGAGCCAAAATTCACATTACGCCACACAGTATGAGCCAAAATTCACACTACGTCACACAAAATGAGCAAAATTCACATTACACCATATGGAATGAGCAAAAATTCACATTATGCCACACGGAATGAGCCAAAATTCACATTACGCCACACAGTATGAGCCAAAATACAGGGACAGAGAGAGTGACAGCAGGGACATGGAGAGTGACAGCAGGGACATAGGGACAGAGAGATGACAGAGGGACAGGGAGAGTGACAGAGGGACAGGTAAATTGACAGCAGGAACAGTGAGAGTGACAGAATGAGAGGGAAAGTGACAGCAGGGACAGTGACAGAGAGGGATGGGAAGGACATACAGTAGGGAGAGAAAGGCAGCAGGTTAAGATCACCTAATGAGCAGTGGTGCGGAGGAGGAGGAGGCTGTGATCGGTAGCTGCGGTACTGAGGACGCTGTGGTCAGCTGCAGCGGCGGTGAGGAGGAGGCTGTGGTCGTCATCGGTGGTGGCGGTACAGAGGAGTAGGTTGTGGTTGGTGGCGATGGCCTTCAGTGCGACTCTGGTGCCTCCCCCTGCGTCCAGTCTGCCTATAATTCCAAATCTGATGCGGACCGGCAGCCAATCAGGAGCGGACGCTCCCTAATGGCTGCCGGTTCGAGAGTTCCATTTGGTGCTTGAATAGCGCTAAATTTGAAAGGATAGCGGCGGCAGGGGTCTTCAGCGGTCAGTGCTCGAAGTGTCGGTATGCCATACCGGTGTATACCAGCCCACTTCGAGCACTACCTGTGACTCTGTGTGCAGCTGTCATGGGGTGGGGACACAGACTCACAGAGAGGTACAGAGGAGTAGGCTGTGGTTGGTGGCAATGGCCTTCAGTGCGACTCTGGTGCCTCCCCCTGCGTCCAGTCTGCCTATAATTCCAAATCTGATGCGGACCGGCAGCCAATCAGGAGCGGACGCTCCCTAATGGCTGCTGGTTCGAGAGTTCCATTTGGCGCTTGAATAGCGCTAAATTTGAAAGGATAGCGGCGGCAGGGGTCTTCAGCGGTCAGTGCTCGAAGTGTCGGTATGCCATACCAGTGTATACCAGCCCACTTCGAGCACTACCTGTGACTCTGTGTGCAGTTGTCATGGGGTGGGGACACAGACTCACAGAGAGGGGCACTCAGGAATGGAGACAGCTGCTGCACAGACCAATAACCAGGGCAGTTTCCAGATGACCTGTGCTGCTGTGCATATGGGGATTCTGCCTACAATCTTTTTTTTTATAACTAAGAAAAAAGTAAAGAAACTGCCATCAGAAAATAAGAATTTACTCACGGTAATTCTATTTCTCGTAGTCCGTAGTGGATGCTGGGTACTCCGTAAGGACCATGGGGAATAGACGGGCCCCGCAGGAGACTGGGCACTCTTAAAAGAAAGATTAGGTACTATATCTGGTATGCACTGGCTCCTCCCTCTATGCCCCTCCTCCAGACCCCAGTTAGGGAAACTGTGCCCGGAAGAGCTGACATTACTAGGAAAGGATTTGGAATCCAGGGTAAGACTCATACCAGCCACACCAATCACACCGTACAACTTGTGATAACTATACCCAGTTAACAGTATGAACAATCGCTGAGCCTCATTCAACAGATGGCTCAGAACAATAACCCTATAGTTAAGCAATAACTATATACAAGTATTGCAGAAGTCCGCACTTGGGGCGGGCTCCCAGCATCCACTACGGACTACGAGAAATAGAATTACCGGTGAGTAAATTCTTATTTTCTCTGACGTCCTAGTGGATGCTGGGTACTCCGTAAAGACCATGGGGATTATATTAAAGCTCCCAAACGGGCGGGAGAGTGCGGCTGACTCTGCAGCACCGAATGAGCAAACTCAAGGTCCTCCTCAGCCAGGGTATCAAACTTGTAGAATTTTGCAAACGTGTTTGACCCCGACCAGGTAGCAGCTCGGCCAAGATGTAAAGCCGAGAACCCTCGGGCAGCCGCCCAAGAAGAGCCCACCTTCCTCGTGGAATGGGCTTTGACTGATTTAGGATGCGGCAGTCCAGCCGCAGAATGTGCAAGTTGAATCGTGCTACAGATCCAGTGAGCAATAGTCTGCTTTTAGACGCAGGAGCACCCAGCTTGTTGGGTGCATGCAGGATAAACAGCGAGTCAGTTTTTCTGACTCTAGCCGTCCTGGAAACATAGATTTTCAGGGCCCGGACTACGTCCAGCAACTTGGAATCCTCCAAGTCCCGAGTAGCCGCAGGCACCACAATAGGTTGGTTCAAATGAAACGCTGATACCACCTTAGGGAGAAATTGGGTACGAGTCCTCAATTCTGCCCTGTCCATATGGAAGATCAGATAAGGGCTTTTACATTACAAAGCCGCCAATTCTGACACACGCCTAGCCGAAGCCAAGGCCAAAAGCATGACCACTTTCCACGTGAGATACTTCAACTCCACGGTATGAAGTGGCTCAAAACAATGTGATTTTAGGAAATCCAACACTACGTTGAGATCCCGAGGTGCCACTGGAGGCACAAAAAAGGGGCTGAATATGCAGCACTCCCTTAACAACGTCTGAACTTCAGGCAGCGTCTTTCCTAGCCTTTAATAGCGTAGGAATCACTTCATCTGGAACGCCCTTTTCCGTTAGGATCCAGCGTTCAACCGCCAAGCCTTCAAACGCAGCCGCGGTAAGTCTTGGAACAGACAGGGCCCCTGCAGTAACAGGTCCTGTCTGAGAGACAGAGGCCATGGGTCCTCCGAGATCATTTCTTGTAGTTCTGGGTACCAAGTTCTTCTTGGCCAAACCGGAACTACGAGTATAGTTCTTACTCCTTTCTTACTTACTATCCTCCGTACCTTGGGTATGAGAGGAAGAGGAGGGAACACATAAACCGACTGGTACACCCACGGTGTCACTAGTGCGTCCACAGCTATCGCCTGAGGGTCTCTTGACCTGGCGCAATACTTTTTTAGCTTTTTGTTGAGGCGGGACGCCATCATGTCCACCTGTGGCCGTTCCCAACGGTCTACAATCTGCGTGAAGACTTCTGGATGAAGTCCCCACTCTCCCGGGTGGAGGTCGTGCCTGCTGAGGAATTCTGCTTTCTAGTTTTCCACACCCGGAATGAACACTGCTGACAGTGTTAGCGTGTGATTCTCCGCCCATCGGAGAATCCTTGTGGCTTCTGCCAACGCCATCCTGCTTCTTGTGCCGCCTTGTCGGTTTACATGGGCGACAGCCGTGATGTTGTCTGACTGAATCAGCACCGGCTGGTTTTGAAGCAGGGGTTCTGCTTGACTTAGGGCATTGTAAATGGCCCTTAGGTCCAGAATATTTATGTGTAGGGAAGTTTCCTGACTCAACCATTGTCCTTAGAAGTTTCTTCCCTGAGTGACTGCTCCCCAACCTCGGAGGCTTGCATCCGTGGTCACCAGGACCCAGTCCTGAATGCCGAATCTGCGGCCCTTGAGAAGATGAGCACTCTGCAGCCACCACAGCAGAGACACCCTGGCCCTCGGAGACAGGGTGATCAGCCGATGCATCTGAAGATGCGATCCTCATTTGACTAACAGGTCCCACTGAAAGTTCCTTGCATGGAACCTGCCGAAGGGAATTGATTCGTAAGAAGCTACCATCTTTCCCAGGACTCGCGTGCAATGATGCACCGACACCTGTTTTGGTTTCAGGAGGTCTCTGACCAGAGATGACAACTCCTTGGCCTTCTCCTCCGGGAGAAACACCTTCTTCTGTTCTGTGTCCAGAAACATGCCCAATATCAGAAGACGCGTCGTAGGAACCAGCTGCGACTTTGGTATATTCAGAATCCAGCCGTGCTGTTGTAGCACTTCCTGAGATAGTGCTACACCGATCAACAACTGCTCCTTGGACCTCGCCTTTATAAGGAGATCGTCCAAGTACGGGATAATTATAACTCCCTTCTTTCCAAGTAGTATCATCATTTCGGCCATTACCTTGGTACACACCCTCGGTGCCGTGGACAGACCCAACGGCAACGTCTGGAATTGGTAATGGCAGTTCTGTACCACAACCTTGAGTTACTCCTGGTGAGGTGGGTAAATGGGGACATGTAGGTAAGCCATACTTGCCTACTTTTGAAAAAGCATATCAGGGAGATGTGAAAGTAACATCTATGAGCGCGGACGTGTACTGCTACATCGGAGAGGAGTGTCATGAAAATGACTTACATCCAAATGTAAGTGGGCCCTAAAGTTAGTAAGATCTACTTGTTGAAGAAAAGACACAGATATTTTTCAAGATTTGTTTGTGTATTGTGGTTTACAAGAGGTTCCATGTTGGTCATTCCGAGTTGTTCGCTCGCTAGCAGTTTTTAGCAGCCGTGCAAACACTATGCCGCCTCCCACTGGGAGTGTATTTTAGCTTAGCAGAAGTGCGAACAAAAGGATCGCAGAGCGGCAGCAAAGTTTTTTTATGCAGTTTTAGAGTAGCTCAATACCTACTCAGCGCTTGCGATGACTTCAGACTGTTCAGTTCCTGTTTTGACGTCACGAACACGCCCTGCGTTCACCCAGCCATGCCTGCATTTTTCCTGGCACGCCTGCATTTTTTCGAACACTCCCTGAAAACGGTCAGTTGACACCCAGAAACTAGAGATGAGCGGGTTCGGTTTCTCTGAATCCGAACCCGCCAGAACTTCATGTTTTTTTTCACGGGTCCGAGCGACTCGGATCTTCCCGCCTTGCTCGGTTAACCCGAGCGCGCCCGAACGTCATCATGACGCTGTCGGATTCTCGCGAGGCTCGGATTCTATCGCGAGACTCGGATTCTATATAAGGAGCCGCGCGTCGCCGCCATTTTCACACGTGCATTGAGATTGATAGGGAGAGGACGTGGCTGGCGTCCTCTCCGTTTAGACACTTGATTTACTAATTTTGGGGAGCATTAGGAGTACTCAGTAGTGTACAGTGCAGAGTTTTGCTGATAGTGACCAGTGACCACCACTTTTATTTATAATCCGTTCTCTGCCTGAAAAAAGCGATACACAGCACACAGTGACTCAGTCACATACATACCATATCTGTGTGCACTGCTCAGGCTCAGGCCAGTGTGCTGCATCATCTATATATATTATATATCTGTCTGACTGCTCAGCTCACACAGCTTATAATTGTGGGGGAGACTGGGGAGCACTACTGCAGTGCCAGTTATAGGTTATAGCAGGAGCCAGGAGTACATAATATTATATTAAAATTAAACAGTGCACACTTTTGCTGCAGGAGTGCCACTGCCAGTGTGACTAGTGACCAGTGACCTGACCACCAGTATATAATATTAGTAGTATACTATCTCTTTATCAACCAGTCTATATTAGCAGCAGACACAGTACAGTGCGGTAGTTCACGGCTGTGGCTACCTCTGTGTCGGCACTCGGCAGCCCGTCCATAATTGTATATACCAGTGACCTAACCGTGTTTTTTTTTTCTTTCTTTATACATACATACTAGTTACGAGTATACTATCTCTTTATCAACCAGTCTATATATTAGCAGCAGACACAGTACAGTGCGGTAGTTCACGGCTGTGGCTACCTCTGTGTCGGCACTCGGCAGCCCGTCCATAATTGTATATACCACCTAACCGTGGTTTTTTTTTCTTTCTTTATACATACATACTAGTTACGAGTATACTATCTCTTTATCAACCAGTCTATATATTAGCAGCAGACACAGTACAGTGCGGTAGTTCACGGCTGTGGCTACCTCTGTGTCGGCACTCGGCAGCCCGTCCATAATTGTATATACCACCTAACCGTGGTTTTTTTTTCTTTCTTTATACATACATACTAGTTACGAGTATACTATCTCTTTATCAACCAGTCTATATATTAGCAGCAGACACAGTACAGTGCGGTAGTTCACGGCTGTGGCTACCTCTGTGTCGGCACTCGGCAGCCCGTCCATAATTGTATATACCACCTAACCGTGGTTTTTTTTTCTTTCTTTATACATACATACTAGTTACGAGTATACTATCTCTTTATCAACCAGTCTATATATTAGCAGCAGACACAGTACAGTGCGGTAGTTCACGGCTGTGGCTACCTCTGTGTCGGCACTCGGCAGCCCGTCCATAATTGTATATACCACCTAACCGTGGTTTTTTTTTCTTTCTTTATACATACATACTAGTTACGAGTATACTATCTCTTTATCAACCAGTCTATATATTAGCAGCAGACAGAGTGTTTAGTGCCGCCGCTCACCTTGTCAGCAATCGGCGTACGAGGTTACATCCAGAAAATGTGGAGAAGATGATGTTCATTAAAATGAATTATAATCAATTCCTCCGCGGAGACATTGACCAGCAGCAATTGCCTCCACAAAGTACACAGGGAGCTGAGATGGTGGATTCCAGTGGGGACGAATTGATAATCTGTGAGGAGGGGGATGTACACGGTGATATATCGGAGGGTGAAGATGAGGTGGACATCTTGCCTCTGTAGAGCCAGTTTGTGCAAGGAGAGATTAATTGCTTCTTTTTTGGGGGGGGTCCAAACCAACCCGTCATATCAGTCACAGTCGTGTGGCAGACCCTGTCACTGAAATGATGGGTTGGTTAAAGTGTGCATGTCCTGTTTTGTTTATACAACATAAGGGTGGGTGGGAGGGCCCAAGGACAATTCCATCTTGCACCTTTTTTTTCTTTTCTTTTTCTTTGCATCATGTGCTGTTTGGGGAGGGTTTTTTGGAAGGGACATCCTGCGTGACACTGCAGTGCCACTCCTAGATGGGCCCGGTGTTTGTGTCGGCCACTAGGGTCGCTAATCTTACTCACACAGTCAGCTACCTCATTGCGCCTCTTTTTTTCTTTGCGTCATGTGCTGTTTGGGGAGGGTTTTTTGGAAGGGCCATCCTGCGTGACACTGCAGTGCCACTCCTAGATGGGCCCGGTGTTTGTGTCGGCCACTAGGGTCGCTAATCTTACTCACACAGCTACCTCATTGCGCCTCTTTTTTTCTTTGCGTCATGTGCTGTTTGGGGAGGGTTTTTTGGAAGGGCCATCCTGCGTGACACTGCAGTGCCACTCCTAGATGGGCCCGGTGTTTGTGTCGGCCACTAGGGTCGCTAATCTTACTCACACAGCTACCTCATTGCGCCTCTTTTTTTCTTTGCGTCATGTGCTGTTTGGGGAGGGTTTTTTGGAAGGGACATCCTGCGTGACACTGCAGTGCCACTCCTAGATGGGCCCGGTGTTTGTGTCGGCCACTAGGGTCGCTTATCTTACTCACACAGCGACCTCGGTGCAAATTTTAGGACTAAAAATAATATTGTGAGGTGTGAGGTATTCAGAATAGACTGAAAATGAGTGTAAATTATGGTTTTTGAGGTTAATAATACTTTGGGATCAAAATGACCCCCAAATTCTATGATTTAAGCTGTTTTTTAGTGTTTTTGGAAAAAAAACACCCGAATCCAAAACACACCCGAATCCGACAAAAATAATTCGGTGAGGTTTTGCCAAAACGCGTTCGAACCCAAAACACGGCCGCGGAACCGAACCCAAAACCAAAACACAAAACCCGAAAAATTTCAGGCGCTCATCTCTACCAGAAACGCCCACTTCATGTCAATCACTGTGTGGCCAGCAGTGCGACTGAAAAGCTTCGCTAGACCTTGTGTGAAACTACATCGTTCATTGTAATAGTACTTCGCGCGTGTGCATTGCGGCGCATGCGCAGAAGTGCAGTTTTTTTGCCTCATCGCTGCACAGCAAACGAATGCAGCTAGCGATCAACTCGGAATGACCCCCGGCCCCTTTATAAGGTAAGTTGCTACGAGAAACCTTATTTAAAATGTATGTAGCCGTAGGGATCATTGTGCCTTATAACCAATGCAGGGAAATGGCACTGATGATCCCATTTGAATGTACATACCTCTGATTCTCCATTCCCCCCCCCCAAGTATGTAACAGCTACATAATGGGAATAAGTGTAATCAGGGAGATTTATTGACTATTCAGGGAGTCGGGGAGATTGCTACTATTTCAGGGAGTCTCCTGCAGAATGAGGGAGGGTAGGCAACTATGATTTAACACTGAGTTTCAACAAAGTTTATAAATGCGGCTGGTACTTTACATATAAAACACAAGAACAGGAATTGGTCTTTTTGACAATTTCTGGCTCCAGTGCTTGCACCCTACAAATATGCCCCATTAGCTTGACCATCAACCAATATACAGTATACACTTATCTGCCGTTTTTTATTTAAAATATACGGTACTTAAAAAACAGATTTTATTTTAGTAATCCAGTTTGAGCCATGAAATTGCAGATACAATGTACTGTAAATATATAGCGATCACCTGCGGGCCCCTGGTGAGTGCTCAGCCTCCTTGTTTATGTTTCCTGGTATCTGTATTTCATACAGTATATGTCCTTTTGTGACTTTCTCTCTTCTGTTGATGTATTTCCGCACTATGATTTGTTTTCTCTTGTTCCCCCTTTCCTCCCTCCCAAGCTTCCCCATGTTATTGATTTTCTCTACCTCCGATCTCTCCTGTGTCTCGTCAGCCTGTGTCAGTTGTCTCACAAATGTCACTGTCATTATAGCTGCATTTTAGCTGCAAGTGATTACTACAGCCTGACACTTGTGTGCTATTTATTGTATTTTATTTATCTCGCTACAAAATTCCAGTACATGCTGTAGATACTGTGGAATGATTACTGTAGGTGGGCACTTCCGCCTCTGAGGGAGAAGCAGCATCACAGGCCGTCTCTTCCCCTCTAAGCAGGCTTCACACTGTGTCAGTGGTCACAAACAGCACGGGAGCAAAAGCTGCTGATTGCGGATGGCAGACCACCCGTGATACTTGCATATAATTACTGTGATACTGCCATATAATTCCCGTGATACTGATGTATAATTCCTGTGACATTGCCGTATAATTCCTGTGATATTGCCATATAATTCTCGGAATACTGGCGTATAGAGGAAGTGGCTAACATTGATATTTGCAGGTTCCACAGGGGCAGTGACGTGCAGTCAGGGGAAGCCTCACTCGTATTAAGGGGCCTACACACAGTGCGATATTTCTTCCGATATGGACTATATAGTCCACATCGGAAGAAAATATAGTGCATATGACACCATGTGGAAATTTCTTGGGATGCCGATGCGTGGTCCCACGGGATCGGCATCGCAAGGAATAATAGACTGTACAGGCAGCCCAACATTGACTATATCGGTGGTGCTGGGCTCCTGGCCACATCGAATAGTCAATGTCGGGCATTTCCTGCACCGTGTGAACCCGGCATAACTCACATCATCTTCGTATTATTCTAATCATTCTTAGTCAAAATTCAGCACCAAAACATACAGTACGTGTGTGTAAGTCTAACACTGATACAGCCCCACCCTGGGGCCTTGCATCCATCCACAAAGCCCAAGTTATGGCCCTACCCATGGCAAGGCCTGCAAGTCACCTGCCATTGCCATTAAGGCATTGTGCCATTTGGTTTTCTATTTTGGCGAGTACATTGGAAGTGGTGCCAAGGGGTCTGGAGGAGTATTTATTCTAGTACTGTCAATGTTGTAATCAGATGCTATCTACCAGAGCATATTGGCACTTGTTCTCCAAATGCCAGCATACCTGACGGCAATTTAAATTGGACATGACAGGGTTAGCTGGAGTCTTTAGTGTACCAGTAAAGAATATTAACTCTTTCTTTTACAATTATATATGTAAAAGAAAGGCTAATTTATCACGTCTAATTGGATACCGCTCTAACATGTGCTATTTAATTTTCACCTTCATGAATACAAAAAGGACTGCTCTTACTATTTATACTGTGGGTAATATAGAAAAAACTCAGAGACAGTAATTTCTCCCGCTGTGGCACGTGCACCTGGCACTGGCTGTCCCTTTGTCAGACTGAGCACACATATGTTTATATAGTTTAAACAGTATTTATTGTTTATTTTCATTTGGTTTCCTTTTGTCAGTTTCACAGAAAGAAGGGTCTGGAGCAGGATTTCCTTTCACGTCAAGCAGCTTGGGAGAATAAACCAACTGGACAGTGGTCAGGAAGCTCCGAGCATCAGTCTTTCTCCACCACGCTGAAGGGAAAGCCCAACTGGTGGTCAGAGACTCTACATGTATTGCAGCAAATGTCACTGCCCAGTAGTTCTATCAGAAGAATAAAAGGACAGAAGATATCAGGTAGTACAGCAGCGTGCAGATTCATTTTGGTTGCCAAATTTGTAAAGGGAAATACAGTACACTTAGAATCTAGAAATGTAATATTTTTGTTTAATAAATTGTCTCCTTATCACTTTGATTCGTATTCCCATCCCTTGTGTGCCCTACTGTCACTCTGTCCTCTTTTGTTAATCCCCCTTGTTTGTTGCTCCTGTCTGCAGCCCACAGTTGTTACCCCTTGTCTCCTTTCTACTTATTTATGCCCCTTGTTTCCTCCTCTGATTTCTCTCACCTCAATGTTATGTTAGGTAGCTCCAGAGCCTGGCAGGTGCTTGCCAAGTCCAGTGCTGGTGTTTCCTGTGCCTGTGGGCTGCTGGCTCTCTCCGCTCATCCATCCAATCTGTTTCTGTCAATAGGAAGGTACCAGAGTATTAGAATTCGCCCCTAGTCTTCGGCATTCCAATCTGTCTCCTGATTTATGTGTATGACCCAGATTGTTTCTAGACCCGATCCTTGATGATTCCTCCTTTAGCTTTGAATCAATGTTTTCTGTAACTGCTTTAGGATTGTAGCTTTGACCAGTCTACCGTTGCTCTTTTTGGCTCTGTTGTGACCTCTCCCTATACCACTCCCTGCTTGCGGACAATTCTCCAGACTACTATGCTATGAAGCAACTCAGGGGGCTGTGGCCTATGTGCCTGCTGCAGCAAAGTCCAACCCTCCATGTAGGGTCCTGGGGAACACAACACTTATACCCCTTTTCCACCAAAAACCTGGGTCTCAGTCAGGTAACTGAACATGGTTTCAAGTCATGTCACAGCGGCTTAAAACCCCATTCACAATGCAAGCTGGACCTAGTTGAGTGGCTGGTCTTCCCTCTGCAGGTGCTTGGAGATGACATCATCATCATCATCAACCAGCGGTGATCTGCCATGTGTGGCCTAAAGATCACTGTGATGTGTGATAATAATCTGATCAGGTCCTAAATAGCAAATTGGTAAATGCAGTCAAAAGATAAGCGCAGATTATCTGATACTCATCAAACCTGCTGAAAAAGTCCATTTCAACCAATCAGATTCAATCTGGCATTTATCCATTATATTCTATAAAATGATAGCTGATTGGTCATGTTATGACTAGAGATGAGCGCCTGAAATTTTTCGGGTTTTGTGTTTTGGTTTTGGGTTCGGTTCCGCGGCCGTGTTTTGGGTTCGACCGCGTTTTGGCAAAACCTCACAGAATTTTTTTTGTCGGATTCGGGTGTGTTTTGGATTCGGGTGTTTTTTTCAAAAAACCCTAAAAAACAGCTTAAATCATAGAATTTGGGGGTCATTTTGATCCCAAAGTATTATTAAGCTCAAAAACCATAATTTACACTCATTTTCAGTCTATTCTGAATACCTCACACCTCACAATATTATTTTTAGTCCTAAAATTTGCACCGAGGTCGCTGTGTGAGTAAGATAAGCGACCCTAGTGGCCGACACAAACACCGGGCCCATCTAGGAATGGCACTGCAGTGTCACGCAGGATGTCCCTTCCAAAAAAACCTCCCCAAACAGCACATGACGCAAAGAAAAAAAGAGGCGCAATGAGGTAGCTGTGTGAGTAAGATTAGCGACCCTAGTGGCCGACACAAACACCGGGCCCATCTAGGAGTGGCACTGCAGTGTCACGCAGGATGGCCCTTCCAAAAAACCCTCCCCAAACAGCACATGACGCAAAGAAAAAAAGAGGCGCAATGAGGTAGCTGTGTGAGTAAGATTAGCGACCCTAGTGGCCGACACAAACACCGGGCCCATCTAGGAGTGGCACTGCAGTGTCACGCAGGATGTCCCTTCCAAAAAACCCTCCCCAAACAGCACATGACGCAAAGAAAAAAAGAGGCGCAATGAGGTAGCTGACTGTGTGAGTAAGATTAGCGACCCTAGTGGCCGACACAAACACCGGGCCCATCTAGGAGTGGCACTGCAGTGTCACGCAGGATGTCCCTTCCAAAAAACCCTCCCCAATCAGCACATGATGCAAAGAAAAAGAAAAGAAAAAAGAGGTGCAAGATGGAATTGTCCTTGGGCCCTCCCACCCACCCTTATGTTGTATAAACAAAACAGGACATGCACACTTTAACCAACCCATCATTTCAGTGACAGGGTCTGCCACACGACTGTGACTGATATGACGGGTTGGTTTGGACCCCCCCCAAAAAAGAAGCAATTAATCTCTCCTTGCACAAACTGGCTCTACAGAGGCAAGATGTCCACCTCATCATCACCCTCCGATATATCACCGTGTACATCCCCCTCCTCACAGATTATCAATTCGTCCCCACTGGAATCCACCATCTCAGCTCCCTGTGTACTTTGTGGAGGCAATTGCTGCTGGTCAATGTCTCCGCGGAGGAATTGATTATAATTCATTTTAATGAACATCATCTTCTCCACATTTTCTGGATGTAACCTCGTACGCCGATTGCTGACAAGGTGAGCGGCGGCACTAAACACTCTTTCGGAGTACACACTTGTGGGAGGGCAACTTAGGTAGAATAAAGCCAGTTTGTGCAAGGGCCTCCAAATTGCCTCTTTTTCCTGCCAGTATAAGTACGGACTGTGTGACGTGCCTACTTGGATGCGGTCACTCATATAATCCTCCACCATTCTATCAATGTTGAGAGAATCATATGCAGTGACAGTAGACGACATGTCCGTAATCGTTGTCAGGTCCTTCAGTCCGGACCAGATGTCAGCATCAGCAGTCGCTCCAGACTGCCCTGCATCACCGCCAGCGGGTGGGCTCGGAATTCTGAGCCTTTTCCTCGCACCCCCAGTTGCGGGAGAATGTGAAGGAGGAGATGTTGACAGGTCGCGTTCCGCTTGACTTGACAATTTTGTCACCAGCAGGTCTTTCAACCCCAGCAGACTTGTGTCTGCCGGAAAGAGAGATCCAAGGTAGGCTTTAAATCTAGGATCGAGCACGGTGGCCAAAATGTAGTGCTCTGATTTCAACAGATTGACCACCCGTGAATCCTTGTTAAGCGAATTAAGGGCTCCATCCACAAGTCCCACATGCCTAGCGGAATCGCTCCGTGTTAGCTCCTCCTTCAATGTCTCCAGCTTCTTCTGCAAAAGCCTGATGAGGGGAATGACCTGACTCAGGCTGGCAGTGTCTGAACTGACTTCACGTGTGGCAAGTTCAAAGGGCATCAGAACCTTGCACAACGTTGAAATCATTCTCCACTGCGCTTGAGACAGGTGCATTCCACCTACTATATCGTGCTCAATTGTATAGGCTTGAATGGCCTTTTGCTGCTCCTCCAACCTCTGAAGCATATAGAGGGTTGAATTCCACCTCGTTACCACTTCTTGCTTCAGATGATGGCAGGGCAGGTTCAGTAGTTTTTGGTGGTGCTCCAGTCTTCTGTACGTGGTGCCTGTACGCCGAAAGTGTCCCGCAATTCTTCTGGCCACCGACAGCATCTCTTGCACGCCCCTGTCGTTTTTTAAAAAATTCTGCACCACCAAATTCAAGGTATGTGCAAAACATGGGACGTGCTGGAATTTGCCCATATTTAATGCACACACAATATTGCTGGCGTTGTCCGATGCCACAAATCCACAGGAGAGTCCAATTGGGGTAAGCCATTCCGCGATGATCTTCCTCAGTTGCCGTAAGAGGTTTTCAGCTGTGTGCGTATTCTGGAAAGCGGTGATACAAAGCGTAGCCTGCCTAGGAAAGAGTTGGCGTTTGCGAGATGCTGCTACTGGTGCCGCCGCTGCTGTTCTTGCGGCGGGAGTCCATACATCTACCCAGTGGGCTGTCACAGTCATATAGTCCTGACCCTGCCCTGCTCCACTTGTCCACATGTCCGTGGTTAAGTGGACATTGGGTACAACTGCATTTTTTAGGACACTGGTGAGTCTTTTTCTGACGTCCGTGTACATTCTCGGTATCGCCTGCCTAGAGAAGTGGAACCTAGATGGTATTTGGTAACGGGGGCACACTGCCTCAATAAATTGTCTAGTTCCCTGTGAACTAACGGCGGATACCGGACGCACGTCTAACACCAACATAGTTGTCAAGGCCTCAGTTATCCGCTTTGCAGCAGGATGACTGCTGTGATATTTCATCTTCCTCGCAAAGGACTGTTGAACAGTCAATTGCTTACTGGAAGTAGTACAAGTGGGCTTACGACTTCCCCTCTGGGATGACCATCGACTCCCAGCAGCAACAACAGCAGCGCCAGCAGCAGTAGGCGTTACACGCAAGGATGCATCGGAGGAATCCCAGGCAGGAGAGGAATCGTAAGAATTGCCAGTGACATGGCCTGCAGGACTATTGGCATTCCTGGGGAAGGAGGAAATTGACACTGAGGGAGTTGGTGGGGTGGTTTGCGTGAGCTTGGTTACAAGAGGAAGGGATTTACTGGTCAGTGGACTGCTTCCGCTGTCACCCAAAGTTTTTGAACTTGTCACTGACTTATTATGAATGCGCTGCAGGTGACGTATAAGGGAGGATGTTCCGAGGTGGTTAACGTCCTTACCCCTACTTATTACAGCTTGACAAAGGGAACACACGGCTTGACACCTGTTGTCCGCATTTCTGGTGAAATACCTCCACACCGAAGAGCTGATTTTTTTGGTATTTTCACCTGGCATGTCAACGGCCATATTCCTCCCACGGACAACAGGTGTCTCCCCGGGTGCCTGACTTAAACAAACCACCTCACCATCAGAATCCTCCTGGTCAATTTCCTCCCCAGCGCCAGCAACACCCATATCCTCCTCATCCTGGTGTACTTCAACACTGACATCTTCAATCTGACTATCAGGAACTGGACTGCGGGTGCTCCTTCCAGCACTTGCAGGGGGCGTGCAAATGGTGGAAGGCGCATGCTCTTCACGTCCAGTGTTGGGAAGGTCAGGCATCGCAACCGACACAATTGGACTCTCCTTGTGGATTTGGGATTTCGAAGAATGCACAGTTCTTTGCTGTGCTGCTTTTGCCAGCTTGAGTCTTTTCATTTTTCTAGCGAGAGGCTGAGTGCTTCCATCCTCATGTGAAGCTGAACCACTAGCCATGAACATAGGCCAGGGCCTCAGCCGTTCCTTGCCACTCCGTGTCGTAAATGGCATATTGGCAAGTTTACGCTTCTCCTCCGACAATTTTATTTTAGGTTTTGGAGTCCTTTTTTTTCTGATATTTGGTGTTTTGGATTTGACATGCTCTGTACTATGACATTGGGCATCGGCCTTGGCAGACGACGTTGCTGGCATTTCATCGTCTCGGCCATGACTAGTGGCAGCAGCTTCAGCACGAGGTGGAAGTGGATCTTGATCTTTCCCTAATTTTGGAACCTCAACATTTTTGTTCTCCATATTTTAATAGGCACAACTAAAAGGCACCTCAGGTAAACAATGGAGATGGATACTAGTATACAATTATGGACTGCCTGCCGAGTGCAGACACAGAGGTAGCCACAGCCGTGAACTACCGTACTGTACTGTGTCTGCTGCTAATATAGACTGGTTGATAAAGAGATGTCTATGTAACTATGTATGTATAAAGAAGAAAGAAAAAAAAACCACGGTTAGGTGGTATACAATTATGGACGGACTGCCTGCCGAGTGCAGACACAGAGGTAGCCACAGCCGTGAACTACCGTACTGTACTGTGTCTGCTGCTAATAATATAGACTGGTTGATAAAGAGATGTCGTAGTAGTATGTATGTATAAAGAAGAAAGAAAAAAAAACCACGGTTAGGTGGTATACAATTATGGACGGACTGCCTGCCGAGTGCAGACACAGAGGTAGCCACAGCCGTGAACTACCGTACTGTACTGTGTCTGCTGCTAATATAGACTGGTTGATAAAGAGATGTCTATGTAACTATGTATGTATAAAGAAGAAAGAAAAAAAAACCACGGTTAGGTGGTATACAATTATGGACGGACTGCCTGCCGAGTGCAGACACAGAGGTAGCCACAGCCGTGAACTACCGTACTGTACTGTGTCTGCTGCTAATATAGACTGGTTGATAAAGAGATGTCTATGTAACTATGTATGTATAAAGAAGAAAGAAAAAAAAACCACGGTTAGGTGGTATACAATTATGGACGGACTGCCTGCCGAGTGCAGACACAGAGGTAGCCACAGCCGTGAACTACCGTACTGTACTGTGTCTGCTGCTAATATAGACTGGTTGATAAAGAGATGTCGTAGTAGTATGTATGTATAAAGAAGAAAAAAAAACCACGGTTAGGTGGTATACAATTATGGACGGACTGCCTGCCGAGTGCAGACACAGAGGTAGCCACAGCCGTGAACTACCGTACTGTGTCTGCTGCGACTGGATGATAAATGATATAAAAAATATATATATATCACTACTGCAGCCGGACAGGTATATATTATATATTATATAATGACGGACCTGCTGGACACTGTCTGTCAGCAGAATAAGTTTTATTTTTATAGAATAAAAAAAACAACAACACACAAGTGAAGTCACACGACGAGTGTTTAACTTTTTCAGGCAATCACAATATAAGTATACTACTAACTATACTGGTGGTCAGTGTGGTCAGGTCACTGGTCAGTCACACTGGCAGTGGCACTCCTGCAGCAAAAGTGTGCACTGTTTAATTTTAATATAATATTATGTACTCCTGGCTCCTGCTATAACCTATAACTGGCACTGCAGTGCTCCCCAGTCTCCCCCACAATTATAAGCTGTGTGAGCTGAGCAGTCAGACAGATATATAATATATATAGATGATGCAGCACACTGGGCTGAGCCTGAGCAGTGCACACAGATATGGTATGTGACTGAGTCACTGTGTGTATCGCTTTTTTCAGGCAGAGAACGGATATATTAAATAAACTGCACTGTCTGGTGGTCACTCACTAGTAAACTCTCTGCACTCTCTACACTTCTACAGTACTCCTCCTAGTCCTAAGCTCCAGTAAATCTCTCTCTCTTATAATCTAAATGGAGAGGACGCCAGCCACGTCCTCTCACTATCAATCTCAATGCACGTGTGAAAATGGCGGCGACGCGCGGCTCCTTATATAGAATCCGAGTCTCGCGAGAATCCGACAGCGTCATGATGACGTTCGGGCGCGCTCGGGTTAACCGAGCAAGGCGGGAGGATCCGAGTCTGCTCGGACCCGTGAAAAAAACCATGAAGTTCGGGCGGGTTCGGATTCAGAGAAACCGAACCCGCTCATCTCTAGTTATGACTACACACCACCAGAACTCAGTCATGCTGGTATTGTGCCATCAATTTGAAAATGGTCATGTCACCCAAAGAAACATAGAATTTGACAACAGATAAGAACCTCATGGCCCATCTAGTCTGCCCCGGGTGTGGTATTGAAAGTCGACAGTAACTAGGTCGACAATGTCTAGGTCGACCACTATTGGTCGA
Source organism: Pseudophryne corroboree (assembly GCF_028390025.1). Lineage (NCBI taxonomy): Eukaryota > Metazoa > Chordata > Amphibia > Anura > Myobatrachidae > Pseudophryne > Pseudophryne corroboree. Next base: position 267,378,209 of record NC_086453.1, on the reverse strand, counting down.
CAGTAACTAGGTCGACAGGGTGTCTAGGTCGACAGGGTCTTTAGGTCGACATGTTCTAGGTCGACAGGTCAAAAGGTCGACATGAGTTTTTAATGTTATTTTGGTGTAGTTTTCTTCGTAGAGTGACCGGGAACCCCAATTAGTGCACCGCTTCGCTCGCCATGCTTCGGGCATGGTGTCCTCGCTCTGCTACCGCTTCGGTCTGCACAGATTACCGTTCCAGTCGTAGTCCATGTGGATCGTTAAGTATGAAAAGGTTCAAAAAAAGAAAAAAATTGTGAAAACCTCATGTCGACCTTTTGACCTGTCGACCTAAAGACCCTGTCGACCTAGACACCCTGTCGACCAATAGTGGTCGACCTAGACATTGTCGACCTAGTTACTGTCGACTTTCAATCCGGATCCCGTATGCCCCTTAAAGATCACAGTAATCAGTGTAATGGGCCTCTGGATGGCCAGCTTAATACCCTTGAACAGACACAGGGTGCTTATTTCTGTAACATTTATTACAACACAATAGCAACAAGTCATAACCCCTTTATCATTAGTTTCAGATGCTAAAATGGGTTATGATTGCATCCAATATTAAGAAATCAATCCACTCGTCATCTGTAAATTGGCGGGACAGTCAACAATAAGGACTTCTGCCAAGCCTGCAATCCTCACCCGGTTGGAGCACTTTGTGCATGCATGGACAGACACCCCGCAGGCATATCTGACTTTAATCCAATGCTGGCAGTGTTAGGCTACAAGCAACACAGCAGAAGACATTTTGGTGGAGGAAGACAAAGCTGGACCTGACTGACGGGAAATATCAGTAGCATAAAAGTCAGGGTGTGCTGATTTAAATTAACTTGATTTAAATCACAATTTAAATCATGATTTAAATCACAGGATTTTTTTTTTTTTAAATATTGATTTAACCCCTTCAGTGGAACGTTTTACAAAAAAGGACACACCTCCCATGGCGAGTTTTTACATTTTGGGAGTGCAGGGGTTAAAGTACAGGGGGGGTAGTGCAGAGGGGAGATTGCCCATGGGGAAACACCCGCGGGCATCTCCAGCGTCAGTGCTGATGCAAAAAAAAACCCCAAAACAGTGGGTTTTCAGTTAAAAAATACACACCTAGCATGGTGTGTATTTTATTCCTGGGATGCAGGGGTTAAGCTGACTACCCAGGAAGATTTTCGGGCATACCACTGAAGGGGTTAAATCACATAATTGGGTTTTTTTCACCAATGCTGTACATGTGTGGAAAGAATTAGAGGATAGTTTGAAAGATTTAAATCTTGACAAAGCAAGCATGAATATATTTTACTTACTTGCTTGATGGATCCACGTTACCGTGGTAGTTGTGTAACCATGTTGTGTCACAGTGGCACCAATAGATTGGTGGAAAATGCACATTACATACCTCCCAACTGTCCCGATTTTCGCGGGACAGTCCCTTTTTTTGGGTCTGTCCCGCTGTCCCTCCAGGGGGCAGTTGGGAGGTTCCCTATCACTCCCTGCTCTGCTCAGTTCAGAGCAGAGCAGCGGTGAATAGACGCTGTGCGCATGCGCACAGCATCTATTCCAGAGAGGGACTGGGGGCATGGCCAGCAGCTCACAGAGCGCTGCCCATACCCCCACTGTTATGAAAATTGGAGGCATGGCTCGCGATCGCGTCCTTCCCGTGAAGCCACACCCCTTTTAATAGACCACGCCCCCTTTTTGCCGCACCCGGAGTCCCAGGCTGCAGCATACAAATGTTGGGAGGTATGACATTGGTACAGAAACTGCAGCTAATAATGAAAATATCATGGTAGCAGTAGAGCAATTGCTAACAGCTGCAGCGTCATCAGCTTCAGTAGAAAGAATATTTTCCACATTTGGGCCTTTATTCAGGTTTGTTAATAAACCAAATAAAGTTAGCAATTAGGCAAAACCATGTGCACTGCAGGTGGGGCAGATGTAACATGTGCAGAGAGAGTTAGATTTGGGTGGGTGGCGTTCCAACCGAAATATAAATTGCAGGGTAGAAATTAAGCAACCAATATTTACCATGCACAGAAACAATATAACCCACCCAAATCTAACTCTCTCTGCACATGTTACATCTGCTCCACCTGCAGTGCAACATGGTTTGGCCCAATTGCTGACTTTTTTTGGTTTGCTAACATACCTGAATAACCCCCTTGGTTTGGTGCAGTCAAAACTGAGAGACCGCTTGGGTACTGATAAAGCTGCAAAACTTGTGTTTCTTTTTAAGGTGTTCAAAAAACCTAATGTGTAAGCTTATTCAGATTTACACACCAGGCAAGGCAATTGCCAACTATTGTAACTTTTACCATCATTGCTGTTTCTTTCCTTTTGCAGTTTGTGTGATTTGTATGTAGTTTGCTGTGCATGCCATGATTCATGGTGACACTGTCAAGTCATTTAAATTAAATATATTAAAGTTACAGTATTTTTAAAGAACTTTATATTACTGTTTTTACTTGGTTTATTTATTTACTTGATCATTTTTATAAAAATCCAATTTAAAAAAAAAATCGATGTAAATGAAAAAAAAACAGATTTTTTTTTACATTTCTTTTTAAAAATTATGATTTTTCACATCCTGATAAAAGTATAACTGAGAGATGCAGCAATACTAACATAAATATACTGCCAGCAACTAGTATTTATTTATTTATTAACAGTTTCTTATATAGTGCAGCAAATTCCGTTGCGTTTTACAGTTGGAAATAACAATGATATAACAAAACTGGGTAATAACAAACAGTCATAGAGGTAGGAAGGCCCTGCTCGCAAGCTTACAATCTATAGATCTTTATTAAGTTGAGCCCAATATATAATAATTTGAAGGGAAGAACAATAAAACTTTCTTTTGTCATAATGCTTTCTTTAAGGTGTATGTTCAGTTACTACTGATCACAATCCGCATATTACAGGCAACACTATTACGAGGCCCTTGTTGTAGTTTCAAAACAGAGTATTGTGTGTCTGGCTTGTTGTATGTCAAATCCACCAGTACAAAGAATAAGTATTAAAAATATAAGTGTATTCGAAATTATATCGGATATCTCAACACAGTAGACTGTTGATTAATGATGCTTGCTGATTAATAATGATAATTATTTCACCGTTTGAAAAGTGGAACGTGTGACATTAAGTATACTGAAATAGGTTCTATGAATAACTCCTTTTACACATTCCATCTCCCCAGTTTATACACAGCAGGATCATTACGCGCACAGTGATTTCTGGCACCGCTTCTCAGCCAGCTCTGCAGCAAGGGGAAAAAGGAAATAGTGATCAAACATACACTCGGCCTAAGATAGAAAAAGAGAGAAGTGCAGAGAACAGGATCCGTTTGCACGCCATCCTTCTTGCCACCTCTTGCACCACTAGATGGGTCCTTGAGACAAACTTCAGCGAACCGAGAATATTGCTCCCTTGTTTTGGATTGTAGCGTGGATTCCAAACACCTCTTGAAGCTTCTGGCTCATGGACATTTTCTGCTGAGTAAGTTTTCTAAAGAACTGCTGCAAAAGTTGAACATCCCTGTGTGCAGCGCTTTCTGCTGAGACAGCCTAGTAGTAGTACTGAAAGAGAAATGGTTGTCTTTTTTTTTTGTAAATGCAAAAGAGCTTTACAGAATCAATAGCTGTCTTAAAATAGGAGCCGTGTCTTAAGGATTTGTTATTTTCTCTCTTAGGATGTGATGATTTAAGGACTAAGTGGGTTGATCAGATAATTTTAGATCTGCAGCATCTCAAGCAATTTTTGCAGCAGTAGTGCAATTACGGAGAGACACATCCTTAGGGTAAAGCTGTCTTTTTGTAGGGACTTTGTGTCTAGAACTGTCTCGTTGCATTTGTTGCTTTTTATTTTTTGTATTTCTAGATAAACCAGACAAATCAATTGCAGCTCCATGTTCCGCATTTATTACCCGCACATTAATGTTTTGCCCACTCTTGCTTGGCTGAAGTTCCAGTAATGGTTGCAGATTTAAGGGTCTATCATTTGGACTATTGATAAAGAGACTTTGATCAATAGCTTTCCAGTCTGCACTAAGACAAGAAGTGATTTAGTACATTGACAGCCACCCTGATCTGGGAATAAAGAACATGACAGTATATTTCCTTTGGATGCATATCACAGCAGAAGGACCCATTTCCTATATACAGTGCATAAATGCAGTCCATCCCACAAGCAGTAACCAGAAATCACTTGTTATGGAAGGAACCTTGGAGATCTGGATATAAAGTAGATATCAGCTACTCCTGGGAGCTGCCCTAACAGCAGCAACAATCAATCAGGAGGTTTTAAGAAGTCATTGCTTTCAAGTAATTAAACTGACAGTGCCCAGCTTTGGGGCTCCCGTCATGTTCGTTCTTTAATGAAACAGAAATCAAGCTGCTGCCTCCATTGGTTTGTCTGAGGCTGAATCCTGCCCCTCTGCTAGTATATCTGATAGGATTGTATTGATCATCACAGTGTGGAATATTCATTTAGGGCTGAGTGGTGGGACTTGTGGGCAATCTGCTCTCTCCAGCTACAGGATCACTTTATCAATGTGGGGAATCCTGGAGGATGCATTCCCTCCCCTGCACATCTGTACTGTAACCATCAGCATACACCAGCTGGTCTCTGTGCACCTCAACAGCATACTGCACTGCAAGAAGGAAACCTCTATATGAGTCACATTCCTACCATGGATCTTCTCAAGGCTGCTTTCAGTATTATGGTTATCTGTTTCCATTCCTCTACAGGGACAAGGCTGCAAAGTGGTGAGTACAAGATATAGGCAATTCCAGGATACAAGAAGAACATGGGCATTAATTGTAGGTTCTAATTAAATTGACTTGGTTTACCTTACAGAAAGTTCCTCCTATGGACAATATCTTTATATATTTTATAATGAACAATTTCACAGTTCACCTTGTTTAGTAGATTTATTATTTTGTATCACGTTACGAATACAGTTAATACCAACATACAGTATATATATATATATATATATATATATATATATATATATCTCAGATTGTATACATTCCTCATTACTAATCTCTCTACAGATTTGTTCCAACTACTCTGTAAGATAACTACACTAATATATTCGTGCAGCTTCCCAAACCAATGAGCTACTCTTGCAAAGTTTTTTTTTTTTTTTTTATACAGGAAGTTTATTTCTGCAGTTTTATACATGAACCCAATACCTGTGCACCCTACACCTCTTACCATACTTGCCTACCTGACCCTCTCCATGAGGGAGAAAATGCTCTGTTCCTGGACTTTCCTGGTAATGTAGGATTGCCATCACCTGGGGTGAGCTAGTTTATTGATAAGAAAGGTGTTTCACCACGGGTGATGTCAATCATACATTACCAGGAAAGTCCAGGAACAGAGCATTTTCTCCCTCATGGAGAGGGTCAGGTAGGCAAGCATGCCTCTCACACACACACACACACGTATTCTAAAGTATGTGTATATATATATATATATATATATATATATAGAGAGAGAGAGAGAGAGAGAGATGTACAGTATATAGATCTATCTAGATGTATAGATAGAATGTCCGCATGTAACAAGTGTATAGATTATGCTCACTACGGATTAGATAGTCAAACAGTGGTTCTCGTTAACACAATGGGCCAAAATGAAATGGGCTATCCCGCCCGCGATTGCGCTCGCCGGCAGTATTCTAATGTTACTGCCGACGGCCACGACAAGTTAATTTCAGCTCGCTAGCCCTGGGGAGTAGCGAGCTGAAATGCGCGTAAAGAGACCCGTTTAGGCGCCCAAGCTGGTCTTTCACGATTATTACTTTAGTCGGGTTTAGGTGCTTCAGTGCGATGACGGGGGGCATTTGAATTTCGCCCCTCTATCTCCCGTCACTTTACACGGGAAGTAGGGGGTGCGATAAGATTTTCTCTCCAATAAGTTTACTACCCTTTTATATGTAGTTAATTAAAATGCTTATGTTACACCCCATTATTTTCATTGTCACTGACATTTCCACAGCTGAAAGGAGCTTTCATTAGTCTGCTGAACTCTTGCCCTTGAAAGAAATGTATTAATAAAATGTGTTTCCTGTTCATAGTCTGAGAATAAGTGAATATGTGTTCAGGGAAACACTGGCGTGCTCTTTCTACATGAGGGAAAATGGTTCTTACACCAGTCAGTGCATGGAACACAACATTCTGTAGGAAGAACAGCATATTATTTACAGGGACAGTGGCGAATGAAAGAAAATAATGTGTGAGAGTGTAGTCTGTGCACCATGTATGTAACGTATGGCCCATGGGAATAATAGCCCATAAATGATAGTACGTGGACCATTGATCTCTATTGTATTTTACCTCATGTTCCCTTCTGCTGAATCTCCGTGCAGAGGGAAACTTGAAAAGCAGTAGTGACAAGTCATGGAAAGCACGAGATTGTGTAACAGGGTGTAGTATGACTGAACGACGGTCAGGAGACCGGCGGTAAGCATACCGGCCCCGGGATCGCGTCGGGAAGGAGCGAGTGCAACAAGCCCCTTGCGGGCTCGCTGCGCTTGCCACGCTGTGGGCTCGGTGGCGACCTGTGCTTGCCACGTGTTCTATTTCCACTCTATGGGTGTCGTGGAAACCCACAAGTGGAAATAGTCCCTGTTGGTCGGCATGCCGACTGTCGGGAAAGTGAGGAGCGGGATGTTATAGGAGGTCATGTGACCATTGGTCTCCTGACCGCCAGTCACATGAATACCACCCGTGTAACAGTATAAAACATTTGCAGCCCGAAAGATGCTGTGCTGACGAGATGTAGTTACTATCCCGGCAGGCGGGATCCCAAGCGCAGAGATTGCCGACAGCTGCACCAGGGCTATTCCCACTCATGGGTGTCCACGACACCCACAGTATTAGAACCTGTGTATTAGAACCTGTATAGCAATATTCTCTGTCCAGTGGGTTTCCTATAAAACATGCATTTCATATCATCATTTCAGTGTACGTTTTTTGGGTGATGAGAGCATACATTTTTGACCTTCCATCTAGGAGATCTTGGAGGGAAGGTCCAATGGGTGAGTGTGTGGAATTACTGTCGTGTTTCGTGTCATAATGGTCCCACTCTGTAGAGTTGCAAATCATGTCATTAATCCATGCCCCAACTTCTTCACTCCGCGAGAGTAGGCAGGTATGGATGGGAATGAGTCCTACAGTCTACTGACCACAGTGCATACTTGCCTACTCTCCCGGAAGCTGCGGGAGGCTCCCGTTTTTTGGGGTAGCCCACCACACCCCCGGAAGAGTAGGCAGGTCTCCCTCATCCTGCTCGCACCCTAGTGATGCGGGCAGGATGGAGATAATCTCCCGTATTCGCGGGTCTGTGGGGTGGGGAAGGGGTTAAAATTATGCAAATCGCATCATTTTAGCCCCACCCCCTTCCCGCGGACCCCAGAAACGCGGCATTTCCCGATTTGGGGGCAGGACTTGATGATGTCACAGCCCGGCCCCGCCCCCCGAAGTCTTCTGCAGCGTCTCCTCTCCGGGCTTCTCTCGGAGAGGAGAAATGTAAAGTAGGTAAGTATGCCACAGCCCTGCTTGCTGTGCATGTTCTTGATACACAACTATGGGGTCTATTTACTATGCTTGGAGAGAGATAGAGTGGATGAAGATAAAGTATCAACCAATCAGCTCCTAACTGCTATGTTACAGGCTGGGGGACAGATGTATTAAGCCTGGAGAAGTGATAACGTGAAAGAAGATAAATGTGTAAATAAATGAAGCAGTGATAAGTGTGGAGAAGTGAGCCAGTGGAGAAGTTGCCCATGGCAACCACTCAGCATTGAAGTAACATTTATAATTTGCATACTATACAATTGTACGGAGCAGCTGATTGGTTGCCATGGGCAACTTCTCCACTGGTTCACTTCTCCACTCTTATCACTGCTTCATACATTTACCTCAATGTACCAGCCAGTCAGCTCCTAACTGTAAAGTCCCAGGCTGAGTTTGAAAAATGACAGTTAGGAGCTGACTGGCTGGTGCATTATCACCTTCCACTTTATCACTTCTCAAGGCTTAATACATCTGCCCTTGTGTTTGAAAAATGACAGCTAGGAGCTGGTTGGTTGGTCTTTATCTTCATCCGCTTGATCTCTCTACAAGGCTTAGTACATAGACCCCTAATATATATGGATAACAGTCTGAGGACTTGTGGTTTTAGTTATTTATCATTTATCACTGTTTTACGTTTGTGTACACCATCACAATATGCTGGTGCTATAGATGTTAATACATACTCATGTTGGGTCTGAATGCAGAATTACACATACGCCTGTTTGCAGATGGTATTTTATCACTATGCATGCCCTGGAACGTTTAGTGTTACACACTGCATCAGATGATGCCAAGTGCTGGCATTTACCAAATACAGACATAAATAAGGATAAGAGAGAGGATGAACACAGAGGAGAGAGGCACAGGAAAAGAGATACGCATTGATGAGTGCTAGAGCACAAGGGGTAAGAGAGACAGACAGCACAAGGGGCACAGATTAGAGAGTGCCATTGGTGAGAGAGTGCAATGGTAGCGTGAGAGAAATGGGTGGGAGAAAGTACAAGGGAGAAAAGGGTGCAAGGAATGAGGGAGTGTGAAAGTGGTGTGAGAGCACGAGAGGTATACGTTAGAGAGTGTTTTAAATATGTTTCACAGCGCATGATTTGTTTAAGCAGCTCCAGATTGGTTTATGTTAAGGAAATAGTATGGGAGCGCTAGCGTATTCTAAATTCATATCATTGCAAAGCTGAAAAGAAGAAAAAGATCAGTAAAATAATGTTTACACTCTTTATGAGTGATTGGGTTATTGGATCCGGTATTGGCCAGTGTTAGAGTCCACAGATGTCCTTCGAGTTTCCTTTGCTGTGCGGTGCGGGAGGTGGTGTCCCTGCCTTGCTGTAACCTATTCTACCTTCCTTCCCCGTGGCGCTGGTCACTCGTGATTGCGACCCTCCTCCCCGGCCGGCTTTTCGCGTCAACCGGAAGTGTTCGTTCCGTGACTTCCGATATGACGTAGTTCCGTTCCCGACATCCTGGATGTCTGGAACAGAACTACGTCATACCGGAAGTCACGGAACGAACACTTCCGGTTGACGTGAGAAGGGACATCACCTCGGTTGTGTCTATGTTACCTTCATGCTCAGGACCTGGAAGTGACAAAACGAGAGGGCAGGAGAGAACTTCCGCCCTTACAGCACCTAAATGTTTTCTTCGTTCTTCGTTCGTTTGGGGTAATTTTTTTTTCTATGCAGCATTGGACCCACGTGGGCTCGCTTCGCTCGCCATGCTTCGGGCTCGGTGTCTCGATCCGCTCCGCTTGCCACACTTTACTATTCCAAATAGATTGTGACATGGACCCAGGGGGTTATGGGAAAGGTCCTCTCCACGAAGGTAAACTAGATGCTACCACACCACCTGCCGCACCGCACAGCAAAGGAAACTGTGGACTCTAACCCCGGCCAATACCGGACCCAATAACCCAATCACTCATAAAAGAGTGTAAACATTATTTTACTAATCTTTTTCTTCTTTTCAGCTTTGCAATGATATTAATTTAGAATACACTAGCCAATCAGCTTCCTAACTGCCATGTCACAGGCTGGGTTTGAAAAATGACAGCTAGGAGCTGACTCGGTGGTGCGCTATCACCTTCCACTTTATCACTTCTCCTGGCATAATACTGTACATCTGTACCTGGGTTTGAAAAATGACAGCTAGGAGCTGGTTGGTTGGTCTTTATCTTCATCCACTTGATCTCTCTACAAGGCTTAGTACATAGACCCCTAATAAATGGAATACAGTCTGATGACTTGTGGTTTTAGTTATTTATCATTTATCACTGTTTAAACTGATTACTGTAAAATAATTTTACTCACGAAGGGGTCTATACATAAAGCAGAGAAAAGCCCTGTTTTGCAGGAAATCAGGACTTTTCTCTGCTTTACCAAATACAGACATAAACAGGGATAAGAGAGAGGAAGAACACAGAGGAGAGAGGCACAGGAAAAGAGATAAACGTTGATCGAGAGATGAGTGCTAGGGCACAAGGGGTAAGAGAGACAGACAGCACAGGGGGTACAAATTAGAGAGTGCCATTGGTGAGAGAGTGTAAAGGTAGCGTGAGAGAAAAGGGTGAGAGAAAGTACAAGGGAGAAAAGGGTGCAAGGAGCGAGAGAGTGCACAAGTGGTGTGAGAGCACGAGAGGTGTAAGTTACAGAATGCACGGAGTAAAAGACAGAGGGCCTGATTCAGACCTGATCGCTGGGCAGCGATTTTTTCAGCCCTGCAATCGGATATTCGCCGCTTACAGGGTGAGTGAATTTTTGCTGTGCAAGTGTGCGATCGCATGTGTAGCAGAGCTGCACAAACAGATCCTGTGCAGTCTCTTCACAGCCCAGGACTTACTAAGCCGCTGCAATCACTTCAGCCTGTCCGGGACCGGATTCCCTTGCGGACCGCTCACTACAAGGTTACTAAAGGTAATAGTTTGTGACATGGATAGTAAATTCAACAAAAGTTGTAAAAACCTGAAAAAATTCCCACAAACATGTGCAACCATATGTGTGTGTTGACCGTGATCATGTCGGCCTTTTGACCCTGTCGACCTAATGTACCTGAAGTGATTGTCCCTCTAACGGCGCTTCAAAATGACAAATAAATATTAGTAAAATATGTCCAGGCCCGGCGCTACCCGCTCAGCAAAGGGATGCAAAGCAGGTAGGCGCCAGGTAGGAGCGGCGTCCCTGCTCTGCATCCCGGCTGCTGTGCCTGTCACACTGACAGGCAGCGGCGCCGGCAGCATGATGAAGCCTCCTCCTATGTGTGTGTGTATCTTTGTGTATGTCAGAGGCAGAACTTCCGCTGGTGCATCCCCTGCATAGCACAGAGGACCACAACAAATAAAGGGACCTTAAGCCGCCACCATTATAATGAGTCATCGTTATACAAGCAATACAGAAAAATAGCGTAAAATTCGTATGGGCGCCTCCAAATAAATAGAATGAAATAAACTCTAATCCCCAATAAGGGTCAAAAATAAATGGTGATATAGTAGTTACGTTCCTGCATCACACAGATCAGCAGGCATGTCACTAGATCTTTCGGTTGCTTCTCCTTTAAGTAGCTTCTCAGCATATCAAGTTCTCAGTTATACCGGTCATAAAAGATAAAAGGGTACCAAAATCTAGTGTAATACGTAGTTTAATGGTGACCACAATAGATGGTCCAAATAAAATAGACAAATAAAATGATCATAAAAAAAAACTTTTCCCAGTGGGAGCATAAAATCACAAGCACACTCAATAGCAGGTGAAAAATCCAGGAGTGGTAAGGAGAATATAATTAGCAGATAATAAGAGAACCAGTAAGTTCTCAAACAGGTGTAATAAACCAGATAGCCTCCCGGGAAGCACTAGTCTGGAATCCGATAAGTACGTCCTCACAACACCACATGGGGATCACCTGCACAGCACCAACGCGTTTCAAACCTGTTCCAGGTTCTTTTTCAAGGTAAGTGTGCTCTCCTTTGCACTGAAGGGCCTTAAATACCCATACCAGCCAATAAAAATACAAATCACATATCTGCAGCACCTGTGTAAACATGGCCGCGTCCATTTGTTGATACTTGGTGCCATGGCAACCAATGTTTCATAAAGGATAAAAGCTCCTAAATTTGTAATTTATTTCCAGCTACCTTTGCACTGATAGGTAATCGTTTAATTTGCGGTGAAGTACCGCTGGATTCCCTAACTGTGACAGTCAGCGGGGACCCCGTCGCTCCGGCGCCCCCTCCAATGTCTCCATGGCAACAGAACATGCCACGACGTCATATCCGGAAGTACGTCACATCCGGCTGTCGCGTTGCCAGGCAATGTCTAGCGCTGGGTTGAATAAGTCTAAATATAAGAGCCCTCTCCTTTTAAATCCTCCATCTTAACATGGGTCCTTCTGCCTCCCAGAATGTAATATGACATGGGGAATAGATGTCTTTATGAAAATAAAGTATTGAATGGCATAAATAGATCTTGATTAAAGCGTTGCTAAGCCACCATATCACTACCCCTATACAGTGTAGAGGCAATGGAATTAGAATGTCAAATACAAAATTGTAAAACCTTTCAGAGTTTAACCCCCGCATTTACCTTAAGCATAAAAGACAGCATGCAATCCATACAATAGAACTACAACCATACAAATACACAGATAATTCAAAAGAGTCAATAGAATGAATATTCTAGAAATGTCCTTATGTCCCTTATTAGGGAATTAGTTCAGAGAGTTCTTGCTCCTCAAAATCACATTGAATTGGCATCGGACATTTTGTTGTTACTTGAACTGTGTGGAATGTCCATGATGTCTATTTGATTCCTTCCATATGTCCATTTCATATGGTTCCTCCATCATAGCGCCGAAGTAAAAAAATGGGTAACACTGTAAAGAAAAGTCTCCATAAATTCCCAAAATATCAGGAAAAATTATAGATATAGATCACAGAATTAAATGAACCACTTTAGCTCAAAATCTATGTTCATCCCCCCTGGTACTAAGGTGTTGTATTTATAGATGAGTTCCATCTCAGTTTTAGCTAGTAATTTAGATAAATTTCTCTACGATGATTGCATTCTACCCGTTTAATGCCTACAAAGCGTAAAATGTGTCTGGGATCACAATTGTGATGTAACCTGAAGTGATTCACTAAGGCATGCGTTTCCAACCCCTTCCTTATGTTCCTGATGTGTTCTCCAACACGTACTTTAAGGGGTCTTGACGTCCGCCCTATGTAGAAAAAGTGGCAGGGGCATTCTATAGCATATATAACTTTTTTGACATTACAGGTGATAAAGTCACGTATTTCATGTACATGGCCATTAATATTCACCTCATCTAGCTTTTTTCCCTTATCGGTTTTTATTTTTTTGCAGCCAACACAGCAGCCACAGCAGCCACACGTCTTTTGTATCTCTTAGATGTGATCTATTATTGACGACCAAGGGTTGCAAGAAGTGGTCAATCATTTCCGATAGATTGGCCGTAACTGAATCGATCCCAGAGTTGAGGAGCAAGAACTCTCTGAACTAATTCCCTAATAAGGGACATAAGGACATTTCTAAAATATTCATTGTATTGACTCTTTTGAATTATCTGCGTATTTGTATGGTTTTAGTTCTATTGAATGGATTGCATGCTGTCTTTTATGCTTAAGGTAAATGCGGGGGACTTCCGGTGGGCGGGGCTTCCAGCATGGCCGCTTTTTAACCTTTGTCTGCACAGGGGCTTGAGTAATCTACATCAATCCTTCTTTCTTTGCCCCCTTGGGAATATTTGCTTGGTGGGAGTGTGTTCCCCTAATGCTGAGGAACAGATTGCTACCCTACTCGCCCCTGTTGACCTATTTTTCACCGAAGTTGAACCGTTTTATGTAAACGGTGTGGATGGCTGCCTGCTTTTGGCGCGAACCCCGCCTAAGGAACCGTAGCGCTGATTGCCCTGCTCCCTTCTTCCCTTCTACTCCCTCGTACTGCTGCCCTCTCCCTCTGGGTGGCTAAAGCAAGGAGCACCCCTTTCTATACCTTGGGGGGTGGCACCCCCGCTGTGACAGCCCGACTCGTGGCCCGCGGACTCCCGGAGCTGTTCATTGGTGATCTGGACTGTCGGACGGGGGGGCACTACTGCTGGAGCACCGCCGCGGGGTGTACGGACCCTTACGGAGCTGCGACCCACCGGGTCTTCATCGGGGACTGGGACGTGGTGTCAGCTCTCCCCCTGCCGCACACCTGATCAGCCGCGACTCGGCTGGGGCTACGTCTCTGTGCCGCCGGAGATGCCTGCGGGGACCGCGACGGCTGTGTGCCTGAATCCGCCGCTGACACCTTCTTTGCAGTTGCTGCCAACCCCACTACGGCTGCTGCTCTGAGCCGCTGCCCTGAGCCACTGCCCACGTCTTCGCAGGGGGATATCGAAACCGACAGGATTGTGGAGGTGCTGTGCGGCTGCAATTCCACCCTTACATAGCTGAGCAGCAATCGTGGAGTCCCCCACCCCCTTTCTGTACCTGCTGAAGAGGATTGCTGCTATCTATCTCTGCTGCCGACGTCTGGGAGAGCTTGGACCTAACCTGCTGGACGGACGATCCACTGACCACAACACCGCACCGGGATCTGCTGCTATCAGCGGCGCCGCAGCTTGCCGGGCGGGAGATACTGCTACGGAGCTGCCTTACCGTCTCTCCCCGGCGGCGGTTGGAGCGCAGCATCTATTAACCCTCGTTGTATGTAAAGGCTGCTGACTAGCTTGAGACGCCTGGCCCGACCTGCCTCTGCCAGCTTCTCCTCCACAGCGCCTACCGAGTCAGCTGAGACCACCGAAACCCTTCCCTACCTGTGCCGCTGAAGGAGACCGCTGAGACTAGATCTGTGCCCATCCCTGCTGCTGCCATCCAGAGAACCCTGAGGCTGCTCTTCTGGGACCTTCAGTGGATGCAGGCTACTGTGGGAGTTGACCTTGTTGGGCGCTCTACAATACCATCAACGCTCCAGGTACTAACCCTGTTTGTCCCCCCCTCCACTTTTTACTAACAACCCCCTTTTTTCTCTCTTTCACTACCCCTACTTGGTACCGTCCCCCCCTCTTGTGTGCCCCTCTTCCCTCTCATACAATACACCCCCCTCCTTCCTGATTGCAGTTACCCTTACTTGATCCCCCTTTCCTATCTCCTATTATATAAGCAATTGAAGCACTGCGTGTGCGTTTGGGTATTTTCTCCTGGTGCACAGGACAGATTGGCCGCTGATCTGGACATAGAGGGTAATTCCAAGTTGATCGCAGCAGGAAATTTTTTAGCAGTTGGGCAAAACCATGTGCACTGCAGGGGGGACAGATATAACATGTGCAGAGAGACTTAGATTTGGGTGTGGTGTGTTCAATCTGCAATCTAAATTGCAGTGTAAAAATAAAGCAGCCAGTATTTAACCTGTACAGAAACAAAATAACCTACCCAAATCTAACTCTCTCTGCAAATGTTATATCTGCCCCCCCCCCCCTGCAGTGCACATGGTTTTGCCCAATTGCTAACAAACTTGCTGCTGCGATCAACTCAGAATTACCCCCATTAACGGGACCTTATATGGGTGTGTCCACGCTCCTTCTGGACTGGACTGTTTCAGCTGCAGTGATCCCCCATTTATTCGTTTGCTGGGTCGGTGGCTGCACCAGGGGGTAATACATTGCACCGGCGGGTGCTGCTCGTAGATCCCCCACTGTCAGAGGAGAGTCTCGATTGCCTACTCCTGTTGGGGGGCCCACCACATTAGCGGGCGGTGCATGGCACTGGATGATGTTGCACCGGGACACCCCACTCTCAGAGGAGGACTTTATATCTCATCTATCTGATAGCCGGGTTCGGACCCTGCTTGTGCCATACTGTTATAAATCCTGGTCATATCCTTCTCCCTGCTGGTCACTGTTTAACCCTACTTGTGCTGTTTGTTATTTTTCTCACACAAAAATGTTTTATTTTTCTTATATCAAGGATTCTGTGTGATATATTTTTTATTCCTCTCTCGCTGAGAACCTTATGTGCCATTTGTTATTTTTCTTCTACGGATTTTGTGTGATATTTTCTTCTTCTATTCTTCTGCCGGTGAAAAGTATGTTGTGTTTGTTATTTTTATTCGATAGCTTTATTCTGTATTGCTTGCTGTGTGGGATAATTTTTTTTTCTTTGCCTGCTGTGCCCTGTATGTGACGTTTATTATTTTTATTCGATAATTCCATTCTGTATTGCTTGACATTTTATATTGTTTTCAGATATGGGTTTGCGCCCCAGTCGGGGTCTCCCATAGCTTGTTGCCAGGGTCGCCTCACGGGCTCCTTCACAGGTTATAGACTATTGTAAATAATTGCAGTTTTCCTTTTCCTTTGGTGGGAGGGTTGATCTAGTGTAATATGTTCTGAATAATTTGGTTTGGTTTTGCATTTCCGCTCGAGCTCCATATATAATTACTGCTGTTTTAGTATCATTGCCTGAACCTGCGGGATCACTGCCCATAAGAGACGCTGATTGTTCCACATCTCATTCCCTGGGGTATGGACAAATACCTCGACAAAGCCATGCCCCCGAAACAATCCAACAATTCTTATAAAGCGGGGAAGGGGAAGGACGCTCCCCCTAAGTCGGACCGCCCACCCCAGCTGAACATGGGTCGGAATCCTCTAGCTTACCTAGTGATAAAACCTCTCTCCTGACAGCTAAAGAAATTTCAGATTTTCTTATGCCCTTGCTTGATAAACGGTTTGATGACTTACAAGCCCGCTTGGAAACGGGCTTAGCTCGCATAGACTCCCATGCGACGCGTATTTCCGCATTGGAGACAAGGCTGAGTGACACTGAGGACTTGGTCCAATCTTGTCGGGAGGGGGTATCAACCCAGGATAAATATATTCAACAATTGCAGGATAAAGTTGAGGACCTGGAAAATAGTTATCGTAGAAATAACCTCAGATTTATAGGTATTCCAGAGTCCTTTACGGGCCCGGCCCTTTCCTCCTATCTTAGTGTATACCTCCCGACCTCATTGGGAATCATAGATGATATTGAAGTCCCATATATCGAAAGAGCCCATAGGCTGGGAGCGATGCAGGATGGGGCGCGGAAGCGTTCTCGATCAGTCATCGCCCGCTACTTGGACTATAGGGCCAAGGAACAAATTCTTGCAGCTTACCATAAAAATAGAGAATTGTTAGTCAAGGGCCACAAGATCCTGATATTTTAAGACTTCTCGGCAGCTGTGGCTCAGAAAAGAAAATAATTTTCTGACGTCTGCTCCCACCGGCATAGTAAAAACATCCGATTCGCCCTGCTGTACCCAGCTAAACTGCGGGTCTTAGAGAATGGAAATCAGATGTTTTATACTGACCCAGAGGTGGCGCGGTCTCGTTTCCTGACTCACAGATCCCCGTCAAGGTCGCCTATTAGTTAGGATTTCAATCAGTGGGGCGCAGGAGGTTGGGCGATTCGGGTACCCCCGCCTCGGGCGGATATGTGTTAACCTACCTTATAAATTTTTATTTTCTTTTTCTCTTATTCTACTTGATTCTGTATTTACCTATAAGTATTCATTCTTACTAAGTCAGTGACTATTTTTGATAGTGTTCAGTGTGCGCACCACTAGGCCTAGTTGGTGCCCACCATAGTTTTGGTTGTTAGGAAAATGTTAGAAAATAGAGGTATGTGACATTATGATTCACAATTGATATCTCAAATACTGAGACTGTGCATTGCATTTCATGTTATACTGATGTTACTGCTGTCGAAATATTTGCTACCCTGGGGATCTTGGGTCAGGAGGGGAGCCGCCATCATATACTTACTTATGTTGTTTATCCATCAGATAATTAACTGCCCTGAGGGGATTGGGTAGCCATGCCGTCTGCAGATTCTTCCTCATCTGAGGTAATACCCCCGAAGCCACTACAATTCATCTCTTGGAATGTAGGAGGACTTAATTCCCCTGTCAAGCGACGACGTGTGGTCACGCACCTTAAACGCTCTCACCCAGATGTGATTTTCTTACAGGAAACACACTGGCTGACGGGCGAGGAAAATGTATTGAAAGCTCCATGGCTTGGTTCTTGTATTGCTGCTCCTTTTCATACGAAAGCCAGAGGGGTTGCCATACTTTTTCGGAAAAATCTCCCCGTCACTGTTTTGACAGAAATCATTGACCCCCAAGGCAGATATATCATAATGGACATAGAGCTTTTTCATTCCAAATTTACCCTTGTCAACTTATACGCCCCGAATGTTAATACACACACATTCCTTCAAGATATCACCCACATTCTTCTAGGCAGAACTAATTATTCTCTAATAGTGGGTGGAGACTATAACATGGTAGACGACCCTACAGTTGACAGGTCACCGACTATGCCGAGAACCACTGACTCCCAGAGCAGACATTTACTGACATTTATAGATTCCTTAGACATTTCTGATCCATGGAGATTGCTACACCCAACCGACAAAACGCATACCCATTTGTCACTGGCACATGGAACGTTGTCTCGTATTGACAGGTTCTTAATTGTCGATGACTTAATATCCCAGGTTGCTGGGGTGGATATACTTGACATATTGATCTCTGATCACGCCCCTTTCATGCTGGCATTAACCCACCCCCATATGCACTCGACAGATCGTATCTGGAGATTCCCACAATATTTGACAGACTCAGAGGATTTTAAATTGTATCTTACATATCATTGGGCCAATTACGTAGATGAAAAAATAGATTACTGGGATAGACCTGACGTCTTTTGGAACACCTCCAAGGCAGTAATGAGGGGTCGCATTCTTAGTTATGTCACCCGAAAAAAGAGGGAATCCAAACTGGAATACACTGCGTTAAAAGCGGCAATGTCCATAGCCTTCCAAACATACACTTCTACTCCAACAGAGATCACCCTTACTGAGTACAAACAGGCCAGGCGCCTGCTTGAAACCTACTTAGCCACCCAGGCGAAACACTCCTTAGACTTTACCAAAAATACATTTTATAGATGGGGCAATAAGGCTGGTAGATTGCTGGCGGTCATTTCTCGGCCTCCCAAACAACGACACATTATAACCGCTATACACCACCCCAGGTCCGGTCGTATTATCACCAAATCTCAGGAAATAGTGGAACAGTTTCAATCCTATTTTCAATCCCTGTTTAGCTCGGCACAAATAGATACTGATATACAATCACAGCTGCTCACAGATGAGGTATTGCCCCCTCTGACTCGTGACCAGAGAGAAGCCCTTGTTGGAAAATTAACGGCGGAGGAAATTAACACTGTTATCTCCAATTTACCTCATGGTTAAATCTCCAGGTCCAAATGGCCTGTCGGGAGATTACTACCGCATGTTACAGGCCCACATTGTCCCCACCCTATTGGAATTGTTTCAAGCTATACATGAAAGGAGCTCCCCATCTCCTTTCTTTAATGAAGCATTTATTACACTTATTCCCAAACCGGGTAGGGACACCAATTTTCTTTCCTCAAACAGACCAATTAGTCTATTAAATGTTGACTACAAACTATTGGCCAAGATAATGGCGATGCGGCTTCAGTCCATTCTCCCTGATATACTCACCACAACACAAATGGGTTTTGTAACTGGTAGACATGCGGTTAAAGCAATCCGCATGGCACTAGCGGCGGTGGCGGCATCCCAATCTCTGTGTACAGACTCGAATATGCTTCTCAGCCTCGATGCCAATAAGGCATTTGACATGGTCTTGTGGCCACATTTGTTTGCTGTGTTAGAGAGAAGAGGCTTTGATACGGGCTTTATTAACTATGTACGATACATATACGACAATCCATCTGCCTCTTTATTAATAAATGGGATCAGGGGCCAACGGTTCCTTTTGGAAAGGGGTACCCATCAAGGATGCCCTCTATCGCCGCTGCTATTTAATCTAGCCCTCGACCCGTTGCTTAGGACACTGCAGGATTGGTCGTTTTTTTGCGTATAAAAGTAGGTGGGCAGGAAATTAAGCTATCCGCTTTCGCTGATGATATCCTTCTGTATATATCTGACCCTGAGCATTCCCTTAACTTGATCTTAGACAAGACCCAACTATTTGGCCGCATTTCAGGTTTTAGTATCAATATGGACAAATCCAAAGCATTATTGTTGTATAGCAATGTGACGTGTCCGAGATGGACCTCACACTTTCCCTTACACTGGGTGTCCACTTATATTATATATTTGGGTATTATGGTGCCACGCTATATGTCTGAACTATACAAAATCAACGTAAGCAAGGCCATACACACTCTAACTGATGATATTAAGAGATGGGAACGCCTTCCACTGTCATATCTAGGCAGGGCTAACCTGTTAAAAATGGTGGCTATTCCGCGCATATTATATCCACTGCAAACACTTCCCATACTGCTGACTAAGCAGGACGTCCAAACGATCAACAAACTTATCAGAACCTTTCTATGGAAGGGAGGCCGGGCACGAATTGCTTTGCGTAAACTTGCCCAACCTAAGTCCAATGGAGGTATCAATTAGCAGAATTATTAGTTTATAACCACGCTGCACTTCTGAGACACTTGAGAGATTGGCTGCAAAATTGCTCTGTATATTTATTATTATTATTATAATCCTTTATTTATATGGCGCCACAAGGGTTCCGCAGCGCCCAATTACAGAGTACATAAACAAATAATCAAACAGGAAACAGCAACTTACAGTTGATGACAGTATAGGACAAGTACAGGGTAAATAAACATAGTTACATCAGCAGATGACACTGGAATAAGTATCAGGTGGCAGAAGACTGATGGAATTGGTGCAGTTGAAGATTATTAAAGTAAGAAAGGATAAGCACATGAGGGAAGAGGGCCCTGCTCGTGAGAGCTTACATTCTAAAGGGGAGGGGTAGACAGACAGGGGTGACACAGTTGGGGTACATAGAGAGCGTAGAACAGAGGGTTAGGATGAGATTTGGCTGGGTTTGGTGAAGAAGTGGGTCTTGAGAGCCCGTTTGAAGTTTTGTAGAGAGGTGGAGAGTCTGAGGGGGAGAGGTAGGGAATTCCAAAGAAGTGGTGCAGCACGTGAAAAATCTTGGAGGTATGAGTGGGAGGAAGTAATCCGTAGGCAGGAGAGTCGGCGTGCATTAGCAGAGCGAAGAGGACGGGTGGGAGTGTAAAGGGAGATAAGGTCAGAAATGTAGATGGGAGAGGAGTGGGTGAAGGCTTTGTAAGTGAGTGTGAGAAGCTTTAAATGGATTCTGAAAGGGAAGGGGAGTCAGTGAAGGTCTAGTAAGAGAGGAGAGGTGGACGTAGTGCGTTTGGTGAGGAAGATGAGCCGGGCAGCAGCATTGAGGATAGATTGGAGTGGAGAGAGGTATTTGTCAGGAATGCCAGTCAGGAGCAGATTACAGTAGTCCAGTCTGGAGATGACCAGTGAGTGGATAAGAGTCTTAGTAGCATCCTGGGTCAGAAAGGGTCTGATCCTGGAAATATTTTTCAGATGAAAATGGCAGGTTTGTGAGAGGTGCTGAATGTGTGGTTTGAAGGAGAGGGAGGAATCAAGGATTACTCCAAGACAGCGCACTTGGGGGCTAGAGGAGATAGTAGTGCCATCAACAGATAATGAGATTGTAGGAGGTGAGGTTATGCGGGAGGGAGGGAAGATGATCAGCTCGGTCTTAGACATGTTAACACATCCCTCGAACAGAACTTTTTAGCAAATGTGGGTCTGACATGTTTTCTTCACCAACATGATTGGGAGATACCGGACCATATCAGGTCTAACCCACTCTTGTGGTCTACTAGGAAAATGTGGCACATACTGCGCCACATTGCGAAATTGAATCAATACTACTCCTTACACTTGCCCTTAATTAAAAACCCAGAGTTTTTGGACGGCATTGCTGCCCATCCCTTTACAACATGGAGGGAGGCTGGTATAGCATCAATTCGGTCATTGGTATCTGTGGAGGGCCACCGTTTGCTCACCTTCTCAGAGGTTTCAACGAGACATGCTGTAGTCGTTTCGTCTCCCCTTCCATTTTTGCAAACAATTTTACGTTAGGCATGTTCTTACAAATTTTGCGGAGGGGGACTGGACTAACCCTCTAGATAGCCTCTTACTGCACCCTGTACTGAGTCACAAGGCCATATCCATACATTATACTTTTTTGAGGACAATATTAGATCACGCTAATGTGACAGGTGGCATGTCCAAATGGTTGGCTCACTTTCCTTGACTGACCATATCAACAATGGAAAAAGCACTACTACACTCCCGAAAGGTCCTCCCAGCAAGCATGTACACTGATTTATTTCTTAATGTGTATCATAACACTTATCTATCCCCGTTACGACGCTACCATATGGGAACGTCGGAACACACTCTTGCCCAAGATGCCACCAGAGTGAGGCTGACACATATCATTGTTTGTGGGCATGTCCAATTGTACAATATTTTTGGCATCTCATTAGGAGATATGCGGAGGCTAATCTAATAACTTATGTGCCCTTTACCCCCGAATGGGCAGTCTTGGGTATCATTGATCCCACTCTTCGCATGCCGTCAGAATGTAAAAACTACTGATAGCCCTTAGTGCGGCCGGGAAAAAAACGATTCTACAGGAGTGGATAGATAGTACTCCACCACAGATACCATTATTTTTGAGTAAACGACACCATATATTCAGGATGGATTGGGTGGAGGCTATTGTTGATAGAGGTAAACAAGTAGATAGGTTTTTCAATCTCTGGGAATCTTATATCTCCACTTTGCCCCTCACTACACGGCTACACATTCATAACAGCCTCAAGAACACCACGTGGTACTTAACTAGACTGGCTGCGCAGGACCAGCCTCTATCTTTGGTTTAAGAACGGACGATTGTGACGGCTCCCCTTATGGTTACGTCTATGATGTATAATACCATCAGTGTACTGAAAGATTACTCAATTATAATGCAAAAGTCTTTGTAGTTTGACGTACTGTATGTGAATTTGCTGTACAACCCCTAGCTACAATCCTTTTGCGTTACTGTATTTTACAATTTCTGTACATCTTTATTATGTAATGTGATATCAGTGATGTCTCAATAAAAAGTTTATTTAAAAAAAAAAAGGTAGATGCGGGGTTAAACTCTGAAAGGTTTTACAATTTCGTATTTGCCATTCTAATTCCATTGCCTCTACACTGTATAGGGGTAGTGATATGGTTGCTTAGCAACGCTTTAATCGAGATCTATTTATGCCATTCAATACTTTATTTTTATAAAGACATCTATTCCCCATGTCACATTACATTCTGGGAGGCAGAAGGACCCATGTTAAGATGGAGGATTTAAAAGGAGGGCTATTATATTTAGACTTATTCAACCCAGCGCTAGACGTTGCCTGGTAACGCGACAGCCGGATGTGACGTACTTCCGGATATGACGTCGCGGCATGTTCTGTTGCCATGGAGATGTTGGAGGGGGCGCCGGAGCGAGCGGGTCCCCGCTGACTGTCACCGTTAGGGAATCCAGCGGTACTTCACCGCGAATTAAACGATTACCTATCAGTGTAAGGGTAGCTGGAAATAAATTGAAAATTTAGGAGCTTTTAATCTTTATGAAACATTGGTTGCCATGGCACCAAGTATCAACAAATGGACGCGGCCATGTTTACACAGGTGCTGCAGATATGTGATTTGTATTTTTATTGACTGGTATGGGTATTTAAGGCCCTTCAGTGCAAAGGAGAGCACACTTACCTTGAAAAAGAACCTGGAACAGGTTTGATACACGTTGGTGCTGTGCAGGTGATCCCCGTGGTGGTGTTGTGAGGACGTACTTGTCGGATTCCAGACTAGTGCTTCCCGGGAGGCTATCTGGTTTATTACACCTGTTTGAGAACTTACTGGTTCTCTTATTATCTGGTAATTATATTCTCCTTACCACTCCTGGATTTTTCACCTGCTATTGAGTGTGCTTGTGATTTTATGCTCCCACTGGGAGAAGTTTTTTTTATGATCATTTTATTTGTCTATTTTATTTGGACCATCTATTGTGGTCACCATTAAACTACGTATTACACTAGATTTTGGTACCCTTTTATCTTTTATGACCGGTATAACTGAGAACTTGATGTGCTGAGAAGCTACTTAAGTGAGAAGCAACCGAAAGATCTAGTGACATGCCTGCTGATCTGTGTGATGCAGGAACGTAACTACTATATCACCATTTATTTTTGACCCTTATTGGAGATTAGAATTTATTTCATTCTATTTATTTGAAGGCGCCCATACGAATTTTGTGCTATTTTTCTGTATTACTTGTGTATTGTTTAGGGTGAGGGAGACACCCTTTAAGTCCGGGATTTGATAAGGTTGCATCCACTGCGCACTAGGCACTACACATAGATTTTCTCTAGTCATCGTTATAAGCTGCCATTGCTGCGTCGCGCTTCCTGTACGTCTCGGGCCTAGTATGGGTGTAGTATGGTATGCCGGCAGCCGGGATCCCGGCGGCCAGCATACCGGCGTTGGGATCCCGACTGCCGGCATACCGACAGTTGGGCGGGCCTAAATGAGCCCCTTGCGGGCTCGCTGCACTCGCCACGCTGCGGCCATGCTGCGGCCACGCTATTTATTCTCCCTCCAGGGGGGTCGTGGACCCCCAAGAGGGAGAATAGTTGTCGGTATGCCGGGTGTTGGGATTCCGTCGCCGGTATTCTGTGCGCCGGGATCCCAACAGCCGGCATACTGAATACCACCCCCTAGTATTGATTGAGCCTTCTGCTGTGGAAAGAGAAGGTCCACGATCTGGCCAGAGGAGGAGGGGCGCCAATCCCCTTTCTTCCCCACTCCTCCCTTTTCTTCCCGACTAGTCCGGCTCTTCCTATCTGAGTCTTCCTGGCACAGGGGAGGAAGGAGCCGTAAGAGTGGAGCGGGAGCTGAGGTCTTCGGGAGGTAAGGAGCGACAGAGCTGGGAAGAGGCGGAGCGGCCACCTGCTGCAGAGAGCCCAGCGCCTGTCAGGCTTCTTCCTGTGAGTAGCGGAAGCCGAAAGAGCAGTTGAAGCTGCCACCACCGCCCCCGCCCCCCCCCTTACCCAACACCGAGAGCATCCGGCCACATATAGAGCCAATGTAGAGAACGAGGTCAGACTGTGACAGTAACGTTTTCACTACCAACCAATGACATTGCTGGAGGGCGGCGACATAGAGGACAACTGTCAGGAGCTGGTTGCTGAAGCCATCACAGGTGTGTAGTTTACCGGTTACCCTCTCCCTGTCTCCCATTGCCGATAACTGTCACCAACTACCATCACCCTTTTCCTGTCACGCACTGCCTATACCTGTCACCCTCTCCCTGTCTCCCATTGTCTATACCTGTCACCCTCTTCCTGTCACCCACTGCGTATACCTGTCACCCTCTCCGTCTCCCATTGTCTATATGTGTACCCTCTTCCTGTCACCCGCACCCTCTCCCTGTTTCCTACTGCCTATGTCACTCTCTTTATCATCCACTGCCTCTCCCTGTCACCCTCTTTCTCACATTGGCTACAGCTGACCGGCGGATGGGATCCCAGCGGTCAGCATACCGACGCTGGGACCCCAGCCACCTGAATGCCGGCAGGGGGGTGAGCTCAACTAAGCCCATTGCGGGCTCGGTGGCTCATTGCGCTCGCCACAGGTTCTATTCCCACTCTATGGGTGCTGTGCACACCCACGAGTAGGAATAGTCCTCGGCCCCCTGACAGCATTTTGGTCAGGATCCTGGCGTCGGTATGCTGACTGCCGGGATCCTGACCGCCAGGATGGTAACTACATCCCTCTTCCTCTCACCCTCTACATGTCACCCACTGCTTGTCACCCACTGCCTATACCTGTCACCCCCTCCAAATCATCCTTTGACTATCCCTGTCACCCACTGCCAGTCCTGGTCACCCTCTTCCTATTTCCTACTGCCTAAGTCACTCTTTCCATCATCCACTGCCATTTCTCGTCACCCTCTCCCTATATCTGTCACCCCCTCCCCATAATTTTCTGCCTGTCCCTGTCCCCGTCACCTTATCCTCCTTTCCGTCACCCACTGCCTCTCCTATCACAGATAGCCATGTGGCATATTGTGAACTTGGGATAGGACGGAAGTGGGGGGCCCAAAGTAAATTTTTGCACCTGGGCCCACCATTCACAAGTTCCGACACTGGTGTATGTATTTGTGTGTATCTGTGTGTGTGTGTGTGTGTGTGTGTGTGTGTGTGTGTATGTATGTGTGTGGGGGCATAATGTGTATAGGTGGCACTTCTGTGGGCTTTATATGTAACCAGCACTACTACTAGGTACATTATGTGTATAAGCGGCGCTACTACCGGGGGTATTATGCGCATAAGCGGGGACATTATGTGTATAAACAGAACTAATATGTGTGGGGTGAAGTGAATAAGATTGTGCTACTGTGTAGCGTAATTTGAAATGGGTGTACTGTTGTGTGACCACGCCCCTTACTTGTGAGACCACACCCCCTTGATGCGCACTGTCCCTTCGTAAAATATGTGAGGGAGCAAATTAATAGTTTGCAGGGGGGGGGGACGAACACCCATGCACTGGCCCTGAATATGTCCCTTATGTAATAGATGCTCCACCGCTTATAGCAGAGGTTCTTAAACGTGGTCCTCAAGGCACCCCAACAGTCCAGGTTTTAGGTATATCCATGGCTCAACACAGATGGATAAATCAAATTGACTGAGGGGCTAATTAAACCACCTGTGGGCAAGCACGGATAACCTTAAAACCAGGACCGTTGGGGTGCCTTGATGACCACGTTTGAGAACCTCTGGCTTATAGTTCCATTACAGTCTGAACAGAAACGTATACTTCAACAATGGCTCAAGTCCTCCACGTCTTACAGCAAAGGAGACTCCTTCCATATTATTCAGGTTCCCAGCTGGTAGAAGAACTGGCAACGGTCAGTTTTTTAACAAGAGCATGAAACTATGTAAATCTCCAGTGGGTGTCCTGGGTTAGCTCCCTGGTCACCTGCTCAAACTGGCAAAGAAGTCCTCTTCATAGCCACCATTTAGGTCCCGGCCAACACGTTTCAACCTAAATAGTGGATATGAGGAGGACTTCTTTGCCAGTTTGAGCTGATGACCAGCAAGCTAACCCGGGACTCAGTCTGCCACTCTATGCTCCCACTCTAAGGGCCAACAGAATACACATGGTCACACACATGGGCCTCTCTTTGCACCCAGTTTAGGCTTAGGCTTCAGGAAGGGGGGTTAAGTTTAGGCACCCCCCCCAGGGAGGGTTAAAGTTGGGCTGCGGTGGAGGGTTATGTTTAGGCTGCTGGATGGGGGGGTTCGGTTTAGGTGCCACCAGGGAGGGTTACGCTGCAGGTAGGGAGGGTTAGGGGCTAATTGCGAAAAGGTAAGTATACTTACCTTTACAGTTATCCCTGTAGGAAAGGGTGTTGGGCATTTCATACCCAACACCCTTTCCTCTTATAGCCACACTGCTTCAACAGAGACCCCTTTCTAATAGCTTCTGGGGGTTTTATGTAAATTGGACTCCTCTTGCCCTCTAATCAAAACATATGCTTGGAGCGCTTACCCTCTCATGAGTGCTGCAGGATAGAGATCTCCCTGCCCTGTTCGCAATGCAAACTTCCGGCTCTTTGTCTTTCATAGGCTTTATATTTGTGGTTGCGGCCCCACCCTTCTATCCTGCCAAGGGAGCATCAGAGCTGCCAGCCATTTGAAGCTTCTTTCCAATGAAAATCCAATGGGTGTCCGCAGCTCAGTGTATGTGCACATGCTAAAGCTGTGACTGCTTCTAAACATTTGCACATTGTATCCATTGATGTTTTGTCACACAACAGGTCCTGAGACCCTTCTATAGCAGCCATAGCTGTTACTTCATTAGTTGGTGTCTTTCTGCTGCTCAGAATATGGTAAACATGCTATAACAAACTAGTATCTGTGTGGCATTTCTCCTGCCAACGTTGCATGAGCGCCACCATGTTGGTTCCCACATCACTTAAACCACCAATGACTGATCAGAGCACCCTATTTAAACCTCTTAGTTGCACTTGCCTATTGACAGTACAACTTTTACTATACCCAGGGGTGTATTAGGAGAAGGGGTTGTGTGCAGTTTCCTACCGGGCCCTCTCCTCTCTAGATGACAATGCAGCAGACTCTGAGCAATTGTAGATTCTGGCTATTACTAACCAGTCTAATAATTGTATTAAGATAGATTGGTTGTTACCTAATATAATTGCGAGTATATTTTCACCTAGGCACTTAGTAATTTAACCTTCCATGCACTATAATAAACTAAATTGGTGCATCAGTATAAGCAACTAGAATGCTCACTTACTGTATATCTTTTAAATAAAGCCACATTTATGTTATGTAATAATATTGGAATAAAAGTTAAGTTTTTACGTCGATCATTTTTTCATATAAGAGTGCCCCAACACAGAGTCTTTCTTTTTTCTCTTCCTTTTCAATATTTGTCAGAGTCTACTGTTCATGTGCAGGTGATTTTCCTACTTCGCATGTGCAAAATGCTGGGAAAATGGTTTCTATACACCTTTACTGGCGATTTGTGCAGTGCTGCTGCTGACACAGGGCTCCAGAGCAGTAAGTACTGAACAAATGGGTGCAGGGTCTGTGATGTGGGCCCCCTGTGTGTGCACTACAGACCATGCACCCATTACATATCCACCACTGACTTTACCTGTTCCTGGCTCTAGCATCAACAGCTTGCCTCCTGATTGCTGGTTCCATTGTGCACACTAGTGTTCCTGTCTCCTCCGGCTTCCAGCTATTTGAGTCAGCATTCTGTTACTTCCTGCATTCTGTTCAGTGCTCAGAACTTCCATCTTCACCAGTGTGTTCTGTTATAGCTCCAGAGTGCACATCTATACCAGCGTGCGCTAGCAGTTACAGCCTTCAGTGTACACATCCATACCAGCATGCAGTACCAGTTACAGCCTTCAGTGTACACATCCATACCAGCATGCAGTACCAGTTACAGCCACAGAGTGCACATCCATACCAGCATGCAGTACCAGTTACAGCCACAGAGTGCACACCCATACCAGTGAGCAGTACCTGTTACAGCCACAGAGTGTACATCCATACCAGCGTCCAGTATCAGATGCAACCTATATCTATTATCTATACCAGTGTGCAGTACCAGGAATAGCCTGCAGTGTACATATATAGGGGGTCATTCCGAGTTGTTCGCTCGCAAGCTGCTTTTAGCAGCTTTGCACACGCTAAGCCGCCGCCTACTGGGAGTGAATCTTAGCTTATCAAAATTGCGAACGAAAGATTAGCAGAATTGCGAATAGACACTTCTTAGCAGTTTCTGAGTAGCTCCAGACTTACTCGGCATCTGCGATCAGTTCAGTCAGTTTCGTTCCTGGTTTGACGTCACAAATACACCCAGCGTTCGCCCAGACACTCCTCCGTTTCTCCAGCCACTCCCGCGTTTTTCCCAGAAACGGTAGCGTTTTTTCGCACACACCCATAAAACGGACAGTTTCCGCCCAGAAACACCCACTTCCTGTCAATCACATTACGATCACCAGAATGAAGAAAAAACCTCGTAATGCCGTGAGTAAAATACCTAACTGCATAGCAAATTTACTTGGTGCAGTCGCACTGCGGACATTGCGCATGCGCATTAGCGACTAATCGCTCCGTTGCGAGAAAAAAATAACGAGCGAACAACTCGGAATGACCCCCATAGTGTGCATTACTTCTTTTATTAATTGCATGCATATGTCTGTGACTCAGGCACACTTTACTTACAGTGAGCACTACTTGTGAACCTGTAATCAAGGCTTCCATAGTGTTGCTACATTGCAGGGCAGCATACCAGTCTGTCACCTTTCATCCAGCTCAGTAACTACTGTATGCAGAAGGTAGTACCAAATGAGTAAAAGTGTCATTAAACTAAACAACTTTATTTACTCCAATTCTAACCAGCACGGTTCCAGTCCAGAACCCAAATCAAACTCAGAACCTGGCATGTTTATATCATTGAAGGGTTTAAGTAGCATTGCTTCATTTGATGTTCAAACCATTCAATGGAGGTCTTCCAAGGTTAAGACCTACTAAGATGTCTCCTCAAAGCTGGGAAAACCTGTCCCCTTTATAGGCTAAGTTTCCACTGCCCTTTTTTATGATGTTTCCATTGACACCCCCCCCCCCCCCCCCCTCATTTATGTAACCCAGAATCTAGCCATGCTTCTCTTTCTCTAGTCGATATATGGGTGTTGATCTACAGTGGCACTTTCACTGATGAGATTTGTCCATTGTTCTCTCATGTACATAATGTAAAAACACAAAAGAAAACCACAATATAGTATAATATTGCTATTAATGGTGACACCCAAGTGATAAATGTGGAAAATGCTTTGTGCCCGTTCCATCTTGTATTTCAAAAGGTCACACAGTTCACCCTCAGGGGTGTCTCCTTACTGGATTTTCCTTTTCAGTAGTTGTGTCACAAGCAATTTATGGATCACTGTATTCAACTCTTAATGGAAAAATTCTCTCAAAATCCTCTCCGATGTACAGAAAAAAGGAAAGAAAATAGTACACTAGTGCAATACCGTATCGTATGGCATAAAATGACTTTGCTATTCAGACCCCAGGTCCCTGGTGTGTTTATTATATACTGTAGACTTCAGACCTATGATTGGTGGATTTATAATAAAGATTTCAGAATAATGGTGACATTACTACACTGGCCCGAGCTTTATAATGCAGATCTGCTCCATCTAATATCTGGTGGCTGTACTATAAAGACTTTAGCATTATGGTGGTTTTAAAATGCAGACAGATTAGACCTCAAATTTGTGGCAGTGGCCCAAGTGAATAACTTGCCCCTTCTGCGTTCCCATGCACGCTGTCTCCTGGTGAGCTGCAGAACAGCGCTGTGTTACAAGTGCTGTCATATCCAGTAGACTAACAACCAGTAAATGTGTACAGACCTCCCGTCCGTGCATTATTTGTCACACCTGCAGGAAGCCTGGCCCAGCCTGACATTATATTTAATAGACACTAATGGCAATTTTTGTGGAGTTACAGTAAATTCTTATTTTTTCTCTCTAAGACAAAGTATTTGACAGTGCTGGTATTGTATAATGTGTGTGTCTTTGGAGGACGGCTACATTCCTCTGCTTGAGGCATAATATTGCTGTTACGCTGTTGTTACTGCTCATTATTCTTACAAAAAGTATATATTTTTTTAGTTCTGGGCTTCAGAGGTTTGGGTCAGGCTTTGGATTTCTTTACACTCTAGGCTCCATATTTAAACAGAGATCTTGCATGGGGTAGACTGGAGGGTTAGTCAGTGTACTATGGTCAGGCCTGGCTTGCCACGAATTTCCCAAACCTCAACTATTGAGCTTTAAGAGCCAACTCCCGGAGTGAGGATACAGGATGAAAAGACCCAATATGCAATTATACAATCTTACATATTGTATAGTACTCAACGCAACATAGTGAGACAACACTTTACTGCTGAGGTTCCCAAATGCGGTCCTCCAGGCATCCCAACAGTCCAGGATTTAGGTATATCCATGGCTCAGCACAGATGGTTAAATCAAATTGACTGAGATGCTAATTAAGTCACCTGTGGCCAAGCATGGATATATTTAAAACCTGGACCGTTGGGGTGCCTTGAGGACCTCGTTTGGGAACCTCTGCTTTACTGCATTGTATTTCCTTTACTATTAAGTTTTTGTTTATTTGTATATCTATAATATACATGTAATATTTAATAAAATCTTAAAATGTTATAATACAATCAACCACATGCCAACAACACAATGGTGATGAATCGAATATGTTGCAAAATAATAATGTAGTATAAATACAGAAACAGATGGAAGCAGCAATTACTTGAGTGATTTTGACTTGTCAATTTTATAACAACATTTTGAATGTAAAAATATATGTGTGACAAATCTTATATACTGTATGCTACACAGGGCCGGTGCAAGGTTTTTCAGCACCCTAGGCAAATAGTCAGCCCAGTCGCCCCCCCCCCCCTCCCCCACCAAAATATCGAGCCCCTTAGGTGAAAAAGTGCAGACATGGCTTATTATAAGTTCCACAGCCACCGTCCGATATGGTTAGGAACTGGGGGGGAGGTTGGGGATATGCTGTGGGAGGGGAGCAGGGGCGGATTGGGATACAAAACCAGCCCGGAAAATTTCTGGAAGCAGCCCGGGGCTGGGTCAGGGCAGCGGAGAGCGGATATGGATTGACGTACTGGTGGGGTGTGGCAAAATATGGAGAGGCATGGCCACCCCCTTAAAAAAAAAAAAAATACTATTCATCTGACCCCCTCTGCAACTAACACGGGCGACTACTGTATGTGCAAGGGGACAGTGCTGTAACTAGGCATTTTAGCGCTGTGTGGAAGAAACGGCCAATTCATACTACCGTGCACAGTAGTCTCCATTATTCAGATTACACCGCACAGTAGCGCCACTGCACCAGGTAGAGCCCCTTTTACATATTACGGCAGCCAGCGTCCCCCTTTTTACACATTACGGCAGACAGCGTCCCCTTTTTACACGTTACGGCAGCCAGCGTCCCCTTATTACACATTACGGAAGACAGCGTCCCCCGTTTTGCACATTACGGCAGACAGCGTCCCTTTATTACACATTACGGCAGACAGCGTCCCCCTTTTTACACATTACGGCAGCCAGCGTCCTCTTATTACAAATTACGGAAGACAGTGTCCCCCTTTTTACACATTACGGCAGCCAGCGTCCCCCTTTTTGCACATTACGGCAGCCAGCGTCCCCCTTTTTACACATTACGGCAGAAAGCGTCCCCTTTTTACACATTACGGCAGACAGCGTCCCCTTTTTACACATTACGGCAGACAGCGTCCCCTTTTTACACATTACGGCAGACAGCGTCCCCTTTTTACACATTACGGCAAGCGTCCCCTTTTTACACATTACGGCAGACAGCGTCCCCCTTTGTGTGAGGAGGGTAGGGCTGTGTGTGGGGATCTGAGTGAGGAGCTGTGTATTTACCTTTAGTTGAATGGCTGTGGCTGGGGGCGGTTCTTCCATGGTGGCCGGTTCCTTTTGAAAGTGGCTGCAGGAGATGGCAATTTGGTGGCCCTTGTTCAGCGTTGTGGATGGGCTGAGGCAGACACTGGCCGCGCTTCTCTCCCTGGGGCCCTCCTCTAGTTTCCTACACGCAGCGCAGGCAGACACTTAGCCTGCGCTGCAGTGAGACGCCGCAGCCCAGTCCCATGACACAGGGCGAGCGGTGGCAGTGGGGACCTGCTCGCCTGTGAGTGCAGAGGGATGGGAGCCGGGATGTAGCGCGGCACGTCAGAGACTTTAGCTTCTGCGCATGCACGGTCTCCCAATCGCGGCAGCCGTCCCAGCACGGGTGAGTGAAGGCCACCGAGGGGACGTCGGGACCGGCTAACAGGAAACTGATCCGGCGTCCCAATCCGCCCCTGGAGAGGTGGTTAGGGTTAGGCTGCAGGGAGGGGAGGTTAGGATTGGGAACTGCGGGGGAGGATAGGGTTAGGCTGCGGGGAGGGAAGGGTTAGAGTTAGGCTGCAGGAGGGGAGGTTAGGGTTAGACAATGGGGGGAGGTTGGAGAAAGACTGTGGGAGTGGAGGATAGGGTTAGGCTGGCGGTACCTATAATTATGGGACACAGTAACACACTGACTGGGGAGGTCTATGGACACCTTGCACAGGGCAGCATAAAGTTGCTGGGTGCAATCCGCACCCCAGTTTTAACACACAAACACACACAGGGTTAGGAGCCAGTGTCAGGCGTACCAGCAGTGACAGCAAACTGGGGATCTCTAAAACGTGGGCCTCTGTCAGGACAGAGAGAGGTAGGAGCCGGACACAGCGGAAGCCTCCTAGTGGAACAGGCAGCCTCCTCATCTCTCCCTCCTCCTCCCTCCCCTTCTGCTCTCTGCTCTCCCATATCCCCGCTCACTCACCTTGGTCTGCCTCCGGGTGCTGTCATCAGGGCTTGGTAGAGCAGGTCGGGCAACATGTCCGCAGCGCCTCTGCTACAAGCACCGTGGAGGGAGAGAGCAGCGTGCGGATCCACAGGAAAATCCGCCCACATCATCGCCGCCAGGCAGGACACGCTGGGGATAGGTCAGCCCGGGGAAAGCCTTTTCTGCCGCGAGTGAAGGTGCCGCCCCGTTCATGGGGTCGGGGGGAAGGCGGGGCGAGCGACGCAGCAGGGGGAGGAGGGAACAGCTCCTACAGGTGACTAGAGAGCGGGTGCCTAACTACTTTTTTTTTTTTATGCACGTAGAGCCGCCCTCCATTTGCCGACGCCCATAGGCAGCTGCCTAATGGAAGCGCCGGCTCTGATGCTACAGTATGTACAGCATACATAAAGTTACATGAACATACAACTCATGAGCTGAAATATACATTTTGTAGGACAAGCAGGTATGTGGCTCCTTTATCTCTGCCAGTAATATACATATATATATATATATATATATATATATATATATATACACAGTGTATATAAATATATACATATATATATATATATATATATATACACACACACACCTGCCTATATACAAACGTGTACCCAGCATTTGTATACCGTAGTTAGTAATATCTAACAATGATATTTACTAATCATCATGTGTTTGTTTCCTGTTCTATTGCTTTCTGCTAGTGGATCTGACGCACAGACCAGGTATGTGTTATGTTATGTTTTATCTATGCCTGTGTATATGTGTGTACCTCTCCTATCAACTGATTACTTCCTCCCATTCCTGCCTCCAAGATTTTGTCTGTGGTGTTCCCTACCTCTTGAATTCTCTACCTCCCCCCATCAGGCTCTCCACCTCTCTGCACAACTTCAAATGGGCTCTCAAGACCCACTTCTTCATCAAACCCAACCACCTCTCATCCTAACCCTCTGTTCCACGCTCAGTGTCTAACCCAGGCATTCCCAACCGCGGTCCTCAAGGCACACCAACAGTGCAGGTTTTAGTGATATCCAGGCTTCAGCACAGGTGACATAATTAGTAGCTCAGTTATTTTGATTTAACCATCTGTGCTGCAGCCTGGATATCACCAAAACCTGCACTGTTGGTGTGCCTTGAGGACCGTGGTTGGGAATGCCTGGTCTAACCCATCGATGTCCCCGCTGTCTGTCTGCTCCTCCCCTTTAGAATGTAAGGTCTCACGAGTAGGACCCCCTTCCCTCATGTGCTTTTCCTTCTCACTTAGACTACATTCTACTCCATACAACAGCACCTAACCCTTGGTTTCTGCCACCCTGATGCTTATTTCAGTGTCCTGTCCCCTGATGTAGATGTGTTTATATACCATGCACTTGTTCTGCATTGGCTTGTACTGTAAGTCGCTGTTGTCTTGTTTTACTCATTTGTTTATGTACTTTGTTGAGCGCGTTGGAACCCTTGTAGTGCCATATAAATAAAGGAAAATAATAATAATATACTAGACAATGGAATCTATCTGGACTGTCCACATAGTTATAGAATATGGTTGTGCTTGTGGTGGCTCTCATGTGTATATAATGTGTACTGGCGGATTAAATGTTGATGTATTTAAACCAAGGAATTGATTTTTCTTTTACCAGATTTTTTAAGAACACTACATACTCACAAACATAGTGATATACAACTTTCACACTTCTAAGAGATATAACAACAAACTGGTCACCTCTGATTCTCCGATGTATACCAAGGCCGGTATCCTATTACCAGCAGTAATTTACCACTGCTAATAGGTTAGTCGATAACCCTGTAAACCGGCACTTATCGGAGATTATGCTGAGGCACCACAAGCATAATCTGATAAGCAGCCATAGGAGCCGCGATAACACATGGAATAGGGATCTTACCCCGGATCCCATGAGTTATCGCACCATCGCAGGTCCTTTTTTTCGGCTTGTAATTGGATAGCTAGATAATGGCCATCGGTCAAAAATCATGCTTTTTATCGGCCATTAAAGATCGCACCAATAGAATACCCCCTAGCCTGTAAATAAGTAATTTCAGTTTATTGAAGAATAACCACAGTTCTTTATTTTTTTTAATTTTTGCAAAAAATACTTTCCTTGGCTCAGAACATGCCCTAGCTGCGTACACAGTCACACGGTACTGCTTTGTGCATGGGGAAGCTGATCTGTGTTCAGCAGATTGCCTAAGACAGCTAGACACCATGTGACATATGGTTAATTGGTCTCTAAGCAGATGTACAAACAGAATGTGGTTGTGGACATTACCCATAGTAGAACTTGCACACTTGTTAAAACAATAACATCTGAAGTTAAAAAATAAAGACTGTGTTTGTCCAAGTAATAATGGGGTCTATTCATGAAGCAGTGAAAAGAGTGGAGAAGTGAGCCAGTGGAGAAGTTGCCCATGGCAGCTGCTCCGTACAATTGTACAGTATGCAAATTATAAATGTTACTTCAATGCTGATGGGTTGCCATAGGCAGCTTCTCCACTGGCTCACTTCTCCACACTTTTCACTGCTTCATGAATAGACCCCATAGTTTCTTACTTCATTCAAAACAAAAGCCAAGTAGAGAAAAGCACCAATGAAATACGGCAGGTTAGAGTATGTGGGGAGATGCATCAAACCTTCTACGATAGGCAGAATCTGATTGGTTATGGGCAACCGCACATCTTGTGTGCTTTACCACTCTTTAAAAGGGTTGATACATTTTACCCTCAATTACATATGTCACTGCACCAAACTCTGGCCTGCCTCATTTCAGTAGTACTTATTTACCTACATTTGAAGAAAATAGGAGATTGTACATAACACCAATTGACATGTCTAGCTCCATCCATTTATGTGTCTAGGGACCACCAACGGACATGTCTAGCTCCATCCATTTGTGTGACTAGGGACCACCAATGGGACATATCTAGCTCCATCCATTTGTGTGCCTAGGTGCCATTTGGGGATTTGTCTAGCTCCATCCATTAGTGTGCCTAGGTGCCATCTAGGGACAATTCTGGCTTCATCCATTAGTGTGCCTAGGTGCCACCTAGGGACAATTCTGGCTTCATCCATTTGTGTGCCTAGGTGCCACCAAGGGACATGTCCAGCACTGCAAGGTATACCGTAAGGTTGGAGACATTACCCCCTTTTTCCCCATTAAAACCTATACCCCAGTCCTGCTATTTCATTTATCTTTCTCACACTAGGCAGCAGAAGAATTCTATTCATATAGTTCATTCCGACTTATTCCCATTAATAGTAGTGTATCTGTTTTTTTGCGGCCCTAACACTTCTACTGTGAAATAAACTTTATTTGGAGAATGGAACTACTCTTCCAGAAAATGGCCAGCACTCTCCAGTGCACAGGTTTAGACATTACTAATTCTTCTTCCCAGTGTTTCTTGTGTGGTAGCTCAGCCCAATCCTTTTCCAGACCAGCTACAGCAAAATTTTCTAGACTCTTTTGGGTGACCAAGAAATCACTATTTGCTTCATTGTGTTTGGGGCCTGAAGGTAGCCAGTGTCTCTAGTTATGAGAAGGAAGGAATGAGAAACACATTTTAAAGTATGAAATACCTGACAAATTGGTTTATGTATTAAGCAGTGTAAAGAGTGGAGAAGTGGACAAATGAAGTTGCCCTTAGCTACTGCTTATTATTTTATAGAACATACTTGATATGTGCTACCTCAAAGCTAATTCTTTGACATGGGCAACTTCTCCACTCTTTTCACTTTACATCAACTTCGCAGTCCTATTTGATGTTCTAAAAGAATAATAGTATATGTACGATAAAACTTTTAACAGCGTAAATTATTTTCTCTGTTACAGGACAAATTGTTTGCAAGCACGGGACACAGAAACCATGTTATAAAATCATTTATTTCCATGATACTTCAAGAAGGTTATCATTTGAGGAATCTCAGGAGGAATGTAAGCGGGATGGAGGTTACCTAATGACTATCAAATCTGAAGCTGAGCAGAAGTTCATACAGAACCTGATTCAGAGCCTCACAGCCTCTGACGGAGACTTCTGGCTTGGTCTCAGAAGAACTGAAGATGAGTCTCCAAGCTCCAGTGACTGCCAAACCCTGTACACTTGGATTGATGGCAGTAGACCCACATTTTGGTAAGTGTCCATTTTTTTGATACCTTAATTTAATAACAAATTTCCCATCTCATTCCTGACATCTAGGGGGAGATTTATCAAACATTTGCAAGAGATAAAGTGGAGAAGTTTCCCATAGCCAGGGCAGCCACCAGAAATTGTGGGGCCCGGGTCTGACAAAATAGGCAGCCCCCCCCCCCCCCCTCCACACACTTTTACAATAAATATCCTAGGCAGACATTCTAATTCTCACCTTTTTCTTGCTTTTACGGAATGTCTATTCCATTTTTCTGCACCTGTCAGAGACGGTTTTGTTTGTGTCCCCGGAGGGGGCGCTAGTGGGTCAGTGGAGGTAGGTGGAATGAAGTGAGGAGGCTGTACTGGGTTTCTGCGCATGTGCACAATGTAGATTTATTAATAACAGAAAAGTCCAGATAATAATGCAGCAGAAAGTAAACAAACGAATGCAATGGAAATGACAATGGTAACGGCAATGGTAATGGCAATGGAATAGTATGGTTTAAAACTGAAAGTCTATGGCAGAGTTTGTAGCATGGAAATGAAACCGGAATGGTTAAAACGTGGAGCCAGCAGAGATAGGAATAGTAGTAGCAAACCTGGTAGCAATGCAGGAGACGTGGTGTTAATGTCCACTGTGCTGGTGGAAAGCACAATCAGCTTGCAGGCTGAATCACAGGTGAGTTGTTAGAATGCACCTGGATAGGGAGTCTCTACTGCTGATGGCTGGAGCACACTGCAGGTGTGGAAGGTGTGAAGCCAGAAAGGTATTGCTGTGGTGCTGGTGCTTGTAGTTCCACGGAGTAGCAGATACAGGAGAATATCCAGGAACACGGAGACACAGGGGAGTATCCAGGAACACGGAGGATCAGGTGAATATCCAGGAACACGGAGGAACAGGATAACAGGTCCAAACACACGAGTCGCAGGAGTGACACAAAGTTCAGGATAACCTCTGACTCACCCAGCAGCTCCTGATATACCCCCTGACCGGCAGGCATTGGCTGGAGTGAGACAAGGGGGTGCGGCCAAGCTCCGGATTGGCCGCCGCACTTACACTGGGGAATACTGTCATGGCGGCGCCCATGCCGCGGCCCGGCAGGGACGCGGCGCACTCACACGCCCGTTGACTCCAGAGGCGCCTCCAGGCCCGCGGCGACATCCATGAGCAGGGCGACAGGTGACGGCAACATGCAGTGACCCCAGACGGAGTCCGCTCCGGCGGACCGACATAACAGTGGTGAGTCGATTCCTGACAGTACCCCCTCCTTTATGGGTGGGCACCGAACACCCACGTGGCTTGGAAGGATGAGACCTGTGGAAAACACGGACCAACCTGGGAGCGTGGACATCAGCAGAGTTCACCCAACTCCTCTCCTCAGGACCATAACCGGCCCAGTCGATGAGATATTGCAGACGACCATACCGGTGACGGGAGTCCAGGATCTTCTCTATCTCGAACTCTATGCCCCGCTGAGTTGGAATGCTGGGGCCAACTGGAAGAGCTCTTTGGAAGCGATTCAGGACTAATGGTCTGAGGAGAGAGACATGGAAAGCATTAGGAATACGCAAAGAAGAGGGTAACTTGAGCTTGTAAGCCACAGGATTTAGAACTCTTTCGATGGAGAAAGGACCGATGAAGCGTGGTGCAAACTTCATCGAAGGCACTTTAAGACGAAGATTCCGGGTTGACAGCCAGACTTTATCCCCAGGTTTCAAGCTGGGAACTGCACGTCTCTTGCGGTCGGCAAAGAATTTGTACCGAGCAGAAGCCTTTTTGAGTGAAGTATGAATCTTCCTCCAGATGGTTGAGAACTGACTGAGGACAGTAGTGGCAGCAGGAACATCGATGCTAGGAAGGTCTTGAAAATCAGGAACTCGTGGATGTTGCCCATAAACAGCGAAGAACGGAGTGGTTTCAGTAGCTGTGTGGTAGCGGAAATTGTGAGCGAATTCGGCCCACGGGAGCAAATCCACCCAGTCATCTTGGGAAGATGATACGTACAGTCTCAGGAAAGTTTCCAACTCCTGGTTTACCCTCTCTGTCTGCCCATTCGTCTGAGGATGATATGCTGACGAGAACTTGAGATGGACCTGCATGGCAGAACAGAGAGCTCTCCAAAACCTTGCCACAAACTGGACTCCACGGTCAGATATTATTTCAGTGGGTAGTCCATGTAAACGGAAAATCTCCCGCAGGAAGATTTGAGCCAGTTTTGGAGCTGAAGGAAGTCCTTGGAGTGGAACAAAATGAGCCATTTTGGTGAATCTGTCGACCACTACCCAGATGGTGTTGTATCCTTGGGAGGAGGGAAGGTCAGAGACGAAATCCATCGACAGATGTGACCAAGGACGGCTGGGGATGGATAATGGCTGTAGTTGACCTGCTGGAGACTGATGAGGAGTCTTGTGCTGCACACATTTAGGACAAGACGCTACAAAGTCCTTGATGTCAACTTTCATTTTTGGCCACCAATATGTCCCGGAGAGAAATTTAAAAGTCTTTAGGACACCAGGATGCCCAGTAAACTTAGACTGATGGGCCCAAGACAGCAACTTAGAACGGAGTTCAGGAGCAACAAAAATCTTACCAGGAGGCGGAGCTGGAGAAACTTGTGATGAGGCAAATGCCACAGGATCCAGGATGGAGCGTGGTGCTGAATCGGACATCTCGTCCTCGGATTCCATGGATCGAGACAGGGCATCTGCTTTGGTATTCTGAGAACCTGGGCGGGAATGGAGCTTAAAATTAAAACGGGAGAAGAACATAGCCCATCGGGACTGGCGAGGATTAAGGCACTGAGCTGCCTTCAGATAGAGCAGGTTTTTATGATCCGTATAGATGTTAAATGGAAACTTCGCCCCTTCCAGGAGATACCTCCATTCCTCAAGGGCCAGTTTAATCGCCAGAAGCTCTTGATCTCCGATGGAATAATTAACTTCAGCAGGAAGAAATTTGCGGGAAAAGAATCCACAGGGATGGATCTTCCCGTCAGCTCCTATCTGAGAGAGAACAGCTCCCACTCCTACTGTGGAGGCATCCACCTCCAACTCGAATGGCTTATTAACATCAGGTTGTAGCAAGACAGGTGCGGTCATAAAAGCCATCTTGATTTTCTGAAACGCAGCCAGGGCATCTTCTGACCAGTTGGAATGATCTGCCCCTTTTCGAGTTAAGCTGGTAATAGGAGCAATGAGAGTTGAAAAGCCTCGGATGAATTTCCTATAATAATTGGCGAAGCCCAGGAATCGTTGAATTGACTTGAGAGTATTCGGAATGGACCAATTGGCAATGGCTTCCAATTTTGCCGGGTCCATCTGAAGATCCGATCCAGAAATTATATACCCCAG
Organism: Pseudophryne corroboree; assembly: GCF_028390025.1. Classification (NCBI taxonomy): domain Eukaryota; kingdom Metazoa; phylum Chordata; class Amphibia; order Anura; family Myobatrachidae; genus Pseudophryne; species Pseudophryne corroboree. The sequence continues at coordinate 267,337,155 of NC_086453.1, read as the reverse complement.
GAAGGGTACGGAGGCAACTTCGAAGGTGCACTTGGACAACTTGCCGTAGAGACGATTCTCACGAAGACGTCGGAGAACTTCACGGACTTGGAGACGATGAGAGGAGAGGTCTTGAGAGAAGATGAGGATATCGTCCAGGTAAACTACGAGATATTTGTACAGAACGTCACGGAAGATTTCATTAACAAAGTGCTGGAACACTGCTGGGGCATTGCTCAACCCGAATGGCATTACCAGGTACTCGTAATGGCCATCCCGAGTATTGAAAGCCGTCTTCCATTCATCACCGCTGCGGATTCTGATGAGATTATAGGCACCGCGGAGATCTAACTTGGTGAAGATGCGGGCTCCTTTGACCCTATCAAATAACTCGGTAATAAGAGGTAACGGGTAGCTGTTCTTAATGGTAATGTCATTAAGTCCCCGGTAGTCAATACATGGACGTAGTCCTCCATCTTTCTTTTTAACAAAAAAGAAACCTGCCCCAGCAGGTGATGATGAGGGACGGATGAATCCTTTCTGTAGATTTTCTTGGATGTATTTACTCATCGCTTCGGTTTCAGGAACAGATAACGGGTAGGTGCGCCCCCTAGGTGGTTTTTTGCCAGGAACAAGGTCGATGGGGCAATCCCACTCTCTATGGGGCGGTAGAACATCAGCGGCCTTTTCGCTGAAGACGTCAGCGAAGTCTTGGTAGGCCGTAGGAAGAGTAGACGGGGTCTTGATTTCAGAAGTCTTGACAGGAACAACTTGGGCTAAACAAGACTGACGGCAATGTGACCCCCAAGCAGTTAGTTGTAATGTAGACCAGTCAATCTGTGGGTTATGTAGCTGGAGCCAGGGCATACCTAACACAATCTCCTGAGTTGCCTGTGGAATAACTAAAAACTTAATTAACTCAGAATGTAGGAACCCAACCCCCAGTATCACTGGCCTGGTTTGTTGAGTGATATACCCCTTAGAGATACGGCTACCATCTACTGCCGTAATGAAGACGGAACATGAAAGTTCACAGACCGGCAGATGAAACTTGTCTACCGCAGCTTGAGTGATGAAATTCCCCGCTGCACCACAGTCTACCAACGCAGTTGCAGATTGGAGTCCAGCCGCCGTCTCTAAGGTCACAGGAAGAATGAGATCTTGGGTTGAAGGAGCTTGCTTGAAAGATCCCAACTTGACTCCTCCCTTACAAGTCAGGATCTGGCGTTTCCCGAACGCACTGGACAAGAACTTATTTGGTGGCCTACTGCCGCACAGTAAAGACACAGTCTCTCACGGAGTCTCCTTGACCGCTCCTCAGCAGTTAAGCGGGACCTATTAATTTGCATAGGCTCATCAGAAGGTGGAGGCTGCAACTGTACAGGAGGTACCATTCTTGGTTTGCGACACTCAGCACGAGCACGCTCATTGTTGCGTTCGCGGATGCGAGAGTCCAACTTGATACATAGGGAGATTAGCTCGGGTAATTGCTCAGGAATATCACGAGTTGCCAGTTCATCTTTTATCCTCTCTGAGAGTCCATGCCAGAAGGCTGCTACTAAGGCTTGGTTATTCCACTGGATCTCTGCGGCTAGCGTCTGGAACTGGATGACGTATTGACCCATACTGCGAGTCCCTTGACGGAGCTGGAGAAGATCTGCGGAGGCTGAAGTTGCACGACCCGGTTCATCGAAGATGCGTCTGAAGATGGAAACAAACTCGGCATAGTTGTTCATCAACGGGTCGGCACGTTCCCACAGAGGAGACACCCAGCTCAGGGCTGATCCAGAGAGCAGTGAGATGATATAAGCAACCTTGGATCTTGGCGTGGGAAAATTATGAGGTAAAAGTTCAAACTGGACTTCACACTGGTTGAGGAACCCACGGCATAACTTCGGACTGCCATCATACCTGCTAGGCACAGGCAAGTGCAAACGAGATACAGGAGCAGATGCAGCCGGAGAAGAAGAAGAACCCCCAACACTGGCATGTGCAGGGGTAACAGGAACTGGAGGTGCAGGCGCACTTAGCAGAGATTGTTGTAACGTATCAATCCGGGAAGACATCCCTTGCAGAAACTGGAATATCTGCTGCTGCACAACCTCTTGTCCATCCAAACGGGAGACCAGATTTTTTAAGGCCCCTGACCCCACACTCTGACCACCGTCCGAGTCCATCGATCCTGAACTTACTGTCAGAGACGGTTTTGTTTGTGTCCCCGGAGGGGGCGCTAGTGGGTCAGTGGAGGTAGGTGGAATGAAGTGAGGAGGCTGTACTGGGTTTCTGCGCATGTGCACAATGTAGATTTATTAATAACAGAAAAGTCCAGATAATAATGCAGCAGAAAGTAAACAAACGAATGCAATGGAAATGACAATGGTAACGGCAATGGTAATGGCAATGGAATAGTATGGTTTAAAACTGAAAGTCTATGGCAGAGTTTGTAGCATGGAAATGAAACCGGAATGGTTAAAACGTGGAGCCAGCAGAGATAGGAATAGTAGTAGCAAACCTGGTAGCAATGCAGGAGACGTGGTGTTAATGTCCACTGTGCTGGTGGAAAGCACAATCAGCTTGCAGGCTGAATCACAGGTGAGTTGTTAGAATGCACCTGGATAGGGAGTCTCTACTGCTGATGGCTGGAGCACACTGCAGGTGTGGAAGGTGTGAAGCCAGAAAGGTATTGCTGTGGTGCTGGTGCTTGTAGTTCCACGGAGTAGCAGATACAGGAGAATATCCAGGAACACGGAGACACAGGGGAGTATCCAGGAACACGGAGGATCAGGTGAATATCCAGGAACACGGAGGAACAGGATAACAGGTCCAAACACACGAGTCGCAGGAGTGACACAAAGTTCAGGATAACCTCTGACTCACCCAGCAGCTCCTGATATACCCCCTGACCGGCAGGCATTGGCTGGAGTGAGACAAGGGGGTGCGGCCAAGCTCCGGATTGGCCGCCGCACTTACACTGGGGAATACTGTCATGGCGGCGCCCATGCCGCGGCCCGGCAGGGACGCGGCGCACTCACACGCCCGTTGACTCCAGAGGCGCCTCCAGGCCCGCGGCGACATCCATGAGCAGGGCGACAGGTGACGGCAACATGCAGTGACCCCAGACGGAGTCCGCTCCGGCGGACCGACATAACAGTGGTGAGTCGATTCCTGACAGCACCCTCTTAGTATCTCCGCCATAGAACTGCACTTTGAGGGACAATGCTGAAGTAGCCCAACATTTCACACCTCAGCCCCCCATTGCTAAGGAGCAATAGGAGGGAGTAATGTACGATGGGCACCCTTAGCTGCCATGGCAACGGGTGTAACATTGAATCTACACTGTACAATGTGTAATTGCCCCTATCACCTACCTGCTCTCTCGCTTCCCGCTGACCAGCCTGACCCGCAGAGACTTGGTTCTTAAAATCTTCCAGACACCCCTGGGCGGTGTTTAATGTGGCGGAAGCCGGTGGATCAGGAGGCAGCGGCGGGAGCCGAGCAGCCAGGGGCGGGAGCCAGGCAGCTGGGAGATCAGGAGGCAGTGGCAGGAGACGGGTAGCAGGGGGATCAGGAAGCGGGTGCCGGGCAGCAGAAAGATCAGGGGGACGGGAGCCAGGCATCCGAGGGTTAAGGAGGTGGGAGCCGGAGGCGGAGACTCAGAGTTATGTTGTCATATTACGTATCACACATTCTCTGTAGGGAGACTTCCTTAGCACACAGTGGAGGGACTTCTTTTTGAACTCCCTGTATAATAAAAACATTACAAGCTAGCTACAAATGTTGGATGCAGAGAAGTCTTTTGACAGAATGTCATGGCAATATATGACTCGGATTTGAACCTACTTTGGTCTTCCTGTAAGCTTCCTCGTTGGATCAAAGCTCTATGCTGTCTCTGTTCTCGTCCATCAGCAAGAGTGGACTGCTGGAGGATTGTCGGGGGTCGCCTGGCTTCTAGCTCCATTTCTACTTTGATTAAGAAAAATGGTTAAACATTTTATACCAGATGGTATCCATGAAGTACTTGCTGCCTTTGGCGTGCGTGTGGTCTAAGAGGGATGATTATTCAAGTCGTTGGTCCTGCCCAAAGATGTTATGGGGATAAAGTCAGAACCCTTCTTTCATCACTTCTCCCATACCCAGTTCATATGGATTCATGGTCCTTCCTTCTCTGCTAACCTCTCCAAGACACAGATACCCATTCGATGAAACTAGTATTTGCATGCATCGAATCTTATTGAAATCTTACATAGGTTGTATTGCACTGATGTAAAATATCCTTACCATCAACAAGATTACTAATTCCACCAGATCTGGGCTTCCTAGCTAAATATGTGAGTTGCTCTTTTGCTGTGGCCCCTTCATTTTATTGTAATGAGTGAAGTCTCTCTTCTCCTGTAACTACAGCCTGTGTTGCTGAACCACAACCTTATATAATGTCAAAGGTCACACCTCAACACACCTCCCTCTTCCCTCCCCCACCTCTATCTCCCCTCCCCCTACCTGCCCCCCACCTCTCCCTCTCCTACATACATTTAATCCTATTTCTCTGACGTCCTAAGTGGATGCTGGGGACTCCGTCAGGACCATGGGGGATAGCGGCTCCGCAGGAGACAGGGCACAAAAGTAAAAGCTTTAGGATCAGGTGGTGTGCACTGGCTCCTCCCCCTATGACCCTCCTCCAAGCCTCAGTTAGATCTTTGTGCCCGGCCGAGAAGGGTGCAATCTAGGTGGCTCTCCTAAAGAGCTGCTTAGAGTAAAAGTTTTGTTAGGTTTTTTATTTTCAGTGAGTCCTGCTGGCAACAGCCTCACTGCATCAAGGGACTTAGGGGAGAAGAAGTGAACTCACCTGCGTGCAGGATGGATTGGCTTCTTAGGCTACTGGACACTAGCTCCAGAGGGACGATCACAGGTACAGCCTGGATGGGTCACCGGAGCCACGCCGCGACCCCCTTGCAGATGCTGAAGAGAGAAGAGGTCCAGAAATCGGCGGCTGAAGACTTCCCAGTCTTCTTAAGGTAGCGCACAGCACTGCAGCTGTGCGCCATTGCTCTCAGCACACTTCACACCAACGGTCACTGAGGGTGCAGGGCGCTGGGGGGGCGCCCTGAGCAGCAATGAAAGTACCTATGCTGGCTAAAAATACATCACATATAGCCCCTGGGGCTATATGGATGTATTTAACCCCTGCCAGGTTGTCAGAAAAACGGGAGAAGAAGCCCGCCGAAAAGGGGGCGGGGCCTATTCTCCTCAGCACACAGCGCCATTTTCCCTCACAGAACTGCTGGTGGGAAGGCTCCCAGGCTCTCCCCTGCACTGCACTACAGAAACAGGGTTAAAACAGAGAGGGGGGGGCATTTTTGTGGCGATATTATTACATATTAAGATGCTATAAGGGAAAACACTTATATAAGGTTGTCCCTGTAAAATTATAGCGTTTTGGTGTGTGCTGGCAAACTCTCCCTCTGTCTCCCCAAAGGGCTAGTGGGGTCCTGTCCTCTATCAGAGCATTCCCTGTGTGTGTGCTGTGTGTCGGTACGTGTGTGTCGACATGTATGAGGACGATGTTGGTGAGGAGGCGGAGCAATTGCCTGTAATGGTGATGTCACTCTCTAGGGAGTCGACACCGGAATGGATGGCTTATTTAGGGAATTACGTGATAATGTCAACATGCTGCAAGGTCGGTTGACGACATGAGACGGCTGGCAAACCAATTAGTACCTGTCCAGGCGTCTCAAACACCGTCAGGGGCTTTAAAACGCCCATTACCTCAGTCGGTCGACACAGACACAGACACGGACACTGACTCCAGTGTCGACGGTGAAGAAACAAACGTATTTTCCATTAGGGCCACACGTTACATGTTAAGGGCAATGAAGGAGGTGTTACATATTTCTGATACTACAAGTACCACAAAAAAGGGTATTATGTGGGGTGTGAAAAAACTACCTGTAGTTTTTCCTGAATCAGATAAATTAAATGAAGTGTGTGATGATGCGTGGGTCTCCCCCGATAGAAAATTAAAGGCGCTCACACGCTTATCAAAACAAGTGGCGTTACCGTCTCCAGATACGGCCGCCCTCAAGGAGCCAGCTAATAGGAGGCTGGAAAATATCCTAAAAAGTATATACACACATACTGGTGTTATACTGCGGCCAGCGATCGCCTCAGCCTGGATGTGCAGCGCTGGGGTGGCTTGGTCGGATTCCCTGACTGAAAATATTGATACCCTTGACAGGGACAGTATTTTATTGACTATAGAGCATTTAAAGGATGCATTTCTATATATGCGAGATGCACAGAGGGATATTTGCACTCTGGCATCAAGAGTAAGTGCGATGTCCATGTCTGCCAGAAGATGTTTATGGACACGACAGTGGTCAGGTGATGCAGATTCCAAACGGCAGTATTGCCGTATAAAGGGGAGGAGTTATTTGGGGTCGGTCCATCGGACCTGGTGGCCACGGCAACAGCTGGAAAATCCACCTTTTTACCCCAAGTCACATCTCAGCAGAAAAAGACACCGTCTTTTCAGCCTCAGTCCTTTCGTCCCCATAAGGGCAAGCGGGCAAAAGGCCAGTCATATCTGCCCAGGGGTAGAGGAACGGAAGAAGACTGCAGCAGGCAGCCCCTTCCCAGGAACAGAAGCCCTCCACCGCTTCTGCCAAGTCCTCAGCATGACGCTGGGGCCGTACAAGCGGACTCAGGTGCGGTGGGGGGGGTCGTCTCAAGAGTTTCAGCGCGCAGTGGGCTCACTCGCAAGTGGACCCCTGGATCCTACAAGTAGTATCCCAGGGGTACAGATTGGAAATTCGAGACGTCTCCCCCTCGCAGGTTCCTGAAATCTGCTTTACCAACGTCTCCCTCCGACAGGGAGGCAGTATTGGAAACAATTCACAAGCTGTATTCCCAGCAGGTGATAATCAAAGTACCCCTCCTACAACAAGGAAAGGGGTATTATTCCACACTATTTGTGGTACTGAAGCCAGACGGCTCGGTGAGATTTATTCTAAATCTGAAATCTTTGAACACTTACATACAAAGGTTCAAATCAAGATGGAGTCACTCATAGCAGTGATAGCGAACCAGGAAGAAGGGGACTATATGGTGTCCCTGGACATCAAGGATGCTTACCTCCATGTCCCAAATTGCCCTTCTCACAAAGGGTACCTCAGGTTCGTGGTACAGAACTGTCACTATCAGTTTCAGACGCTGCCGTTTGGATTGTCCACGGCACCCCGGGTCTTTACCAAGGTAATGGCCGAAATGATGATTCTTCTTCAAAGAAAAGGCGTCTTAATTATCCCTTACTTGGACGATCTCCTGATAAGGGCAAGGTCCAGAGAACAGTTGGAGGTCGGAGTAGCACTATCTCAAGTAGTTCTACGACAGCACGGGTGGATTCTAAATATTCCAAAATCGCAGCTGATTCCGACGACACGTCTGCTGTTACTAGGGATGATTCTGGACACAGTCCAGAAAAAGGTGTTTCTCCCGGAGGAGAAAGCCTGGGAGTTATCCGAGCTAGTTAGGAACCTCCTAGAACCAGGCCAAGTGTCAGTGCATCAATGCACAATAGTCCTGGGAAAAATGGTGGCTTCTTACGAAGCGATTCCATTCGGCAGATTTCACGAAAGAATTTTTCAGTGGGATCTGCTGGACGAATGGTCCGGATCGCATCTTCAGATGCATCAGCGGATAATCCTGTCTCCAAGGACAAGGGTGTCTCTTCTGTGGTGGCTGCAGAGTGCTCATCTACTAGAGGGCAGCAGATTCGGCATTCAGGACTGGGTCCTGGTGACCACGGATGCCAGCCTGAGAGGCTGGGGAGCAGTCACACAGGGAAGAAATTTCCAAGGAGTGTGGTCAAGTCTGGAGACTTCTCTCCACATAAATATACTGGAGCTAAGGGCAATTTACAATGCTCTGAGCCTAGGAAGACCTCTGCTTCAAAGTCAACCGGTGCTGATCCAGTCGGACAACATTACGGCAGTCGCCCACGTAAACAGACAGGGCGACACAAGAAGCAGGAGGGCAATGGCAGAAGCTGCAAGGATTCTTCGCTGGGCGGAAAATCATGTGATAGCACTGTCAGCAGTGTTCATTCCGGGAGTGGACAACTGGGAAGCAGACTTCCTCAGCAGGCACGACCTCCACCCGGGAGAGTGGGGACTTCACACGGAAGTCTTCCACATGATTGTGAACCATTGGGAAAATTGATGGCGTCCCGCCTGAACAAAAAACTGGACAGGTATTGCGCCAGGTCAAGAGACCCTCAGGCAATAGCTGTGGACGTTCTGGTAACACCGTGGGTGTACCAGTCGGTGTATGGGTTCCCTCCTCTGCTTCTCATACCTAAGGTACTGAGAATTATAAGACGTAGAGGAGTAAGAACTATACTCGTGGCTCCGGATTGGCCAAGAAGGACTTGGTACCCGGAACTTCAAGAGATGCTCACAGAGGACTCATGGCCTCTGCCGCTAAGAAGGGACTTGCTTCAGCAAGTACCATGTCTGTTCCAAGACTTACCGCGGCTGCGTTTGACGGCATGGCGGTTGAACGCCGGATCCTAAGGGAAAAAGGCATTCCGGAAGAGGTCATTCCTACCCTGGTCAAAGCCAGGAAGGAGGTGACCGCACAACATTATCACCACATGTGGCGAAAATATGTTGCGTGGTGTGAGGCCAGGAAGGCCCCACGAAGAAATTTCAACTCGGTCGATTCCTGCATTTCCTGCAAACAGGAGTGTCTATGGGCCTCAAATTGGGATCCATTAAGGTTCAAATTTCGGCCCTGTCGATTTTCTTCCAGAAAGAATTGGCTTCAGTTCCTGAAGTCCAGAAGTTTGTCAAGGGAGTACTGCATATACAACCCCCTTTTGTGCCTCCAGTGGCACTGTGGGATCTCAACGTAGTTCTGGGATTCCTCAAATCACATTGGTTTAAACCGCTCAAATCTGTGGATTTGAAATATCTCACATTGAAAGTGACCATGATGTTGGCCCTGGCCTCGGCCAGGCGAGTGTCAGAATTGGCGGCTTTGTCTCACAAAAGCCCATATCTGATTGTCCATTCGGACAGGGCAGAGCTGCGGACTCGTCCCCAGTTTCTCCCTAAGGTGGTGTCAGCGTTTCACCTGAACCAGCTTATTGTGGTACCTGCGGCTACTAGGGACTTGGAGGACTCCAAGTTGCTAGATGTTGTCAGGGCCCTGAAAATATAGGTTTCCAGGACGGCTGGAGTCAGGAAAACTGACTTGCTGTTATCCTGTATGCACCCAACAAACTGGGTGCTCTTGCTTCTAAGCAGACGATTGCTAGTTGGATGTGTAGTACAATTCAGCTTGCACATTCTGTGGCAGGCCTGCCACAGCCAAAATATGTAAATGCCCATTCCACAAGGAAGGTGGGCTCATCTTGGGCGGCTGCCCGAGGGGTCTCGGCTTTACAACTTTGCCGAGCTGCTACTTGGTCAGGGGCACACCCTGGCTGAGGAGGACCTGGAGTTCTCTCACTCGGTGCTGCAGAGTCAGCCGCACTCTCCCGCCCGTTTGGGAGCTTTGGTATAATCCCCATGGTCCTGACGGAGTCCCCAGCATCCACTAGGACGTTAGAGAAAATAAGATTTTACTTACCGATAAATCTATTTCTCGTAGTCCGTAGTGGATGCTGGGCGCCCATCCCAAGTGCGGATTGTCTGCAATACTTGTACATAGTTATTGTTACAAAAATCGGGTTATTATTGTTGTGAGCCATCTTTTCAGAGGCTCCGCTGTTATCATGCTGTTAACTGGGTTCAGATCACAGGTTGTACAGTGTGATTGGTGTGGCTGGTATGAGTCTTACCCGGGATTCAAAATCCTTCCTTATTGTGTACGCTCGTCCGGGCACAGTATCCTAACTGAGGCTTGGAGGAGGGTCATAGGGGGAGGAGCCAGTGCACACCACCTGATCCTAAAGCTTTTACTTTTGTGCCCTGTCTCCTGCGGAGCCGCTATCCCCCATGGTCCTGACGGAGTCCCCAGCATCCACTACGGACTACGAGAAATAGAATTATCGGTAAGTAAATTCTTATTTTTTTACTACTATTTTACTTTGCATTTATATGCCATTATGCCATTAGCTATGGTTTTCATTTGACGCACAATATGAAATAAGTAAATATATATATATATATATATATATATATATATATATATATATATATATATACACACAGTACCATGTGTCTGCAGCATAAGTTCCTTTGGTAATCAGGCCCTTGTAAAATGGAAGGCAGACATAACATTTTCAATTGGATAAAAGGCCCAATTCAGATCTGGTTGCTGGGCTGCGTTTTTTGCTGCCCTGCGATCAGATAGTCGCCGCCTACAGGGGGAGGGTAAAATCGCTGTGCAAGTGTGCGATCGCATGTGTAGCAGAGCTGCACAAACTGATTTTGTGCAGTCTCTGCGCAGCCCAGGACTTACTCTTCCAGTGCGATTGAATCCTGCTGATCGAGGCCGGAGCTGACGTCACATGCCCTCCCTGAAAACGCTTGAGCTCGCCTGTGTTTTTTCCGGACACTCCCTGAAAATGATCAGTTGCCACCCACAAATGGCCTCTTCCTGTCAATCTCCTTGCAACGCCCGTGCGAATGGATCATTCGCACCATCCCGTCATTGACCGGCGAAGCCCGCTATAGCTATCCAACGCGCCTGCGCATTGCAGTGCATATGCATGCGCAGTTTGTATCTGATTGCCCGCTAAACGCACAGCAGCGATCAGATCTGAATTAGCCCCAAAGTTCTCTCAAATTTGCGGCTACCCCTTGAATGAATAGATCATTTAAGATCAACAGGTGAGACCTGACTGCTGTAGAGCTGTAGAGCTACAGAGGACATACACACAGTGATTGCAAACCATTAATGCACGTCTGGCTCCTGAGAGACCATAGCACATTATTATAGAATATAACTTACTAATGTTGGAATCGTAAATGACTCTAGAGTGCTTCGTGAAATTCTGCTTAAATCTTTTTATCAACTACTGTATGTCATTTAGGTTAATATTTGCCTGTAAGATACAAGTAAATCCCATTAAGGCACAGTGGGGCAGATGTATTAACCTGGAGAAGGCATAAGGAAGTGATAAACCAGTGATATGTGCAAGGTGATAAAGGCACCAGCCAATCAGCTTCCATATGTAAATTAACAGTTAGGATCTGATTGGCTGCTGCCTTTATCACCTTGCACATCTCACTGGTTTATCACTTCCTTATGCCTTCTCCAGGTTAATACATCTGGCCTAGTGTTTGATACATGGAATGTGCATGTAAATGACTCAGTGATATTGTTGCTTGCCTGTAGAATGATTACATAGAAAGTAAGTCATATCATTTAATAACCCTGTACTTTGCATAGTGTTTTCATGTCTCACATTGTGTAAAGACGTAAGCACAATCAGATATCAGACTGTTACTGACGATTATCTGCTCTTTGGTTAAATGTCCCAGTTTGTTATACAGAGAACCTGTATTGTATATTTACATTTTGTAGGAACTGGTATGTGGATGAGCCTTCATGTGGAAGTGAGGTGTGTGTGGTCATGTACTACCAGCCACATGCGCCCCCTGGTGTTGGTGGGAGGTACTTGTTTCAGTGGAATGATGACAGATGCAACATGAAGAACAACTTCATATGCAAATATTCAGAAGGTTAGTTCTTTCCTCTCTGTGTATTCCTGCTATTGTGAAATAAGGCACAATGTATGTACACTGATAAAATCTCCACATAATTGATGTATGGGACATAGGGGGTCATTCCGAGTTGATCGCTAGCTGCTTTCATTTGCTGTGCAGCGATGGGGCAAAAAACGGCACTTCTGCGAATGCGTATGCGGCGCAATGCGCACGCGCTAAGTAATATTACAACGAACGATGTAGTTTCACACAAGGTCTAGCGAAGCTTTTCAGTCGCACTGGTGGCTGCAGAGTGATTGACATGAAGTGGGCGTTTCCTGGGTGTCAACTGACCGTTTTCAGGGAGTTTTCGAAAAAACGCAGGCGTGCCAGGAAAAATGCAGGCGTGGCTGGGCAAACGCAGGGCGTGTTCATGACGTCAAAACAGGAACTGAACAGTCTGAAGTCATCGCAAGCGCTGAATAGGTATAGACCTACTCTAAAACAGCACAAAAAAATTATGCAGCCACTCTGCGATCCTTTCGTTCGCACTTCTGCTAAGCTAAAATACACTCCCAGTGGGAGGCGGCATAGCGTTTGCACGGCTGCTCAAAACTGCTAGTGAGCGAACAACTCGGAATGACCACCATAGAGGAAACTTCTACTTGATAATTCAGTGCAATTCTTTGTATTCCTTGGAAGCAGCAGTGATAGCGCTATACGGTAATGCAGCGAGAGGTATCTGTTACAAACAGACGCCTCCTGCTGCAGTAGGGATCCGACTTGCGTCCTCGGATGCAGTATCGGATTTCTCACCCATTATCGGGTGGCTTGCGGCACCCAGTGGCAAACGCAGGATTTGCATGGGGGGGGTTCCGGAACTGGGTGGAGCCAAGCACGGGGGTGGGGACTGAGGTGACCCAGTATGTGCTGGGTCCACAAAACTAGTGTGTGTGTGTGTGTGTGTGTGTGTGTGTGTGTGTGTGTGTGTGTATATGTGTGTGTATATATATATATCTATCTATCTATCTCTACATATATATATATATATATATATATATCTCTCTACATATATATATATATATATATATATATATACGCATAGCATATTAAACAGGCATACATATATATATATATATATATATATATATATATATACATACATACATACATACAGTACACGTGTGTATATATATATATATATACGCATGTATATATATCATATGTGTGTTTATATATATATATATATATATATATATATATATATACACGTGTATATATGTATGCACATGGATATATATGTACTATAATTAAAATAAAGTAAACTTTTATTAAGCACTTACAAGTGCCACCAGGAAGACAGCAGGCTGCAGAGGACGCTAGACAGCCATTAACAATACTCATGCAACTAAAGAATACATATATATATTTTTTTTGGTGGAGGGGGGTTTCTGGGTGCTAGGAAACCCCCCCTGGGTGCGCCACTGGCACCCATGGCGCCACGCAAGCCGCCTGTCGCAGAGGCCAGGAAATATCCGTCCAATGACGGGGTCACCTGGCCTCTTCCCTCCCCTTAAACGGTAGCGACATGCCTCTGTTTTCACAAACGGAGACCATTGTCGCCCTCTGAACGGCATCAGACTGTCATTCACTAATAGTCTGATGCCATACTGCTTCCTACAACGCAGGACCCATCTGCACACTCGCAGGACAGGTCTTGCACATGCGCAAAGTACCGAACATCGGTACATGGTGCATCAGGAAGTAGATCCAACGGGATCTGAATGAGGACTATAAATTAACCTATGTTGAAAACTCAAAATATACACAGCTACCAAAAAATGCCAAAGAATGACGTGGAAGCCACCACTAGAGGCACCGTAACAATAATTGTATCCTGTAGAGCAGAGGTTCTCAACGTTAGACTTTAACTTTTTCCCAACAGGCCATGTTATCAGGATTTCTGTCTGTGGAAACAGTTGGGATAATTATTGCCCCAGCAAAATAAATTAACTCACCTGTGTGTGATTAACGACATTGACAAAATATGACCTGTTGAAGTTTCCTAGTAAGGACTCAAGCTGAGAACTATTGCTCTAGCGGAATAACTGTGACACTCTGTCCAGTCAGCACCTGTGTTGAAAATGGACACAGTGTTGTTTGGATTTTATCTCATACTATATTTGTCGATGCTGGGACACCAGACCAAGGGCAAGAAACTGGGGCATGAGATTGGGGGGATGTCACGTTACAATTAGAGATTTCTGCTGTCTTATACTGTATATTATATCTGGAATTGGCTTTAAAATATCTTTGTCATTTCTGTTTAGTAGAGAAACCATCCGATCGCCCTACTAGAAACTCTTCATCTTCGTTTGTTGGTAAGTGTTTGGACACCATCTCCACGAGTTACAGTGCATCCGGAAATTATACATAGCGCTTCACTTTTTCCACATTTTGTTATGTTACAGCCTTATTCCAAACTGGAATAAATTCATTTCTCTTACGTCCTAGAGGATGCTGGGGACTCCGTAAGGACCATGGGGTATAGACGGCTCCGCAGGAGACATGGGCACTGTAAAGCTTTAGAATGGGTGTGCACTGGCTCCTCCCTCTATGCCCCTCCTCCAGACCTCAGTTAGTTTCTGTGCCCAGTGGAGACTGGATGCACTGCAGGGGAGCTCTCCTGAGTTTCTCTGAAAAAGCTTTTGTTAGGTTTTTTATTTTCAGGGAGCACTGCTGGCAACAGGCTCCCTGCATCGTGGGACTGAGGGGAGAGAAGCAGACCTACTTAAATGATAGGCTCTGCTTCTTAGGCTACTGGACACTATTAGCTCCAGAGGGAGTCGGAACGCAGGTCTCACCCTGCAGTTCGTCCCAGAGCCGCGCCGCCGTCCTCCTCAAAGAGCCGGAAGATAGAAGCCGGGTGAGTATAAGAAGAAAGAAGACTTCAAAGGCGGCAGAAGACTTCAGATCTTCATGAGGTAACGCGCAGTGGTAACGCTGCGCGCCATTGCTCCCAGCTCACACACACAGGCGCCACAGTAAGGGTGCAGGGCGCAGGGGGGGCGCCCTGGGCAGCATAAATATACCTCAGATAAGACTGGCAGAGTACTTATATATACTGTAGAGCCTATATAATTCCAAATCCCCCGCCAGTATAAAGATTTAGAGCGGGACCGAAGCCCGCCATCGGGGGGTGGAGCTTGAACCTCCAGCACTAACCAGCGCCATTTTTCTCCTCAGCATGCTGCAGAGAAGTGGCCCCGGACTCTTCCCTGCTGTTACCTAGAACAGAAGGCCAAAACGAGGGGGGGGGGGGGGGGGGGCACATAATTTGGTGCAAAAATGTGGTGTTTTTACACATATATATATATATATATATATATATATATATATATATATATATATATATAAAAAGCGCTGACAGCCTGGGATTTTTGGTCTCAGTGTACAATGGCGCTGGGTGTGTGCTGGCACACTCTCTCTCTGTCTCTCCTAAGGGCCTTATTGTGGGTCAGTCCCCATAATATTAGGTATCCCAGTGTGTGTGGAGGTGTCAGTACGTGTGTGTCGACATGTCTGAGGTGGAAGGCTCATTTAGGGAGGAGGCAGAGCAGATGATTGTGGTGTCTCCGTCAGCGCCGCCGACACCTGATTGGATGAATATGTGGAATGTTTTAAATGCTAATGTGACTTTATTACACAAAAGATTGGACAAATCTGAGTCCAAGGAAAAAGCAGGGAGTCAATCCATAGCTTTGACTGTGTCACAGGGCCCTTCGGGGTCTCAGAAACGTCCCCTTTCACAGGTAGTAGATCACTGAGGACCCCTCTGTCCCTGACACAAGGGTCTGCATGTTTAAGGAAAAGAAACCTGAGGTAACTTTTCCCCCATCTCACGAGCTGAACGCCCTGTTTAAAAAAAAAAAAAAAAGCTTGGAAAACTACAGATTAGAAACTACAGATTCCCAAGAGAATTAATATGGCGTAACCTTTCCACTCCCAGGACAGGTTGCGGTGGGAATCCTCACCCACGGTGGACAAGGCTTCAACGCGCTTGTAAACAAACAAAAAAAGTGGCGCTACCATCCCCTGATATGGCAGCCCTTAAGGATCCTGCTGATCGCAGACAGGAAACTACCTTAAACTCAATTTATACACATACGGGTGCACTACTAAGGCCGGCAGTAGCGTCGGCATGGGTGGGTAGCGCAGTTGCAACGTGGGCAGATACCTTGTCATCTGACATTGACACCCTAGATGAAGATACCATTTTGTTGACCTTGGGTCACATTAAAGACGCAGCATAAATATATGAGAGAAGCTGCAAGAGATATTGGGCTGTTGGGTTCAAGAGCCAATGCCATGGCAATTTCTGCTAGACGATCCCTGTGGACCCGCCAATGGACGGGTGATGCTGATTCAAAAAGACATATTGAGACTTTGACTTACAAAGGTGAAGTTTTATTTGGGGAGGGCCTCGCGGATCTGGTTACCGCAGCTACCGCGGGTAAATCTTCTTTTTTGCCTTATGTTCCCCCACAGCAAAAGAAAACACATCAATATCAGAGGCAGTCCTTTCGGTCGCATAAGTTCAGAAAGGGTCGGAGCTTTTCCTTCCTCGCCAGAGGTGGAGGTAGCGGGAAAAGAGCGGCTAGTTCCCAGGGTCAAAAGTCCTCCCCGTCCTCTACAAAATCCATTGCCAGTTTCCTCCCCACAGAGGGAAACAGTGGCAGCTGCCATACAGAAACTGTATCGTCAGTAAGTGAATATCAAGGTTCCCCTTCTACAACAGAGGAAGGGTTTTTATTCAAGCCTTTTTGTGGTCCCGAAACCGGATGGCTCGGTCAGGCCCATTATGAATCTAAAATCCCTGAACCTATATCTGAAAAGGTTCAAATTCAAGATGGAATCTCTCCGGGCAGTGATCTCCAGCCTGGAAGGTTTTTTTTTATGGTGTCACTAGACACAAAAAGGATGCCATGTCCCCATTTATCCTCCTCATCAGGCATACCTGAGATTCGCTGTACAGGATTGTTATTACCAATTTCAGACGTTGCCGTTTGGGTTTTCCACGGCCCCGACAAGTTAATGGCGGAAATGATGGTGCTCCTGCGCAAGCAAGGCGTCACAATTATCCCGTACTTGGATGATCTCCTAATAAAGGCGAGTTCAAGGGAAAAATTTGTTACAAAGTGTATCTCTCTCCCTGAGAATACTACAACAACACGGCTGGATCCTAAATCTACCAAAGTCGCAGTTGGTTCCAACAACTCGACTGTCGTTTTTGGGCATGATTCTGGACACAGAAAAACGAAAGGCCTTTCTCCCAGAAGAAACAGCCCAAGTACTCCAGAACATGGTCAGAGACCTGTTAAAGCCAAAAAGAGTGTCAGTTCATCAATGCACTCATGTATTAGGAAAGATGGTGGCGGCCTAAGAGGCCATTCCACACGGACTTTTCAGTGGGACCTTCTGTACAAGTGGTCAGGGTCCCACCTGCACATGCATCGGAAGATTGCCCTGTTCCCCCGGGCCACGGTCTCTCTCCTGTGGTGGCTCCTGAGTGCTCACCTTCTAGAGGGTCGCAGGTTTGGATTTCAAGATTGGATTCTTGTGACCACGGACGCGAGCCTCCGAGGATGGGGAGCAGTCACACAGGGAAACAATTTTCAGGGAATATGGTCAAGCCAAGAGGCTTGCCTACACATCGTTGTGCTGAAATTGAGGGCCATTTACAATGGCCTCAAACAAGCGGAGAATTTTCTTCGCAACCTACCTGTTCTGATCCAGTCAGACAACGTCACGGCCGTGGCGCATGTGAACTGCCAGGGCGTAAAAAAAAAAACAGAGCTGAAATGGCAGAAGCCACCAGGATTCTTCGCTGGGCGGAAAATCATGTAAGCGCTCTGTCAGCGGTCTTCATTCCAGAGTGGACAACTGGGAAGCAGACTTCCTCAGCAGACATGATCTCCATCCAGGAGAGTGGGGACTTCATCAGGAAGTCTTTACAGAAGTGACAAGTCGTTGAGGACTTCCTCAAATAGACATGATGGTATCACGCCTCAACAGGAAGATTTGGACATATTGTTCCAGGTCGAGGGACCCTCAGGCAGTGGTGGTGGACGCCCTGGTGACACCGTGGGTGTTTCAGTCGGTCTATGTGTTCCCTCCGCTTCCTCTCATCTCAAAAATATTGAGAATCATAAGACGAACAAAAGTGCAGACGATACTCATTGTTCCAGAAGGGCCTGGTATGCAGATCTTCAGGGACTGCTCTCAGAAGATCCGTGGCCCCTTCCTCTCAGGGAGGACCTGCTACTACAGGGGCCGTGCGTGTTCCAAGACTTACCGCGGTTACGTTTGACGGCATAGCGGTTGAATACCAAATCCTAACTAAAAAGGGTATTTCAGAGGAGGTCATTCCTACTCTTATTAAAGATAGAAAAGATGTTACGGCGATACACTATCACCGTATCTGGAGAAAATATGTGTCTTGGTGTGAAACCAAGGATGCTCCTACTGAGGATTTCCAACTAGGACATTTTCTCCATTTTCTACAGACAGGAGTGGATATGGGCCTAAAGTTAGGCTCAATTAAGGTGCAGATTTCTGCCTTATCCATATTCTTTCAGAAGGAATTGGCTTCTCTAACAGAAGTCCAGACTTTGGTAAAAGGGATGTTGCACATCCAACCTCTTTTTGTGCCCCCAGTGGCACCATGGGACCTTAACATGGTGTTAAGTTTCCTTGAGTCACACTGGTTTGAACCGCTTCAAACAGTTGAATTGAAGTTTCTCATTTGATCATGTTATTGACCTTGGCATCTGCGAGGCGGGTGTCCAAGTGGGCGGCCTTGTCTTTCAAGAGCCCCTATCTGATTTTCCATGCGGATCGAGCAGAGTTGAGGACTCGTCCTCAATTTCTACCTAAAGTGGTTTCGTCATTTCATATGAACCAACCTATTGTGGTAGCTGTGGCTACGGGATCCTTGGAGAATTCCAAGTCCCTTGATGTAGTCAGGGCCTTAAAGATTTATTTAGCCAGAACGGCTACGGTTAGGAAAACAGATGCACTGTTTGTCCTGTATGCTGCCAACAAGGTTGGCACTCATGCATCTAAGCAGACTATTGCTCGCTGGATCTGTAACTCGATTCAGCAGGCTCATTCTACGGCTGGACTGCCGGTACCAAATTCAGTACAGGCCCATTCCACTAGGAAGGTGGGCGCTTCTTGGGCGGATGCCCGAGACGTCTCGGCATTACAGCCTTGCCGAGCAGCTACTTGGTCGGGGTCAAACACTTTTGCTAAGTGATACAAGTTGATACCCTGGCTGATGAGGACCTCGTGTTTGCTCAGTCGGTGCTGCAGAGTCATCCGCACTCTCCCGCCCGTTCTGGAGCTTTGGTATAAACCCCATGGTCCTTACGGAGTCCCCAGCATCTTCTAGGACGTAAGAGAAAATAAGATTTTAAACCTACCGGTAAAAAATTTTTTTCCTAGTCCGTAGAGGATGCTGGGCGCCCGTCCCAGTGCGGAAACATTCTGCAAGACTTGTATATAGTTATTGCATACTTAAGGGTTAAGTTACAGTTGAGATCGGCCTTTGGCTGATGCTGTTTTTGTTCATACTGATAACTGGTTATTGTATAAATGTTGTACGGTGTGTATGGTGTGGGCTGGTGTGTATCTCGCCCTTAGATAACAAAGTCCTTTTCCTCGTACTGTCAGTCTCCTCTGGGCACAGTCCTAACTGAGGTCTGGAGGAGGGGCATAGAGGGAGGAGCCAGTGCACACCCATTCTAAAGCTTTACAGTACCCATGTCTCCTGCGGAGCCATCTATACCCCATGGTCCTTACGCAGTCCCCAGCATCCTCTACGGACTAGCAGAAAAAGATTTACCGGTAGGTTTAAAATCTTATTTTTTTTCTCTCAAAATTCTACACACACTACCCCATAATGACAACATAAAAAAAGTTTTTTTGAGATTTTTGCAAATTTATTAAAAATAAAAAACTAAGAAATCACATGTACATAAGTATTCACAGCCTTTGCTCAATACTTTGCTGATGCACCTTTGGAAGCAATTACAGCCTCAAGTCTTTTTGAATATGATGACACAAGATTGGCACACCTATCTTGGGCTCTGGCTGGGCCACTCAAGGACATTCACAGAGTTGTTCTGAAGCCACTCCTTTGGTATCTTGGCTGTGTGCTTAGGGTCGTTGTCTTGTTGAAATATGAACCGTCGCCCCAGTCTGAGGACAGGAGCACTCTGGAGCAGGTTTTCATCCAGGATGTCTCTGTACAGTACATTGCTGCATTCATCTTTCCCTCTATTCAGACATGTCTCCCAGTTCCTGCCGCTGAAAAACATCCCCACAGTATGATGCTGCCACCACGCTTCACTATAGGGATGGTATTGGCCTGGTGATGAGTAGTGCCTGGTTTCCTCCAAACATGACATCTGGCATTCACGCAAAAGAGATCAATCTTTGTCTCATCAAACAAGAGAATTTTGTTTCTCATGGTCTGGGAGTCCTGCAGGTGCATTTTGGCAAACTCAGGGCGGGATGCCATGTGCTTTTTACTAAGGAGTATTTTCCATCTGGCCACTCTACAATACAGGCCTGATTGGTGGATTGCTGCAGAAATTGTTGTCCTTCTGGAAGGTTCACTTCTCTCCACAGAGAAATGCTGTAGCTCTGACAGAGTGACCATCAGATTCTTGGTCACCTCCCTGACTAGGGCTCTTCTCCCCCGATCGCTCAGTTTAGACGGCCAGCCAGCTTTTGGAAGAGTCCTGGTGGTTCCGAACGTCTCCATTTACGGATGATGGAGGCCACTGCGCTCATTGGGACCTTCAAAACAGCAGATTTTTTTCTGTACCCTTCCACAGATTTGTGCCTCGAGACAATCCTGTCTTGGAGGTCTACAGACAATTCTTTTGACTTCATGCTTGGTTTGTGCTCAGACATGCACTGTCAAGTGTGGGACCTTATATAGACAGGTGTGTGCCTTTCCAAATCATGTCCAATCAACTGAATTTACCACAGGTGGATTCCAATTAAGCTGTAGGAACATCTCAAGGATGATCAGTGGAAACAGGATGCACCTGAGCTCAATTTTGAGATTCATGGAAAAGACTGTGAATACTTATGTACATGTGATTTCTTAGTTTTTATTTTTAATAAATTTGCAAAAATCTCAAAAAAACTTTTTTCACGTTATCATTATGGGGTATTGTGTGTAGAATTTTGAGGGGAAAAAATAATTTATTCCATTTTGGAATAAGGCTGTAACATAACAAAATGTGGAAAAAGTGAAGAGCTGTCAATACTTTCTGGATGCACTGTATACTAATACAATAACTGGATATATATGTATGCCTGTGCCAAACACACAGTGATTTTCTCTGGGCAGTCGGGCAGGTCTTGGCGACTTGGGGTGTGGCACATGGAAATGTGGGCTTGTTTGGGCAAATTGTCAGCCAATAATATCTCGCTTTGCAGCTCTGAAATGTCAGGAGTCATGAAAATTTAATTTATTAGTTACTGCAACTGAATGAGAGAGACATAGCTTATGTTCCATGTGGTATATACTGTATACAAGTAAAAATGGTAAAAGAATAACTATAAGCAATATGCTGAAATCTAGTTATGTAACAGCTGAGGAAGCTAAAAAGAACATAAAGGGTCAAACTTGGACATACTGCATACTCAGCAGCATCAACCTGTAAGACACTCTGGCCTATTTATCAAACTGATACCGCTTTCACATCACAATGCCGGCTCGCACCCAGGAATTGGAAACGGGTCCTTACCGGGTGCAACCCGGCATTGGACCTTTTCAGACTGGCTTCTCATCCCGGCAATATGACAGGTCGGGTTGCCATCGGGGATTGAGGTGGTACCGGGTGGCGGGTGCGGAGGCAGTGCTGGGAGATGAAATCATCTCCACGCCGCCTCTGCCTATACCGTGAACGGGTCCCGGATCGCATCAACCCGGCAACCCGTTCACATTGCACCTGACCCGGTAATAACCCGGGAATAACCCTTCTTCATTGAAATACCGGGTCAGGAAACCCCAGAATTCGGGACTGACCCTTTCACACCACACAGTGATCCGTGTCGACCTGGCAATATACCGGGTCGATACCGGGTTATTTGTGTGGTGTGAAAGGGGTATGAGAAAACAGATATTTTCACCAGAAATAGGGCTTCTCTCCATCTATCAAAGGGTCACCACCAGCAACCGATTCTCCAACAAAAGTCTCTGTCCAGGCCTCCCTCCCTCTCTAGCCGGAAGTTAGTGCTATGGCCCCAGCACA
This sequence comes from Pseudophryne corroboree, assembly GCF_028390025.1. NCBI lineage: Eukaryota > Metazoa > Chordata > Amphibia > Anura > Myobatrachidae > Pseudophryne > Pseudophryne corroboree. Next base: position 267,315,191 of record NC_086453.1, on the reverse strand, counting down.
ATTCTCACCATGATTTGTGCAGCACTACTGCCAATGATGGCAGACTCTGGAGAGGTAGGTATAGATGAATGGGTGCTGCCTGTGCAGTGCGGGCCGCTCTGGACTTAGGGACCCATGTGCACCGTACACCCTGCACCAGTTATAGATATGCCACTGTTAAAAGCACCACAAACATATTTGTGCACCTTTCCCAGCAGTGAAAATAAGCCCACTGTAAGATGTCCATAGTGTCTCCATATTGCTCTTTTGTGGCAGGTGGGGAGTTTGACTGGGGTGTCAAACCATAACGCATCTGTCCTAAGGTGAGAACAGGGAGAACAGGAGGCTCCCTTGGAGCAGAAGGTAGAAAGGAGGTACCCCTGACGGGTTCAGTATGATTTACCGGTGGGTAGGATGACGGCCGTTAATATATCGACAGCAGCATCCCAGCCGCCAATATGCCAACAGCAGGGTGAGCGCAAAGAGTCCCATTACGGGCTCGCTGCGCTCGCCACACTGTGGGCTCGGTGGCTCGCTGCACTCGCTGCAGGTTCTCTTCCCACTCTATGGGTGGACACCCACAAGTGGGAATAGTCCTATTGCGCTAGTATTCCGGCAGCCAGCATTGCCAACTGTTGGGATTCCGGCGTCAGTATCCTGAACGCCGGGATCCTGACAGCCGGCAAATTAAACATATACCCCCCGATATGTGGACAGGATGTATTCAATTTGGCAAAGCTCCTTAATTTCTCTCTCTCTCTCTCTCTCTCTCTCTCATGTTTAAGATGTTGGATCAGCTGCCACCACGGAACCAGAAGTGTCCATAAAAAACACAAATGAGACTGCCAAAGAAGCAGAAGGTATGTGTGATAGCCCTGACTCAAAGAAGGGTCTGTGGTATAAATAACCGGGGAATGTGATTGGAGTGAATGATGCTAAACGGCAACTCTACTGGCCTGTGCCTACGCCCAGTAGAGCAGGGGCTGGATGTACAGTAGGAGCATGGGGGCCTGTGCCTACGCCCAGTAGAGCAGGGGCTGGATGTACAGTAGGAGCATGGGGGCCTGTGCCTATGCCAAGTAGAGCAGGGGCTTGATGTACAGTAGGAGCATGGGGGCCTGTGCCTACGCCAAGTAGAGCAGGGGCTGGATGTACAGTAGGAGCATGGGGGCCTGTGCCTACGGCCAGTAGAGCAGGGGCTGGATGTACAGTAGGAGCATGGGGGCCTGTGCCTACGCCAAGTAGAGCAGGGGCTGGATGTACAGTAGGAGCATGGGGGCCTGTGCCTACGGCCAGTAGAGCAGGGGCTGGATGTACAGTAGCACTAGGAGCATGGGGGCCTGTGTCTTTGGACAGTAGAGCAGGGGCTGTGGTATAAATAACCGGGGAATGTGATTGGAGTGAATTATGCTAAACGGCAACTCTACTGGCCTGTGCCTACGCCCAGTAGAGCAGGGGCTGGATGTACAGTAGGAGCATGGGGGCCTGTGCCTACGCCAAGTAGAGCAGGGGCTGGATGTACAGTAGGAGCATGGGGGCCTGTGCCTACGACCAGTAGAGCAGGGGCTGGATGTACAGTAGCACTAGGAGCATGGGGGCCTGTGTCTTTGGACAGTAGAGCAGGGGCTGGATGTAGCACTAGGAGCATGGGGGCCTGTGCCTACGTCAAGTAAAGCAGGGGCTGGATGTAGCACTAGGAGCATGGGGGCCTGTTCCTGTGGCCGGTAGAGCAGGAGCTGCATGTAGCACTAGGAGCATCGGGGCCTGTGCCTACGCCTAGTAGAGCAGGAGCTGCATGTAGCACTAGGAGCATCGGGGCCTGTGCCTACGCCCAGTAGAGCAGGAGCTGCATATAGCACTAGGAGCATGGGGGCCTGTGCCTACGCCCAGTAGAGCAGGAGCTGCATGTAGCAATAGGAGCATGGGGGCCTGTGCCTATGCCCAGTAGAGCAGGAGCTGCATGTAGCACTAGGAGCATGGGGGCCTGTGCCTACGCCCAGTAGAGCAGTAGCTGCATGTAGCACTAGGAGCATGGGGGCCTGTGCCTACGGCCAATAGAGCAGGAGCTGCATGTAGCACTAGGAGCATGGGGGGCCTGTGCCCAGTAGAGCAGGGGCTGAATGTAGCACTAGGAGCATGGGGGCCTGTGCCTGTGGCCAGTAAAGCAGGGGCTGAATGTAGCACTAGTAGCATGGGGGTCTGTGCATACGGCCAGTAGAGCAGGGGCTGGATGTAGCACTTGTAGCATGGGGGCCTGTGCCTGTGGCCAGTAGAGCAGGTGCTGGATATAGCACTAGGAGCATGTGGGCCTGTGGCCAGTAGAGCAGGGGCTGGGTGTAGCACTAGGAGCATGGGGGCCTGTGTCTATGCCCAGTAGAGCAGGAGCTGCATGTAGCACTAGGAGCATGGGGGCATGTGCCTATGCCCAGTAGAGCAGGAGCTGCATGTAGCACTAGGAGCATGGGAGCCTGTGCCTACGACCAGTAGAGCAGGAGCTGCATGTAGCACTAGGAGCATGGGGGCCTATGCCCAGTAGAGCAGGGGCTGAATGTAGCACTAGGAGCATGGGGGCCTGTGTCTACGGCCAGTAGAGCAGGGGTGAATGTAGCACTAGGAGCATGGGGGCCTGTGCATACGGCCAGTAGAGCAGGGGCTGGATGTAGCACTTGTAGCATGGGGGCCTGTGCCTACAGCTAGTAGAGCAGGGGTGAATGTAGCACTAGGAGCATGGGGGGGCCTGTGCCTGTGGCCAGTAGAGCAGGGGCTGGATGTAGCACTAGGAGCATGGGGCCTGTGCCTATGGCCAGTAGAGCAGGCGTGAATGTAGCACTATGAGCAATGGGGGCCTGTGCCTACAGCCAGTAGAGCAGGGACTGAAGTGAGTGATAAAATATTATTTGTACAATAAAATTGCTGTTTTATATAAATAATAAATAACTAACCTACATTCCCACCATGGACCACAAAACATTCCAACATTGTGGTCATTCCTTTTAGGTGCGAGTTGTAGAATGAGAGTTGCCATTTTCTCTGCAAATTCGCATTTTGTAATCCAAATAAACGCACATTTTTCCGTTCGCACCTCACTGAGGTTAGAGCTGGTAGGGAAAGTCCATATTTTAAGGATAAAATGTTGGGACACCCTGCAGAACACCTTGGACAGCCCCCCTAATGACTAATAAGGCAATTGGAAGTTTTCAATTAGCTTCATTAGTACAATACTTACATGTTATTTTGGGGGTTTTATAAAAAATGGCCTCAAATTACACCCAAATTATTTTGAAAAATAATAGCTTTTTATGTTTTCTTTACGTTTTTTAAAGTCATCTCAATTGCCTGTAAAGCATCTTTTTATTCCTACTTTATTTTGCATTTTTTATTTTTTCTTAGGAAACTAAACAAAAAAAATGCACAAACCAGCCATTTAACACTGTTGTACAATCTCCAGTACTTTCCTTATGACCATTAACAGCCTTCTATAGGATTCTGTAAACGAAATTGTCAGGTTTTGGTGGTCCATGAAGGTCACCCCACTTTTTCATGCACTCTCACATTGCATGTGGGGGGAAATGCGCAAACCCCCACTGCGAGTACCGCGAATTAACAGTCTCTGGAGCGCGCATTTGTGCGGATGTCTGCAAGTTTCATGAAACAATTCTCAACTCACACAATTGGATTGTCCCCTTTCGGTGTACGTACATAGCAGACACACCTAAAAGAATTTGAATTTGTCATTTCAGAGACGTACCTACATTTTATTCTTATTGCAACTATCCCGTTGATGACGCTCTTGTTGATTTTTATCGGAGTCCTGTGCTGCTGTATCATAGAGAGAAGGCAAGTTTTACTGACACATCTTTCCATCATATCTTTATGAAGTTTCGTCTGCAACCCTTAAAATAAAAAAAACCTAAGAAACTCCACCAATAGATGCATATTTACTAATTACTGGTTTTCACACCCAATAATTAGTTTCTTATTGTCGCTACATAAAGTAATAAGAAATTAGCTTTCTCCCAAACGTACTAAAATTCACTTGCAGAGACAGGGGCTCCAAAAGGGGGATGTAGTTATGTTACCGGTGGTCAGGAGACCGTCGCTCACAATACCGGCACCTACATCCCAAACCCTCACCATCCCGACGGTCTGCATGCCGACCAACAGGGACTATTCCAACTTGTGGGTGTCCACGACACCCAATAAGTGAGAACAGAACCTGTGGTGAGCCTGCAAGGGGCCTCATTGCTCCCCTCCCCCCCAACAGCTGGGATCCCAACATCGGTATCAGGGCTGCCATCAGAAATGATGGGGCCCGGGACCGGCAAAATAGGCAGGGCCCCCCTCCAGCCCCCCAAAATAAAATAAATAATAATAATTAAATAAAAAAATATATATATTTTTTTTTTTTAAAAAGAAGAAAATTTCTATGTCCCCATAGCCGCTGCCGCCGCTGCAGTCTGTTCGTCAGCCTGCTTCAGGTAAAACTATTGAAAATGTCCCACAAATATTATTTGATAGGCCCCATATTCTTTTCAAACTTATTGCGTGGATTCATGTGACATTGATAATTGGGCTTTTATATTGACTAGCATTAATTCTGCTGACTGTGAGCTGCATTGATCTAATGCTCCACGTTATCTACTATGGTCCTATACCAAACAAAAATAACAGGAAGATTTATTTAGCAGTCCCTTTCTATGTACTAAGAGATGTTGGGCCTAATTCAGCATGGCTCGCTATTGCTATTAAAAGTGTGATTTTTTTGCAAAGAATGGCATAGGTAGTTGGCGCTCAGAAATTGAAAAAGAAACCCACTACAGTAACTGCGTATGCATCGCAATACATACGCATAAGCGGGAACATCGAAGGGATAAATTCTATCTGTGCCATGGCAGAGCTTCCACAAATCTGCACATGATTTTGTATGCAAGTGATTGCAGACTACGTCAGAGACCCGGCCGCAAAACGGCCATGACACGCCTGCTACCACTCCCACCAAAGCCATGTTATTACCCCTAAATGCTCACTTCCTGTTAATCACTGTGCAGTCGCTTCATTTTAATATTGCGAATGCACCGCGATCGTAATGCGGCTCTGGTGCATGCACACTGCATATGCAGCACATGCACAGTATTTCGATAATTAGCCACTTGGCAAAACTCTAAATTGCGATCCATGCTGAATTAGGCCTAATGTGCATTACCGCTTATTGCAGCAGTGCAGGATGTTTTAGAACAGAGATTTATGAAAAAGAGAGTCACCAGAGAGGTGTTATTGTAACCCACCCCTCTGGCGATCTCTGTTCATCTCTGTTCCTCTGTATCACATCAACCTAATGCTGATGTTATGCGTTATGGCTCCTGGGTGGCCCTAATGAGCATGTACAAGATTTCAAGAATTACAGACATGGGGCTGTAAATAAATGGCACATGTGCGAACACAATTGGAAGAACATCCACAGGTGGCATCAGGAATGTAAGTATTCATAATGCCATCCCCAGATGGCGTTATGCATTACTTGACAAGTTGTGAAAAGTTCAGCTTTTGGTAGCATATCGAGGACAAAATGTAATAATGATCACATTAAGGGGGTCATTCCGAGTTGATCGCTCGCTAGCAGTTTTTAGCAGCATTGCAAACGCTATGCCGCCCTCTGAGAGTGTATTTTAGCTTAGAAGAAGTGCGAACGAAAGGATCGCAGAGCGGCTACAAAGTTTTTTTGTGCAGTTTCAGAGTAGCTCAAAACCTACTCAGCGCTTGCGATCACTCCAGACTGTTCAGTTCCTGTTTTGACGTCAGAAACCCGCCCAGCGTTCGCCCAGCCACGCCTAAGTTTTTCCGAACACTCCCTGAAAACGGTCAGTTGACACCCAGAAACGCCCCTTTCCTGTCAATCACTCTGCGGCTGAAATGCTTCGCTAGACCCTGTGCAAAACTACATCGTTCGTTGTGCTCGTACGATGCGCGTGCGCATTGCGCTGCATACCCATTGGCAGAACAGCCGTTTTTTAGCCTGATCGCTGCGCTGCGAACAACTGCAGCTAGCGATCAACTCGGAATGACCCCCTAAATGCGAATATCAACAAACATCTTTGCATACTCACCTGTTGGATCTTGTGCCAGTATGCAGCGCTTTCGTCATGCTGGATTAGCTCCATGACACAAAGCTGTCCTTGGCGATGCATGGGCTTCTGGGTTCCTGACTTAGAGAATGAAATGCGCGACCGTTGGCCTGTGCATGTACCTATTTTGGAGAGACGTCTGAAGGATATATAGATGGAGTTTAGAATATAGATCTCACAAAGGCCACTGGACGATGCTCATCTTCCCCAACAATACTGGCCTGGATCAGTAAGTGTTAGGATTTGCCCGACCTGTCTGCACAGATGTACCCATGCGTGAGCAGTAGGGCAGCCAGTTTGCACATGCACTATGGAATTATGTTACCTGAATTTAACATTTAATTAGCAATTATTTAATGTTTTTTTTAAGGAGACAAGTGAGAAGTGATGCCTCTGTTAAGGAACCCAGCTTCTGGATGTCCCCTAATAGACGGAACAGCCCAAATCTGGAGATTTACAATGTCATCAAGCGGCAGACAGAAGCCGATTTAGCAGGGACAAGACCAAATATTCGCAATACCTCCTTTCAGATCGCTCCAGGGGAGACCTCACCTCCAGACAACCTCTCAGGAGAGTATGATAACATGGGAAGGAACATTTCGGAGAGTGGCTTCGTTACACTTGCCAGCACAGAGAGTGGATTTGTGACTAATGAACTATATGAGCTGTGTAACGACCGATATGGGAGAAGCACTGAGTCAGGCTGGGTAGAGAATGAAATCTATGGCTACTAAATAATAAATAAAAAAAACAATGGGACAAATACATGAAGGTAGAAGATGTAATACAGTAAATGTAGACAGTCTTCTTCCACAACAATAACAATATACTGGCTGCCTATGGTTATACAGTTTTTCCATGTCATAAAACATCACTGAAATATGCATCACAAATCTCTCTGCCCTTCCCAATATGGATTTGCAAAAAAATAAGTTTTTTTTTTTTTAATTCATATGAATTATTTCTAAGTGGACGTCTCATCTGCAATTAGACATTTCACCACTAGATGCCACTGCAGATAAAGGAACTGCAAGACTGTTTTTCCAAATACTGTCTACAGCACTGTTCTTGTGCTTGGTTTTGCACGTCCTTCCCTTGGTGAACTGAACCAGTGGAACACGCTACCTCGAATGAAGTCTCCAGACATGCAAAATAGCTCCTCATGTCGCCTTATTTCACTGCATCTTGATGCTATCAAACAATTATGTACATGTCAAAATGTATGCTGAATCCATGAAGTTTATGTTTACATTATTATTAATGTCATTCTCTTACATAACGTAAAATTATTGTTATACGTTAAATAAGACCTTATTGTATATTAATATGATGAGATATTGGGTCTCGTGCTAAGCTTAACATACGCTTCCATCCTGGGCCATCTTAATGTATATAGCACACTGGACAGCATGACAATTCTAGGGGCCTTCGAGCGGGGGTGCATGGTGGTCACACAATCAGAGTGGCGAGGTAGCATTCTCTACCAGACTGCAGCCAGGCAGTGAATGTCTGTCAGCATGCTGATTGGTGGATGGCTGGAGCTATCCACCAATCAAAGTGCTGACAGCCATTCACTGTATGGAAGCATGAGGAGAGATGGTTTAAAATTACAGAAGTGCATTGCTTTGTCCAGGGCCTACAATGCTGTTACGACGGCTTCCATGTGAGCACATCTGAGTGCATGTACATTTCAATTTAGTACATTTCAATTTACATTAACGACCAAAGAAGCATGACTGTGTTGTAATGCGGCATTCTCACATAGGCAGAGTTCAGTGAAGGTGTGTCAATGTATCTGTGAGTGTGTCGGTATAACTGCAATAAGAGTTGGGCAGAAGAGTAAATGCACCTGTTTTGAGGTGTATAATTTGCACTTAGTATAGGGTACATGCAAGTGCCCAGTTATAATGATGGTGATTAGTAGCAATCTAGGTGTACATGGGCCCTCATTCCGAGTTGATCGCTCGCTGCTGTTTTTCGCAGCATAGCGATCAGGCTAAAAATTGGCTGTTCTGCGCATGCGTATGGGCCACAGGGCGCACGCGCCAAGTAATTTCACACAAAACTAAGCAATTTTACACAGGGGCGAGCGACGCTTTTCAGTCGCTCTGCTGATCGGTGAGTGATTGACAGGGAGTGGGTGTTTCTGGGCGGAAACTGAGTGTGCTAAACGCATGCTTGTCAGGCTAAAACGCAGGAGTGGCTGGAGAAACGGGGGAGCGGCTGGCCGAACGCAGGGCATGTTTGTGACGTCAAACCAGGAACTAAACAGTCTGTAGTGATCGCAGTCTAGGAGTAGGTCTGGAGCTACTCAGAAACTGCAGGGAAAGATTTTCGAGCAATACTGCTAATCTTACGTTCGCACTTCTGCTAAGCTAAGATACACTCCCAGAGGGCGGCAGCCTAGCGTGTGCACTGCTGCTAAAAGCAGCTAGCGAGCGATCAACTCGGAATGAGGGCCATGGTCGCATCATATAAAGATGAATATACACATTGGGGGTAATTCCAAGTTGATCGCAGCAGGAAATTTTTTAGCAGTTGGGCAAAACCATGTGCACTGCAGGGGAGGCGGATATAACATTTGCAGAGAGAATTAGATTTGGGTGGGTTATTTTGTTTCTGTGCAGGGCAAATACTGGCTGCTTTATTTTTACACTGCAATTTAGATTGCAGATTGAACTCACCACACCCAGGGCCGTCTTTTCGTATGGGCTCAATGGGCTCTTGCCCAAGGGCCCCAGGAGTATAAAGGCCCTAGGCTGATAGCTGAGGGTCGCCTCTTTCCAGGGGTACCAGATTTTTGAAAATCGGCCCTGGGGAACCAGAGATATCCGACTTGAAAGCAGTGGTCCCCATCCTAGCCTGTTAATTGCTCTTCCCAGCCAGATATCTCGGGTTTTGTTTGACTTAGAGTTTTTCTGATGGTATACTCCAAAAGCTGTGACTCTCCACTTGTGGTGGACACTGGTAGCTTGTCTCTACTATGCCCAGAGCCAGAGATATCAGCCTTCCAGCCAGGGCCGGTGCTAGGGTGTCCAGCGCCCTCCTGCAAACAATAAATTTGCGCCCTCCCTCCCATATGGAATAAAGGGACAGTGCCCGCCAAAGGGGCGTGGTCTCATATGGAAGGGGCGTGGCCACATAATAGTATCCCCAATTCAAATTACGCCACACAGTATCACAATAGTATTCACATTATACCACACGTAGTGCCTGATTCATATTGCACCCGATAGTTGTGTACCTAATTCACATTACGATACACAGTAGTGCTCCTTATACACAATACCCACAGTAGTGTCCCTTATACAAATAACACCCGCAATAGTAGTGCCACACAAAATGCCCACAATGATAGCGTGCCTAATACATAATGCTCACAGTAGTCGTGCCACACAGAACGCCCACAGCAATAGTGCCACACAGAACGCCCACAGTAGTCGTGCCACACAGAACGCCCACAGTAGTCGTGCCACACAGAACGCCCACAGTAGTCGTGTCACACCGAGCGCCCACAGTAGTCATGCCACACAGAACGCCCACAGTAGTCGTGCCACACCGAGAGCCCACAGTAGTCATGCCACACAGAACGCCTACAGTAGTTCTGCCACAAATAACGCTCACAGTAGTCGTGCCACAGAGCGCCCACAGTAGTTGTGCCACACAGAGCGCCCACAGCAGTAGTGCCCCACAGAGCACTCACAGTAGACGTGCCACACATAATGCCCACAGCAGTAGTGATCCACAAAACGCCCACAGTACTAGTGCCACATAGAATGCCCACAGAAGTAGTGCAACAATTAATGAACCTTACACTTAAGTAAACCGGAGGGGAGAGAGAGGTGGTGTGCGGTACATACCGCACACAGATCCGTGGAGAGTGCTGCCGGCCCCGCTGCCTAAAGTGCAGTGGGGAGGAGGGAGGGAGCCGGAGGGACCAAGCCGGAGCCGCGCTTCACGGTGCTGAGCTGGAGAGCACCGGCTCTGTGCGGGAGAGTGCTGCTGGCACCGCTGCCTAAAGTGCAGTGGGGAGGAGGGCAGGCCCGAAACCAGGAGTTTTGTCACCCGGGGTAAGCCATTAACTTGTTGTGTGTGCATATATATATATAACTCCACAAGGGCAAAGGGGATAGCTACTGTAGGCATTTTCACACTTTTTACTTGTATTTTTTTATTTATTTGGGCTACGATAAAGATAAAATAATACCTCTGTTATATCATCTGAGGTGGATCACACCTGGGAGCTTGACACAGATGCTTCCTGGGTGCGACCCGCCTCAGGCCCTTATCCCACTGCAGATTCCAACTTGGCATATTGCCGGGTTGGTGACATTGCTGGTGACGCAGCGGGGGCGGCACTTGGAGATCACATGATCTCCAAGCGCTGCCTGTACATACACTGTGAACAGGAGCCGGGTTGCATCAACCCGGCTCCCAGTTTGCACAGCACAGCTTGCCGGGTTGAACCCGGGTTCACCCCTGCAAGCTACCTGGAGTTGGTATACCAGGTCAATCGACCCGGATTATTCCAACTGGGCCCTTTTACACCAACCAGCAAATGGGTTATGCGTGCTCATGTCCAATAACCCGTGTTACTAGCTGGCGGTGTAAAAGGGGTATACAATAATAACTCATACATTGATACAGACATGAAATCACACACCTATACAAATACATGCTGTCACACACCTAAAAACATACACGCACACATACATTCTCTCATACACATACATATAATCACACACCTGTATAAATACATATATAGTGACACATATACATACAGTGACATACCAGCACACATACAGCTATGTAGTCACACACCTATTCACATACAGTCACACACAAGCAAACATTTATACACACCGATAGCAGTCACACACACAGTGCCCTTCCCTGAGTCACACTCACTGTTTTGGCCATGCTGCTGCTAACATCCCCTCCATTCTCCCATGCTGCTGGCAACTGGCAGTGGCAAGGCACTCTGTAGTACAGTGCCGTCTAGCCCCGCCCCCTTTTCGGACCTCGGGTAACTTCTTAGTTTACAGTGCACTGCCGGAAGAGGGGGGTGGTGAAAGGCTGGGGTAACTTGTCCCCTACCTCTGCCCCCTCAATCCTGTTCAGCTGATCACTGCAAGATGAAACTGAAAGTAAACTACAGCTCCCGGCAGCAAGGGCTGCTGGGAGATGTAGTTTTTGTTCAGTTTCATCTCGACGGCTGCTGCATAGGGAGGGGAGCGTTAGGGGGGATCGGCGCCCTCTCCTATCAGGCGCCCAGGTGACATGCCCCCCTAGCCACGGCCATGAGGAGGTGGTGGAAACTGGAGGGAGCCGGAGCCGCACTTCACGTTGCCTGCGTCTGTCATACAGTGTGACAGACGCAGCAGCAACCAGGAGCCTGCAGCAACAGCAGAGCAGGGAGAGCGCCTCTTCCGACCTGCGCCTCCCTGCCTTGCAGGAGCTGCTGAGCGGTTAGCGCCGGCTCTGCTTCCAGCAGCTGGTCCCTGCTCCAGCTCCAAACGGCTGGTATGCAGTTTTATATTTTCGTTGGTGAATTGCTCTGGCTCCTGAACTCTGATACCCAAGTCCCTAGCACCTCCTGAAAGGTGGGACTCTCTAGTTTTGTATCCCATTCAAAGCTAAGAAATATATTTTCAGGAACTTGAGATATCTGCAGTCAAGTAAGCTGCCCACCCCCCCCACCGGAAAATGATGAATATTAAGCCCACTCCACTATCCTCCCCTCCCCTACGTATTAAACACCCCCTACCACCCTGGAAGTCATGTACCAGGGCTTCTTCATTCAACCCAATGCCCCTTCTACAGTTTAGCCCCATCTGTGCAGTAAAGGAGTAATTAGCAGAAATTACTGCTCCAGGTCCTACAAGCTGAGCGGAAAATAGAACACCCACTACCGCTCGCAGGACATCAAAGCTGCCGCTGATAGCACCCCCCACCCCTACCGCTGGAGGATGGGTAGGGGGCCCAGTGCATTGCTGTGCCCAGGGGCCTACACTGCTGTTAAGACGGGCCTGACCACACCCAAATCTATCTCTCTCTGCACATGTTATATCTGCCTCCCCTGCAGTGCACATTGGCCCTCATTCCGAGTTGTTCGCTCGCAAGGCGATTTTAGCAGAGTTACACACGCTAAGCCGCCGCCTACTGGGAGTGAATATTAGCTTCTTAAAATTGCGAACGATGTATTCACAATATTGCGATTACAAACTACTTAGCAGTTTCAGAGTAGCTTCAGACTTACTCGGCATCTGCGATCAGTTCAGTGCTTGTCGTTCCTGGTTTGACGTCACAAACACACCCAGCGTTCGCCCAGACACTCCTCCGTTTCTCCAGCCACTCCTGCGTTTTTTCCGGAAACGGTAGCGTTTTCATCCACACGCCCATAAAACGCCGTGTTTCCGCCCAGTAACACCCATTTACTGTCAATCACATTACGTTCGCCGGAGCGAAGAAAAAGCCGTGAGTAAAAAAACTATCTTCATAGCAAAATTACTTGGCGCAGTCGCAGTGCGAACATTGCGCATGCGTACTAAGCAGAAAAACGCTGCGATGCGAAGAAAATTACAGAGCGAACGACTCGGAATGAGGGCCATGGTTTTGCCCAACTGCTAACAAAGTTCCTGCTGCGATCAACTCAGAATTATCCCCCATGTGCACTGCAGGGGAGGCAGATGTAACATGTGCAGAGAGAGAGAGATTTGGGTGGGGTGTGTTCAATCTGCAATCTAAATTGCAGTGTAAAAATAAAGCAGCCAGTATTTACCCTGCACAGAAACAAAGTAACCCACCCAAATCTAACTCTCTCTGCACATGTTATATCTGCCTCCCCTGCAGTGCACATGGTTTTGCCCAACTGCTAACAAAGTTCCTGCTGCGATCAACTTGGAATTTCCCCCTTAGTGTTCTCTGATAAACAGTAATGCAAGGAAATCAGCATTGGTTTTGTTACAAGCATAGCAGGCACATTTGCTCTCACAATTAGTTGTGTTACTTATGTGAAGGTAATATCGATTGGCATACAATTCTCATTTACATTAACTTTTATATATAACACATAACTAATGCATAGGTATCAGAACACAAGTAATGCAGAAATAATTGCAAACAACTAGTTCGATTCTCTAGGAGAATTTTTGGTGTTTGAACAATTCTGCCCGAAGGTTGTACTACACAATTGTATTCCACTTCTCTTTATACCATTTACATTGATTTATATTTATGAATATGCCTATATCTGAAGCTTTTTGACCCGGTATATCAACAGAAAAAGCTGTTTCCAATCCATATGATTTACACCAAATTAAATGCCTATTTATTGAAAGGGTTATTGCAAGTAGCTCTTGCATTATAAACATTTTCCCAGCAAATGGAGATATTGCAGTTCTGCAATTTATCAAGCTTCAAAAACCAAAAGTTTTAAGGGGTATATTCAGTTAGGGTCGGATCCATTCCGACATGCATTTGTCGGAATGGATCCGACAACCTCTATTCAAATCTCATCTCAATTCGACTTTTAAAGAGTCGAGTTGAGATGAGGGACCCAGAGGAGGAGAGTGGGGGGGGGAGCCGCGGGGAGACCAGCGGGGACAGCCGGTGGGCAGACGGAGGAGATCAGTGCTACAGTAGCGCTGCAGGAGGATGTCACACATCCGCCCGACCTCACGGCAGTGTCCGTTCGGCTCCAGCAAGCGTGACCTCACTTGCTGGAGCCGGGTGGACGCTGCCGCGAGCGGCGTGGCTGTGACATCCTGCGGCAGCGCTGTGCTGTAGCGCTGATCTCCCCTGTATGCCCGCGGCTGTCCCCCGTCTCCCTGCGGCTCTCCTCCTCTGGGTCCCACATCTCAGTCCGACATTTTTTTTGTCAGACTGAGATGGTCGAAAAGGGGGCTTTTCGACACAAGCACGTGGATCGGCAGCTATTCCGCCGATCCACGTGCTTTTCGACAAGTTGAATTCCACGACTTGTCGAATAGGACTGAATAGGTGAAAACTGCTGTCTTTTCGACAGACGGCAGTTTTCGCCACCAATTGAATATACCCCTTAGGTACCACTTAGAGTCTTACTGCAATAGGTAAGGCATGTCCAGATAGCGTCAGCATCAGTGGCGTAACTAGAAATTTTTCTCCCCCAAGCCAAAAAAATTCTTCGGCGTGGGCGTGGTTTCACATAAAGGGGCGTGGCATTGCAGGAAAAGACTACCTTATACCCCAGTTTTGCAACCTGCACGCCCATACGTTGGCCACCACAGGAAAGAAAAATAATCCTGATTCATGCCCCTTACATTATTTGTAATTTTTCCTCCTTATAGTAATGCCCAGTATACATTATGCCACATACTGCAATGGCCCTTAGACATTATGCCGCACACAATAATGCACACACTGTAATGCCCCCGACACATTATGCCACACACCGTAATGTCTGTGACACATTATGCCACACACCGTAATGCCTGTGACACATTATGACAGGAATCGCAATGCCCGTTATACATTATGCTACACACGGCAATGCCCCTGATACATTATAGCACATACAATGTCTGTGACACATTATGACACACACCGCAATGTCCGTGATACATTATGCCACACACTGCAATGCCCGATACATTATAGCACATACAATGCCTGTGACACATTATGCCACACACTGCAATGACCTTGAGACATTATACCACAATGCCCGTGATATAGTATACCATACACCGTAATGCCTGTGACACATACCGCAATGCCCTGCCCGTTATACCCTATGCCACACATCGCAATGCCCGTTATGTATTATGCCACACTGCAATGACCCTGAGACATTATACCACATACCACAATGGCCGTGATATAGTAAACCACACACCGTAATGCCTGACACATTATGACACACACCGCAATGTCCGTGATACATTATGCCACACACTGCAATGACCCTGAGACATTCTACCACATATCACAATGCCCACGATATAGTATACCATACACCGTAATGCCTGTGACACATTATGACACACACCGCAATGTCCGTGATACATTATGCCACACACCGTAATGCCCATTACACATTAAGTCCTACAGTAAGGCTTCTAATTACTTTTCAATTACCTGCTCGTTGTCAGGGGTTTCATGCACTGGGTGTCATGCTCGTTGCCAGGGGTTTCATGCTCTTGGTTCCATGCACGGTGCCAGGGGTTTTCATGCTCAGGGTGTCATGCTCGTTGCCAGGGGTTTCATGCACTGGGTGTCATGCTCGTTGCCAGGTGTTTCATGCACTGGGTGTCATGCTCGTTGCCAGGTGTTTCATGCACTGGGTGTCATGCTCGTTGCTAGGAGGTAGTCCTTGTTGCTAGGGCTGTGCTCCCAGTGCCACATATGTCCCCAGTTCCAGATATTCCCCCACGGTGCCAGGTACTTACATGCCCCAGTGCCAAATATAGTCGTCCCCCCCATGTGCCAGGTACACATATACCCCCCCAGTGCCACATATGCCCCCAGTGCCAGATATTCCCCCCCAGTGCCACATATGCCCCCAGTGCCAGATATGCCCCCAGTGCCATATATTCCCCCCAGTGCCAAATATGCCCCCAGTGCCATATATGCCCCCAGTGCCAGATATTCCCCCCCAGTGCCAGATATTCCCCCCGTGCCATATATGCCCCCAGTGCCAGATATTCCCCCCAGTGCCAGATATCCCCCCCAGTGCCATATATGCCCCCAGTGCCAGATATTCCCCCCAGTGCCATATATGCCCCCAGTGCCAGATATTCCCCCCCAGTGCCAGATATGCCCCAGTGCCAGATATCCCCCCCCCAGTGCCAGATATTCCCCCCAGTGCCAGATATTCCCCCAGTGCCAGATATTCCCCCAGTGCCAGATATCCCCCCCCCCCCAGTGCCAGATATTCCCCCCAGTGCCATATATGCCCCAGTGCCAGATATCCCCCCCCCAGTGCCATATATGAGGGACACAGGGAGGCGCGCTGTGTGCCCTCCGTGTCCCTCCAAAAAGCGGCGGAGGGAAGGAGACTGCAGACTGACATGCGGACGCTCGTCCGCATGTCAGTCTGCTGTAAATCAGTGGCGCCCCCGCAGCCCCTCGCCCCCAAGCCACCGCGAGGACTGCGGGGGCAGTAGTTACGCCACTGGTCAGCATGCTACAGTATTTCTTAAGGAAAGAGTAATCGAAGTGAAAAGAGGGACATAGGGGGTAATTCAGAGTTGATCACAGCAGCAAAATTGTTAGCAGTTGACCAAAACCATGTGCACTGCAGGGGGGGCAGATATAACATGTGCAGAGAGAGTTAGATTTGGGTGGGTTATTTTGTTTCTGTGCAGGGTAAATAATGCCTGCTTTATTTTTACATTGGAGTTTAGATTTCAGAATGAACACACCCTACCCAAATCTAACTCTCTCTGCACATGTTATATCTGCCCCCATGGGGGCTAATTTAGACCTGATCACTCGCTAGGTTTTTTTTGCAGTCCTGTGTTCACATAGTCGCCGCCTACAGGGTGTGTATTTTTGCTTTGCAAGTGTGCGAACGCATGTGTAGCAGAGCTGTACAAACAGATTTTATGCAGTCTGAGTAGCCCAGGACTTACTAAGCCGCTGCGATCACATCAGCCTGTCCGGGATCAGAATTGACATCAGGAACCCTCCCTGAAAACGCTTGGACATGCCTGCGTTTATCCATTTATTTAAAGAAGAAATTTTGAGTGGAGAGGACAGTAATCCTCGATGTGTGCACTTTAAATCATCCCTTTGAATAATTACTGTTGAACTTGATCTAAGATCTCAGAGGTGTGCATGATTGCAAACTTTTGAGTTTGCTTGTTTCAATGAAAGAACGGGGAATTTGAGAGAGTTGGAAAAAAGTAGTCGTGGTCAGAGGCCAGTTTATTACAGACCGAACTAGCATTACAGAGGGCATGGACAAAGGGAAGTACTGAAGAGTGGATGTAGATGAAGTTAGAAAGGTCAATGGTACTCCAGGTGGACTAAAATAGTAGTAGGGGGAGACAGTATGAAGATAAGGCATGCAAGAGGTGCAGGACGGAGTATATATGGAAGAGATAGGGTTGAAGGAGTAAGGAAAAGAGAGAGAAGCAAGGAGATGACAGTGAGAGTGGAATGGGGGCAGAGAAAGAAAGAGAGATACAGTGATGCATGGCAAAGGTGGGGGGGTAAAGAGAAGGATGCAAATAAGAGTGCTGAGTATCAGTTCTATGAACTTGGTGGATGATGGCAATGTGATGTCAGGTCTCTAGGTTTGTCTGTCCCCGGCGGGGGCGCTAGTGGGTCAGTGTTGGTCTGATGGATAAAACGTGGAGGCAATATAATAGTCCTGCGCATAGGCGCTGACGTTTTATTGTTACTGAGCAGATCGGATAACACAGTATAAACAGAAAACCGGTAATGGAATGACAATGGTTGATAACTGGATTTAAATAGCTGAGGTCTCTTGCAAATGAAATGTGAAACAACAAAACTGAAGGCAGATGATATAACTAAAGTCCAATAGTACTTGATAGCACACAGTCTCAGTATAACGTAAGATAAAGTAACTTGAAAGGCAGAACTCCGGTATGTATAAGAAACACTCAGTCTCTATAAAGCACACAAGTCCAGATAGCTTTACTAGGCTCAAGCAGGAAACAGTCTCTAAGCCATCAATAGTAATACTGCTGAAATGCACGGATGGAATACAGATAGCCAGTGTACAAGTGAGATGGTAATACGAACACCTGAGGAGAGTCTCTGCTGCTGGTGATTGTGGCTGGATGGAATTGGAGTCCGGAGTTTAACAGGAGAGCTGTGAGAATGAAGACTGGAACAAACGGAAGTAACCACGGGGATCGCTGGAAACAGGAACCAGAAGAACTAAGGCACACGGTGTGTGACTTGTTGTCTGAGGCAATGTGAGAGAGCCACAAGCTGGAAGTTATACCTCCTGCCCAGCAGTGATTGGACACAAACTGCAGGCGGAGATACAAGCTGGATTGAACATCAGAATCAGCTGTGTGCAGGTGTCATGGTAACGTCCACACAGGCTGGACATCGGCACGCCGCAAAACCCACACAGGACCAGACTCAGGAGTACTCAGCAATGTGAAATAGAATGCTCGCGGTTACTACACCCATGCAGCCGCAACTGGGGACAAGACCTCCGGAGGCCCGCACACCAGCGCGCTGGTAAGTGAGACGTAGCAGAGCGCCGATTCCTGACAGTACCCCCTCCTTTATGGGTGGGCACCGAACACCCACGAGGCTTGGCAGGGAAGAGTCTGTGGAAGGCTTGGATCAGACGTGGAGCATGTACATCCGTGGCGTCGACCCAACTGGCCATAATCTACGAAAAAAGGTGTTGTGTCAGTTGAAGTATGATAACGGAAATTATGAGCAAACTCCGCCCATGGCAACAATTCTACCCAGTCATCCTGCGAAGAAGAGATATACAGTCTCAAATAGGTCTCAAGTTCTTGATTTACTCTCTCTGTCTGCCCATTTGTTTGAGGATGATAGGCCGTAGAGAACTTCAATTTTACCTGTAGTGCTGAACACAGAGCCCTCCAAAACTTGGCCACAAATTGTACTCCTCGTCAGATATTATTTCTGTTGGAAGTCCATGTAACCTGAATATTTCACGAAGAAACAACTGAGCCAACTTTGGAGCAGAGGGTAATCCCATGAGTGGAATGAAGTGTACCATTTTTGAAAACCTATCGACTACTACCCAGATGGTGTCATACCCTTTGGATGGAGGGAGATCAGAAATAAAGTCCATCGACACATGAGACCAGGGGCGCTTAGGAATGGAATTGGGAATCAATTGGCCTGCGGGAGCCTGACGAGAATTTTTATGCTGAGCACATTAGGGACTTGAAGCTATGAACTCTTGAATATCTACCTTCATACGAGGCCACCAATACGTTTGAGACAGAAACTTAAAAGTCTTTAGAACCCCAGGGTGACCAGTAAACTTGGACGTATGAGCCCAAGACAGAAGGTTTGGACGAAGTTCCGGAGAGACAAACATCTTGCCTGGAGGCGGGACTTGCGACATCCCTGTAGCTGCGAAAACCACTGGATTTAATACTGGTCGAGCAGCCTGTTCTGCTGATTCCTCGTTTGAGCTCATGGAGCGAGACAAAGCATCCGCTTTGACATTTTGTGAGCCCGGTCTAAACATCAACTTAAAATCAAAGCGAGAAAAGAATAGAGCCCACCTTGCTTGCCGAGGATTCAGACACTGCGCGGCTTTCAAGTAGAGAAGGTTCTTGTGATCCGTGTAGATGGTAATGGGAAATCTCGTACCCTCCAGCAGATACCTCCATTCTTCAAGGGCCAATTTGATTGCTAACAACTCCTGGTCGCCGATGGTATAGTTCATTTCTGCAGATGAGAACCTACGAGAAAAAAATCCACAGGGGTGAGTCTTACCATCACTGCCAACCTGGGACAGGACTGCGCCCACGCCAACCGTTGAAGCGTCCACTTCCAAGATGAAGGCTTTACTGACATCCGGCTGCTGTAACACAGGAGCAGAAATAAAAGCTTGTTTTATTTTGTGAAAAGCGGATAGTGCGTCATCCGACCATTGGGAAGGATTTCCTCCTTTCCGGGTAAGGCAGGTAATTGGAGCTATTAGCGTGGAAAAGCCTTTAATAAGCTTTCTGTAGTAATTGGCGAAGCCAATGAAGCGTTGAACTGACTTGAGTGTTGTTGGAAGAGACCAGTTTTCTATAGCTTCCAGTTTAGCTGGATCCATCTGAAGATCTGTTCCGGAAATGATGTATCCTAAGAAAGATATTGAAGAAGCTTCAAATGTGCATTTGGACAATTTGCCATACAGATGATTCCGTCGAAGACGTTGCAGAACCTCCTTCACCTGTTGGCGATGAGAGACTAAATCACGGGAGAATATCAAGATGTAATCGAGGTAAACCACCACACATTTATACAAGAGATCTCTAAACACTTCGTTGACAAAGTTTTGAAACACGGCAGGGGCATTACTTAAACCGAAGGGCATCACTAGATATTCATAGTGGCCGTCACGAGTATTGAAGGCGGTTTTCCACTCATCACCACTTTGAATCCTGATAAGGTTGTAAGCCCCGCGAAGATCCAGTTTCGTGAAGATGGAAGCCCCTCTAACTCTGTCAAACAGCTCTGTGATAAGGGGTAACGGGTAGCTATTTTTGATCGTGATGTCATTTAAACCCCGATAATCGATACAGGGGCGAAGTCCTCCATCTTTCTTCTTGACGAAGAAGAATCCAGCACCAGCTGGGGAAGTGGATGGACGGATGAAACCTTTCTGTAAATTTTCCTTTATATATTCACTCATGGCTTGAGTTTCTGGAACTGAAAGAGGGTATGTACGCCCTCTAGGCGGCTTGCTCCCTGGAACCAGATCGATGGGACAATTCCACTCTCGATGGGGAGGCAAGACATCCGCTGCTTTCTCACTGAAGACGTCAGTGAATTCCTGATAGGCCTCCGGGAGGCCAGGCTGAGACTTTACACCAGAAGACTTTATTGGAAACACTTGAGCCAGACAAGACTGACGACAGGAGGAACTCCATGATGTTAACTGCAATGTGGACCAGTCAAATTGCGGATTGTGCAGTTGGAGCCAAGGCATACCCAGTACTATCTCATAGCCCGCTTTGGGTATAACCAGGAACTCAATGAGCTCAGAATGCAGGAAGCGTAGTCCTAGAACTAACGGCTTGGTTTGCTGAAAGATGGAACCTTCAGAAATACGGCTTCCGTCCACGGCCGTGAGATAAACTGGACGACACAGCTTAGTCACTGGGAGATGAAGTCTATCCACTGCAGCTTGCGTGATAAAATTCCCAGCAGCACCACAATCCACTAAGGCAGACAAAGATTGGAGTCCCTCAGACCTTTCCAAGGTGACAGGTAATATAAGATCCTGAGATGAAGGAGCTTTATTCAAAAGCCCTAACTTGACTCCTCCTCTACAAGTTAGGACCTGGCGTTTCCCGGCCGAGCAGGGCAGGAACC
Organism: Pseudophryne corroboree; assembly: GCF_028390025.1. NCBI lineage: Eukaryota > Metazoa > Chordata > Amphibia > Anura > Myobatrachidae > Pseudophryne > Pseudophryne corroboree. The sequence continues at coordinate 267,294,045 of NC_086453.1, read as the reverse complement.
AATCAGATGACCAGCAGCAGCACAATAGAGACAGTCTTTCCTTTAATCTTCTGGACCGCTCCTCAGGTGTTAAACGAGATTTGTTTACCTGCATGGGTTCATCCGTAATAATAGGTAGAGACTGTACAGGAGGCATAGCTCGGTGCTTGCGAAGATCACCTCGAGAGCGTTCACAGGTCCGCTCGCGTAGATGTAGATCCAATTTGACACATAGGGAAATTAGAGCTTCCAGTTGCTCTGGTAAATCTCGAGTAGTCAGTTCATCCTTGATGCGGTCAGACAGACCATGCTAGAAGGCGGCAACCAATGCCTGGTTGTTCCACGTCACCTCCGATGCCAATGTCTGGAACTGGATAACGTACTGACCCACAGTACGTGTTCCCTGGCGGATCTGAAGGAGGTCAGAAGAAGCAGAGGTCGTACGCCCAGGTTCGTCAAAGATGCGTCGGAATGCGGCAACAAATTCAGTATAGTTGTTCAATATTGCATCTGCTCGCTCCCACAGCGGAGAGACCCAGTTCAAAGCAGAGCCAGCTAGAAGAGAAACAATATAAGCCACCTTTGTTCTAGGTGTTGGAAAGTTCTGTGGCTGCAATTAAAACTGAACTTCGCATTGATTTAGAAACCCACGACACATCTTAGAATTACCATCAAATTTACTCGGGGTAGGAAGATGGATGCGAGACATTGGAACAGGAGCAACTGGAGATCTGGAAACTGAGGAACCTGGAGCAGGAACTGTAACTGAAGAGGACACTGGGGAAACTGGAATTGGAAGTGATTGTTGCAAAGTATCTAATCGTAAAGACATTCCTTGCAGGAATTGCATAACCTGCTGCTGCGCAGCCTCTTGACCATCCAGTCGTGACACTAGGTCTTGGAGTTTCCCTGACCCCACACTCTGACCACCGTCCGGGTCCATGGGCCTCGGACAAACTGTCAGGTCTCTAGGTTTGTCTGTCCCCGGCGGGGGCGCTAGTGGGTCAGTGTTGGTCTGATGGATAAAACGTGGAGGCAATATAATAGTCCTGCGCATAGGCGCTGATGTTTTATTGTTACTGAGCAGATCGGATAACACAGTATAAACAGAAAACCGGTAATGGAATGACAATGGTTGATAACTGGATTTAAATAGCTGAGGTCTCTTGCAAATGAAATGTGAAACAACAAAACTGAAGGCAGATGATATAACTAAAGTCCAATAGTACTTGATAGCACACAGTCTCAGTATAACGTAAGATAAAGTAACTTGAAAGGCAGAACTCCGGTATGTATAAGAAACACTCAGTCTCTATAAAGCACACAAGTCCAGATAGCTTTACTAGGCTCAAGCAGGAAACAGTCTCTAAGCCATCAATAGTAATACTGCTGAAATGCACGGATGGAATACAGATAGCCAGTGTACAAGTGAGATGGTAATACGAACACCTGAGGAGAGTCTCTGCTGCTGGTGATTGTGGCTGGATGGAATTGGAGTCCGGAGTTTAACAGGAGAGCTGTGAGAATGAAGACTGGAACAAACGGAAGTAACCACGGGGATCGCTGGAATCAGGAACCAGAAGAACTAAGGCACACGGTGTGTGACTTGTTGTCCGAGGCAATATGAGAGAGCCACAAGCTGGAAGTTATACCTCCTGCCCAGCAGTGATTGGACACAAACTGCAGGCGGAGATACAAGCTGGATTGAACATCAGAATCAGCTGTGTGCAGGTGTCATGGTAACGTCCACACAGGCTGGACATCGGCACGCCGCAAAACCCACACAGGGCCAGACTCAGGAGTACTCAGCAATGTGAAATAGAACGCTCGTGGTTACTACACCCATGCAGCTGCAACTGGGGACAAGACCTCCGGAGGCCCGCACACCAGCGCGCTGGTAAGTGAGACGTAGCAGAGCGCCGATTCCTGACATGTGAGAAGCATGGCATGGACTATGGTAGGGAGGGAAGGGAGTAAACGGGGAGAAGAGAGTGGGTATGCTGGGTGGCAGGGGGGTGCCAGAGCAGAGTGAGCTGTATGTGAAATAATTACTAACAAGCAATTAGTTACTGCTTAGCAAAGATATATGCTTAGGTAACTGCAGTTTCAACACTGCTGTATAGATGTGTCCTCTTATAATTGTGTTGCCTTTGCTACCGCGATGCAGTCGCAGTAGCACTATGCTGCGGGAGGCTGCGAGCATCCCACCTGCATACACTCGCACCCGCAAATCTTGGGGTACTCGTGCTGTGATGCGTACGCAACATGGTGGCAACATAGAAGGACACATCTATAATTATCATAAATCTGCTATTGACCAAAAGTGCCTTTCAATTTTGATTGGCAAAACTATTTGCAGACTCTAGTCTGTGTGACGGCAGTAACTTATTTTAATTCTTAGATACAGCTATATGGTATGCTGGAATTTCATGGTTGTTTGTCTAAGGGTGTGTACACAGTATGCGGTATTGCATGCGATACGGCTGATATCTTATGATCGCATATGAAATCATGTAATGTGTACACACGATATTGCAAGCAATGCATGCTCCCGCGGGTCATATCTTCCTGCATTGCACGTCGGACCTGCATGCAGGTCCGACGTGCGATATTGCTTACGAGGGCTATGCTGCCAAATAGCCCGCTCCTCCCCCCCAGTTGCAGCCGACATAGGCAAGTGTGTGCCGATGTCGGGACCCCATCGCAGATGATGACGCATCTTCTGCACATCGTTTAGATGTGTACGCAGCCTAATCCATTGTATTGCTATCCATGGTAGGGGCGAGCACTGAGTGTAGATTCCAGTTATTGAGCACACATGCATTGCATCTCTATTTAAATTTCATTCCAGAGGCTGTGCCTAATGGACGGCATATTATCTAAGTGTTTTCAATAAACATCTTAGTGATATTTGGTGGACCCCTTTCTTTGAAAGTAAAGCATTCATAACCAATAACCAGAAATAACGACACTGAGACTTGAATTTTGGCAGAAAATTGCTAGCTATTTATTTGTCCCTAACCATTAGGAAACCTGTAATAAAGAGATTAATTTAATATGCCGCTCCAGCTGGCATATGGTGGCGGCCCAAAAGAACGGCTCAATTAATCTAAATTAACCTTAACTAACTTAACCCTATAAATTTACTAAAACTTACCATAAACCGGTAATAGGTGACAACTCAACCCCCACAGTGACTACCCACCGCTCCTGGGTGCCCTGCCGCTGCCTTCCCGGACGGGTGGTCAAGCGGCCATAAGTCGATGGAGGTGAGTGCACCTAAACCACAACAAACTGTAAAACACTACAGTTTTCCCTACAATACGAAACTGCCGTTCTTTTCCGCCAATAAATAGCCAACGAAAACAGCCAACAACTTAGAGCCAAAGCACCACGTGCCAAAACTTCCAACTACCAGGGCGGGAGGGTGGGAAATCAAATCACCAAGAGACTTAAAATGGCTTCACCTTCTCTATATATATCAAGCCCTCCCCCTAAAGAAGGCTGTACTTTCCTCACAGCTAGGTCCACCCCTCCCCAGATGTTTAACTCTTTTCTCTCCTATGCAGTCAATACTCTCTCCTAAACATCTTAGTGATATTTGGTGGACCCCTTTCTTTGAAAGCAAAGCATTCATAACCAATAACCAGAAATAACGACACTGAGACTTGAATTTTGGCAGAAAATTGCTAGCTATTTATTTGTCCCTAACCATTAGGAAACCTGTAATAAAGAGATTAATTTAATATGCCGCTCCAGCTGGCATATGGTGGCGGCCCAAAAGAACGGCTCAATTAATCTAAATTAACCTTAACTAACTTAACCCTATAAATTTACTAAAACTTACCATAAACCGGTAATAGGTGACAACTCAACCCCCACAGTGACTACCCACCGCTCCTGGGTGCCCTGCCGCTGCCTTCCCGGACGGGTGGTCAAGCGGCCATAAGTCGATGGAGGTGAGTGCACCTAAACCACAACAAACTGTAAAACACTACAGTTTTCCCTACAATACGAAACTGCCGTTCTTTTCCGCCAATAAATAGCCAACGAAAACAGCCAACAACTTAGAGCCAAAGCACCACGTGCCAAAACTTCCAACTACCAGGGCGGGAGGGTGGGAAATCAAATCACCAAGAGACTTAAAATGGCTTCACCTTCTCTATATATATCAAGCCCTCCCCCTAAAGAAGGCTGTACTTTCCTCACAGCTAGGTCCACCCCTCCCCAGATGTTTAACTCTTTTCTCTCCTATGCAGTCAATACTCTCTCCTAAACATCTTAGTGATATTTGGTGGACCCCTTTCTTTGAAAGCAAAGCATTCATAACCAATAACCAGAAATAACGACACTGAGACTTGAATTTTGGCAGAAAATTGCTAGCTATTTATTTGTCCCTAACCATTAGGAAACCTGTAATAAAGAGATTAATTTAATATGCCGCTCCAGCTGGCATATGGTGGCGGCCCAAAAGAACGGCTCAATTAATCTAAATTAACCTTAACTAACTTAACCCTATAAATTTACTAAAACTTACCATAAACCGGTAATAGGTGACAACTCAACCCCCACAGTGACTACCCACCGCTCCTGGGTGCCCTGCCGCTGTCTTCCCGGACGGGTGGTCAAGCGGCCATAAGTCGATGGAGGTGAGTGCACCTAAACCACAACAAACTGTAAAACACTACAGTTTTCCCTACAATACGAAACTGCCGTTCTTTTCCGCCAATAAATAGCCAACGAAAACAGCCAACAACTTAGAGCCAAAGCACCACGTGCCAAAACTTCCAACTACCAGGGCGGGAGGGTGGGAAATCAAATCACCAAGAGACTTAAAATGGCTTCACCTTCTCTATATATATCAAGCCCTCCCCCTAAAGAAGGCTGTACTTTCCTCACAGCTAGGTCCACCCCTCCCCAGATGTTTAACTCTTTTCTCTCCTATGCAGTCAATACTCTCTCCTAAACATCTTAGTGATATTTGGTGGACCCCTTTCTTTGAAAGCAAAGCATTCATAACCAATAACCAGAAATAACGACACTGAGACTTGAATTTTGGCAGAAAATTGCTAGCTATTTATTTGTCCCTAACCATTAGGAAACCTGTAATAAAGAGATTAATTTAATATGCCGCTCCAGCTGGCATATGGTGGCGGCCCAAAAGAACGGCTCAATTAATCTAAATTAACCTTAACTAACTTAACCCTATAAATTTACTAAAACTTACCATAAACCGGTAATAGGTGACAACTCAACCCCCACAGTGACTACCCACCGCTCCTGGGTGCCCTGCCGCTGCCTTCCCGGACGGGTGGTCAAGCGGCCATAAGTCGATGGAGGTGAGTGCACCTAAACCACAACAAACTGTAAAACACTACAGTTTTCCCTACAATACGAAACTGCCGTTCTTTTCCGCCAATAAATAGCCAACGAAAACAGCCAACAACTTAGAGCCAAAGCACCACGTGCCAAAACTTCCAACTACCAGGGCGGGAGGGTGGGAAATCAAATCACCAAGAGACTTAAAATGGCTTCACCTTCTCTATATATATCAAGCCCTCCCCCTAAAGAAGGCTGTACTTTCCTCACAGCTAGGTCCACCCCTCCCCAGATGTTTAACTCTTTTCTCTCCTATGCAGTCAATACTCTCTCCTAAACATCTTAGTGATATTTGGTGGACCCCTTTCTTTGAAAGCAAAGCATTCATAACCAATAACCAGAAATAACGACACTGAGACTTGAATTTTGGCAGAAAATTGCTAGCTATTTATTTGTCCCTAACCATTAGGAAACCTGTAATAAAGAGATTAATTTAATATGCCGCTCCAGCTGGCATATGGTGGCGGCCCAAAAGAACGGCTCAATTAATCTAAATTAACCTTAACTAACTTAACCCTATAAATTTACTAAAACTTACCATAAACCGGTAATAGGTGACAACTCAACCCCCACAGTGACTACCCACCGCTCCTGGGTGCCCTGCCGCTGCCTTCCCGGACGGGTGGTCAAGCGGCCATAAGTCGATGGAGGTGAGTGCACCTAAACCACAACAAACTGTAAAACACTACAGTTTTCCCTACAATACGAAACTGCCGTTCTTTTCCGCCAACAGCGAAAGACTCATCCCCACAGTCTTTCACACCGCCACCATAAACCTACCCTACCTCCTGCAAAGCGAAACCTAGATCCTCCAGAAAAAACATCATCCCCTCATTGGATAGATGTACTCCATCGCGCCGGAAAAGTTGGCTGTCTCTGAACCGTATCCTCGGGTGGCGAACCACCCTCCCACCGTGGGACAGCACCCACTTTGCCACCGCTCCGTTCACCTTTTTCCGGGCCTCATCAATCTGGCGACCATCCGCCACACCCCTCCAACACAATCTTGGCACCATCATTGAAAATACCAACACACAATTGGTCCATGCCGCGGTCACACTTGCCAGATCCTGTATCATGGCCCACCGCAGATCCAAGGATGTCCTCTTCCCCAAGTCGTTGCCACCTAGATGGACAACCAAAACCTTAGGGACTCCATGCTTGCTGGCCTGACTCACTAACCTACTCCTCAGCTCACCCCACATCATACCTCGCCAGCCAAGCCATCTGACACCCTGTACTCCAAGCAATGCCTGAGACCCTTCCGAGGCCACAAACCTGGCCACCCAGTAAATGTAAGAGTGGCCCACCACCCAAATGGTCAAATTGTCTTCAAACCATCCTGAAGGGAAAAAAGAGGGGTAGAATTGATTACTAAGAGGCTTATTAATTGTTTATACTGGAGGATCTGCCAAAAAAGAAAACTTTAGATCTCGCTATTGCAGCAGTCACGGCCTAGCCGACTGCACCATGCTTCGTTGCCAATTTTGAAGTGCAATTAAAGACACAAAGGGGGAAGATCAAATAAAATTAAACGAAATAAAAACAGGGGGGGGGGGTATAAAATGGGAAACACATGTAATAACTCAGCTGGAGGTGAAACATAAAGACCTGCTGAGGGACTCTGATTAGATCAAATTAGCCTAATTATAGATTAGAATTCAGTCCGTCAAGTCAGGCAAAAGATCGCAAATAACTCCAGACCCCCGCTGCCGACTCATGCCAGCAACGGCGAGTAGCTAATCCCTGAGTAGGATAAAAGAAAAAGGGGGTAACACCAACAGACGCACAACACCATAGAATCACAGAACTGTAACAACATAATACATTGCAATTTAAACAAAGCACCAAGCGCAAACCGACCTCTCATGTGACGGGGCGAATATATCGTCTATAACTTGACGACTTCCATCGCCCCACCGCCTGTATTTCAGTTCTGGAGCAACCTGCCGCAGCAGCCGACGTCGCTGCGCCTATGCGAAAGGAATGGGTACCAAAAGCAGTGGGTGGGAGGCCCAAGCCCGCCAAACAGCGACTCAGCATCCATTGAAACTGGTATTTCGTGACTGGCAGCCCATCATAATGCAACAGCCAAGACCCCTCCTTAACGGGTCGCACCACCACGTATTGCATTGCCAGCCCCACCGGGCAAACGCTCTCCTCCAGCGCTGGAACCATTGTAACCCAGCGCCCTCTCCCCACTTGATCCGTCTTGGAGCGTCGCAACCTGCAAAGCAAGGACCTCTCACCCACTACCACGTCCCCGACCAGCATGCGCGAATCTGCTCTCTTGGAAGGCGCTACCAACTCAGAAACTCGAAAGGCCCCGTGGAAAGCCATTGAGAACGCCAAACTAAACAAAAGCGTCTCAAACCTGGACGACGCGACTCGCCCTACCGCCTCGATGACGGCCGGCAACAACGCCGCATCGATGGGCCACCTCCTATCCGGTGGCGACGGCGCAACTCGCGCCCACCCCTTCATTGCCTTCCGCAGAACCTCGCTTTTTGTTACGTCAGGGACGCCTCGCAGCTTGCAGAAAAACGAAATGCCTGCCAAATACCGCGATTCCACTGCTCGTGACCTACCGGAGACGTAAAGCTGCCACATAAAAGAAAGCATCAGCCGATGCCTGCTCTTACCTTGATGCTGACGCCCCTGGACAAACTCCTCCCATTCACTCCAAGCTTGTCCGTACGCCTTGAGCGTGGCCGGCGCGATTGACCGCAAAGCTAGACCCTCCAGTCCGGTCCGATCACCTGCCAAACATAACCAGGACAGTGAAAACCCTGCTCTTCGGCCTCAGGTGCCAGATCCCAAAATCTCTCCCACTGTCAACGCGACAGCGCGTCTGCGATTCCGTTTTCCAACCCGGGCACGTGCTGCGCCCGGAACCATAGGTTCCTACGCAAGCATGTCAAAAGCAATTGTCCAAGTACCCGCAGTACCACCAGCGATTTCGCCCTTTGGTTATTAATCGCATGCACCACGCCCAGATTATCGCACCTGAACACTATGCTGCGGTTAGCCAACCGATCGCCCCAAACTTCCAACGCTACCATAATGGGAAAAAGCTCCAGCAGCACCAGATCCCTTGTAAGACCCTCGTTATGCCAATTCGCCGGCCAAGATGCCGCACACCACGATCCCTCCAGAAAACAACCGAATCCAGAGGCACCTGCAGCATCGGTAAAAAGCTGCAAACTCTCGCTGTCAACGGCTGGCGCTTGCCATATGCTCACCCCGTTGAAATCTTCCAGGAATGAAGCCCAGACGGCCAAATCCCTTTTTAATTCAGAGGACAATCGAACGAAATGATGCGGCCTGGCACACCCCGCTGTTGCCCTTTCGAGCTTCCGGCAGAAAACCCTGCCCATCGGTATCACCCGACAAGCAAAGTTCAGCATGCCCAGCAAGGACTGCGCCTGCCGCAGCGTGACTTTACGCGAGCCGTTGAAACGGCAAATCGTTTCGCGGAGCTTTGACACTTTGTCCTGGGGCAGGCGACACTCTCCCGCCACGGTGTCAATTTCAATCCCCAAAAATGATAGACAGGAGGCCGGACCCTCCGTTTTATCCCTGGCTACCGGGACACCGAAGTGGTAAAAAAGGGCTCGTGTGCTAAACAGCAAGTCGCCGCATCTTGTGCCAGTAGCCGGCCCCGCACACAGGAAATCATCGAGGTAATGCGCAACCCCGTGACCGCCTGACGCAGACTCCACGCACCAATGAAGAAAAGTGCTAAAGCGCTCGAAAAACGAGCATGAAACGGAACATCCCATCGGCAGACATTTGTCGATGAAATACTCCGCCCCAATCCGGAAACCCATAAAACGAAATGAGTCCGGATGCAATGGCAGTAATCTAGAGGCTGACTCAACATCAATCTTAGCCATGAGGGCCCCGCTCCCGTAGCTGCGGACCATCTCTCTAGCGCCTCGTCAAATGACTGATACACCACCGAGCAATGAGCTGGCGGTATTGCGTCGTTGACCGATGCCCCTGGCGGGTAAGAAAGATGCTGAATGAGCCGGAAAGCGCCCGGAGTCTTCTTTGGTACCACCCCGACCGGGGAGATGACCAAGTCATCCACCGGGGGTGACTTAAACGGCCCCTCCATCCTGCCCAACCTGACCTCCTTATCCACTTTCTCCCGTAACACAGTCGGTAAGGCTCGGGCGGATTGAAGATTCCTGTGCGCACGCACGGACACTTCGCTTGCAACAGGCAAGCGAAAACCGAACTTAAAACCGTCTAACAAAAACTTTGCATCCCTTTTATTAGGATACAGACCCAACCATTTACCCATAGTTTCCAACTTAACTGGCGTTGGTGCTCTGCTGAGCGGTCCCGCTCGCGGCCTGCTTAGGGTAGGGTTGTTTCCCCCGATTGCCTTGTCGTCCCCCTTTGAAACAAGAGGAAGCTGGGTGGGTTCCACCGCACTGCTGGCAAGAGTGGCGAAACGACACTGTTTGCCAAATGAACATGTTCCGCTGTTAAAAGCGAAGCATTTCCCCCGAGGGGCAGACCGCCCGCCCATGCGAACGGCCAATCCGCCTGTCTTGGCAAATCCCCCGTCCGCGCCCGTTCCCTGCGCTGACGACCCCCCGCGGCGCCCCCCCGTTCCCTGTTTCTGGGTCTCTTCCTCCCGCTGGGATGCCCGGGTCACTTTGAGCCAGACCTCCACGTCTTTGAACCCAAAGTCCATGACCCGTAACCCGTCCTGCTTCTCCCGAAACTCTTGGTCATATCGCCGCCATTCCGAGCCCGAGGATGTGCGCTGCATGTCGTGCACGAGATGAAGGTACCGGATGATATTCATGTGCTCTTCCGGCCTGTCCTCCAAATAGCAAGCCGCAAACACCCAAAATCCGGCCAGCCAGTTATCAAAAGACCTGAAAGCTTCTGCCCCCATGCCCTTCGTAGCGGCCGCCGCTTTGTAATCCTTCTTCATGGCCTTAGTCAAACCGAATAAGTCTACAAAGTCACCCCTACGTATCTTTTTGCGGCAGCTGTCTCGCAGCCCCCGCATAACTGCGGTGTACTCGCAGCGCACTACCCCCGGCAGATCTCGCCTCTTCTTTGCCCTACGCTCCTCTTCACTAATTCGCCTGCGCCGCTTACGCCTCTTCTGCTGCTTTGCTGCCCTTTTGGCAAGTTTCTCGGCCTCCTTCCTTGCCCTAGCAGTACTATCAGCGTCGGACGCTTGCGACGCCAAAGAGGAGGATGAGGAGGAGGACGAAGAGCTACGCGAACTCGAGCTCGCGGTGGAAATTGATATAGACTGTACCAACTCACCGGATGCCGTCGACCTCTCCGACCCGGATTGTTCGTCGTCTTCATTCCAATCATCGTCAACCGCGAAGTCTGCCGAATCCCTTTCACCTTGGTCCTCTGTGGAAGACAAAACAAAAGAGGGCCCGGCCCGCGCATGCGGCGCACGCCGGGCACCCCGTGTGGAATGCGCAGTGGCCGTGTTCCCCTGCCGCTCACGGTCTGATCCTAGCTCCAGCTCCGCCGCGGCAGCCCCCAGCTCTCGGCAGGCTCGTGCCACTCGCTGCGCCGCTGATGCCCTGACATTGCCTGACCCCCTGCGTCCCGCAGCTTGGCCGAAATCCGCCGTTGCCCTAGGGGAGGCCACTGCAGCTAATGGCCCAAGAGCCTCCACCACCGTGGCCAGCGCCGACGCTATGGCCCCAGGAGGATCCCATGCGGCGCGACCCCCGGAAACACCGCCCGAAGGACGACCGGTCCTTGGTTGGGCGCGAGCCCGCGCCCACCGACCGCCCGACGCGCCCCGGGGATCCTGCCCCTCATGCTCTAACCCGAAGGCAAGAGCCCCCCGGCCGGCCCAGTCGCTCTCCCTCTCCGATCCTTCCCCTTCCCTATCCAGGGAAGGAGAAGAATCCCCTGGTCCTGGGGAGGACCCGCTGTCATGCGCAGCGGCCCGGGCCGCGGCCCTGCGGCCGCTGACCCATTCTCTGTCTCCCCTCCTGCCGCGGGACCCGCTGCGTCCTGCGACGGTCACAGGGACCTGCTGCCCCCCCGCGCGTGCTCCCCCGCGTGTCACCTGACCAGCGGAGAGTGCACCCGCATGCTGCTGGCGGCCACCCCTTGCTGGACCTGCTGTGCCCCCATCACTCTTTGCCCTGTCCATGCGCCCAGCGCTGCCTCCCCGAGGCACACGCTGCACCCCCCTAAACCTGTCTCTCCCCCTGCCGAACTCCGGCATCCGGGGAGAAGAAGAAGGTGGCCTGTGCAATGCTGGTGCCGCTGCGCGCGCACGTGCGCGGCCAGCGGCGTCCGGAGCGAGCGTGGGCGCGCGCGCACCTCGAGCGCGCGCCCCACGTCCTCCCGCTAACGGCCTCCCGGACTGCTCCTCCTCTTCGGCCGCCGCGCGAGGCTCCTGTATAGTCCCCGCGCGGCGACCGCCAGCTCCCTCAACCATCCTCTCCCCCCGCCCGGCCCGAACAGCCGACCGCGGCGAGGAAGGAGAGACCGTGTCTGACGCACTCGGGCGCCCGCAATGATCCCGGGCTCGGCGGCTCCCGGCGGGGACGGCCGCCGCCCGCTGACACTCGAGCGGCCTGCAGGGACCCCTGGTCCCCCACGCCGCCCTCGTCTGGCCGGAGTGCCCGATTCGGCACCCGGCGGCGAGTCCGCCCGGGCCCCGCCAGCGCTGCCTGCGGGCGCATTTGATGAGGCCCTAGAGGATGGAGCCCCGTCCCCTACGCCGCCCACCGCCGCCTCAGGGCCCGCTCGGCCGTCCGACCCACGGTACCGAGCCGGGGCCCTTAGCACGCGCTGGGGGCGAGCGGACATCCCAGCATACACAATACCGGGAGGGTTAAGTAAATTCAAATAGTAAGGGGATACTGGAGAGGAGAGTACCAAAGAGAGGGTCAAACTATATACTAGCGACACAGCAAGATTCAGCCAATAAAACAAGATTTGCTGGCACTGCAGCACTCACCTAAACCAAATCACCAAGAGACTTAAAATGGCTTCACCTTCCCTATATATATCAAGCCCTCCCCCTAAAGAAGGCTGTACTTTCCTCACAGCTAGGTCCACCCCTCCCCAGATGTTTAACTCTTTTCTCTCCTATGCAGTCAATACTCTCTCCTTAAAGCAGAACTTTGGTGTTAAACCAAGGAAAACTTTCTTTTAACAATCAGTAATACAGGGGGGCTGCTTTAATACAACACGGGAGCGTGCAAAATACCGGGACTGCAGGCGGTGTAAAAGGGTCCTTCTCCTAAAGCCCAGGTCCATTTTCCCAGGGATCCAACCCAGCTTGCAAGCAGGGTTGTACACGGGTTGGATCCGGGGTAGGAGTAGGAGGCAGTGTAAATGGGTAAGCCGGGTCATCCGACCCGGCACCCATTTACAGCATGGCAGACCTCCCATACCGCATTGTCCGGCGGGCGGTCAGGAGGCTGGGGGTCACCTTGCACGCTGTCTATGCAGACAGCAGCGCCATGCTGGTTGCCTTGCAGCAGCTGAGGCTGGGGACACGGCACATGCTGTATGTCTGGTGCCTGGAAACGTCGGAGGCTGGGGGCAGCACGGCAGCTTCCAGATTGCTGGGCTGGCCCCCAGCGGGACGCTCCGGAGCACCGTTCTGCAGGGTTTCCCAGCGCTTGGAGATTACGTCATCTCTAAATGCCGGCCCACAAGACACTGCATCTGGGGGCAGTGTAAACAGTGCCCAGTGTCGCACTGGGGTATGAAGGGCCCACCCAAAGGGTGGTTGTGACTAGCTGCCACAGAGGCTTGGATAATCATTAGAGAATGCATGGTCTGGGCCCCTTGATAAATATAGATAGTAAATACTGCTAGGGCATGCATGATAATGTACCAGAATAATAACAGCAATGCAAAATAGAAAATACACCATAGTCCTCTGCAGTATAAGGTAACCTATGCCCAACACTGACGGATATTCCCGGATCGGCACTGTGGTATAAAAGGGGGGAGTCCCGGGTCTGACCCAACTTGGAACCGTTTCCTAGTCCTGGGTCAGTCCTGGGAATTTGGTGTAAAAGGGGTTTTACTCTTTGCAATAAACATCTGCTGTCTGCATAACCAGGACACTCCACACTGAACTCCCTGCTTGTGCACTACAGAAACTTACCACTTATCTTGTAACTACTACTACTTTCAGTTTTTCACAAACATCTGAATGTGTATCTATACCAATGTCACTTTGCCTATATACATTTGAAAGTCTTAACTGAAATATCATTGTTTTTATGCCTACCCTCACTTCCTCTCCTTTCTAACACAGGCCCTCATACCGAGTTGTTCGCTCGTTGCCGATTTTCTCTATATTGCGATTAGTCGCTTACTGCGCATGCGCAATGTTCGCAGAGTGCATGCGCTTAGTTATTTTACTCAACCGTTGGGTATTTTACTCACGGCATTACGAGGATTTTTCTTAGTTCTGGTGATCGGAGTGTGATTGACAGGAAGTGGGTGTTTCTGGGCGGAAACTGGCCGTTTTATGGGTGTGTGTGAAAAAACGCTGCCATTTCTGGGAAAAACGCGGGAGTGGCTGGAGAAACGGGGGAGTGTCTGGGCGAACGCTGGGTGTGTTTGTGACGTCAAACCAGGAACGAAACTGACTGAACTGATCGCAGTGGCAGAGTAAGTGTCGAGCTACTCAGAAACTGCTAAGAAATTTCTATTTGCAATTTTGCAAATCTTTCGTTCGCAATTCTGCTATGCTAAGATACACTCCCAGTAGGCGGCGGCTTAGCGTGTGCAATGCTGCTAAAAGCAGCTAGCGAGCGAACAACTCGGAATGAGGGCCACAGTCAACTTTAATATTACATTTCTGCACTCATAAAATCTCCACTTGTATTCTGCTTAATACTAAATTATTGCCGTTGAGAATACAAATTTACCAACACTGTACTTACACCTGCATTTCTACAAATCTACTGCTCTGTGTCTCTCATATAGCCTCTATTCCTTTATTCCACTTTCCCTCACCCTATTTACCTCATTCACTCTATGTTCAGGTTTTCTTCAACTCCCCCATCACTCATTATCTACTTAATCCTTTTTTTTTGCCCCCTGTTCCCACCTCTATCCTTCCCCCTAGTCTCATATACCTCATCCTACCCCTCTCTCCAAACCTCTGTCTGCCTTCCTCCCTTCTGCTTCCCTTCCTCTCCCGTTACTCCACTTTAATTCACCTCTCCCCCACCATGGTCCTACTACCCCACCAATAAGCCCTGATCTGTCCCTCCTCTCCCTGTTACCTCACCTACATCAGCACCACACTAAACTCACTCCCTGCCCACCTCCCTTCCTAGCTCAGGAACTCGCACCATCACTACACTCTCTTTATTCCTGCTTTCCAAATTAATGTCACCTCAATGCTACAGCAACCCTGATCTCTTTCACATCTCTCAAACTCTCTCCCTATCTCCTGCCCTCTGGAATGCCAAGATCTGTCTGTAACAAACTGGTCCCCACCCATGACCTTTTTCATCTCTAAGCCCTCTGAACCTCCTAGCCATTACTGAAACCTGGATTTTCCCCTCTGACGCCACTTCTCCAGCTGCTCTCGCCTCTGGGAGCCTCACATTCTTCCACCCCTCCCCCGGCTATCCTCCAGTAACTCCTAGAAGCTCATACCCTCAGAACCGTCCCTTACATTCTCTACATTTGAGGTCCATGCTATAAGCCTCTCCCAACCTGTTTGCCTTTGAGTAGCTCTCATTTACCACCGCCTCTCCCTCCAAATTCCTCAACAAATTTGCTTTCTGGCTCCATCACTTCAGACCTTCCCTCCATTATCTTAGGTGACTTCAACATCCCCAGTTGATATCCCCACCAAATCCTCTGTCTCTAAACTTCTTACATTCACATCAATGCTTGGTCTCCTGCAATGGACCTCCTCACCCTCCACTCGTAACTTGATCTGGTATTCATTTACCATTGTGATATTTTTGTTTACTCCAATTCCCCATTCTCCTTTCTGACCATCACCTGCTCTAATTTTACTTATCTTGCTCTGCTTCTCCAACTCTGTCTCCTAGGGCCTCTATCACTAAGCATAACATTGAGGCCATCAACACTGTTTCTTTATCCTTCCTACTCAGCTCACATCTCTATCCTATTCTTTCTCTCCTGCCCTAAACAAGCCACTTCCCTATACAATGCATGCTGTGGCACAAAGTCACCCAAGACTCCTTCTGCTTTCTAGTCAGCTGATGGGACACCCAGCGTGCAGAAACCTTGCTGAGGCCAAGCTTTTTTGTGGAGGATCAAGCAGATGGATCCTGATGAGTTGCCTGAAACTTACTGCACTGTGTGTGTGTGTGTGTGTGTGTGTGTGTGTGTGTGTGTGTGTGTGTGTGTGTACGCAAATAATGGTCCCAGGTCAAGTCAGCTGTTTGCTCTGCCGCTCCCATCCCTACCTCTCATACTTACCTGCCTCCATTCCCAGTTCTCTTTAGTTCCATAGTTAAGAGCCGGATTAATGCTCCGGGGGGCCTGGGTTACTTAAGTCAAGGGGGCCCCCAGACACATATATATTTATATATATTTTGAATACATACATACATACACACAGCAACTGTATGCACAACACACACACTCCCACACAGCATTACCTATACACACAGCATACATACATACATACATACATACATACATATATACAACACATGTCATACAGTGACACACAGCAAACATACTGTCACACCCAGCATACATACATACAACATACACACAATAACACACAGCTTTCCTACAAACACACACATAGCATGCATACATACACTCAACACACACACTCACACCATACCTACGAATCCATATAGTATATACACACACACACACACACACACACACACACACACACACACACACACAAAATGAAGCACTAACCAAGAGAGGAGAGGAGGAGGAGGAGGAGATCCATGAGAGCCGAGCTGCTGCTGCTGCTGCACCTGGTGACAAGCAGCTCCCTCCCTGTGTATGTGTGACTTTGCAACAATGGCCCTCATTCCGAGTTGATCGGTCGCAAGGCGAATTTAGCAGAGTTACACACGCTAAGCCGCCGCCTACTGGGAGTGAATCTTAGCTTCTTAAAATTGCGACCGATGTATGCGCAATATTGCGATTACTAACTACTTAGCAGTTTCAGAGTAGCTCCAGACTTACTCTGCCTGTGCGATCAGTTCAGTGCTTGTCGTTCCTGGTTGACGTCACAAACACACCCAGCGTTCGCCCAGGCACTCCCACCGTTTCTCCGGCCACTCCTGCGTTTTTTCCGGAAACGGTAGCGTTTTCAGCCACACGCCCCTGAAACGCCGTGTTTCCGCCCAGTAACACCCATTTCCTGTCAATCACATTACGATCGCCGGAGCGAAGAAAAAGCCGTGAGTAAAAATACTTTCTTCATAGTAAAGTTACTTGGCGCAGTCGCAGTGCGAACTTTGCGCATGCGTACTAAGCGGATTTTCACTGCGATGCGATGAAAAATACCGAGCGAACAACTCGGAATGAGGGCCAATGTTTCCAAATCAGAGAGCTCTGGTGATCAGAGCTCTCTGTGAGGAGAGCAGTCGCCAGCCGAGAAGCTACTTCAGTTATGTCTGCGATGCAGAGATGGCGACAAGGCTGTCTCCATCTCTGAAAAACGAATTTGGTCTTGCAAGGGGGGGCCCAGAGTAATGTACCCTCTGGACCCCTGCCTTAATCCGGTTCTGGACTGTGGTGCTTATGTACATACATCACACCTACTGTGAACACTTAAAAATATATATATTTTTAATTTCCAATTTATTTGTAATAATATATTTAATATCCTACCATGACACCATAAAGAAATGGTGTTATCTTTTGGAGTAATGTTGGAGAGAAGATGGCTTTCTCTTCTCCATAAATAGCATAAGTGATCATCCCTCATTGTGCACAATTCAAATCAGTGACAGTTAAACAGTACCGGCAATTAGCTCCCGGCGCTATTCAATACAGTGCAGTGGTAAGTTGGAGAATGCCCATTCTCCTGGACTAAACAGGGATACTTAAGTGCCCGGTGTAAATTCTCCAACTTAAGTGCCCAGCGTGACGCTGTTTTCGCCGCGCTAAGGGCAGAAATCAACATTGGGCAGGCACCTTTGTCAGATTTCTGCTCGCACTCCCCAGGGATGCGAGAAGAAATCCCGTCATTGGGTGTCACATGGTGCCGTATTGAATAGTGCGTGCGCTATTCAACTGTCACTGAACTGAATTGTGCCATTGAGAGCTATGTGGGCGGCATCACAAGATAAGATATAAATAGGTAGAATAGAACATTTTTTTTTCCTCCAGCTACAATGCTGGAGAAAAGATGTTAAAATGTTTACTTAATAGTAGAGATGAGCGGGTTCGGTTCGTCGAGATCCGAAACTCCCCGAACTTCACGTGGTTTACACGGCTCCAAGGCAGCCTCGGTTCTTCCCGCCTTACATGCAAAACCCGAACAGGGGAAAACTTAATCATCCCGCTGTCGGATTCTCGCGAGATTCGGATTCCATATAAAGAGCCGCGCATCGCCGCCATTTTCACTTGTGCATTGTCAAGATAGAGAGAGGACGTGGCTACGTTCTCTGCCCGAATAGCCCAATATCAGCAAATCTTAGCTCAATATCTGTGCTCCGTATCAGTGCTGCATTGTGGAGACCAGTATATGGTATTACAGTACAGAAGTCCAGTGCTGTTCTCGCTGCCCAGTGTCACTCAGTTCTATTATCCTGAACAGTGCACAGTGTATATGTGCTCATTATTATCATTGCTGCATTCTGTTGACCACTGACCAGTATATGGTAGTACAGTACAGTAGTCCAGTGCTGTTCTCGCTGCCCAGTGTCACTCAGTTCTATTATCCTGAACAGTGCACAGTGTATCTGTGCTCATTATTATCATTGCTGCATTGTGGTGACCACTGACCAGTATATGGTAGTACAGTACAGTAGTCCAGTGCTATTCTCGCTGCCCAGTGTCACTCAGTTCTATTATCCTGAACAGTGCACAGCAGAGGCGGATTGCCCATAGGGTTTACAGGGAAGACCCCCGGTGGGCCGGTGCACCCGTGGGGCCTGTTTTGTTTGAGGACATGTGGTCCTTTTTATAAACATAATGAATAAGATGCAAAATAATTTGCATATATGAAAATTACTTTGCCACTTAGCCTGTGATTGCAGATGATCTAGTGTATGCTCTGTCTGCCTGCTTGGCTGACATATAAGATTGAGTGAATAGTGATTTGGATATGGTTGGTGTAATAAGCAAGAAAATATATATTTCTAAAAAATTATATAGTTTCCTAAATTCTGAAGGTGTATCATATAATGTGCTCATAATATTTAATTTTATTTCTTTTTAACTTCCCCACTGATGCTGGACATGTCCACTATCTGGAAAGTCTTGGGGGGAGGGTGCTGCTGCCATGGCCTATGGCTAGACCTTACACCTCTGGTGCTGCCCATGTGGGTCACTAGTACAAATTTTCCAGGGCCGCTTTTTGTTCCCAATCCGCCCCTGGTGCACAGTGTATCTGTGCTCATTATATTATCATTGCTGCATTGTGGTGACCACTGACCAGTATATGGTAGTATAGTACAGTAGTCCAGTGTTGTTCTTGCTGCCCAGTGTCACTCAGTTCTATTATCCTGAACAGTGCAGTGTATCTGTGCTCATTATTATCATTGCCGCATTCTGTTGACCACTGACCAGTATATGGTAGTATAGTACAGTAGTCCAGTGCTGTTCTCACTGCCCAGTGTCACTCAGTTCTATTATCCTGAACAGTGCACAGTGTATCTGTGCTCATTATTATCATTGCTGCATTGTGGTGACCACTGACCAGTATATGGTAGTACAGTACAGTAGTCCAGTGCTATTCTCACTGCCCAATGTCACTCAGTTCTATTATCCTGAACAGTGCACAGTGTATCTGTGCTCATTATTATCAGTGCTGTATTGTGGTGACTAAAAGTCCAGTGTCTTGTGCTGCATCTTGCTGCTGTAAGGTGCTGTGGTAGTGTCCTGTCACTGTGCATAGGTCATCATCATTCCAGTCACAGTGGTATCTGGTATCTATCTAGTGGTATCTAAATCCAGACATTACTGCCATCTAATTCCAGATATATTCATGGCATATAATTCCACACATTAAAAAATGGAGAACAAAAATGTGGAGGGTAAAATAGGGAAAGCTCAAGATCCACTTCCACCTAGTGCTGAAGCTGCTGCCACTAGTCATGGCAGAGACGATGAAATGCCATCAACGTCGTCTGCCAGGGCCGATGCCCAATGTCATAGTAGAGAGCATGTAAAATCCAAAAAACAAAAGTTTCGTAAAATGACCCAAAAATCTAAATTAGAAGCGTCTGAGGAGAAGCGGAAACTTGCCAATATGCCATTTACGACACGGAGTGGTAAGAAACGGCTAAGGCCCTCTCCTATGTTCCTCATGACTAGTGGGTCAGCTTCATATGAGGATGGAAGCACTCATCCTCCCGCTAGAAAAATGAAAAGAATTAAGCTGGCAAAAGCACAGCAAAGAACTGTGCGTTCTTCTAAATCACAAATCCCCAAGGAGAGTCCAATTGTGTCGGTTGCGATGCCTCCCCTTCCCAACACTGGACGGGAAGAGGTGGCTCCTTCCACCATTTGCACGCCCCCTGCAAGTGCTGGAAGGAGCACCCACAGTACAGTTCCTGATATTCAAATTAAAGATGTCACTGTTGAAGTACACCAGGATGAGGATATGGGTGTTGCTGGCGCTGAGGAGGAAATTGACCAGGAGAATTCTGATGGAGAGGTGGCTTGTTTAAGTCAGGCACCCGAGGAGACACCTGTTGTCCATGGAATGAATAAGGCCATTGACATGCCTGGTCAAAATACAAAAAAAATCACCTCTTCGGTGTGGAATTATTTCAACAGAAATGCGGACAACTGGTGTCAAGCCATGTGTTGCCTTTGTCAAGCTGTAATAAGTAGGTGTAAGGACGTTAACCACCTAGGAACATCCTCCCTTATACGTCACCTGGAGCGCATTCATCAGAAGTCATTGACAAGTTCAAAAACGTTGGGTGACAGCGGAAGCAGTCCACTGACAGTGACAACTAAATCCCTTCTTCCTCTTGTACCCAAGCTCCTGCTAACCACACCACCAACTCCCTCTGTGTCAATTTCCTCCTTAGGCAGGATGGCAATAGTCCTGCAGGCCATGTCACTGGCAAGTCTGACGAGTCCTCTCCTAACTGGGATTCCTCCGATGGATCCTTGAGTGTAACGCCTACTGCTGCTGGCGCTGCTGCTGCTGGGAGTCGATTGTCATCCCAGAGGGGAAGTCGGAAGACCACTTGTACTACTTCCAGTAAGCAATTGACTGTCCAACAGTCCTTTGCGAGGAAGATGAAATATCACAGCAATCATCCTGTTGCAAAGCAGATAACTCAGGCCTTGACAACTGTGTTGGTGTTAGACGTGCGTCCGGTATCCGCCGGTAGTTCACAGGGACTTAGAGAATTTCTTGAGGTAGTGTGTCCCCGGTACCAAATACCATCTAGGTTCCACTTCTCTAGGCAGGCGATACCGAGAATGTACACAGCTGTCAGAAAAAGAGTCACCAGTGTCCTAAAAAATGCAGTTGTACTCAATGTCCACTTAACCACAGACATGTGGACAAGTGGAGCAGGGCAGGCTCAGGACTATATGACTGTGACAGCCCACTGGGTAGATGTATTGCCTCCCGCAGCAACAACAGCGGCGGCACCAGTAGCAGCATCTCGCAAACGCCAACTCGTTCCTAGGCAGGCTACGCTTTGTATCACCGCTTTCCATAAGAGGCGCACATCTGACAACCTCTTACGGAAACTGAGGAACATCATCGCAGATTGGCTTACCCCAATTGGACTCTCCTGGGGATTTGTGACATCGGACAACGCCACCAATATTGTGCGTGCATTACATGTGGGCAAATTCCAGCACGTCCCATGTTTTGCACATACAGTACAATGACTTTGGTGGTGCAGAATTTTTTTTTAAATATCAGGGGCGTGCAAGAGATGCTGTCGGTGACCCGAAGAATTGCGGGCCACTTTCAGCATTCAGCCACCGCGTGCCGAATACTGGAGCACAAGCAAACACTCCTGAACATGCCCCACCATCAGCTGAAGCAAGAGGTGGTAATGAGGTGGAATTCAACCCTCTATATGCTTCAGAGGATGGAGGAGCAGCAAAATGTCATTCAAGCCTATACATCTGCCTACGATATAGGCAAAGGAGGGGGAATGCACCTGACTCAAGCGCAGTGGAGAATGATTTCAACGTTGTGCAAGGTTCTGCAACCCTTTGATCTTGCCACACGTGAAGTCAGTTCAGACACTGCCAGCCTGAGTCAGGTCATTCCCCTCATCAGGCTTTTGCAGAAGCAGCTGGAGAGCTGAAGGAGGAGCTAAAACGGAGCGATTCCGCTAGGCATGTGGGACTTGTGGATGGAGCCCTTAATTCGCTTAACCAGGATTCACGGGTGGTCAATCTGTTGAAATCAGAGCACTACATTTTGGCCACCGTGCTCGATCCTAGGCTTAAAGCCTATGTTGTATCTCTCTTTCCAGCAGACACAAGTCTGCAGATGTTCAAAGACCTGCTGGTGAGACACTTGTCAAGTCAAGAGGAACGTGACCCGCCAACAGCTCCTCCTTCATTTTCTACCGCCACTGGAGCTGCCAGGAAAAGGATCAGATTTCCAAAACCACCCGCTGGCGGTGATGCAGGGCAGTCAGGAGCGATAGATGACATCTGGTCCGGACTGAAGGACCTGCCAAGGATTACTGACATGTCGTCTACTGTCACTGCATATGATTCTGTCACCATTGAAAGAATGGTGGAGGATTATATGAGTGACAGCATCCAAGTAGGCATGTCAGACACTCCGTACGTATACTGGCAGGAAAAAGAGTGTTTAGTGCAGCCGGTCACCTTGTCAGCGATCGGCGTACGAGGTTACTTCCAGAAAATGTGGAGGAGATGATGTTCATTAAAATGAATTATAATCAATGCCTCCGTGGAGACATTCACCAGCAATTGCCTCCAGAAAGTACACAGGGACCTGTGATGGTGGATTCCAGTGGGGACGAATTAATACTCTGTGACTAGGGGGATGTACACAGTGAAAGGGGTGAGGAATCAGACTATGAGGAGGAGGTGGACATCTTGCCTCTGTAGAGCCAGTTTGTGCAAGGAGAGATTGATTGCTTCTTTTTTGGTGGGGGCCCAAACCAACCAGTCATTTCAGCCACAGTCGTGTGGCAGACCCTGTCGCTGAAATGATGGGTTTGTTAAAGTGTGCATGTCCTGTTTATACAACATACGGGTGGGTGGGAGGGCCCAAGGACAATTCCATCTTGCACCTCTTTTTTTTTTTATTTATCTTTGCATCATATGATGTTTGGGGCCAATTTTTTGAAGTGCCATCCTGTCTGACACTGCAGTGCCACTCCTAGATGGGCCAGGTGTTTGTGTCGGCCACTTGGGTCGCTTAGCTTAGTCATCCAGCGACCTCGGTGCAAATTTTATGACTAAAAATAATAGTGTGAGGTGTTCAGAATAGACTGGAAATGAGTGGAAATTATGGTTATTGAGGTTAATAATACTATGGGATCAAAATTACCCCCAAATTCTATGATTTAAGCTGTTTTTGAGGGTTTTTTGAAAAAAAACACCCGAATCCAAAACACAGCCGAATCCGACAAAAAAATTTAAGGGAGGTTTTGCCAAAACGCGTCCGAATCCAAAACACGGCCGCGGAACCGAATCCAAAACCAAAACACAAAACCGGAAAAATTTCCGGTGCACATCTCTACTTAATAGACATCTTATACAGTAAAAAAAAAAAAAAAAAGATACTGTGTTCACTTCATACTTGCCTACTGATATGCTGTTCACTCCAGAAGGAAGCAGCAAGGTCGCACAGGAGGTGGTGGTCAGGGGGCAGAGGCGGATTGGCCATAGGGTTTACAGGGAAGATTCCCGGTGGGCCGACGCACCCGTGGGGCCTGTTTTGTTTGAGGACATGTGGTCCTTTTTATAGACATAATGAATAAGATGTAAAATAATTTGCATATATGAAAATGACTTTGCCACTTAGCCTGTGATTGCAGATGATCTAGTGCACAGGTTCTCAAACTCGGTCCTCAGGACCCCACACAGTGCATGTTTTGCAGGTCTCCTCACAAAATCACAAGTGAAATAATTAGCTCCACCTGTGGACCTTTTAAAAAGTGTCAGTGAGTAATTAATACACCTGTACACCTGCTGGGTTACCTGCAAAACATGCACTGTGTGGGGTCCTGAGGACAGAGTTTGAGAACCCCTGATCTAGTGTATGCTCTGTCTGCCTGCTTGGCTGACATATAAGATTGAGTGAATGGTGATTGGGATACAGTTGGTGTAATAAGCAAGAAAATATATCTTTCTCTAGAATGATATAGTTTCCTAAATTCTGAAGGAATATTTCATTTTAATTCTTTTTAACTTCCCCCTTGATGCTGGACATGCCCACTATCTGGAAAGTCTTGGGGGGAGGGAGCTGCTGCCATGGCCCATGGCTAGACCTTACACCTTTGGTGCTGCCCATGTGGGGCCACTGGTACAAATCTTTCCAGGGCCGCTTTTTGTTCCCAATCCGCCCCTGTCTGGGGGCGTGAAGTCACAATGCGTTATTGTAGCCCCACCCACCACATTACAATGCCCACATTACTGGCATTGTAAAGCGGGGGGGGGGGGGGGCTATGATGATGCGATTTAGCGCAAATTGTGTCATCGCCCCAGGGGAGAGCAGACGAAAGGGTGTTTGCAGCCGCTGAGGAGAGGGATGTAGAAGACTTGCCTACTTCCCCAAGGGGCCGGGAGTGCCACCCGATTTTCAGGAACCTCCCGGACATTCTGGTACAGTAGGCAAGTATGGATAACTGCACACTTGCTGACATTCTGTAAGGCTATGTACACATCAGAGCTATGTTCACATGATGCAACATCGCTTGCAATGGCACCCCGACATCAGCAAGCGCATATACACTTGCCGATGTCGGCTGCGCTGAGCGGCGGCTGGAAGAGGAGCATTCGGCAGCATGGCCCACGTAGCAACACTGCACGTCGGACCTGCATGTAGGTCCAACGTGCGATGCAGCATACTATGCGCGAGAGTGCACATCGTACAATGGTGGTCATTCCGAGTGGTTTGCTAGCTGTTTTCGGTCGCTGCGCAGCGATCAGGCAAAAATGCGGCACTTCTGTCCATGCGTATGCGGCGCAATGCGCACACGCGACATACCTTCACAACGGCCGATGCAGTTTTACACAAGGTCTAGCAAAGCATTTCAGGCGCACTGCAGGCCGCAGAGTGATTGACAGGAAGAGGGCGTTTCTGGGTGTGTACTGACCGTTTTCAGGGAGTGTTCAAAAAAACGCAGGAGTGCCAGGAAAAACGCAGGCGTGCTGGATGACACAATCCAAATGTGTATTATGTTACCCAACTTCAGTCAGGAAATGGGCAACACTAGGAAAATGGACAACTCTGTTGGAAAGCCAGGAGAGCCCTCCTCCCCATGCTCACCCCCTGCCTACTCAACTGCCCTTGGGTGCAGCTGTAGTCTGTCTCTTTGGCCGCACTGCCAATTATTAATAAAACTAATATGGTGCAAGCTGATGGGCAATGCTTTATTGGTGTGCAGGTGATGTGGAGAAGATCCAGTGTAGAATAAACCTGAGGGTAGTTATGGAATAGCTGATTAGTAGATTGTCATTGGCAGTGTTGGATGTTAAGTAAATATTCCTGAGCTGAGATCCTGTAGTAGTCTGTGTTTGCCTGAAGCAGCCACAAGGTGTCAGCAGAGCTTTACAAGGAGCTGAGCTGCTGCTGAGGAACTGGGAATAGGACAAACGCGCTTTTCAACCAAGTGTACATTCCAACCAGTGGCGTGCGGTGAGGTCAGTGGCTGGTGAGGCACTGCAGATATAATGTCCACCGAGTCCCGCCAGTGACCCCTAGTACCACCAAGCCGATGCCTGCTACCACCCCCAAGCTAATGCCCACTACCACCTGCCACTAATGGCTGCTGCCCACGCCAATGGCCGCCGCCCCCACCAATGGCCTGCAAATTGCCACCATCAACCACCCCGGCCCCCCTGCCGCTAATTCGCATCTCAGTTCAATTTATAAAAAATATAATTGGTGCACACCCCCGCCCCCCTGCCCAATCACATAAGACTCAGTGACAGGAACGTGCTTGCATATGGACTGACAGCCAGAGGCATAACAAGGGTTTTTGGTGCCCAGGGCAAGATGGACAAAAAGAGAGAAGAGGAGAGGAAGAGAGGGGAGAGGAGAAGAGAGAGAGGGGGAGGAGAAGTAGCGAGGGATGGAGGAGGACGGGAGAAAAAGGGAGGGAGAAGAAAGATGGAGGAAAAAAGGGGAAGAAGGAGTAGGAAAAGAGAGAGGAGGAGAGAAAGAGAGGGGATAGGAGGAGCACAGAGGGAGAGGAGAGAACAAGAGAGGGAGAGAGCGAGAAGGAGGGAAGGAGGGAAGAGGAGAAGAAGGTGAGAGGGAGGGAGGGGAGTAGGACAAAGGAGAAAGAGTGAGGGAGGAGTAAAAGAAGAAAGAGGGGAGGAGGAGGAAGAGAAGAAGGAGAGAGAGAGTGAGGGAGGAGGAGAAGAAGAAGAAAGCGAAGGAGGGAGAAGGAGGAGAAGGAGGGAAGGTAGTAGGACAAGAAAGAGTGAGGAGGAGGAGAGGAGCAGAAGAGGGAGGGGGGATGAGGAGGAGGGAAAGAAGAGAGGGAAGGAGAGAGAATTACGGGAGGAGGAGGAGAAGAGGGGGAAAAAGGAGGGTGGGAGGAGTAGGAGAATAAGAAGAAATAGGGAGAGAGGGAGGAGGAGAGAGGAATAAGAGAAGAAAGAGAGAGGAGAAGAGGAAGAGAGGGAGGAGGAGGAGGAGAAGAAGAGAGAGGAGAAGGAGAGAGGGGGAGAAGGAGGGAAAAAAAGTCATAAAAATATATCACATTTATTAATAAATCACATTTAGATTAATCAATAAAAATGATTATATACTCAATATAAATATATACAAAAAATATTAGCAGCGGGGTTACCATGAGCCGGAGCGACTGAGTGTATGGAAGCAGTATCTCTCTCTGATATTAATAACTGGGAGTGTGCCAAAGCAATGTGAACCTGTTGCGCTGATCCACCGTCGGGTCAGCTGAGTGTGGCTCCCCGAAGCTAAAGGGTCCTCTGAATTCCAACCAGCGTCCACCAGGTCAGCAGCAGGGAGCTACAAGGAGACATACACAGGGGTAAGGGGTGTACAGTGTGTCATACACAGGGGGTAGGTGTGTACAGTGTGTCATACACAGGGGGTAGGTGTGTACAGTGTGTCATACACAGGGGGTAGGTGTGTACAGTGTGTCATACACAGGAGGTAGGTGTGTTCAGTGTGTCATACACAGGGGGTAGGTGTGTACAGTGTGTCATACACAGGAGGTAGGTGTGTACAGTGTGTCATACACAGGGGGTAGGGACAAGGTGTAATGCACACATACACACAGGGCCGCCATCAGGGGGGTGCTGGGGGCACATCTGTCCCGGGCCCAGCCTCTCTGACAGAGAGAGGAGGGCCCGGGATGCTCATGCAGCCTCCTGCCCGCCCGCTGCCGTCCGCACCGTTCTGCGGTCATCCCCGCTGTTCTGCCGCTGTCCTCTGACCCTCCAGCAGCTCTGTATTGAAAACTTCCCTCCCAAAATGGCCACCGCCACAGAGGAGAGAGTTATTTAAGATTTAAGGGACGTTTTCAATACAGCTGCTGGAGGGCGGAGGAGAGCAGCAGAACAGCGGGGATGGAGGTGGGCAGGCAGCGGCATCAGCATCCCGACAGCGGCACATGTATATATGTATGTATGTATGTATGTATGCATGCATGTGTGTGTATATAACACACACACACACACACACACACACACACACACACACACACACACACATTCATTCATTCATTCATTAACTGGTGCAATTCTAAAGCTGACTCCTCCACAGGGGTGGGGGGCCCTGCCTATTTTGTCAGTCCCGGGCCCCGCAATTTCTGATGGCAGCCCCCTGCATACACAAGGGTAGAGGGTACAATGTGTCACACCCACAAACACAGGAGTAGGGGGGGTACAGAGTGTCACACACACACGGGTATGGGGGTAAAGGGTGTCACAAACACACACACACAGGGGTAAGGGAGTACAGGGTGTCTTACACACACACACATACACATGGGTAGGGGGGTACAGGGTGTCACACACACGGATGGGAGGGTACGGGGTGTCACACACACACACACACACACACGGGTAGGGGGTTGCAGGGTGTCACACACACGGGTGAGGGGGTGCAGGGTATCACACACACACACACACACACACCCGGGTAGGGGGTGCAGGGTGTCACACACACATGGATAGGGGGGTACAGGGTGTCACACACACATGGATGGGGGGTACAGGGTGTCACACACACATGGATAGGGGGTACAGGGTGTCACACACATGGAGAGGGGGGTACAGGGTATCACACACACATGGGTAGGGGGGGTACAGGGTATCACACACATGGGTAGGGGGGTACAGGGTATCACACACACATGGGTAGGGAGGTACAGGGCTCCTCGGCCACTTACCACTTGAGCTCCAATCCACCTCAGGTGAGCTGAAGGGGAAGGGAGGGCCTGCGGAACCAGGTACGGGCCTCCACTGGCTAATGGCGAGACACCACAGGGAACTGTACTATGCCACAGGAGGCAGAGCCCTGTTCCCCTAAACGTCCCCCAAAAGAAACCGCCCTGCCTGCCATGGGGACATACAGGGACAGGTCTGCTGAGCCGGAAAGCTGCGCACCTCGCCAAGGCCCACCATCCTCTAGCAGATGATGACTCCCGGTGCCCTCCCTCCTCTAGCACGTCGCCAAAGCCACAGGAGCATCGGCTGCTAGAGGAGGGAGGGTGCCAGGGGTCACTGGCTGCCAGAGGAGGGAGGGTGCCAGGGGTCACCGGCTGCTAGAGGATGGTGGGCGCCGCAGCTCCTGTGGCCTTGGTGACATGCTGGAGGAGGGAGGGCGCCGGGGGGACATTGGCTGCTGGAAGATAGTAGGCGCCGCGGCTCCTGTGGCCTTGATGACGTGCTGGAGGAGGGAGGGCGCCGGGGTCATCGGCTGCTGGAGGAGGGAGGGCGCTGGGGGGACATCGGCTGCTGGAGGATGGTGGGCACCGCGGCTCCTGTGGCCTTGGTGATGTGCTGGAGGAGGGAGGGTGCAGGGGGTCATCGGCTGCTGGAGGAGGGAGGGCGACGTGGGGACATCAGCTGCTGGAGGATGGTGGGCACCGCGGATCCTGTGGCCTTGGCGACGTGCTGGAGGAGGGAGGGCGCGGGAGGGGGGGGCATCGGCTGCTGGAGGATGGTGGGCGCCGCAGCTCCTGTGGCCTTGGTGACATGCTGGAGGAGGGAGGGCACCGGGGGTCATCGGCTGCTGGTGGAGGGAGGGCGCCGGGGGAACATCGGCTGCTGGAGGATGGTGGGCGCAGCGGCTCCTGTGGCCTTGGTGACGTGCGCAGCTTTCCGGCTCACCAGACCTCTCCTTGTATGTCCCCGCGGCAGGGCTATTTCTTTTGGGGGACATTTAATATGCAGGGGATGCTGTCCCTGGAAGCAGCCTGGTCTGGGTCCATAACAGCTGCATCTCTGCCGGCAGAGATAGCAGCGCTACTAACATTTTGCCGGTGGCTCACCCTCTTCTGGACCTGCATGCACCCTACTCGCCCCACCCACCCTCGTTACGCCACTGCTGTCAGCACGCGAAGCGGCACTTCTAGAGGCGCCGCTTATAGTTTTTTTTTTGTTAATGGGCTATTACTGCCCGATGCTTGGCCCCAACCCCCTCTTCCGGCCCATCATCATTGATAGCGGGAGGCACCGAGAGCGGTGCCTCCAAAACACATTTAAAATAGTTTTTAGTAGGTAAAAAATGAATAAAATAATACTAAGGCTAAAGTATATACTTATGACACAGAATATGGGTCATAAGTATCTTCTTTGTATTATTTTATTCATTATTGACAGGGGAGGCACTGCCGCCCCTGACTGCACGTCCCTGCTTTCAACCAGCGGAGGGGAGAAGGGCGCTTAGCACATAAACATACATGTTATGCTGTATGTAATATATGTGCTGGCCAGTTACCCTGGGGACTGGCAACGCTGTAACAAGTCGCCGTGTGGCACCCCGGGACTCAGCATTAGGCTTCACTTTCCTTCTAAGCCCGCCTCCCAACTCCCATTAGCTAGTTTCACAGGAGTCAGGGGGCAGGCTTAGAAGGAGAGTGAAGCATAATGCTGAGTCCCGGGTGCCGCACAGTGCTCCCAATTGTCCCAATTTTGGCAGGACAGTCCTATTTTTTGGGCACCGTCCTGCTGTCCCACCCGAGGGCTGCAGTGTTCTATGGTGTGTGTGAGTGTGTGGGGGTGTTGGGAGGTCTCCTCTCACTTGCTGCTCTTTGCATGGCACAGCGTCTATTTGCTGGGAGAGAGGGACTGGGGACATGGCCAGCAGCTCACAGAGCATTGGGCATGCTCCCACAGTGATGAAAACAGGGGCGTGGCTCGCAATCTCAGCAGTTCTTGACAAGCCACACCCACTAGTCGTGAGGCCACACCCTTAATTTTGGGCGCACACCTATGGAGCACGCAGCTGTCCCACTTTCACACAAGCCAAAGTTGGGATGTATGCGTGTTTGCAAGAAAAAGGTGAGTGTCCCAAAAAAAACCCCAGCTACACTGGACCAGCCAGAAGAGATAAATCTCAGGGCCAGACGTACTAAACCTTGGAGAGAGATAAAGTACCAGCCAATTAGCTCCTGTCATTTTTCAAACACAGTACAGAAAGTGACCTGGGGTAGCAAAAGGATATCCGGATGATAGGTTGCCAGTCAATAGTTCGACACCAAATGGCCGACATGCATATGGTCAACATGGTCAAAAGGTTTTTTGTTTTTTTTCAACCCTTGTGCTGAGCGCAGCGGTAGTGGAGTGAGGCACCTTGCTTTGCACGCCATGTGAGGGGACGCGGTCCACTAATTGGGTTTTCACATGCAGCAAGGTAAAATTTGACAAAAAACAAACAAACTCATGTCGACCTTTTGAGATGATGAGGGAAGCTTTAAGGGACATTGAATGGGAAATTTTGTTTCAAGGAAAAAATACTATGGAGAAATGGGAGGTATTAAAATCACTGCTCGTTAATAATACTCACAAATATATTCCCATGGGCTGTAAACAAAGGACTAAAAATTCCAAACCAATGTGGCTTAATCAAAAGATTAAGGAACTAATAGGCAAAAAAAGGCGAACATTAAAAAAATACAAATCAGACGGGAATGCAGAGTCATTCTGTAATATTTCAGCGTACCTGGAGTCTCACGCCTGTCCAGTTGCCGCATGTCTGGTTGACCAGTTCTCACTTGCGGCGACGCCTGCCGAAATCTGCGTGGAACACCTGTATAGGATTTGGGCAGAAGGACGGAGATACCCCAGTATGGACAACACCCCCAAAGTGTACAAGGATCACTACAGTGGGACACAGTAACAAAGATTTATTGCAAGGAGGGTGTAATCACCGCTTAGAGTAACTTGAGTTACTAATTGGTAAGCATAGCACATTTCAGTAAGGCACATTACCTTTTATCACATATCATTTGCATAGTAAACATATCACAACATCAACATAAGTGCTTTTCAGATCCTCAATACTCAAACTGTCATTTGGAAAGGGTGGTTCAGGAATATTCAAACATTCAAACAGTATACTAATGAGCCACTAGATGGCGCTATGAACTCAAATAAGGGGACCCCCTAGCCCGTTACAATTAGAGATGTGCACTTGAAATTTTTCGGGTTTTGTGTTTTGGTTTTGGGTTCGGTTCCGCGGCCGTGTTTTGGGTTCGACCGCGTTTTGGCAAAACCTCACCGAATTTTTTTTGTCGGATTCGGGTGTTTTTTTTTCAAAAAACACTAAAAAACAGCTTAAATCATAGAATTTGGCGGTCATTTTGATCCCAAAGTATTATTAACCTCAAAAACCATAATTTCCACTCATTTTCAGTCTATTCTGAACACCTCACACCTCACAATATTATTTTTAGTCCTAAAATTTGCACCGAGGTCGCTGGATGACTAAGCTAAGCGACCCTAGTGGCCGACACAAACACCTGGCCCATCTAGGAGTGGCACTGCAGTGTCACGCAGGATGGCCCTTCCAAAAAACACTCCCCAAACAGCACATGACGCAAAGAAAAATGAAAGAAAAAAGAGGTGCAAGATGGAATTGTCCTTGGGCCCTCCCACCCACCCTTATGTTGTATAAACAGGACATGCACACTTTAACCAACCCATCATTTCAGTGACAGGGTCTGCCTCAGCCGTTCCTTGCCACTCCGTGTGGTAAATGGCATATTGGCAAGTTTACGCTTCTCCGACGACAATTTTATTTTAGATTTTTGAGTCCTTTTTTTACTGATATTTGGTGTTTTGGATTTTACATGCTCTGTACTATGACATTGGGCATCGGCCTTGGCAGACGACGTTGCTGGCATTTCATCGTCTCGGCCATGACTAGTGGCAGCAGCTTCAGCACGAGGTGGAAGTCGATCTTGATCTTTCCCTATTTTTGGAACCTCAACATTTTTGTTCTCCATATTTTAATAGGCACAACTAAAAGGCACCTCAGGTAAACAATGGAGATGGATGGATACTAGTATACTTATGGATGACGAGCGACTGCCGACACAGAGGTAGCTACAGCCGTGGACTACCGTACTGTGTCTGCTGCTAATATAGACTGGATGATAATGAGATAAAATTAAAATATATATATATATATCACACTAGTACTGCAGCCGGACAGGTATATATTATGTAATGACGGACCTGCTGGACACTGTCTGTCAGCACTGCAGACTCCTAAAGTAAGCTACTAGTATCAAGAAGATAGAAAGAAAAAAAACCACGGGTAGGTGGTATACAATTATGGATGGACGAGCGACTGCCGACACAGAGGTAGCTACAGCCGTGGACTACCGTACTGTGTCTGCTGCTAATATAGACTGGATGATAATGAGATAAAATTAAAATATATATATATATCACACTAGTACTGCAGCCGGACAGGTATATATTATGTAATGACGGACCTGCTGGACACTGTCTGTCAGACTCAGCACTGCAGACTCCTAAAGTAAGCTACTAGTATCAAGAAGATAGAAAAAAAAAAAACACGGGTAGGTGGTATACAATTATGGATGGACGAGCGACTGCCGACACAGAGGTAGCTACAGCCGTGGACTACCGTACTGTGTCTGCTGCTAATATAGACTGGATGATAATGAGATAAAATTAAAATATATATATATCACACTAGTACTGCAGCCGGACAGGTATATATTATGTAATGACGGACCTGCTGGACACTGTCTGCAGAATGCGTTTATAAAAACACCACACGACGAGTGTTTAACTTTTTCAGGCAGACAATCACAATATACTGGTGGTCAGCAGACAATCACAATACTGGTGGTCAGTGGTCACTGGTCAGTCACACTGGCAGTGGCACTCTGGCAGCAAAAGTGTGCACTGTACTTAAAATATGTACTCCTGCTATAACTGCTCCCCAGTCTCCCCCACAATTAAGCTGTGTGAGCAGTGAGCACTCAGCACAGTCAGATAATGATATACAGTATTACATATGATGCAGCACACTGGGCTGAGCACAGATATGGTATGTGACTGTGTCACACTGTGTATCGTTTTTTTTCAGGCAGAGAATGGATTAATTAAACTGGTGGTCACTGGTCACACTATCAGCAGCAAGTAGTACTCCTCCTAATAATATGCTCCCCAAAATTTGTGTCTCTCTCTAGTACTCTGGTCTAAACGAAGAGGACGCCAGCCACGTCCTCTCCCTATCAATCTCAATGCACGTGTGAAAATGGCGGCGACGCGCGGCTCCTTATATAGAATCCGAGTCTCGCGATAGAATACGAGCCTCGCGAGAATCCGACAGCGGGATGATGACGTTCGGGCGCGCTCGGGTTAACCGAGCAAGGCGGGAAGATCCGAGTCGCTCGGCCCCGTGTAAAAAAACCTGAAGTTCGGGCGGGTTCGGATTCCGAGGAACCGAACCCGCTCATCTCTAATTACAATGGGCCTAATTCAGAGTTGATCGCAGCAGCAAATTTTTCACACCAAGTAGAAAAGACATATGTGTCACGATCCGGGTATCTGGACGCCATTACTTGCCTTTCAGATGTCTCCTGAGGCTGGCTCAGCGTTCCAAGGCCGGATCTCATCTGTGTCCACATTCTGCATATCCCTCCTGTCACGCTGAGACGCTGTCACAGCGGCGCCATGTTTGAATCCTGCATGGCGTCTCCTGTCCTCTGCGGCCGGCGCCGCCATTACTGTTATGTTTCCACATGGTTTCCAAACCAGCTTTCCCTCCAAGTTCTAACATGGGCGCAGCCATGTTGGATCCAATCACATGTCTCAGTTCCACCAATCCACTGCCTCTGGAAATCTGCATAATTGCCCAGCCAATGCCTGCATTGCTGCAAGTATAAGTATCCTGTGCCTGGGCCAGGAAATCGTCAGTGCTTTGTTTGTCATACCTTGTTCCAGTCTGTCTCTCTCCTGTGGTTGTTTTCCAGGTTCCAGTTCCTGTCTCCAAGCTTCCACTAAAGAGATCCGCACCTGCCTACCATCCTGCGGTGCAGCCTGACTCTCCAGTCCTCTGGGACTCATCTGTTTCCAGCTACAGATTCACCTGCTTCCAGCAGAGATCAGCTCTTCTTAAAGTGCCGGTACCATTTCTGCAGATTTCCATTTACCACCGGTACTAATATTTCAGCGCTCTCAAGCTCCATATATCATTCATATTTCATCGCTCTCAAGCTTCATTTATTATTTGGCTGGTTCCATCCAGTAATCCACTCCGTGTCTACATCTGTCTGGTTCCAACTAGAGATGAGCGGGTTCGGTTTCTCTGAATCCGAACCCGCCAGAACTTCATGTTTTTTTTCACGGGTCCGAGCGACTCGGATCTTCCCGCCTTGCTCGGTTAACCCGAGCGCGCCCGAACGTCATCATGACGCTGTCGGATTCTCGCGAGGCTCGGATTCTATCGCGAGACTCGGATTCTATATAAGGAGCCGCGCGTCGCCGCCATTTTCACACGTGCATTGAGATTGATAGGGAGAGGACGTGGCTGGCGTCCTCTCCGTTTAGAATAGATTAGAGAGACACTTGATTTACTAATTTTGGGGAGCATTAGGAGTACTCAGTACAGTGCAGAGTTTTGCTGATAGTGACCACCAGTTTTATTTATAATCCGTTCTCTGCCTGAAAAAAGCGATACACAGCACACAGTGACTCAGTCACATACCATATCTGTGTGCACTGCTCAGGCTCAGGCCAGTGTGCTGCATCATCTATTATCTATATATAATATTATATATATCTGTCTGACTGCTCAGCTCACACAGCTTATAATTGTGGGGGAGACTGGGGAGCACTACTGCAGTGCCAGTTATAGGTTATAGCAGGAGCCAGGAGTACATAATATATTATATAGTGAGTGACCACCAGACACACAGTGCAGTTTATTTAATATATCCGTTCTCTGCCTGAAAAAAGCGATACACACAGTGACTCAGTCAGTCACATACCATATCTGTGTGCACTGCTCAGGCTCAGGCCAGTGTGCTGCATCATCTATATATATTATATATCTGTCTGACTGCTCAGCTCACACAGCTTATAATTGTGGGGGAGACTGGGGAGCACTACTGCAGTGCCAGTTATAGGTTATAGCAGGAGCCAGGAGTACATAATATTATATTAAAATTAAACAGTGCACACTTTTGCTGCAGGAGTGCCACTGCCAGTGTGACTAGTGACCAGTGACCTGACCACCAGTATATATAATATTAGTAGTATACTATCTCTTTATCAACCAGTCTATATTAGCAGCAGACACAGTACAGTGCGGTAGTTCACGGCTGTGGCTACCTCTGTGTCGGCACTCGGCAGCCCGTCCATAATTGTATATACCACCTAACCGTGGTTTTTTTTTCTTTCTTTATACATACATACTAGTTACGAGTATACTATCTCTTTATCAACCAGTCTATATTAGCAGCAGACACAGTACAGTGCGGTAGTTCACGGCTGTGGCTACCTCTGTGTCGGCACTCGGCAGCCCGTCCATAATTGTATATACCACCTAACCGTGGTTTTTTTTTCTTTCTTTATACATACATACTAGTTACGAGTATACTATCTCTTTATCAACCAGTCTATATATTAGCAGCAGACACAGTACAGTGCGGTAGTTCACGGCTGTGGCTACCTCTGTGTCGGCACTCGGCAGCCCGTCCATAATTGTATATACCACCTAACCGTGGTTTTTTTTTCTTTCTTTATACATACATACTAGTTACGAGTATACTATCTCTTTATCAACCAGTCTATATTAGCAGCAGACACAGTACAGTGCGGTAGTTCACGGCTGTGGCTACCTCTGTGTCGGCACTCGGCAGCCCGTCCATAATTGTATATACCACCTAACCGTGGTTTTTTTTTTTTTTCTTTATACATACATACTAGTTACGAGTATACTATCTCTTTATCAACCAGTCTATATATTAGCAGCAGACACAGTACAGTGCGGTAGTTCACGGCTGTGGCTACCTCTGTGTCGGCACTCGGCAGCCCTTCCATAATTGTATATACCACCTAACCGTGGTTTTTTTTTCTTTCTTTATACATACATACTAGTTACGAGTATACTATCTCTTTATCAACCAGTCTATATTAGCAGCAGACACAGTACAGTGCGGTAGTTCACGGCTGTGGCTACCTCTGTGTCGGCACTCGGCAGCCCGTCCATAATTGTATATACCACCTAACCGTGGTTTTTTTTTCTTTCTTTATACATACATACTAGTTACGAGTATACTATCTCTTTATCAACCAGTCTATATATTAGCAGCAGACACAGTACAGTGCGGTAGTTCACGGCTGTGGCTACCTCTGTGTCGGCACTCGGCAGCCCGTCCATAATTGTATACTAGTATCCAATCCATCCATCTCCATTGTTTACCTGAGGTGCCTTTTAGTTGTGCCTATTAAAATATGGAGAACAAAAATGTTGAGGTTCCAAAATTAGGGAAAGATCAAGATCCACTTCCACCTCGTGCTGAAGCTGCTGCCACTAGTCATGGCCGAGACGATGAAATGCCAGCAACGTCGTCTGCCAAGGCCGATGCCCAATGTCATAGTACAGAGCATGTCAAATCCAAAACACCAAATATCAGTAAAAAAAGGACTCCAAAACCTAAAATAAAATTGTCGGAGGAGAAGCGTAAACTTGCCAATATGCCATTTACCACACGGAGTGGCAAGGAACGGCTGAGGCCCTGGCCTATGTTCATGGCTAGTGGTTCAGCTTCACATGAGGATGGAAGCACTCAGCCTCTCGCTAGAAAAATGAAAAGACTCAAGCTGGCAAAAGCAGCACAGCAAAGAACTGTGCATTCTTCGAAATCCCAAATCCACAAGGAGAGTCCAATTGTGTCGGTTGCGATGCCTGACCTTCCCAACACTGGACGTGAAGAGCATGCGCCTTCCACCATTTGCACGCCCCCTGCAAGTGCTGGAAGGAGCACCCGCAGTCCAGTTCCTGATAGTC
This sequence comes from Pseudophryne corroboree, assembly GCF_028390025.1. Classification (NCBI taxonomy): domain Eukaryota; kingdom Metazoa; phylum Chordata; class Amphibia; order Anura; family Myobatrachidae; genus Pseudophryne; species Pseudophryne corroboree. Next base: position 267,256,850 of record NC_086453.1, on the reverse strand, counting down.
AGATTGAAGATGTCAGTGTTGAAGTACACCAGGATGAGGAGGATATGGGTGTTGCTGGCGCTGGGGAGGAAATTGACCAGGAGGATTCTGATGGTGAGGTGGTTTGTTTAAGTCAGGCACCCGGGGAGACACCTGTTGTCCGTGGGAGGAATATGGCCGTTGACATGCCTGGTGAAAATACCAAAAAAATCAGCTCTTCGGTGTGGAGGTATTTCACCAGAAATGCGGACAACAGGTGTCAAGCCGTGTGTTCCCTTTGTCAAGCTGTAATAAGTAGGGGTAAGGACGTTAACCACCTCGGAACATCCTCCCTTATACGTCACCTGCAGCGCATTCATAATAAGTCAGTGACAAGTTCAAAAACTTTGGGTGACAGCGGAAGCCGTCCACTGACCAGTAAATCCCTTCCTCTTGTAACCAAGCTCACGCAAACCACCCCACCAACTCCCTCAGTGTCAATTTCCTCCTTCCCCAGGAATGCCAATAGTCCTGCAGGCCATGTCACTGGCAATTCTGACGAGTCCTCTCCTGCCTGGGATTCCTCCGATGCATCCTTGCGTGTAACGCCTACTGCTGCTGGCGCTGCTGTTGTTGCCGCTGGGAGTCGATGGTCATCCCAGAGGGGAAGTCGTAAGCCCACTTGTACTACTTCCAGTAAGCAATTGACTGTTCAACAGTCCTTTGCGAGGAAGATGAAATATCACAGCAGTCATCCTACTGCAAAGCGGATAACTGAGGCCTTGGCATCCTGGGTGGTGAGAAACGTGGTTCCGGTATCCATCATTACTGCAGAGCCAACTAGAGACTTGTTGGAGGTACTGTGTCCCCGGTACCAAATACCATCTAGGTTCCATTTCTCTAGGCAGGCGATACCGAAAATGTACACAGACCTCAGAAAAAGAGTCACCAGTGTCCTAAAAAATGCAGCTGTACCCAATGTCCACTTAACCACGGACATGTGGACAAGTGGAGCAGGGCAGGGTCAGGACTATATGACTGTGACAGCCCACTGGGTAGATGTATGGACTCCCGCCGCAAGAACAGCAGCGGCGGCACCAGTAGCAGCATCTCGCAAACGCCAACTCTTTCCTAGGCAGGCTACGCTTTGTATCACCGGTTTCCAGAATACGCACACAGCTGAAAACCTCTTACGGCAACTGAGGAAGATCATCGCGGAATGGCTTACCCCAATTGGACTCTCCTGTGGATTTGTGGCATCGGACAACGCCAGCAATATTGTGTGTGCATTAAATATGGGCAAATTCCAGCACGTCCCATGTTTTGCACATACCTTGAATTTGGTGGTGCAGAATTTTTTAAAAAACGACAGGGGCGTGCAAGAGATGCTGTCGGTGGCCAGAAAAATTGCGGGACACTTTCGGCGTACAGGCACCACGTACAGAAGACTGGAGCACCACCAAAAACTACTGAACCTGCCCTGCCATCATCTGAAGCAAGAAGTGGTAACGAGGTGGAATTCAACCCTCTATATGCTTCAGAGGTTGGAGGAGCAGCAAAAGGCCATTCAAGCCTATACAATTGAGCACGATATAGTAGGTGGAATGCACCTGTCTCAAGTGCAGTGGAGAATGATTTCAACGTTGTGCAAGGTTCTGATGCCCTTTGAACTTGCCACACGTGAAGTCAGTTCAGACACTGCCAGCCTGAGTCAGGTCATTCCCCTCATCAGGCTTTTGCAGAAGAAGCTGGAGGCATTGAAGAAGGAGCTAAAAGGGAGCGATTCCGCTAGGCATGTGGGACTTGTGGATGCAGCCCTTAATTCGCTTAACAAGGATTCACGGGTGGTCAATCTGTTGAAATCAGAGCACTACATTTTGGCCACCGTGCTCGATCCTAGATTTAAAGCCTACCTTGGATCTCTCTTTCCGGCAGACACAGGTCTGCTGGGGTTGAAAGACCTGCTGGTGACAAAATTGTCAAGTCAAGCGGAACGCGACCTGTCAACATCTCCTCCTTCACATTCTCCCGCAACTGGGGGTGCGAGGAAAAGGCTCAGAATTCCGAGCCCACCCGCTGGCGGTGATGCAGGGCAGTCTGGAGCGACTGCTGATGCTGACATCTGGTCCGGACTGAAGGACCTGACAACGATTACGGACATGTCGTCTACTGTCACTGCATATGATTCTCTCCCCATTGAAAGAATGGTGGAGGATTATATGAGTGACCGCATCCAAGTAGGCACGTCACACAGTCCGTACTTATACTGGCAGGAAAAAGAGGCAATTTGGAGGCCCTTGCACAAACTGGCTTTATTCTACCTAAGTTGCCCTCCCACAAGTGTGTACTCCGAAAGAGTGTTTAGTGCCGCCGCTCACCTTGTCAGCAATCGGCGTACGAGGTTACATCCAGAAAATGTGGAGAAGATGATGTTCATTAAAATGAATTATAATCAATTCCTCCGCGGAGACATTGACCAGCAGCAATTGCCTCCACAAAGTACACAGGGAGCTGAGATGGTGGATTCCAGTGGGGACGAATTGATAATCTGTGAGGAGGGGGATGTACACGGTGATATATCGGAGGGTGAAGATGAGGTGGACATCTTGCCTCTGTAGAGCCAGTTTGTGCAAGGAGAGATTAATTGCTTCTTTTTTGGGGGGGGTCCAAACCAACCCGTCATATCAGTCACAGTCGTGTGGCAGACCCTGTCACTGAAATGATGGGTTGGTTAAAGTGTGCATGTCCTGTTTTGTTTATACAACATAAGGGTGGGTGGGAGGGCCCAAGGACAATTCCATCTTGCACCTCTTTTTTCTTTTCTTTTTCTTTGCATCATGTGCTGATTGGGGAGGGTTTTTTGGAAGGGACATCCTGCGTGACACTGCAGTGCCACTCCTAGATGGGCCCGGTGTTTGTGTCGGCCACTAGGGTCGCTAATCTTACTCACACAGTCAGCTACCTCATTGCGCCTCTTTTTTTCTTTGCGTCATGTGCTGTTTGGGGAGGGTTTTTTGGAAGGGACATCCTGCGTGACACTGCAGTGCCACTCCTAGATGGGCCCGGTGTTTGTGTCGGCCACTAGGGTCGCTAATCTTACTCACACAGCTACCTCATTGCGCCTCTTTTTTTCTTTGCGTCATGTGCTGTTTGGGGAGGGTTTTTTGGAAGGGACATCCTGCGTGACACTGCAGTGCCACTCCTAGATGGGCCCGGTGTTTGTGTCGGCCACTAGGGTCGCTTATCTTACTCACACAGCGACCTCGGTGCAAATTTTAGGACTAAAAATAATATTGTGAGGTGTGAGGTATTCAGAATAGACTGAAAATGAGTGTAAATTATGGTTTTTGAGGTTAATAATACTTTGGGATCAAAATGACCCCCAAATTCTATGATTTAAGCTGTTTTTTAGTGTTTTTTGAAAAAAACACCCGAATCCAAAACACACCCGAATCCGACAAAAAAAATTCGGTGAGGTTTTGCCAAAACGCGTTCGAACCCAAAACACGGCCGCGGAACCGAACCCAAAACCAAAACACAAAACCCGAAAAATTTCAGGCGCTCATCTCTAGTTCCAACCAGTACCCACAGCAGCCACTTTATCTACAGCAGCCCAGCTTTCCATGGAACATCAGCTGGTATGATCCTGGGCTATTTCCATTACTACAGTCGGGTCTGGTAAGGACTTTTCATCTAGAAGATAATAAGAACTGTCTCATACTACCAGAGCCCTGTGGCCATTGCCATCCTGTAGTACCCAGGAACTGTGTCATTTAAACTGCTGATTTTATGTTTCTCTTTTATTGCTGCTGTGATACATGGAGTTTGTCAAATAAACAACATTGACTTTAATCTTGGTTGTCGTGGTCACGCCTTCGGGCAATCTTCTTACATGTATCTTACATGTCCAGGGGTCTGATACAACCTCCCAGGTTTCTCTACACCTCAGCCCCTACAACTGAGGCTGCCTCCCGTCAGCTCAGGCCCTCAGTTGTGACAGTAAGCACTGACCATATGAATCCAGCCGGAGACCAGGATCAAGCGGCCAGGCCGATGCAAGAACTGGCAGCCCGACTTGAACATCAGGAGGCTGCACAGGGCCACATCATCCGCTGTCTCCAGGATCTCTCTACTCGGCTGGATGGGATTCAGACAACCCTCCGTGGATCGGACGCGTCCGGTGCGTCATCCACAGTGACTCCAGCTGTAACCCCACCCACCTTACCCATGTCTGCTCCACGTCTTCATCTTCCAACGCCAGCAAAATTTGACGGATCTCCAAGATTCTGAAGGGGATTTCTCAACCAGTGTGAAATTCATTTTGAGCTACAACCTGGCAATTTTCCCAGGGACCGAACCAAAATTGCCTACATTATTTCTCTTCTCAGTGGCTCAGCCCTTGACTGGGCATCACCGTTATGGGAGAGGTCTGATACCCTGCTGTCCTCCTATACTGATTTTGTGTCAACATTCAGGCGTATCTTCGACGAGCCAGGCCGGGTAACTTCAGCTTCATCTGAGATTCTCCGTCTACGCCAGGGATCGCATACTGTAGGACAGTATCTTATACAGTTCCAGATCCTGGCATCCGAACTGGCATGGAACGACGAGGCCCTGTATGCTGCATTCTGGCATGGCTTATCAGAGCGTATTAAGGATGAGTTAGCTACCAGAGACTTGCCTTCTAAGTTAGATGAGCTAATCTCACTCTGCACGAAAGTTGATTTACGTTTCAGAGAAAGAGCAACTGAGCGTGGAAGATCATCTGCTACAAAGTCTTCTGCTCCTCCTCCTCGCCAACTGTCACCATCCAAAGATGAGCTCATGCAAATTGGTCGTTCCCGTCTAACTCCTGCTGAGCGCCGAAGACGTCTCTCTGAGTCTCTTTGTCTTTACTGTGCAGCTCCGTCTCACACCATCAATGCCTGTCCCAAACGTCCGGGACTCCAGATCCTAGCTCGCCAAGGAGAGGGCCGGCTAGGAGTAATGATTTCCTCTCCATCTCCTCATGATTGTAATCTCCCAGTCTCGCTCCAAATTGCTCAACGTTACAGGAATGTCATTACACTCCTTGATTCCGGAGCAGCTGGGAATTTCATAACTGAAGCCTATGTTAAACGGTGGTCCCTACCCACCGAGAGACTTCCTTCGTCCATCTCCTTAACTGCCGTGGATGGCAGCAAGATTTTCGACGCAGTTATTTCTCTAAGGACTCTACCAGTTCGTCTGAGAGTGGGAGTTCTTCATTCTGAATTTATCTCTTTTCTAGTGATTCCAAGAGCCACACATCCAGTGGTTCTGGGCCTTCCATGGCTCCGTCTCCACAATCCATCAATTGACTGGACGACTACGCAAATTCTGGCATGGAGTCCCTCCTGTGCTGAGACATGTTTGTTTAAAGTATTGCCTGTTTGTTCTTCCTCCTCCAGGTCGTCTGATGTTCCACCTCCTCCATATCAAGATTTCACGGATGTGTTCAGTAAAGCTTCTGCTGATATCCTTCCTCCTCATATAGAATGGGACTGCCCGATTGATCTTGTTCCAGGGAAGGTTCCACCTCGAGGCCGAACTTATCCGTTGTCTCTGCCTGAGACGCATTCCATGGAGGAATACATTAAAGAGAACCTAGCGAAGGGGTTCATCCGACCTTCCTCTTCTCCAGCCGGCGCAGGCTTCTTTTTCGTAAAGAAAAAAGATGGTGGTCTGCGGCCGTGCATCGACTACAGAGGTTTGAACGACATTACCATCAAGAACCGCTATCCTTTACCCCTGATTACTGGGCTCTTTGATAGAGTTAGCGGAGCCACCATCTTCACAAAGCTGGACTTGAGAGGTGCATACAATCTCATCCGGATCCGTGAGGGTGATGAGTGGAAGACCGCCTTTAACACCCGTGACGGATATTATGAGTACCTCGTCATGCCCTTCGGATTGAGCAACGCTCCAGCTGTCTTCCAGCATTTCGTGAATGAGATCTTCAGAGACATCTTATACCGCCATGTCGTGGTCTATCTAGATGATATCCTCATCTTTGCCAATAATCTAGAGGAACATCGTTTCTGGGTAAAGGAGGTTCTGTCCCGTCTCCGTGTCAATCATCTCTATTGCAAATTAGAGAAATGTGTCTTTGAAGTCAAATCCATTCCGTTTCTAGGTTACATTGTGTCCGGTTCCGGACTAGAGATGGATCCTGAGAAACTACAAGCAATCCAGAATTGGCCGATACCCTTAACCCTCAAAGGGGTCCAGAGGTTCTTAGGGTTCGCCAATTATTACAGAAAGTTTATACGAGACTTTTCCACCATTGTGGCGCCTATCACTGCATTAACCAAGAAGGGTGCTAACCCGTCCAAGTGGTCTGAAGAAGCTACGCAAGCTTTTCATCTCCTAAAACAACGGTTCATCTCTGCACCAGTTTTGAAACAGCCCGACATCGACTCTCCTTTCATCTTAGAGGTGGATGCCTCCTCCGTTGGAGTAGGAGCGGTGTTATCCCAGAGGGCTAAAGATGGCCATCTACATCCTTGCAGTTTCTTCTCCCGGAAGTTCTCCCCAGCTGAGCGCAACTATGCCATTGGCGACCAGGAGTTGCTAGCCATCAAGCTCGCTCTAGAGGAGTGGAGATATCTGTTGGAGGGAGCTTCTCATTCAATTACTATACTTACCGACCACAAGAATCTTTTATATCTGAAAAGCGCACAATGTCTTAACCCTCGTCAGGCCAGATGGGCACTTTTCTTTTCCAGGTTTGACTTTAAACTCCAGTTCTGTCCGGGTTCTCAGAATCGCAAGGCCGATGCCCTTTCCCGCTCATGGGAGCAAGAAAATGAGTCTGAGTCTGCGGACAAGCATCCTATTATTAATCCGTTGGCATTCTCCACGGTAGGGATGGACTCTACGCCTCCACCAGGGAAAAGTTTTGTGAAGCCGGTGTTAAGGAAGAAGCTCATGCATTGGGCCCATGCTTCCCGTTTTGCTGGACATACAGGCATTCAGAAAACCCTTGAATTTATTTCTAGGTCCTACTGGTGGCCAACTCTGAAGAAGGACGTCGTGGAGTTTATTGCTTCTTGCCCGAAGTGTGCCCAACACAAAGTCTCCCGCCAGTCGCCTGCAGGGCAACTGGTTCCATTATCTGTTCCCCGTCGACCGTGGACCCATTTGTCGATGGACTTTGTTACAGACCTGCCTATGTGCAACAAGTTTAATACCATCTGGGTGGTAGTTGACCGGTTCACAAAGATGGCACATTTCATACCCCTCACCGGTCTTCCGTCAGCTTCCAAGTTGGCTCAAGTGTTTATCCAAGAGATCTTCCGACTTCACGGTCTTCCTGAAGAGATTATCTCCGATCGTGGAGTACAATTCGTAGCCAAATTTTGGCGAAGTTTGTGTCAAGCCCTCCAAGTCAAGTTAAAGTTTTCTACAGCTTACCATCCTCAGACCAATGGTCAGACCGAGAGGGTGAATCAGGACTTGGAGGCCTTCCTCCGCATTTATGTGTCTTCCTCCCAAGATGACTGGGTTCAACTCCTTCCTTGGGCCGAGTTTAGCCACAACAATCAATACCATTCCTCATCTTCTTCAACACCATTCTTCATCAACTATGGATTCCACCCTAAAGTTCCAGAATTCCAACCGCTTCCAGCAACTTCTGTCCCAGCAGTGGATGTCACCTTGCGTCAGTTTTCAAATAACTGGAAGAATGTCCGCGCGGCCCTGCTTAAAGCCTCATTCAGGTACAAGAAGTTTGCCGATAGGAAGCGTAGAGCGGTTCCTGCTCTCAAGGTGGGTGATCGTGTATGGTTGTCCACGAAGAATTTGAGGTTGAGAGTTCCCAGCATGAAATTTGCACCTTGTTTCATCGGTCCTTTTAAAATTGAACAAGTCATCAATCCCGTTGCTTACAGACTCCAGTTACCTCCCTTCTTGAAAATACCCAGGACATTCCATGTTTCCCTGTTGAAACCGCTGATCCTGAATCAGTTTCATTCTGCACTTCCTCCAGCTCCTAAAGTTCAGACTCAACGGGGAGTCGAGTATGAGGTGGCCAAGATTCTGGACTCACGTTTCCGTTACGGTCAGTTGCAGTATCTTATTGACTGGAAGGGCTATGGTCCTGAAGAACGCTCTTGGACCAATGCCTCAGATGTCCATGCTCCTGTCTTGGTCCGGAATTTCCACTCGAAGTTTCCTCTGAAGCCTAAGAAGTGTCCTGGGGCCACTCCTAAAGGGGGGGGTGCTGTCACGATCCGGGTATCTGGACGCCATTACTTGCCTTTCAGATGTCTCCTGAGGCTGGCTCAGCGTTCCAAGGCCGGATCTCATCTGTGTCCACATTCTGCATATCCCTCCTGTCACGCTGAGACGCTGTCACAGCGGCGCCATGTTTGAATCCTGCATGGCGTCTCCTGTCCTCTGCGGCCGGCGCCGCCATTACTGTTATGTTTCCACATGGTTTCCAAACCAGCTTTCCCTCCAAGTTCTAACATGGGCGCAGCCATGTTGGATCCAATCACATGTCTCAGTTCCACCAATCCACTGCCTCTGGAAATCTGCATAATTGCCCAGCCAATGCCTGCATTGCTGCAGGTATAAGTATCCTGTGCCTGGGCCAGGAAATCGTCAGTGCTTTGTTTGTCATACCTTGTTCCAGTCTGTCTCTCTCCTGTGGTTGTTTTCCAGGTTCCAGTTCCTGTCTCCAAGCTTCCACTAAAGAGATCCGCACCAGCCTACCATCCTGCGGTGCAGCCTGACTCTCCAGTCCTCTGGGACTCATCTGTTTCCAGCTACAGATTCACCTGCTTCCAGCATTTAGCTTCCAGCAGAGATCAGCTCTTCTTAAAGTGCCGGTACTATTTCTGCAGATTTCCATTTACCACCGGTACTAATATTTCATCGCTCTCAAGCTCCATATATCATTCATATTTCATCGCTCTCAAGCTTCATTTATTATTTGGCTGGTTCCATCCAGTAATCCACTCCGTGTCTACATCTGTCTGGTTCCAACCAGTACCCACAGCAGCCACTTTATCTACAGCAGCCCAGCTTTCCATGGAACATCAGCTGGTATGATCCTGGGCTATTTCCATTACTACAGTCGGGTCTGGTAAGGACTTTCCATCTAGAAGATAATAAGAACTGTCTCATACTACCAGAGCCCTGTGGCCATTGCCATCCTGTAGTACCCAGGAACTGTGTCATTTAAACTGCTGATTTTATGTTTCTCTTTTATTGCTGCTGTGATACATGGAGTATGTCAAATAAACAACATTGACTTTAATCTTGGTTGTCGTGGTCACGCCTTCGTGCAATCTTCTTACATGTATCTTACATGTCCAGGGGTCTGATACAACCTCCCAGGTTTCTCTACACCTCAGCCCCTACAACTGAGGCTGCCTCCCGTCAGCTCAGGCCCTCAGTTGTGACATCCCCTTTATTAGTTCCACTCACGTGGACAAGGAATATATTTCGCATATCATCCACATATATAGCTGTTTCTTCTTAGTTCTGAGATCCCGCTCCGTAGTACTAAAACTTTAAACAGATGTACATAGTGCAATAGAGTCTGAAAAAATAAACAGACTTTAATAGACAATTACACTCACATTTAGCAATTAAAAACAATGCATGTATCACCACGCAATCCGGTGTTCACCCAAAATGGAATCCCCACTGTTCACCGGTCCCAGAAGTCTGTCAGTCCCAGATGGAAATGGTCAGGATAAATCCTTCAGAGTCCTGGTGCAGGGTCACAGCAGTCCAATAGTGAAAATGAAGTTGCTCAAACGCGTTTTCGGTCATACGACCTTCATCAGAAGCATATCTCTCACCTAGAAGTAGTCCCTTTATATACCCCTATACATTGCTCTTATCCAATACACCTGGATTCTCAGGTGGAGCTCCGGCATTACCCCGGAAGTGCGTCACTCCACGGTGACGTATGCGTTCCACCGTTGTATTCTCGGCGCCAGACAGGAAGTGCGTCACCCGGCTGTTACGTTTTGCGTTCCAAATCGAGTATTGAACTTCCTGTTTGTGTTCCATAGCACTGTTGTGCTCGTAATTCATTTCTCTGTGCCCGATATTCCATCCACTTGGTGTTTGGATCATTACAATCAGGGGACATATTATAAAGTGCTTTGGCCATCCCAGAATCAATGTAAAATACATAAAAAATAAAAATATATAAAATTATAACATGTTCACAACATATACATAATAAGCATAAAATTCCATCCTATCCACCTTTTCTTTATGTGAAAAAGAGAAGAAGAAAAAAAGAAAAATGAAGAGAGCATCACTAGTACTGTAAAAACCATTTAAGCTTGAAATCGCTGTTCAAGCCATGTGGTATTAGAGTCCCTAATTTATAAATCCAGCGCATTTCAGATTTTGCTAATCTCACATCAATATCTCTATTGCGCCAAGTTGAATTTATTTGTTATATTGCCCAAAATGATTTTATTCCGCTTGGACTACACCCATGGATTTTTTTAAAATGAGATGAAAGAGTATTACTTCTAACTTGTCATCCATAGTAGACCACTATCTACAACCGTTGGTTAAAAAGACGAGATCCTATTTAAAGGATACGGGTGACGTTTTAAAGATCCTGAGTGGGTTTGTTTGGAATGAAAACAATATTCTAGTTAGTGCAGATGTCTCCACACTGTATACAATTATACAGGAGGATAAAGGTGTAGAGGCAATTAAATATTTTTTGGATTTATCTGATTATTCGGATGATTTAATGGATTTTTTTGGTTGCCAGTATTAGATTTATTCTAAACAATAATTATTTTGTCTTTGGAGGCACATACTATATGCAGCAGGTCGGTACCGCTATGGGCACCAGGTTCGCCCCCAGTTACGCCAATCTATTCATGGCCTATTGGGAGGACACCAAGGTGCTGTGTGAAGGTGGACTGGGGTCGAGCCTGGTGCTCTGGCGTCGATTTATCGACGACCTTTTATTCATATGGAGAGGAAGTATGGATGATCTACAGAGCTTCTGTGAACAACTTAATCAAAATGATTGTAATATCAAGTTGACGATAGTCATGAGTCGGGAAGAAATCACTTTTCTCGACTTATGTATTTATATTAAGGAGAATTCATTAGAGACGAAATTGTATCGTAAACCAACAGACTCGAATTGTTTTATTGAGAAAAACAGCCAGCAGCATGTAAACTGGTTAAAAAGCATTCCCTATAGTCAATATATGAGGGTAAAACGTAATTGTACAGAGGAAGAAATATGCAAGAGTCAGATTTCAGAAATGACCAATCGATTTCTAGAAAAAGGGTATGAGAAAGAACTGTTGATGGAGGCTAACCAAAAAGTGGAGAGGTTAGAAAGGTAGAATCTTCTTGGAGAAAATACGATTCAAGATGGTAGTATCAACAAAAGGAAAAGGGATATTACACAATGGTCTTTCATATCTGAATATAACACCCAACACAAAGAAATCGAGAAAGTGTTCAAGAAACATTGGAACGTACTTAGAAAAGACCCCATTATAGGAGATGCTATACCTGTTAAGCCTGGTTTTATCTATAAGAGATCTAAAAATTTAAAAGATAAACTTGTACACAGTTCAATAGAACCAGTAAAAAGAAATAGTATACATACACAGGGCTTTCATCGCTGTGCGATGTGTAATATGTGCAGGACCACCAAAGGAGTGAGTAAAATCAAAGAATTTGAAGTAAAAGGAATAACATATAATATAACAGAATTCTTGACATGTAATTCAAAAAATTTGATATATGCTATTGAATGTAAATGTGGACTTGTATATATAGGTAAAACCACTAGATGTTTGAAAATAAGACTGTCTGAACATCTCTATAACATTAAGAAAGGAATAGAGACACACTCTCTTTCATCTCATTTTAAAAAAATCCATGGGTGTAGTCCAAGCGGAATAAAATCATTTTGGGCAGTAGAACAAATAAATTCAACTTGGCGCAATAGAGATATTGATGTGAGATTAGCAAAATCTGAAATGCGCTGGATTTATAAATTAGGGACTCTAATACCACATGGCTTGAACAGCGATTTCGAGCTTAAATGGTTTTTACAGTCCTAGTGATGCTCTCTTCATTTTTCTTTTTTTCTTCTTCTCTTTTTCACATAAAGAAAAGGTGGATAGGATGGAATTTTATGCTTATTATGTATATGTTGCGAACATGTTATAATTTTATATATTTTTATTTTTTATGTATTTTACATTGATTCTGGGATTTCCAAAGCACTTTATAATATGTCCCCTGATTGTAATGATCCAAACACCAAGTGGATGGAATATCGGGCACAGAGAAACGAATTACGAGCACAACAGCGCTATGGAACGCAAACAGGAAGTTCAATGCTCGATTTGGAACGCAAAACGTAACATCCGGGTGACGCACTTCCTGTCTGGCGTCGAGAATACAACGGTGGAACGCATACGTCACCGTGGAGTGACGCACTTCCGGGGTAATGCCGGAGCTCCACCTGAGAATCCAGGTGTATTGGATAAGAGCAATGTATAGGGGTATATAAAGGGACTACTTCTAGGTGAGAGATATGCTTCTGATGAAGGTCGTATGACCGAAAACGCGTTTGAGCAACTTCATTTTCACTATTGGACCGCTGTGACCCTGCACCAGGACTCTGAAGGATTTATCCTGACCATTTCCATCTGGGACTGACAGACTTCTGGGACCGGTGAACAGTGGGGATTCCATTTTGGGTGAACACCGGATTGCGTGGTGATACATGCATTGTTTTTAATTGCTAAATGTGAGTGTAATTGTCTATTAAAGTCTGTTTATTTTATCCAGACTCTATTGCACTATGTACATCTGTTTAAAGTTTTAGTACTACGGAGCGGGATCTCAGAACTAAGAAGAAACAGCTATATATGTGGATGATATGCGAAATATATTCCTTGTCCATGTGAGTGGAACTAATAAAGGGGACTGATAAGGCTGAATATCATCTGGTGTTGCACTATTGTTCCCCTTTTTCATTTTATAGATTTACGGATCTCCATCTCAATAGGATGTATTTGTATTAAGTATCAAATTTTTAGAATCTTTGGGACTTTATAATTGTCTAAGAGGTGTGAAAGTCTATGGTAGCGCCATATGTACTTTCTACTTGGTGTGAAAAATTTGTGTTTTTAGAATCTTGGTGAAGGATTTCTTTGAAAGTACATAGGCGGCCACCATAATTAGCGCGGTTTGGAATATATCTTCTGTCTTGGCAGCAGCAAATTTGTTAGCAGTTGGGCAAAACCATGTGCACTGCAGGGGGGGGGCAGATCTAACATGTGCAGAGAGAGTTAGATTTGGGTGGTGTGTGTTCAAACTGAAATCTAAATTGCAGTGTAAAAATAAAGTAGCCAGTATTTACCCTGCACAGAAACAATATAACCCACCCAAATCTAACTCTCTCTGCACATGTTATATCTGCCACACCTGCAGTGCACATGGTTTTGCCCAACTGCTAACAGTTTGCTGCTGCGATCAACTCTGAATTACCCCCTTTATCCTGAAAAGTTCAAGCATGAACTGATGCAACACAATCACTGGAGAGGTTTACGATTGCTTTGTAGCTGGTAGGTTTCATAAATCCTGCTCACAGCATACAACAAGAATAATACTGACTTGAAAGTCTGGTGGACAACCACAAATGGTATCTCAGAGGGCTGGTCATTAAATTCCACTCAGGCACAAAGAAACAGTTCAGGCTGCTCAACTGAGATCTCAGTTCCTTTCCTTCCCGTCCTCGAGGCCACGCTCTTTCTGCACCGCACTCCGCTCCCTGTTACTCCACCGGCTCCTTCTCGCGTCGTCTCTCACTCTCTCTCGGTCAGCGGCAGCGTGTCATATGTCTCCTCTCTTTCCCGAGCACACTGTACTGCCCTCGGCAACAACTCTGCCGCCAGCTTCTCTCGCTCTCCGGGACCCGTCCCCTCTCTTCCACTGGGTCCTAATGCTCTCCTTGTGAGCCTCCTCCCGGCTGATATTGCCTAGCAACCGGACGGCCCATTAACTCTTGCAGCTCCAGTTTTCTGGTACCCTGCAGACATCACTAGCTGCAGGGTTATTAGCAGGGGTTGGGAAACATATACTGGGGCATCATAATTCCAGCACTATACGGATTGCAACAAAATATGCAAAAAAGAAATAAAAGCAGCTAAAGTAGAAACTGAAAAGCTTGTAGCAAAGGAAAGCAAATCAAACCCCAAAAATGTTTTTAAATATATCAACAGCAAAATATTAAAGAAGGAAGGTATAAGCCCTTTAAAGGACAAGCTGGGAGTCTTAATCAAAAACGATAATGACATAGCGGACAAATTAGAAGAGTTTTCCTCATCGTATTCACAAGAAAGGACTAGATGCAGGGATTAACACACAATCTCAAAAAAGATGTCTCACTGCTAAGTGCTTATTTAAGTGAGGAGCTAGTCTGTGACCGATAAAAAAATAAATAAGATTAATAAGTCACCCGGTCCTGACGGAATTCACCCAAGGGTTCTTATGGAGCTTCACTATGATCTAGCAAGACCGCTATTTTTGATCTTCAATGACTCACTTACATCAGGCATGGTTCCCAAAGACTGGCATATAGCGGAAGTAGTGCCGATATTCAAAAAGGGAAGTAAAGCTGACCCGGGTAATTATAGACCAGTCAGTCTTACATCTATAGTGGGGAAAGTACTGGAAGGTATTCTAAGGGATAGTATACAGAAGTTCATTGAAGCCAATAAGGTTATTAATAGGAACCAACATGGATTTGTGAAGGATAGATCATGTCAAACAAACTTACTAGGCTTTTATGAAACAGTTAGTGCGAACCTTGATCAGGGTAAAGAGGTGAATGTAATCTTTTTAGACTTTGCTAAAAGCTTTCGACACAGTACCGCACATGACACTTATCTATAAGTTACAAGAACTAGGGCTAGGGAGCACAATATGCACTTGGGTCAAAAATTGGTTAGATAATAGGGAGCAGCGCGTTGTGGTAAATGGAACTTTTTCAAATTGGACTGAAGTACTAATGGGCCCTACACACTGGCCGATTACACTGAAAGATATGAACGATCTCGTTCATTAATGAACAAGATATCATTCATATCTTTCAGTGTGTATGCACCAACAATGAACGATGCGCAGCCTCGCGCTCGTTCATAGTTGGTGCCGGCTCGTTTAAACATGCAAGCAAATATGGACAATCTCATCCATATTAGCATGCAGGGCTATGGGGCTTGGTGACATCAGGGAGTGAAGAAACTTCACTCCCCCATCACACCCGTCACACCTCGGCAAGTAAGTAGGGCCCTTAAGTGGTGTGCCACAAGGGACTGTACTTGGACCACTATTGTTGAACATTTTCATTAACGCTGTAGCAGTAGATCTAGAGAGCATGGTGTCAATTTTTGCAGACGATACCAAATTGTGCAAGGTTATAAATACGGAGGGAGATGCTGAGTCTCTTCAGAACGACTTAGTTAAACTGGAAGCATGGGCAGTAAAATGGAGAATGAGCTTCAATACAGACAAGTGTAAGGTAATGCACTTTAGTAGCAAGAACAAAAATAACACTTACAGATGGGTCCTATGTTATCTTGACTGTTTCTGCGCCTAGACAGAGGTTTAGTCACCCCTAGGCGATAGCTTAGGTTGCTGATTTTATTCACAGACAGTTGAGGCGCGACTAGATACTCAGCATGCAATACACATCTCCACCACTAGGTGGATAATGCTCCACTAATCCAGTACTTTAGATCGAATAGCGGCGGATTGATCTACAGCTCTGGCAAATGGTCAGTGTCGACTGTAATGTTAATAGATGGCGACCAATGGTCAGACGGAGAGAGTTAAAAAAATAAAAAAATAGTTTATACAGACACAAACGAACATGTTAAAACACTTGTGTATGCAGAAGCAAGATTGTGTATGCAGACGCAAGATTGTGTATGCAGAGGCAACTAATGTGTGAAAGGAATAATGTAGCTCATTGACTTTAAAGTATGTACAGTGCATAAATACCGTGCTTTTGAAATACATGTATGAGCGTCTGAATCCCTTAAGGCATAAACCAACACCAGTGGGAAGGAGCGCACCAATGGGAAGGAATCGCTCTTTGCAGTACTTTTACACATGAACTTGTGAATCTCCCATGAAGCGTCGTGGGCTAGCAATGAAGGCTCCCACCTCCCACGCTGAGAGTCCCGGGTTCGAGTCCCAAAATGCCAACCTTTTTTTTTATGTGTTCCCGTGACATTCACCTTATTATTGTTTTTTTACTTTGTTATACATTCAACGGAAGGGTGCACACAGGTTTCACATAAATCAGAGTAAATCTGCAGGAGCGACTCATTCCACTATAAATTAGTGTATTCTGACGCAACTAACTGAGCAACGCAGTACTGTAGATCGTCAGCGTTTGTGTATTGTACCTGACCTGAACTCCCTCCCTGTCTACTGCATGAACTGGGCAGGCTACCAGGGGGAAGGGCGATGGGGGTAGGGGTAGGCGGTGAAAAATACCGTGCTTTTGAAATACATGTACAGTATGAGCGTCCGAATCCCCTAAGGCATAAACCAGCACCAATGGGAAGGAAGTGCCAACCTTTTTTTTTATGTGTTCCCGTGACATTCACTTTATTATTATTATTTTTTCTTTGTTATACATTCAATGGAAGAGTGCACACAAGTTTCACATAAATTAGAGTAAATCTGCAGGAGCGACTCATACCGCTATATACAGTACAAAACACAGAGGTAATGAGTATAAATTAGTGTATTCTGATGCAACTAACTGAGCAACACAGTACTGTAGATCGTCTGCGTTTATTTTAGCTAGGGGATTGTGACGCTCCTTCAGCATTGTCCCGTAGCCTGCAAAACCTATGCCGTCGCTCGCTCCATATCCGAGCGCTGCCATGAGGTGGAGGTTCACGGGTGGTGGCCATTTTGTCAGTTTGCTATGCGATCGAGTCTGGTGTACCATAATGTGCATAGAGCTCGCATATCCCTATCGCCCTGTGTATTTTAGCTAGGGGATTGTGATGCTCCTCCAGCATTGGCCCATAGACTGCAAAACCTATGCCGTCGCTCGCTCCATAGCTGAGTGCTGCCACCAGGCGGAGGTTTACGTGCCTTGGACATTTTGTCACTTTGCGATGCGAACGAGTCCGGTGTACCGTAATGTGCATAGAGCTCGCTTATCCCTATCGCCCCTGTGTATTTTAACTAGGGGATTGTGACGCTCCTTCAGCACTGCCGCGTAGCCTACAAAACCTATGCCATCGCTCGCTCCATACTCGAGCGCTGCCACGAGGTGGCGGTTCACGGGCGGTGGCCATTTTGTCAGTTTGCTATGCGATCGAGTCTGGTGTACCGTAATGTGCATAGAGCTCGCTTATCCCTATCGCCCTGTGTATTTTAGCTAGGGGATTGTGACGCTACTTCAGCATTGGCCCATAGCCTGCAAAACCTATGCCGTCGCTCGCTCCATAGCTCAGTGCTGCCACAAGACGGGGGTTTACGTGCCTCGGACATTTTGTCACTTTGCGATGCGATCAAGTCCGGTGTATCGTTATGTGCATAGACCTCGCTTATCCCTATCGCCCCTGTGTATTTTAGCTAGGGGATTGTGACGCTTCTTCAGCATCGGCCCATAGCCTGCAAAACCTGTGCTGTTACTTGCTCCGTAGCCAAGTGCCTCCATGGGGAAAGGAGTCACAGGTAGTAGCCATTTCAATTGTGTCTGCCCTGCTACAGAATTGCATGTGTACCGTACGGTGCATAGAACCTTAACAGTAGAAACGCTCCTGCAGCTTCGCCCTGCTTTATGTAGAACTTGTGTGCACACTTGTATTGAATGTGAAAATATACTACAGTACGATAGATATAAAAATAAAAAAATAATAAAGTGTCTGGAAGAAACTAACATGCATTCGTACTTTAGGAATCGAACCCGGGACTCTAAGTATAGGAAGCGGAACACTTCACCACTCGGACACTTCGCCGCCGACAGGTGAATAAGTCCATTGGTTTTGATTATGCCGTAGGACGCTAACAAACCATATCCCTAACATCAATAGGCAACAATGTGCATGT
Source organism: Pseudophryne corroboree (assembly GCF_028390025.1). NCBI lineage: Eukaryota > Metazoa > Chordata > Amphibia > Anura > Myobatrachidae > Pseudophryne > Pseudophryne corroboree. The sequence continues at coordinate 267,238,769 of NC_086453.1, read as the reverse complement.
ACTGTACAGTAACACGTCTGTTTGCATCTGCGTACACTACTGGTTTTATGTTGATTTATCTGACTTGGACGCTCACATATTTCTAAAGTACTGTAAATGGACCATGCTGTGGCTTTATCACGTTTGTTTGCATCTGCATATGCTGTACTATTTGCGTCTGTACTGTTATGTACTGTATGAAATAATGTAACGTAATGAGACGCACTAGTAAAGTAGTTCTTACTATGTATTTCAGTATTGTATTTTACGGGAGACCACACGCATGCACAGTGGTGATTGTAAAAAGCGACATCTGGTGGATGATCGCAGGTATTACACTTAAAGGCGCCCCGGTACGCTGCATATGCCCGATCGCGACTAACGCCTCAGCCAGCCAAGATAACAGAGGACCCATCTGTACATACTAGATTGGGTAAAATTAGGGGATTCTGTACTGGAAAAAGACTTAGGTGTTCACATAGATAGCAAACTAAGGGAGTAATTCTGAGTTGATCGCAGCAGCAAGTTTGTTAGCAATTTGGCAAAACCATGGCCCTCATTCCGAGTTGATCGGTCGCAAGGCGAATTTAGCAGAGTTACACACGCTTAGTCTACGCCTACTGGGAGTGTATCTTAGCATCTTAAAAGTGCGAACGAAGTTTACGCAATATTGTGAACAAAAAAAACTTAGCAGTTTTAGAGTAGCTCCAGACTTACTCTGCCTGTGCGATCAGTTCAGTGCTTGTCGTTCCTGGTTTGACGTCACAAACACTCCCAGCGTTCGCCCAGACACTCCCCCGTTTCTCCGGCCACTCCTGCGTTTTTTCCGGAAACGGTAGCGTTTTCAGCCACACGCCCATAAAACGCCGTGTTTCCGCCCAGTAACACCCATTTCCTGTCAATCACACTACGTTCGCCGGTGCGAACAAAAAGCCGTGAGTAAGAATACTTTCTTCATAGCAGAATTACTTAGCGCAGTCGCAGTGCGAACATTGCGCATGCGCTCTAAGCTGATTTTCACTGCGATGCGAAAAAAAAGAACGAGCGAACGACTCGGAATGAGGGCCCATGTGCACTGCAGGGGAGGCAGATATAACGTTTGCAGAGAGAGTTAGATTTGGGTGGGTTATTTATTTTGTTTCTGTGCAGGGTAAATACTGGCTGCTTTATTTTTACACTGCAATTTAGATTTCAGTTTGAATACACCCCACACAAATTTAACACTCTCTGCACATGTTATATCTGCACCTCCTGCAGTGCACATGGGCCCTCATTCCGAGTCGTTCGCTCTGTATTTTTCATCGCATCGCAGTGAAATTCCGCTTAGTACGCATGCGCAATATTCGCACTGCGACTGCGCCAAGTAATTTTACAATGGAGATAGTATTTTTACTCACGGCTTTTTCATCGCTCCGGCGATCATAGTGTGATTGACAGGAAATGGGTGTTACTGGGCGGAAACAGGCCGTTTTATGGGCGTGCGGGAAAAAACGCTACCGTTTCCGGAAAAAACGCAGGAGTGGCCGGGGAAACGGGGGAGTGTCTGGGCGAACGCTGGGTGTGTTTGTGACGTCAAACCAGGAACGACAAGCACTGAACTGATCGCAGATGCCGAGTAAGTGTGGAGCTACTCTGAAACTGCTAAGTAGTTTGTAATCGCAATATTGCGAATACATCGTTCGCAATTTTAAGATGCTAAGATACACTCCCAGTAGGCGGCGGCTTAGCGTGAGCAACTCTGCTAAAATCGCCTTGCGAGCGATCAACTCGGAATGAGGGCCATGGTTTTGCCCAATTGCTAACAAAATTGCTGCTGCGATCAACTCAGAATTAGGCCCTAAGCTTCAGTAACTAAAGTAGGATTGCAGCAAAGAAGGCCTTCAAGGTATTAGCATGTATAAAGCGGTGAATTGATGCAAGGGATGAGAGTGTTATACTCCCATTATATACATCCCTAGTGAGGCCACATCTTGAATACTGTGCACAATTTTGGGCACCATACTACAAAAAGGATATCCTGGAACGAGAAAAGGTTCAGAGGTGGGCGACCAAATTAATTAAGGGGATTGAGATGCTGGAATACGAGGAAAGGCATGCAAAGCTGGGCATGTTTACACTGGAAAAGAGGAGACTAAGAGGGGACATGATCAACACTTACAAATATATGAGGACAATGGGGGTCATTCCGAGTTGATCGCTAGCTGCCGTTGTTCACTGTGTAGCAATCAGTGAAAATGGCTAATCTGTGCATGCGCATGCACCGCAATGCGCACGTGCATTGTACGGGTACGAAGTCAATTGTAGTTTTGCACTGGTTCTAGCGACGATTCCAATCGCACAGCCAAACGCATGGAGATTGACAAAAAGAGGGCATTTATGGGTGTCAACTGACCGTTTTCTGGGAGTGTTTGGAAAAACGCAGGCGTGGCCGGGCGTTTGCTGGGCGGGTATCTGCTGCCATTACCGTGTCACTCGTCGCAGCAATCATCGCACAGGATAAGTAACTACAGGGCTGGTCTTGTTTTGCACAAAATGTGTTTGCAGGCGCTCTGCTGCATAGGCGTTCGCACTCCTGCAAAGCGAAAATACACTCCCCCGTGGGCGGCGACTATGCATTTGCACGGCTGCTAAAAACTGCTAGTGAGTGATCAACTCGGAATGACCCCCACTACACAGAGCTTGCGGGGGAACTGTTTTTGGTAAGATCAACACAGAGGACACGTGGACACCCACTGAGGTTAGAGGGGAGGAGATTTCGCACACAGAGATGTAAAGGATTCTTCACAGTAAGGGCAATATGTGCTTGGAATTCCCTGCCTGAGAGAGTAGTAACGGCGGACTCGGTCAACACTTTTAAGAATGGGCTAGATAAAAACCTAATGGATAAGTATATACAGGGTTATGGTGCATAGTCACACACTATAGTTATTAAAAAAAAAGATGAACAAACACAACGGCCGACATTAGCAACAGTCAAAATTAGTCCTAAAAATAATACAGCGCAGGAGACCACAAGTAGGTTGAACTCGATAGACAAATTGTCTTTTTTCAACCTCAGAAACTGTTACTATGTGTTGACAATTCCCATGTCGACCTTTTGAACCTGTCAACCTTTTGACCTTGTCGACATTGTCCATGTCGACCATTTGATGTTGACCTAGACACTGTCGACCTTTTGACCTATTATACCATAACCCAGGCATGTCCAAACTGCGGCCCTCTAGCTGTTGTGAAACTACATACCCCAGCATGCCCTGACACAGTTTTGCTGTGTCAGAGAATGCTAAAGATGTGTCAGGGCATGCTGGGATGTGTAGTTTCTCCATAGCTGGAGGGCCGCAGTTTGGACATGCTTGCCATAACCTATCCATAGGGGATGCGGTCAATTTACCTACTGTCAAAATCCCAACAACCATTGACCGATGGTCACAATCCTGACATGGTCAAAATACCAACATTTAATATACCAACAAGATCAAAATACCGACATTTAAAATGTCGACAGGTCAAAAAGTCAACATAAGTTTTTCATGAGTTCTCCATTGAATCCGACTTGTTCATACTTTACTATGCCAGTGGACCTGGAGGGGGAATATAATAGTGTGGCGAGCGCAGCAAGGCACCGTGCCCGAAGCATGGCAAGCGCAGCGAGCCATGCGAGGGGACGTGGCATACTTATATGGTGTCCATGTCGACCTATATCGACATACACACCAAAAACCCAATGCAAAACTTGTGTTGACTTTTTGATCTGTCGAGATTTTAAATGTCGGTATTTTTTTTTTTGACCTTGTCTGTATTTTAAATGTCGGTATTTTGACCTTGTCGGGATTTTGACCGTCGGTCAATTGTTGTCGGGATTTTGACCATCAGGATTTTGATTGTAGGTATTTCATACTAAACCCAGCCATAGGCAGCTGTACAATCACAGTCACTGGCAAGAGTGGATGGCTGCAGGTACTGAAGAAGCTGTGCTTGATACTCTACTTCTACTGCTGCTGAAAAACTGAGGGGTAGATGTATGAAGGGGTGTTATGGGGGGAAGAGGTATAAACGCGCATTATGTGCGCTGATACCGCTTCTCCCCCATGTATTACTGTGGTGATGTATGTGCTCCTGTCATTATCGGCGCTGCCATCTTTAAGATGTACCACCCAATGTATGAACGGTCAGTGGCACTGACAGTTCCAACAGTTGCAGCTATTGATTTTGACAGCTGCAGGGGTTGTCGCCCCATCACCACAGCAGGGACAGCTTTGTCCGAGGCCCTGCCAACTTCACCCAAAGTCCCGCCCCCTACCCGGCCGCCCGAGTTTCAAACACCAGACATCACACATGGGGGTATATTTACTAAAAATCGTATTTTCCCGTTTGAGGTCAAAGTTCAATCACGAATGACATCGAAAGTGTAAATATGCAACTTTTTGAATTTAGTACGACTAATTTACTAAGCTGCCGTATTCTGCATTTTCGGTTTTACCGATGTCGATGTCATTCGTTTTTTTAGGCAGTGTTTTACGTGAGTGACTTGTAAAACACTGCCGACTTTAATACAATGAATCTCGGCCGGATCTGAGAGATCCGTGCTGGGCTTCATTGTGCACCTTTATTTAAAAAAAAAACAGTGTTAAAATCAGAAAAAAAACTGTGTGGGGTCCCCCTCCTAAGCAAAACCAGCCTCGGGCTCTTTGAGCCGATCCTGGTTGCAAAAATATGGGGGGGGAAATGATAGAGGTTCCCCCATATTTAAACAACCAGCACCGGGCTCTGCGCCTGGTCCTGGTTCCAAAAATACGGGGGACAAAAAGCGTAGGGGTCCCCCGTATTTCTGAAACCAGCACCGGGCTCCACTAGCCAGATACATAATGCCACAGCCGGGGGACACTTTTATATAGCTCCCGGCGGCCCTGGCATCTCATAACCAACTAGTCACCCCTGGCCGGGGTACCCTGGAGGAGTGGGGACCCCTTCAATCAAGGGGTCCCCCCCCTCCAGCCACCCAAGGAAAAGGGGTGAAGCCTGAGGCTGTCCCCCCCATCCAAGGGCTGCGGATGGGAGGCTGATAGCCGTTGTGTAAAAAAATGAATATTGTTTTTAGTAGCAGTACTACAAGTCCCAGCAAGCCTCCCCCGCAAGCTGGTACTTGGAGAACCACAAGTACCAGCATGCGGAGGAAATCCGGGCCCGCTGGTACCTGTAGTACTACTACTAAAAAAATACCCCAATAAAAACATAAGACACACACCTTGAAAGTATAACTTTAATGCATACCTACACACCTCCATATACACATACTTACCTTATGTTCACACGAGGGTCGGTCCTCTTCTCCATGTAGAATCCATGGTGTACCTGTGGATAAAATTATACTCACATACTCCAGTGTAGAAGTAGAGATGAGCGCCTGAAATTTTTCGGGTTTTGTGTTTTGGTTTTGGGTTCGGTTCCGCGGCCGTGTTTTGGGTTCGACCGCGTTTTGGCAAAACCTCACCGAATTTTTTTTGTCGGATTCGGGTGTGTTTTGGATTCGGGTGTTTTTTTCAAAAAACACTAAAAAACAGCTTAAATCATAGAATTTGGGGGTCATTTTGATCCCAAAGTATTATTAACCTCAAAAACCATAATTTACACTCATTTTCAGTCTATTCTGAATACCTCACACCTCACAATATTATTTTTAGTCCTAAAATTTGCACCGAGGTCGCTGTGTGAGTAAGATAAGCGACCCTAGTGGCCGACACAAACACCGGGCCCATCTAGGAGTGGCACTGCAGTGTCACGCAGGATGGCCCTTCCAAAAAAACCCTCCCCAAACAGCACATGACGCAAAGAAAAAAAGAGGCGCAATGAGGTAGCTGTGTGAGTAAGATTAGCGACCCTAGTGGCCGACACAAACACCGGGCCCATCTAGGAGTGGCACTGCAGTGTCACGCAGGATGGCCCTTCCAAAAAACCCTCCCCAAACAGCACATGACGCAAAGAAAAAAAGAGGCGCAATGAGGTAGCTGTGTGAGTAAGATTAGCGACCCTAGTGGCCGACACAAACACCGGGCCCATCTAGGAGTGGCACTGCAGTGTCACGCAGGATGGCCCTTCCAAAAAACCCTCCCCAAACAGCACATGACGCAAAGAAAAAAAGAGGCGCAATGAGGTAGCTGTGTGAGTAAGATTAGCGACCCTAGTGGCCGACACAAACACCGGGCCCATCTAGGAGTGGCACTGCAGTGTCACGCAGGATGTCCCTTCCAAAAAACCCTCCCCAAACAGCACATGACGCAAAGAAAAAAAGAGGCGCAATGAGGTAGCTGTGTGAGTAAGATTAGCGACCCTAGTGGCCGACACAAACACCGGGCCCATCTAGGAGTGGCACTGCAGTGTCACGCAGGATGTCCCTTCCAAAAAACCCTCCCCAAACAGCACATGACGCAAAGAAAAAAAGAGGCGCAATGAGGTAGCTGTGTGAGTAAGATTAGCGACCCTAGTGGCCGACACAAACACCGGGCCCATCTAGGAGTGGCACTGCAGTGTCACGCAGGATGTCCCTTCCAAAAAACCCTCCCCAAACAGCACATGACGCAAAGAAAAAAAGAGGCGCAATGAGGTAGCCGTGTGAGTAAGATTAGCGACCCTAGTGGCCGACACAAACACCGGGCCCATCTAGGAGTGGCACTGCAGTGTCACGCAGGATGTCCCTTCCAAAAAACCCTCCCCAAACAGCACATGACGCAAAGAAAAAAAGAGGCGCAATGAGGTAGCTGACTGTGTGAGTAAGATTAGCGACCCTAGTGGCCGACACAAACACCGGGCCCATCTAGGAGTGGCACTGCAGTGTCACGCAGGATGTCCCTTCCAAAAAAACCCTCCCCAATCAGCACATGATGCAAAGAAAAAGAAAAGAAAAAAGAGGTGCAAGATGGAATTGTCCTTGGGCCCTCCCACCCACCCTTATGTTGTATAAACAAAACAGGACATGCACACTTTAACCAACCCATCATTTCAGTGACAGGGTCTGCCACACGACTGTGACTGATATGACGGGTTGGTTTGGACCCCCCCCCAAAAAAGAAGCAATTAATCTCTCCTTGCACAAACTGGCTCTACAGAGGCAAGATGTCCACCTCATCTTCACCCTCCGATATATCACCGTGTACATCCCCCTCCTCACAGATTATCAATTCGTCCCCACTGGAATCCACCATCTCAGCTCCCTGTGTACTTTGTGGAGGCAATTGCTGCTGGTCAATGTCTCCGCGGAGGAATTGATTATAATTCATTTTAATGAACATCATCTTCTCCACATTTTCTGGATGTAACCTCGTACGCCGATTGCTGACAAGGTGAGCGGCGGCACTAAACACTCTTTCGGAGTACACACTTGTGGGAGGGCAACTTAGGTAGAATAAAGCCAGTTTGTGCAAGGGCCTCCAAATTGCCTCTTTTTCCTGCCAGTATAAGTACGGACTGTGTGACGTGCCTACTTGGATGCGGTCACTCATATAATCCTCCACCATTCTATCAATGTTGAGAGAATCATATGCAGTGACAGTAGACGACATGTCCGTAATCGTTGTCAGGTCCTTCAGTCCGGACCAGATGTCAGCATCAGCAGTCGCTCCAGACTGCCCTGCATCACCGCCAGCGGGTGGGCTCGGAATTCTGAGCCTTTTCCTCGCACCCCCAGTTGCGGGAGAATGTGAAGGAGGAGATGTTGACAGGTCGCGTTCCGCTTGACTTGACAATTTTGTCACCAGCAGGTCTTTCAACCCCAGCAGACCTGTGTCTGCCGGAAAGAGAGATCCAAGGTAGGCTTTAAATCTAGGATCGAGCACGGTGGCCAAAATGTAGTGCTCTGATTTCAACAGATTGACCACCCGTGAATCCTTGTTAAGCGAATTAAGGGCTGCATCCACAAGTCCCACATGCCTAGCGGAATCGCTCCCTTTTAGCTCCTTCTTCAATGCCTCCAGCTTCTTCTGCAAAAGCCTGATGAGGGGAATGACCTGACTCAGGCTGGCAGTGTCTGAACTGACTTAACGTGTGGCAAGTTCAAAGGGCATCAGAACCTTGCACAACGTTGAAATCATTCTCCACTGCACTTGAGACAGGTGCATTCCATCTCCTATATCGTGCTCAATTGTATAGGCTTGAATGGCCTTTTGCTGCTCCTCCAACCTCTGAAGCATATAGAGGGTTGAATTCCACCTCGTTACCACTTCTTGCTTCAGATGATGGCAGGGCAGGTTCAGTAGTATTTGGTGGTGCTCCAGTCTTCTGTACGTGGTGCCTGTACGCCGAAAGTGTCCCGCAATTTTTCTGGCCACCGACAGCATCTCTTGCACGCCCCTGTCGTTTTTTAAAAAATTCTGCACCACCAAATTCAAGGTATGTGCAAAACATGGGACGTGCTGGAATTTGCCCATATTTAATGCACACACAATATTGCTGGCGTTGTCCGATGCCACAAATCCACAGGAGAGTCCAATTGGGGTAAGCCATTCCGCGATGATCTTCCTCAGTTGCCGTAAGAGGTTTTCAGCTGTGTGCGTATTCTGGAAAGCGGTGATACAAAGCGTAGCCTGCCTAGGAAAGAGTTGGCGTTTGCGAGATGCTGCTACTGGTGCCGCCGCTGCTGTTCTTGCGGCGGGAGTCCATACATCTACCCAGTGGGCTGTCACAGTCATATAGTCCTGACCCTGCCCTGCTCCACTTGTCCACATGTCCGTGGTTAAGTGGACATTGGGTACAACTGCATTTTTTAGGACACTGGTGAGTCTTTTTCTGACGTCCGTGTACATTCTCGGTATCGCCTGCCTAGAGAAGTGGAACCTAGATGGTATTTGGTAACGGGGGCACACTGCCTCAATAAATTGTCTAGTTCCCTGTGAACTAACGGCGGATACCGGACGCACGTCTAACACCAACATAGTTGTCAAGGACTCAGTTATCCGCTTTGCAGTAGGATGACTGCTGTGATATTTCATCTTCCTCGCAAAGGACTGTTGAACAGTCAATTGCTTACTGGAAGTAGTACAAGTGGGCTTACGACTTCCCCTCTGGGATGACCATCGACTCCCAGCGGCAACAACAGCAGCGCCAGCAGCAGTAGGCGTTACACGCAAGGATGCATCGGAGGAATCCCAGGCAGGAGAGGACTCGTCAGAATTGCCAGTGACATGGCCTGCAGGACTATTGGCATTCCTGGGGAAGGAGGAAATTGACACTGAGGGAGTTGGTGGGGTGGTTTGCGTGAGCTTGGTTACAAGAGGAAGGGATTTACTGGTCAGTGGACTGCTTCCGCTGTCACCCAAAGTTTTTGAACTTGTCACTGACTTATTATGAATGCGCTGCAGGTGACGTATAAGGGAGGATGTTCCGAGGTGGTTAACGTCCTTACCCCTACTTATTACAGCTTGACAAAGGGAACACACGGCTTGACACCTGTTGTCCGCATTTCTGGTGAAATACCTCCACACCGAAGAGCTGATTTTTTTGGTATTTTCACCTGGCATGTCAACGGCCATATTCCTCCCACGGACAACAGGTGTCTCCCCGGGTGCCTGACTTAAACAAACCACCTCACCATCAGAATCCTCCTGGTCAATTTCCTCCCCAGCGCCAGCAACACCCATATCCTCCTCATCCTGGTGTACTTCAACACTGACATCTTCAATCTGACTATCAGGAACTGGACTGCGGGTGCTCCTTCCAGCACTTGCAGGGGGCGTGCAAATGGTGGAAGGCGCATGCTCTTCACGTCCAGTGTTGGGAAGGTCAGGCATCGCAACCGACACAATTGGACTCTCCTTGTGGATTTGGGATTTCAAAGAACGCACAGTTCTTTGCGGTGCTTTTGCCAGCTTGAGTCTTTTCAGTTTTCTAGCGAGAGGCTGAGTGCTTCCATCCTCATGTGAAGCTGAACCACTAGCCATGAACATAGGCCAGGGCCTCAGCCGTTCCTTGCCACTCCGTGTGGTAAATGGCATATTGGCAAGTTTACGCTTCTCCTCCGACAATTTTATTTTAGGTTTTGGAGTCCTTTTTTTACTGATATTTGGTGTTTTGGTTTTGACATGCTCTGTACTATGCCATTGGGCATCGGCCTTGGCAGACGACGTTGCTGGCATTTCATCGTCTCGGCCATGACTAGTGGCAGCAGCTTCAGCACGAGGTGGAAGTGGATCTTGATCTTTCCCTAATTTTGGAACCTCAACATTTTTGTTCTCCATATTTTAATAGGCACAACTAAAAGGCACCTCAGGTAAACAATGGAGATGGATGGATTGGATACTAGTATACAATTATGGACGGGCTGCCGAGTGCCGACACAGAGGTAGCCACAGCCGTGAACTACCGCACTGTACTGTGTCTGCTGCTAATATATAGACTGGTTGATAAAGAGATAGTATACTCGTAACTAGTATGTATGTATAAAGAAAGAAAAAAAAACCACGGTTAGGTGGTATATACAATTATGGACGGGCTGCCGAGTGCCGACACAGAGGTAGCCACAGCCGTGAACTACCGCACTGTACTGTGTCTGCTGCTAATATATAGACTGGTTGATAAAGAGATAGTATACTCGTAACTAGTATGTATGTATAAAGAAAGAAAAAAAAACCACGGTTAGGTGGTATATACAATTATGGACGGGCTGCCGAGTGCCGACACAGAGGTAGCCACAGCCGTGAACTACCGCACTGTACTGTGTCTGCTGCTAATATATAGACTGGTTGATAAAGAGATAGTATACTCGTAACTAGTATGTATGTATAAAGAAAGAAAAAAAAACCACGGTTAGGTGGTATATACAATTATGGACGGGCTGCCGAGTGCCGACACAGAGGTAGCCACAGCCGTGAACTACCGCACTGTACTGTGTCTGCTGCTAATATAGACTGGTTGATAAAGAGATAGTATACTCGTAACTAGTATGTATGTATAAAGAAAGAAAAAAAAACCACGGTTAGGTGGTATATACAATTATGGACGGGCTGCCGAGTGCCGACACAGAGGTAGCCACAGCCGTGAACTACCGCACTGTACTGTGTCTGCTGCTAATATATAGACTGGTTGATAAAGAGATAGTATACTCGTAACTAGTATGTATGTATAAAGAAAGAAAAAAAAACCACGGTTAGGTGGTATATACAATTATGGACGGGCTGCCGAGTGCCGACACAGAGGTAGCCACAGCCGTGAACTACCGCACTGTACTGTGTCTGCTGCTAATATAGACTGGTTGATAAAGAGATAGTATACTACTAATATTATATACTGGTGGTCAGGTCACTGGTCACTAGTCACACTGGCAGTGGCACTCCTGCAGCAAAAGTGTGCACTGTTTAATTTTAATATAATATTATGTACTCCTGGCTCCTGCTATAACCTATAACTGGCACTGCAGTAGTGCTCCCCAGTCTCCCCCACAATTATAAGCTGTGTGAGCTGAGCAGTCAGACAGATATATAATATATATATAGATGATGCAGCACACTGGCCTGAGCCTGAGCAGTGCACACAGATATGGTATGTGACTGACTGAGTCACTGTGTGTATCGCTTTTTTCAGGCAGAGAACGGATATATTAAATAAACTGCACTGTGTGTCTGGTGGTCACTCACTATATAATATATTATGTACTCCTGGCTCCTGCTATAACCTATAACTGGCACTGCAGTAGTGCTCCCCAGTCTCCCCCACAATTATAAGCTGTGTGAGCTGAGCAGTCAGACAGATATATATAATATTATATATAGATAATAGATGATGCAGCACACTGGCCTGAGCCTGAGCAGTGCACACAGATATGGTATGTGACTGAGTCACTGTGTGCTGTGTATCGCTTTTTTAATGCAGAGAACGGATTATAAATAAAAGTGGTGGTCACTGGTCACTATCAGCAAAACTCTGCACTGTACACTACTGAGTACTCCTAATGCTCCCCAAAATTAGTAAATCAAGTGTCTCTCTAATCTATTCTAATTCTAAACGGAGAGGACGCCAGCCACGTCCTCTCCCTATCAATCTCAATGCACGTGTGAAAATGGCGGCGACGCGCGGCTCCTTATATAGAATCCGAGTCTCGCGATAGAATCCGAGCCTCGCGAGAATCCGACAGCGTCATGATGACGTTCGGGCGCGCTCGGGTTAACCGAGCAAGGCGGGAAGATCCGAGTCGCTCGGACCCGTGAAAAAAAAACATGAAGTTCTGGCGGGTTCGGATTCAGAGAAACCGAACCCGCTCATCTCTATGTAGAAGCCTCTTCTTCTTGTAATCCATTTGTAATCCACGTACTTGTCAAAATAAAAAAACGGACACCCGACCTCGCACTGAAAGGGGCCCCATGTTTTCACATGGGACCCCTTTCCCCGAATGCCAGAAACCCCCTCTGACTTATGTCTAAGAGGGTTCCATCAGCCAATCAGGGAACGCCACGTTGTGGCATCCTCCTGATCGGCTGTGTGCTCCTGTACTGTATGACAGGCGGCACACGGCAGTGTTACAATGTAGCGCCTATGCGCTCCATTATAACCAATGGTGGGAACTTTGTGGTCAGCGGTGAGGTTACTTTCGGTCAACCGCTGACCACAAAGTTCCCACGCATAGGCGCTACATTGTAACACTGCCGTACTAAAAACAATATTCATTTTTTTACACAACAGCTATCAGCCTCCCATCCGCAGCCCTTGGATGGGGGGGACAGCCTCGGGCTTCACCCCTGGTCCTTGGGTGGCTGGAGGGGGGGACCCCTTGATTGAATGGGTCCCCACTCCTCCAGGGTACCCCGGCCAGGGGTGACTAGTTGGTTATGTAATGCCAGGGCCGCCGGGAGCTATATAAAAGTGTCCCCCGGCTGTGGCATTATGTATCTGGCTAGTGGAGCCCGGTGCTGGTTTCAGAAATACGGGGGACCCCTACGCTTTTTGTCCCCCGTATTTTTGGAACCAGGACCAGGCGCAGAGCCCGGTGCTGGTTGTTTAAATATGGGGGAACCTCTATCATTTTTCCCCCCATATTTTTGCAACCAGGACCGGCTCAAAGAGCCCGAGGCTGGTTTTGCTTAGGAGGGGGACCCCACGCAATTTTTTATCAAAAAATAAACACTTTCCCATCCCCTTCCCACTGATAAACATGCACGAATCTCATGGATCCGTGCATGCCTATCCAAACACGGGATAAAAAAGCAGGTCTGTTTTGTTTTAGCACTTTTTCACGAATTGTATTTCTGCACGGCAGTGTTTGGCTATTGTCGGCAGTGTTTGTGATTTGCACTTTTTAGTAAATTACCGATTTCTACCAAATTGCAGGTGTATTTGACCGATGGTGTATTGATTCGTGATTTTTTCCTAAGACTTCCAAAATATTACGAATGCCCTCATCACTGCCGAGATTTTTGCTTAGTAAATTACCGAAATGACACTTTGAAAAAAAAAACGGCATCACGGTCAAAATCGGGACCTTAGTTTATATACCCCATGGTGGCTGCAGCACAGTGATAGGATTCCTTAGCCTGGTCCTCCCTTGCCACATAGTGTCTCAGCGCACCAACATCCACAGCCACTAGTGTCCCTGACATTGGGAGCTAGGTCACTCCTCCCTGGAACGCGGTATCCCTGCACCCTTCTGCTTAGTGGGAATGTGCTGTATGCTCACCCTGCATAGAATGTACTTAGGACGTCCCAGAATGAGCCCTGTGCTGGGTAAGTGGTAGTTTGGAGGTGAGGTGACAGGCGGGGGAAAGAGTGATGTCAGCCAGTGGCTGTATCAACGGGATCCGGTTAGGATCCCAGCTTTTGGGATCCCGGCAGCTGGAATACTGATGCTGGAATCCCGGCACTGCTCGGAATACAGACACAAATGCCGGAGCCAGGATCCAAAATGAAGGTCTGCCAGGACTGGTAAGCTGCAGGATTGTGGTGTTAAGTTTAGCCTGTTGGGGGGTGAGGGGGTTAGCGTTAGGCTGCCAGCGGGGAGGGTTAGGGTTTGGTTGCGGGGGAGGGAGCATTAGGTTTAGCTGGCGGGGAGGGAGGGTTAGGGTTAGGCACCACTGCAGAGGGTTAGGATCAGGCTGCGGGTGAGGAGGGTTAGGGAGGTTAGGAATTTGGGGTAGTATACGTACCAAGTAGGTGTAGGGATCCTGAGCATTGGGATACCACTGTTGGTATTCTGACTGCCGGCACGCCAAGCGCCGGGATCCCAATACCATCCCGTGTCAGCAGCAATACTAGTGGGTAGCCTTTGAGCAGCCACAATGTTTTTTTCTCAGATTTGTATAAACATGGGCAAGGTGGCTGTGGACCTGCGTCTGGGAACGCAGCTGTGTTTATGGACACCACCATAACACACCCATGACTTCAGGCCACCACCCTGGAACGCACACAGTGGTGCACTGCCGGCTCTACTGCATGCTACCCAATGCACAACAGCAGTCTCTGCGTACACTGATAGGTACATATGTGCCGAAGGGGTTGTCAGGACTTTTTGCGCATGCACAGTAGCAAATAATTCCTCAACTGGAAAACATGGACTCTGCGTCCACCTCTTAAACAGGCCCATGGTGACTGAGGAATGTATGAAAGCTTCCCTAACCTGTTTCATTTTCTCAGTGATGCTTCTGCAATCAGTCAATGCTGGATGCCAGCTAAGACTTAGCAATAAAATGCTTCAGATATCAATATGAACAATTTACTTGTACAGTCTGTTACAGTCAGAGGCGGATTGGCCATAGGGTTCACAGGGAAGATTCCCGGTGGGCCGACGCACCCGTGGGGCCTGTTTTGTTTGAGGACATGTGGTCCTTTTTATAGACATAATGAATAAGATGCTAAATAATTTGCATATATGAAAATTATTTTGCCACTTAGCCTGTGATTGCAGATGATCTAGTGTATGCTCTGTCTGCCTGCTTGGCTGACATATAAGATTGAGTGAATAGTGATTGGGATACGGTTGGTGTAATAAGCAAGAAAATATATCTTTCTAAAGAATGATATAGTTTCCTAAATTCTGAAGGTGTAGCATATAATGTGCTCATAATATTTAATTTTATTTCTTTTTAACTTCCCCCTTGATGCTGGACATGCCCACTATCTGGAAAGTCTTGGGGGGAGGGTGATGCTGCCATGGCTCATGGCTAGACCTTACCCATGTGGGGCCACTAGTACAAATTTTTCCAGGGCCGCTTTTTGTTCCCAATCCGCCCCTGGTTACAGTATTTTCCAGAAAGGCAAGAACCAGCTCCGATGTCTGACGTTCCCCACAGACTGTTTAACATAGGAATGCGGTTATGTGAGCGGTCACAATACCGACACCGGGATCCCAATTGCTGAATAGCCCGCCCGTCGGCATGCCAACCAACAGGGACTATTACCACTCGTGGGTGTCAACAACACCCATAGAGTGGGAATAGAACCTGTGGTGAGCGCAGTGAGTCCGCAAGGGGTTTTGTTGCGCTCACCCCCCACACCAGCCATCTAACAGACGGGATCCCAACCCCCTGTCACCTGACCCCAACCCGCTTAACAAATGTGATTATCAAATAAAACTATTTGTAAAGAAACATTTCTGGCCTTCCAAGTAGAATAAACATGCAAGATATGCAAAGCTTCAGCCAGACTTGAGTTAGGTGGACATGCGGGATGCCAACCGAACTCGGGCGTTGTTTTAAAGGGGCAATCTTGTAAAAGGCTTGGTTTAGCCTTGTACATGATTGCCCCTTTATTAAAAAAAGCTATTACATTCGGCCCCTTAAGTTGAGCTTTGGTTTCTACAAATAGAGGGGTATATTTATCATTAATTTGGTTTTAGAGATGATAATTGTACTTTCTTATTGCCACTATTCTCTGCAATAAGATAAAGAATACCAAATGTATCAATATACAGTACACCCGCACAGAGCCGGATTAAGGCCCCGGGAGGCCTGGTGCACTAAAGAGCAGGGGGCCCCCATGGACTAAAAAAAAATAATTATACATCACTAAGAATATTCCTCCTTTAGTTCAGCGTGCGGCGCGCCAATGACCGAGCCGCAGGCTTGCTAAGCCGGACAGCAATTGGACAGCTGAGCCGTCACTCAGCTACCCTGGCTACAACTGTTAGAGCACTCTTCTTAGAGCTGTAGTCAGCACAGCTGAGCGACGGCTCAGCTGTCCAATTGCTGTCCGGCTCAGTCATTGGTGCGCCGCACACTGAACTGAAGGAGGAGGAGGGACAGGGCAGCGGGGAGCCGGGGCTCGTGAGCGCAGCACCGCAGATCGGATTGAAGAGAGATCCGATCTGTGGTGTGGCAGGGGGCCCTTTTGGAAAGGGGGGCCCGGGGTACGTATCCCCGGGACCCCCCCCCCCCCCCTTAATCCGGCTCTGCACCCGCATAGACAAGGGCCCCGAAAGGAGGTAGTCCTTGAGTTGTGTTTGGAGTGAAGTGACCTCTTGTATCGGAATTCCGGCACATTTGCAATCTGATAACAATGCATGTGCGATGCGATGGCCAATGCCGGGGAGCGTCCTGGAAATTTTTTTGTGAAATATAGCCCATAGGCTACAACGGACTAATGCCATCTTCAGATGGCGTTAGCTGCGGGGGTCAAACTTGGTATATCTGACAGCTTTGACGCTTCCATTGAAACCTTAACAGCACTACTTATACCGATGCTATAAACAGAATCCTAGAAATAATCGCTTAGGACCTGTTTTTATCCTATATAATTCAAGTACGTACTGAATATCTGAGATATTGAAAAGGATAAAACAAAGCGATACACAGGATTGAGATAAATAGTGCTGTTAAGTGGATAGGGCTATTTACAAACTATGGGGGTTATTCAGAGATGGATGCAGATTTTGCTCTTGCAGCAAAATCTGCGACCATATACTTACATGCTGAGGGCCGCCCAGCATGTGTGGCGCCACCCTGCGATTCATTCACAATTTAATTGCGAACGCATCAAATAGAGGCCGACCTCTGCCTGCGCAGCTTGGCACTGCTGCCATGTTTCCATACGCAGGCAACGTCATAGGCAAGCCCCAAAAACAAGCATGACACACCTGCGTTTCTTGATCACCTTCCCCCCCAATGCTGCGTTGATGCCCCCTGGACGCCCCTTGCCTGTCAGTCAACTTGAGATTGCATCCTTCTGGGATGCAGTCGCATGGTAAAGGGTCAACCACATGCAATATAGCCACTGCACGTGCGCAACTCCCAACTCTTAATAAGGACCCATTTTTGCTAATTGTTATTTGTGTGTTAAATTTCTTGTGAGTCATATTTAATTTAAATATGTGATTAATAAGGGGTGTTTTCATGAAACAGTGAAAAGAGTGGAGAAGTGAGGTCTATTCATGAAGCAGTGAAAAGTGTGGACAAGTAAGCCAGCGGAGAAGTTGCCCATGGCAACCAATCATCATTAAAGTAACATTTAGAATTTGCAAACTATACAGTTTACGGAGCAGCTGATTGGTTGACATGGGCAACTTTTCCACTGGCTCACTTCTCCACTCTTTTCACTGCTTCATGAATGGACCCCTAAAAGTATCAACTATCAAGAGTGCCCCAAAAAACAGAGGGGGACATTTACTAAGCAGTGATAAAAGCGGAGAAGTGAGCCAGTGGAGAAGTGCCCATGGCAACCAATCTGCACTGAAGTAACATCTATAATTTGCATACTATAAAATGAAACAGAGCTGCTGATTGGTTGATGGGGCAATTTCTCCACTGGCTTACTTCTCCGCTCTTATCACTGCTTAGTAAATGTCCCTCAGAGTCTTCTGTGCCCTATATGTTTTGTTTCTAATTCAGTAACACATTACAAGCTACCCATTAATATTGCATGGTATTGAAGCAATCATGATTTTCTTTCCCCGTTATCACCTTTTCCCAATGACAATACATGTAAATTAGAGAGTGGGGCACATTAACCAGGCATTCTACTAGCTTGACAAGGAAAGATGGACCTGCCATATTTTCAGTGAGATGAAGTAAAATGTCATTACAAAATTTCCTTTGTGTTTTTAAGGACCCCATCCATCAGAGATAGTTATACTGTATAATAAAGGTATAATTTAACGGTGCTTCATATGGTGCTAAGTCACTTATTTCCGCAGAGGGATCCAGCTGCTCAGTTACAAAGCACTGACAGTACCACGAGACCCAGCCACAGACTTGTCTGTAATCATTAGCCTGGAATGTGTGATGTTCATTGTCTGAACCTGAAGGTAAATATCAGACAGGAACCCGGCCCCTTTGCTCTAGTGTATGTACATTGTTGAACAGCTCAGTCATGTCTCACCGTGTCAGCGTTAGTGATGTCATGTTGCACTTGGTTGAGCTTCTATGCACTCATGACATTGTAGCTTCAGTGCATCGATGGAAAAATAAACCGAAGACTCTGCCTTGAACAACAATCCGCATTCGACCCTATTACGACTGGTTATGTCACTTAAACTGACTTGATGCATGCTTTCTGCTATTCAGTTGAAAATGGGTCTTGTGATAACTGCATCTGTTTGGCTGTGAAATCAGATTGATTAGCCAGACATGAAGATACTGAACCATGCAATGTAGGGATTGCAAAGGTCAGCTGCTCCCATAGACAAAAGATCCAGAGTCTTCTTACAATCCATTTATGAAGACCAGTGGTACAAGTAAGGGGGCACAGTGAGGAACAGAGTTTCTGTGTGACATGGACTAGAGCAAAATTTGGTGTTTGAAACACACAATGATCTGCAAAAACTACCAATAAATACCAAGCAATGGCAGACAAAGGTAGTAGTTCCTGAACAGATGGGGCCTTAGACTGTCCAGCAATGTGACTTATGTCCTAACTGATGGGAAAGCTGGGAGGTACTGTACTGTATGTCCCACTCACTGTGGAGACCTGGAGATGACAGGAAGAAAGTATTGGTGGTGGCAACAGGAAGGAAGTATTGGTGGTGACAACAGGAAGGGAGTATTGGTGGTGGCAACAGGAAGGAAGTATTGGTGGTAGAAACAGGAATGAAGTATTGGTGGTAGCAACAGGCAGGAAACGGTGGTGGCAAAAAGAAGAAAGTATTGGTGGTGGCAACAGGAAGGAAGTATTGGTGGTGGCAACAGGAAGGAAGTATTGGTGGTGGCAAGCCTCAGGAATTCTAGGATCACCATAGGTGTGGTCTCCCTTTTTTTTAGCAGACGGAAACTACTGATTGGTCAATAAACCATCGGGTTTGCATACATCTTTAAATCGGGCCCCCAGTCCCATTATTTCTTTACTTTATGATTAATTATAGGCAGAAGTCAGTGCGGTATCAAGGGCCATTAATAGGATATCTGTCCTGGGTTCCCAATTATTTGATAAAGTGGTTTAATTATGATGCACATTAGTGAAAATGATCTCTAACAAAATGCACATATTAGCTATCCTTGTAAAGATAAAAAAGCTGATGAAAGGAGAAATGTGCCTATTCAGATCTGGAAAAACACAAATCTGAGATTGGCCGGCATCTTGCACCTCCAGCAAACTCGGACACCATTACATCCGCCTCATATCTACTTTATGGGCTCCATTTAACAACAGTAGTTATTAGCAGCGGCATATTTCATTTAGTATCACAGCAATACTAAAGAATATGCTGCTGGTGCTTAACATTACTTACTCCTCCAGCAAAGTCCAGCAAAGTCTTCCTCAGTACCATCCTCCCGGGGTGTAAAAAGGGTAGTGCAGGCAGTGCCTTGAACACTGCACTGTATGCTGTGCTGATAATAACTGCAGCGATGTGTGTAAGAGGCTTTACCTGGCGTAATGTGTGTAAGAGGCTTTACCTGGCATAATGTGTGTAAGAGGCTTTACCTGGCATAATGTGTGTAAGAGGTTTACCTGGCATAATGTGTGTAAGAGGCTTTACCTGGCATAATGTGTGTAAGAGGCTTTACCTGGCATAATGTGTGTAAGAGGCTTTACCTGGCGTAATGTGTGTAAGAGGCTTTACCTGGCATAATGTGTGTAAGAGGCTTTACCTGGCATAATGTGTGTAAGGAAATCTACCTGGCATATTGGGGCAGATGTATTAACCTGGAGAAGGCATAAGGAAGTGATAAACCAGTGATATGTGCAAGGTAATAATGGCACCAGCCAATCAGCTCCAATATGTAAATTAACAGTTAGGATCTGATTGGCTGGTGCCTTTATCACCTTGAACATATCACTGGTTTATCACTTTCTTATGCCTTCTCCGGGTTAATACATCTGCCCCAATGTGTGTAATGGGCTCTACCTGGTATAATATGTATAAGAGACTCTACCTGGCATAATGTGTATAAGAGCCTCTACCTGGCGTATGTTGTGTTAGGAAATCTACCTGGCATAATGTGTGTAATGGGCTCTATCTGGCTTAATGTGTATAAAGGGCTCACTTGGTATAACGTGTATAAGAGACTCTACCTGGTGTAATGTGTATAAGAGACTCTACCTGGCATATGTTGTGTAAGGAAATCTACCTGGCGTAATGTGTGCATAATAACATACAGGCAAGGGGTCTTGGGGGTTGGATATTCTGTGCAACCCTGCTATCCTGACCTGTTGCTGCGGGAGCTGCTGGTGGCAATGGGTTGTCCAGGCCTGGTGCATGCTAGCTTATAATAGGTCTGAGTGCTACCTGCACTCACCTTCATAAAAAGGGTAGTGCAAACAGTGCCTTAAACACTGCGCTGTATGCTGTTCTAATAATAACGCAGCGATGTGTGTAAGAGGCTTTACCTGGCATAATGTGCGTAAGGAAATCTACCTGACATAATGTGTATAAAGGGCTCTACTTGATATAATGCGTATAAGAGACTCTACCTGACGTAATGTGTATAAAAGCCTCTACCTGGCATATGTTGTTTAAGGAAATCTACCTGGCATAATGTGTGTAATGGGCTCTGCCTGGCATAATGTGTATAAAGGGCTCTGCTTGGTATAATGTGTATAAGAGACTCAACCTGGCGTAATGTGTATAATAGACTCTACCTGGCATATGTTGTGTAAGGCAATCTTCCTAGCATAATGTGTGCATAATAACATACAGGCAAGGGGTCTTGGGGGTTGTATATTCTGTGCAACCCTGCTATCCTGACCTGTTGCTGCGGGAGCTGCTGGTGGCAATGGGTTGTCCGGGCCTGGTGCATGCTAGCTTATAATAGGTCTGAGTGCTACCTGCACTCACCTTCATAAAAAGGGTAGTGCAAACAGTGCCTTAAACACTGTGCTGTATGCTGTTCTAATAATAACGCAGCGATGTGTGTAAGAGGCTTTACCTGGCATAATGTGCGTAAGGAAATCTACCTGGCATAATGTGTATAAAGGGCTCTACTTGGGTTCCACCAGACCAATTTGCAAAAAGAAGTCCACATACTTTCCACAAGAACACTTATGCCCTGAAGTACAGGTCTTTACGAAGCTGGTAGCCAAAGAATTCGATCAAATTCATCTTAATAAAAAAAGACACCAGGGTCATTCCAACTTAACGTGGCAAGAAAGAAAAGCCATAAAAGAAATACAGACATGGCAAGATGTGGTCATAAAGCCCTCCGATAAAGGGGGAAACATTGTCATCTGGCCCAAAACAGATTATATCAAGGAAGCACAGCGACAACTTACTACTACTGACTGCTATAAAAGAATGTTACTCAACCCATTACAGAACTATAAAACCATCTATGAAAAAATTATCAACCAAGCACAAGCACAGGGTACAATCACCAAGCAGGAGTATGACTATCTACAGATACAGAATCCCAGAATTCCGACATTCTATATGTTGCCAAAGATACACAAAGACAGACACACCCCCCCCGGGAGACCCATAGTGTCCGGTATAGGGGGACTAACGGAGAAGGCAAGTATCTTTCTTGACCTCCACCTGAGACACTTTGTCTTAGACCTTCCCTCGTATGTTCAGGATACAACTGACATACTCAAAAAAATACACGATCTAAGGTTAGAAGATAACCAATATCTAGTAACTTTGGATGTCGAGGCACTATATACCTCTATTAGTCACAAAGATGGATTGATGGCAGTAGAATATTTTTTGAACAACAATGGTAAAGAGGATTTTCATGATTTTCTCATCAAATTACTCCATTTCGTCTTGCATTACAATTTTTTTACATTTTACAATCAATTTTACCTCCAAACAAGAGGCACAGCTATGGGGGCTGCCTGTGCACCCACATATGCAAACATATTCCTTGGATGGTGGGAAAAAGAATGTGTCTTTAAAGATCATAATGACAAATTCACAACTCATGTCATTATGTGGAATAGGTACATAGACGACATTCTTATGATTTGGGAAGGGGACTTGCAATTATTGCATCAATTCATCAAACACCTGAATAAGAATGATCTCAACATCCGCCTCACTCACACTATAAGTCAAATGGAAGTACCATTCCTGGATTTAATGATTTACAAAAACCCAGAGGGAATGATTGCTACGAACCTATATCGCAAAAGCACCGCGACCAACACATTATTACACCAAACAAGTTCTCATTTCCCCCGACGATAGAAAATATACCTAAAGGGGAATTTCTTCGCTTGCGCAGAAACTGTTCAGACAACAAAAACTTCACAATACAAAGCGCAGATCTGGCACTGAGGCTCTGCAATAGAGGATACAGCAAAACATCTGTGAAAAAAGCATTAAAATCTGTCAAAGTCATCAAGAGAGAAGACATTGTCTTCAAGGAACAGAAAAAAGAAGAAGAAAAAAAGTCTGAAAACACCATTCGCTTCGTCGGAAACTTCTGCCAAGAATGGAGAAAGATCAATGAAGCAATACAAAAGCACTGGCATATCTTACATATAGACCCTACATTGTCTAAGAAACTTGGTCCCAAAGTCTCCATGAGCTGGCGCAGATCAAAAAACTTAAAAGACCAATTGGTACGAAGTCATTTTCAAAAATTCCCTGACAAAAAAACATTAATCACGGGCACATACCCTTGCGGGAAATGCAAAGCCTGTAAATTCATTGTCCCCATAAAAGAAGTAGAGGACAAATATGGCAATACAATTACAATTACGGACTACATAAACTGTCAAACGGAGGGTGTTATTTACTGCCTCAGCTGTAGTTGTAACCAGAAATATATTGGCATGACGACACGACCCTTTAAACAGCGTATCCTGGAACATATAGGATCCATACGCAATGCCATCACGGATAGGCAAAGGATGAAACAACTGACATCAGTTGCCCGTCACTTCTATACCTGCCATGGGAGCAGGTATGAAGAGCTAAAGATCTTTGGACTAGAAAGGATCAGACTTGGAATACGAGGAGGAAATTTAACTGACAGTCTATTGAAGAAAGAAAGCGAATGGATCTTTAAGATGGGAACTATACATCCAGCCGGCATGAATGAAAATATCAACTTCGGGGTCTTTTTAAATTAATTAACTTACTATTAGAGTCATGAAGAATCCACTCTTTCTCCTTCTAGATTGTACATATTAATTTTATAATACTAGTATATGCCACTTAATATATAGCTAGTATAGTAGCACAACATAGAAAATTAGTACAATTATCACACTCACTACTATCAATTATTATTTTTTCAAACACCACCACACATCTACCTTCACTTCATTTCAACATGGGTTCCTAGGTTATCAACTGTCCACATACACAGTAAGATACAGTCCCTACACTTTTATTTGTCACTTTATATCTAATCACAAATGTTACACACCACTAACCTAGTTACTATTATTACAAAATCACCTCCATCATCATTCTCATCCTTTATTCATCACATATATTTTATTAATTTATTATTTTCTTACAAATTTACACTCCCCGCTCAAAACCCTTCCCCCATCCCGCCCTTCTCTTACCCCTATTTCCACATTAACAAACCCCTACTTTCCACCCCCCCCCTTTCCCCACTCCCTCATTCCTCCACCCTCCCACATTTCCCTTCCCACCCACCCAAACAAACCCTCACAACCCCTTCCAAACCCCCCTCCCCCCCAATCTCCATACAAACTTAACTTTCCCCTCTTTCTTTCCCCTTTTCCCTCCCCCCCCAATAGCCCCCCCTCCCCCCCCCCTTTTTTTCCCCCCCATCTTCATATTAATCACATCTATATAGGCCCCTTTTGTAATATATTATCAGTACTATTACTATTATTATTCACATACCTAATTTCAATTTTTAATTTATTATCTAATTAATTACTCTTTTATACTTATAATCTATATATTTCACCTCTTATATTTTATTTTATTTATTATATAGGGTTTTAATACAAATTTATTTATTCACATATCCTGCTTATCTTATACTAGGTGCTTCATCGCGCCCTACGGGCGCTCTTCACACCGTCGCAAGGGGCTACGCCCCCTTAACCCTTGCATGCCTTTCTGGGGTTTAATATTTGTATTATATGGAGTATTACCTGCATTCCTTTGTTAGTGGTTAAATATTGCACAATGAAAGGGCGTGCGATGGTGAAGGAGGCACAGCCCCTTGCGACGGCGTGAACAGCACCTGCAGGGCACGATGTACAGAATGTAGCGGGTGCGGGGGGGACTGCGGATGGTGTATGTAGATGCTGCGGGTGGAGGGGGGGCAGAAGTGCGGGTGGGGCCGGGATGGGGAAGGTTCGGGAGGTACTGTGGGTGGGGGAGAGGCAGAGGAGTGGGGGATGCAGATGGGGGAGGGGTCCGGAGGCACTGCAGGTGGGGGAGGGGCAGGGGTGCCACAGGTGGGAGAGGGGCAGGTGTGGGGATGCTGTGGATGGGTGAAGGGTTCCGGAGGTGCTGTGGGATGGGAAGGGATGGGAGTGCCGGGGGTGGGGTAGGGGACCGCAGGCACCATGGGTAGGGTGGGTAGGGGCAGGTACGGGTGGTGCGGTGGATGGGAAAGGAGGTCCGGAGGTGCTGCAGGTGGTGGAGGGGCAGGTGCGGGGGTGCCATTGGTGGGGGAGGGGTGGGTGAGGGGGGACCGCGGATGGAGGAGGGTGTCTGCAGATGCTGCGGGTGGAGGGGGGCAGGTGTGGGGGGGAGACATATAAGGGGGGTGAATGGTGGAGGGGGCCTGGAGGTGCTGTGGGTGGTGAAGGGGTGGAGGAGTGGGAGCCGCGGGTGGTGTAGGGGGTCTGGAGGCACAGCATGTGGGGGAGGGGTGGAGTGCCGCATGTGGTGGAGGGGAAGGTGCGGAGGTGTGGTGCATTGGGGAGAGGTCTGGAGGCGCTGCGGGTACTGTACATGCCTTAAAAGGTAGTTGGAGGGTATGCAGTAACAGGGCCAGGACAGGGGTGACAGGGTCAGAACAGGGTTGACGGGGCCAGGACAGGGGTGACAGGGTCAGAACAGGGGTGACGGTGCCAGGACAGGGGTGACGGGGCCAGGACAGGGGCGACGGGGCCAGAACAGAAATGACAGGGACAGGATAGGGGTGACAGGGCCAGGGTAGGGGCAGCAGGACCAGGACAGGGGTGACGGGGCCAGTATAGGGTTGACAGGGCAAGCACAGGGGTGACAGGGCCAGGATAGGGGTAACAGGGCCAAGATAAGGGTGACAGGGCCAGGATAAGGGTGAAAGGGCCAGGATAAGGGTGGCAGGGCAAGGCCAGGGGTGACAGGGACATGACAGAACACAGGGCACGGGAGAGATTGGTATTAGGGACAAAACAGTGGTGACAGACAGATGTGTCTTACCGGAGTCACTGCTGCTGGCTGCTGCTGTTCCACTCCAAACTGTTGGGATCTGCTGCTGCTGGAGACTTGGCATGGTTGATTCTCTCAGGCTGGAGTCCTGCTTCCTCTGCCCATCCGCATCCCTCCCCCCCTCCTCAGTCACACACCGCAGACCTCGCGCAGCTGCCGGGCACTGTGGTAAGGTGAGACTGGAAATGACTGGTTAGCCCCCAGGAGATGCTGCGGCTGGAGGGAGGAGGGGGTCATAGCATGCAGCTTGGATTTCTGCAGCGCTACCCGCCAGCTAAAGTGTGTGAATGAGCTGGGCGCACCTCACTGCGGGTGGCAGCGCTGCAGCTAGCGGTGAGGTTGCCGGGGCTGGAGATAACAGAGGCAGTACGGAACCTGCACAGCGGCAGGTGCCCCACAAAACTGCAGCTAAGAAGCGCGGAGTGTGCTAGAAAGTGACGCTCCTCCGCGCCAGAGAGACCCTGCTGAGTATGCCGATGTGGGGGGTCAAGCACACAGTGAGCCGGTGCCCGTCTGTCTGTATGACATACCCCTCACCCACCCCCATACCTCCCAAATGTCCCGATTTTTCGCGGGACAGTCCCATTTTTTGGGGTCTGTCCCGCTGTCTCACCCGCGGGTCGCAGTGTCCCGCGGTGGGGGGGCAGTTGGAAAGCTCCTGTACTCGTTGTTCTGCTTAGCAGAGCAGCAGAGCAGCGGTGAATAGTGGAGACAGAGGGAGAGGGGGCATCAGGGGGTACGGATTAAGGGGGGGGTTCCAGCAGCAGAGCCGGATTAGGGAGGGGGGGGGCAAGGGGTACGTACCGTTGGCCCCACAGTTTTAGGGGGCCCCCCGGCTCGAGTAGCTCTGTCCCATCTCAGAAGCTCCCCCGTCCTACCAGCAACAGCGGCAGCATTGTGCTACAGTCAGCACATGCTGCTGTGTATTGGCAGGTCTGTGGTGTTACAGGGAGGCAGCAGTCTCCCTGCTTTCTTCTGCCTGTGCGGGTGTGTAGGGGGGAGCGACCACCCCCTCTGGATTTAGCCCTAGCTAAGGGGCCAAAATCCCATTTAAAAAATAAAAATAAAAATCGAAATTTGCATAAGGGGGCGTGGCCGCGCGGGCCGCGATTAGGCCACGCCCCTAACCCCACAGCAGGCACAGCAATGAGATAGGGCTCCACTGTCTCAAGTGCCCTGGGCCCCCCGGACTCATAATCAGCCCCTGGGGGCATGCCAGCAGCTCACAGAGCGCTGGGCATGCCCCCTCACTGACGAAAACGGGGCCCTCTTGTGAAGCCACGCCCCCTTTTCGCCGAGAGAGAGAGTGTGTGTGTGTGTGTGTGTGTGTGTGTGTGTGTGTGTGTCCCTCCTTCTGCCTGAAGACAGCTCCTGCAGAAAGCTGGGAGGTATGCACCCCTGCCTGTGCCATGCCCATACTATCTGCTTCTGCTCCTAGTCTCCTGTAGATTTGGCCAGATCTGTGACTCATTTGACTAACTCCGCCCAGTCTTGTGACTCCGCCCAGCGTTAGCAAATGAATCACAAAGTCACAGAATAGGGCTATTATATAGGAGATATGTACAATGATATGTACATAGTTACCCTGTAAATTGTTAGTGTTTAGAATTTAAATCCCAATTATTTTTAAGTATGCGGCCAATAAATGTGCACCTTTATTAACTATTATTTCTTATATCATAACCATTACTAGCTATTAAACAGGCATACATAATATTATATATTATATATATATAGAATATTATCACTATTTCTTTCATTGAATAATTATATGTCAATCAGATGGGAGATATATTTGTGTGTAGACTATCACGTTCTCCCTTCACTCTGGCTGATGTCCTTATAAACTCAAGGATAGGATAAACAAAGTGTCCATCATAACGGAATACCCAATGAGCATCCAGCACTGTCCTTAAATAGGAAACTCATACTGATCACACTACGTTCTGTGATCAAGCTACACTGCGAAACGTACGTCATCTCCCTATGCGATCACGTGGTGCGCACACATGATCGCACCAACCGGAACTCCAGGACAGTTACCCGGGCAACGACGTCTAGCCACTGAGAGCCGGGAGGCACACAGCTACTTCACGCTGTGGAGCAGCGGACACTGGCAGCGTTAGGAAATAGCCGACCACCACCTCAAACCTTACCTATTGAAGCCAGCATACGAACTTGGCTTCACCGCACCTCTGGAACCCTGTCACCAACAGGATCTATCAAACGGCAGTTCTCCACAGGCAGCCCCTTGGGATTGGTATCGTATAATACATAAACCATACTTTAAAATTTCCTAACAATTTTTTCTCAGCACAGCCCTAATAGGCTATTAACTCGCCTCAAAATACTTGGATGCTGCCTATATGTATGCATTATACAATGTTCTATATGTCTATCATTGATAGCCTAAGTTTTATAGCCATCTGATTACCATATTGCATACACATTCTTTGACTGCTCCAAAAGGTGCTGGATTTATGTGGTATTTAATAAGGTATTAGGAGCAAACTATTATATTCCTAAATACGGCAGATTATTGCACAAAGAATCCTAGAGGTTTTACTAGCTGCATAATTGCAGCAAATTGTTACTCAATCACTATTTCTGTGTGCATATTTCTCTCTGCTGTGGTGGCGTGTGTGGTATAAATTATTAGAGGCCACATATACTATATATTGCCTACAGCAACAGGTTTGCTATAATTGTTGCCTGATTATACACTATCATCATATCCCGGGTATGCAAGTGGACGCCCTTGCATAGAATTTTTGCATATGCTAACTGTCGCTAATGTAATTTTGTTTAAATGCACAGTGGATGTCCCTGTGTATTATTATTGCATTTTGATCAACATTGCTACAATTTCATTTTCATGGGCACATACGGCAGATTATTGCACAAAGAATCCTAAAGAGGTTTACTAGCTGATTAATTGCAGCAAATTGTTACTCAATCATTATTTCTGTGTGCATTTTCCTTGCTGTGGTGGCGTGTGTGGTATAAATTATTAGAGGCCACATATACTATATATTGCCTACAGCAACAGGTTTGGTATAATTGTTGCCTGATTATACATCATTATCATATCCCGGGTATGCAAGTGGACACCCTTGCATAGAATCTTTGCATATGATAACTGTCGCTAATATAACCTTGTTTAAATGCACAGTGGATGCCCCTGTGTATTATTGCATGGTGATCAATATTGCTACAAATTTATTTTCATGGGCACAAGATAATTTCAGATACTGAACATACGACTGATTCAGTTCACCTCTGTTATACAACTCTGGCGATACAGGTATTGGGATTGACTGAACGGGCAGATTAAGAAATTGCGGACATACCCCGCTGGAGATGCCCGATCTCGTCTGATCTTGGAAGCCAAGCAGTGGAGGGCCGGGTCAGTACTCGGATGGGAGACCACCCTGGAACACCCTGGTACTGCAAAATATTCTTCTGCCCGATCTAGAGTGATCCCTAATAATACCAATTGGCATTCGGTTCTGTATGACCTATGATTTAATTCTCTACGACTAATTAATCCTGAATAGGACTGCTGTAGAATAAATGATGGTCATATATTATACAAAGGTGTTACTGTTATCTCAGTAAAACCAACAGCCCAAATTTTTGATTTCCGGTTTCTATTGTGGTATTTAAAACCACATTAATTGCACACAATATAGTGTTATATTTTCGCGTAGCTACATTATCTTACGTACAACTTACTCCTACATTCATATTTTAATAATGAATTAATAAAATTATGTCTTATCAGAATTTATTAATATATATCCAATCCTCTGAATAGAGTGCTCCCACACAAGAGTCTACTTTCCAACTTTTCTTTTTTGTTGGGTTTTCTTTGTTTATACTCTTCTTGACTCTAGGGAGCACCACTGATAGCAACAAATATTTGCAAAAAGGATTTTTCCTATGCATAAAGTTGCTGTATCCATAACGCAATTCAGCGTCATAAATCAGTCTTTCAGAGGGCATTACAACCTTACTGTAAGACTAGTGCGGCCCCAAAAAAAGCTTTTTTCTTAAACCAGATACTGGCTGTTAACTCAGTCTTCGTTGGATACCAGCACAGTCACATTATCATTTTCATTGGAGCGGGACTTTTTCTTCTCTTAGGATACCCTGCCCCATTAATTTAATTTCAAACCAGGAGTTACTAAAGCCCATTCTAGTATGAGTTTCAATCTAAAGCAAGAGCTTAGTTCAAGACGGAAAAACAAGGACAACTTAGATGACATTTTTCCGAGTGATCTGGTAGACACTGGACCCCATATCAGTTGGGAAGAGGACTTTCACAAATTAGACTCTACATTACGCAAACAAATCAGAACGAACTGGGACCTAACTACTTTGGAAAACTACATCAAAAATAAAATATCCCCACGTGGTCTCCGCCCAAGGGTTTTTCCTACATTTGACCTTGCCAGTGAGAATCTCAAGAAAGAATGGGAACACACTCTCCTAAAATGTTCTAATGATCTGATGAATGTTTTAATTAAACACAATAATCTCATATTAGAAGAATGTGAACACAAATTGGAGGAACTAGGCAAGAAATTAGAGATTTGGGAAAAGGATTCTCAATTTCAAAGATGCTTTGAGAAAAATAAACTAGAACTTAAAGCCTATGAACAAATGATCATTGACAGGAAAAAGACCAAATACGCAAGAGATAAAAGAGATTTTGTTTCCAGGAAAATCTTCAGATGGCAAAAAACATCTTGGAAAAAAGACCAACTCAGATATACAAGTCAATACTCATCTTCAGAGGCTGAGACGTCGGGAACAGAAGATATTCCTGATTATACTACAGAAAGATACACAAACCCAAGAAACGACATTACTAGTAATCCCCAGAATACGGCCACTTTTTTAGGGGACCCCAGAGGAGGAAGAGGCAGACAAAGAGGAGGAAGACAAGGCGGGGGAGCAAGAAGAAGAAGAAGAGGACCATCACAATGGGATTCTTCGCCACCACTGACTCGCAATACATACAAGAGACAACACCAA
Organism: Pseudophryne corroboree; assembly: GCF_028390025.1. Lineage (NCBI taxonomy): Eukaryota > Metazoa > Chordata > Amphibia > Anura > Myobatrachidae > Pseudophryne > Pseudophryne corroboree. The sequence continues at coordinate 267,208,051 of NC_086453.1, read as the reverse complement.
CAGGAACGATGGTAACAGCAACTGGGGATAATGGAGATTCCAAATTGAAGATTATCAATCTCTCAGAACACGAACTCACATCAACACAGGAATCTATACTTAACAAAGGTTTGACTTTCTCACCCACAGAACGCTTTGACAGATTTAAGTGGGAAAAGGATCTCAAACTTTTTGGAAGAAAACTGCTACTTACAAAAATTTACACTGAGAAAGAAATTACTCCATCAACAACCGAGATCAATATGGGAGAGGATATATTAACCCCACTTTCCACATCCCAAATACTTTTGGAATCAGAATCCCCCAATCTATCTCAGATGGAACAGGATGCTCTCATCGCCCTACAAGAATTAGAGCAAGAGCAAAATCCCAGGATTGGAGCTGAGTCTTCCACCAGACCAATTTGCAAAAAGAAGTCCACATACTTTCCACAAGAACACTTATGCCCTGAAGTACAGGTCTTTACGAAGCTGGTAGCCAAAGAATTCGATCAAATTCATCTTAATAAAAAAAGACACCAGGGCCAGGGTCATTCCAACTTAACGTGGCAAGAAAGAAAAGCCATAAAAGAAATACAGACATGGCAAGATGTGGTCATAAAGCCCTCCGATAAAGGGGGAAACATTGTCATCTGGCCCAAAACAGATTATATCAAGGAAGCACAGCGACAACTTACTACTACTGACTGCTATAAAAGAATGTTACTCAACCCATTACAGAACTATAAAACCATCTATGAAAAAATTATCAACCAAGCACAAGCACAGGGTACAATCACCAAGCAGGAGTATGACTATCTACAGACACAGAATCCCAGAATTCCGACATTCTATATGTTGCCAAAGATACACAAAGACAGACACACCCCCCCCAGGAGACCCATAGTGTCCGGTATAGGGGGACTAACGGAGAAGGCAAGTATCTTTCTTGACCTCCACCTGAGACACTTTGTCTTAGACCTTCCCTCGTATGTTCAGGATACAACTGACATACTCAAGAAAATACACGATCTAAGGTTAGAAGATAACCAATATCTAGTAACTTTGGATGTCGAGGCACTATATACCTCTATTAGTCACAAAGATGGATTGATGGCAGTAGAATATTTTTTGAACAACAATGGTAAAGAGGATTTTCATGATTTTCTCATCAAATTACTCCATTTCGTCTTGCATTACAATTTTTTTACATTTAACAATCAATTTTACCTCCAAACAAGAGGCACAGCTATGGGGGCTGCCTGTGCACCCACATATGCAAACATATTCCTTGGATGGTGGGAAAAAGAATGTGTCTTTAAAGATCATAATGACAAATTCACAACTCATGTCATTATGTGGAATAGGTACATAGACGACATTCTTATGATTTGGGAAGGGGACTTGCAATTATTGCATCAATTCATCAAACACCTGAATAAGAATGATCTCAACATCCGCCTCACTCACACTATAAGTCAAATGGAAGTACCATTCCTGGATTTAATGATTTACAAAAACCCAGAGGGAATGATTGCTACGAACCTATATCGCAAAAGCACCGCAACCAACAAATTATTACACCAAACAAGTTCTCATTTCCCCCGACGATAGAAAATATACCTAAAGGGGAATTTCTTCGCTTGCGCAGAAACTGTTCAGACAACAAAAACTTCACAATACAAAGCGCAGATCTGGCACAGAGGCTCTGCAATAGAGGATACAGCAAAACATCTGTGAAAAAAGCATTAAAATCTGTCAAAGTCATCAAGAGAGAAGACATTGTCTTCAAGGAACAGAAAAAAGAAGAAGAAAAAAAGTCTGAAAACACCATTCGCTTCGTCGGAAACTTCTGCCAAGAATGGAGAAAGATCAATGAAGCAATACAAAAGCACTGGCATATCTTACATATAGACCCTACATTGTCTAAGAAACTTGGTCCCAAAGTCTCCATGAGCTGGCGCAGATCAAAAAACTTAAAAGACCAATTGGTACGAAGTCATTTTCAAAAATTCCCTGACAAAAAAACATTAATCACGGGCACATACCCTTGCGGGAAATGCAAAGCCTGTAAATTCATTGTCCCCATAAAAGAAGTAGAGGACAAATATGGCAATACAATTACAATTACGGACTACATAAACTGTCAAACGGAGGGTGTTATTTACTGCCTCAGCTGTAGTTGTTACCAGAAATATATTGGCATGACGACACGACCCTTTAAACAGCGTATCCTGGAACATATAGGATCCATACGCAATGCCATCACGGATAGGCAAAGGATGAAACAACTGACATCAGTTGCCCGTCACTTCTATACCTGCCATGGGAGCAGGTATGAAAAGCTAAAGATCTTTGGACTAGAAAGGATCAGACTTGGAATACGAGGAGGAAATTTAACTGACAGTCTATTGAAGAAAGAAAGCGAATGGATCTTTAAGATGGGAACTATACATCCAGCCGGCATGAATGAAAATATCAACTTCGGGGTCTTTTTAAATTAATTAACTTACTATTAGAGTCATGAAGAATCCACTCTTTCTCCTTCTAGATTGTACATATTAATTTTATAATACTAGTATATGCCACTTAATATATAGCTAGTATAGTAGCACAACATAGAAAATTAGTACAATTATCACACTCACTACTATCAATTATTATTTTTTCAAACACCACCACACATCTACCTTCACTTCATTTCAACATGGGTTCCTAGGTTATCAACTGTCCACATACACAGTAAGATACAGTCCCTACACTTTTATTTGTCACTTTATATCTAATCACAAATGTTACACACCACTAACCTAGTTACTATTATTACAAAATCACCTCCATCATCATTCTCATCCTTTATTCATCACATATATTTTATTAATTTATTATTTTCTTACAAATTTACACTCCCCGCTCAAAACCCTTCCCCCATCCCGCCCTTCTCTTACCCCTATTTCCACATTAACAAACCCCTACTTTCCACCCCCCCCTTTCCCCACTCCCTCATTCCTCCACCCTCCCACATTTCCCTTCCTACCCACCCAAACAAACCCTCACAACCCCTTCCAAACCCCCCCTCCCCCCCAATCTCCATACAAACTTAACTTTCCACTCTTTCTTTCCCCTTTCCCCCCCCCCCCAATAGCCCCCCCTCCCCCCCCCCCTTTTTTTTCTTCCCATCTTCATATTAATCACATCTATATAGGCCCCTTTTGTAATATATTATCAGTACTATTACTATTATTATTCACATACCTAATTTCAATTTTTAATTTATTATCTAATTAATTACTCTTTTATACTTATAATCTATATATTTCACCTCTTATATTTAATTTTATTTATTATATAGGGTTTTAATACAAATTTATTTATTCACATATCCTGCTTATCTTATATATGTACAATGATATGTACATAGTTACCCTGTAAATTGTTAGTGTTTAGAATTTAAATCCCAATTATTTTTAAGTATGCGGCCAATAAATGTGCACCTTTATTAACTATTATTTCTTATATCATAACCATTACTAGCTATTAAACAGGCATACATAATATTATATATTATATATATATAGAATATTATCACTATTTCTTTCATTGAATAATTATATGTCAATCAGATGGGAGATATATTTGTGTGTAGACTATCACGTTCTCCCTTCACTCTGGCTGATGTCCTTATAAACTCAAGGATAGGATAAACAAAGTGTCCATCATAACGGAATACCCAATGAGCATCCAGCACTGTCCTTAAATAGGAAACTCATACTGATCACACTACGTTCTGTGATCAAGCTACACTGCGAAACGTACGTCATCTCCCTATGCGATCACGTGGTGCGCACACGTGATCGCACCAACCGGAACTCCAGGACAGTTACCCGGGCAACGACGTCTAGCCGCTGAGAGCCGGGAGGCACACAGCTACTTCACGCTGTGGAGCAGCGGACACTGGCAGCGTTAGGAAATAGCCGACCACCACCTCAAACCTTACCTATTGAAGCCAGCATACGAACTTGGCTTCACCGCACCTCCGGAACCCTGTCACCAACAGGATCTATCAAACGGCAGTTCTCCACAGGCAGCCCCTTGGGATTGGTATCGTATAATACATAAACCATACTTTAAAATTTCCTAACAATTTTTTCTCAGCACAGCCCTAATAGGCTATTAACTCGCCTCAAAATACTTGGATGCTGCCTATATGTATGCATTATACAATGTTCTATATGTCTATCATTGATAGCCTAAGTTTTATAGCCATCTGATTACCATATTGCATACACATTCTTTGACTGCTCCAAAAGGTGCTGGATTTATGTGGTATTTAATAAGGTATTAGGAGCAAACTATTATATTCCTAAATACGGCAGATTATTGCACAAAGAATCCTAGAGGTTTTACTAGCTGCATAATTGCAGCAAATTGTTACTCAATCACTATTTCTGTGTGCATATTTCTCTCTGCTGTGGTGGCGTGTGTGGTATAAATTATTAGAGGCCACATATACTATATATTGCCTACAGCAACAGGTTTGCTATAATTGTTGCCTGATTATACACTATCATCATATCCCGGGTATGCAAGTGGACGCCCTTGCATAGAATTTTTGCATATGCTAACTGTCGCTAATGTAATTTTGTTTAAATGCACAGTGGATGTCCCTGTGTATTATTATTGCATTTTGATCAACATTGCTACAATTTCATTTTCATGGGCACATACGGCAGATTATTGCACAAAGAATCCTAAAGAGGTTTACTAGCTGCATAATTGCAGCAAATTGTTACTCAATCATTATTTCTGTGTGCATTTTCCTTGCTGTGGTGGCGTGTGTGGTATAAATTATTAGAGGCCACATATACTATATATTGCCTACAGCAACAGGTTTGCTATAATTGTTGCCTGATTATACATCATTATCATATCCCGGGTATGCAAGTGGACACCCTTGCATAGAATCTTTGCATATGATAACTGTCGCTAATATAACCTTGTTTAAATGCACAGTGGATGCCCCTGTGTATTATTGCATGGTGATCAATATTGCTACAAATTTATTTTCATGGGCACAAGATAATTTCAGATACTGAACATACGACTGATTCAGTTCACCTCTGTTATACAACTCTGGCGATACAGGTATTGGGATTGACTGAACGGGCAGATTAAGAAATTGTGGACATACCCCGCTGGAGATGCCCGATCTCGTCTGATCTTGGAAGCCAAGCAGTGGAGGGCCGGGTCAGTACTCGGATGGGAGACCACCCTGGAACACCCTGGTACTGCAAAATATTCTTCTGCCCGATCTAGAGTGATCCCTAATAACACCAATTGGCATTCGGTTCTGTATGCCCTATGATTTAATTCTCTACGACTAATTAATCCTGAATAGGACTGCTGTAGAATAAATGATGGTCATATATTATACAAAGGTGTTACTGTTTTCTCAGTAAAACCAACAGCCCAAATTTTTGATTTCCGGTTTCTATTGTGGTATTTAAAACCACATTAATTGCACACAATATAGTGTTATATTTTCGCGTAGCTACATTATCTTACGTACAACTTACTCCTACATTCATATTTTAATAATGAATTAATAAAATGATGTCTTATCAGAATTGATTAATATATATCCAATCCTCTGAATAGAGTGCTCCCACACAAGAGTCTACTTTCCAACTTTTCTTTTTTGTTGGGTTTTCTTTGATATAATGTGTATAAGAGACTCTACCTGACGTAATGTGTATAAGAGCCTCTACCTGGCATATGTTGTTTAAGGAAATCTACCTGGCATAATGTGTGTAATGGGCTCTGCCTGGCATAATGTGTATAAAGGGCTCTGCTTGGTATAATGTGTATAAGAGACTCTACCTGGCGTAATGTGTATAATAGACTCTACCTGGCATATGTTGTCTAAGGCAATCTACCTAGCATAATGTGTGCATAATAACATACAGGCAAGGGGTTTTGGGGGTTGTATGTTCTGCGCAACCCTGCTATTCTGACCTGTTGCTGCGGGAGGTGCTGGTGGCAATGGGCTGTCCGGGCCTGGTGCGTGCTAGCTTATATTAGGTCTGTGTGCTACCTGCGCTCACCCTTGGGATGGTGTGAGTGGGTATCTATGAACAAATTATATATCTGAATGTTTTCACATGCAAAGTTTGTCTTTCTTGAGTCACAGTGCTCAAAATCGGAGTATGGGATAATGTTGCAAACTGTGTAGGAAAACGCAGATTGGAAAAAGGATACAATATTGTAAGTACAAAAATAGTTGAGGTATATGCAATGTTTCAAACGCATGAAATACAACATGGAAAGAACGAGGTACCATACAGCTTGTTGTGCACAATGTGGAGTATAGAGAAAGTCCGTTTTACATTCTTATGTGGATGGATGTAGTATTCTGCTTATTAAAGTCCAGAGAAGTCCAGATTCCCTGATGCGAGGATTGGGTTAGTCTGTCTCCAATTGCAGGTTAAAGCGTTCTGGGGATGATCAGGTTAGGGGTTGTGCCAGCGTCCCGACCCCCCACTTGCAATCAACTTACCCTTCCTGAGGTCTTTGTGGTGCTGATCTTATTTCTCTCTATCCCCTCTTGAGGTTGGTGTTGGTTCCACTGTCCCACTGTCCTCCACAGCGCTGGTGCTGCAGATGGAGTGGATCTTCTCCTGGCCGTTGTGAGGACCCGCCAAGTGCTGCTCATCAGACCGGAAGTGCCGCTGGTGTAAGAGCCTTCACCTCTGATCCTTGGGGCAGTGCTGTGTTCTGGCCCCTAAACTCACCGGCCAGTGAGACTTAGGTGTGTCTATGCCAGTGGGTGCAGGGGCAGTTCTTCTTGGCTCAGTAGTCTGCTTGGTGCTTTGTTAGTGTTCTGTGGGCATTTAGGTGTGTGTCCAACGCGTTTCAACTGTTTAATGGCCTTTTTCATTCTCGTGCGTGCCAAAAATGGGTGTGACCAAATGCCACATAGGGCGTGGCCAATGAAAATGGGGGAGTGGTACACATATGAGGGGGCCAGATACACATATTCCCCCAATAGTGCCAGATACACATATGCCCCCACCGTGCCAGATACGCCCCAACCGTGCCAGATATGCTCCTACAGTTCCTGATATGACCCCACAGTGCCAGATACACAAATGCCCCACAGTGCCAGATACACAAATGTTCCACAGTGTCAGATACACAAATGCCCCATGGTGCCAAATACATAAATGCCCTCAGCAGTGCCAGATACGCCCTCATGCGCACAGTGTCTATTCACCCTGATCTGCACTTAGCAGCCAGAGAGTGACAGGAGCCTCTCAACTCCCCCTTCCCCCCTTCCACCGCAGGACACTCTGGCCTGCGGGTCGGACAGCGGGACAGTCCCCCCAAAAACGGGACTGTCCTACGAAAATTGGGACAGTTGGGAGGTATGGATTTTTATTTCAACTCGAGGTAGCTATTACAAGATTTAACTAATCTTTGATAAGGAATTATGGTGATCATTCCGAGTTGATCGCTAGCTGCATTTGTTCGCTGTGCAGCGATGAGGCAAAAAAACGGCAGTTCTGCGCATGCGGCGCAATGTGCATGCGCAACGTACTATTACAACGAACTATGTAGTTTCACACAGGGTCTAGCGAAGCTTTTCAGTCACACTGGTTGCCGCAGAGTGATTGACATGAAGTGGGCATTTCTGGGTGGCAATTGACCGTTTTCAGGGAGTGTTCGAAAAAACGAAAAAACGCAGGCGTGCCAGGAAAATCGCAGGCGTAGCTGGGCGAACGCAGGGCGTGTTTGTGATGTCACAACAGGAACTAAACAGTCTGAAGTGATCGCAAGTGCTGAGTAGGTTTTGAGCTACTCTGAAACTGCACAAAAAAACTTTGTAGCCGCTCTGCGATCCTTTCGTTCGCACTTCTTCTAAGCTAAAATACACTCTCAGTAGGAGGCGGCATAGCGTTTGCACGGCTGCTAAAAACTGCTAGCAAGCGATCAACTCGGAATGACCCCCTATACCCGAAGTCCGTCACATGCTATGGTACACTGATTTGAGTACAGATTAGGACCGTTACTATAAATATTTTGTTTCTCCTGCTGCTTATCACCCAACTTGAGACTTAAAATGTGAATTATTTACTATATATTTGTATAATGGTAGCACTAGCTTGAGCGCATACTGTTAATTTTCTCTTTCTGGGGGATCTTTATTTTAAACAATAAATATTAAATGTTAACTTTTATATTACATTTCCATCATCACAAATAATGAGTGTGCCAAAAAAGTTTTTTTTTTTCTTTCTTCTCTCGTTATGTATGGACTAAATTCCAGGCCTGCACATAAAAATAGGCCCATCGTTATGATTGCGAGAAGATGACTATCCGCTCAGCTTGCTACATGGTCGGCAATAAATCATAATATTAACCTTGTATTTCTATTTTCCTGACAAATGACACAATGGCCCTCATTCCGATTGGATAGCTAGCTGCCGTTGTTCGCTGCGTAGCGATCAGTTAAAGAAACGGCAAAACTACGCATGCGTATGGGCTGCAATGTGCACACGTGGCGTACGGGTACAAAGTGCATCGTTGTTTTGCATTGCTTCTAGCGACGATTCTATTCGCACAGCCAATCGCAAGGAGATTGACAGGAAGTGGGAGTTTATGGGTGTCAACTGACTGGTTTCTGGGAGTGTTTGGAAAACCGCAGGCGTGGCCAGGCATTTGCAGGGCGGGACCTTCGTCGCAGCAATCATCGCACAGAATAAGTAACTACAGGGCTGGTCTTGTTTTGCACAAAATGTTTTTGTACCGCTCGGCTGCACAGGCGTTCGCACTCCCCCGTGGGCGGCGACTATGCGTTTGCACGGCTGCTAAAAGTAGCTAGCGAGCGATCAACTCGGAATGAGGGCCTATAATTCAGATTTTGCATATTTAGGGAGACACTGGGGCTGATAGTGTAGGGGTGTACACGCCCACATAGCTCTGGGCACACCCACACAGCACTGATCACACCTCCTCTGCTTCGCACTATAGGTCCGATCATTTTCAGACCCAGGCCCACAAGGCACTAAATCCTGCCCTGGTGACATCCAAGCTTCTGTTAGTGCATGATGTGGTGTTGCATTGTAGAATGTGTTCACTTTAAACAAAAGCAGAGGTTATATAGACCATTTTAAGTCCAAAGATATACATTAATTGACACTCAACCATAGGAATTTACAGTCCTTCAGAAACCACAGAATATTGCAGTATAAACTGACACCTTCCCAATACAAACTATACATTCTACGAAACTTAGATTGTCTAATACAGTGTGGAATGATATTCCCCACAGTGACGGAATAAACAGTGCTCAAAGAGTGTACACCAAGAACTTCTGTACATCTGAGATACTGTATGTCCTATTCGCAGGAATTATCACAATTATCATCAGTGCGATAGAGACAGGGCCGGATCTTGCCCTTGTGGCGCCCCGGGCAAAAATGGGGGCGTGGCTTCATATGGGGGCGTGGTCAGTTACGCCCCCATTTGTGCCCCCTGTAGCGCAGCTGAAAAAAAATAATAATAATAAATAAAAGTATACTTACAATCCCCGCTCCTGATTCCAGACCTCCTCCTCCGCCGGCGCCGCTCTTCTCCTGGACTCGGATGGTTGTGTCTGTCCTCGGATCTATGGGAGAGACGTCATTACGTCTCTCCCATAGCACAGCATAGACACTAGAGGTCAATTATGACCCCTAGTGTCTCTGCCACTATGCTGTGCGGTGCGCGATGACGTCATCGCGCACCGCACAGCAAAGGTCCTCTCCATGAAGGGAAACTAGACGCTTCGTCTAGTTTCCCTTCATGGAGAGGACCTTTGCTGTGCGGTGCGCGATGACGTCATCGCGCACCGCACAGCACAGTCCTCTCCATGAAGGGAAACTAGACGCTTAGCGTCTGGTTCCCTTCAAAGCGGGGGACCAGCGGCGGGCACAGCGGGGGGCACTGCAGAGGGCACAGTGGCGGATCTTGCCATGGTGCGGCGCCCTCCGGAAGGCGGCGCCCCGGGCAAAAGTACTGCTTGCCCGTGGCAAGATCCGGTACTGGATAGAGAAGCCGCAGACAGCAGATCTTGTCAATTGTCGTTGATGAGTTATTTATAACATGCAAAGGTCCATAAAACAAGAAGCAGGAGGCGGCGGGGTCTCACCAGAATCTGGGGGGAGGGTGGAGCGGTCGCCCAATAATATTGTGCTTAAGAGCGGCCTTTACCTGCCCATTGTATAAGTAGATTCCTGTACAAAGTCAATAATGAAGAACCTGTATTCACGTGAAGTAAGAAATATTAGGTGTTTGATGAATTATGCAGGTACTGTATATACACACGGTCAGACTGGCCCACAGAGGCTCAGGGGAAACCACTGGTGGGCCCTACTGCCTGAAGGCCCTCATACTGTATGTTACATTATACAGCACAGGCAGTGCCTAAAGTGGTCCTAGAGAGGTGGTGGAACTCACCCCCCTCCCCACGGTGCCCATGTAATAAAGGTATTGGCAAAAAGGGGGTGTGGTCTCAAAAAGAAAGTAATAGTAATAATGCTCACAGTAGTAGCACCCAAGTGTAAATTTTGAAAGTGGGGGTATGGAAAAGTGAAGGTTGTAATTATGTGCGCGCCAATGGCGCGCGCGCTCCTGAAAAGTGTACCCCTTATGCACCACAATAAGTGCTGCGGTCCGGCAGATTTGAACTAGTAGCGCCGCGGTCACAGGAGCTTGATGCGGCGGCAGGGATAATAAAGCCAGCCTGGTCCCAGATCCGCTGCAGCTGGGAGTCTGGAACCAGGGCTTCCAGTGCGCCGGCGATGGTAGGGGCGGAGCGACGGAGGGCGGACCGGGACCTCAGCTTCTTTGTCGGCCCATACAGTAATGCCCACAGCAGTAGCACCCCTTATACTATGCCCACAGTAGTAGTGCCCCTTATGCAATGCCCGCAATAGTAGTGCCCCTTATGTCCCCAGGAGTGGTGCCCCTTATGAAGTGCCCCCTTTACAATGCCCTCATTAGCAGTGCACCCCATCAGTAATGCCCTTAATGATAATGCCCCTGTGTAGTATTGTCCCCAGTAGTAATGTTGCCTGTAGTAATGCCCCCAGTCATTTAGCCCCCTGTAGTTTAGCCCCAGTAGTCATGTCCCCACTGGTAATGCCTCTGCAGTTATGACCCCAGTAATTTACTCCCCCCCCCCCTTTAGTTTAGCCTCCCAGTGGTAATGCCCCCAGTAGTTTTGTCCTCATGTAGTTTGCCCCATGTAGTTTAGCCCTCAGTGGTAATGCCCCCTGCAGTTGTGCCCCCAGTTGTTTAGCCCCTGTAGTTTATCCCCCATGTAGTTTGCCCCCGTTAGTAATGCCCCCAGTAGTTTGCCCCTTGTAGTAATGCCCCCCTGCAGTCATACCCCCAGTAGTTTAGCTCAGGTAGTTATGCCCCCTTGTAGTTTAGCCCCCAGTAGTAATGCTGCCAGTAGTTTGCCCCTTTGTAGCTTGCCCCCTGTTAATTTGCCCCCTTGTAGTTTGCCCCCATTCAAGAAATACGGACATAAGTATTTTATATACATTTTATGTGAATCCACATCTAGCGCCAGAACTTGGGAATTTGTTTTACAGTTTGTATGTATAAGGGGTAAAGTGGCCCTTTGTATTCCCAGGTGGCTGCACGGGTGTGTTTTGCGCCTTGGGTGTCAGATTTTTTTCTCTGTTGAAATCCCCCCAGTAGTTTGCCCCTTTGTAGCTTGCCCCCTTGTAGTTTGCCCCCAGCAGTAAAGCCCCCCCCAGTAGTTTGCCCCTCTGTAGTTTGCCCCCAATACTAAAGCCCCCCAGTAGTTTGCCCCTCTGTAGTTTGCCCCCAATAGTATAGCCCCCCCAGTAACAGCGCCGCTACTAGTACACATATGGGTGGAGGGGGGGAAGAGAGGCACCATACTTACCAAGTCCCGCTCCCGCCACAGTCCTCTCTTGGCGACCACTCCTCGGCACTATGAGAGAGACGTCATGACGTCTCTCCCATAGCGCGTACTGACAGAGCCGGAGGCAGGAGCTCAGTACTGAGCTCCTGCCTCCGGCTGCCGCTGTGCGGGGAGAGCCGGGCGCCGCTGATAACAGTGGGCGCCCGGCATCTCCCTGCAGTGCCGGGACATCGGGTTAGGTGAGCCGGGGGATTCGGCTCACTTTAACCCCTGAGCACAGGACTATGGTGCATTAATCTGGTGATTTATCAAGCATGCAATATATTTATAAAGGGGCCTAGACCATACACTCTCCAATGGTTAGTCATGCTTCTGTGTTGGCTGGCCACACCCCCTCTGGAGGCCAGCCACACCCCTAAGTATGGGCCCCAACCACTGCATTCCCCTTGTGGGCCCTTTATACCCCAGTCTGACACTGTATATCAGCCGTGGCCAACCTGCGGCTCTTTCTACCTCCGCATGTGGCTCGGCTCCCTACTCCTGCCTCCCGGCTCCCGCACCCCGGCACACTGCTAAGAGCGCCGGCCCGTGAGCCAATCAGAGCTCGTGGACCGGCAGCAATGACCCCTGATTGGCTGCCGGACTGCGAGCTCTGATTGGCTCACGGGCCGGTGCCATAATTAATGTGCATAAGAAACTTGCTGAGGGGCAGGGGAGTCATGCGCTCTCCTCCCCTCAGGCTCAGAAGCGGGCGGCAGCTCTGCTGTAGCCGCCCAGATGACCAGCCCTCAGCAGCAACCCAGGCCAGCCCTCAGCAGCCGCCCAGACCAGCAGTCCAGCTACAGCAGTGGTGAGCATTATTGGGGGCATTATTTGTGTGTGGCACTGTTCTGGGGAATAATCTGTATGTGGCACTGCATCACAGTGATTAGCACTTGGGGTGGGGGCACTGTGGGCACATGTGTATCTGGCACTGGGGGCATATCTGGCACTGTGGGGACATGTGTATCTGACACTGGGGGCATATCTGGCACTGTGGGGCATATATGTATTTGGCACTGTGAGGGCATGTGTATCTGGCACTGGGGGCATATCTGTATCTAGCACTGTGGGGAAATGTGTATCTGGCATTGTGGGCATATCTGGCACTGTGGGACATGTGTATTTGGCACTGGGGGCATATCTGGCACTGTGGGGACATGTGTATCTGGCACTGGGGACATATATGTATTTGGCACTGTGGGGGCATGTGCATCTGGCACTGGGGGCATATCTGTATCTGGCACTGTGGGGGCATGTGTATCTGGCACTGGGTGCATATATGGCACTGTGGGGACATGTTTATCTGACACTGTGGGCATATCTGGCACTGTGGGACATGTGTATCTGGCATTGAGGGCATATCTGGCACTAGGGGGACACGTGTATCTGGCACTGGGGGGCATATCTGGCACCGTGGGGCATATATGTATCTGACACTGTGGGGGCATGTGTATCTGGCACTGGGGGCATATCTGTATCTAGCACTATGGTGCATGTATCTGGCACTGGAGGCATATCTGGCACTGTGGGGCATATATGTATCTGGCACTGTGGGGGCATGTGTATCTGGCACTGGGGGCATATATGTATCTGGCACTGTGGGGACATGTGTATCAGGCACTGGGGGCATATCTGGCACTGTGGGGCATATATGTATCTGGCACTGTGGGGGCATGTGTATCTGGCACTGGGGGAATATATGTATCTGGTACTGTGGGGACCTATGTGTATCTGGCACTGTGGAAGCACCCATTTTTTGGCGTTTTTATATGTATGAGGCACTGTACTGGGGCATTATATGTATGTGGCACTGTACAACATGACTAAAAACGGGTATATGACACAAGGTCATACTCCTACAAACGTCATACTGAAAGGCGTGAACACAAAAATGGGGTGTGTCTTTGTGACACTAGGCCATGCCCCCATTTTTGCATGCACGCCTTTGGCGCGCGCATGATAGTGGCTCTTACCCTTGCCTACAGATCTTTTCTGGCTCTTTGCCTCTGACTGGTTGGCCACCCCTGCTGTCTATATACATTTATATCCTGCACATTACAAACCAGCTGTGGCATAATTGCCCCCTAATTTCTGGTCATTGTGTCTCATACTATTTATTTTATTGAAATGTGCTTTGTCTCCCCTCCCCACCTCCCCATCTACCCCAGGAGGCAGTACCCATTACCTAATCACGTCACAATACTTTAAATAATTTGTCAGGAGTATAAAAAGAAATTGTCCTTGTCTTTTGTACTTTATAGAAGAAATAGAAATATACAGGGATTTGTAATGAACAGGCAAGAGCAGCATGACTCTGTCTCGCAGGTATCACTGCCTGCCAGCTGTTACCAGAGCTCAGTATAATTATCCAGCAATTGCGTTTTCTGTAAGTCCATATCATCTTGCTAGTGATCTGTGTCTATTCTCATAATAGTCACAGTAATGAGCTAATTCCATGCGTGTGTGTGGTCCCCACAGAGGAATCTCCTCCTCTGCTAACGTCAGAGATGTTTCACAAGAGAGGATCTGGAATTCCAATCATTTTTTCATCTGTTTCAAGGTAAATACTAATTGATTCCCTACTTGTGCTGCAAGTTTTCTTTTCCAATGACCTCAGACACCTTCATGCCAAGTCTTCTGTTTTTTCAAGACATCATCTATTTGCCAGTGAATTCTTTGATGTCATGAGGACACCGTCCGCTCAACTTGTTCTCGTCGAATCTGTTTACCTGCCTAATTTGCCAAACATCTAAAGCCCATTACATCCAGTGAATATGGGTTCTCCTGTTAATTGGCAATGCAAACTTTGAAGATGTGTCTGTTTACACTATAAACCTACAATTGCACAGGCTGTGGTCTGGGGCAGTTACTGAGATATCCTACAGGGATTTAAACTTCATATCTCATTGGAAAGTTCTGTGCCCTTACCAGTGTTTGTAATGGAACAGGATGTATTGCTGAGCAGAGATGTTACGTTACGGTGACAATGAGGCTCAGTTACAGTTTATTACTGTTGCGTCAAACGCACAGGCATAAAACACATTAGGCAAAACACAAGCTAATTTACATGTTTTTTTGGAGTTGCACAAATCTTTTGACAGTAACCTGATTGGTTGCTTTGGGCAACGTCTCCACGTTATCACTCTCCAAGACTTGATACACCTCCCCTAAAGTGACTTGGTTATTGTATCACATTGAATGCTAATGGGGTTACCGTTAGCCTTTGCTGGAGAAGCCTATACAGCAAGCATCAATGCGGTATTCTTTGCACATGCAGCCGGGAAGCGGGAGGAGGTGAGAATGGATTAGCTCAGAGATCATTTGCAGCACTTTTAACAAAGCACCTTTTTCAAAAGGGAGGGGCTAGTCACCAGGGGGCGGGCCCAATTATGCTGATGAGTAAAAGATCTGACACAGTAAACAGGTAAGGGTGGCTGTGATGTGCATTGTGTGATAAAGTATAATGTAATAAATGGAAATGTAGAATTAAATTAAGAACTGCGGAAATTGGAATGCATCCAACAATATGGAGACTTAAACACACAATTGAACGCTTGATATGGTGTGCTACAGTGGCAACTTTCCCATTAGGCACGTGAGGCACGTGCCTAGGGGTGGCACTTGTTTGGGGGCTGCACTTGGATGTTTGTTTTGGTACTGTCAGCCCAAAATGTACCAGTAACTCCAAAATGGTATCCGGTCTCTAGGTCGACAAGACTTAGGTCGAAAATGTCTAGGTCGACAGCTATTGGTCAACAGTAAGTAGGTCGACAGGGTTTCTAGGTCGACAGGGACTCTACTGTACCATATGCCGTCTTGAATGGAGTGTAAACAGGTAGGACATGCACATACTGCCCCTGTAAGCTGCCTTACTTAGTAAATATGTATACATAATGAAAAAATAAAAAAGTTATAGCCAATTTTATAGAATAATAAAAAAAGCCACTATCATCATATGAGCACTTTGTCAAAAACTGCTCCAAACCCCTTAATTCACTTATTTTTTTTAGTAACCAAGATCGCATTTCCCATACTTATAATGGGAAATGAGATCTGGTCGCATTTACTAAAAAAAAAAAATTGTGAAAAAATACAGCAGTGGGCACTGTGATAATTACACAGCAAAATAATGTTTTTCCCCTGCACTAATTCGTTTTATAAATTTTACTTACAGTAAAGCACAATATAAAATGTCTAGAAGACTGACGTATAGATGCGGCAAATCGAAGGGCTTTTATATGTACGTGAATAATAAAATGTACTGGTGTACAGTGCGCCAGAACAGTAGAAACAATAGAATAATATATTTATTTTTCACTTTGCAGCTCTACTCACACTACGGCAATTCAAAGGATTTCTATTATATTATGTACATGAATAATAAATGCACACAAGTTGTGCAAACTTAAATTAATCATTATTTTTTACTTTAAAAAAATGTTGTTTACTTATTTTACCTTTTTTTTTTTTTATTTTTACTTTAATCGCAACTGATAAGTGACAATTCACACTGTAGTGCTGCTTGTGAATGCACAGCCACTTTAGATGGACACAGCACAGCCAATTTAATCAGCAGAGTACACAGCGGCACACAGCAGTGTGCCTTGTATACACTATACACAGCACAGTCACTTGTTTTGAGTCTGGACATAGCCTTTGTATACACTATGCACAGCCAATTTTACCAGCAGAGTACAGCGCATCATACAACAAAGTGCCTGAGAACAGAGTGAAATGGCGCCAAGTCACCGCAGTGGGGTCCTAATATAGAATCCAAAACCGACGATTATCGGTCAAAACATCTTTTAGAAAGGGTAAATGATGTCTGTAGCAAGAAATGATAACTGACAATTAATATTAGTTAAATAAAGACACCCTATACCTTCACCAACAGATGTTTTGAGGCTAATATAATTGGAAAGATCGCCTTTAAACAAAAATTACTATTATAATTATAATATATATTCTTTTTACTCTCTTCTTTCTATTTTACAATTTTTTTTTCTTGTATCGTTCTTTCATTTGTCTTTGACCCCCTATGTCTATATATGTACTCCTATGTGTATGCATGCCCCCTATGGGGTATATTCAATTAAAGTTGGATCCATTCCGACATGTATTTGTCATACATACATCATGGCACTCAGCCGCGTAGCCCAGTGCCGGCCGGGAAGCGCTGCAGGGAGAGAGGTGTATGGCCGGGGGGGGGGGCCCGTCATAAGGTACCTGCCTGTCCTGATGTCCTAGCCCGCCGCCCCACTCCCCATAGCCTGACGCACCGCTCCCCATAGTCCGCCGCACTGCTCCCCCGTCTCCTCACCTCGATCCACTTTTTTTAAAGTTGGATTGAGATTGTCGGAAACGGGACCAAAACCGAATTTGGTCCCGTTTCCGACAGAAGCGCGCGAATCGGCGGCTATTTCACCGATCCACGTGCTTTCCAACAAGTCAAATTTCCAGACTTGTCGGAAAGCTGAGGGGGAGATTGAATAGGTCGGAACCCCTTCCGACCTTAAAAAGTCGAAAACTGCCGTCTTTCTGACAAGACGGCAGTTTTGACTGTAATTGAATATACCCCTATGTCTACATGTACCCCATATATGTTCTTTATTGTGCCCATTGTCTGTATATTTTTTCTTTTGCTCATCATCCCCCATATGTAAGTTATGTAAAGTGCCCATAACCTCACTGCTGATCGATATGCTTTTTAATGTCCTCCCCATCCCAATATGTTCCGTATTGTGCTCCAGTCTTCTTTACTTTGCATACATTTTTAATGTGTTCCTCACTCCCTTGTCTGCAAATTCTTAAATGTGCGCTACACAAGCTCTACACCTCTATATGTTCTTAAATGTGTGCTCCTCACTTTCCAGTTCTTATGTATGCTCCTCACCTTAGGCTGTGCTGTGCTCCGGTACCATCTGTACTCACCAAAAGACAAGGGGTGCCAAACATAGTAGTTATCTGTAAAAAAAAAAATTGGAAAGTAGTTTGTGTTCAAGTCAGCACAGGACTCTGAAGAGCTGCAGTAGTATGTCTTTACTCAACAATGTCTGCAGCAACACATCTTCTTGTGGTTAGCAATGATACAATCCATATATATAAGGCAGTCTTCTAGACATTTTATATTGTGCATTACTGTAAGTAACAGTTATAAAACTAATTAGTGCACGGGAACAACATATTTATAGTTGTTTTTTCAAATGCACATTTTAAATACTTTTTTAGACGTGGATTTAATTTAAGATATTTATTTATGTACACCCATGCTAACTGAAAATCTGTATCCCCGTATTATGCGGCAATACAGATTTTAGTAGCACTGCTATTTAACAATCCAGGACTCCTTTAATTTTGATTGCTTGGTGCTTGGTCGGAAGCTAGGGCCAGCCCTGGCTAATTTTGTACCTAGGCAAGATTTTGGCTGTACAGTACTCTGCCCTTTCTCCGCATCTCACACTAAACTGTGCTCCCCATCCAACACTGCGCTGTGCTCCTCCCCCACACCCTAAGGCTGCACTTATCTAAAACAATAACTTGAGATGGGCTCTGGAATTGCAGAGGCAGAACGGCAGCAGCTGCACTCCACTGCTTTTTGCACCCTCACAGGGAACAGTGAGCAGTCAGGAGAGTCTCGTTGAGAGTTGTGACACCAGACATTTTGGTTGGATGTTCCCTGGCATCAGCTGCACAGCAGTCTGTGCCTCACCCTTGCCTTGATCCGCCGCTGGGTGCCACCTACTTTCTGGGCTAGGTCACCATAGGCCTGCTGAAAGCCTACCACTGGCAGCAACATACCACTGTAAAATTTGCGTACAAGTCCTTTCTGGCTTTGCATGTCTCCCATTGGTGGATATAGCCAAGATGGGAGATTGTGTAGATAGCACCAGGGGCATAGCCAGAAATGTGTGGGCCCCACAGCAACATTTTGAAGGGCCCCCTGTCACAATGCTTCTAGAGAGACACCTCTCAGCAGCAGTTGCTCATTTTAAGAACTGCCCTAATAGTGCCCTAGTTAATTTTCTAAACCACAGTAGTGCCTTATTTAATGTTATGCCCCATAGTAGTGCCCTACATCATTTTGTGAACCATGGTATCGCCCTAGTTCACATTATGTCACATTGGAGGACTGCCAGTACATATTATGCCACACAGTACGCCCAATTCACATTATGACATACACTGTCTCCACCTCATGTTCTGCCACATTACAGTGCCCAAGTTCATTATTATGTAACATTATAATGCCCTCCATTTCATTTTATACCACATTGCAATGAGCAGGTCCACGGGCATACCTAGATATTTTGCAGATCCCAAAGCAAAAGTATATAACACATGTAACTTTGTCAGGGAAGGTGGGCCCCTCTCAGCTCTTGACCCCATAGCATCTGCATTCCCTGCACCTATGGTAGCTACGCCCATGGATAGCGCCATCTGAAGTTTGTTAAATTATGCAGACACTGCAGTACCTATAGCAGGATCTGAGGATGCGGTACTCTGCAGAAATACAGGGTCCACATGAGAAATCATTGATTTCTCTGCTGTATCCCTGTTGGAAAAAAAAAAAGCTGGAGAAAGGGGGTCATCACTGCTTCATACACAGACCCCCTAAATCTTACCAAAAATGTAGAAAATTAAATTGTCATGAATGAGATATAAAAGTAAAAATATATTTTTCATCCATCCCTACAAATATTATTCAGAGTGATATATAGGACAGCATAGTGAAATGATAATGCATAGATTTTCAGTACTATGTTTTGATGTCTCTGTGTATGAATCCATCATTACTCAAGTGGCACTGTTACACACACTCTATAGTGCCAATCATGCATTCTCTGACTTCCCACTGCCCAAAAATTGTACAAGAGATTGAACCATACTTGCCTACTCTCCCGGAATGGCTGGGAGGCTCCCGAAAATCGTGTGACCCTCCCGGCCCCCCGGAAGAGCAGGCAAGTCTCCGGATTTCGGGGGTCCCCCCCTGCCCAGCCGCCCACTTAGAGAGTAAAGTGGGCGGTCCGGGCAGGCGATGACGCGATTCTTGTTGAATTCTTGTTGAATCGCGTCATCATAGCCACGCCCCCTGCTGGACAATACCGGTAATGGCGGCATTACACCGCGGGGGCGTGGCTTACATGACGCGTCCCGCCACCATGCCCCAGTTCCACCTCCGCCACGCCCCCACCACACCTCTGGCCCTGCCCCCTCAGCACTGCTCGTCGGAGCCCGCCCCCCTGCTGAGCCGACCTGGCTGCTCTCTCCCGGAGAGAGCAGCCAAAAAGTCGGCAAGTATGGATTGAACCAATGACTTCTTAGTCATAAGTATGATTTGTAGCATACTTGCTGGACGGATCTTACCAAAAATGTATCGCTTGTTATTATTTCACCCAGCAATTTGTAGGTTTTGCTGTGTATTACTGTCTAAAATGCTTTTATTCGCCCTTTAAAGTAATTTTAGCCTTTCATTACTTTTCTAATTTTAGTGCATATTAATCATTACTGTCCATTTTTAGTTATCTGGCATATTGAGTAGCAAAACAGCTGCAAAACTTTCAGTAAACTTGATACTTCTTGCCAGGGGTTCTATTTATGAAGCAATAATAAACTCTTTCTCTGACTTTATTTCTAAAGAAAGGGCTTATCATTGCTTCCCATTATTTAAGAACAGGGATACAAAAATAGGGCTTTCTTTTGCGTTCCCTGTATATTAGCAGTTTCGACTTTAGGTAATGCAATTTTGAGGTTTAGCAATAAAGCCCATTTCATATCAGAATCGGCATATTAACAAATGGCATTGTTCAAACTGTATGCTATACTAATGTATATTCTGTATGGAAATGTTATTTTAAAAACTGTATGGCAAATTGTGATTCTGTAACTAACAGGCCAAGTGACTGTACCCACTAGATTGTAAAGGATCTCTATGTATACTGTACACAGCAGATGACCGTGTGTGAGCTACAAAGGACGTTGTATCTTGTACAGACTTCCCGTCTGCCCAGGTGATAGAAATTTCTCAGGAAGAGTATCTGGCCAGGCTACTCTCGTCCTGTCTAAGTTCATATAACTGCCCAGTACAGTATATTGATAAATCACAGGTCTTAGTCTTCAAACAGAATGAAGTAAGAAATAAAATGCCCCTGCAGGCTTGGTAGATAAACCCTGGGTTATGAGAACAAAAGGGACTTTACACCCAGGCCGCAATAAATTACTTTTGGTTTTGAAAGGGTTAAAATACACAAGGTTGGGGGTCAAAGAGCAGGACTGGGGAGCTAAATATTTCTCTTTAGCTGAATTCATTTGTCATTTGCTGAATGTAGCCATGCGACAAGGATACTCAACTTCTATGAGGAGTGTCCTTACTGCAAGCATTGTTCGATTCCGAAAGGTGAAACTTGAACTGTGTATTTATACTTTTTATTTTATTTGAAAATGTCTGTAATCTGTATGTACTTTTAAATAATCATAAACTCTGTGTAATTCTTTTTTTTGTAACTGTAAGCTTCGAAGTTATTCTTGAAATGAAAACGTAATTTTTAGTTCTGATACTCTGTGTTCTTAGACCTACGGCCTTGTAGGGCCCATGCTACTGATTTTTAAAGTGTTTATACTGTGAGCTAAACTGAAGGGCCACTGTGGGAAGAGTAATAACTGATCATTGAAAACAAAAAAACACAAAATATTCCAAAGCTGGAATGCAAACATAGGGACATCGCAAATATTTTTAAACTGAAACCTTTAATACCATAATAAGGGGTTGGGTATGGTGTCCTGACAGTCAGGATGCCTATGGTCCAAATATCAACCCTAACCCTAACCTCCCCCTCCCACAGCCAACCACTAACCTCCCCCTGCCACACAGCCTCATCCTGATCCTAACACTTACCATTAAAATGTGTCTGGATTCTGACAGTTGGGATGGTGATGTTGGTATTGTGACCGTTGGCATCCTGACTGTCGGGCTGCTGGCTACATCCCATAATAAGACAGATCTAGCTTAAAGCATCCAGAGATCATAATATCCACTCCCTGATGAAGTCATTGACTATGGTGAAATGCACAGGCCGAGGCATGAGCTAATAAGGAACGCGCAGGAAGTGGGTCCAGCTATAAGGCTGAGGCTTGGACAGTTCCTGGATTATCTCAGCGTTAATCAGGCAGTGGGGATTCTAAGGACTGCTGAGTTCTTCACACAGATATTGTGATAAGCTTGTTTCTATTTCTTTGATGCAGGTATGCCTATATTTGTATTGATATAGAACTTGAAATGTACTTTAGTAGTTGCACCCTCCATGTTTTTTATTTGTATTCAATATTTAGACTTCTATGGACCAACATATATTTAATACCCCTTTGGAAGTCCTGTGTTTGCCCCTTAGCTCCATAACCTATAAGTAAAATAATTTCCACCACCTTTGATCAGTAAAATGTGTAACAGGCAAAATACACTTCTATGAAGTGACGCTCATACAGACAGCTCATCGTTTGGCTACTAGTGTGTTCTGGCCTATTCTAATAGCAGTCACATTTGCCAGTTAACCTTCTTCTATTGCAGTGTTTATGTCTGTGATTTGTAATTGGTGATGACTACTGTGTCTTCAACATTTTATTTTTTCATGAAAATATTTTGGTTGGAAAGCAGCTGTTCTTTATGTTCTGCGTGTTCTCTGTGGCATTGATGGCAATAGTCCTCATTTACACCATTGTTAATGTTTGCGTTTTTGTTACCAAGTTCTCTTGCTATACCATTCTCTGCTTAACATGAAGAACGCTTATCAGTCCTTCATCATTGGTCTTATAAATGACACATAAATACAGTACATGGTGTTTTTATTGCAGGTATTTAAAAAACAAAACAAAAAAACAACAACATTTTTATTGACATTTTTAAACAGAAAAAAAAAAGAAAACAGAAAAAGGTTGAGCGTTACAATACTGCAGCTGCTGATATAATACAGTAAGGAAAACTTCAGATAAATCTGTACATAGGATTGAGGAACAAAAGTGTCGGCACAAGTCACAGAGTAGTTAAATACGACAAAAGCAGAAAATATACAAGAAACGTAGGTGGACATATATCATCACTAATAATTAGTAATATAAATTAAAAACATTATAGCGGAATACAATTTCAGTACGTGGGGGCATTAGGGAGAGCTTTCCAGCTGGTGTAGTCATAAAACTTCTGGTCTATGGTGTCATTAATTTATGAATATCTGGTGTATCTGTAGAACACCAGGGGTGGGCAATGATAGCCTTGGCCAGAGTGGACAGGCCCAGAACAGAGCAATGAATGGTAGCATTAAACAATTCCTCAACATCTAGGCCAAATTGGCATATTGCTTTGCTTCCCATAACAGCAATATACTCCCCACTCACCCCGTCATTTAATTGCTTTATTTTTGTTTTCGTTTTGCTGATCGGTAGGTAATTGTATGAACAATTGCACAGTACCACATCCTCCCTTACTGTATGCAGGAGCGCAGAGATTACCTGCCCTGCTGGGATGCACAGCCACACCTTAAAGATGATGTGACCCCATTCTCTTAAGGGGGGTACTCACGGAGAGATCCATGCTTAAAATCTAAGCAATCTGACTAGATTGCTTAGATTTTAAGCACAGATCACTCGTGTGTACCCCCCACAGCGATAGCGATGCGCGGCCCCGCGCATCGCTATCGCCGGTGCTAGATTGAGCCTGCATGGAGGCCAATCTAACATGTCGCTCATTTCACCCCCCCCCCCCCCCATCCTCCCCCGCATTGCTCAGCACACATTGCGCTGTGCTGAGCGGCGGGAGAGATGTGTGCTGAGCCGTTCGCTCAGCACACATCTCTCCCGTGTATACCAGCCTTTACAATATGGAGCAGAGGGCTCTCTGGTATTCCAACAGGGCTTTACATCACCCCAACTCAGTTGGCCACTCTCCCTAGTATCAGTTCCAGAATGAGCACCCAGCTGTCCTGGCTCGGTGACACTGCAGAATATTCACAATAAATTTAAATATTTACCCAGTAAAATTTCTCAAGCATGGTTCTCCAAATGTATTTCTCCGTATATGTTGCTATCATGTATATTTGCTTTATTTAAATATTCAGAAAGAAAAATTCATTGAGTTACTGTATGCTAAGGGCTCGAGTTTGATAGGTGTACGTAGGATATGCTGCCTGGGTCATGTTTATAAGGCAGCAAAACTCTGTATCCTGGATTTCAAAAACCAGCTGTCAAAGTTTCAATGGCATTCCATTTTGCACTGTAGTTTTCACATGTCTGTGAAAATGCTATAATGTCTGAACAGAGCTGTGGCAGAATGGTCAATTCCATGTGTGGTGTAGTTGAGGATTGGGAACATCTACGGTAAAATCCAGATCATTTTGAGGAACAGTTTTGTAGTCACATTCAGTAAGCCAGGACCAGGGTTTCCCTGGTAATATCCCGGGTCAAAGGCAGAGTGTGAAAAGGGTGTCAGTGATTTTCAGACACAGGGGCAGATGTATTAAGCCTGGAGAAGATATAAAGCAGTGATAAGTGGAAGGTGATAATGCACCAGCCTATCAGCTCCAATATGTAAATTGACAGTTAGGAGCTGATTGGCTGGTGCATTATCACCTTGCACGTATCACTGCTTTATCTCTTCTCCAGGCTTAATACACTGCCCCATTGTCTTCAGGACCCCAAACAGTTCATGTTTTCCAGGTTGCTTAGCAGATGCACAGGTGTATTACCAACTGTCACATTTTAAAGATCCACAGGTGACCTGGAAAACATGAATTGTTTGGGGTCCTGAGGACTGAGAAAAAGTTGTACTAAGCTTCAGAGAGGGATAAAGTGGCGAGAGATAAAGGGGTATATGTACTAAGCAGTGATACAAGTGAAGTGAGCCAGTAGAGAAGTTGCCCATGGCAACCAATCAGCTGGTCTGTATACCTTTATAGTATGTAAATTATAAATGTTACGTCAATACTGATTGGCTGCCATTGGCAACTTCTCCATTGGCTCACTTCTCCACTTTTATCACTGCTTAGTACATTTCCCCCTAAGTACCAACAAATCTGGTACCTTATCTCTCACCCACTTTATCACTCTCCCTCAATTTGAGAACTACTGTGTTAACTAAACTCACACTTTTGACTGTACTGTACTGTACTGTACTGTGTGCTTTGTTGCCACCCGCTGTCAGCTCAGCACACTGCAGCTTGTATTGCTTACGGGGGTCATTCCGAGTTGATCGCTCGCTAGCTACTTTTAGCAGCCGTGCAAATGCATTGTCGCCACCCACCGGGAAGTGTATTTTCGCTTTGCAGAAGTGCGAATGCTTGTGCAGCAGAGCACCTGCAAAATAATTTTGTGTAAAGCAAGACCAGCCCTGTAGTTACTCTTCGTGTGCGTTGATATCGGAGGGATGGCTTTTGACGTCACACACCTGCCCAGCGTTCGCTCAGCCACGCCTGCGTTTTTCCCGACACGCCTGCGTTTTTCTAAGTACTCCCTGAAAACGTTAGGTTGACACCCAGAAACGCCCACTACATGTCAATCTTCCTGCGTTCGGTCGTGCGACTGAAAACTTCGCTAGAACCTGTGCAAAACCACGATGCTCTTTGTACCCATACGTCGCACGTGCGCATTGCGGTGCATACGCATGCGCCGAAATGCCGATTTTTAGCCTGATCGCTGCACTGCGAACAACGGCAGCTAGCGATCAACTCGGAATGACCCCCTACATGTGATACACTCTGAATGACAATAGTAGAACCTTTCTACAGTATTTAGTTTAGGAGTATGATAGAATTTCCATTGTACATGAGTAGTTTTAGATCAACCACAGTACTCTTCTGGATGCTTTGCTAGCATTCTTTATCCTAATTACTGTTCTGTCGTCCAGAGACATTTTTTTCTTTTTTGCCACTAAAAAATGTCAGCATCTACATTCTGACATTTGGATTCCACTGAGGACACCACTAGCATGACTGATTCTAACGATAGCGTTCCCTTGCAATTCAGCAAGCTCTTGCATAACATTACAATTGAGCTTAAAACTGAACTCAAGTCAGTGGTTCAAAAATGTAAAAACAGAGTTTTCTTAGATAGGTGCCCACAGCAATAGTGTGGAAAGCAAAACAAATGATGTCTGTAAATTCCATGTTGTCCTGGATGAAGAGCTCTCTGAGAAGAGACACAACTTCTACTGGCTGCACGATCAAGTGGAAGACCTTGAACTCAGGTCAAGAAACAGTAACCTGCTCATCTGGAATGTGCCTGAATCTGTTGTGGCATTTGACCTCTTCGCTTGTTAGGAGGGCATATTACTCCAGCTTTCACTTCATGCTATGGCAGATCATTTGAGCATAGTCTGGTTACAGATGAAGCCCTCAGCAGATCAACCACAATATGGCATTGTCCAGTGGTTCCATTATATTCATACCAAATCTCAGCTATTGGCAGCTTGCAGGAGCATACCAACCACACCTAGAAGGGAACTCACCTACTTACTTTTCAAGACCAAGCACATAAAAAAAATGACTTAACCGAATTTGGGTAGCAAAGGCACTGCAGATCCGGAAAGTTAAATATAGATGGCGTTTCCCCTTAAACCTGATCTTTTCTAACAATGGCATACCATATTCAATCAAATCACCAGAATAGAGAATGAACCACACCACCAAATTCAGTTTTTAGTCCAATGAACGAACATACTCTCTTCCATCCCCTTCTCCAGTATCCCCATCTTCAGCACTTGATTGGTTTCCGGCTTGAACTTGACGTTAGCATTTCTGGAATTTGGGGCATATTTATCAATCTTTATCTACTAAAATAATCTGAAAATGGGTGTTTTCACATTATTTTAGTATCACCTAAATGTATCAAAATGCATTTGGTGGCGTTATCATAAAAACTCCTCCAAGACCTTAAATTTGCATTCTTTTAGTAAGTAGATTACATTTTCCATGCTTGTAATGAAAATACAATCTGTTTCAGATTTACTTTAAGTAAATTGTGAAAAAAATACCAGAGGGATGCTTGCAACAATAACACCATCTTCAGATGGCATTATACAGGCTTTGCTCTGTTTCCCCTACTCCTGCTCTACTCTTCCTGCATGCTGACAGGCAGAACAGAGCCTGGAGCTGTCTTCTGTGATCAGCCTGTGTGTCTAACTAAACAACAGGCTGATCACAGTGAAAATAAATAGGTAAGGGAGAATAAATAAAATAAAGCATACCTCCATTTAGAGATAGGTGATTGGTGAGCTTCTACACTGTGACCTGGTTAGCTGATCTTTGCAGTCAGCTGAGCTCCTAGCAGGCACATTCACTGCATCTCAGCTGACTGCCCAGATCAGCTGACCCTGTCACAGAGTAGGAGCCCACCGATCACCGATCCAGTGCAAGTACATTTTATTTGATCTGTATTCTCCTATAAGTAAGGAGAGGGACAGGAGAGGAGGCAGTGAGCTTGGCAGCAGCACAGGGGGAGATCCAGGGGGCTGGGGCAAACAGACAGGACACAGGAGAACAAGCAGGAAGGGAGGGGGAATTGCAGGCGTTATAATGTCCCTGGTTCACCCAGGCCAACCTCTTTTCATTCCTGGTAAGCAGGCTCTTGACAATCAGGAGAGCAATTAATTTAATACACGGTGCCAATACCACAGCTCTTCCTTCCCTGGTGATGGTGGTAGAAAAGTCATTTGATCATGTCTCCTGAATCTCTCAGGGAATGCTCTGTGGTTTGGATGGTGTTTTCCTCACCGGGATTAAAGTGCTATACTGCTATAATGTTAATGACTAGTTTTTCTCTGATATTCACAATGACACAAGACAATAGAAACTCCTCTCTCCTAATGTTTTCATTCTTAAAATAGAGTCCATGACCTTAAAAAACGAGTTTTATGGTAAGAACTTACCTTTGTTAAAACTCTTTCTGCGAGGTACACTGGGCTCCACAAGGAATGGACAATGGGGTGTAGAGTAGGATCTTGATCCGAGGCACCAACAGGCTCAAAGCTTTGACTGTTCCCAGAATGCATAGCGCCGCCTCCTATATCACCCCGCCTCCCTGCACAGGATCTTAGTTTTTCTCTAACGTCCTAGTGGATGCTGGGGACTCCGAAAGGACCATGGGAATAGCGGCTCCGCAGGAGACTGGGCACAAAAGTAAAAAGCTTTAGAACTACCTGGTGTGCACTGGCTCCTCCCCCCATGACCCTCCTCCAAGCCTCAGTTAGATTTTTGTGCCCGAACGAGACGGGTGCAGGCTAAGGGGCTCTCCTGAGCTGCTTAGTGTAAAAGTTTAAAGTAGGTTTTTTATTTTCAGTGAGACCTGCTGGCAACAGGCTCACTGCACCGAGGGACTAAGGGGAGAAGAAGCGAACTCACCTGCGTGCAGAGTGGATTGGGCTTCTTAGGCTACTGGACATTAGCTCCAGAGGGACGATTACAGGCCCAGCCATGGATGGGTCCCAGAGCCGCGCCGCCGGCCCCCTTACAGAGCCAGAAGACTGAAGAGGTCCGGAAAATCGGTGGCAGAAGACGTCCTGTCTTCAATAAGGTAGCGCAGAGCACTGCAGCTGTGCGCCATTGCTCTCAGCACACTTCACACTCCGGTCACTGAGGGTGCAGGGCGCTGGGGGGGGGGCGCCCTGAGACGCAATAGAAACACCTTTTTTTGGCAAAAAAATACATCACATATAGCTCCTGGGCTATATGGATGCATTTAACCCCTGCCAATTTTACATAAAAAAGCGGGAGAAAGGCCGCCGAAAAGGGGACGGAGCCTATCTCCTCAGCACACTGGCGCCATTTTTTCCTCACAGCTCCGTTGGAGGAAGGCTCCCTGACTCTCCCCTGCAGTCCTGCACTACAGAAACAGGGTAAAACAAGAGAGGGGGGGCACTAAAATTGGCATATTAATATATACAGCAGCTATATTAGGGAAAAACACTTATATAAGGTTATCCCTGTATATATATAGCGCTCTGGTGTGTGCTGGCAAACTCTCCCTCTGTCTCCCCAAAAGGGCTAGTGGGGTCCTGTCCTCTATCAGAGCATTCCCTGTGTGTGTGCTGTGTGTCGGTACGTTGTGTCGACATGTATGAGGAGGAAAATGGTGTGGAGGCGGAGCAATTGCCTGTGTTAGTGATGTCACCCCCTAGGGAGTCGACACCTGACTGGATGGTCTTATGGAAAGAATTACGTGATAGTGTCAGCACTTTACAAAATACTGTTGACGACATGAGACAGCCGGCAAATCAGTTAATACCTGTACAGGCGTCTCAAACACCGTCAGGGGCTCTAAAGCGCCCGTTACCTCAGGTCGATACAGACACAGACACGGACACTGACTCCAGTGTCGACGGTGAGGAAACAAACGTATTTTCCAGTAGGGCCACACGTTACATGATCACGGCAATGAAGGAGGTTTTGAACATTTCTGATACTACAAGTACCACAAAAAAGGGTATTATGTGGGGTGTGAAAAAACTACCCGTAGTTTTTCCCGAATCAGATGAATTAAATGAGGTGTGTGATGAAGCGTGGGTTTCCCCCGATAAAAAACTGCTAATTTCTAAAAAGTTATTGGCATTATACCCTTTCCCGCCAGAGGTTAGGGCGCGTTGGGAAACACCCCCTAGGGTAGATAAGGCACTCACACGCTTATCAAAACAAGTGGCGTTACCGTCTCCTGATACGGCCGCCCTCAAGGAACCAGCTGATAGGAAGCTGGAAAATATCCTTAAAAGTATATACACACATACTGGTATTATACTGCGACCAGCAATCGCCTCAGCCTGGATGTGCAGTGCTGGGGTGGCTTGGTCGGATTCCCTGACTGAAAATATTGATACCCTGGACAGGGACAATATATTATTGACTATAGAGCATTTAAAGGATGCATTTCTATATATGCGAGATGCACAGAGGAATATTTGCACTCTGGCATCAAGAGTAAGTGCGATGTCCATTTCTGCCAGAAGAGGATTATGGACGCGACAGTGGTCAGGGGATGCGGATTCCAAACGGCATATGGAAGTATTGCCGTATAAAGGGGAGGAGTTATTTGGGGTCGGTCTATCGGACCTGGTGGCCACGGCAACGGCTGGGAAATCCACCTTTTTACCCCAAGTCACCTCGCAGCAGAAAAAGATACCGTCTTTTTAGGCTCAGTCCTTTCGTCCCCATAAGGGCAAGCGGGCAAAAGGCCACTCATATCTGCCCCGGGGCAGAGGAAGGGGAAAAAGACTGCAGCAGACAGCCTCTTCCCACGAACAGAAGCCCTCCCCCGCTTCTGCCAAGTCCTCAGCATGACGCTGGGGCCTTACAAGCGGACTCAGGCACGGTGGGGGCCCGTCTCAAGAATTTCAGCGCGCAGTGGGCTCACTCGCAAGTGGACCCCTGGATCCTGCAGGTAGTATCTCAGGGGTACAAATTGGAATTCGAGACGTCTCCCCCTCGCCGGTTCCTGAAGTTTGCTTTACCAACGTCTCCCCCCGACAGGGAGGCGGTATTGGAAGCCATTCACAAGCTGTATTCCCAGCAGGTGATAATCAAGGTACCCCTCCTACAACAGGGAAAGGGGTATTATTCCACGCTGTTTGTGGTACCGAAGCCGGACAGCTCGGTGAGACCCATTTTAAATCTGAAATCCTTGAACACTTACATAAAAAGGTTCAAGTTCAAGATGGAGTCACTCAGAGCAGTGATAGCGAACCTGGAAGAAGGGGACTATATGGTCTCTCTGGACATCAAAGATGCTTACCTACATGTCCCAATTTACCCTTCTCCAAGGGTACCTCAGGTTTGTGTTACAGAACTGTCACTATCAGTTTCAGACGCTGCCGATTGGATTGTCCACGGCACCCCGGGTCTTTACCAAGGTAATGGCCGAAATGATGATACTCCTTCAAAAGAAGGGAGTTTTAGTTATCCCTTACTTGGACGATCTCCTGATAAGGGCAAGATCCAGGGAACAGCTGGTAGTCGGGGTAGCACTATCTCAGATAGTGCTGCGGCAGCACGGTTGGATTCTCAATATTCCAAAATCGCAGCTGATCCCGACGACACGCCTTCTATTCCTAGGGATGATTCTGGACACAGTACAGAAAAAGGTGTTTCTCCCGGAAGAGAAAGCGAGGGAGTTATCCGACCTAGTCAGGAACCTCCTAAGACCAGGCCAAGTGTCAGTACATCAATGCACAAGGGTCCTGGGAAAGATGGTGGCTTCTTACGAAGCGATTCCATTCGGCAGATTCCACGCAAGAACCTTTCAGTGGGATCTGCTGGACAAATGGTCCGGATCGCATCTTCAAATGCATCAGCGGATAACCCTGTCTCCAAGGACAAGGGTGTCTCTCCTGTGGTGGTTACAGAGTGCTCATCTCCTAGAGGGCCGCAGATTCGGCATTCAGGACTGGGTCCTGGTGACCACGGATGCCAGCCTGAGAGGCTGGGGAGCAGTCACACAGGGAAGAAATTTCCAGGGCTTGTGGTCAAGCATGGAAACGTCACTTCACATAAATATCCTGGAACTAAGGGCCATTTACAATGCCCTAAGTCAGGCAAGACCTCTGCTTCAGGGTCAGCCGGTGTTGATCCATTCGGACAACATCACGGCAGTCGCCCACGTAAACAGACAGGGCGGCACAAGAAGCAGGAGGGCAATGATGGAAGTGGCAAGGATTCTTCGCTGGGCGGAAAATCATGTGATAGCACTGTCAGCAGTGTTCATTCCGGGAGTGGACAACTGGGAAGCAGACTTCCTCAGCAGACACGATCTTCACCCGGGGGAGTGGGGACTTCACCCAGAAGTCTTCCACATGATTGTGAACCGTTGGGAAAAACCAAAGGTGGACATGATGGCGTCCCGCCTCAACAAAAAACTGGACAGATATTGCGCCAGGTCAAGGGACCCTCAGGCAATAGCTGTGGACGCTCTGGTAACACCGTGGGTGTACCAGTCAGTGTATGTGTTCCCTCCTCTTCCTCTCATACCAAAAGTACTGAGAATCATAAGAAGGAGAGGAGTAAAGACTATACTCGTGGCTCCGGATTGGCCAAGAAGGACTTGGTATCCGGAAATTCAAGAGATGCTCACGGAAGACCCGTGGCCTCTACCTCTAAGAAAGGACCTGCTCCAGCAGGGACCATGTCTGTTCCAAGACTTACCGCAGCTGCGTTTGACGGCATGGCGGTTGAACGCCGGATCCTGAAGGAAAAAGGCATTCCGGATGAAGTCATCCCTACCCTGATCAAAGCCAGGAAGGATGTAACCGTACAACATTATCACCGTATTTGGCGTAAATATGTTGCGTGGTGCGAGGCCAGGAAGGCCCCTACAGAGGAATTTCAACAGGGTCGATTCCTGCATTTCCTGCAAACAGGACTGTCTATGGGCCTCAAATTAGGGTCCATTAAGGTTCAAATTTCGGCCCTGTCAATATTCTTCCAAAAAGAACTAGCTTCTGTTCCTGAAGTTCAGACGTTTGTCAAGGGAGTACTGCATATACAGCCTCCTTTTGTGCCTCCAGTGGCACCTTGGGATCTCAATGTAGTTTTGGGATTCCTAAAATCACATTGGTTTGAACCACTCACCACTGTGGACTTAAAATATCTCACATGGAAAGTGGTAATGCTGTTAGCCCTGGCTTCAGCCAGGCGTGTCTCAGAATTGGCGGCTTTATCCTATAAAAGCCCTTACCTAATTTTTCATACGGACAGGGCAGAATTGAGGACTCGTCCTCAATTTCTCCCTAAGGTGGTTTCAGCATTTCACTTAAACCAGCCTATTGTGGTGCCTGCGGCTACTAGGGACTTGGAGGATTCCAAGTTACTGGACGTAGTCAGGGCCCTGAAAATATATGTTTCCAGGACGGCTGGAGGCAGAAAATCTGATTCGCTGTTTATCCTGTATGCACCCAACAAGCTGGGTGCTCCTGCTTCTAAGCAGACGATTGCTCGTTGGATTTGTAGTACAATTCAGCTTGCACATTCTGTGGCAGGCCTGCCACAGCCAAAATCTGTAAAAGCCCATTCCACACGGAAAGTGGGCTCATCTTGGGCGGCTGCCCGAGGGGTCTCGGCTTTACAACTTTGCCGAGCAGCTACTTGGTCAGGGGCAAACACGTTTGCTAAATTCTACAAATTTGATACCCTGGCTGAGGAGGACCTGGAGTTCTCTCATTCGGTGCTGCAGAGTCATCCGCACTCTCCCGCCCGTTTGGGAGCTTTGGTATAATCCCCATGGTCCTTTCGGAGTCCCCAGCATCCACTAGGACGTTAGAGAAAATAAGAATTTACTTACCGATAATTCTATTTCTCATAGTCCGTAGTGGATGCTGGGCGCCCATCCCAAGTGCGGATTGTCTGCATTACTTGTACTGTTGTACATAGTTATTGTTACAAAAATCGGGTTATTGTTGTTGTGAGCCATCTTTTCAGAGGCTCCTTCTGTTATCATGCTGTTAACTGGGTTCAAATCACAAGTTGTACGGTGTGATTGGTGTGGCTGGTATGAGTCTTACCCGGGATTCAAAATCCTTCCTTATTGTGTACGCTCGTCCGGGCACAGTATCCTAACTGAGGCTTGGAGGAGGGTCATGGGGGGAGGAGCCAGTGCACACCAGGTAGTCCTAAAGCTTTTTACTTTTGTGCCCAGTCTCCTGCGGAGCCGCTATTCCCATGGTCCTTTCGGAGTCCCCAGCATCCACTACGGACTATGAGAAATAGAATTATCGGTAAGTAAATTCTTATTTTAGTTAACCAGTCCAATGCAGTAGCAGGAAAAGAGACGACAATGGTTAGTAGCCACAACACCGCATTCTCACGACAGGAAACGTGTCAGCGGCTAATGCCATACCAACCCAAAGAAGCTAAGTGCGTCAGGGTGGGCGCCTTGTGGAGCCCAGTGTACCTCCCTGAAAGAGTTTTAACAAAGGTAAGTTCTTACCATAAAACTCGTTTTCTGCTGCGGGGTACAC
Source organism: Pseudophryne corroboree (assembly GCF_028390025.1). Classification (NCBI taxonomy): domain Eukaryota; kingdom Metazoa; phylum Chordata; class Amphibia; order Anura; family Myobatrachidae; genus Pseudophryne; species Pseudophryne corroboree. The sequence goes on along the minus strand of NC_086453.1, from coordinate 267,174,117 downwards.
TGGGCTCCACAAGGAATGGACAATGGGGATGTCCTAAAGCAGTTCCTTATGGGAGGGGACGCACTGTAGCGGGCACAAGAACCCGGCATCCAAAGGAAGCATCCTGGGAAGCGGCAGTATCGAAGGCATAGAACCTTATGAATGTGTTCACAGAGGACCACGTAGCCGCCTTGCACAATTGTTCAAGGGTCGCACCACGTTGGGCCGCCCAAGAAGGTCCAACAGACCGAGTAGAATGGGCCTTAATGTGATCAGGAGCAGAGAGACCAGCCTTCACATAAGCATGTGCAATCACCATTCTAATCCATCTGGCCAGAGTTTGCTTGTGAGCAGGCCAGCCCCGTTTGTGAAGCACAAACACAACAAAAAGAGAATCAGATTTCCTAATAGGAGCAGTTCTCTTCACATAGATACGGAGAGCCCGTACCACATCCAAAGACCGCTCTTTGGGAGACAGATCAGGAGAAACAAGTGCCGGCACTACAATCTCCTGATTAAGGTGGAACGAAGAAACCACCTTAGGTAGATAGCCGTGACGAGTCCTAAGAACCGCCCGGTCACGGCGAAATATCAGATATGGGGAACTACAGGACAAGGCACCCAAATCCGACACTCTTCTAGCTGAAGCAATAGCCAGCAGAAACACCACCTTAAGGGAAAGCCACTTAAGGTCAGCTGAACCAAGAGGTTCAAACGGAGACTCTTGTAACGCCTCCAAAACCACCGACAAGTCCCAAGGAGCCACAGTCGGGACATAGGGAGGTTGGATACGCAACACGCCCTGAGTAAAGGTATGCACATCAGGTAAGGTCGCAATTTTTCTCTGAAACCACGCCGACAAGGCAAATATTTGAACCTTGAGGGAGGCCAGACGCAGGCCTAAGTCCAGGCCCTGCTGAAGAAAAGCCAACAACTTGGCTATACTAAACTTGGAAGCGTCATAATCAGATGCGCACCAAACAAAGTAAGAATGCCAGACCCTATAGTAAATCCGAGCCGAAGCCGGTTTCCGGGCCCGCAACATAGTTTGAATGACCGCCTCAGAAAACCCTTTAGCCCTTAAGACGGAAGCTTCAAGAGCCACGCCGTCAAAGACAGCCAGGCTAGGTCCTGGTAGACACAGGGGCCCTGAACGAGGAGGTCTGGGCGTTGTGGAAGTATAATTGGACGCTCTGACGATAGGCCTTGCAGGTCTGAGAAACAGTGCCGTCTGGGCCACGCTGGAGCTATGAGAAGCAGAATTCCTTTTTCTTGCTTGAACTTCTAAATTACCCTGGGCAGGAGTGACACCGGAGGGAACACGTATGGCAGCCGAAACCTCCACGGTACCGCCAGCGCATCCACGAATGCTGCTTGAGGATCCCTTGTCCTTGCTCCGAAGACCGGAACCTTGTGATTGTGTCGAGACGCCATCAGATCTACGTCTGGAAGGCCCCACCTTTCCACTAGGAGTTGAAACACTTCTGGATGGAGGCCCCACTCGCCGGCATGCACGTCCTGACGACTGAGAAAGTCCGCTTCACAATTCAGGACACCCGGAATGAATATTGCCGATATGGCCGGTAGATGGCGTTCTGCCCACTGTAGAATCCGTGAGACTTCCTTCATTGCTAGGCGGCTTCGAGTGCCGCCTTGATGATTTATGTAAGCCACTGTGGTGGCGTTGTCCGACTGTACTTGAACAGAACGGTTCTGAATTAAATGCTGGGCTAGGTTCAAGGTATTGAAGACCGCCCGCAACTCCAGAATATTGATCGAGAGGAGGGACTCCTCCTTGGTCCACCGCCCCTGAAGGGAGTGTTGCTCCAGCACCGCGCCCCAGCCTCTTAGTCTGGCATCTGTCGTCAACAGGACCCAGTCGGATATCCAGAACGGACGGCCCCTGCACAGTTGTTGGTCCTGGAGCCACCAAAGCAGCGACAGACGGACCTCCGGAGTCAATGAGATCATTTGAGACCTGATCCAGTGAGGCAGGCCATCCCATTTGGCTAGAATCAGCCTCTGGAGAGGGCGAGAGTGAAATTGAGCGTACTCCACCATGTCGAATGCTGACACCATGAGGCCCAGCACCTGCATCGCCGAATGTATCGACGCTTGCGGACGAGATAGGAAGCAACGAATCCTGTCCTGAAGTTTCAGGACTTTCTCCTGAGACAGGAACAACCGCTGGTTGTGAGTGTCCAATAGTGCTCCCAGATGCACCATGCTCTGAGCAGGGATCAGGGATGACTTCTTCCAGTTGATGAGCCACCCATGGGCTTGCAGAAACCGGACTGTTCCATCTAGATGATGCAGGAGAAGTTCTGGGGAATTTGCCAGTATTAACAAGTCGTCCAAATACAGCAGTATCCTGACCCCTTGACGGCGGAGTACCACCGTCATCACCGCCATGACTTTTGTAAAGACTCGCGGAGCCATTGTTAAACCAAAAGTTAACGCCCGAAACTGGTAATGGCAGTTGCCAATCGCAAATCTCAGGTATTGCTGATGAGACACTGCTATAGGAATATGCAGGTAAGCATCCTGTATATCCAAGGAGACCATGAAGTCCCCAGGTTCCAAGGCCAGAACTGTAGAGCGAAGGGTTTCCATCCGGAACTTGGAAACCTTCACAAACCTGCTCAATGCCTTGAGGTTGAGAATGGAAACAGCGGAGAATAGTACCCCCGGCCCCTCTGTGCAAGAGGCACCTGTACTACGACTCCTGTATCCAGGAGGATCGGTACCACCGAATATAGAGTGTTTGCCTTTGTTTTGTCCAACGGGACATCTGTCTGGCAAAATCGATGAGGGGGTCGGTTTTTGAAGGCTATGGCGTAACCTCGAGTGACGACTTCCCGTACCCAGGCATCTGAAGTGGTCTTCAACCATTCCTGGGTATACCCTAGAAGCCAGCCCCCCACTCTGGGATCCCCCAGAGGGAGGCCGCCTTGTCATGAGGCAGGCTTATCTGTCTTGGAAGCTGGCTGACGGGCCGCCCAGGCTCTTTTGAGCTTAGGCTTACCAGGTTTGGAAGTGCGGGCCTGCTTGACCTTTTGCTTTACCTGAAGGATGAAAGGGGTGAAAGGAAGTACTTTTAGCCTTCGACACAGAAGTTGCAGTCCTTGGCAGACAGGCAGTTTTGGCAGTAGTCAAGTCAGCCACAATCTTATTTAAATCCTCTCCAAACAGAATATCTCCCTTAAAAGGGAGTACCTCCAGGGTTTTTCTAGAGTCCAGATCCACAGACCAGGATCTCAGCCACAATATCCGGCGAGCCAGGACTGACGTAGTAGAGGCCTTGACTGCCAGGATACCAGCATCAGAAGCCGCCTCTTTAATATAACGAGAAGCTGTGACAATATAAGACAAGCATTGTCTAGCATGGTCAGAGGAGATTTCAGCATCTAACTCCAAGGCCCATGCTTCATTGGCCTCTGCAGCCCAAGTAGCTGCAATAGTGGGCCTTTGTGCAGCACCCGTGAGGGTGTAAATCGCTTTCAGACAACCCTCCACATGTTTATCCGTAGGCTCTTTTAGAGACATGACGGTGGTGACCGGTAGAGCTGAGGAAACCACCATCCTAGCCACATGTGAGTCCACTGGAGGAGGCGTTTCCCAATTCTTAGACAGCTCCGGCGTGAGGGGATAGCGAGCCAACATCTTCTTTTGAGGCACAAACTTCGTAGCCGGGTTTTCCCAGGCTTCCTGACGTATATCAATTAGGTGGTCAGAGTGAGGTAAAACTTGTTTAATCACCTTCTGACGCTTGAACCTATCTGGTTTCTTAGGAGGAACGGATGGCTCGGGATCATCCGTAATCTGTAAAATTAACTTAATAGCCTCCAAAAGATCAGGAACATCCACATGTGAACCACCCTCCCCATCAGCCGTATCTGAGTCAGAACCTGTGGGGTCAATGTAAGTGCCGTCTTCATCCGACGAGGTGTCAGTGACAGCAGTGGATTGTGAGGAGACAAACGCTCGCTTAGAGGACCCCTTGGACGTAGGCGAGTGAGGGTCAGACTTTTTCGTAGTCAGGGACTGGTTCAACTTCTTTATTTGAGCAGATAAATCATCCGCCCACGGCGGGTTAGCTGCAGGGACCACAAACGGTTGCACCGGCATTGGGGGTCCCATAGGGGGTGTTAGTTTATGAACTAGCGTATGCAGAAGCGTGGAAAAAGCGGCCCACGGCGGGACATTATTTGCCCCCGTTGCCACCGTCCCACTGGGGGCAAGGAGCCCCCAGAACCAGAGCCCAAAGCTGCTATATTCTCCTCATAGGTATCTGCGGCTTCAGCAACACCGGCAGTGTGTTCAGCCCAAGAGCCGTTACCCTCAGAAGCAGACATGATATAACTTGCAGTATCAGGTAACACAGTACAATTTGTCAGCAGCACAATACCTCTAGCCCAAACCCCTGCGCAGTGTAGTCAGCACCAGCAGAGATAAAGGAGAGATATGGTGACTAAATCACAGAGAAAAATACGTAATACAGTATATCTTTGTGAAAATCCTATATTAGATAAAACCTGACGCACCAAGCCCCTTCAGGTTATAGAATATAGGGATAGCAGGTTGAGTGAAAGACACGAAATGGACACCAGTCAGCTATCAAATGCACACACAAATAGTCACAGTCTGTACAATGCAGAGGTTATTACTAACAATAATACTGCACTGGACTAGCTTACACAGCTATATAATAATAGATATAACAGTACACAGTAAGAACTGGATGTATATCACAGGGTAATTGTACTAGGAAACACTGACTAAGTGCACTCTTTCTTAACTAGCACTGACTAACAAAAAAAAAGTCAGGTAGAATACTTAAGTGTCTTGTAACGTCACAGCACTGACAACCAGGCGGCTTTACATAGGAGGATTTGCCCAAGCATTCCCAGGAACAGTGAGCTGAGGGATAATGGTGCCGCAGACACTGCCAGGGAGTGAGGGAGAGACAGATATGCAGCTCCAGGGCGGGAACATTTGCAGAAAATGGCGCCCTGGGGCTGGGGGAGGGGCTTCAGGTCAAAGTTCTATCCCCCTGCTGGCAAAACCACTGGGTACTGCTGGCTCTAATAAAACGGTTAATAGAGAAAACCTGACCTGTCCCATGCCCTGGTGATCTAGTGGGATCGCCTGTACTGCCACAGTGTCCACCGCCAGCGTGCGTGGCCCGCCTACCACTGACCTCGCCGGATCGCGATGAAGACCGGGTCCCGCAAGCGGGACCCACTTACCACCTCCCGAAGCGCGGCCACGTGATCCCGGAGAGCCCACGTCATGTGTACCTGACACGAAGAAAACCGGAGCCTCCTGCTGTAGTTACCCGGCAACCAGGGCTCGGGAGTGTACAGCGCCGCTGGGGAGAGCCGGAGCTGCAGCCGTGAATGTCCGCTGACATGTAACACTGCTGCTGCCCTTGAAGTCTTCACTTTTTTCCTCATAAAAAAATCTCTTCTTAGGGCTGCCTGGAGCAGCCCCGCTGTTAAGTGCCTGCTACTGCAGCACCAACTACAAAACTGAGATCCTGTGCAGGGAGGCGGGGTGATATAGGAGGTGGTGCTATGCATTCTGGTAACAGTCAAAGCTTTGAGCCTGTTGGTGCCTCGGATCAAGATCCTACTCTACACCCATTGTCCATTCCTTGTGGAGCCCAGTGTACCCCGCAGCAGAAAAAGTGTTACCCACTGCCTGTTCGTCTAACAATATCTCTCCCCATCACTCCCAGATAAACTGTAGCACATGCAACTTCCGGTGGGGGCACTTTATGAAAACGGACACTACCCCTTATAGTATAGTTTTGGTGGGCCTTTTTGGAAGTACAAACTGAATGTGATGTAGTGTATTTTTACCATGAATTATTTAAAATATGAGATGGACTCCGGAATGATATTTTTAATTATGGTTTATATACAGTACACAAACACAAAAGGAGTGGTCCACCAGCGCTGTTTATATAGAGAGTTCAAGCATTCAATCAATAAATGACTTGATTTAATTCCTGCTTGTCAGATGTACCTTACTCACCGCCGTATAGTGAGATTTCCTCTTATAAAGGTATCTTTTTCCTAGGAAACAGACATCATAGGGTCATATGAAATTTCACTCACCAATATTGCGAGCCCTATGTTCATATAAAGGTTTCTTTGTAACGGCACCAGGCTTCTCCACATATATGAATACCCTAGGGTGCTCGGGCGCTTTAGGTAGGAGATGTTTCACCAAGCGGCAGTCTCTGAAATAAGGGAAGTCACTCCCGTTTACAGTACAAAAAAGGTGGGGTGAGACCGCGCTAAATTTGATGGATACAACAAGTAGTGTAAATAAAAACACAATTTATTCCTAAAATCAAATGCAATCGATTTCAGTTAAAAACTAAGTACATATAAGACAAATGCATGTCAGATACAGTTGGTATATGGTCTAAATTTCATAAGACAATTCTATGGGGTTACCCAATACGCCAGGTTTGTATTGTTTAAGATTTAGAAGTTTTGAGGTGACCGTTCCGGATGGTTTTCCCCTACAAGTCTACAGTCCAGCATAAACAACAGTCTCAGAGATAAGCAATATCCAGTAGATAGGTAGTTTACCGTTAGAGGGTAGTATGCTCCAGAATCTTTTTAGTGGAGAGCTCCTCATGCATTACGGTTGATGCAGTCCTTTTGTGCGGTTATTGCTATTTGTAGTCTCAGAGTTTGGATGGATCGTCTGGACGAAGTTTAGGGGATGGTTCGGTCCTCCTTCAGAACAACTCCTGGCGGGGGTCCCTGGTACACCTGACGCGTTTCGCTGCAGTCAGCTTGCAGCTTTATCAAAGGTATCCATGGTTGAGACATGTGGGGTTTATATACCCCTTCCAATATGGTGGCTAATTAGCCCTTGATAGCACCTGATTGCATAATTGCATAATCACTTAAAATGTATGTTTAAAACTAGAGCAAAATTACATGGTAGACAGACCTACTTTGGATGGGATGTAGTGTAAATGAAATCAAACAAATTCTTAGACAATTCAATGATAAAAACCAATAAATTTATAAACTTTCAACTACTAAGTATAGATAGGCAGGACACAATAGCCAATCGGTGGATTTGTTATGGCTAGTGTTGTCATGGATACAGCATTGTGTTCCTTTATTATTGGTGGGGGACATAATATAGAACGGTACTGAGATTTCGTATTTCCTGATGAAAGTTCCGATCATGTGACCCACATATCACGTGATCGGAACTTTGATAGTATGCTTCCGCGTTGCGGGGGGAGAACGGTTGCTAGGTAACCTGATAAGGCAGCTGTCTGTAAGGAATATCAGCTGTGGAGGCCGTAGCTGTTATGAGCCACGGCTGTGGCTCATTCCTGTTTTGCATTTTTGTTAGGTATTTCATGTTTATTAGTTGTCTTGCATGCCAGGATTTCCTGTTGCTCTGTTTTAGTATGCTCTTGTCTGCTGCCGCTGGTTAGTCTGTGTAATTGCAGCTTGTTCCATGTGTTCAGCCTCACCTGGCTGCTGATTGCATTTTGTCAGTTGGAATCATGCAGTGGGCCAGCTGCTCTGGATTGTTTAATTAGGACTCTCTGTTAAAAGCACTCCCAGGACTCCTCACAGACGCCGGTGATAGCTTCCTGTTTGTCTGATTCTGCTGCTGAGAGAGTTCCCAGTCCCGGTCTGTTCGTTTGTTCCTGTTCTCAGTGATCCTGTACTCGGAAGTTACCATCTGTTCCTGGAGTCTGATCGAGCACCTTTAACATCTGGTGGTGTTCGTGAGTCGCGGCGCAGCCGTGTGTTGCGGCTTGTCCGCTATTATTTATTATTTTGTTTATATTGTGTTCTGGAGCTTTGCGGAGGATTCCGCTTCCACAAGATCCACTCTGGTGTCCAGCGGTGCCGGATAGGAGTGTCGGATCAGTGGATCTTTGGTTGTCCTTTTCCCTGGCGGCTAGTCCGCACATACCTTTTGATTTAGTTAAGTTAGCTTGTAACCCCTGGCTTGGTTGCTTAGTCAGAGGGCCCCTTGTTATCACCCTGTCTCGGACTTCCCCTTGTCTCCCATTAAGACCTGCGGGGGCATCGGGGTTGGGCAGACATAATCCGCCCTTCGAACGCGGCTGCCATGGGCTCAAGCAACCATAGTCTCGCAGGGGATTTCTGATAACACGGGCGAGACAACGGAGTTAGGGTGCCAGGGGTTACTAGGCTTTCCAGCTCCCACAACCTGTATTTCATTCCTGTACTCAGATCTCTGCCATAAGATCTTCTCCAGTCTGGAGTACAGGAATCGTAACATTATCACCGGCCATACCACAAAAAAGAAATAAAACTTTTTTTTCTTTTTTGGCCCAGTCCAGTGTCTAGTCTAGAATCCAGTCCTGTCTAGAATTCAGGGTGCAGAATCCAATCCGGTGTTTAGAATCCAGTCCTGTATAGAATTCAGTGTGCAGACTCCAGTCCGGTGTTTAGAATCCAGTCCGGTGTTTAGAATCCAGTCCGGTGTTTAGAATCCAGTCCGGTGTTTAGAATCCAGTCCGGAGTTTAGAATCCAGTCCGGAGTTTAGAATCCAGTCCGGAGTTTAGAATCCAGTCCGGAGTTTAGAATCCAGTCCGGAGTTTAGAATCCAGTCCGGTGTTTTAAAAAAAAAAAAAAAAAATACAAAAAAAGTCTTGATTTGTTTAGCAAAATTTAGCCTTGCCTTGCCTTGCCTAGCCTTGCCTAGCCTTGTCTTGCCTTGTCTTGTCTTGTCTAGTTTTAAATCCTCCTATGTCTACTATGCAAGCCCTGCAGGCATCTCTCGCAGCCCTGAACTCTGTATTCAGTGCTTTGAGACCAGAGCGACTAGAAGCTTTTCAGCAATCCCTAAAGCAACTGCAAAACCTTCTGACTAAAATCTTGCTTATTTTGCCAGAAGTCGTTGAGAGTACATCTATCTCTAAAGAGACTCTTGTTCACAGTATGGTGACAAGAGAATCCTCTGGTTTAATTGAAGAGAAAAAGTTTAAAAGTTTTCTGCGGCCCAGGCTCTCAGAAGAGGAGCGTCTGCGTCGCAGAAACTTAAACTTATGCCTATATTGTGGGGGTTTAGGCCATTATCTGCAGACCTGTGAGTTGCGCAAGCCAAAGTGTGGTGACGAGTCTTGCCCTCTGTCCAAGTTGAGTCATGATACAAGACCTACTCCTGTCTCTACTGTGGCAGAGGTACTTGTCACACAACCCACACAAAAAAGCTCTCTGTCCTATAATTGGGGTCCTTGGGCAAGGGAGCCCCATTATAGATTCAGGAATCAAAAGAGAATGTTTCTCTCCTCTCTTGAGGTTCCTGTGGAAGCGGAGTTGCAAGTTCCTGGAGTGGTGCCCGTAGCCCAGGGTCCTGGAGTGGTGCCCGTAGCCCAGGGTCCTGGAGTGGTGCCCGTAGCCCAGGGTCCTGGAGTGGTGCCCGTAGCCCAGGGTCCTGGAGTGGTGCCCGTAGCCCAGGGTCCTGGAGTGGTGCCCGTAGCCCAGGGTCCTGGAGTGGTGCCCGTAGCCCAGGGTCCTGGAGTGGTGCCCGTAGCCCAGGGTGCTGGAGCGGTACCCGTAGCCCAGGGTGCTGGAGCGGTACCCGATGCCCAGAGTGCTGGAGCGGTACCCGATGCCCAGAGTGCTGGAGCGGTACCCGATGCCCAGAGTGCTGGAGCGGTACCCGATGCCCAGAGTGCTGGAGCGGTACCCGATGCCCAGAGTGCTGGAGCGGTACCCGATGCCCAGAGTGCTGGAGCGGTACCCGATGCCCAGAGTGCTGGAGCGGTACCCGATGCCCAGAGTGCTGGAGCGGTACCCGATGCCCAGAGTGCTGGAGCGGTACCCGATGCCCAGAGTGCTGGAGCGGTACCCGATGCCCAGAGTGCTGGAGCGGTACCCGATGCCCAGAGTGCTGGAGCGGTACCCGATGCCCAGAGTGCTGGAGCGGTACCCGATGCCCAGAGTGCTGGAGCGGTACCCGATACCCAAGCTTATAGAGGGAAATCAAATATTGTAGCTCAGGTTTCCATACCAGAAGGGGTCTCAGAAGCTGTTACCCCAGGTAGGGACTTGAGGAGCGCAACCCCAGAAAGGGTATCTAAAACCATAGTTCTTGAAGGGAACTCGAGAAGCAAAACCCCAGAAGGGATCTTTGAAGTAATATCCCCAAGTGGGGTCTCGAGAGACGCAGCCCCAAAGAAGGGTCTAGAAGTCGCTTCCCCAGGAAAGAACTTAAGAAGCATAGCATTAGTGGAGGATCTGAACGTTATTGCTTCAGCAAAAGTCCCGGAAGTCATAGTCACGGAAGAACTTTCGATAATTATCGACTCAGAGAGGGAGGCCGGTGGCCCGATCCCAGTCAGGGAGGCCAACGGCCCGGTCCCAGTAAAAGAATCCGAGGTGCTGACCCCAGCGGGGTTCCCGGAGGCCACTGCCCCAGCGGGGTTCCCGGAGGCCACTGCCCCAGCGGGGTTCCCGGAGGCCACTGCCCTAGCGGGGTTCCCGGAGGCCACTGCCCTAGCGGGGTTCCCGGAGGCCACTGCCCCAGCGGGGTTCCCGGAGGCCACTGCCCCGGGTGGGGTTCAGGAGGCCACTGCCCCGGGTGGGGTTCAGGAAGTCACTGCCCCGGGTGGGGTTCAGAAAGTCACTGCCCCGGGTGGGGTTCAGAAAGTCACTGCCCCGGGTGGGGTTCAGAAAGTCACTGCCCCGGGTGGGGTTCAGAAAGTCACTGCCCCGGGTGGGGTTCAGAAAGTCACTGCCCCGGGTGGGGTTCAGAAAGTCACTGCCCCGGGTGGGGTTCAGAAAGTCACTGCCCCGGGTGGGGTTCAGAAAGTCACTGCCCCGGGTGGGGTTCAGAAAGTCACTGCCCCGGGTGGGGTTCAGAAAGTCACTGCCCCGGGTGGGGTTCAGAAAGTCACTGCCCCGGGTGGGGTTCAGAAAGTCACTGCCCCGTGTGGGGTTCAGAAAGTCACTGCCCCGGGTGGGGTTCAGAAAGTCTCAGCCCCGGGTGGGGTTCAGAGAGTCTCAGCCTCGAGTAAGGTCAATAGTGACCAGGTCCTAGCAAAGCACTCCAGTCAGTCAGATGAAAAGGAAACAGATCCTGACTCTGATATTTCAACATCCATAACCTTTGATGGGGACTTCGCCCAATTTATGGCGCTTTTCAAACACTATTACACTATTATGTTGTCTAGACCATTTCTGGGCATCACTTCAGAAAACCTTGGGCTCTATCTGATTTATTCTTTTAGAGGAGAGCCTTCTGAGTGGGCAACCAGCCTAATGAAAGCTGAAGATCCCATTCTTCAGGATCCCCAAGCATTCTGTGATGCAATTGTTAAAAGATACGGTTTCAAAGAAATTGGTTCAGGTTCCTCTAAGTCACCCGTCTTGTCTGCTGAGAGTCCACCAAATACTGTAAACTCGGCACAAGAGTCCCAGCCCGTTGCTTTGACTGCAGGATGTGCTTTTCTGACTTCTTCTTCTAATAATAGTACTTTACCAGAAAGTTCAGCTCCCAAGGGTAAGAGACCTGTCTCTGATTTGAACGCAGCCTTGCTGGGTGGTACCATCAGTTCAGACAATGTTTGGGGAATTACCTTGGTCAGACCTAAAGAGCTTTGTAAAAAGAAGAAGAAGAAAAAGAAATAATTTTTGACTCTTGCCTTGATAAAAAAAAAGAAGAGAGATTTTTTTTTTTTTCTCCTTGTCTTGTGTCCAGTGGCCACCATCAAGGGGAGGGCACTGTTACAAGTTGTTGCTACAGCTTGTTTTTTGTTTTCTGGTCTGTTAGACCAATGTGTCAGGTTTTTTTTTTTGTATCCCTTGTTCTGGATAGTCTGAATTTTGGGGTCTTTTGACCCCTCCTCAAGGGGGGGGTACTGTTATGAGCCACGGCTGTGGCTCATTCCTGTTTTGCATTTTTGTTAGGTATTTCATGTTTATTAGTTGTCTTGCATGCCAGGATTTCCTGTTGCTCTGTTTTAGTATGCTCTTGTCTGCTGCCGCTGGTTAGTCTGTGTAATTGCAGCTTGTTCCATGTGTTCAGCCTCACCTGGCTGCTGATTGCATTTTGTCAGTTGGAATCATGCAGTGGGCCAGCTGCTCTGGATTGTTTAATTAGGACTCTCTGTTAAAAGCACTCCCAGGACTCCTCACAGACGCCGGTGATAGCTTCCTGTTTGTCTGATTCTGCTGCTGAGAGAGTTCCCAGTCCCGGTCTGTTCGTTTGTTCCTGTTCTCAGTGATCCTGTACTCGGAAGTTACCATCTGTTCCTGGAGTCTGATCGAGCACCTTTAACATCTGGTGGTGTTCGTGAGTCGCGGCGCAGCCGTGTGTTGCGGCTTGTCCGCTATTATTTATTATTTTGTTTATATTGTGTTCTGGAGCTTTGCGGAGGATTCCGCTTCCACAAGATCCACTCTGGTGTCCAGCGGTGCCGGATAGGAGTGTCGGATCAGTGGATCTTTGGTTGTCCTTTTCCCTGGCGGCTAGTCCGCACATACCTTTTGATTTAGTTAAGTTAGCTTGTAACCCCTGGCTTGGTTGCTTAGTCAGAGGGCCCCTTGTTATCACCCTGTCTCGGACTTCCCCTTGTCTCCCATTAAGACCTGCGGGGGCATCGGGGTTGGGCAGACATAATCCGCCCTTCGAACGCGGCTGCCATGGGCTCAAGCAACCATAGTCTCGCAGGGGATTTCTGATAACACGGGCGAGACAACGGAGTTAGGGTGCCAGGGGTTACTAGGCTTTCCAGCTCCCACAACCTGTATTTCATTCCTGTACTCAGATCTCTGCCATAAGATCTTCTCCAGTCTGGAGTACAGGAATCGTAACAGTAGCGGCTCTTCCGCCTTGGTCGATGTAATGCGGGACACGTGACCGCGTCAACACACGTGACTTGTTTTAGATCATCGTGTGCAGCGCTTCCGCCCGCCAATGTGTAGATGTTGTGGCGCTTCCGCCAACCAGCCACTCAGATAATTAAGTATTTTAAGAAGACGGAACAATGTCCGTTCGGAGAGATTGGGAGTTTTACATAAACAAAACAATATCAGACTTAAATAGGAGGAATTCAGAATTTAAATGATAAACCACAAGTATAGTAGCTACAGTGATGTTACATTTATTATTATTATTATTATTATTATTATTATTATTATTATTATTATGTATGGGAGATGGGGGATAAATTCCCTAGGAACAGGAGAGGTAATATTCTACATATTCATTTAATATTCGATTCGTTACCTTTATTTAAATGTCATCATAGGAAATGTGATAGTGGGGAAATTATACATAAATCCCCATATATGATTTATTCGTAATAGGGTTCAGGGGGATCAGTAGAACACTAATAAGGTGATCCACTCGTCCCACCGAAGTCCATTTACTTACATATAGAGAAGTGGTATATTTGTAAGGGTACTGTATAGCCTATATAGAGTCAGGATATAACGGGATAGGGGGGTTAGTTGGTATTCATATTATATTATAGTATTTAGTTCTACAGCCTCATTGAGGCCCCCTGGATAGATTGAGCCCATTCTAAACATCCAATAGGCTTCCTGTTGGCATAATTTTTTATATCGGTCCCCTCCCCTGTTGGTTGATGGAATATGTTCTACTCCAACTAATTTAAGGCAGTTGGGATTGCCGTGATGGAACTCATGGAAGTGTTGGGAGACACTATGAGATGTCAGTCTCTTAATAATGTTCCTTCGATGTTCAAGAAACCTTATTTTTAACTTTCTAGTGGTACGTCCTACGTATTTCAGTCCACATTCACATGAAAGGATGTATATAACGTAGGAAGAGTTACAGTTGATGAAGTGTTTGATTTCATATAGTACCTCACTATTTTCAGTTTTAATGGATTTGGTTCTATTGTCTATATGGTTACAAGTAATGCATCTCGTTGCTCCACACTTAAAAAACCCTTTGGTTTTAGATGGAAGCCAGGAGTCTGATTGGGCCATGGGTTTCGAGTCTAATTTCAAGAAGCTTGGCGCTAATGTATTTCGAAGTGATCTATTCTTCCGAAAAATAAAGACTGGATCAACTGGTAATATAGGAACTATTAGGTAATCCTGTTTGAGAATGTTATGATTTTTTCTTATAATCTGTTTAATTTTGGTACAATGATTGTTGTAAGTGGAGATAAATGCTACTGGTTTTTCTTCTCCTGGTGTGTTGACTCTTACCTCCTTTTGGGATAATAATGTGTTTCTATCTATTTTCCTGACCTCCTCAAGTGCCCTGTTTAAGAGTGCTTCGGGATAACCTCTCTGTTCGAATGATTTTAGCATCTCTAATGCTTGAGTTTCAAAGGATACTGTGTCAGAACAATTACGTCTAAGTCGTATGAGCTGTCCCCTGGGAATGCTCCTCTTCCAGGGGGGGTAGTGGGCACTTGAATAGTGCAAATATGCATTAATGCCCACTTCCTTGGCATAATTGGTGGTACATATTTTACCATCTTTAGCTTCTAAAGACACATCCAGAAAATTAATACGTTGTGAGTGATATTGGTGAGTAAAAACTAAATCATAAGTGTTAGAATCGAGAGTGTCAACGAATAATTGTGCCGAATGTGAATCCCCACTAATGCATATTTGCACTATTCAAGTGGTCAGGTCAGCGGTTGACCGAAAGTGACCTCACCGCTGACCTGAAAGTTCCCACCATTGGTTACAATGGAGCGCATAAGCGCTACATTGTAACACTGCCGTGTGCCGCCTGTCAGACAGTACAGGAGCACACAGCCGATCAGGAGGGTGCTACAACGTGGCGCTCCCTGATTGGCTGAAGAAACCCACTTAGACATCAGTCAGAGTGGGTTTCTGGCATTCGGGGAAAGGGGGCCCATGTGAAAACATGGGTCCCCTTTCAGTTCGTGGTCGGGTATCCGTTTTTTTATTTTTTCAAGTACGTGGATTACAAAAGGATTTACAGAGGAGCCGAAAACACTGGATTATGTGAGTATAATTTTTTCTACAGGTACACCATGGATTCTACTGGAGAAGAGGACCGACCTGCGTGGGAACATAAGGTAAGTATGTGTATATGGAGGTGTGGATGGATGTATTAAAGTTATACTTTCAAGGTGTGTGTGTGTTGTCTTTATTGGGGTATTTTTTTAGTAGTAGTACTACAGGTACCAGCGGGCCCGTTTTTCCGCCGCATGCTGGTACTTGTGGTTCTCCAAGTACCAGCTTGCGGGGGAGGCTTGCTGGGCCTTGTAGTACTGCTACTAAAAACAATATCAATCACTTTTCACAAAGGCTATCAGCCCCCCATCCGCAGCCTATTGGATGGGGGGGACAGCCTCGGGCTTCACCCCTGGCCCTTGGGTGGCTGGGGGGGGGGACCCCTTGATTGAAGGGGTCCCCACTCCCCCAGGGTACCCCGGCCAGGGGTGACTAGTTGGATATTTGATGCCACGGCCGCAAGGCACTGTATAAAAGTGACCCCCGGCTGTGGCATTATCTGTCCAGCTAGTGGAGCCCGGTGCTGGTTTCAAAAATACGGGAGACCCCTACTCTTTTTGTCCCCCGTATTTTTGGAACCAGGACCAGGCGCAGAGCCCGATGCTGGTTGCTTAAATATGGGGGAACCCTTGTCCATTTTTTCCCCATATTTCTGCAACCAGGATCGGCTCAAAGAGCCTGAGGCTGGTTTGCCTTAGGAGGGGGGACCCCACGCGATTTTTTTTTTACATTTAAACTTTATTTTTTTGTTTAACAAAGTGCACAATGAAGCCCAGCACGGATCTCTCAGATCCGGCCGAGATTCATTGTATTAAAGTCGGCAGTGTTTTACAAGTCACTCACGTAAAACACTGCCTAAAAAAACGAATGACATCGACATCGGAAAACCCGAAAATGCAGAATACGGCAGCTTAGTAAATTAGTCGTAATCAATTCAAAAAGTTGCATATTTACACTTTCGATGTCATTCGTGATTGAACTTTGACCTCAAACGGGAAAACACGAATCTTAGTAAATTTACCCCCAAACTGCATATTTTTTGGCAAAAAAATTATTTTTAAAATTTTTTGGGACATATACTGGTAATGTGTCTTTGGAGTGCCACATCACAGAGCAAATTAGATATTGCATCTGTAATATTTTTAAAATCAATACAAAATTAATTTGTCTTGTTAAAAAAAAAAAACCTTTCCTTGAACTTGTGGCCTATGTCAGTGTCCTGTACATGTTTGGCTGTCTTGATGTTGCCATAGTGCATATGTGTTTTGGTTGTTTTTTGTGTTTCATTTTTGGCTTTCTGGTCCTTATGTTTGTTTGAATTCAAAACCAAGCATTTCTAAATGTAAAACTGTTTATAAGCATAATGGGTGGATGTATACACCATAGCATGATTTATGAATATATCTCATTTTATACAGTGTCTGAAAAAAATAAGAATTTACTCACCGGTAATTCTATTTCTCGTAGTCCGTAGTGGATGCTGGGAACTCCGTAAGGACCATGGGGAATAGACGGGCTCCGCAGGAGACTGGGCACTCTAAAAGAAAGATTAGGTACTATCTGGTGTGCACTGGCTCCTCCCTCTATGCCTCTCCTCCAGACCTCAGTTAGGGAAACTGTGCCCGGAAGAGCTGACACAACAAGGAAAGGATTTGGAATCCAGGGTAAGACTCATACCAGCCACACCAATCACACTGTACAACTTGTGATAACCATACCCAGTTAACAGTATGAACAACAACTGAGCCTCCTTTTACGGATGGCTCATAACAATAACCCTTTAGTGAAGCAATAACTATATACATGTATTGCAGAGAGTCCGCACTTGGGATGGGCGCCCAGCATCCACTACGGACTACGAGAAATAGAATTACCGGTGAGTAAATTCTTATTTTCTCTGACGTCCTAGTGGATGCTGGGAACTCCGTAAGGACCATGGGGATTATACCAAAGCTTCCAAACGGGCGGGAGAGTGCGGATGACTCTGCAGCACCGAATGAGCAAACTCAAGGTCCTCCTCAGCCAGGGTATCAAACTTGTAGAATTTAGCAAATGTGTTTGAACCCGACCAAGTAGCAGCTCGGCAAAGCTGTAAAGCCGAGACCTCTCGGGCAGCCGCCCAAGAAGAGCCCACCTTCCTTGTGGAATGGGCTTCCACTGATTTAGGATTCGGCAGTCCAGCCGCAGAATGTGCCAGCTGAATCGTGCAACAGATCCAGCGAGCAATAGTTTGCTTTGAAGCAGGAGCACCCAGCTTGTTGGGTGCATGCAGGATAAATAGCGAGTCAGTTTTCCTGACTCCAGCCGTCCTGGCAGGGCCGAAACTAGGGGGGGGGCTAGGGGGGCAGGCGACCTGGGCGCCAGATTGGAGGGGGCGCCGAGACCCCCTAACACCCGCCGCGGCACTTACTTTTAAACCCCCTTCTCCCGAGTGCCCAGCTCGGGGGGCGGGGTTTCGCGGAATGACGCGATTGCGTCGTGACGTCACGGCGCAAACGCGTCATTCCACGAAACCCCGCCGGAGGAGGGAGAAGGGGGAGCCCGGAGCCGCGCAGACGAGGAGGGAGAGGCGGCTGAAGAGCGGTGAGAACCGCTTCAAATGTAAGTCAGCCCCTCTCCCTTCCTCTCTCTCTCTCTCCCTCCACCACCTGCCGCAATGTGTAAAATGGGGACCTGTGCCTGCCGCTATGTGTAAAATGGGGACCTGTGCCTGCCGCTATGTGTAAAATGGGGACCTGTGCCTGCCGCTATGTGTAAAATGGGGACACTTGCCAGCGTACTGTGTAAAATGGGGACCTGTGCCTGCCGCTATGTGTAAAATGGGGACACTTGCCAGCGTACTGTGTAAAATGGGGACCTGTGCCTGCCGCAATGTGTAAAATGGGGACACTTGCCAGCGTACTGTGTAAAATGGGGACCTGTGCCTGCCGCTATGTGTAAAATGGGGACACTTGCCAGCGTACTGTGTAAAATGGGGACCTGTGCCTGCCGCAATGTGTAAAATGGGGACACTTGCCAGCGTACTGTGTAAAATGGGGACCTGTGCCTGCCGCTATGTGTAAAATGGGGACACTTGCCAGCGTACTGTGTAAAATGGGGACCTGTGCCTGCCGCAATGTGTAAAATGGGGACCTGTGCCTGCCGCAATGTGTAAAATGGGGACACTTGCCAGCGTACTGTGTAAAATGGGGACCTGTGCCTGCCGCTATGTGTAAAATGGGGACACTTGCCAGTGTACTGTGTAAAATGGGGACCTGTGCCTGCCGCTATGTGTAAAATGGGGACACTTGCCAGCGTACTGTGTAAAATGGGGACCTGTGCCTGCCGCAATGTGTAAAATGGGGACACTTGCCAGCGTACTGTGTAAAATGGGGACCTGTGCCTGCCGCAATGTGTAAAATGGGGACCTGTGCCTGCCGCAATGTGTAAAATGGGGACACTTGCCAGCGTACTGTGTAAAATGGGGACCTGTGCCTGCCGCTATGTGTAAAATGGGGACACTTGCCAGCGTACTGTGTAAAATGGGGACCTGTGCCTGCCGCTATGTGTAAAATGGGGACACTTGCCAGCGTACTGTGTAAAATGGGGACCTGTGCCTGCTGCAATGTGTAAAATGGGGACACTTGCCAGCGTACTGTGTAAAATGGGGACCTGTGCCTGCCGCTATGTGTAAAATGGGGACACTTGCCAGCGTACTGTGTAAAATGGGGACCTGTGCCTGCCGCAATGTGTAAAATGGGGACCTGTGCCTGCCGCAATGTGTAAAATGGGGACACTTGCCAGCGTACTGTGTAAAATGGGGACCTGTGCCTGCCGCTATGTGTAAAATGGGGACACTTGCCAGCGTACTGTGTAAAATGGGGACCTGTGCCTGCCGCTATGTGTAAAATGGGGACACTTTTTCCTGCCGCAATGTGTAAAATGGGGACACTTTTTCCTGCCGCAATGTGTAAAATGGGGACACCTGTCTGCCGCAATGTGTAAAATGGGGAATGGGGACACTTGCCTGTCGTACTGTGTAAAATGGGGACACTTTTTCCTGGATATGAAATTTATGTTAGAAAAGGCAGTTTTTCAGGTAAAAAAGTTCTGAAAGAGATATATATATATATATATATATATATATATATATATATATATATATATAAAATATTTTTATTCATTTATTTTTTATTTTTTTTATTTTATTTTATTATTTTTATTTATTTATTGTAAAAAAAAAAAAAAAATTTTGCGGGGGGGGGGGGCGGTGTCAAATGATTACCTTGCCCCGGGTGACAAAAATCCTAGTTTCGGCCCTGGTCCTGGAAACATAAATTTTCAAAGCCCGGACTACGTCCAGCAACTTGGAATCCTCCAAGTCCCGAGTAGCCGCAGGCACTACAATAGGTTGGATCAAATGAAACGCTGATACCACCTTTGGGAGAAATTGGGGCACGAGTCCTCAATTCTGCCCTGTCCATATGGAAGATCAGATACGGGCTTTTACACGACAAAGCCGCCAATTCTGACACACGCCTAGCTGAAGCTAAGGCCAACTGTCACATCCTTCCTAGCTTTTATCAGCGTAGGAATCACTTCATCTGGAATGCCCTTTTCCGTTAGGATCCGGCGTTCAACCGCCATGCGGTCAAACGCAGCCGCGGTAAGTCTTGGAACAGACAGGGCCCCTGCTGTAACAGGTCCTGTCTGAGAGGCAGAGGCCATGGGTTCTCTGAGATCATTTCTTGTAGTTCTGGGTACCAAGTTATTCTTGGCCAATCCGGAACGATGAGTATAGTTCTTACTCCTCTCTTTCTTACTATCCTCAGTACCTTGGGTATGAGAGGAAGAGGAGGGAACACATAAACCGACTGGAACACCCACGGTGTCACTAGAGCGTCCACAGCTATCGCCTGAGGGTCCCTTGACCTGGCGCAATATTTTTTTTAGCTTTTTGTTGAGGCGGGATGCCATCATGTCCACCCGTGGCAGTTCCCAGCGATTACAATCTGTGTGAAGACTTCTTGATGAAGTCCCCACTCTCCCGGGTGGAGGTCATGCCTGCTGAGGAAGTCTGCTTCCCAGTTGTCCACTCCCGGAATGAACACTGCTGACAGTGCTAGCACGTGATTCTCCGCCCATCGAAGAATCCTTGTGGCTTCTGCCATTGCCATCCTGCTTCTCGTGCCGCCCTGGCGGCCCACATGGGCGACCGCCGTGATGTTGTCTGACTGAATCAGTACTGGGTGGTTTTGAAGCAGGGTGTCAGGTTCGGTTTTGTTTGTGTCCCCGGAGGGGGCGCTAGTGGGTCAGTGGAGGTTGGAGGGAAGAAGTGATGAGGCTGGATTGGGTTTCTGCGCATGGGCGCAATGATGTTTTATTAACAGAAAAGTTCACACAATAAGGCAGCAGAAATAAACAGTAAGGAATGCAATGATAATAGTGCAGCGTAAAAGCTGAGAGTCTATGGCAAATGTAATATGACAGTATGATAAATGAGTTCACTGGTATGGGAACCAGAGTTGTTTAAAACGTGGAGCCAGCAGAGATGGTAATATATAGGTAGCAAACCTGGTAGCAGATGCAGGAGACTTGGTAACAGTTCACAGTGCAGTTGATGAGGCACAGGCAGCTAGCAAGCTGCTTCACAGGTGAGGTGATGGAATGCACCTGGAGAGAGAGAGTCGCTACTGCTGAGGCTGAAGCACACTGTGGATGTAGATAGGTGTGGAGCCAGATAGTAAACGCAGGGATTGCTGATGCTTGTAGTTCCACGGAGATGCAGGAAGGTAACCAGGAACACGGAGGAACAGAAAGGTAACCAGGAACACGGAGGATCCAGGCACATGGGTCGCAGGAGTGACACAAAGTTCAGGACAACCACAGGCTCATCCTGCAGCTCCTGATATACCCCCTGGTGTGCAGACATTGGCTGGAGTGGAACAAGGAGGTGCGGCCAAGCTCCGGATTGGCCGCCGTACTCAGACTGATGGAGACTGTCATGGCGGCGCCCATGCCGCGGCCCGGCGGGAACGCGGCGTGCTCTCACGCCTGCTGACAACACGAGTGCTCCCAGGCCTAGGATGACGTCCGGCAACGGGGAGTCGGGTGACAGCAAAACGTAGGGACCCCGGACGGAGTCCGCACCGACGGACAGATGTAACTGTGGTGAGTCGACTCCTGACACAGGGGCTCTGCTTGACTCAGAGCGTTGTAAATGGCCCTTAGTTCCAGTATATTTATGTGTAGTGAAGTCTCCAGACTTGACCACTGTCCTTGGAAGTTTCTTCCCTGAGTGACTGCCCCCCATCCTCGGAGGCTTGCATCCGTGGTCAACAGGTCCCAGTCCTGTATGCCGAACCTGCGGCCCTCGAGAAGATGAGCACTCTGCAGCCACCACAGCAGAGACACCCTGGCCCTTGGGGACAGGGTGATCAACCGATGCATCTGAAGATGCGATCCGGACCATTTGTCCAACAGATCCCACTGAAAGATCCTTGCATGGAACCTGCCGAAGGGAATTGCTTCGTAAGAAGCCACCATCTTTCCCAAGACTCGCGTGCAGTGATGCACCGACACCTGTTTTGGTTTCAGGAGGTCCCTGACCAGAGATGACAATTCCTGGGCCTTCTCCACCGGGAGAAACACCTTCTTCTGTTCTGTGTCCAGAATCATGCCCAGGAAAAGCAGACGCGTCGCAGGAATCAGCTGCGACTTTGGGATATTCAGAATCCAGCCGTGCTGTTGCAACACTTCCTGAGAGAGTGCTACGCTGACCAACAACTGCTCTCTGGACCTCGCCTTTATGAGGAGATCGTCCAAGTATGGGATAATTATAACTCCCTTCTTCCGAAGGAGTATCATCATTTCGGCCATTACCTTGGTAAATATTCTCGGTGCCGTGGAGAGACCCAACGGTAACGTCTGGAATTGGTAATGACAGTCCTGTACCACAAACCTGAGGTATTCCTGGTGAGGTGGGTAAATGGGGACATGCAAGTAAGCATCCTTGATGTCCAGGGACACCATAAAATCCCCCTCTTCCAGGCTTGCAATAACCGCCCTGAGCGATTCCATTTTGAACTTGAACTTCTTTATATAAGTGTTCAAGGATTTTAAATTCAGAATGGGTCTCACTGTAACGGTCCGGTTTCGGTACCACAAACATTGTGGAATAGTAACCCCTTCCCTGTTGAAGGAGGGGGACCTTGATTATCACCTGCTGGAGGTACAGCTTGTGAATTGCCGCCAGTACTACCTCCCTTTCCCTGGGAGCAGCTGGCAAGGCTGATTTGAGGTAATGGCGAGGGGGAGTCGCCTCGAACTCCAGTTTGTATCCCTGAGATACAATTTGTACAGCCCAGAGATCCACCTGTGAGCGAACCCACTGGTTGCTGAAGTTTCGGAGATGCGCCCCCACCGCACCTGGCTCCGCCTGTGGAGCCCCAACGTCATGCGGTGGACTTAGTGGAAGCAGGGGAGGATTTTTGTTCCTGGGAACTGGCTGCCTGGTGCAGCTTCTTTCCTCTACCCTTGCCTCTGGCCAGAAAGGATGCTCCTCTGACCCGCTTGCCTTTCTGAGGCCGAAAGGACTGCACTTGACAATACGGTGCTTTCTTAGGCTGTGAGGGAACCTGAGGTAAAAAAGTCGACTTCCCAGCAGTTGCTGTGGATACGAGGTCCGAGAGACCGTCCCCAAACAATTCCTCACCCTTATAAGGCAAAACCTCCATGTGTTTTTTAGAATCAGCATCACCTGTCCACTGCCGAGTCCATAATACTCTCCTGGCAGAAATGGACATTGCATTAATTCTAGATGCCAGCAGGCAAATGTCCCTCTGGGCATCCCGCATATATAAGACGACGTCTTTTATATGTTCGAAGGTTAGCAAAACAGTATCCCTGTCGAGGGAATCAATGTTGTCTGACAGGGAATCAGTCCATGCTGCTGCAGCACTACACATCCAGGCTGAAGCAATAGCAGGTCTCAGTAGAGTACCAGAGTGTGTATACACAGACTTCAGGATAGCTTCCTGCTTTCTATCCGCAGGCTTCCTTAGGGCGGCCGTATCCTGAGATGGCAGTGCCACCCTTTTAGATAAGCGTGTTAGCGCCTTGTCCACCCTAGGGGATGTTTCCCAACGTAACCTATCCGTTGGCGGGAAAGGGTACACCATCAGTAACCTCTTAGAAATCACTAGTTTCTTATCAGGGGAACTCCACGCTTCTTCACACAATTCATTTAATTCATCAGATGGGGGAAAAGTCACTGGCTGCTTTTTCTCCCCAAACATAATACCCCTCTTGGTGGTAACCGGGTTAATGTCAGAAATGTGCAATACATCTTTCATTGCAGAAATCATGCATCGGATGGCTTTTGTAGACTGTACATTTGTCTCATCCTCATCTACGCTGGAGTCAGACTCCGTGTCGACATCTGTGTCTACCATCTGAGCTAGCGGGCGTTTATGAGCCCCTGACGGCTTCTGAGTCGCCTGGGCAGGCGCGGGCTGAGACCCCGGCTGTCCCAAGGCTGCTGCGTCATCGAACCTTTTATGTAAGGAGTTGACATTGTCGGTTTTTGACCTTCCACATATCCATCCAATCAGGTGTCGGCCCCGTCGGGGGCGACACCACACTTATTTGCCCCTGCTCCGCCTCCACGTAACCCTCCTCATCAAACATGTCGACACAGCCGTACCGACACACCGCACACACACAGGGAATGCTCAGACTGAGGACAGGACCCCACAAAGTCCTTTGGGGAGACAGAGAGAGAGTATGACAGCACACACCACAGCGCTATATAACACAGGGATTTACACTATAAAAAGTGATTTACCCAATAGCTGCTTAAATATTTTATTTGCGCCTAAATTTATGTGCCCCCCCTCTCTTTTTTACCCTTCTTGTATCAGGATACTGCAGGGGAGAGCCTGGGGAGCTGCTTCCAGTGGAGCTGTGAAGGGAAAATGGCGCTGGTGTGCTGAGGAAGAAGGCCCCGCCCCCTCAGCGGCGGGCTTCTTTCTCGCGTTTTATGTAACTTAATGGCGGGGTTTTTTACACATATACAGTTTTCAGACTGTATTATGTGTACTTTAAGTGCAAAAAGGTATTATAATTGCTGCCCAGGGCGCGCCCCCCCCCCCCAGCGCCCTGCACCCTACAGTGACCGGAGTGTGTGGTGTGCTGTGGGAGCAATGGCGCACAGCTGCGGTGCTGTGCGCTACCTTAATGAAGACAGGAGTCTTCTGCCGCCGATTTCATCGCTTCTCTTCTGTCTTCTGGCTCTGCAAGGGGGACGGCGGCGCGGCTCCGGGAACGGACGATCGAGGTCAGGCCCTGTGTTCGAACCCTCTGGAGCTAATGGTGTCCAGTAGCCTAAGAAGCACAAGCTAGCTGCAAGCAGGTAGGTTTGCTTCTCTCCCCTCAGTCCCACGTAGCAGTGAATCTGTTGCCAGCAGATCTCACTGAAAATAAAAAACCTAACAAATACTTTCTTTTCTAGCAAGCTCAGGAGAGCCCGCTAGGAGCACCCAGCTCTGGCCGGGCACAGATTCTAACTGAGGTCTGGAGGAGGGGCATAGAGGGAGGAGCCAGTGCACACCAGATAGTACCTAATCTTTCTTTTAGAGTGCCCAGTCTCCTGCAGAGCCCGTCTATTCCCCATGGTCCTTACGGAGTTCCCAGCATCCACTAGGACGTCAGAGAAAGCAGTACTACTCGTACTACTAACACATCTGATGATGATGACGCTGCGGAAGCAGGTAAGGTGTCCATTGTAGTATAGGGTATGCTTGTAAAGGAATGGCCATAACAAAATTGCACTTTCATTAAAAGGTCCATCAAAAGAAGTATGGATCAGCAGAAGTGGCTCTTCTGGAAGACATCACCACAAGAAACCTGTGGCGGAAAAGAAAGCAAGGTCGTCTGTCCCGGCACAAACACAGCAGGCTACCCCGCCACGAAGATTATCGTCCGTATGTTCGGTGCCCCCACTCCAAATTATGGACACACCTCCAAGACGTCATCCACACTCCCCTCATCTTGATTGTGAGTATCAAACTGGAATCAAAGTGAAAAATGTCAGAACATAATCATAATCAGTCATAACCACATTAAGTCAAAACACTTCCAAAACAATAATACTTACCGCAGTAAGTAAAAGCTGAAATGGAATCCAAACTAAATGTCCTTGTCCACATCCAGTAAATATATGTATGTCCACTTGAGTCATACAGTATGACATTGGGTATAAGATGCTGCAACAAAAAAGCATGTGTTTTTTTTTGGAACAAGTTTTTTTTGTTCTGAAACTCTCATGTGTGCTTGAGGTTACATTGCAAAATACATTCAAAAACATTACTATGTTTGTCGGAACAAAGCTATAAGGTAACACATTATGTATTCCAATGTTTTTTTATGGTGGAGTATGTGTGAGCTCCAATAAAACTAAAGTGTTTGCTTTCACGATTAAGTAACCAGACACATTTGCCACAAACAGGCATATGTATGCATTTAAGCTATGAGTGATGATGTTGCTAGGCAGAATAGTTGTAAGCAACAGTGAATGACATGTGTTCCATGTGTAGTGTTTTTTAATCATTTCACAAACATATGGATAGCTAACGTAGATATGTTTAATATTTCAGCTTCGAGTCCTGGGACCAGCATCCCTCCGCAACAACACCAACACAGTGACATGGAGGAGACAAACATCTTAGAAATGCTGCCATTAATGCAAGGAATGAGCCCCCCAGCACCTGTGAGTACACCACCACAGCAAAGCACACCACCACAACACAGCCCAACAACACCAGGAACACAAGGCCCTGATCAGGTGTTTTTGAGTATTTGGGCTAGACAGCAGGCCACTAATGAAGATTGCCTGCGTAAGCAGACACAAATGTTTGCAAGCCTACCATCTCACCTCAGAAGAATCTCAAGAAATCTGAGTCGTTAAAATGAGCAAACAACCAGAATAGGCAATACCATGGAAGTCATGCGTACAGACATTACACAGGTCATGGGCAACTTACAGCGCATAATGGAAGAACAGCACAAGACTAATGGAAGAACAGCACAGACAACAGCAAAGTTATATGAACATTTTTCAAAACAGTCAAAAGATTAATGAAAGTTTAATCAGAATAGTAGACAATCAAAATGCTGCTACACGTGAACTCAATGCCACCCTCACTAACCTGAATGAAACTCTCAGATGCATGCACCAACAGCAAACAACCAGCAGTTCTGGTACGACTACTCCAAATATCACGCCAGTCTCATCACCACCAAGACGGTTCACCAGAGCACGCCAACATGACAGTGCTAAAGGCAAAGGCCAGGACAAGCAGCCACCCAAAAAAACGTAAAAAAAACAAGTTAGACATTTGTGATAATTAATACAAAATAGTTTGCAAGTGTTTTTGATGGTTTTCAAAATATCACACTTAGCTCCTTGACCCTTTTTTAAACATCATTAATTATAAGTGGGCCAAAATAATAGAAAAAAATATTACGCACATTTATTCCTTTACTTTTTTTTAGGGTATTGGAGGAGGAAAAAGTTGATGTAGCCACACATACATGTTAGCAGGAAGTAAACTGACCACTTGATTTTTTTCTAATCATTACTCTTTCTAGATTCCAATCATTCTCTTTGCCTGCAGATACAATAAGTGCCTGCCAGGCTAAATGTCTTTAGCAGGAAGTAAACTGACCACTTGATTTTTTACTAATCATTACTCTTTCTAGATTCCAATCATTCTTTTTGCCTGCAGACAATCCAAATTACAATGTTAGTGATACATATCTTAGCTATCTTATCTATACAACATTACAAGATGAACTCAATTGAGTGGCGTAAAAAGCTTGTAATATGTTGCTTTTGTTTTGTTTATAAAACATTGTCCAAATGAATGTCAGTATTGTTGGGACATGTTTGTGTGTGTTAAAAATTATTAAGCATGTTTTTACACATGATGCATAAACAAACAAAAATTTACTTTTACCCTTTAAAAAAAAAAAGTACAATAATGTATATGTGTGGAAAACTGTGTATTTACTTACACATCATCAAGTTTACAGCATCAAACATGAGTAAAAAAAATATTCAAGATTACAGTAAGTTTGTGAGTCTTAAATATGATGGTGCATCACACATAGGGACACATGTTTTCCTCAAGGCTAACATATTATATGTTGAGGAGTGTTTTTTGTGAACACAGGTTCTCAAACTCGGCCATCAGGAACCCACACAGTGCATGTTTTGCAGGTCTACTCACAGAATCACAAGTGACATAATTAGCTCCACCTGTGAACCTTTTAACATATGTCTGTGAGTAATTCATACACCTGTGCTACTACTGTGTTACTTGAAAAACATGCACTGTGTGTGGTCCTGAGGGCCGAGTTTGTGAACCTGTGCATTAGGACATTACACACAATGATAAAGTAAAATACTAAATGGTTGATGTTGGCTTGTAAGAAATTAGCACTGCAAGATTTCGAGCACTTATTCAAACTTAATGCATGCCACTCATAATCTGTTGTTTTGAAATTAAAAAAACACACAATACACATGCAACATTTTTTAAGCATATAGCGAGGGTATGTTTGTATGTGTCAAGGAGACAGACACATTCATAGTAATGGATTTTGGCAAAAAACACAAAACATCTATTTATGAAGACACAACAAATGAAATAAGCAAACCAAGCTTACCTTAGAAATAGCGATTTATGATCTGTTGCCTAACCTGCCTCCCTACATCAGTACTCCAAGTATCACCAGATGTCTCTAATTCCTCTGCTTGCTGGCTGCTTTCTTCCTCCTCCTCCTCCTCAACATGTGGCAGATGTTGTTGCAAACACATGTTATGAAGAAAGCGGCAGCAGAACACAATTTGAGTCACCTTGGAGGGACTATACAACAAAAGTCCACCAGACTTATACAGACACCGAAACCTAGATTTCAGCACACCAAAACATCTTTCTATCACATTCTGCGTGGACTTATGTGCATTATTGTAATTGTGTTCAGCAGGGGTATCAGGTCGGGACAATGGAGTTAGAAGCCAAGAGTAACAGCCATATCTTCCATCACCTAAAAGACAGATATAGTAACGTGAATCATGTGAAGATACAGCAACACATAAGTAACACACTGTGGGGCAGATGTATTAACCTGTAGAAGGCATAAGGAAGTGAAAAACAAGTGATATGTGCAAGGTAAAAAAGGCAGCAGACAATCTGTTCCTATATGTTAATTTACATATTGGAGCAGATTGGCAGCTGCCTTTATCACCTTGCACAGATCACTGGTTTCTCACATCCTTATGCCTTCTACAGGTTAATACATCTGCCCCTGTATTTGGACAAAGTATACGCAGGCCTACACATATCAAATTACATACCCAGCAGCCATCCATCTGGCATTTGTCCATCCTCAAACTTATCAAAGAGGGATGACTGACTGAGGATGAAGGAGTCATGGCAGCCCCCAGGGTAACCAGCAACAACACTCATTATTTTGAGATTTGCATCACAAACCACCTGCACATTTGTGGAGTGTTGAAAATGGCGGTTAGTATATATGTGCTGCCTGCCCCTAGGTGGTCTCAGCTGAATGTGTGTGCAATCTATGGCTCCAAGCACATTGGGCATGCCAGCCAGCTCATAGAAATCTACCCTGACAGCATGCCACTGAGACTCCTGGGTAGGGAAGCAGATTGAGGCCTCGATGTGGGGCTGCAAAACAACCAAAACCTGTGTGAACATTTTAACGAACAATAAACTTGATATTTTATGACAGAACAGGCCACCGAGAAATTAAAACAAACACAAAACGGGGCGTGGCTTGACTGGAGAAGAGAGCAGACGTGTATCTGCTGGCCTCCTCTCTCCAGTGCACTATTTTCACTGTCTTGCAGTCCTACCATCTATATATCCTCCCCGGGGGCTCCCCTTCCCTCCCTGCAAGCCTCCTAAGTCCTGCTGTGACAGCCGCAGAGCCGGGGAGCAGTTTTCACTGCTCTCGCAGGTTGCGGCCTATACATCCCCGGAAGCCGGGGACTTGCGTACTCCCGGCGCCCGCGATTCGAGCTCCACCGCGGAGACGCGGCGCCGGGAAGCGTCGCGGACCCCATACAGGAGCGCCGGACCATCTGGGAGCCTTCCCCTGACCCCCTGGGTGGATACCCCCTGGGGCAGCAGGCCGGGGAGACGCCTGGCAGCGGGAGAAAGCAGTGGGTCAGAGGCCCAGGGTGAAGCGGCGGCCATCTTTGATTTAACTGTAGAAGCTTACCTGAGGTATCTGTGTGCCTATGTATCTGTGGGGGGTCCCTGGATTAGGGCTACACCAGGATTGGTGGCCCTCTGGCACTGTTCTCCCCCTGCACCCACTCTGGGGCCCCTGTGGAGGGATTAGTGCATACACCTGTGAAGGGAGAAATAGCCTTTTACTAGGCTCTAATATTTAATACTGCAATTGCACCATCTAGTGGCCTCTGGGTGTAATAGCACACATTTCTCATACAGTGTGCTGGATATAAAATACATATTACTCTGCAGAATTTATAGGACCGCAGATATCCCGTCACCCCCCGGGACGATCGGCCGTGATGTCCTTATGGTTGAATAGCCAAGATATTATGAAGTGATCGCTCTGAGATAACTCTGCCTACACCCGAATGCTCCTATGACATGATATGACAACTTGACCTTTGCGTGGACCCCTCCTCGATTGATACCCAAGAAGCCGTGTGCCTCTCGTTCCTCTACTTCTGTCACTCAGCGCTGCCATGCCTTCCAAGAAATATAAGGCAGCTAAAACTGTCTCCCAGGTGGCGTTCTTTAAACCTTCTCCTCAGGCTGCTAAAGCAAAGGATGCACGGGGTGGTATCTCTAAACCTGCTGTCCCGGTGCTCTCGCCATCTAGAGACATGTCTGCCCCTACCACAGCACACCCCCGCTCCATCAATGATGGTGACTCGCTTACGGTGGGTGCTATGAAACATCTCCTGACCCAATTTAAGGATGAAGTCGCGGCAGAATTCAGAGCGACTATGAAGGAATGTCAGAGATCTATAGACGAGATAGGTGGCCGCACCGATCACCTAGAAACGAAAATGGGTGAGGTGGTGTCGTCGCACAACGACCTGATCTCTTCTCATGATCTGCTACAAAATGAGGTCACGGCACTCAGGGACAAACTCTCGGATATTGAGGACAGAGCGAGACGTAACAACATAAAGCTACGTGGTGTCCCGGAAGCCGTCGCTAATAGCGCTTTAAAAGATTTTGCAGTGGACCTCTTCAGCAAACTCCTTCCCTCGTTCCGTTCAGCGGACTTTCTACTTGATCGTATCCATAGGCTCCCTAAAGCCAGGAACGCTCCAGACGGGGTCCCCCGGGATGTCCTTATGAGGGTACACTACTTCCACGTGAAGGAGGCGATCTTGAAAGCTGCTAGACCCTCGGATACTGAATCGGAGGCTTTGGGCTCACTTCAGATATTCGGAGACCTGTCCCCCGCAACTTTAGCGAAACGGCGCTCTCTTTACCCCATCACATCAGTGCTACGTAAAGAGAACATTCTATACAGGTGGGGATATCCCACTAAGTTGCTTATCTCCCGAGAAGGTTCTACTGTCGTCATAACGAATGTCGAGGAGGGGAAAAAGATCCTAGCATCATGGAACTCTGCAAGCTCTTCTACACACACCTCTCCCGAGCGGGGCCTTCAGCGGGACTGGGCCTCTTCGGCGGCAGAACTTTGAGTATTGTTTGATTTACTACACTTGCATTGACTTCATGTTTTCTGATTGGTTTGTAGTGTCGTATTTCCTACGTTGCACCAGTTCCTTGGCAACTGTTTGATGAGGGTGTCTATGGGATAGCTATGTGTTATTAGCATGTTTTTCAGTGATGCCTTCTCTCTGCCGATTTACTGTTAGTTACCTGTCTCTGCTGCCCCGTCTGCCGCCCGCATCTCTCTGTCGGCTGGGAACTCTACCCGAGTCTCCTTTAATTCCGGTGGCGGTCGGGGGGACCAGAGATGGAGTGCCGAGGAACTACAATTTGTTTAATCTAGGTTCGAGTGCGGGCAGATTAACCACTACCCCCCACAGTTTAACTCTGAGTCGCCATGGTTAGGCGTCCAAATGTGCCCCCGAGAGGGGTTATTGTTGTGTTTCTTCTTTCTGTTATCCTCCATCTTTTGTGTCCTTTCCCTTCCTTTCCCTCTTTATTTGTCCGGAAACGTTACATACACTTTTTACTTGCCAGTTGGTTGTCGATAGTTATGCAATCCCCGGCAGTTCTACAAAATAGTTAACATTGTTTCTATAAATGCAAAGGGTCTTAATTCCCCACACAAGAGGAGATTAGCACTTAATTATTTCCATAAACTTAAAGCTCAAATCATAGCCGTCCAGGAGACTCACTTTATTAAATCAGCCCCTCCTAGGTTTACTAATGGGAGATTTCCCCATTGCTACCTAGCCAACGGGCCAGCAAAGAAGGCGGGGGTGGCAATCTTGATATCTCAGCACTGCACGTTTTCCCTCACTTCGCAATACTGCGACCCTGAGGGGAGAATTCTAATTTTGGTTGGCACTCTTGAAAATAAAGAGGTGACATTAGTTTCTTGCTACGCTCCCAACAACAAGCAACTAGCATTTTTCAGGAAACTTTGCGCTAAGGTGCAACAATTGGCTAAGGGCGCTTTTCTCCTAATGGGGGACTTTAACTTGACCCTGGACCCTCTAGTTGATAACTCTAGCAAGCGGCCCTCGCTCTCCAGTCAGATCCATAGGAATGCAAAGGGCTTTAGCCAGCTACTGGCGGAATATAATCTCTTAGACCTCTGGCGCGTTAAACATCCAGTGGACAGAGATTACACGTTTTTCTCCCCGGTGCACGACTCCTATTCTAGAATAGATCTAGCATTAGCAGACAAGTGGACTCTACAGTCCATCCGTAAAATCTCCATCCTCCCCATGTCCTGGTCGGATCACTCCCCACTATACATCGAATGGTACATAAATACTAGAAAGGTTTCCCCGGCCCCCTGGCGCTTGGGTAAACTCAGTCTTCTTCAGCCAGAGACCACGCAGGCGATCCAAACCACTTTGGATCATTATCTCTCTGAGAACTCTCCTCGGGAGACATCTATTTTCACATTCTGGTGCGCCCTCAAAGCAGTAACACGAGGGACGGCGATTCAAACTGCGGCTAAGCTTAAAAGGGCTTATCGTAAGACATTAGAACAAGATGAGCTCACGGTCGCTTCCCTGGAGGGTTCTCACAAGGCACATCCGCACGATAAAGCCCTTCTTAAGTCATTGAAAGAAGCAAGGGAGGCGGCTAATGTTTTCTATCTAGCGGAGGTCCAACGCAACCTACATAGACTGAACCAAAAATTTTATGTTTATGGCAACAGAGCTGGTAGATTACTGGCGAGGAAGCTGAGGGGTAAGAGGGCGAAAGAAAAAATCCATATTGTCCACTCAGATAGGGGTAAGAGAGTATACGATCCTGACGAAATTGCAAATGTTTTTGCATCCTATTACTCTAAATTATACAACCTAGGGGGGGATCCTTCTACTTTTCAACCTACAGGCATAGATATCCAGAATTTTCTGAGTAACTTTCCTCTCCCCTCGCTGTCGTCGGTGTCATGTAGCTCACTCAGTGCGCCTTGGACTTTAGACGAAGTTGAAAAGGCTATTGACTCCCTTCCAGCAGATAGGGCACCGGGACCTGATGATTACCCCTCCGGTTTCTATAAATCTTTTAAGGAGAACTTGGCCCCGGTGCTCTTGACAGTGTTTAATGAAGCCTCAGAGGTTGGCCACTTCCCCAAAGAGATGCTGGAAGCTCAAATCATCACCATTCCCAAACCGGGAAAAAGCCCTACCTCAGTCCAAAATTTTAGGCCAATTGCTTTATTAAATACGGATCTAAAAATCTATGCCAAATGAATTGCTAGCCGCATCAGTCCCCTTCTCCCTTCCCTTATCAACCCTGATCAAGTGGGCTTCGTATTAAACCGTCAGGCCCCAGATAATAAGCGTAGGGTGATTAATGTCATTGAGCACTCTGCCTGTAGAGGAGATCCCCTCCTAGTTTTGTCTCTGGACGCCGAAAAGGCGTTCGATAGATTGAACTGGGATTTTATGAGATTAACCCTGGACAAATTTGGCTTTTCTGGAAGGATCTTAGACTCTATCCTGGCTCTCTACTCCACACCCAGTGCGCGGGTCTTTGTTAACGGATGCCTTTCTTTGTCCTTCAATATTTCTAATGGCACGCGACAGGGCTGTCCGCTATCTCCTCTTATTTTTGCATTGGCGATAGAACCCTTGGCTGCCTGTATTAGATCCCGGGACTCGATTAGAGGCCCGGTTATAGGGGGCATTTCCCACAAAATTAGCTTGTTTGCGGACGATATTCTGCTATGTCTTTCGGACCCCGAGGCTTCCTTGCCAGTTCTTCATGACGTCCTACAAACTTACTCGGATGTTTCCTTTTATAAATTAAATACAAATAAGACTGAAGCCCTCCCACTCAATATAACCCCGACTGTGGTCTCTAGGTTGAAGGACTCGTACAAATATGCCTGGAAGTCCTACTCTTTGAGATATCTAGGAATTAATTTAACCAAAGAAGATAATTTGATTAAGTGTAATTATGCCCCGTTGTTAAAAGCATTTGCGGAGCTGACTGGGGAGTGGATGCTACAGGAGGTGTCTTGGTTGGGCAGGATTGCTGCTGCCAAAATGGTCCTGTTGCCGAAATTAATGTACCTGTTTCGCGCCATACCTAGGCCCCTTCCCAGATCCTTTTATAATAAATTTAATCAGGTCCTGATCAGATATGTGTGGGGAGGCTCTAGACCAAAAATTGCAAAAAAAACCTCTCATTCTGCCCAAACTGTCTGGTGGGGTAGCTTTCCCAGATATAGAAAAATACCATGCTGCATGTCTGATGAGTCAGTCTAGAGACTGGTTCGACACCTCGAGCCCGAAACCCTGGGTTATCCTGGAAGCTTCATGCTTAGACGCTGTTTCTCTCCCTGATCTGTTTTGGTTACCACTGTCTGCTGCTCGGAGTAGGGCCGAATCCTGCAAGTCTATTAAAACGACCCTAGATTCATGGCATAAACTAGTGCTTTCTTCGGAAGAGATTAATTTACCTGCCCCCTGCCTGTCGTTATCTGCTCTTATGTCATCGATTCCTAACATCTCCCTAGAGGAGTGGATTCGAAAGGGGCTCTTTACTGTGGGCGATTTATTTGTAGGCGAAGTCTTGATGTCCTTCTCTCAACTGCAAGAGAGATTTGGGATTCGGACTCAAGATTTCTTCAAATACCTGCAGGTGAGAAGTTGGTTACACTCATTTACTCCCTCACATCTACACAAACCTTCTCTTCCGGCTTATATTATAAGTCGATTGAAATCATCCTCGCATAAATATGGGATTACGTGGTGGTACCAATTTCAATTAACTAATGGCCCACAGACAAAATTAAAAGCCCAGACTTTATGGGAAAGAGATTTGAACAGGTCCTTTGTTGATGCAGATTGGGACAGTATATTTAGTTCTTGTTTTAAGGTCTCCAAATGTGTAAACCACTCTGAAATGTTCTACAAACTTATACAGAGGGCCTACTTTACCCCTGCAAAACAACACAGGATCTGGCCTTCACAATCTAAATCAAAGGTATAAAGTCTGCCATTGGCAGTAAGGAGTGATCCGTCTTGAGGAAGTCTCCGGTTGCTAGGAGACGAAACGCGTTGACGCCCACTTCTTTGAAGTTACTCTCAGACTACTATTCACCGCTATTACGAACAGCTCCCGCACACCGCTGCAAATACACCCGGCTATCTTCGGCTGAACCCCGCGCCTTCTGTTACAAAGGTCCAGATCACCGAATAACATCACGGGTGAATGTGCAAGACCCCACCAAAAAGCATCAGCATTAACCATTACAGGGACTTGCTGCTGTATACCGGGTGAGTCTGGGCTGACCTCCGCTGTGAGGACCGTACATCATTATACAATAATAAGCCGCAGAGTGTAACAGCGGGCAGCATCGACGGGAGAGTGGGGACACATCTATCTCCCAGCGGGGCTGTTCTGTACATTATCATTGAGCAACAAGTATACCACGTGTAAAATTGCCAAACGGAACCTTTAGGAACCAACACGGGGGTAATTATACTTAAGCCAATGCTGTTTTAATGAGACTCTAATCACTGTGAATCTTTTGCGGGACATTCATTCTAGTAACACACTGGGACGCCAGTGTAACTATATATAAATACCTAATAGGAGAGTAACGTTTTACACCTTGTTACTATGTGTTCAATTACACCGTTATTTTAGGAGAGTAACGTTTTACACCTTGGTACTATGTGTTTATAAACATCCAATTATACCGTTATACAAAGTGTAATCTTTAGTGCTGAATTACAAGTTTTTTAACTACTTATTTACCATTAACTAGATTTTTTATACATAAAAGCTACTAAATTACTAATATTTGCATGTTGTGATAAATGTTACATGTTGACAATCTTAGATAAAAAATATCAATACATAAAGTCTCACTGAGTTATTTATTCTACATGACAGACCACACGTAATTAAATTTACAAGGTGTTTCTAAGCGCAGAGTTATTCTTCTTTGTTCTAACAATCTAAATCATGTTGGAGGAAATGCGGCTCTACGGGGGATATCTTTCATATCTTTTGGGCATGCCTAAAGGTACAGCCTCTATGGAGAGAGGTTTTACATATGGCTAGTACAGTGTTAGGGCTCAACATCCCCATGGACCCAGCTTTAGCGCTATTCCATTTATGCGTTGATCACCTCGCTGTAGGTGATCGTTACGTCTTGGGACATATCTTGATAGCCACTAAAGCTGCTATAGCACAATTGTGGAAGTCTGAGAATATTCCTACCTTAGAGTTTATTCAAAATAAAATTCATAAACATTTCATTTTCGAAACAGCGGAGGCTAAATACTCTTCCTCGGCTAACTCTATTCACCTGAAATGGTTAGGATGGTCCGACTATAGGAGTAGAGAGAGTAGGCTAACTGTTTATAGCTCTCCAATTGATGTGTCTGTGCTTTACCCATCCTAGATCGACCTTTACAAGAATGTTGTGTTATCAGGTATTCTCTAAGTGTAATGCACTTTAATCCTTATTGTTCTTTTTTCTCTCTTCTTCCATCTCTTTTCTCAAATGCTTTCTCCTCCTCACGTATTTGAAAGCTTAATGTAGCCAATTGTATATTCATCCAACTGTGCACTGTTTATATTCTGTATATGGTAACCATTCTGGACTTCCCCTGTGTTTCCCTTACCCCTATTTATTTTTTCTGTTCCCCATTTCTGTGTGTAAACCCTTCAATAAAAATGTAATGTTTAAAAAAACAAACAAACACAAAACAGAAGAGGTTGTTAGGTATACATCACCTGTATTAAGATTCTTGAAAATGAGGGCTGTGAGATTCCTATGACATCCCCAGACACAGCCTGAAAGCTGCCAGTAGCCATAAAGTGCAACACAGCCAGGAGTTTGTGCAGGCCTGAGACAGGGCGAGAGCGTGCTGTCTCAGGGTCTAGGCCCAGTTTGACAAGTCATACAGACGGAAAATGTTGTTACGATTTAGACGGAACATCTGTATGACCTTATCATCGGACAATACGTTCAAGTTTAAACGCCCCCTAAAAAAACGAGGCCTGAGCAGCCTCTGCGGAACCGGTACAACCTGCTGACCATGTTCATTTTCTTGGCCCTGGGTACTTACAGGCTGATGTCTGAGTCTGAGGAATCCCACAGCACACAAAAGATCACTGGCCCACAGTCCTGCTGCCATTTCTGAGTGTAGGTGTATTGAAATGGGCCTAACATCCTTTTATAGGCATCCTAATTCAGGTGTGAGTGATGTTTTATTGCCAACACATGTAAACACGACTGAAAAAAGCAGGTCTATTTTTTTGCCGCTTTTTTTAACGAATCGCAAAAAAATACGACCGCATTTGAGCACTCAGAGACTAACACCCAAATACGAATGAATAGTGAATTCCCGTATTCTATGAAATAACAGCCGCGTTTGACCGATGGTCTATTCATTCGTATTTCGGGACGTTGTCAGTCAAACCATTACGAATAGACCAGACACTGCCGAGATTGGTGCTTAGTGAATTCCCGGATTGGGACTTAGAAAAAAAAACACAAATCGACCAAACTCGGATTTTTAGTAAATATTGGCCCTGATGTCTAGCTATAAACGTGGGCGTAATATTCGTGACATTCTTGTCAAATCTGACATCACGCAGCCTGCCCCCAGCATTTATAGGGGTAAACTAGGGTGTATACGGTGTACAAATGTGACCTGTAAGTATTTGATCCCTGGTGATTCTTTCTATCACCCTTTAACTGGTAAAGTATTAAAGATCTATCATAGACTTACATGCAACTCTGTTTACACTGTTTATCAAATTATCTGCCCGTGTGGCCTTTCCTATATTGGAAAGACTGAACGACCATTTAAAGAACGGATGGCGGCCCACCGTTCGTCCATTAAAGCTGCTTTGATCTCTGGCAAGAGTGATCAGCCAGTTGCAAGGCATTTTGCGCTGGCTGCTCATAGCCTTGCTTCATTAAGGTATAGAATGATTGACCACATTCCCCACTCTCTACATGGTGGTAATCGTGGTTTTAAGTTATTGCAATGTGAGGCCAGGTGGATCTTTCGTTTGGGGACCCTTGCCCCTAAGGGACTTAACGAGCATTCGGGTATTAGTGTACTGGCTAATAGCAATTAATATTATTTTTTATCTACATCTGACCATTGTTTATGTCCATTTGTTGGACATTTTTACATGGTATTATTATGGTAATATGCTATAGGCTGCATAAATCTGGTTTTAGCCTTAGGACTAAATGCTCCCTTTAGTTCATGCTAATAGTTTTTGTTCACATTGATATTTAGTTGTTTAATCTGTATTTAAATCCGGTCTCCGCTGTAATCTTTACTTGGATCGGTAATCCTGTCAGCCGTATTGTGTATTTGTGTATACTTTGTTACTATGGTGACGGGTTTTGTCACATGATGTCGTACGCTTCTGTTTCAGAGCGTCATGATGTCATTCTTTATACGTGGCCACTGGGTGTGCAGTCCCGCTGCGGCATTCGCGCCACAATGGGTGATGCTTTCTATTTAAGGTAAGCTGTTTGTATTGTTTGCATTATACCTGACGAAAATGCCATTTCATTAAACGGGCATTGAAACGTTGTATTTAAACCTTTGGCTTTGTGAATCATTGGAGTGCCGCACCACCTTGTGTCTACTATCTGCTTTACTGTGAGGGCACCCAGTGTAATATTTTAACAAGTGGCTGTGCCGGACCCCCTCCGTTGTCTATATATATATATATATATATATATATATATATATATATATATGGGATGCAGTTAAATTACCGGCTATCGGGATCCCGGTGTTCAGGAATCCCGACAGCCGGTAAAATACCGATGACCGGAATCTCGACCACCTCCTGGGATTTCCACTCGGTTGGTGGGTCCACGCCACCAACCAAGTGGGAATATAACCTGTGTCGAGCACTAAAATCAGAATAGCAGCACCTCTCAGTAAGGGCCTAATTCAGATCTGATCGCTGGGCAGCGATTTTTGCAGTCCTGCGGTCAGATAGTCGCCACCTACAGGGGGAGTGTAAATTCGCTGTGCAAGTGTGCGATCTCATGTGTAGCTGAGCTGCTAAAACCAAGTGTGTGCAGTCTGTGCGCAGCCCAGGACTTACTCCTCCAGTGCGATAAGAACAGGCTGAACGGGGTCGGAGCTGACGTCAGACACCCTCCCTGAAAATGCTTGGTAACGCCTGCGTTTTCCAGACACTCCCTGTAAATGGTCAGTTGCCACCCACAAATGCCTCTTCCTGTCAATCACCTTGCGAACACTCGTGCGATCGGATTTTTCGCATCATCCCGTCACTGACCGGTGATGCCTGTTGTTGCTGTCCGACATGCGTGCGCATTCCGGTGCATACGCATGCGCAGTTAGGACCTGATTGCCCACTGTGCAAAAATGCACAGCAGCGATCAGATCTGAATTATCCCCTAGGGGTCCTCTGTTAGTAGAACCCCAAACAAATATTGCACATAGGGGGTCATTCCGAGTTGTTCGCTCGCAAGCTGCTTTTAGCAGCATTGCACACGCTAAGCCGCCGCCTACTGGGAGTGAATCTTAGCTTATCAAAATTGCGAACGAAAGATTTGCAGAATTGCGAATAGACACTTCTTAGCAGTTTCTGAGTAGCTCCAGACTTACTCGGCATCTGCGATCAGTTCAGTGCTTGTCGTTCCTGGTTTGACGTCACAAACACACCCAGCGTTCGCTCAGACACTCCTCCGTTTCTCCAGCCATTCCCGCGTTTTTTCCCAGAAACGGTAGCGTTTTTTCACACACACCCATAAAACGACCAGTTTCCGCCCAGAAACACCCACTTCCTGTCAATCACATAACGATTACCAGAACGAAGAAAAACCTTGTTATGCCGTGAGTAAAAAACCTAACTGCATAGCAAATTTACTTGGCGCAGTCGCACTGCGAACATTGCGCATGCGCATTAGCGACTAATCGCTCCGTTGCGAGAAAAAAATAACGAGCGAACAACTCGGAATGACCCCCATAATAAGGCACTTAGAGGGCGCTATAAATCATGGAATGTCCTTCAATACTAATCAATATACAATTAATATTTGTCCATTGTTGTAAAATAGAATAAAAACAAATGTGAACTCAAATCTCTGTTAGTGTTGTTAATCCTTTCTTCTTGAGCCTCCGGAGATTTCTTAAATGATGAGTTGGAGGTCCATTGGAGTCTGGAATTACACTCACTCACCAAAAAACAACCCAAAAGAAAGGCCCACTGGCCACTTGTTAGTGAAAATAAGAATGGCTTTTATTCTTGGTAAAATAGATTGTAAAAAATCTTACATCATATTTAACGCCACTTTAGAAGAGATGGAATTGATTCTTGCAAGCACCCTTCCGTTTGTGGGCTCGATGACAGGGACTTAAACCATGACAGATAGATATGGCACCAGAACCCTATGCGTTTTGTCCCTTAAAGGGGACATCTACAGGGGTATTTATCAAAATCTCAAATACATGGTAAATAGAATCAATTTCACATTCAGAGGCGTAACAGGGGTATTTGGAGCCCAGGGCAAGATTATGAATGGCGCCCCTCCCCCCCCCCCCCCCCCCAAAAAAAAAAAGGCTATAAACTAAAGAATGTGTGTGCGCCACAGGCGCGCGTTAAAAAATGGGTGTGGTCACGCACCAGAGGGGGCGTGGTCATGCACCAGAGGGGGCATGGCCACTGAAAATGGGGCGTGCTGACATGACACGCCACCTGTTTCGCGTCACAAATGGAAACATTATTTATAATTGCACACGTACCTTACCTGTATGTTTCTCGCAATGTGGAACCTCTGAAGAAATGTATCCTCTGAGGCAGACGGCATCTTCAGTCGGTATTCACTATTCATGTAGGAGATCCCATCTTCCAGAAGATGCCTGTTTGTGTAGGAATATTAACAAGGTCACCATCATACAACAGCGGTTCAACAAGACTCACATCCTGCCCCCTGCGTCTCTCAGCCACACCATCACCAATCCCCTGTGTTGTCACTCAGTACATCATCACCTACCCCCTGTGTCGTCACTCAGCACACCATCACCTACCCACTGTGTCTTCACTCAGCACACCATCACCTCCCCCTGCGTCTTCATTCAGCACACCATCACCTCCCCCTGTCTCGTCACTCAGCACACCATCCCCTTACCCCACTCTCGTCTCTCAGCACACCATCACCTATACCGTGTCATCACTCAGCACACCATCACCTACCCCCTGTGTCGTCACTCAGCACACCATCACCTACCCCCTGTGTCTTCACTCAGCACACCATCACCTCCCCCTGCGTCTTCATTCAGCACACCATCACCTCCCCCTGTCTCTTCACTCAGCACACCATCCCCTTACCCCACTGTCGTCTCTCAGCACACCATCACCTATACCGTGTCATCACTCAGCACACCATCACCTATCCCGTGTCGTTATTCAGCATAAAATCACCTACCCCCTGTGTCGTCACTCAGCACACCATCACCTACCCCCTGTGTCTTCACTCAGCACACCATCACCTCCCCCTGCGTCTTCATTCAGCACACCATCACCTCCCCCTGTCTCGTCACTCAGCACACCATCCCCTTACCCCACTGTCGTCTCTCAGCACACCATCACCTATACCGTGTCATCACTCAGCACACCATCACCTATCCCGTGTCGTCATTCAGCACACCATCACCTCCCCCTGCGTCGTCATTCAGCATACCATCACCTCCCCCGTCTCGT
This sequence comes from Pseudophryne corroboree, assembly GCF_028390025.1. NCBI lineage: Eukaryota > Metazoa > Chordata > Amphibia > Anura > Myobatrachidae > Pseudophryne > Pseudophryne corroboree. Next base: position 267,132,694 of record NC_086453.1, on the reverse strand, counting down.
CACTCAGCACACCATCCCCTTACCCCACTGTCGTCTCTCAGCACACCATCACCTATCCCGTGTCGTCACTCAGCACACCATCACCTATCCCGTGTCGTCACTCAGCACACCATCACCTATCCCGTGTCGTCACTCAGCACACCATCACCTATCCCGTGTCGTCACTCAGCACACCATCACCTATCCCGTGTCGTCACTCAGCACACCATCACCTACGCCATGTAGACACTCAGCACACCATTACCTACGCCGTGTCGACACTCATCACACCATCACCTATCCCTGCGTCGACACTCAGCATACCATCAACTACCCCCTGTCTCGTCACTCAGCACACCATCCCCTTAACCCACTGAATGCGGCTCGAAAGCTGCGGGCTGGCCACCGCTCTCCTAGGGATTTTCTTTTAATAAATAAGGGGCTTTTTTTAATATAGAAAAAAGGCTTAGGGACTCATTTTTTTTTCTTATTTCTTAAGCAAAGCTTGGGACTTTTTAATTATTTTTAGTTAAAAAAAATATAAGATTTTAAACCTACCGGTAAATCTTTTTCTCGTAGTCCGTAGAGGATGCTGGGACTCCGTAAGGACCATGGGGATAGACGGGCTCCGCAGGAGACATGGGCACTTTAAGAAAGACTTTGGATCTGGGTGTGCACTAGCTCCTCCCTCTATGCCCCTCCTCCAGACCTCAGTTAGAGAAACTGTGCCCAGAGGAGACGGACAGTACGAGGAAAGGATTTTAGTTAATCCAAGCGCAAGATTCATACCAGCCACACCAATCACACCGTATAACTTGTGATTTACTAACCAGTTAACAGTATGAAAACAACATAGCATCAGTCCAAGACCGATGAAAACTATAACATAACCCTTATGTAAGCAAAAGTATATACAAGTCTTGCAGAAGTAGTCCGCACCTGGGACGGGCGCCCAGCATCCTCTACGGACTACGAGAAAAAGATTTACCGGTAGGTTTAAAATCTTATTTTCTCTAACATCCTAGAGGATACTGGGACTCCGTAAGGACCATGGGGATTATACCAAAGCTCCCAAACGGGCGGGAGAGTGCGGATGACTCTGCAGCACCTATTGAGCAAACAGGAGATCCTCCTCAGCCAGGGTATCAAACTTATAGAACTTTGCAAAGGTGTTTGACCCCGACCAAGTAGCCGCCCGGCACAGCTGTAGTGCCGAGACTCCTCGGGCAGCCGCCCAAGACGAGCCCACCTTCCTAGTGGAATGGGCCTTAACCGATTTTGGTAACGGCAATCCTGCCGTAGAATGCGCCTGCTGAATCGTGTTACAGATCCAGCGAGCAATAGTCTGCTTTGAAGCAGGGCCGCCGACCTTGTTGGCTGCATACAGGACAAACAGTGCTTTTGTTTTTCTGATCCTAGCCGTTCTGGCCACGTAAATTTTCAAAGCCCTGACCACATTAAGGGACTCGGAATCCTCCAAGTCACGTGTAGCCACAGGCACGACAATAAGTTGGTTCATATGAAAGGATGAGACCACCTTAGGTAGGAATTGAGGACGGATCCGCAATTCCGCTCTATCCATATGGAAAACCAGATAGGGGCTTTTATGTGATAAAGCCGCTAATTCCGAAACTCGCCTAGCCGAAGCCAAGGCTAACAACATGACCACCTTCCAAGTGAGATATTTCAACTCCACCGTTCTAAGTGGTTCAAACCAATGTGACTTAAGGAAACTTAACACCACGTTAAGATCCCAAGGTGCCACCGGAGGTACAAAAGGAGGCTGAATATGCAGTACTCCCTTCACAAAAGTCTGTACTTCAGGTAGAGAGGCCAATTCCTTTTGAAAGAAAATGGATAAGGCCGAAATCTGAACCTTAATGGAGCCTAATTTTAGGCCCAAATTCACTCCAGTTTGTAGGAAGTGAAGAAAACGGCCTAGATGGAATTCTTCCGTAGGAGCATTCCTTGCCTCACACCAAGAAACATATTTTCGCCATATTCGGTGATAATGTTTAGATGTCACGTCCTTCTTAGCCTTTATTAGCGTAGGAATGACCTCATCCGGAATACCTCTTTCCGCTAGGATCCGGCGTTCAACCGCCATGCCATTAAACGCAGCCGAGGTAAGTCTTGGAACAGACAGGGACCCTGTTGCAACAGGTCCTGTCTTAGAGGAAGAGGCCACAGATCTTCTGTGAGCATTTCCTGCAGATCCGGATACCAGGTCCTTCGTGGCCAATCCGGAACAATGAGTATTGTTCTCACTCCTCTTTTTCTTATTATTCTCAACACCTTGGGTATGAGAGGGAGAGGAGGAAATACATAGACCGAGTGGAACACCCACGGTGTCACTAGGGCGCCCACAGCTACTGCCTGAGGATCTCTTGACCTGGCGCAATACCTTTGTAGCTTTTTGTTGAGACGGGACGCCATCATGTCTATTTGGGGCAGTCCCCACCGACTTGCAATCTGTGCGAAGACTTCCTGATGAAGTCCCCACTCTCCCAGATGCAGGTAGTGTCTGCTGAGGAAGTCTGCTTCCCAGTTGTCCACTCCCGGAATGAACACTGCTGACAGTGCGCTTACATGATTCTCCGCCCAGCGAAGAATTCTGGTGGCTTCCGCCATCGCCACTCTGCTCCTTGGGCCGCCCTGGCGGTTTACATGAGCTACTGCAGTGACGTTGTCTGACTGTATTAGAACTGGTCGGTCGCGAAGTAAGGTCTCCGCTTGACGTAGGGCGTTTTATATGGCCCTTAGTTCCAGGATGTTGATGTGAAGACAAGTCTCTTGACTTGACCAAAGGCCTTGGAAATGTCTTCCCTGTGTGACTGCTCCCCAACCTCGGAGGCTCGCGTCCGTGGTCACCAGGATCCAATCCTGAATGCCGAACCTGCAGCCCTCTAGAAGGTGAGCACTCTGCAGCCACCACAGGAGAGATACCCTGGCCCTGGGGGACAGGGTGATCCGCTGATGCATTTGCAGATGTAACCCGGACCATTTGTCCAATAGGTCCCATTGGAAAGTCCTTGCATGGAACCTGCCGAAGGGAATGGCTTCGTACGTCGCCACCATTTTTCCCAGGACTTGAGTGCAATGATGTACTGACACTTGTTTTGGCTTCAACAGGTTCTTGACTAGAGTCATGAGTTCCTGCGCTTTTTCTATCGGAAGAAAAACCCTTTTCTGGTCTGTGTCCAGAATCATGCCCAAGAAGGGCAGACGAGTCGTAGGATTCAGCTGCGACTTTGGAATATTGAGAATCCAGCCGTGTCGCTGTAACACCTTCAGTGAAAGTGATACGCTGTTCAGCAACTTCTCCCGTGATCTCGCTTTTATGAGGAGATCGTCCAAGTACGGGATAATTGTGACACCCTGCTTGAGCAGGAGCACCATCATTTCCGCCATTACCTTGGTGAAAATTCTCGGGGCCGTGGAAAGCCCAAATGGCAACGTCTGAAACTGGTAATGACAATCCTGTACCGCAAATCTCAGGTACGCCTTATGAGGAGGATATATGGGAACACGCATGTATGCATCCTTTATGTCCAGAGATACCATAAAATCCCCCCCTTCCAGGCTGGCGATGACCGCTCTGAGCGATTCCATTTTGAATTTGAACCGTTTTAAGTAAAGGTTCAGGGATTTTAAATTCAAAATGGGTCTGACCGAACCGTCCGGTTTCGGGACCACAAACAGAGTTGAGTAGTACCCCTTCCCTCTTTGAAGCAGGGGAACCTCGACCACCACTTGTTGAAGACACTATTTGTGAATCACATGTAACACTATCTCCCTTTCCAGGGGAGAAGTCGGTAGCGCCGATTTGAAAAACCGGCGAGGAGGCACCTCTTCGAATTCCACCTTGTATCCCTGGGAAACAATTTCTATTGCCCAGGGATCCACCTGTGAGTGAACCCAGATGTGGCTGAAAAGTCGAAGACGTGCCCCCACTGGAGCGACTCCCTCAGGGGAGCCCCAGCGTCAGGCGGTGGATTTTGCAGAGGCCGGGGAGGACTTCTGTTCCTGGGAACTAGCTCTGTTGTGCAGCTTTTTCCCTCTGCCCTTACCTCTGGCAAGAAAGGACGATCAACGTACTCTTTTGCTTTTATTTGAACGAAAGGACTGCATTTGATAATGAGGTGCTTTCTTAGATTGTGAGGGAACATAAGGCAAAAAATTCGATTTACCTGCTGTAACTGTGGAGACGAGGTCCGAGAAGCCCTCTCCAAACAATTCCTCACCCTTGTAAGGCAAAAACTCCATATGCCTGTTTGAGTCGGCATCACCTGTCCACTGTCGGGTCCATAAGACTCGCCTAGCAGAAATAGACATAGCGTTTATTCTGGAACCCAGTAAACTAATGTCTCTTTGAGCATCCCTCATATATAAGACAGCATCTTTTATATGCCCTAGGGTCATTAAAATGGTATCCTTATCAAGGGTCTCAATATCCGCTGATAAGGAATCTGTCCATGCTGCTACAGCACTACAAACCCAGGCCGACGCAATTGCCGGTCTGAGTAACGTACCAGAATGTGTGTAAATGGACTTCAAGGTAACCTCCTGCTTGCGGTCAGCAGGATCCTTGAGGGTAGCCGTATCTTGAGATGGGTGCGCTATCTTTTTTGATAAGCGTGTCAAAGCCTTGTCTACCCTAGGGGAGGATTCCCACGATATTCTATCCTTTGTCGGGAAAGTATACGCCATAAGAATCCTTTTGGGAATCTGCAGTTTTTTGTCTGGAGTTTCCCACGCTTTTTCGCATAATTCGTTCAGTTCATGTGAGGAGGGAAAGGTGACCTCAGGCTTCTTTCCCTTATACATGTGTACCCTCGTGTCAGGGACAGGGGGTTCCTCTGTGATATGCAAAACATCTTTTATTGCAATAATCATATATCGAATACATTTAGCCACTTTTGGCTGTAATTTTGCATCATCATAGTCGACACTGGAGTCGGAATCCGTGTCGGTATCTGTGTCTACTATTTGGGATAGTGGGCGCTTCTGAGACCCCGAAGGTCCCGGCGACATGGGGACAGACATGGGTTGACTCCCTGACTGTACCCTAGCTTCAGCTTTGTCTAATCTTTTGTGCAATAAATTAACATTAGCACTTAAAACATTCCACATATCCATCCAGTCAGGTGTCGGCGCTGCCGACTGAGACCTTACATTCATACACTCCCCCTCCTCTTTAGGTGAGCCTTCAACCTCAGACATGTCGACACACGCGTACCGACACACCACACACACACAGGGAAGTTCTTTTCTGAAGACAGGTTCCCCACCAGGCCCTTTGGAGAGACAGAGAGAGAGAGTATGCCAGCACACACCCCAGCGCTATATGACCCAGGAAAAAACACAGAATGTTTACCCAGTAGCGCTTCTCAAGTATGTATATGCGCCAAATCTGTGCCCCCCCTCTACTTTAAAACCCTCTTTCATCGTGGTATCAAGCAGGGGAGAGTCCGTGGAGCTTCCTCTCAGCGGTGCTGTGGAGAAAAATGGCGCTGGTGAGTGCTGAGGGAGAAGCCCCACCCCCTCGGTGGCGGGCTTCTGTCCCGCTCAAAATCCTTAAAAACATGGCGGGGGCTCTTTATATACATGTACAGTGCCCAGCTGTACATGTATATATGTACATTTGCCACAGGAGAGGTTTATATTGCTGCCCAGGGCGCCCCCCCTGCGCCCTGCACCCTTACAGTGACCGATGTGTGTGAGGTGAATGGGAGCAATGGCGCACAGCTTCACTGCTGTGCGTTACCTCTATGAAGATCAAGCTGTCTTCTGCCGCCTCTGAAGTCTTTTCCTCTCATACTCACCCGGCTTCTATCTTCCGGCTCTGCGAGGAGGACGGCGGCGCGGCTCTGGGATGGACGGCGAGGGTGAGACCTGCGTACCGATCCCTCTGGAGCTAATGGTGTCCAGTAGCCTAAGAAACAGAGCCCTGAAACTCAGAGAAGTGGGTCTGTTTCTCTCTCCTCAGTCCCTCGATGCAGGGAGTCTGTTGCCAGCAGGCTCCCTGAACATAATAAACCTAACTAAAATACTTTTTTTACAGGAAACTCAGGACAGCTCCCTGAAATGCACCCAGTCTCCACTGGGCACAGTATCAAACTGCGGTCTGGAGGAGGGGCATAGAGGGAGGAGCCAGTGCACACCCAGATCCAAAGTCTTTCTTAAAGTGCCCATGTCTCCTGCGGAGCCCGTCTATCCCCATGGTCCTTACGGAGTCCCAGCATCCTCTAGGACGTTAGAGAAATATAAAAACTATTTAAACCAGGAGTGGCCCATGGTGGCTTTTTATAAATGAATATGATCCATGTTACATTATATGTACTGTAGTAAAATACCAAAAACTCACATGCCACACAATTGTGGTCCTTATTCACATTACACCGCACAGCAGTACTACTCCATATACACCTTAAGCCACAGTGCGCCCATTCTACACATTCCGCGGCACAGTGCGCCCATTCTACACATTCCGCGGCACAGTGCGCCCATTCTACACATTCCGCAGCACAGTGCGCCCATTCTACACATTCTGCGGCACAGTGCGCCCATTCTACACATTACACAGCACAGTACGCCCATTCTACACATTACACAGCACAGTGCGTCCATCGTAAACATTACTCAGCACAGTGCGCCCATTATACCCATTACGCCACACAGTGGTAGTGTCCATTATACACTGTATAAGTGCCGGCCCACCATCCACCTAAGGGTCCTTAAAATGGCTGAGTCAGAGACTGGAGACAGTCAAACCCCCGCTTACACATTATAGCACCCAGTTCCCCTTCCTCATACACCACAACACCCAGTACCCACTCCCCCCCCATACACTACAGCACCCACTTCCTCTTACACACCAACACCCAGCATCCACCATCATACACTACAGCACCCAGCCCCCCCCCCCCCCCCCTCCTCATACACCCCAACAGACCACTTCAGACACAGCCACCCCCAGGCAGACCCCCTCATACACTACAACCCCTGGCACCCCCCATATACTACAGCACCCAGCCCCCCCAAATACTCAAACACCCAGCACCCCCCCTCCTACACTACAGCACCCAGCCCCCCCTTCATCATACACCCCAACAGCCCCCCTCATACGCAACAGCACCCAGCCCATCAACAGTCCTCCTCATACGCCCAGACAGTCAACTCACCAGGATGTGTGGGCCAGGTGGCTGCATGCTGCTTTCAGTGCCATGCATCAGAGCAGAGGGAGCAGGTTCCAACCCGCCATGTGTGTAAGAGGGTTGGGGGGAGGAGCCTCTAGCAGACGTAACAGTACAGAGAGGGCCATGCACTACATGATATGTGTCCCGCTCTGGCCACTGCCGCTGTATTGCGATCCTCCGTGTGATTCCCCATCAGCGTTTGCCACACTGCCCAGCAGCCCCGATCTGGCACCAGCGCAATCCACTACGCGGGGATGCCGGCGCTCGGACTCTAGTGCTCAACATTTAAATATAGCCTGGGATGCCTCCGGAGTACGGACACCCCGTCCACCAATGCTGCTGCTGCCTGAGCTGCTCATCCCCACCCCCATCCTTCTCCTATTGGTCCGGCGGTGGCTACAATCCCACATCATTGTGGGCGCAACTAAACACTCCTACGGTCTCCACCTGTCACTGGACGGTCAGGAGCAGAGATGGAGCGGGATGATCAGCGGCCGACACTGAACCTTTTTTACTGCCCTGGCCGGCGGCGCCCCCTTCTGGCAGGCCTGTCACAGCGCCCAGGGCATATGCCCTGCTCGTCCTGCCTTAGATACGCCTCTGTTCACATTGAATAAATCACAGGACTGGGAAGCCACGTTCTTTGGACAGGCTTTAGCTTAAACCTCCTTCCAGTATTGTATTATTGGATATAAAAAAACTGCCTTCCAGCTGCAATGTGTTGGATATATATGGAGAGAGAGAGAGAGAGAGAGAGAGAGAGAGAGAGAGAGAGAGAGAGAGAGAGAGAGAGAGGATAGTGCTGGAGAGATGCAGGCAGGACGGCGTTGGAGAGATGGGGTTAATGGGACTAATTCAGACCTGATCGCAGCAAAACCATGCGCACTGCGGAGGGGGGGGGGGGGGGGGCAGATATAACATGTGCAGAGAGAGTTAGATTTTGGTGGGTTATTTTGTTTCTGTGCAGGGTAAATACTGACTGCTTTATTTTTAAACTGCAATTTAGATTTCAGTTTGAACACACCCCACCCAAATCTAACTCTCTCTGCACATGTTATATCTGCCCCCCCCCCCCCTCCTGCAGTGCACATGGGCCCTCATTCCGAGTTGATCGGTCGCAAGGCGAATTTAGCAGAGTTACACACGCTAAGCCGCCGCCTACTGGGAGTGAATCTTAGCTTCTTAAAATTGCGACCGATGTATTCGCAATATTGCGATTACTAACTACTTAGCAGTTTCAGAGTAGCTTCAGACTTACTCTGCCTGTGCGATCAGTTCAGTGCTTGTCGTTCCTGGTTGACGTCACAAACACACCCAGCGTTCGCCCAGGCACTCCCACCGTTTCTCCGGCCACTCCTGCGTTTTTTCCGGAAACGGTAGCGTTTTCAGCCACACGCCCCTGAAACGCCATGTTTCCGCCCAGTAACACCCATTTCCTGTCAATCACATTACGATCGCCGGAGCGATGAAAAAGCCGTGAGTAAAATTACTTTCTACATAGCAAAGTTACTTGGCGCAGTCGCAGTGCGAACATTGCGCATGCGTACTAAGCGGATTTTCATTGCGATGCGATGAAAAATACCGAGCGAACAACTCGGAATGAGGGCCATGGTTTTGCCCATCTGCTAACAAATTTGGTGCTGCGATCAACTCTGAAGTAGGCCCAATGGGGGTCATTCCGAGTTGATCGCTCGCTACCTACTTTTAGCAGCCGTGCAAACGCATAGTCGCCGCCCACGGGGGAGTGTATTTTCGCTTTGCAAGTGTGCGAACGCCTGTGCAGCCGAGTGGTACAAAAACATTTTGTGCAAAACAAGACCAGCCCTGTAGTTACTTATTCTGTGCGATGATTGCAGCGACAAAGGTCCCGGAATTGACGTCAGGAACCCTCCCAGCGAACGCATGGACACGCCTGTGTTTTCCCAAACACTCCCAGAAAACGGTCAGTTGACACCCATAAACGCCCTCTTCCTATCAATCTCCTTGCTATCGGCTGTGTGAATGGAATCTTCGCTAGATCCAGTGCACAGCAGCGATGCTCTTTGATTTTTTAACCTAATCGCTGCGCTGCGAAAATCGTCAGCGAGCGATCAACTCGGAATGACCCCCAATGTCCCTTGAGAGATGCAAGGAGTGGCATTGGAGAGACATAGAGGGGACAAGGCTGGAGCAGAGCTGAAACTACACATTTTGTGACAATATGACAAAACCTGGTGCCTGTGCCCGCTTTACAGACCAGTTTAATGCCCAAATGCTTGTTGTCCAAGGCAAATTGCCAGTGGATGATATGTTATACCCCTTTCACACCGCACAAATAACCCGGTATCAACCCGGCATATTGCCGGGTCAACACGGGTCAGCGTGCAGTGTGAAAGCGCCATAGCTGAAATCCCGGGTTGAATACCGGGTCAATGGCAGCGTAAACGGGCTCCCGGGTTGATGCGACCCGGGACCCGTTCATTACAGCAGGGAGAGGCGGCGCGGAGATGATCTCATCTCCCAGTGCCTACTCCGCCTCCGCCCCTGCTGCTATGGCAACCCGGCCGGCATATTGCTGGGTTGGGGAAGCCAGCAGCAGCGTCCAATGCCACGAGATCCGTTTCTAATTCCCGGGTGGGATCCGGCATTGGCGGTGTGAAAGGGGTATAAGTGACCCCCCCCCCCCCCCCCCCGCCGCCGTATGGGTTTCAAGTGTCAACTCTGTTGACCAATGCTGTTTAACCCTTGCACAGCTACAGCTTCTTAATCAAAATGATGAAATCTGGTGCCTGTGCCCGCTTTACAGCCCATTATCATGCCCAAGTGCTTGTTGGTCAAGGCAAACTGCAATTTAAATTGGTGTTAAGGCACACAATATTTTTTTTTATACAAGGTCAACTTCGTGATCTAAGCTGATTTCATTGTTTTTATATAATATGTTCTGAATGACAAGCTGGAACTGAATAAGAAGATACTGTAAGTTCAGCCTCATGTTATTTTATTCTATACATTCGGAAAGCATTCCTACGTGACATTTTACATGGTTTTATAGATAAGTGACAAATGCTTCCAGCACAATATGTGCTGCTGCTGCGGATTAGTGTGTGTCTGCAATTCCCCGACCCGGCTCCTATAATGAGCTTCCCCTCACTCCCTGTGACCTCTCTGAGCCAGCAGTCAGCCCCGTGCAACACACACATATCTCCCTCCAGCCCTGACTGACAAGTTGTGCAGCGGCAGAGCCACTGACGTCAGAGCTGACTCCGGTTGCTAGGGGCAACCCATTTGGCAAACGAGCTGTGAAGGTAAAGAAAAAAAAAAGAGAGAAGCAGAAGCCCCGCCCAGGAGACCTCCTGCAGCTCTGACGTCAATGGACGTCAGCCCTGAGAACATGATGCCTTGTGCAAGCAGCAGCAGCAGAGCCTTGCACAGAGCTGCTCACTGGTTTCCTGCACGGCTGCCTCCACTCCCCGGCTACTGTGACACTCTGCTCGGGCTGTGATCGCGCTGGGTGCATGTGATCCCTACACTATGCTCCCGACTTCTCAGCACTCCAGCTACAAGCGGCTGCCTGCTGCTGCTGCTGCAGCGAGTTGATGAACAGACTTTATTGTGGACTAAAAGCAGAACTGATCCTGATCCAGTCACATTTGATTCATGCATTTTTTGCACCCTATGTTTTGCAGGATTCCATTCTTTGCATTGGATGTGTGATCAGTTCTGGGTACACCCCCTCCTTGCAAATTCCGAGACAATGCAAACTCTAATGTCTGGGATTTTATGTTGGAGCAATAACTGGCCGGGTTCAGACCTTTGTCATTAAGTATCTTATTTTTTATTATTTTCCCTCGTGTTGTGGACAATGCATTCTGACCCCTAACTGGATATGTTGTGTCTTTGCTGAACCAGGGACAGTAACCCATGCATTGCCTGTAACTCCTGCCAGCCATGGACAGGCAGCCCTGATGGGGGCATTGTGTGGTCTGCATCTGCTGTCCATTCTTGTTTTGCTTGAGCTCTGCTGGGGGGTGTGAGCGTGCCGGTTGATGCCTTTTGCCCCTTGGAAGTCACTGGCCTGGGTCCCAGCATGGTCATGGCGGATTGTCAGAGGCATGTGCAGAGGGGTCCTGTCCGGGTTGGATTCTATGACATAGAACGCACTTTAGGGAAAGGGAATTTCGCTGTGGTGAAGCTGGCCAGGCATCGCATTACCAAAACCGAGGCAAGTAACCCCCCCCCTCTGCCCCTTTGTAGCACCATGTGATAATAACCATCTGTGGAACCAGTGTACACATTTATTTATTTGTTGACATTTGCGTTGTATAGCACCAGCATATTCTGTTGCGCTTTACAATTGGGAACACAGTAATAAAATAATACAGACAATGAGATTAGCGGGCCCAGCTCGCAATCTATACGGCTATAGGAGTGTGATATATGAACTCGTCATTGCCTTATTGCCCTGAGAGCTACAGGTGGCAGGAATAGCTGCTCTTGTCTTGGGATTGCTGACAATGTCGCCTCCTCTGTTGTCAATGTGTTTTTTCTCATTGCAAATACCTGTCTCCCCGCACTGACAGCCATATGGAGCCCTAGGCTTGGTGATTACCCATGTGCTTATGTAAAGCAGCAAAAAAAACCAAACAGCTGTATTACAGCTTTAACAAACAATGCCGGCTTTCAGCGTCAAACCCAAGTGTGCTATTATCACCTGGCTAGTGCTTGCTTCCATGGGAGCCCCCATCTAGCCAATGTCTCCCATGTACTGGTGACTTCCTGCAGCCCCAATGTGGTAGCTAGATATAAGTTTTCTCACCCACTGTGTCCTTCTGGTCTGCAGATTATTCCATTTCTTGAAATGCATTGGTTGGTGGCCGCAGACTTCAGTTTTACATTGAATTATTATTATTATTATTATTATTTAGACTCCCTTTGGTGGTAGTAATTCTAATACACCACGTGTATTAGAGTCTGTTGATTATCTAATCCTTGTCCAAGAAGTACCTACTACTCTATCTGTGGCTTAGCCACTTAGTATAGAGTTAGCCCATTCAATTCTGCTTTACGTAACATGTCTAGGTCACTGGGTGTCTGGGACATACTGATATAGGACATTCCATTCAGAATGTTCAATCCCCTGTAAAAGCTACCCTGGGAAGAGGGTTTTTATTATGTTTACTCATATGGGATTTTACAGTAAAACAATTATATCAATAAAGTGTATTAGATAATATTTTGCCTTTCAAAGCCATGTTATATACAGGTTGAGTATCCCATATCCAAATATTCCGAAATACAGAATTTTTTGAGCGAGATAGTGAAACCTTTGTTTTCTGATGGCTCAATGTACATAAACTTTAATACACAAAGGTATTCAAAATATTGTGTTCAATGACTTTCAGGCTGTGAGTATAAGGTGTATATGAAACAAATTAATTGTGTGTGAATGTACACAAACTTTGTTTAATGCACAAAGTTATTAAAAATCTTGGCAAAGATGACCTGCAGGCTGTGTGTATAAGGTCTAAATGAGACCTAAATGCATTATGTGCTTAGATTTAGGTCCCATCGCCATGATATCTCATTATGGTATGCAATTATTCCAAAATACGGAAAAATCCGACATCCAAAATACCTCTGGTCCCAAGCATTTTGGATAAGGGATACTCAACCTGTACTTAAACCCTTATAATATAGCAATGTTCATTGTTCCTCCTTTGAAACTAAATTATGCACTTGACCTCAAACTAAAAGCACAAGTACAGTAAGTAGCTTTATCCATGACCTTGCAGAGATAACAAAAGAACCTTATTGTTTTAATGAGATAAAGCACCTTAAACCATCGATCTGGAGTTAGGAGTACATTGTCAGCATTTTAGTATAGATTTTCGACCCAAACTACAGTAGCGGATTGTACTCTGCATTTTGCACAGTAATGAGCTTAATAAACTATTTACAAAAACAGTAGCTTTGTCTGGTTATTCTGGACCAGTGCCTTAGAAAAATAATGGCATGACATTGTTTCCACTAAAAAGGCATATGTTAGGCTGTCTGGCTAATGTGTGTTTAGTTTAACCCTAGTTTTTGGTGTTATTTACTATTTATATATAACCCAATTTTTGTTAAATTTTCTATACTGGTCAATAGCGGAGACAGACTATTTTGTCTACACAAAGTATAACCCTGTCGCAAAAATCCTGGCTCCTGTAAACATATCTGCAAGTATCTATTACAATATTAAAATGTTAATGAGAGATAATATTTTTTTATTTGCAATCTCATTTTTGGCCTTATGGTGTATGTACATTCTAGTGCCCTATACAGTGATCAATGTGCAGAAATGCATCTTACCTAGTAAAGCTATTATAGGTAATATGCTGTACATGTATAGAAGATTGTATTTGGTTTGCAGTGCTATAACATTTGCTGTCACTATAAAATAAACCTGTCCGGTTGTATTACTTATACATATCAGTGGTTCATAGTTTTTCAAAACGTTAGTTCACTTTTTAGCCTTTAAGACCCTCTGCTTATAGGAAGTGGAAGAAACATTTTTGCAGAACAGTAAGTTCATGTATTAACTTCCAATAATAACCATAATAAGAAGAGCACTACGAGCTTTCACTTCTCTCTGGGAGACAATCCGACAAGCTTCTGCTCTTTGTATTCTGCAAGTATGCCCAGAGTTTTGGTTATATGGATTTATTTTGTAGTTGATATATTTTACACAGTTATGCTGCTGAGAATTTCCATATCTGCACCTTTTGTGTTTAGCGATCCTGAGCGATTTCAGCTGCGGCAAATGGGTAATTACAGTATAATAGTGCACTTTGTTTATTAATTCCATCAGTACACTTTGAAAATTGTGGTTAAGAAGAATATACCATCGTCATCAGCTTATTTATAAGATAGTGGTTATTTCTCTATCGTCCTAAGTGGATGCTGGGGTTCCTGAAAGGACCATGGGGGGAATAGCGGCTCCGCAGGAGACAGGGCACAAAAAAGCAAAGCTTTACTAGGTCAGGTGGTGTGCACTGGCTCCTCCCCCTATGACCCTCCTCCAGACTCCAGTTAGATTTTGTGCCCGAACGAGAAGGGTGCAATCTAGGTGGCTCTCCTAAAGAGCTGCTTAGAGAAAGTTTAGTTTAGGTTTTTTTTTTCTTTACAGTGAGTCCTGCTGGCAACAGGATCACTGCAACGTGGGACTTAGGGGGAAAGTAGTAAACTCACCTGCATGCAGAGTGGATTTGCTGCTTGGCTACTGGACACCATTAGCTCCAGAGGGATCGAACACAGGCCCAGCCGTGGAGTCCGGTCCCGGAGCCGCGCCGCCGACCCCCTTGCAGATGCTGAAGCGTGAAGAGGTCCGGAAACCGGCGGCTGAAGACTCCTCAGTCTTCATAAGGTAGCGCACAGCACTGCAGCTGTGCGCCATTTTCCTCTCAGCACACTTCACTGGGCAGTCACTGAGGGTGCAGAGCGCTGGGGGGGGGCGCTCTGAGAGGCAAATATAAACCTTATACAAGGCTAAAAATACCTCACATATAGCCCATAGGGGCTATATGGAGATATTTAACCCCTGCCTGACTGGAAAAATAGCGGGAGAAGAACCCGCCGAAAAAGGGGCGGGGCCTATCTCCTCAGCACACGGCGCCATTTTCTGTCACAGCTCCGCTGGTCAGAACGGCTCCCAGGTCTCTCCCCTGCACTGCACTACAGAAACAGGGTAAAACAGAGAGGGGGGGCACATTAATGGCTATATATATATATATTAAAGCAGCTATAAGGGAGCACTTAATATAAGGATATCCCTTGTATATATAGCGCTTTGTGGTGTGTGCTGGCAGACTCTCCCTCTGTCTCCCCAAAAGGGCTAGTGGGTCCTGTCTTCATTAGAGCATTCCCTGTGAGTTTGCGGTGTGTGTCGGTACGTGGTGTCGACATGTATGAGGACGATATTGGTGTGGAGGCGGAGCAATTGCCAAATATGCAGATGTCACCCCCCAGGGGGTCGACACCAGAATGGATGCCTTTATTTGTGGAATTACGTGATGGTTTATCTTCCCTTAAACAGTCAGTTGAGGACATGAGGCGGCCGGACAATCAATTAATGCCTGTCCAGGCGCCTCAAACACCGTCAGGGGCTGTAAAACGCCCTTTGCCTCAGTCGGTCGACACAGACCCAGACACGGGCACTGATTCCAGTGACGACGGTAGAAATTCAAACGTATTTTCCAGTAGGGCCACACGTTATATGATTTTGGCAATGAAGGAGACGTTACATTTAGCTGATACTACAGATACCGTAAAACAGGGTATTATGTATGGTGTGAAAAAACTACAAACAGTTTTTCCTGAATCAGAAGAATTAAATGACGTGTGTGATGAAGCGTGGGTTGCTCCTGATAAAAAGTTGATAATTTCAAAAAAGTTATTGGCATTATACCCTTTCCCGCCAGAGGTTAGGGCGCGCTGGGAAACACCCCCTAAGGTGGACAAGGCGCTCACACGCTTATCCAAACAAGTGGCGTTACCCTCTCCTGAGACGGCCGCACTTAAGGATCCATCAGATAGAAAGATGGAAGTTATTCAAAAGAATATATACACACATGCAGGTGTTATACTACGACCAGCTATAGCAACTGCCTGGATGTGCAGTGCTGGAGTAGTTTGGTCAGAATCCCTGATTGAAAATATTGATACCCTAGATAGGGACAATGTTTTACTGTCGTTAGAACAAATAAAGGATGCATTTATCTATATGCGTGATGCACAGAGGGATATTTGCACACTGGCATCTCGGGTGAGTGCTATGTCCATTTCAGCCAGAAGAGCCTTATGGACACGACAGTGGACAGGCGATGCGGATTCAAAACGTCACATGGAGGTTTTGCCGTATAAAGGGGAGGAGTTATTTGGAGTTGGTCTATCAGACTTGGTGGCCACGGCTACTGCCGGGAAATCCACTTTTGTACCTCAAGTCACTCCCCAACAGAGAAAGGCACCGACTTTTCAACCGCAGCCTTTTCGCTCCTACAAAAATAAGAGAGCAAAGGGCTTGTCGTACCTGCCACGAGGCAGAGGAAGAGGGAAGAGACACCAACAGGCAGCTCCTTCCCAGGAACAGAAGCCCTCCCCGGCTCCTGCAAAAACCTCAGCATGACGCTGGGGCCTCTCAAGCGGACTCGGGGACAGTGGGGGGCCGTCTCAAAAATTACAGCGCGCAGTGGGCTCACTCGCAGGTAGACCCCTGGATCCTGCAGATAATATCTCAGGGGTACAGGTTGGAATTAGAGACGGATCCTCCTCATCGTTTCCTGAAGTCTGCCTTACCAACCGTCTCTTCCGAAAGGGAGAGGGTGTTGGAAGCCATTCACAAGCTGTACGCTCAGCAGGTGATAGTCAAAGTACCCCTATTACAACAAGGAAAGGGGTATTATTATTCCACTCTATTTGTGGTACCAAAGCCGGATGGCTCGGTAAGGCCTATTCTAAATCTGAAGTCCTTGAACCTCTACATAAAAAAGTTCAAGTTCAAGATGGAGTCACTCAGAGCAGTGATAGCGAACCTGGAAGAAGGGGACTTTATGGTATCCTTGGACATCAAGGATGCGTATCTACACGTTCCGATTTACCCCGCACACCAGGGGTACCTCAGGTTCATTGTTCAAAACTGTCACTATCAGTTTCAGACGCTGCCGTTCGGATTGTCCACGGCGCCTCGGGTCTTTACCAAGGTAATGGCCGAGATGATGATTCTTCTTCGAAGAAAAGGCGTATTAGTTATCCCATACTTGGACGATCTCCTAATAAGGGCAAGGTCCAGAGAACAGCTGGAGACAGCTTTAGCACTATCTCAAGAGGTGCTAAGACAACACGGGTGGATTCTGAATATTCCAAAATCCCATTTAATCCCGACAACTCGTCTGCTGTTCCTAGGAATGATTCTGGACACGGTTCAGAAAAAGGTTTTCCTTCCAGAGGAAAAAGCCAAGGAGTTATCCGATCTGGTCAGGAACCTCCTAAAACCAGGAAAAGTGTCAGTACATCAATGCACAAGAGTCCTGGGAAAAATGGTGGCTTCTTACGAAGCAATTCCATTCGGCAGATTCCATGCAAGAATATTCCAAAGGGATCTGTTGGACAAATGGTCAGGGTCGCATCTGCAGATGCACCTGCGAATAACCCTGTCACCAAAGACAAGGGTGTCACTTCTGTGGTGGTTGCAGAAGGCTCACCTATTAGAAGGCCGCAGATTCGGCATTCAGGATTGGATCCTGGTGACCACGGACGCCAGCCTGAGAGGCTGGGGAGCAGTCACACAAGGAAGAAACTTCCAGGGAGTATGGACGAGTCTGGAAAAGTCTCTTCACATAAACATTCTGGAACTAAGAGCAATCTACAATGCTCTAAGCCAGGCGGAACTTCTCCTGCAAGGAAAGCCGGTGTTGATTCAGTCGGACAACATCACGGCGGTCGCCCATGTAAACAGGCAGGGCGGCACAAGAAGCAGGAGTGCAATGGCAGAAGCTGCCAAGATTCTTCGCTGGGCGGAGAATCACGTGATAGCACTGTCAGCAGTGTTCATCCCGGGCGTGGACAACTGGGAAGCAGACTTCCTCAGCAGACACGATCTTCATCCGGGAGAGTGGGGTCTACATCCAGAAGTCTTCAACATGTTAATAGACCGTTGGGAAAGACCAATTGTAGACATGATGGCGTCTCGCCTCAACAAGAAACTGGACAAATATTGCGCCAGGTCAAGAGATCCACAGGCAATAGCTGTGGACGCACTGGTAACTCCTTGGGTGTACCAGTCAGTGTATGTGTTTCCTCCTCTGCCGCTCATACCAAAGGTATTGAAGATCATACGGCAAAGAAGAGTAAGAACAATACTAGTGGTTCCGGATTGGCCGAGAAGGACTTGGTATCCGGAACTTCAAGAGATGCTCACGGACGAACCGTGGCCTCTACCTCTGAGAAGGGACCTGCTACAGCAGGGTCCCTGTCTTTTTCAAGACTTACCGCGGCTGCGTTTGACGGCATGGCGGTTGAACGCCAGATCCTAAAAGGGAAAGGCATTCCAGAAGAAGTCATTCCTACCTTGATTAAGGCACGGAAGGAAGTCACCGTGAAACATTATCACCGCATTTGGCGAAAATATGTAGCGTGGTGCGAGGATCGGAAGGTTCCGACGGAGGAATTCCAACTGGGTCGTTTCCTACATTTCCTGCAATCAGGATTATCTATGGGTCTCAAATTGGGATCCATTAAGGTTCAAATTTCGGCCCTGTCAATATTCTTCCAAAAAGAATTGGCCTCTGTCCCTGAGGTCCAGACTTTTGTCAAGGGAGTACTGCATATACAGCCTCCTGTGGTGCCTCCGGTGGCACCGTGGGATCTAAATGTAGTTTTAGATTTCCTCAAATCCCATTGGTTTGAACCATTGAAAAAGGTGGATTTGAAATATCTCACATTGAAAGTGACTATGTTACTAGCCCTGGCCTCTGCCAGGAGAGTATCTGAATTGGCGGCTTTATCTTATAAAAGTCCTTATCTAATCTTCCATTCGGATAGGGCAGAACTGCGGACTCGTCCGCATTTTCTCCCTAAAGTGGTATCAGCATTTCATCTGAACCAACCTATTGTGGTGCCTGCGGCCACTAGCGACTTGGAGGACTCCAAGTTGTTGGACGTTGTCAGAGCCTTAAAAATATACATTGCAAGGACGGCTGGAGTCAGAAAATCTGACTCGCTGTTTATATTGTATGCACCCAACAAGTTGGGCGCACCTGCTTCTAAGCAGTCGATTGCTCGTTGGATTTGTAACACAATTCAACTTGCACATTCTGTGGCAGGCCTGCCACAGCCTAAAACTGTAAAAGCCCACTCCACAAGGAAGGTGGGCTCATCTTGGGCGGCTGCCCGAGGGGTCTCGGCATTACAACTCTGCCGAGCAGCTACGTGGTCGGGGGAGAACACGTTTGTAAAATTTTACAAATTTGATACCCTGGCAAAGGAGGACCTGGAGTTCTCTCATTCGGTGCTGCAGAGTCATCCGCACTCTCCCGCCCGTTTGGGAGCTTTGGTATAATCCCCATGGTCCTTTCAGGAACCCCAGCATCCACTTAGGACGATAGAGAAAATAAGAATTTACTTACCGATAATTCTATTTCTCGGAGTCCGTAGTGGATGCTGGGCGCCCATCCCAAGTGCGGATTATCTGCAATACTTGTACATAGTTATTGTTAACTAATTCGGGTTATTGTTAAGGAGCCATCTTTAAGAGGCCCTTTCTGTTGTCATACTGTTAACTGGGTTTAGATCACAAGTTGTACGGTGTGATTGGTGTGGCTGGTATGAGTCTTACCCGGGATTCAAAATGCCTCCCTTATTGTGTATGCTCGTCCGGGCACAGTACCTAACTGGAGTCTGGAGGAGGGTCATAGGGGGAGGAGCCAGTGCACACCACCTGACCTAGTAAAGCTTTGCTTTTTTGTGCCCTGTCTCCTGCGGAGCCGCTATTCCCCCCATGGTCCTTTCAGGAACCCCAGCATCCACTACGGACTCCGAGAAATAGAATTATCGGTAAGTAAATTCTTATTTTTTTGTGGTTTTGTACAATGAATAATGTGTCCTGTGTTATGGAGTGGTTCACACTTATCTTCAAATTCTGCAAAAACTTTATCCGGTGGCAGAGGTTGTGTTTACTGCATTATTACAATTTGAAGGGACAAAAAAACATCATTTCTTATATATACTACGATCATTTCCTAATGACTTTCTTTGCTTTGCTTACCATTAAGGTATCTCCTTGGTGGGGATCTTAATCTGTTCAGTTGAATGTGGCACGCAGTGGATTATATCATATGTCTTTCATATTACAAAGATTTCTAAGTCATGTGTGTGTATACCTATGAGAACTTCAAAGGGCCTATAATCTCACCTTCTATTATAAAATAAATCCAGTAATCTTTGCTTCTTTTTATGCAACTGACTGAATAGACTGCTAGAACATATTGCGCAGTAAGCAGCTAACTACGTGTGTGAAATTGAGCTCAAAATCATGTGTGAATACTATGGTATTTTGGGCCCCGTCACTTTCCATATACCATACTCCAGTTTTCATTTCCTATACTCGCCTTGTGTTCTGAGTGGTATCCATTAGAAAGTAAGACCAGCTAAATGGTGTGCTTTTTTTTTTCCTTTTAAACTTTTGTGCAGTGGTAACATTTGCACTATGCTTCTGGTCAGTCCTCTGTGTTTGTTCCGTGCTTGCAAAATAATTACGATGCTCATCTTACTTGAACAGATAAGAATGAAACTGATAAACATAATTTATATACATTTCAAGTAAAACCAGCTTGGAATAGGGGGAGAAAAAATTAAATCTTAGTTAGGCAATGAGTCAATCTGTTATTGCTTTGCAGCTGTCACTAAGTAACCACGTATGTATACATACTCAAACAATACTTCTCCAAATGTGTAATTAAAATATCTATTTCATCTATTTTGCTCGGTCAGTAATTAGTCCTCCTGTTTCTACAGCAGAAATCCTCAAAACATGACATATTGGGGTACTTGCAGATAGTGGATGAGACCCCCCCCCCCCCGATCTATACAGGTTGAGTATCCCTTATCCAAAATGCTTGGGACCAGAGGTATTTTGGATATCGGATTTTTCCGTATTTTGGAATAATTGCATACCATAATGAGATATCATGGCGATGGGACCTAAGTCTAAGCACATAATGCATTTATGTTTCATATACACCTTATACACACAGCCTGAAGGTAATTTTAGCCAATATTTTTAATAACTTTGTGTATTAAACAAAGTGTGTGTACATTCACACAATTCATTTATGTTTCATATACACCTTATACACAGCCTGAAGGTCATTTAATACAATATTTTTAATAACTTTGTGTATTAAACAAAGTTTGAGTACATTGGGGTCGATTCTATTCGGCAACTAATGAATAGCGCCGGGAATTAGCTCCCGACGCTATTCAATTCAGCAACTAGTTACGTCGGCGATGGCCCGTTCTCGCCGACAAAACAGGTTGAATTGTCGGGAGAACGGACATTCTCCGACTTAACTCCCCGGCGCGAGGCTGATTCCCGACAGAATCAGCCTCGCGCCGGCCGCGAGGCAGCACTTTTGTCGGGTTTCTCTTCTCATCCCCCGGGGATGAGAGAAGAATTCCCGACAATTGCAGGTAATTAGTTGCTGTATTGAATAGCGTCGGGAGCTAATTCCCGGCGCTATTCATTAGTTGCCGAATAGAATCGACCCCATTGAGCCATAGAAAACAAAGATTTCACTATTTCAGTCTCACTCAAAAAAGTCCGTATTTCAGAATATTCCGTATTTCGGAATATTTGGATATGGGATACTCAACCTGTATCACGAATGCTGATGCTTCAAATACACACTGTATCTTTAAGTTGCTTGCTTTGATCTGTCCTGTCTTAAGTATTCCTGTGGGGATATAACATTTATGTGGAAACCACAATCTGTCTATACTGTATATATTGAAGATGATTTGTTTCTGCATCTAATGACTATTTTAATGTAGCTGGGAAATCATCCCTTTGAGAGGAAAACGTGTCCAACGAAGGCTTTCCCTCACAAATTGCTAACTACAATCTATGTCTGTGCAGTTATGTATGTATAATGATGAATGGTGCTGTGACTGGCCAGACTTGACAGTTGGTGTAAGCGAAATATATGTAATTCTTACACATGGAAACTTGTGTGCCTTAAGAAACAACATATACATATATATATATATAACGTACGTACGTATGTGTGTGTATGTATGTATATATATATATATATATATATATATATATATATATATATATATATATATATATATATATATATATATATATATATATAATTATAAAACTTGCTTTAATCCTGTGTGTTTAAATGTGTCCCTAACCTGTACGGACATGGTCTGTATGCCGATATTGACATTAATTGGACAGTCCGAAAGTCAGCAGTGGGATTTTACATGTAAGCCGAACTCTCATTGCAACGTAAGCCCTAAAATCGTGTGTCGACCTTCTGAATGTCAAAATGGTGACTATATACTCCCCTAACTAGCCTACTGCTATTAATGCAGTGAATGATTGTGTTTGTCCTCCTTTCTTGTCCCTTAAAAAAAAAAAAAAAAAAAAAGTAACTTGACCTGTAATAATTATAAATATACTGTAGTTTAATGCAGAGAGAGTCTCACCTGTAGCATAAACCTACTGTACGATAGAATAATACAGAATCCTACGATCACCTCATTCTAATACAGTAAATGTCATATTGGATAAGCTTTGTCTTAGAAGCTAACTTGCAGTGATGTGGTGACATGGTCTGTTTGTGTGTTACGCAATGAAAACAAATCTCTGGTACTTGACTACCTTCATCTACATACCAGTCATAGCCGTCTGTCTCTCTGAGTACAGAAATAATGGCCAAAGAAAGAAGTCTAATATTACACCATGCTGCACTACATATTTTGAGCCTTTGTTTCAGTTTCCTCTGGTAGCTGTATGTAACATGACTGATAACCTCTCTGAAGCAGGAGATGTAATTGAACTGTTGGCTTAACATTTTATTTTATATATATATTAGTGTTGTTACTATAGAACAATTCTGATATTAAACAGAAATCTTTGTTAATTTACCCACATTTTGCTTTCTAATTTCTACTCTTCTTTCTGTGTTCTTTTCATTTTCTCCCCAAAAATTTTTTTGGGGGTAAATATTGAATATTGGGTTATGGTTCATAGTAACCGATTTACACATTTTTTATCATTGTCTAAATATCTAAAAATGACAACTGAAACCCGTTGCTATGGGTTACAGAAAACGACTCTGCTGTTAATAATCCTCGCCTCTGTCTATCCATCTCCCCTTCCTGTTTACTCTTGTCCAATGGGTGTGTTTACTAATGTCCAGTTCTAGCTAAGAATCCATATCGCTGCTTATTGCAGAGACACAGGTTTTTGTTGCCCCATAATTTCCAACATGGAACTCCTTTCGGAGCAGGATATGGGTGCAGAGCAAGGGTGGCTGAATTACACACATGGGGCCTAATTCCAAGTTGATCGCAGCAGAAAACTTGTTAGCAGTTCGGCAAAACCATGTGCTCTGCAGGGGAGGCAGATATAACATGTGCAGAGAGAATTAGATTTGGGTGGGGTGTGTTCAAACTGAAATCTAAATAGCAGTGTAAAAATAAAGCAGCCAGTATTTACCCTGCACAGAAACAAAATAACCCATCCACATTTAACTCTCTCTGCAAATGTTATAGCTGCACCCCTGCAGTGCACATGGTTTTGCCCAAATGCTAACAAACTTGCTGCTGCGATCAACTCAGAATTACCCCCATGGTGAGGATCAGTTACACGGTATTGGCCTCTACACATTTTGTTACATTAGACTTGGTCAGACTGTACTGTGAGAACAGCACCTCCAAAGCAATCTCTACTACAGGTTGAGTATCCCTTATCCAAAATGCTTGGGACCAGAGGTATTTTGGATATGGGATTATTCCGTATTTTGGAATAATTGCATACCATAATGAGATATCATGGTGATGGGACCTAAATATAAGCACAGAATGCATTTATGTTACATATACACCTTATACACACAGCCGGAAGGTCATTTTAGCCAATATTTTTTATAACTTTGTGCATTAAACAAAGTGTGTCTACATTCACACAATTCATTTATATTTCATATACACCTTATACACACAGCCTGAAGGTCATTTAATACAATATTTTTAATAACTTTGTGTATTAAACAAAGTTTGTGTACATTGAGCCATCAAAAAACAAAGGTTTCCCTATCTCAGTCTCACTCAAAAAAGGCCGTATTTCGGAATATTCCGTATTTCGGAATATTTGGATATGGGATACTCAACCTGTACTGACTCCTGCTACGGGGTCTTAGAACCCTTCCACAGTTATGTATAATCCCCAGTCGATTGCTACAGTGACATCTGTTTTGGAGTATCCCACTCAGTCACTAGTTATTTGCTATAGATGAAACAGGGTTGAGTCTCCCAGTTCCGTTATTCTAAAACTCAAATTTTCCAAAAACCAAATATTTTTAGGTGACATGTCACATGATACTGGCGTCATGTGACTGGTCAGATAGCTTTCCCAAGACTGCCTCTCTCACATATTACCCTGCTTGCTGACCTCCCCCAAGCTCGCTCCAGGCTGTCCGGTGCTTGTCCGGCACCTCACTGCCAGTCCTTCAGCAGTATCCATGCGGCACTCCCCTAAGGTAGTACCGTGAACAGGTGGGCCAGTAGGACCCTGCAAGCTCTGCACTTGCTATTGTTCCACATGGTCATGTAGATCTAGGCCATAGATGTGCAATCTGATACACTTCGAGGATCACATTTGGGTGGCACTCTAACCTTCTAAAGGGCCTCACAGTAGTATGTTAAATGAATAAATGTAATCAATGAAAGACACCTATCTGTAATAATATCAACAGGCATTGCAAGTTATCATAACCACATATGACCACAAAGGAGGAAGGAACTGTGGGCTGAAGACTTAAGGGCCCCATACACCTCAAAGATAATGCCCGATTTCATCCGATTTCGTCATTTCGGGCCGAAAAATCGGATGAAAAGTGGTAAATCGGATGTGTTTTACATCCGATCCGATGCGCGGTCCCGTGAGCATCGGATCAGAGTCCCTAGATAGTGCTGAACTCATGATATCTCGGATCCCGCAGGTATGGCTGGGATCGCATAAGATACATCGTATGCAAAAGGACCGCATACGATGTATCCTATGTGATCCTGCCGCCCAGGTGGCTGCCGGGCGGTTCAAGGGAAATCTTATGTGACATGAGGGTCAGACCACATGCGGCATCAGGATTTCCTCTTGCCAATCACTGTCATGGATTGTATGCACAGCCCTGATACAGTACTGCAGAAAGAGGCGTCCTTGGAAATAACGTTTCTGTGGCTATGCTATGCTCATATTTGCCTACTCTTCAGGAATGTCTGAAAACCCTTCTGATCCCACCTACTTACCCAGACTTGCAGCGCTATCCCATGGAGGACAAAGACATGACATTAATCGTATCACTGTGGATGTAGAGATCTGTCCTCATACATCTAGCCTCAATACGCTGTGCACCGTGCGATGCCTGGCATGAGTGAGCTGGCAGATCTGCTAACATCGGGTACTTTATGTTTATTATTTATCTTTTAGAAAATGCCTATTATTCGCATCACTATGCTAATGGGACGCACAAGCAGCTTATGCTGAGAAAAATGATATGCTGCATGCCTATATTCTGTGTCTGACTGCAGCTTTAACTGCATACATAATGCTGCGTCACAATGATTTCCAGGAAAACACCTTAACTTAGCATTTTGTATGCAGATACAGCCACGGTTGCAAACAGAATATAGGCATGCTGCATATCATTTTACTCCGCATAAGCTGCTTGTGCGTCCTATTCGCATAGTGATGCCAATATGACTAATTTTAATGGAAAATTTGCACATAAAGACGCTCTGTGCTACCGAGTCACGCCACACGGGTGCGACTAGAAGGGCTGTTTAACGTGACTTCAGCAAGGATGTAAGAGGACGCATCTGTGTCAAACCTTTGAGAGAGATGAAGTGGAGAAGTTAAACATATCAATCAATCAGCTTCTAATGGTCACTTCATACACTGTGTTAAATAAATGACAGCAGATGATTGGTTGCCATGTTCAACTTCTCCACTTGATCCGCTGTATTGTCCTTTCCTCCATGAACTCCTAGGGGCAGGTTCAGAAAGTTGTCAAGTATGACAAAGGTGAAGGAACAGATCAGTGAATATGTAATTATTAACTGGGAATATAACTTTATTTTATCGTTTCTGTACTCTGTGTGTATTTAAACAGCGTTATTTTGTAGCTTTTGTTTTGCATATATACACTGTATAGGTTATAAAAAATATTTAGTACATAATACACACCCAAAAGAGACTAGCAAAAACAATTTGGTTGTTTAGGATAGTACAATGATTAAATATAATAATATAAATATAATAATACAGTGCATGCATCAAAACAAATATGAAATAGAACAAATAATTACATTTTTAGGGGCCCATACATCAGGCAGGTATTGGGGCAGTTCCCGGTTCTGCCGATGCCTAGCTCGGGGGATACGGAATACCTTAGAGACGCCGAGTCTGACCCAAAAAATGCTCTGGATCAGTAAACCAGGGGTTTAAAAAAAAAAAATTATTGCCATTTTTCCCCCTGAGGATGTCAGAACATGGAATTGGGCCGTAGATGTTCTTCCCGCATTGTTGTGGGGTTTATCACCCAAACTGGAAGTTTGATATTACTGCCTCAGTCATCCAGATGCAACCAATGGCCACAGTTTAATTGTAAATGTTCCTGTAGCAGGAGAACAGACGTTTCCTGAAGTACAGTAGCAGTGGAAAGTATCTTGCAGAGATGTTCTGGTTTGGAGAAGGAGGTTACTAGTAGACTACTAGCTGAGTTTACTTCTGGCTGAGGTGCTTTACCAATTACTTCTTTCCAGCCCGGCATACATGTGTCTTTACAGTGTGCAAATTGGGATAAAAATAGAAAAAGGGAGCACTTGGTCCAAGAACTGTATTGATCATTTAAGTAAACCAGTCACATGCGTCTGGCAGCAGTGTTTATGGGGTGACATAGAAATGGGGTTATATAAATCTTAGTATTCTCATTTTTCACTACTTTCCTTTAAAAAATAACTTTTTGTTTCCAGTCAGAGTAGCAAAGTAGGGGTAAATTATAGAGATGTAATAATGTAAATGTGCAGCAGGTATTTATTTAAGGAGAATTCACTCATAATGCCGGACAGAGGGCCTAATTCAGATCTGATTGCAGCAGCAAATTTGTTAGCTAATGGGCAAAACCATGTGCACTGCAAGGGGGGGGGGGGGGGGGCAGATATAACGTGTGCTGAGAGAGTTAAGTCTAGTACACACACACGGAGATGTGGGGGGAGATGTGTGCTGAGCGATCTAGCGCAGACCGCTCAGCATACATCTCTCCCCCCGCTCAGCACTCATTGCAATGTGTGCTGAGCGAGGGGGGGACGGATGGACGGGGGGGGGGGGCGCTCATTTCACCCAGTGGTGAAATGAGCGATGTGCGAGCGCAGCGAACCCGCAAGGGGCTCATTTGCGCTCGCCACGCTGTCGGTATGCCGGCGGTCGGGCTCCCGGCGCCGGTATGCTGGTCGCCGGGAGCCCGGCTGCAGGCATACCATACTACACCCATCTGCCCCACCTGCAGTGCACATGGTTTTGACCATTAGCTAACACATTTGCTGCTGCGATCAGGTCTGAATTAGGCCCCGTGTCTGTTCAAAATAAAAAACAGGTTAGTCCAGCATTTAATCATCACATACGAGGCTACACGTCAGGGACATTGGACACAAGGCGGTACATAGAAAGGAATGAGGCTAGATGCCAGGCGCGCATGAGCACGCAAGGCTGGGCATTGGGCATGTGAGGCTGGGCGGCGGTGGTGGCATACGATAACGGATTGTTGGTTATCCCAACAATCTCATTAGGCAAAGTCATTGTCTCTGTGATAAAATGTAGACTGCTAAAAGTAAAATGTCTGAAACCAGCGTTTTTTCTATTCTATCTTATCTGTCATCTGTATTTGGTGAATCTGACTCTACATATTATCACTCACAGTAACTAAGGGATCTATTCATGAACAGTGGAGAAACAGACCAGAGGAGAAGTTGCCCATGGCAACCAATCAGCATCACCCTTACGTTTTATAAAATATACTTGATAAAGACTTCCTTCAAAGCTGACTGGTTGCCCTAGGCAATCTCTCCACTGGTCTATTCTCCACTCTTTTCACTGCTTCATGAATAGACCCCTTAGAGTGTTATGTCTGTCATCATCATAGCGAGGTAAAAGGCAGTATATGTATCTCAGTAATGTAACACTGTAAGCTTCCCCACAATGCCGTGTAATTACCTGCCTTGGAACTGGGGAGAGCCATACATAATTAGAAACACTTCATAAGCCTAAAATTGATTTAATGAATTGGGCATGTTTATAATTAACTATTTTGATGTGTGATCAAATTACTCTTAATTAATGCCAGATAGATGTTCGGTTCTGCATAAAATGCATCTCTTGAGTATTCAGTGAAGTATGTTCTATTCTTTTGCTGTTTGCCAAGAATATTCCATACGTATCCTGTGTGTGTTTCTGATTGACTGAAGAAGCGAAACGTCACTCTCTTCATACTTTTGAATATTTTTGGTTTTATTTGATTGGATTTATTGATTACAATTAATATTGGGTACAGATCATATGTATGTTTTACAAACATCAAGTGTAACACTATATATATATATATATATATATATATA
Organism: Pseudophryne corroboree; assembly: GCF_028390025.1. Classification (NCBI taxonomy): domain Eukaryota; kingdom Metazoa; phylum Chordata; class Amphibia; order Anura; family Myobatrachidae; genus Pseudophryne; species Pseudophryne corroboree. The sequence goes on along the minus strand of NC_086453.1, from coordinate 267,104,099 downwards.
TATATATATATATATATATATATATAATTTTTTTTTTTTTTTTTTTTTAAATATATATATCAGATATTGATTCCAATGATTACGTGCGCATGTTACCGCGTCACGATGATTGTCTGATTTTCTAGGAATTACATGATTGCATCATGTCACATACAGTAATGTGAGGCCCTCGTCGGCTATGACTGCCTTCTGCTTCAGCGTCTACTGGCATCTGTAATCTTAGCGGCACGTGTACTAAGGCTTAGAGAGTGGTAAAGTGGAGAGGAGAAAATACCAGCAAGTCAGCTCCTAACTACCATGTTACAGGCTGTGTTTGAAAAATGACAGGAGCTGATTGGTAGTTTATCTCTCTCTACTTTATCACTCTCCACCGCATAGTGCATTTGTCTCTTAGGGGGACATTTACTAAGCAGTGATAAGAGCGGAGAAGTGAGCCAGTGGAGAAGTGCCCATGGCAACCAATCAGCACTGAAGTAACATCTAGAATTTGCATACTATAAAATTATACAGAGCTGCTGATTGGTTGATGGGGCAACTTATCACTGCTTAGTAAATGTTCCCCTTAGTGTGAACAGCCAAGTGTAGTCCAACCCCTTTAATTGTAATTAAAACAAAAATGTATAGTTATAAGTAGCGATGGCCAGAATTTACCACAGGCATTTGGTTACAACCTGCAGTAGAGCACAATGAAGGCTGTGTATAGATCTACTGATAGGCAAATGATGCAGAGGGAAGCTAATATTACCCATAACAAAATGCACCGATTGATTTCATATTCTCAAGCTGCGCTAGATACTGATTGCCTTGTATGGGTGACATTACTTTTTTGCTTTTTGCATATGTCCTCTGTGGTCACATGCACACAAATGGTAAGAAGGCGCATGTAAACTTTTTAACAATAAGGCACCACCTAAAGTGGTATAGAATATATCAGCAAGTGTTACCTGATATAATCTATACAATAATTTGATAGTTGTAGAAGGTCTGTCCCATCTCCTCTGTGCGTTCAAAGTGGAAGCCTAGGTGCTGCCCCCAACTGTGGGGGAGACTGTACAGCCTGAGGAGAGCCAGCTGCCTGGGTAAGTATGGGAGGGGGCAGGAATGAGTGGGGGTAGAAGATCTAGGTGACCTTATTTATTACCAGTTATTTATATAGCACGCACATATTCCGCAGCGCCTTACAGAGAGAATATTTGGCCATTCCCATCAGTCCCTGCCCCAGTGGAGCTTTCAGTCTGTATTTCTTACATCCTAGAGGATACTGGGGTCCATTTAGTACCATGGGGTATAGACGGGTCCACTAGGAGCCTTGGGCACTTTAAGAAATCAATAGTGTGCGCTGGCTCCTCCCTCTATGCCCCTCCTACCAGACTCAGTTTAGAAAATGTGCCCGGAGGAGCCGGTTACGCTTAGGGAAGCTCCTGAAGAGTTTTCTGCATTTATTTTCTGAGGGAACCATTTGCAAGCCCCACCACGGCAAGTGTACATTCCCGCAGCACGCCGCCACCCCTAACAGCCAGAAGTTAGAAGAGTGGTGAGTACTATGCCAGTGTCCCGGTTAGCGGGTCGCCGGCTATTATGGCGGCACAAGAGTAGGAGCACAGCGCTGAGTGCAGGCTGTGTCTCCAGGCTCAGATCAGCATTGCTGCACCGCTATGAGGGGAGAGCTGAGACGTTTTTAAACAACTACCCACACTGGCACAGCGCTTACAAGGGCACTGATCCAATGTTAAGCACCAAAATCACCTCAGCCAGTATAAAAAAAACGGGAAGTCCGCGCGCCATTGAGGGGGCAGGGCTTCTCTATGAGCGGATCCAGCAGCTCACCAGCGCCATTTTCCTTCTGCAGCTTACACAGACAAACTGTCAGGGAAGCACAGCTCCTCCACGAGGACTCCAGATTACCTCAGCGGTACCAGGGGGTCATAGCAAGAGGGGAAAGCAATATTAGAATACTTAGCCCCTATTAAGGGTACTTAGTTTGCGACCCAGCTAAGCTTGGCATTAGCTATAAGGGCGCGGTGTGGCTGGTTCCATCATACTCTGTGTCTCCCTAGAGGGCTCTGTGTGGGTTAACTGCTTTTAACCTTTCTCCTGTGGGTGTGTTCTTTCACATTTTACATTGTCAAAGGAGTGTGTCTCATGCAGGGCAGAGTGTTTTTCTTCCCCATTGGGATCGCTACAGTGTTCTCAGGATAGTACACATTGTCAGGCTAGTGGGTCCGAACCAGTATGGTTGGATTCATTAAAAGGGATGATCTCAAATATTTCACATAAATTGTCCCAAAATGAGAAAGAGATGCAATACTTAAGACAGTCTGTGGATGACCTGATGAATAGAGATTCAGTGTCCATACCATTTGCCCACAAAAGCGTACACTGGCCCAAATCCTGCAGGCTGACACTGATGATGATGTATCAGATGCAGAGGAGGGTGAGGTGGACTCGGGAGGGGGGATGCAGCTCTGTCACAAGGAATACAGGCCCTGATAGAAGCTATTAGAGACATCCTGCTCATTCCTGACAGAGGAAGATGAGGAATCTTATTTTCTCTATCGTCCTAGTGGATGCTGGGGTTCCTGAAAGGACCATGGGGAATAGCGGCTCCGCAGGAGACAGGGCACAAAAAGTAAAGCTTTAGGATCAGGTGGTGTGCACTGGCTCCTCCCCCTATGACCCTCCTCCAAGCCTCAGTTAGATTTTTGTGCCCGGCCGAGAAGGGTGCAATCTAGGTGGCTCTCCTAAAGAGCTGCTTAGAAAAGTTTAGCTTAGGTTTTTTATTTTACAGTGAGTCCTGCTGGCAACAGGATCACTGCAACGAGGGACTTAGGGGAGAAGAAGTGAACTCACCTGCGTGCAGGATGGATTGGCTTCTTTGGCTACTGGACATTAGCTCCAGAGGGACGATCACAGGTACAGCCTGGATGGTCACCGGAGCCTCGCCGCCGGCCCCCTTGCAGATGCTGAAAAGAGAAGAAGGTCCAGAATCGGCGGCAGAAGACTCCTCAGTCTTCTTAAGGTAGCGCACAGCACTGCAGCTGTGCGCCATTGCTCTCAGCACACTTCACACGGCAGTCACTGAGGGTGCAGGGCGCTGGGAGGGGGGCGCCCTGGGAGGCAATGTAAACCTATTTTTTGGCAAAAAATACCTCACATATAGCCTCCGGGGGCTATATGGAGATATTTAACCCCTGCCAGAATCCGTTGAAGAGCGGGAGAGGAGCCCGCCGAAAAAGGGGCGGGGCCTATCTCCTCAGCACACAGCGCCATTTTCCCTCACAGAAAGGCTGGAGGGAAGGCTCCCAGGCTCTCCCCTGCACTGCACTACAGAAACAGGGTTAAAACAGAGAGGGGGGGCACTAATTTGGCGTTAGAAATATATAAAAAGATGCTATAAGGGAAAACACTTATATAAGGTTGTCCCTATATAATTATAGCGTTTTTTGGTGTGTGCTGGCAAACTCTCCCTCTGTCTCTCCAAAGGGCTAGTGGGTCCTGTCCTCTATCAGAGCATTCCCTGTGTGTGTGCTGTGTGTCGGTACGTGTGTGTCGACATGTATGAGGACGATGTTGGTGAGGAGGCGGAGCAATTGCCTGTAATGGTGATGTCACTCTCTAGGGAGTCGACACCGGAATGGATGGCTTATTTAGGGAATTACGTGATAATGTCAACACGCTGCAAGGTCGGTTGACGACATGAGACGGCCGACAAACAATTAGTACCGGTCCAGACGTCTCAAAAACACCGTCAGGGGTTTTAAAACGCCCGTTTACCTTAGTCGGTCGACACAGACACAGACACGGACACTGAATCCAGTGTCGACGGTGAATAAACAAACGTATTCCTTATTAGGGCCACACGTTAAGGGCAATGAAGGAGGGGTTACATATTTCTGATACTACAAGTACCACAAAAGAGGGTATTATGTGGGATGTGAAAAAACTACCTGTAGTTTTTCCTGAATCAGATAAATTAAATGAAGTGTGTGATGATGCGTGGGTTCCCCCCGATAGAAAATTATTGGCGGTATACCCTTCCCCGCCAGAAGTTAGGGCGCGTTGGGAAACACCCCTTAGGGTGGATAAGGCGCTCACACGCTTATCAAAACAAGTGGCGGTACCGTCTATAGATAGGGCCGTCCTCAAGGAACCAGCTGACAGGAGGCTGGAAAATATCATATAAAAGTATATACACACATACTGGTGTTATACTGCGACCAGCGATCGCCTCAGCCTGGATGTGCAGAGCTGGGGTGGCTTGGTCGGATTCCCTGACTAAAAATATTGATACCCTTGACAGGGACAGTATTTTATTGACTATAGAGCATTTAAAGGATGCATTTCTATATATGCGAGATGCACAGAGGGATATTTGCACTCTGGCATCAAGAGTAAGTGCGATGTCCATATCTGCCAGAAGATGTTTATGGACACGACAGTGGTCAGGTGATGCAGATTCCAAACGGCACAAAGGTGTATTGCCGTATAAAGGAAGAGGAGTTATTTGGGGTCGGTCCATCGGACCTGGTGGCCACGGCAACTGCTGGAAAATCCACCGTTTTTACCCTAAGTCACATCTCTGCAGAAAAAGACACCGTCTTTTCAGCCTCAGTCCTTTCGTCCCTATAAGAGTCATATTTGCCCAGGGATAGAGGAAAGGGAAGAAGACTGCAGCAGGCAGCCCATTCCCAGGAACAGAAGCCTTCCACCGCTTCTGCCAAGCTCTCAGCATGACGCTGGGACCGTACAGGACCCTTGGATCCTACAAGTAGTATCCCAGGGGTACAGATTGGAATGTCGAAACGTTTCCCCCTCGCAGGCTCCTGAAGTCTGCTTTACCAAGGTCTCCCTCCGACAAGGAGGCAGTATGGAAAAAAATTCACAAGCTGTATTCCCAGCAGGTGATAATCAAATTACCCCTCCTACAACAAGGAAAGGGGTATTATTCCACACTATATTGTGGTACTGAAGCCAGAAGGCTAGGTGAGACCTATTCTAAATCTAAAAAATTTGAACACTTACAAAGGTTCAAAGCAAGAGGGAGTCACTCAGAGCAGTGATAACGAACCAGGAAGAAGGGGACTATATAGTGTCCCGGGACATCAGGGATGCTTACCTCCATGTCCCAAATTTGCCCTTCTCGCTAAGGCTACCTCAGGTTCGTGGTATAGAACTGTCACTATCAGTTTCAGATGCTGCCGTTTGGATTGTCCACGGCACCCCGGGTCTTTACCAAGGTAATGGCCGAAATGATGATTCTTCTTCGAAGAAAAGGCGTCTTAAATTACCCCTTACTTGGACGATCTCCTGATAAGGGCAAAGTCCAGGGAACAGTTGGAGGTCGGAGTAGCACTATCTCGGATACTGCTACAACAGCACGGGTGGATTCTAAATATTCCAAAATCGCAGCTGATCCTGACGACACGTCTGCTGTGCCTAGGGATGATTCTGGACACAGTCCAGAAAAAGGTGTTTCTCCCGGAAGAGAAAGCCAGGGAGTTATCCGAGCTAGTCAAGAACCTCCTAAAACCAGGAAAAGTGTCAGTGCATCATTGCACAAGGGTCCTGGTAAAAATGGTGGCTTCCTACGAAGCAATTCCATTCGGCAGATTTTACGCAAGAACTTTTCAGTGGGATCTGCTGGACAAATGGTCCGGATCGCATCTTCAGATGCATCAGCGGATAACCCTATATCCAAGGACAAGGGTGTCTCTCCTGTGGTGGTTACAGAGTGCTCATCTTCTAGAGGGCCGCAGATTCGGCATTCAGGATTGGATGCTGGTGACCACGGAGGCCAGCCCGAGAGGCTGGGGAGCAGTCACACAAGGAAAAAATTTCCAGGGAGTGTGATCAAGTCTGGAGACTTTTCTCCACATAAATATACTGGAGCTAAGGGTAAATTTATAATGCTCTAAGCTTAGCAAGACCTCTGCTTCAAGGTCAGCCGGTATTGATCCAGTGGGAAAAACATCACGGCAGTCGCCCACGTAAACAGACAGGGCGGCACAAGAAGCAGGAGGGCAAGGGCAAAAACTGCAAGGACTTTTCGCTGGGCGGAAAATCATGTGATAGCACTGTCAGCAGTGTTTCATTCCGGGAGTGGAAACTGGGAAGCAGACTTCCTCAGCAGGCACGACCTCCACCCGGGAGAGTGGAAACTTCATCGGGAAGTTTTTCCACATGATTGTGAACCGTTGGGAAATACCAAGGTGGACATGATGGCGTCCCGTCTGAACAAAAAACGGGACAGGTATTGCGCCAGGTCAAGAGACCCTCAGGCAATAGCTGTGGACGTTCTGGTAACACCGTGGGTGTACCAGTCGGTGTATGTGTTCCCTACTCTGCTTCTCATACCTAAGGTACTGAGAATTATAAGACGTAGAGGAGTAAGAACTATACTCATGGCTCCGGATTGGCCAAGAAGGACTTGGTACCCGGAACTTCAAGAGATGCTCACAGAGGACTTATGGCCTCTGCCGCTAAGAAGGGACTTGCTTCAGCAAGTACCATGTCTGTTCCAAGACTTACCGCAGCTGCGTTTGACGGCATGGCGGTGGAACGCCGGATCCTAAGGGAAAAAGGCATTCCGGAAGAGGTCATTCCTACCCTGGTCAAAGCCAGGAAGGAGGTGACCGCACAACATTATCACCACATGTGGCGAAAATATGTTGCGTGGTGTGAGGCCAGGAAGGCCCCACGAAGAAATTTCAACTCGGTCGATTCCTGCATTTCCTGCAAACAGGAGTGTCTATGGGCCTCAAATTGGGGCCCATTAAGGTTCAAATTTCGGCCCTGTCGATTTTCTTCCAGAAAGAATTGGCTTCAGTTCCTGAAGTCCAGAAGTTTGTCAAGGGAGTATTGCATATACAACCCCCTTTTGTGCCTCCAGTGGCACTGTGGGATCTCAACGTAGTTCTGGGATTCCTCAAATCACATTGGTTTAAAACCAGTCAAATCTGTGGATTTGAAGCATCTCACATGAAAAGTGACCATGCTCTTGGCCCTGGCCTGGGCCAGGCGAGTGTCAAATTGGTGGGTTTTTTTTTTCTCAAAAAAGCCCATATCTGTTTGTCCATTCGGACAGGGCAGAGCTGCGGACTCGTCCCCAGTTCTCTCCCTAAGTTGGTGTCAGTATTTCACCTGAACCAGCTTATTGTGGTGCCTTGCGCCTACTAGGGACTTGGAGGACTCCAAGTTGCTGGATGTTGTCAGGGCCCTGAAAGTATAGGTTCCAGGACGGCTGGAGTCAGGAAAACTGACTTGCTGTTATCCTGTATGCACCCAACAAACTGGGTGCTCTTGCTTCTAAGCAGACTATTGCTAGTTGGATGTGTAATACAATTCAGCTTGCACATTCTGTGGCAGGCCTGCCACAGCCAAAATATGTAAATGCCCATTCCACAAGGAAGGTGGGCTCATCTTGGGCGGCTGCCCGAGGGGTCTCGGCATTACAACTTTGCCGAGCTGCTACTTGGTCAGGGGCAAACACGTTTGCAAAATTCTACAAATTTGATACCCTGGCTGAGGAGGACCTGGAGTTCTCTCATTCGGTGCTGCAGAGTCATCCGCACTCTCCCGCCCGTTTGGGAGCTTTGGTATAATCCCCATGGTCCTTTCAGGAACCCCAGCATCCACTAGGACGATAGAGAAAATAAGAATTTACTTACCGATAATTCTATTTCTCGGAGTCCGTAGTGGATGCTGGGCGCCCATCCCAAGTGCGGATTATCTGCATTACTTGTACATAGTTACAAAAAATCGGGTTATTATTGTTGTGAGCCATCTTTCAGAGGCTCCGCTGTTATCATACTGTTAACTGGGTTCAGATCACAGGTTGTACAGTGTGATTGGTGTGGCTGGTATGAGTCTTACCCGGGATTCAAAATCCTTCCTTATTGTGTACGCTCGTCCGGGCACAGTATCCTAACTGAGGCTTGGAGGAGGGTCATAGGGGGAGGAGCCAGTGCACACCACCTGATCCTAAAGCTTTACTTTTTGTGCCCTGTCTCCTGCGGAGCCGCTATTCCCCATGGTCCTTTCAGGAACCCCAGCATCCACTACGGACTCCGAGAAATAGAATTATCGGTAAGTAAATTCTTATTTTAATGTAAAAAAGAAATCCTCTGCTACTTTCCCTGCATCTAAGGAATTAAATTCCCTATTTGAAGAAACTTGGATTAATCCTGACAAGAAGTTTCAGATCCCAAAAAGGTTACTGGCATCCTTCCCTTTTCCTTGGGATGATAGAAAAAAATGGGAAAACCCACCGATTGTTGATGCATCGGTATCTAGGTTGTCACGTAAGATAATCTTACCTGTCCCGGGGGCAGCCTCCTTAAAGGACACAGCTGACCGCAAGATTGAGACCACTCTCAAATCTCTGTACACAGCTGCGGGGGTGGCCGAAAGACCCACTATAGCTTGTGCATGGATCACTAGGGCCATTGCAAAATGGTCAGGTAACCTAATTGAGGGCTTAGATTCCTTACCCAGAGGGGAGATAGTTTTACTCCTACAGCATATACAGAACTCTGCAAATTTTATTGTGGAGGCCATAAAAGAGGCTTGCTCCATGCACCACCGCCATGGCAGTGTCAGCACGCAGGGGCCTATGGCTACGTCAGTGGACCGCAGTGGATTGCGGATGCGGGTTCCACAAAGGGTGTGGGAAGCCTACCATTCACAGGTGAGGCTTTGTTTGGAGATGAACTAGATATGTGGATATCCAAGGCTACGGTGGGTAAGTCTACATACCTTCCTTCTGCAGCGCCCCCGGCTAGGAAGACCTACTCTGCTCCAACTCTGCAGTCCTTTCGGACGGCAAAATTTAAAAATTAAACCAAATGTTCTTCTACTGCCTTCTAGAGGTAAACCCAGAAAACAAGCAACTGCATTTTCACAGGAACAGAACTCAGGTTCTGTTTCCTCAAAGCCTTCAGCATGACGGTGGACCGCACTGCCTGGAAGACAGGCAGGTGGAAGCCCGATTTAAGAGATTTCAGTCACATATGGGCGACGACATGCCAGGATCCCTGGGTCAAAGAGCTCATCGCCCAGGGGTACAGACTGGAACTCCCACCTCACAGATTCTTCAAATCAGGCTTACCAGCTTCTCAGGAGGCAGGTATAATTTTACAGGATGCAATTCAAAAAACTGGTACAGACTCGGGTCATTGTTCCAGTTCCACCTCGGCTACAGAACAAAGGTGGTTATTACAACCTGTTTGTGGTACCGAAACCGGACGGTTCGGTAAGACCCATTTTAAACCTCAAGTCACTGAACCCGTGTTTATGGGTGTTCAAATTCAAGATGGAGTCTCTGAGAGCAGTGATCTCAGGTCTGGAGGAAGGGGAATTCTTGGTGTCTCTGTTTATCGAGGGTGCGTACCTTCATATCCCAATCTGGCCGCCTAATCAGGCTTATCTGAGGTGTGCATTACAGGACTGTCACTACCAGTTCCAGGCCCTGACATTTGGCCTCTCCATGGCACAGAGGGTGTTCACTAAGGTAATGGCAGAGATGATGTTTCTCCTCCGCAAACGGGGAGTGAACATAATCCCATACTTGGATGATCTGCTGATAAAAGCACCATCCAGGAAGCGTTGTTGGCTAACATTGTCCTCTCAACTCGACTACTCCGTGATCACGGATGGATTCTGAACCTTCCAAAATCTCACCTGGAACCAACACGGAAGCTTCCGTTCCTGGGGATGATACTGGATACGGAGGCACAGAAGGTATTCCTTCCATTGGAAAAGGCATTGGTAATCCAGTCGATGGTGCGGGATGTTCTAAAACCAACCCGGATATCGGTGCATCTATGCATTCGCCTTCTGGGAAAGATGGCCACAGACGCACGCCTCAGAGGTTGGGGAGCAGTCACCCAGGGGGAACACTTCCAAGGAAAATGGTCAAGTCAAGAAACCATTCTTCCAATCAACATTCTGGAACTAAGGGCCATATAAAACGCCCTTCTACAGGCATCACATCTTCTTCAAGATCAGGCCATCCAGATTCAGTCGGACAATCTGACGGCGGTAACATACATAAACTGATAGGGCGAAACAAAGAGCAGAGCTGCAATGTCAGAGGTAACAAGGATTCTCCTCTGGGCCAAAAGATATCCTGTGGCGTTGTCCGGGAGTAGACCACTGGGAAGCAGACTTCCTCAGCAGGCACGACCTTCACCCAGGAGAGTGGGGCCTTCACCCGGAAGTGTTCGGGTGCTTGACATGTCGGTGAGGAATTCCACAGATCGACATGATTGCCTCTCGTCTCAACAAGAAGCTCAGACGGTAATGTTCCAGGTCGAGAGACCCACAGGCAATGGCGGTGGACGCTCTGGTAACTCCATGGGTCTATCAGATGGTGTATGTGTTTCCACCACTTCCATTGATCCCAAGAATTCTCAAAAGAATAAAAAGGGAAAAGGTTCAAGCATTTCTCATTGCTCTGGATTGGCCAAGAAGGACTTGGTACGCGAATCTACTGGAAATGATCCTGGAGGATCCGTGGTCTCTACCTCTTCGAGAGGATCTTCTGCAACAGGGGCCGTTTGTCTATCAAGACTTACCGCGGCTACGTTTGACGGCATGGAGGTTGAGCGTCAAATTCTAGCCTGGAAAGACATTCCGGACAGGGTAATTCCTACCTTGATCCAATCCAGAAAAGGGGTAACGTCTAAATATTACCACCGTATTTGGAGAAAATACATCTCTTGGTGTGAAAACAGGAAAATTTCCTGCGGTAGAGTTTCAACTGGGACGTTTTCTGCACTCGGGTGTGGATGTGGGCCTACGTCTGGGCTCTCTAAAAGTGCAGATTTTGGCCTTATCCATTTCCTTCCAGAAACAGTTGGCTTCCCTCCCTGAGGTTCAGACGTTCTTGAAAGGTGTTCTGCACATCCAACCGCCCTTTGTGCCTCCCACGGCACCTTGGAATCTCAACGTGGTGTTGCAGTTTGTACAATCTGAATGGTTTGAGCCTTTACAGGAGGTTGACGTAAAGTTTCTTACGTGTATGACCGTCACACTGTTGGCCTTGGCTTCTGCAAGACGTGTGTCAGAATTGGGGGTGTTATCTCACAAGAGCCCCTATTTGATTTTTCATGAAGATAGAGCTGAACTCAGAACTGTCAGGCTGTCAGGATTCTGATTAGTCTGTTCCCGGAGGGGGCACTAGTGGGTCAGTGTTGGAATGACGTATGAAACGTGGAGACTGAATAAAGTCCTGCGCATATGCACTGATGTTTAATAAACACAAAAGTCACAGAACAATACTATAATAATAGATGGTACGTAGCATTGGTAGTAGCAGAAATGAAATGATAAACGGTAACTGAATCCAAGGTGATGATAAAAAGTCTTTGGCAACACAGATATATCTTGGTGATAAGTTGATGGCTGAATGCAGAAGGTTTAAAGCAAATAAAGTCTGACAACAAAACGTGAAAATAACTTGATAACTGGATGCAAATGGTTTTAAGCAAAATAAAGTCACTGGTAACACAAATGTGAAATAAACTGGTAGCTGGATGTAAACGGATTTGTAAGTAATTGAAACAAAGCAAAACTCCGGTAACGTGGAATAACTTGATAAATGCAAATGGTTTGGAAAACAGAACTCCGGTAATACTTGCAAAGCACACAGTCTCTGTAACATAAAAGTTCTTTAGCCAAGCAAGGCCCAGGCAGGAGACAGTCCTAACGCAGCATGCTTGTTAAGTGCTGGATGCAATGCACAGAATGGAATAAGGTGCACAAGTTAGGCAATGAATAACACCTGAGGAGAGTCTCTTACTGCTGATGGACTGTGGCAGGCTGTGGCTGGAGTCTGGAACAAGCAGGAGAAATGCAGAATGATGAATGGAATGAAATGATGAGAGGAACCACTGAAGACTGGAACACGGGGAACCACTGGAGACTGGAATACGGGGAACCACTGGAGACTGGAATACGGGGAACCACTGGAGACTTGACACACCAAATGTGACTCACTGTCCAAGGCGATGAGAATGAGCCAGGAACTGGAGTTTATACCCCTTGCTCTGTGATGATTGGATGAATCTCTGTGAGAACACACCATCCAGGATTGGGTGCCCAGATCAGCTGAGAGTTAACTGGAGCTGGTGATTAACCGGGAGAATAATTCTGTAGACAGTTAATGCAATGCACTGCTGGTTGCTGGCTGGGATCAGTAGTGCACCGGGAGTTAATGCTGTTTAACTAGAAGCACTGTGTACTCCAGGCTGCTGGCTGAAACCTGTGGTTACCAAAAGATAGAACTGGTTAGGTGGAGCACAGTGAGCTGTGGGCTGCAGGAGACTGAAGACTGGAACTACTGGGACCTGTAGTTCCACAGGTCCAATTCACAGGGAATACTCTGAAAACAGAGGACTGAAGCCAGGAGACGCCTGTTCACTGGAAGTGATGCAATGGAGAATGCGGATTCCTGACAGGAACTAGTCAGCAATTTCTTCCAAAGGTGGTGTCTGCGTTTCACATCAACCAACCTATTGTAGTCCCGGTGGTTGTCGACACTACTACTACAAAGTCCCTGGATGTTTTGAGGGATTTGAAAATCTATGTGAAGCGGACAGTGCGTCACAGAAAATCGGACTCGCTGTTTGTGCTCTGTGATCCCAATAAAATTGGGTGTCCTGCTTCAAAGCAGTCTGTTGCTCGCTGGATCAGGCTTAATATCCAGCATGCTTACTCTACGTCAGGTTTGCCGGTTCCTATATCTGTACATGCCCACTCTACTAGGTCGGTGGGTTCTTCCTGGGCGGATGCCCGGGGTGTCTCGGCTTTGCAGCTCTGCTGAGCGGCTACTTGGTCAGGTTCGACCATGTTTGCTAAGTTTTACAAGTTCGATACTTTGGTCTCTGAGGACCTTCAGTTCTGCAGGAACCTCAGCACTCTCCCCTCCGGTTTGGGAGCTTTAGTACGTCCCCATGGTACTAAATGGACCCCAGTATCCTCTAGGACGTAAGAGAAAATAGGATTTGAATTACCTACCGGTAAATCCTTTTCTCGTAGTCCGTAGAGGATACTGAGCGACCGCCCAGTGCTTCGTGTGTTCCTGCACTGTTACTTGGTTAAGTATTGTTGTTGGTTCAGCTGTTGCTGTTCCTCGTCAAGTTTGGTTAGCATGGCTTTCCTCTTGTTTGTGTGTGCTGGTCCGAATCTCACCACTGTAGTTTAAATCCTTCTCTCATGGTATGTCCGTCTCCTCGGGCACAGTTTCTAGACTGAGTCTGGTAGGAGGGACATAGAGGGAAGAGCCAGCACACACTATTGATTTCTTAAAGTGCCCAAGGCTCCTAGTGGACCCGTCTATACCCCATGGTACTAAATGGAACCCAGTATCCTCTATGGACTACAAGAAAAGGATTTACCGGTAGGTTATTAAAATCCTATTTTCCTACCACATGTACATGTACATGCACATATTCACACGAGGGTTGGGATCCAGTTAACCTACCAGTATATTTTTGGATTGTGGGAGGAAAACTGAGTACCTGGAGGAAACCCATGCAAGTATGGGGAGACTATACAAACTCCATACAGTTAGGGTCATGGGGGAAATCAAACCCATTACCTTAGTGGGGCAGTAATGCTAACCATTACACCCTCCGTACTGCCTGGGTCTACTTGTATAATTATAATACTTTAGGTTTGTGTCTTTAGTACATATTTGTTGTAATGCAAGAATTGCAAATTTATTTAGAAAACATCACAAAGCACTGATTGATGATGATGAGAATAATAATAATAAGTTTAATACACTGGAAAGTCTACATGTTTAATACACTGGAAAATAGCACTTATTATATGAAGAAAGCTAAAGGTGATACAGGTTGAGTCTCTCTTATCCAAAATGCTTGGGACCAGAGGTATTTTGGATATGGGATTTTTCCGTATTTTGGAATAATTGCATACCATAATGAGATATCATGGTGATCGGACCTAAATTAAGCACAGAATGCATTTATGTTTCATATACACCTTATACACACAGCCTGAAGGTCATTTAATACAATATTTTTAATAACTGTGTATCAAACAAAGTTTGTGTACATTGAGCCATCAGAAAACAAAGGTTTCACTATCTCACTCTCACTCAAAAAAGTCCGTATTTCGGAATATTCCGTATTTCGGAATATTTGGATATGGGATACTCAACCTGTACATCAAAGTGTAGTGTTTCCAAAATACAGTGTAAAAATGTTTCTTTTACGTGTGGTTTCTAAGTGTTCAGTAGGGCTGTTTTTATTTTACATAGCAAAAAAAAAACCCAAAACCTTTGATTTATTTTATATTTTTATAGTTTAAGTTGACTGAATATCTAACACCTTTTTTGGAGCAGTGAACAAACTAGCTGTAGAGAGCTGCATTACTTACTTGCTTCACATTGGATTTTTTGGATGCGGGTCTGATATGTGTGTAAATATTGTGGCTTACCATTGGCTTGGTATACCTCAACCACAGCGTAACCTTGATATGTGTTAAATGTATGTGTATTCAGTGCTGGAATGCATTACTGAGGGAACAGCAGAATTACAGTACAGCTGTTGTTATCAGGAAATATATTGGTTTTCACTGATTTGGACTACTGCACCATTGCCTGCTGAGGAGCCTCAATGCCTGCACTTTACAGAAGCATCTTACCAGAGTTTTTAAACAATTATATTACTGCTTTATCTTGGTTCTAATGTTGTTTGTGAATGAAAGGCTAGGAAGGCAGGAAGGTGAAATAACTGCAAATGCGGCACCTGAAACATGAGGTCATTATAAAAGACATTTAGTGGGAGATGTCTCAAACCTTGGAGAGAGATAAAGTACCAACCAATCAGCAACTCATTGTTAGAAGCTGATTGGCTGGTACATTCTCTCTCTCTCTCCAATGTTTGATACATCTCCTCACTGTACTGAGGACTAATTTGCAGTTTAATATGTGATTTCTGTTCTGTAGCTACAAAAAACAACAACAAAACAACCAAGAGATGTTTCGGCAGAAAAGTGTTTTTATGTTGGTACATTTGCTCCCTTTAATTTTTATTTTGGTATCTGCAGCCAGTATCTTTCTATTTTGGATTTCGTCTTCTGCCATCAAGGCATAAAGGTGTGTATGTATGTATGTATGTATGTATGTATGTATGTATGTATGTATGTATGTATGTATATATATATATATATATATATATATATATATATATATATATATAAATCATATATGTATATATATATATCTATATACTGCTCCAATTCAGCCGGCACTCCTCGCTATAAGGACAACTGGTCCTGGTGCCTCATGCAGAAAAGTCTATATAGCAATCCAAAGACGGCCAGGCACTCCAGGGACTCTTCATTAAACACCTTTATTAGCGGTGTGTATGCTCAACATGTTTCAGGGCATCTGCCCTTTCGTCAGGATACACCACATATGTGGTGTATCCTGACGAAAGGGCAGATGCCCTGAAACATGTTGAGCATACACACCGCTAATAAAGGTGTTTTAATGAAGAGTCCCTGGAGTGCCTGGCCGTCTTTGGATTGCTATATATCTATATATATATATATCTATATATATATATATATATATATATATATATATATATATATATATATATATATATATATATATATATATATATAGCAATACATCACGGGTAAAATTTTGAAAATATGCCTTCCTCATTGATTATGTGCAGGGTTCTAGAATGTGTATGAAGACTCAATCATCGGACACACACAGGTTGATCAGCGACCATCTGTGAAACCCAATGGTTACGCAGCATGGCCTTCAGAAGTAAGACACTGGAGCCATTGTAACTGCATTCTGGGTCGCAGTGTCGGGCTGAGCTGCCTGAGTTTAAGTCGCCACTTCCCTGTCACCTCCCGCAAACGCTCCCAGACTGTCAATCACTTTGAGAAGAAATGCTCACTGCGACCGCCAAAGCAAGACCATTGCTGCACATGCCAGCGGGGCTTACACGCAAACGCAGTGGCAAAAAATCACTCCACTGCGCACACTGACGTTACCTCCATCTCTGAATCAGGCCCTTGGCCAGATACCATCTACATTATAAGAGTAAGGAGATTTTCTCAACAGCAACATTGACTGAGACCTTCTAGATATTTATCTTTGTGTTTCATTGTTCAGTCTTCCATAGCTGGTAACATTTCATTTGGCCAAAAAGCTACAATTAAAACGTAAAGTAAACAAAATGTGCCTTTGATCATAATCACGAGTACACACACACGGCAAGCTCTGATCCAGTTAGCGTAAGATATAGAAATAAATGCCAAAAACCTCAGCCCACATAAGGTAACAATAGATACACTATTCCATGGCTCTACGGGAGGCCCAAACGGTAGAGGATTCTAGGGATAAAATAGAGCAGTGGAATTATGGTCCTAAAATAGTTAAAAATATACTGTCCATGGTTCTTCTTCATTGTTTAAATTCTTTTTGACTTACTTGCGGTTATGAGACGTCCCCTAGTTCTTTGCATAATGCGCTCTATAGTGGACTCCCCCCCCCCCCCCCCCCCCCCCCATTTTGCTATTGTTACCATGACCTGCTTGACCAGCAACCAAGGTCAGGTTAGCCTACTGTACCTTGGAAACCGAAGAACAAAAATTCCCCCCCTATACCCCTTGGTCACAAGTGCATACAGACATGTAAGTCCAAATCTAAAGTGGTTAAAAATTCCCATTTCTGTAACTATATATGTCTACAGACTAAGGCTGGAAGAAAAAAAATCTTACTTAGCTGTTAAAGCAAAAAAAAAAAAAAAAAAATTCTGGAAAGAACATTATTCATGCTAAAAATATCCACTGAGTCATGGAATTTCTTCTTTTTTGCACTTCTTCAAAAGTGTTTGCCATTGTTCCATAGTCATTAATATCATTTTGTTAGAAAAAACAAACTACTACACATCCTTAAAGTGCCAAGCTTCTGTAACATTCTAAGGTCTATTTTATGACGAGTGACAAAACGCACAAATTGTGTTGGCTTTTGTGATGCTTGTGCAGCTTTCATTGTTCATGTGTCTGCATACATGGATGTCATTCCATGGGGTAAATTTACTAAGGTGGGAGATTTTTAGTACTGGTGATGTTGCCCATGGCAACCAATCAGATTCTACTTACCATTTATTTAGCTGCTTCTAGCAGATAATAGATTTAATCTGATTGGTTGCTATGGGCAACATCACCAGTTCTAAAAATCTCCCACCTTAGTAAATTTACCCCCATGTGACTCAAGTTACATTTCATGTTCTTTTTTAGAAGTTTAAATACACCACACACAAAAATTAAGCTGAATTTCAAAATTTAAAAAAAATGAAACTAATATATGGGGTAGGTAGTAACACAATTAGTAACATACATACATAGTAACATAGTTGTTGAGGTTGAAAAAAGACAATTTGTCCGTCAAGTTCAACCTATATTTCATCTAAATATTAAAGGTTGTAACCTTGGATTTCTTTTTCTGCTAAAAATTTGTCTAACCCTTTCTTAAACTGATCAATTAAGTCCGCTGTTACAACCTTCTCCAGCAGTGAATTCCATATCTTTACCGCCCTCACTGTGATGAAACCTTTTCTTCCCTGGATATGAAAAGTCCTCTCCTCTAACCTTAGGGGTTGGCCATGTGGTTTGTGTACAGATCTCTCGATAAACAGATTGCCTGATAATTCCCTATATTGCCTCTTAATGTATTTGTAATTATTAATCATATCTCCTCTTAGCTGCCACTTTTGTAATGTAAACATACCGTATATACTCGAGTATAACCCGACTTTTTCAGCACTTTTTTTTTGTGCTGAAAAAGCCACCTCGGCTTATACTCGAGTCAGTGCACAGTGACAGGGAGTGCAGTGTGAAGGAGGGACACGGAGCGCACAGCGCGCGGCTCTCCTGTGTCCCTCCTGCATCTCCGGCGGCAGCGGCGGGTCTATTAAAGGAGGTACCCGTTCGTGACTTCTGATCACGAACCGGCACTTCCTTTAATAGACCCGCCGCGGCCGCCGGAGATGCAGGAGGGACACAGGAGAGCCGCGCGCTGTATGCTCCGTGTCCCTCCTTCAGAAGACAGCGCGGGATCGACGGAGGGGTAAGTAACAGCACTGGGGGAGCATATCTGGCAGCAGCATGAGGGGCACATCTGGCAGCAGCATGAGGGGCACATCTGGCAGCAGCATGAGGGGCACATCTGGCAGCAGCATGAGGGGCACATCTGGCAGCAGCATGAGGGCATATCTGGCACATCTGGCACTGTGGGGCATATTTGGCAGCATGAGGGCATATCTGGCACTGTGGGGGCATATCTGGCACTGTGGGGGCATATCTGGCAGTATGAGGGCATATCTGGCACTGTGGGGGCATATCTGGCAGTATGAGGGCATATCTGGCACTGAGGGCTGTGTACGGCTAGAGCTGCATTTCCCACCCTAGGCTTATACTCGAGTCAATAAGTTTTCCCAGGTTTTTGTGGTAAAATTAGGTGCCTCGGCTTATATTCGGGTTGACTTATACTCTAGTATATACGGTATATATAATCTGGTTAGCCTTTCATTATAGTCCAACGATTCTATGCCCTTAATCAATTTTGTGGCTCTTCCCTGAACTTTTTCTAGTTCCAATATGTTTTTTTTTTTTATAGTATGGTGCCCAGAACTGTACACAGTATTCCAAATGTGGCCGTACCATCCCCGCTTAATGCATGCTAATACCTTATTTGCCTTTGCTACTGCACACTCACACTGGGCACTGCTATTTAGTCTATTTTCAGTGAGTACACCCAAATCTTTCTCCATCACTGATTCCCTTACTATTTCCCCATTTAATTTGTAAATTGCATGTTTGTTCTTAGTCCCAAAATTCATAACTTTACGTTTATCTATGTTAGATTAGTCATAATTAATGCTTAGAAGCAGAAAAAACGTACACTCTTAAGTAGTTACATTTTATTGTTTTATATATAGGACTCGTGTTACAACAGAATGGACATAGGAACTGAGGGGACTTAACATGTTTATATAAATCTGCTCTCCTAATTATTTTTACAATGTGATTGTTATACTATACACTTATAAGACCATAAACTTACGAATGACACGCAAAAAAAAACCCTGAATGTTAACCAAACTATCCTTAAAATCAATTTTGACGTTATTCGTGTTACATACGAATGTGTTTCACGTTACAGTTCTGTCCCCAGTCAAAGATTGCCGTTAACATTTTTGTTATTCCGATGTGTACTCACAAAACTTAGACCGTTACTTTTGATGAACTGCTTATCTTAAAAATACTTTGTGGCAGCAACTATGAAATCACGATTATTATTATTATTTCAGGGTTAAAATACATGGAAATTAGCAGTTTTTGCATCCCCTTCAACAACTTCCATATATGTTCAGTGTTTACACACGTGGGAAATCAATACACAATAAATATATCGATTCTCAATTATCACACTATATATTACTATGTTTAGCAGCATAAATATACTAAAATGCCAGCGCTAATGTGAAATTTAGTTTTCATGTTTTGCGTCCTATATTTCATGGAATGACTCATGTGCCTGGTCTTGGTTGCCATGCAGATGCGTCCTCATTCATCTAGCCTCAATACGCCACGTGGCGCAAGATGGCAGGTGTGAGTTAGCTGCCAGATCATGTGTAACTCTGCTAACATTGGGCGTCTTTTTGCCGAAATTTTGTCTCAGTTGCAAAGCTATGCAACTAGAACACAAGAGGAGACTGTAATGATTAATTTGATATGCAACACTTCTATTTGTGTATGACTGAGTCTGTATACAAAGCTCAACAGAACTTGGCATGGAAAAAAGCTGCGGGAGCTGAATTGTAGCACTTCGTATGCAGATTCAGACTCGGTCGCACACAGATATTCAAGTGTCACATATTAAACTAATCTGGACAATCGCCTGGTGCTTCCTAGTTGCATCACATTGGTTAAATGACGCGGGAAACGAAAAGCCTGGTGCAAGTAGTGTCTCATAGGACCTGGCTCGCTGAGAGGGGCGGTTTGGCGTGACTGCGTCAGCAATGTATTCGGCCACATCTGTTCTCTTAGTGTTAGGATTCATTTCCATAACTGACACTTATATGTTGCACTGTTAGGTTCACCAGCAGTTTTATAGTAGGCCATTTACAGACCTCATTGCTGCATTTATGGTGTGTTCTATATCGAATATTATTTATTTATTACCAGTTATTTATATAGCGCACACATATTCCGCAGCGCTTTTACAGAGAATATTTTGCCCATTCACATCAGTCCCTGTCCCAGTGGAGCTTACAGTCTATATTCCCTATCACATGTACATACATTCACGCTAGGGTTAATTTTTGCTGGGAGCCAATTAACCTACCAGTATATTTTTGGATTGTGGGAGGAAACCAGAGTACCCGGAGGAAACCCACGCAAGTATGGGGAGAATATACAAACTCCACACAGTTAGGGCCATGGTGGGAATAGAACCCATGACCTCAGTGCTGTGAGGCAGTAATGCTAAACATTACACCATCCATACTACCATTGTAAGCTTTATTTTAGTGGTAAATTCAGCTCTGTTTTGTGAGGTGTTAAAGCCGCTTTTCCCTCCAGGCAAATGCAAAACAATGCGCACTAGGTGGATGTTAAACCACATGTAACCACATATCAATTGAGTAACTGTTCCCATTAACTGATTAACCGCTGTTCTTCTCCAACAGTCAGGTCACAATTAGACCTGAAAGATGGATCTACTGTACATATAATATATAAGATCTTCTGTAATCTGTATCTTATACATACTCTAATGTGGTTTCTTGCTTATTGTTACAATGATCTATTTCAAGAGGTTGCTCAAATTACATTCAACGCGGAGTCTTCGGATTGCTGCAGCTAACATATTACTATGACGCTATTGTGTAATGCTAGTGGTCGCTGAGCCTGTGAATTGCTGAATGCACTTTTTTTCTTCTCTTTGGGCATTTTGTATAAATACCCTGATCAAATATGTGAGTTCCTCTGCTGTGTCTTCCGCACAGGAACCGGAGAATGATGAAAGTACCCATTAGATCAGCGTACAGCTATGTATAAAGAATGCTCTGATCTGCTGGAAACCATACTGCTGACATTAATGAGGTCCCTATACATTAGAGAGAACCCAAGGTTAGAATAACTCCACACTCAGCACCTGCCATCTATTTGGTAGAGTGAGGTTAGGAAACTGTTTGTGGCATTCTGCAAATTGTGTAAAAATACAAATGTAAAACCACATTGTAGTGTCTCGCTCGTTTTTGTTTTTTTCTCTCCTCCCATTATGTCCAAATGTAAAAAATATTTTAAAAAAAATCATATTATTCTTATAATCATAAAAAAACCTACAAAAACCTCAGTTCTTAAAAACTCTTTCCTCTTTAAAACAATGCATAACCAAAATGTGGTCATATGGGGTGAGGCGCCTGTTGGTCATTCACAGGTTGCATAAATGCACATATTTTGTTTCTTAACATTTGCAAAAAAATTTCTGTGATATTTTTAGCACCGTCTTAGTTAATAAGGTCAAAAATGTCAAATGCAGACAGCTGGGATTGCTGTCTTTGCATTGATTGATCCCACGCCCTTCACTAAAATAGACCTACTTTTCCTTTTTGCTTCTAGAAAGAAGTACAGTATGCGACTCTACATCCATAATACGTTCATAGTCCATCTCCTCCTCCCCCAGAGAGAGTGCAGTATTTTCAGACAGAAAATGTGTATATCTTGTGCATTCTATTACAGCCATAAGATCACAACCCAACTTGTTTTTGCCCTTGTGTAACTGTCTATAGAAAGAGCTCTGTGCTTGGGTTGCCTGTGTGTTTGTGTCCTCCGCACATTCACAATGAAGTAAGAAAACATCGTTGCCAGTTTGGCCTCAAGCACGCAGAGTATTTTTTCTACATTCCTGATGGATTATGTGAAGTTATGGAAATTAGGCAGAGGGTGAAGCAAGGACTTAAAACCCCTGCCCCAGCTAGCAGCAAACAGTGCTTTTCTTAGTGGAATGTAACACTGAGTGTCATGTTCTAGAGGGGAAATACATCCATTTGGATTTTGTAGCAAATCCTCAGAAATATTTCTAGCTATCAGTTGGTACATCATTGAACAGATACAGGCCAATAACTGTCTGCAATATATGTGTTGCAATTGAAAATACTGTAACAAGTAATGGATACACAGGTTTAGGTTTGCAGAAAGCACGTTTGTTCTGTTACACTGTACAGAGATCGAAGTCTTTCATATCATGAACTTTATAGAACAGTACATAATGCACATGTGAATGTCATCAGCATTATAAACGAGCAATAGTAATAGCAATAAACTTAAGGCAATAATATCGTTTATAAATGAAACTAGTCATTATCACTTATAATACAGTAGCTGTTTAGTGTGTGTCAATTCAGGCTTGGTTCTTTACAGTCTTTAAATGGTAGTAGAAGAAGGAAGGGGTATCTTGAGAACCAATCGCAGCTCTTGATTGCGGTTTATGATTGGTTCCTATGCTTTCACTACCCCCTCTATGGCACTCCTGGTAAATAATTACATGGAGCAAATCCCTTAGCTTCAGCTACTTGAATTAAAATCTGTGCAGTTTTAAGTTACCGTACAGTATATTATAACCTTATACGGCTATCCAAAATCACCTCCGAGTTCTGGAACTGGTAAACTACTTGGCATTCTTCCCCCTGTGTTTGGTAATGGAACTACTTTGTAATATCCAATGATCTTAGAATTGACTCCAGGGTATACATATCTAATATACAACAGGCAGCCAGTGAATGCCGCTTGGCAATGTACACATCGGTCTGTTTTTTTGCCAAAAGGCCAACATGCTGTCTGGTGAGTTAATTACAAGCAGAGCTAGGACTGTGGTGCTGTGTGGTTTTTACAGTTACCATGTGGCTAATGAAGGTCTGGCTCCGAGCCACTAGTAGTTACAGTAGATGTGTTTTAGGTCAGTTTATTTTAGCAGCTCAATAGAGGTTCGGGTACCTTGTCTGCCTTGTGATGTACTAGTGTATAAATGAGGACAGTATTGAGTTTTCTCATATAGAACATTTGTTTTATTAGTTTGTTTCACAAGGGCATGTCCATCGTCCCTTATACAGTATATTCATGCCATTTTTTATTTTATTTTTTATTTTTTACAGGCTATCCTATAGATATTTGCCATGACTGGTTAATACCAATGAATGTTTGTTTGATAAATTTGCCCTGATTGGTGCGGAATCAACAGCCCACTTTGTCTATCCTATTGGATGGCCTGTAAAAAATAAATACATAAATATGCCCTTTCTCCCGAAAACATACAAGTCCAGTGAAACCTGTGTGTTTTCGTGAGAAACAGCCCCGTTTTCAAGTGATTCCGGGTGAAACAAAATCCCTGATAAGCGGTGGCTCATGCCGGCTAATAGGATAGCCCCCGGTGAGATCTTATTAGGCTATTGCCCAGTGAATTGGGTCTGTCACTCTGAAATCAGGACAGTTTTGGTATATGCTTCTTAAATTGCAAGGGTATATTTTGCACAAGTGACAGTGCTACGCTACAGTTAAAAGGATAGATTTCACACAAGCAACAATGCTACGCTGCAGGTACAAGAATATATTTCGCACAAGCGACACTACTGCACTCCAAATACAAGCACATATTTCACAAGTGGCATTGGCCCTCATTCCGAGTTGTTCGCTCGCAAGCTGCTTTCAGCAGCTTTGCACACGCTAAGCCGCCGCCTACTGGGAGTGAATCTTAGCTTATCAAAATTGCGAACAAAAGATTAGCAAAATTGCGAATAGACACTTCTTAGCAGTTTCTGAGTAGCTCCACACTTACTCGGCAACTGCGATCAGTTCAGTCAGTTTCGTTCCTGGTTTGACGTCACAAACACTCCCAGCGTTCGGCCAGACACTCCTCCGTTTCTCCAGCCACTCCCGCGTTTTTCCCAGAAACGGTAGCGTTTTTTCGCACACACCCATAAAACGGCCAGTTTCCGCCCAGAAACACCCACTTCCTGTCAATCACATTACGATCACCAGAACGAAGAAAAAACCTCGTAATGCCGTGAGTAAAATACCTAACTGCATAGCAAATTTACTTGGCGCAGTCGCACTGCGGACATTGCGCATGCGCATTAGCGACTAATCGCTCCGTTGCGAGAAAAATACAACGAGTTAACAACTCGGAATGACCCCCATTGCCTGCTACAAGGATATATTTCACATGAGTGACATCCCCACAAGCCACATGCAAAAATCTAGTTGACACAATTGCTGTCCACATACATGGATTTAATTCACACTAATAACACTACTGCTTGCCAAGTACAAGGATATATTTCACACAAGCTTCATTGCCTAATACAAGGAAATATTTGAAACAAGTGACATCACTAGGATATAATTCACACTATTGACATTCCTACACATAATGCAAAGCTGTATTTCACAGAAGTGACCTCACCTAATACAAGGATATGCTTTACTCAAGAGTCATTGTCTAATACAAGGTTATATTTCCCATAAGCAACCTTGCCTGATACAAGAATATAGCCCCCACAGTTGACACTACTATTATCCAAATACAAAGCTATATTTGCAGAAGTTTCCTTGCTTAATATAAGGAGAGATTGCACACAAATGGCATCACTACTAACATAATACACACAAGGGACATCACTACTCTTCTAATACAAGAATAGATTTCACACAAGTGATATCGCTACTCTCCTAATACAAGGATATATTTAACACAAATAACTGCACTACTCACCTAATACAAGGACAGATTTCACACAAGTGACATCACTACTCTACTAATACAAGGATATATTTAACACAAATAACTGCACTACTCACCTAATACAAGGATAGATTTCACACAAGTGACATCACTACTCTTCTAATACGAGAATAGAGTTCACACAAGTGACATCACTACTCTTCTAATACGAGAATAGAGTTCACACAAGTGACATCACTGCTCTCCTAATACAAGGATATATGTAACACAAATAACTGCACTACTCACCTAATACAAAGATTAGATTTCACAAGTGACATCACTACTTGCTTAATACAAGGTTATATTTTCCACAAGTGACCACTGTTCGCCTAATCTATATATATATATATATATATATATATATAACGTATGTATGTGTGTATGTATGTTCCAGTATAAAGGGGGGTACTCACGGGAGAGATGTGTGCTGAGCGATCTTAACACAGACCGCTCAGCACACATCTCTCACCCCGCTCAGCACAGCGCGATGTGCTGAGCGAGGGGGAAAGCCGACGGGGGGGCCGCTCACTTCACACAACGGTGAAGTGAGCGACCCGCTAGATT
This sequence comes from Pseudophryne corroboree, assembly GCF_028390025.1. NCBI lineage: Eukaryota > Metazoa > Chordata > Amphibia > Anura > Myobatrachidae > Pseudophryne > Pseudophryne corroboree. The sequence continues at coordinate 267,078,694 of NC_086453.1, read as the reverse complement.
GAGCCTGCATGCAGCTCAATCTAGCATCGGCGATAGCGATGCGCGGGGCCGCGCATCGCTATCGCTGGAGGGCATACACACGGCAGATCCGTGCTTAAAATCTAAGCAATCTAGCAAGATTGCTTAGATTTTAAGCACGGATCTCTCCGTGTGTACCCCCCTTAACTCTGCTGGAATGCCTGGAGCAATTTACACCAAACTTGGTACACATTTGACTTACAATCTGGAAAAAAATACTGTGGGGGTGGGAACAGGGTGACATGTAAAAATCCTTACAGTAATTGTCGGGGTAGCGGAGATGAATAGTAACACTCCCGATGCCATTTCAGTCCAAGTTCAGCCCCCATCAGCATGGGGGGTTAGAAGGGGTGAAAAAATGTCCCAGAGACCTTAAGTGTTGTGCAAAAATCTTTTACCTTTTTGCCACAAAGGAGAAGCCCTAAGGAGAGTGAGAAGCTAAGCAAGGAGACCTTACATATTTAACATACAGCGGGCAGAGCTTGGCCTATCACCCCAGCATTTACAGCACTGAGCAGGGCAGCATCAAAGGTGGGACGGGGCAGAGAAGGAGGCGGATTATTCTCCTCGGTGCCAGCCTTTTGACAGTTTGGCAGCGGCGGGTGGAGCATGTCCTGTTTAAGTCTAATTGCTGATCTTCTGTGATAAACTAACCAGTTAACTTTAGGTATATCCCATTGTGAAAATAAAACACAGACTACAGATTCTCTTACAATAAAATCTTTGTGATTATACTTGAAATTCCGCAGCGAAGCACGTGTTTTCAGCTAATACAAGGATATATTTTGTACAAGTGATATCACTACTCGCCTAATACAAGGATATATTTTGTACAAGTGATATCACTACTCGCCTAATACAAGGATATATTTTGCACAAGTGATATCACTACTCGCCTAATACAAGGATATATTTTGTACAAGTGATATCACTACTCGCCTAATGCAAGGATATATTTTGTACAAGTGATATCACTACTCGCCTAATACAAGGATATATTTTGTACAAGTGATATCACTACTCGCCTAATGCAAGGATATATTTTGTACAAGTGATATCACTACTCGCCTAATACAAGGATATATTTTGTACAAGTGATATCACTACTCGCCTAATACAAGGATATATTTTGTACAAGTGATATCACTACTCGCCTAATGCAAGGATATATTTTGTACAAGTGATATCACTACTCGCCTAATACAAGGATATATTTTGTACAAGTGATATCACTACTCGCCTAATACAAGGATATATTTTGTACAAGTGATATCACTACTCGCCTAATACAAGGATATATTTTGTACAAGTGATATCACTACTCGCCTAATACAAGGATATATTTTGTACAAGTGATATCACTACTCGCCTAATACAAGGATATATTTTGTACAAGTGATATCACTACTCGCCTAATACAAGGATATATTTTGTACAAGTGATATCACTACTCGCCTAATGCAAGGATATATTTTGCACAAGTTACAAATATATCACTACTCCAGATACAAGGATATATTTCTTCTAATATAAGTGGACTCTTCAGCCTAGAAGGAGTTTTACAATAGATTATATGGTCATATTGATAAAATTAGTGAGTTCTAAACTGTTAAAGTCAGTGAGAACTGGATCCTGCCATGGAGTGAGGGGAATGAGCTGTGCATTACTATACGTGACAACTTTGTGTCTTACTAAATGTATAATGTCTTTTTTTTATTATTTTTGGCTTTCTAGTTCTATTCACTACGTGTTTCTCTATTCTTTTCAGAGTATTCTTACAGAGTTCATAGTAAAATAGTTAAACAATTACGGAATATCTGTATAGTCCCTATGTGGAGCCACTGTGTAATAAATTCAGGTGTCTGAGGAGTTACTGTTAAAAGCACAACACTCTGAATTTTCCCCCTGGGGATGGATGATCTCAGCAGTGGAATCCGTCCCTAGTAATTTGCTGTTTGCGTATTGAAATGAGACCAAAGATAACAAGAGGGCGTTTGGCTATTCCCAGAGCGGACTCACAACCCAGGGTAATATTACTGCTCCTTTTGTCTTATTTTCGGAACACACGCGGCATGCTTGTTGTTTTGCAATAATCTGGTAAATGGAGGCTGCTGTGTTACGTAAACCAAAGCAGTGTATTTGGTTAGTGTCCCACCTACGTAAGTCTCTGAGTTTTAATGTAGGTGTGTTGTATTTGTTTTTTGTTTTCTTAAGCTCTGACAATAATTGAGATAATGGCACTAAAATCAGGTTCTAGGTTCTATTTGTCGATTCAGTTCTGATCCATGTTGGGAAGTTGCTTACATTGTGCCTGTTTTGCTGGCACTTTGCAACACCCAAAACTTCACACTTTTTTTTTGCGCATCTATATATTTTTTTAAATTAAAATTTTCTAACACAAAACATAATTCAAAGGAAGGGACAGAAAAAGAAAGGAAAGGCAGAGGTGTGGATGGGAGCAAAATGCAAACCAATGGATGTACATTCCATATTACTATACATGTAAGGTCCATCAGGGCAGAACATAGAAATCAGGTACCGTAGTAGCCGGTGAGTTGAGAGTAGCCAACTTGCTCCTTCCCCATCTCCCACAAATTCATGCCAATTAAACCAGTTTATCCATGGCAAAGTAGTAGAGGTGAAATACGGGACACCCACCGTTTCCATTACAAAAGCATATGTAATCTTGGTTATGATCTTATCTTAGTAATCGGAGATGTAAAAGGGTATTACCAAAAATGGGCATTACCATTCTTCATGGCCATCAAAATATAGATGTTTCCTCATAAATCCAGCCTCAATTTGCCATCTTTTTATGCTGGAAATCCATCTTGTTTGCAACGCAGTGTGGCTAGGACGTATGAGGAGAGTGTGTTGATTAATTTGATATATGACGCTTGCATATTGTGTGTGTGTGTGTGTGTGTGTGTGTGTGTGTGTGGGACTGAGACTGTATACAGAGCAGAACAGAACTTGTACTGGAAAAAAGCTGCGGGTGCTACATTGTAGCACTTCGTGTACAGATTCAGAGACTCAGGGAAGATATACTATGTCTTGGAGAGTGATAACGTGCATAGAGATAAAGTACCAGCTAATCCTAACTGCCATGTTACAGGGTGTGTTTGAAAAATGACAAACAGGAGTTTGTTGGTTGGGGTTTGGTATGATATCCCCCAGCACGGGATGCCGATTGTCAGTATACCGACCGACATCCCGAGCAGTAGAATGCCGGCAGGGGGGTGAGCGCAACGAAGCCCCTTGCTATGAAGCCCCTTGCTACGCTCGCCACAGGTTCTATTTTCCCTCTATGGGTGTAGTGGACACCCATAGAGAGGGAATTGCCTACCTCGCCGGTATACCAGCGGTGGTATGGTGCCCCCGTTGGGATCCCGATGAGCGATATGCTAACCGCATACCGTTGGCTGGTACTTTATCTCTCTCCACTTTATTACTCACCAAGGCTTAGTACATTGAAACCCCCCCCCCCTGCCCCAAATTTAACTCTTCATAAGTTTATTAACCTTTTCTCAATTGTTTCTCCCCCAAATCAGGGCTAATACCACCCCCTGACACAACTCTGTCTCTCTCCCAGAACTTGATTTCTAATTAAGGGGGACATGTACTAAGCAGTGATAAAAGTGGAGAAGTGAGCCAGTGGAGAAGTTGCCCATGGCAACCAATCAGCTGCTCTGTATAATTTTATAGTATGCAAATTATAAATGTTACGTCAATGATGATTGGTTGCCATGGGCAACTTCTCCATTGGCTCATTTCTCCACTTTTAAGGTTAGAGTTATTGCCGTTTTAAAACATCAGGTAGACTCGCCGGCTAACTACACTCTAGCCTAAGGGGCATAATTATATCATTTGTCACAATTTCAACCAATTAAATAACATATATGTTTTTGCAGCTATTAGTAAAAAGATAAATTCAAAGTACCACTCCATAATTATTTGAAACTTTTTTTATTTATTTATTTTAAAAATAATGATTCTTTCACCCCTAATTTTATTTTTATATATTATTGAACTCGTGTCAATAAGGGGACACCCAGAGGTACCCTTTTCCTCAAAAATTACAGTTTTACAAGGTTACAGTTTTACAGATTTGTTTCGTACTTTACTTTGGATTGTTTTGTAAATACTTCAGATTATGTCTGCCTGTTTATGTGGTTCCTGAGTCATACGTTTAGTATGAAAAGTAGGAGCCTCATCTCATTCAGATTGTCAGCTAAGAGTGATTGATCCCCTAAACATGTATGTACATGAGTCCTAGAAATATTAACCCAGAATAACTGTAGGATTCTTCCATTCTGTCTTGGTAACTATTGTTGACCAGTGGCTTCCTGTTGGCTGTAGAGATGGAGGGAGGTAGGTTCAGGGGAAATTTAAGGAAAAATTACTTCACAGAAAGGGTAGTGGATAAGTGGAATAGCATCCCGTCAGAGTTGGTAAAGGCTAAGATACTGTAAATTTAAACATGCTTGGGATAGACATATGAATATCCTTACAAAGAACTAAGGTTCAGATACGGTAGAGGTCACCAAAAGAATAATTAAAAGGGGCAGACTGGATGGGCCAATTGGTTCTTATATGCCATCACATTCTATGTTTCTATATATGTTTTGAGATGTAAAACCTCAAGAAAGGCCTTAAAAAATGTCACCGTGTGCACAGCGGTATCCGTTCAGATGATCAACCATTATTGGTCAACTTTGACATGGTTGACATGGACAAATGGTTGACGCATGAAATGGTCGACGCATGAAAATGTCGACATGTCTTTTAAAAAAATTCCCCACTTTTCTCTGACGTCCTAGTGGATGCTGGGAACTCCGTAAGGACCATGGGGAATAGCGGCTCCGCAGGAGTCTGGGCACAAAAGTAAAGCTTTAGGACTACCTGGTGTGCACTGGCTCCTCCCCCTATGACCCTCCTCCAAGCCTCAGTTAGATTTTTGTGCCCGGCCGAGAATGGTGCATTCTAGGAGGCTCTCCTGAGTTTCTTAGAAAAAGTTTAGTTTTAGGTTTTTTATTTTCAGTGAGACCTGCTGGCAACAGGCTCACTGCATCGAGGGACTAAGGGGAGAAGAAGCGAACCTGCCTGCTTGCAGCCAGCTTGGGCTTCTTAGGCTACTGGACACCATTAGCTCCAGAGGGACCGAACACAGGCCCAGCCTCGGAGTCCGGTCCCAGAGCCGCGCCGCCGGCCCCCTTACAGAGCCAGAAGCAAGAAGAGGTCCGGAAAAATCGGCGGCAGAAGACATCAGTCTTCAACAAGGTAGCGCACAGCACTGCAGCTGTGCGCCATTGCTCCTCATGCACACTTCACACTCCGGTCACTGAGGGTGCAGGGCGCTAGGGAGGGGCGCCCTGAGCAGCAATATAAACACCTTGGCTGGCGAAAATACACCACATATAACCCCCAGGGCTATATGGATGTATTTAAACCCCTGCCAGAATTCACCAAAAAGCGGGAGAAAAGGCCGCCGAGAAGGGGGCGGAGCCTATCTCCTCAGCACACGGGCGCCATTTTCCATCACAGCTCCGCTGGAAGGACGTCTCCCTGACTCTCCCCTGCAGTCCTGCACTACAGAAAAGGGTAAAAAAGAGAGGGGGGGGCACTAATTTGGCGCAGTTTTGATAATAACAGCAGCTATAAAGGGAAAAGCACGTTATATAGTGGTATTCCTGTCTATATATAGCGCTCTGGTGTGTGCTGGCATACTCTCCCTCTGTCTCCCCAAAGGGCTAGTGGGGTCCTGTTCTCTATCAGAGCATTCCCTGTGTGTGTGCTGTGTGTCGGTACGTTTGTGTCGACATGTATGAGGAGGAAACTGATGTGGAGTCGGAGCAATTGCCTGTAATGGTGATGTCACCCCCTAGGGGGTCGACACCTGAGTGGATGAGCTTATGGAATGAATTAGACAGTGTCAGCTCTTTACAAAAGACAGTTGATGACATGAGACAGCCGGCTACTCAGCTTGGGCCTGTCGGGGCGTCTCAAAGGCCATCAGGGGCTCTAAAGCGCCCGTTACCTCAGATGGCAGATACAGATGCCGACACGGATACTGACTCCAGTGTCGACGGTGAAGAGACGAATGTGACTTCCAGTAGGGCCACACGTTACATGATTGAGGCAATGAAAGATGTTTTACACATTTCTGATATTACAAGTACCACTAAAAAGGGTATTATGTTTGGTGAGAAAGAACTACCCGTAGTTTTTCCTGAATCTGATGAATTAAATGAAGTGTGTGATGAAGCGTGGGTTTCCCCCGATAAAAAACTGATAATTCCTGAAAAGTTATTGGCATCATACCCTTTCCCGCCAGAGGTTAGGGCACGTTGGGAAACACCCCCTAGGGTGGATAAAGCGCTCACACGCTTGTCAAAACAGGTGGCACTACCGTCTCCTGATAAGGCCGCCCTTAAGGAACCTGCTGACAGAAAGCAGGAGAATATCCTAAAATGTATATACACACATACTGGTGTTATACTGCGACCAGCAATCGCCTCAGCCTGGATGTGCAGTGCTGGGGTGGCTTGGTCGGATTCCCTGACTGAAAATATTGATACCCTGGATAGGGACAGTATATTACTGACTATATTGCATTTAAAAGATGCATTTTTATATATGCGTGATGCACAGAGGGATATTTGCCGACTGGCATCAAGAGTAAGTGCGCTGTCCATTTCTGCCAGAAGAGGGTTATGGACTAGGCAGTGGTCAGGTGATGCGGATTCCAAAAGGCATATGGAAGTATTGCCGTATAAAGGGGAGGAGTTATTTGGGGTAGGTCTATCAGACCTGGTGGCCACGGCAACGGCTGAGAAATCCACATTTTTACCCCAGGTAGCCTCTCAACATAAGAAGACGCCGTATTATCAGGCGCAGTCCTTTCGGCCCCATAAGGGCAAGCGGGCAAAAGGTTCCTCATTTCTGCCCCGTGGCAGAGGAAGAGGAAAAAGGCTGCAGCAGACAGCCAGTTCCCAGGAACAGAAGCCCTCTCCCGCTTCTGCCAAGTCCTCAGCATAACGCTGGGGCTTTACAAGCGGACTCAGGCACGGTGGGGGCCCGTCTCAAGAATTTCAGAGCGCAGTGGGCTCACTCACAAGTGGACCCCGGGATCCTTCAGGTGGTATCTCAGGGGTACAAATTGGAATTCGAGACGTCTCCCCCTCGCTGTTTCCTAAAGTCTGCTTTACCGACGTCTCCCTCCGACAGGTAGGCGGTATTGGAAGCCATTAACAAGCTGTATTCTCAGCAGGTGATAATTAAGGTACCCCTCCTGCAACAGGGAAAGGGGTATTATTCCACGCTGTTGGTGATACCGAAGCCGGACGGCTCGGTGAGACCTATTTTAAATCTAAAATCTTTGAACACTTACATACAGAGGTTCAAATTCAAGATGGAGTCACTCAGAGCAGTGATCGCGAACCTGGAAGAAGGGGATTATATGGTGTCTCTGGACATCAAGGATGCTTACCTCCATGTCCCAATTTACCCTTCTCATCAAGGGTACCTCAGGTTTGTGGTACAGAACTGCCACTATCAGTTTCAGACGCTGCCGTTTGGATTGTCCACGGCACCCCGGGTCTTTACCAATGTAATGGCCGAAATGTTGATACTCCTCCGAAGGAAAGGAGTTTTTAATTATCCCTTACTTGGACGATCTCCTGATAAGGGCGAGATCCAGGAAACAGTTGGTAGTCGGGTTAACAATATCCCAAAATCGCAGCTGATCCCGACGACACGTCTTCTATTCCTAGGGATGATCCTGGACACAGTCCAGAAAAAGGTGTTTCTCCAGGAGGAGAAAGCCAGGGAGTTATCCGAGCTAGTCAGAAACCTCCTAACACCAGGCCAAGTCTCAGTGCATCAATGCACAAGGGGCCTGGGAAAAATGGTGGCTTCCTACGAAGCAATCCCATTTGGCAGATTCCACGCAAGAACATTCCAGTGGGATCTGCGGGACAAATGGTCCGGATCGCATCTTCAGATGCATCAGCGGTTAACCCTGTCCCCAAGGACAAGGGTGTATCTCCTGTGGTGGTTGCAGAGTGCTCATCTTCTAGAGGGCCGCAGATTCGGCATTCAGGACTGGGTCCTGGTGACCACAGATGCCAGCCTGCGAGGCTGGGGAGCAGTCACACAGGGAAGAAATTTCCAGGGCTTTAGGTCAAGCCTGGAGACATCACTTCACATAAATATTCTGGAGTTAAGGGCCATTTACAATGCTCTAAGCCAAGCAAGACCTCTGCTTCAAGGTCAGCCGGTGCTGTTCCAGTCGAACAACATCACGGCAGTCGCCCACGTAAACAGACAGGGCGGCACAAGAAGCAGGAGGGCAATGGCAGAAGCTGCAAGGATTCTTCGCTGGGCGGAAAATCATGTAATAGCACTGTCAGCAGTGTTCATTCCGGGAGTGGACACGACCTCCACCCGGGAGAGTGGGGACTTCATCCAGAAGTCTTCCACATGATTGTGAACCGTTGGGAAAAACCAATGGTGGAGATGATGGCGTCCCGCCTCAACAAAAAACTGGACAGGTATTGCGCGAGGTCAAGGGACCCTCAGGCAATAGCTGTGGACGCTCTGGTAACACCGTGGGTTTACCAGTCGGTGTATGTGTTCCCTCCTCTGCCTCTCATACCCAAGGTACTGAGAATTAGAGGAGTAAGAACTATACTCGTGGCTCCGGGTTGGGCCAAGAAGGACTTGGTACCCAGAACTTCAAGAGATGCTCACAGAGGACCCGTGGCCTCTGCCTCTAAGAAGGGACCTGCTCCAGCAAGGACCCTGTCTGTTTCAAGACTTACCGCGGCTGCGTTTGACGGCATGGCGGTTGAACGCCGGATCCTAAAGAAAAAAGGCATTCCGGAGGAAGTCATCCCTACCCTGATCAAAAAGCCAGGAGGGATGTGACCGCAAAACATTATCACCGCATTTGGCGAAAATATGTTGCGTGGTGCGAGGCCAGGAAGGCCCCAACGGAGGAATTTCAACTGGGTCGATTCCTGCATTTCCTGCAAACAGGAGTGTCTATGGGCCTCAAATTGGGGTCCATTAAGGTTCAAATTTCGGCCCTGTCGATTTTCTTCCAAAAAGATCTGGCTTCAGTTACTGAAGTCCAGACATTTGTCAAGGGAGTGCTGCATATACAGCCTCCTTTTGTGCCTTCAGTGGCACCTTGGGATCTCAATGTAGTTTTGGGGTTCCTCAAATCACATTGGTTTGAACCACTTAAATCTGTGGATTTAAAACATCTCACATGGAAAGTGGTCATGCTGTTGGCCCTGGCTTCGGCCAGGCGCATGTCAGAATTGACGGCTTTATCCTGTAAAAGCCCTTATCTGACTTTCCATTCGGACAGGGCGCAATTGAGGACTAGTCCTCAGTTTCTCCCTAAGGTGGTGTCCGCATTTCACCTGAACCAGCCTATTGTGGTGCCTGCGGCTACTAGGGACTTGGAGGATTCCAAGTTGCTGGACGTTGTCAGGGCCCGGAAAATATGTTTCCAGGACGGCTGGAGTCAGAAAATCTGACTCGCTGTTTATCCTGTATGCACCCAACAAGCTGGGTGCTCCTGCTTCTAAGCAGACTATTGCTCGTTGGATTTGTAGTACAATTCAGCTTGCACATTCTGTGGCAGGCCTGCCACAGCCAAAATCTGTAAAAGCCCATTCCACAAGGAAGGTGGGCTCATCTTGGGCGGCTGCCCGAGGGGTCTCGGCTTTACAACTTTGCCGAGCAGCTACTTGGTCAGGGGCAAACACGTTTGCTAAATTCTACAAATTTGATACCCTGGCTGAGGAGGACCTGGAGTTCTCTCATTCGGTGCTGCAGAGTCATCCGCACTCTCCCGCCCGTTTGGGAGCTTTGGTATAATCCCCATGGTCCTTACGGAGTTCCCAGCATCCACTAGGACGTCAGAGAAAATAAGAATTTACTTACCGATAATTCTATTTCTCGTAGTCCGTAGTGGATGCTGGGCGCCCATCCCAAGTGCGGATTGTCTGCAATACTTGTACATAGTTATTGTTAACTAAATCGGGTTATTGTTGTTGTGAGCCATCTTTCCAGAGGCTCCTCTGTTATCATGCTATTAACTGGGTTCCGATCACAAGTTGTACGGTGTGATTGGTGTGGCTGGTATGAGTCTTACCCGGGATTCAAAATCCTTTCTTATTGTGTACGCTCGTCCGGGCACAGTATCCTAACTGAGGCTTGGAGGAGGGTCATAGGGGGAGGAGCCAGTGCACACCAGGTAGTCCTAAAGCTTTACTTTTGTGCCCAGACTCCTGCGGAGCCGCTATTCCCCATGGTCCTTACGGAGTTCCCAGCATCCACTACGGACTACGAGAAATAGAATTATCGGTAAGTAAATTCTTATTTTTCATACTTTACCATCCACGTGGACTACGATTGGGAATAGTAACCCGCGAGGCACCTTACCCGATGGGGATGCGGTACACTAATTGGGGCTCCTGGTCATGTTACGGAAAAAATTACACCAAAAACAGTTCAAAAATCCATGTCAACCTTTTCATGTGTCGACCATTTTCATGTGTCGACCATTTGTCCATGCCAATAAATAGTGGTCGACCTAATGACTGTCGACCTTAACATTGATGACCATTCATACCAGAACCGTGCACAGCTGTCATTCATATTTACAATGATATCACTACACCCAGTATGTGAAAATTCCATGTTGAATGAAATAAAAAAAGAAATTCAGTCATACCAAAGAAATGTATGTTTGCGACAAATGTGCATATAAACTTCTCGCTGTCCGGGTGATTTTGTGGGCACGTTGCGATTTTGCACCGTAAAGTTATTTCTGGGCAATTCGATCATATAAACTACTCCTATTATTTATTTATTATTTATTAACAGTTTCTTATATAGCGCAGCAAATTCCGTTGCGCTATATCCCAGCAGCGGAATGCAGAAGGGGTGTTGGGGGGGGGGGGGGGGGGGTGTGAGTGCAACAAGCTCCTGACCGGTCTCCTCACCGCCGGTCACATAACTACATCCCGTTTTTAACAGGTTTTCTTTGTGCTTTTTATGCATTGTGCTATTTGCAATACAATCTATTGTAGTGTAGCAGGGGTTAACAGAAGTAACTGCACTCAAAAATGTTAAATGCAGCATCAACATTTTACGCACACAGCTGGGAATGGCACCAGATACTCGTATTTGTCCTATTTTAATTCACATTTCATGGCTTTTATTAACATGTTAAAAGGACAAAGAAAAACAGACAAGTGTGAATGAACCATCAATCCTCTCCAATCTTCACTACTTCTGCCATATTTTATTTAGGTGTAAAGCACAGCACGGTTGCCGCCTCCTCCCCAGTGACTGGGAGCCGGGTGCTGCAGAGCAATGTTATCGTGCAGCACCCAGCCCCTGTCACTGAGTAGGAGCCGGCAAAGCAGGAGGAGTCTCTGGGGTAGCTGCTGGGCACACAGCCTTCTCGGGAGTTCATATCTCTTTTTGGTGTGGGTTCTATTTTGCACACCGGGTGTCTGTATCATTAATTGGCTGTTTGGCCGGATAATTGGATTGTGTGTATACCGGAGAGTTAGAGTATTTCAAAACAAAGCGGTATGAAAACTCCTGCAACGGTCAAATCGTAAGGACTATATTGGGTGTACTGCACACGCTAGGTGTGTATCGGGATGCCGGCTGCAGAATGCTCACCACGCTGCGGTTGCCACGGTTCTTTTCCCACTCTATTGGTGTCGTGGACACCCACGAGTGGGAATAGTCCCTGCTGGTCGGCATGCTGAGCGTCGGGATTCTCAGCGGGTGGGATGTAGGGGAAGGTAATGTTGCCGGTCACATAACTACATCCCACACGCTATAGCCTTCCCGATCCCATTGCACCATTGAGTGCCATCAGAAAAAAACACTGTGTTGGTAGTAGTGACGCCATCAGGGAGGCACTCGATATACACCCTGTCGGGATCCCGGAGCTCAGCCTACCGGCGTCGGGATCCCGACAGCCGGTATACCGACAACTATTCTCCCTCTCGGGGTGTCCACGACACCCCTGGAGGGAGAATAAATAGCGTGGCGCACGCCACCACACTAGTGATGTACTCTTTAATTGATTGGCGTTATCTGACGTGTAGCACAGATGGTTATTTGTATACTGTGGTATTGTGTAAGGAGAGAGGAGTTTTGTGACTTCACTGTGAAGAAATGTGTCTTATCTTTCACCTCACTTAAACCTTTCCCAGTGACATAACACAAAATCCATGAAGCATTTCTAGACTGAAAACAGGTCTTGTATAAACAGGTTGAGCATTTGCAAAAAAAGGAGAGGTGTATGAGGAAATAAAGCTTGGTCTGCTGGAAATGTCATATGACACATTACGCTCCTTCTGATGTACCTTCTATTCTGCCTGAGCTGTCCTTTACTGTAGTGTTGTTGCTTTGTGCACGTTTCCTTTATAAAGAGAGTATATTTTAAATGCATGCGTAGCCATGTGCCCTCGCTTAGGCAGATTGTAAGCTCTTGTGCATATCATTTTATATACCATCCAAGTTGTGTAGTATGGAATATAAACACCTTATATTGATTTCACTAGAATAGATCTTGTTAAAACACATTATAAAGGCAACTTACATTGTTCAAAGTCGCACATCAGAACAGATTCTAAATGATGAAATATCAGAACATGAGGATCTGCAAGACTTTCTGTAGAAAACTATACAGATATAACTTGCTCTGCGTTTTTCACTTTTGTATATTAGTTCTCACAAATTGACACATACTTAAAAGCAAACTTGTATTTATACAGGCAACCGTGTAATTTTGATTGTATGTAAATATTAGTGTCATGTGTTCTTTGTAAAAAAAAAAAAAAAAAAAAATGCAGGTCTTTGTTCCAGCATAGAAATGATCTAAATTGAGCTATATAGAATGCTGGACCACTGAGGCTGTGTAGAATGATTGTCATTGGAGATGTTAATATACTGCTGTCTGCATCTGTGTCAAATGCCTGTTGTCCATTAGAGCTCTTGGATCTGTAAAGATGCTACGCTGTTCATTCAGTGAGTAAATCTGAATTGTCAAAGTCGAAAAATATTGCAGTACAAACCACACACACATGCCTGCTGCGCGTGCACTTGTTCTGCCATGCGTGCACATATCCGCAAATTACGTATGGTCGCACCCGCGGTCCGGCGCATTAGAGCGTGGTACGAGTAATTACAGTGGAATTTGTACTCTCATGGAAAAGCCACAAAGATAGATATATCATAGATCTAATATATATATTGTAAAAATCCCACACCGTCTGATCTTTCTTCTAAATAGCATGAAGGTCAGTCACACATAAATTAAAACTCCCAGAGACTAAAATACAATGGCCTTATTTACACTAAGCTTTGAAATTCTATGAAGAAGGCAAACACCTTTGTTTACTAGGAGAGCCGAGTTTCTATTTTAAACAATGAGTACTGGATTGTCATTGTCTCACCTGAAGGCAAAAACAAATGAAGAGACAATACCCAGGAACCGAAGCTGTTTAAGAAAATCAATTAACAATAGCTAACCAAAACACAAGACCAGACAGTTAGAAATCTAAGATATTAACATTCATAGTCTAAAACTCATGGAGATGCGGGTGTTTTTATATATATATTTAAACTTTTTTGGTCCCTGGATATATCTGCTTAATTGATGATCAATACTTATGCATTTGTAAATGTATGTGTAGGATTTCTGAGTATGCTACACATTGTATTGTATCCTTTAGTGTATCATGTGTTTCCATGGTGACGGGCGCACTGGGTGACGTCATAGTTAAGCGTCAGCCAACCGGAAATGGAGCCGGCGGCGTGGACTTTGATGGTGAGGGGAGCACATAAATGGTGAGTGATTTTAAAGTTTGTAAATGCCCTGACGAAAATGCGACAGCATTGAAACGTTGGCTTAAGTGGCTGCGTCTGTGTGTCTTATTTACCTGAGTGCCGCCGGACATCGGTATATGTGTTGGCAGCCTGGCTGCACTTTTCCGGAGGGCAACGGGGACAGGAAAAGATTTCTATAGTGAGTGCCGGATCGTATTGGAACTATATATATATATATATATATATATATATATATATATATATATATATATATATATATATATATATAAATATATATATAAATTCCTAACAAATTGTAATAGCAGGAGTGTGTGTGTGTGTGTGTGTGTATATATATATATATATATATAGAGAGAGTATATCTCCTATATAATAGCCCAGATCTGTGACTTTGTGACTCATTTGCTAACGCTGGGCGGAGTCACAACACTGGGCGGAGTTAGTCAAATGAGTCACAGATCTGGGCAAATCTATAGGAGACTAGGAGCAGAAGCAGATGGTATGGGCATGGCACAGGCAGGGGTGCATACCTCCCAGCTTTCTTCAGGCAGAAGGAGGGACACACAGGCAGCGAAAAGGGGCGTGGCCAAATAAAAGGGGAGTGGCTTCACGGGAGGGCCCCCGTTTTCGTCAGTGAGGGCATGCCCAGCGCTCTGTGAGCTGCTGGCATGCCCCCAGGGGCGGATTATGAGTCGGGGGGGCCCAGGGCACTTGAGACGGGGGGCCCTATCTCATTGCTGTGACTGCTGGGGGTTTGGGGGCGTGGCCTAATAGCGGGACGCGTGGCCACGCCCCCTTATGCAAATTCAGGAGATTTTTTTTTTTAATGGGATTTTGGCCCCTCAGCTAGGGGTAAATCCAGAGGGGCTGGTCACTCCCCCCTACACACCCGCACAGGCAGAAGAAAGCAGGGAGGCTGCTGCCTCCCTGCACCACCACAGACCTGCCAACAAGCAGCAGAGTGTGCTGACTGTAGCACAATGCTGCTGCTGGCAGGACGGGGAGCTTCAGAGCTGGGACAGAGCTACTCCAGCCGGGGGGCCCCTAAAACTGTGGGGCCCACGGTACATACCCCCTGCCCCCCCCCCCCCTTAATCCGGCTCTGCTGCCGGAACCCCCCCTTAATCCGTACCCCCTGATGCCTCCTCTCCCACTGTCTCCACTAAATAGACGCTGTGCGCATGCGCACAGCGTCTATTCACCACAGCTCTGCTAAGCAGAACAGAGAGTTCAGGAGCTTCCCAACTGCCCCCCCCACCGGGGGACACTGCGGCCCACGGGTGGGACAGACCCAAAAAAATGGGACTGTCCCGTGAAAATCAGGACAGTTGGGAGGTATGGGGGTGTGTGAGGGGGTATGCCAAACAGACAGATTGGGCACCGGCTCACTATGTGCTTGACCCCCCACATCAGCATACTCAGCAGGGGCTCTCTGGCGCGGAGGAGCGTCACTTTCTGGCACACTCCACGCTTCTTAGCTGCAGTTTTGTGGGGCACCTGCCAGGTTCCGTACTGCCTCTGTTATCTCAAGCCCCGGCAACCCCACCGCTAGCTGCAGCGCTGCCACCCGCAGTGAGGTGCGCCCAGCTCCTTCACACACTTTAGCCGGCGGGTAGCGCTGCAGAAGTCAGCGCTGCTTGCAGGCTCCGACCCCCTCCTCCCTCCAGACGCAGCATCTCCTGGGAGCTAACCAGTCATTCCCAGTCTCCCCCTTCCACAGTGCCCGGCAGCCGCGAGGTCCGCGCCGCGTGCATGCTATGACCCCCTCCTCCCTCCAGCCGCAGCGTCTCCTGGGGGATAACCAGTCACTCCCAGTCTCCCCTTACCACAGTGCCCGGCAGCTGCGCGAGGTCTGCGGTGTGTGACTGAGGAGGGGGGGAGGGATGCGGACGGGCAGAGGAAGCAGGACTCCAGCCTGGGAGAGTCAGCCATGCCAAGTCTCCACCAGCAGCAGATCCCAACAGGTTGGAGTGGAACAGCAGCAGCCAGCAGCAGTGACTCCGGTAAGACACATCTGTCTGTCACCACTGTTCTGTCCCTAATACCAATCTCTCCCGTGCCCTGTGTTCTGTCATGTCCCTGTCACCCCTGGCCTTGCCCTGTCACCCTTATCCTGGCCCTTTCACCCTTATCCTGGCCCTGTCACCCTTATGCTGGCCCTGTCACCCTTATCCTGGCCCTGTCACCCTTATGCTGGCCCTGTTACCCCTATCCTGGCCCTGTCACCCCTGTGCTTGCCCTGTCAACCCTATACTGGCCCTGTCACCCCTGTCCTGGTCCTGCCGCCCCTACCCGGGCCATGTCACCCCTATCATGTCCCTGTCATTTCTGTCCTGGCCCCGTCGCCCCTGTCCTGGCCCCGTCACCCCTGTCCTGGCCCCGTCGCCCCTGTCCTTGCCCGTCGCCCCTGTTCTGGCCCCATCACCCCTGTTCTGACCCTGTCACCCCTGTTCTGACCCTGTCACCCCTGTTCTGACCCTGTCACCCCTCACCTGGCCCTGTCACCCCTGTCCTGACCCTGTCACCCCTGTTCTGACCCTGTCACCCCTGTCCTGGCCCTGTTACTGCATACCCTCCAACTACCTTTTTGGCAGGTACAGTACCCGCAGCGCCTCCAGACCCCTCCCCAATGCACCACACCTCCGTACCTTCCCCTCCACCACATGCGGCACTCCACCCCTCCCCCACACGCTGTGCCTCCAGACCCCCTACATCACCCGTGGCTCCCACTCCCCCGCCCCTCCACCACCCACAGCACCTCCAGGCCCCCTCCACCATCCACCCCCCATATATGTCTCCCTCCACACCTGCCCCCCCTCCACCCGCAGCATCTGCAGACATTCTCCTCAATCCATGGTCCCCCCCTCACCCACCCCTCCCCCACCCACGGCACCCCCACACCTGCCCCTCCACCACCTGCAGCGCCTCGAGACCCCCTTCCCCATCCGCCGCACCACCTGTACCTGCCCCTCCCCCACCCATGGTGCCTCTGGACCCCCTACCCCACCCCCGGCACCCCCGCCCTTCCCATCCCACAGCACCTCTGGAACCCTTCACCCATCCGCAACATCCCCGCACCTGCCTCTCTCCCACCCATGGCACCCCTGCCCCTCCCCCACCTGCAGTGCCTCCGGACCCCTCCCCCATCTGCAGCCCCCACTCCTCTGCCCCTCCCCCATCCGCAGCACCTCCCGACCCTGCCCCATCAGGGCCCCTCCCGCTTCTGCCCCCCCTCCACCCGCAGCATCTACAGACACCCTCCCCCATCCCCAGTCCCCCCCGCACCCGCTACATTCTGTACATCATGCCCTGCAGGTGCTGTTCACGCTGTCGCAAGGGGCTGCGCCTCCTTCACCATCGCACGCACTTTCATTGTGCAATATTTAACCACTAACAAAGGAATGCAGGTAATACTCCATATAATACAAATATTGAACCCCAGAAAGGCATGCAAGGGTTAAGGGGGCGTAGCCCCTTGCGACGATGTGAAGAGCGCCCGTAGGGCGCGATGAAGCACCTAGTATGTGTGTATATATATATATATATATATATATATATATGAGTATATGGATATATGTGGATATATGTATATCTTGAGGATTGAAATAGATAATCATATCATGTGTGGGATCATATTGTTCAGAGTAACGTAAACATTAATCTGGTGGGAATAAGAACATTATTATATATTACCTCATTAAGTTATTAATAAAACCAGATTTATGTATGATTAATGTGATGGGTTTAACTGGTCATGGGGCGGGAACTCAGATGTAAAGAACAGAAACCACATCTCAAGTCCTAGCCATCACCCACTTCTTGAACTGACTAATGGTCCCCGGTGCACAGGATATGTCCCACCCCCGAACCAATGGAAGAAGAGCACACAGTGTCTATTGTATTATGTTTTGATCTACTGAATAAAGAGCGAGCTGCAGGCCAGGTCACTATCACAGACTCTGAACGCTATCTACCTGATGAGCGGAGGACTGGTCCAGGTTGCGCAAGCGAATATTCTCACGTATGTATATTGACTGTAGCCATTATTCTGTTGTAGATTTATCTTGTTAGCCTTGTAGTGTATAATTTGTATTGTTATCCCCTTTCAAATAATCCACTGTGGCGTTAGAACCCAGCGGTTAACTACAAATCGGTGTTGTGTCCTCATTTCCCTGCTAAGGTTTAAAGCGTATTACATTACTTAACTGTATAAGGTTTAAAAGTGTATTGATAAGGTGTCTACGCGCTGCGGGTACTTTGTACCGTCAGCGCTACATAAGGTTTAAGGTGTAACATCATTGCAGTGCTTTGCTGCATAAGGTTTAAAGTGTAATCCTATCATTGCATTGTATTACGAATAAGGTTTAAAGTATATCAATTAAGTGTGTACGCGCTGTGTGTACTTTGTACCCCCAGCGCGGCATTTGTACGCAAAGTACGTACACGGTGCGGGACTCTGTACGCAAATAGCGTACGAAGTACGTAGCGTGAGTATTAAGTCTAGCGGCCGCAGTGGCTCCATGGTAAAGGTGTGATTTAAGGTATCTTTGTGTTTTAAGGTAATATCGACATTATCAGAATATATGTTCAATAAAAATCTATAACTAAAACCATGAAGTAACGCCCATTAATTTTTATAGCCAACCTTACAAGAATTGGTGTGGTGTGCTTCATGCTGGTCTGTTAATTTGGCAAATCCTGATCATTTCGGCATAGCTAGTGGTATGAATGCACTTCACTAAAATTGTACACTAACTCAACTTACTGGGGCTCAATGCAGCAACTTGGATTTACAGTATGTGTCCATTAGGGGTCTACTCATGAAGTTGTGAAAAGTGTGGAGAAGTGAGCCAGTGGAGAAGTTGCCCCTGGCAACCAATCCGCAGTGAAGTAACATTTATAATTTGCATACTATACAATTGTACGGAGCAGCTGATTGGTTGCCATGGACAACTTCTCCACTGGCTCACTTCTCCACTCTTTTCACTGCTTCATGACTAGACCCAGAAATGTGCAAGAAGTTCTGTGCAGGCGCAGTCATAACTTAATGTAGAGTGAGCACTATACTAAACAGGCAGGGTTGTTAGAAACCTGTGAAGAATTGATTTGACATTGAAGGCTCGGTCGCAGCACGGTGCGAGATCGGCTCTTGTTAATCTTGGCAGGGAGGCCTGTGTTGGAATAAAAGCTGTGTTTACTTTGTGCAAATATTTCTCATATTTTGTAGTCCTCTTAAACTGGATGTTTATTTACTCACCCTTATTTTATCTACTTTCATCAGCAATTATATAAAGCGTATGTTGTTTTGTGGCCAACTTTGTGCCTCCAACATTAACTACATGGATACCTGAGGCCTGTGCACCGTTGTCATAGCAACATGCCAAAGTCAATTTCTCATGGAATGGTGGAAATCTTAAAGTAGTTTGTCGATGGTGAAGAGTATGAATCCTTTTCTTATACATTAGTTTGAATGTAATACAGGTTGAGTCTCCCTTATCCAAAATGCTTGGGACCAGAGGTATTTTGGATATCGGATATTTCCGTATTTTGGAATAATTGCATACCATAATGAGATATCATGGTGATGGGACCCAAATCTAGGCATAGAATGCATTTATGTTACATATACACCTTATACACACAGCCGGAAGGTAATTTTAGCTAATATTTTTTGTAACTTTGTGCATTGAACAAAGTGTATCTACATTCACACAATTCATTTATGTTTCATATACACCTTATACACACAGCCTGAAGGTCATTTAACACAATATTTTTTATAACTTTGTGTATTAAACAAAGTTTGTGTACATTGAGCCATCAAAAAACAAAGGTTTCACTATCTCACTCAAAAAAGTCTGTATTTTGGAATATTCCGTATTTCGGAATATTTGGATATGGGATACTCAACCTGTATACTAAAAGTAAGGATGGGCATGCTACTAGCATGGACATAGCATCATGGGTACTGCAAACTGTAAAATAGGAGACTCCAGTTTCACAAAGATTATTTCTGAAACCTGCAGAAATGTACAAGTCTATAGGACGAAAAGCTGATTATTAAATGTTTTTGATGTAGATATTTCCAACCCATTTGTGTTTAAATTTTGCTCTGATGCACAATAGAACCATTTTCACACAAGGAGTATTGACAAAAATGAGTCACAAATCAAAGCTAAAATGTTTTTACCTTCATCAGTACATATAAATGTGTACTCATTCATTATTGCTGCAGCCGTGCCAAACGACCCCTCTGGGCGTGTCCGGTCCCGTTCAACTCTGCTAGCAAGGGGTTGCATATCGAATAAATCAGCACAGTCTCCTGGTTGCATCCTAGTCCCACTGCATTGTGACTAAAACGCATTTTTGGATAACAAGACACATGCTGCAAGCAGGGCTCATTTGCACCAGGGGGCTAATTCAGACCTGATCGGTGCTGTGCGTGTTCGCACAGCAGCGATCAGGCCTGAACTGCGCATGCGCCGGCGCATGGCAGACAGCCGATGGCTGTCTAAGCCCAGCGATCGCCTCTGGCTGATTGGCAGGCAGAGGCAGTCGCTAGGCGGGAGGGGGCGTGCCGGCTGTGTTTAGCCGCAATCTAGGGGGCATGATCCGGACAACGCAGGCGTGCCCGGACCGTTGTGGGGACGGGCAGCGGCGACTACATGACATCACACGCAGCCGCTGCGGCCCTCACAGCGATGAGTAACTCCTGCCAGCACGCAGGAGCTGCGCAGGCAGGGAGTTACTACTACAGTACAAAAGCATCACCGCTGTGCAATGCTTTTGTACTTCTGCGACGGAGTAGGGCCTGACATGCGGGGCGGACTAGCTCTGTGCTGGCCCTCCCCCCGCATGTCAGTGTGACTGATCGTAGCTGTGCTAAATTTAGCACAGTTACGATCAACTCTGAATCACCCCCCAGGCGTCTTGCGTCATATGGCGTATGGAGGTTATGGGGTATACTTACTAAAGGCTGATATTAAGCACGTTTTTTTTATAGGTTTTAAATCTATGTTGTGTTACAGGGGCTAAAACATACTAACATGTAAAAATCAATATAAAAAAATCATCTGTAAATGTGTGTTACAGCTCCTGATAGATAACATTGATTTAGACCCATTCTGATCGGTTTTAAATCAATAAAAAAAAAACTTGCCGTTAATATACCTCTAGGTGTATGAGGACATCTGTACCTTTTAATAGTATAAACAATATACTAATTTTGTATTCATACTGGTCTCCTAACTTCTTGCATCCTGATCTGCCTAATTATTCTAGCATTCTGTAATGTCATCTATGGCACAGCAACCATTATAGCCATATAAATCATTGAGCATGTACTATTGCTGGGCTTTAACTGACTGTCTGTGAATGTGCATTGCCAAGGTTCACTGCTAATGCAAATGCAGCTGTGATAATACTGTTACAGAATGTGGATAGTCGTGACTGGGTGGAGAAGGAGGGGGTGAATAATTAATCTGCACACTTGGAAATAAAATGAAGGTCTGGGTCAGACTGACTAATTTAATTTTTGTTGTGCTTTTATTTATTATCACTAGTATGAAGTCAGGGCTCTCCAATATACGGCATGGTCTGGATTTTACAGTACACTACAGCATATATAATAGAATACTGTAATATATATAGTCTGTGCTCTCCAATATATGGTAGTGAATGAAACATTTGTATGTTACTGTATATAGCAGTTGTAGAACTGAACTACCTATTTCCGTGTAATGCTATGCACAAAGCTTGACTTGATCTGTACAATTAGGCTTTCATGCAAGTACATGTGCTTTATTTTTGTGATTGGCCTATTGTATATATAAACCAAGATGGTGCAATGTGCTATTATGTATATTCAGCCAATTGGGAGGCCCATCCCCCAAACAGCAACTTCATACTGGGCCACGTTGTGCGATTACGGCTCATTGCCACTGCTGGTACGTCAGATCATAATACCGACTGCATTTCATATTAATGCTTTTTTTTTTTTTTTTTTTCCTTTTGACCATTAGTTTTGTATGTAACTAATGCACTGATTAATTTCATTTGTGAAATAAATATACTGTTATTCCAGTGTTCAGTTAGGAATAGTGTTTCCTGTGGTTTTAGTTGGGCCGCTTTAGTTAAGTATGCAAAATTTACCAACCATTGTAGCACGTGTTGGCTCCAAAGCAACTGGTGTACTAGAGTAAAAGCCTATTTATTTGCATTGCTGGCAATGTTAAAAAGAAAGTTTTAAGAACTTGAAGGGGATTCTTAGCAGAAGGAAGTCCACAGCTGCTAGTAGTGTATTAACCCACTTCTTAGTTTCTTGAATGGAGATGTGTTACTTCTGTATACTAAGCTGCATGAGGCATTAACCTTGAGGAGTGATTTGCATTGGATAGTAATGGGGCTCAGAAGTATATAAGCTGTTAAGGATCCTTACCCCTTGTGACCCAGAGCAGACAGAAATCCAGACAAGGATAATAGTGGATCAGCAAAGGTTTAAGTCGGCTGCAGATGTTTTGTCTCCTAGGTCATATTTTGTAGTGAATGGGCGCCCAAGAACAATTTAATACCCCAATAGCATTTTGCCCAATATTGCATTTGTTGTCTATCCAGAATTCCTATGTTGAACATTTAGCAGTTAAATGATTGCCGAGGAAGGTCACGGAGTGTGAAACCTTTCTGTGGAACAAACTCTTGCTCCTGGCTTCAACGTACCCCGCTAAATGTTTGTCTGTGGCTCAGACAACTAGATTGTTCCCTTCCAAATAAGCTGCAGCTACTTTGCAAAGTCAGGGCATTAAACAGAAGAGGTCATATTATTACACGGATTAAGTGTTCTTGAACAAGGTCCTCAATGCTTCTGGCATCAGCACAGTCGTTTTTCTTGTAAAAATGTTCATTATAAATCCTGCAGAACTGCACAAAAAGTCACTCTATGGAGTTAAAGGTTAACCCTGGAGCAATAAAATTCTGGCTGTAAGGTGTAGGTTAGCACGGCTTTTCTTGTCCTCATACCTACTCTTTAAATTACTTTTCAAACCTGGTACCTGTATGAGGTCATAATGCAACCCTTAATTATTAAAGTGGCATATGCAGAATCAAATGCCATTGTTATCCAGTCATATTGGATCATTGACATGTGATCAGATGTGTCCGCCAGACAGCCAGATCAGTATGCCCAGGTGCCCACAGAAGGACATAGTTATGTGTTGCTAGAAAAAAGTAAGACATTCAGGTTATGTTTTACGGTCTTCTTCACACGAATAACCTATGTGGCAGGGAGCATACTCTGATTCAAGAGTAATATATGGGAGCTTTTACATTACCCTGTTTTCTTAAAGCGTTCCATGTTGACTTTACCCGTCTGTCATAGTAACCGTGGAACACATAGCCTATACTGCAATAACAAATGTCATTTTTACTACACAATAAAAACTAAGGAGCCTATTTATGAAGAATTACAGAAGTGGTCTGTTAAGTATCCTCTCTTATCACCACTATTCTCAGTGATAAACTGGTCCGAAGTATCATCCCTTATCGATGAGCTCATGCTGGGACGGCATCTCTGATAAGGTGTCCAGTCAAAGACTCTACGCTGATGTGATAGCTAACACTCAACGCCCAGGTTCTGTCCCCATGTACCTGCTGCACCTCCAGCCTGCTGGGGATGGACCAAAACCAAAGGTGTGGGATCAGCTTTCATTAGTTATTGGGGACTTATCCCTACATACTGTAACATGTTATATTGACCGATTTTACCATCCCTAAAAGAACTATGTGCCCAGTTTTTGAACATTGTTTTGCTACATGTAGGAGCTATCTCCCGTATTTCTTGAATTTACTATATTGATAAATAGCGTAAATAAATATTGCCCTAATCCAATGAAAATTCCAGCTTTTGCATGATTTAAGGGAGTAGGAGCTTTGATAAATAGGCTCCTATCACATATGTTTGCAGAATGCTCTGCTCTGTTACTTAGGGTTGGGTACAATATCCTGGCAGTCAGGAGCCCGATGATGACAATCCCAATGCTCACAATGCCGACAGATCTCCTAACTCTAAAGGTGTGTACACACGGTAAGATATTTTCTTCCGATTCTGACTATATAGTCAGAATCGGAAGAAAATATAGTGCAGATCGCAAGGTGACAGTCACCTTGCGATCCCGATCCGATGCCGATGCGCGGCCCCGCGCGGTCGGCATCGGAAGAAAAAATAGGCTGTGCAGGCAAGTCAATCCTGACTATCTCTATAGAAGAGATAGTCAGGATTGAAATCGCACATAGCCAGCATCGCAAGCACAGTTATTATGTGCTTGCGATACTGGCTAAGTGCCGACCCGGCCCCCTGTCGCACGGTGAGAATCGGATAAGTCCGAATCTCACCGTGTGTATGCACCCTTACCCTAACCATTCCGTTTGGCAGCCCAACCCTAACGGTCCAACTCCGGCAGCCCAACCCTAACCATCCCCTTGCACAGCCCAACCCTAACCGTCCCCTTGCACAGCCCAACCCTAACACTGACAGACTGTATCTATCAGCATGGTGAGCATTGGGATTCCGTTGGCAGGATTCTGACCGCTTGGATCCTACTTCCCTTTACAGGGTGTGGGCTTTCATTCATATAGAAATTGTAAATTGCAACTCACCAGATCGCCTGTGTCCTATGGCTTGTATGCTTCTGCATGGCATGTTATCATGAAGTCCTGCTACAGATGTGTTCACATACATCTAGCCTGCTGGCACATTAAACAGCCCTTCTAGTCATTCCATGCCATGACGTGAATTGGTAACTTCAAGTGTATTTTAGGGCAACTTTTTCTATTTTTAAATGTGTCTTATTTGCAAAACGATGAAAATGGGTACGCTCAAGCAGCTTTTGTTTGTTAAAATGATATGGCGGCATGCAGGGGCATTTTAAGAGAGAAGGGGGCCCATGTGCATACTCCAGGTGGGCCACCTCCTCTCCACAGCACTGTAGGCTCCAGCATTGTCCTGGAGTCTACTGCGCATGTGCAGGTGTCCGGAAACATAGCGCCCGCTATGGTCTGGAGACAAATTTCATACCGCGCATGCGTTACGCCCATTTTGGGTGAGATATTTGCTGCAGTGTCCATCACGGGACTCCGGAAAGGTAAGTATTAAAACAACATGGGTGCAGTGTGTGCGGTGTGGGCACCGCACACACTACACCCATGATAGAAACGCCAATGGTGGCATGCCTATATTATGTGTGCGACCATGGCTGTACCTGCATACAAAATGCTATGTTACAGTATTTTCCTGGAAAACATTGTAAAGTAGCATTTCATATGCAGATACAGCCGCGGTCGCACGCGGAATATAGGCATGCCGCATATCATTTTAATCAGCAGAGTCTGCTTGTGAGTCTTTTTTTTTTGCATAGTGATGCGACTAAGACACAATTTCGACAATAAATAATATGCCCCACTCTATCGAAATTGCACAGGACCTGTCCGCTTACTCACATTAGGTATTTCCAGTTGTATGGTGTATTGAGGCTACATGTATGAGGACACGTGTATATACAGTAATTTTGCATCTTTTAAAATCACAAGAAATATAGAACTTAAAATCAAGCAGTACATATAGACGTCTTATTCTGTAAAATCACCCCTTGCTATCATATACCTCGGGGTACATGGCGCTTTGTACCATTTCTATATAGAGTTTTCAACTGTGCCATGCCTTGAAAATGAATTGGCTGCCATTAACAAAGCAGTATGTAGCCATTATAACATATTCCTCTAATCAGAATGTTCTATTTTATGTCCAATATGCAGCGGGTAGAAGGAATAAATAGGTGCTTATTACAAAGCAGTCGGAATCATTAATGCACAACCTTGGTTTATAAATAACAGACATTGAATTGTTCATCACACCTCCATCTAGATACCCCCGCTGTGGCTGGCATTTCATAGAGAATGAGTCTGCTTGCCTGTGGAATGACTAATCCTCTATTTATTGAAAAGAAGCCTTTTTATTAACTCTCCAATTAATAAAAATAAATCTCCTCTAAGCCAAGACCAACCGTGGATAGTCATTTAGTTTTTCTCTCCACTTTATTTTCTTACCTCTCCCCTCACCTCTGCAGTATCAGAAGTATTTGTGACTAGTCTCTATGCTTTTTTTTTAGTTGAGAACTTTTTCCTTTGCCAATGTAGGCTTCAGTGCTAGAATGGATTTTATTAAGGATCTGCATAAAGCTTTTTCTACAGCAATAGTCAGTAGGTGTTTTTTTGCTGTCAACAAGGTGCTGTTTACTACACAAAGGGGCTGACGACGGGATTGTCTTTGTACGCAGTGGTTGTGCTATAATATGCTTATACCGCAGGAGGCACCTTGCGCAAATAATAGACGCCTCCTGCCAGCATCTGTGATCTGCTGCTGCGACCGAAGGCGAAGCATCTGATCACTCTGCGTGAGCATCTATCGTGGTAGTAATCCTGTGGTTACTCAGAGTGGCCAATGTTTCCACGCGGTCGGAGCCAGTGAAGTTGCGTCCAAGGATACAGCCAGACCCAGAAATAGGGGGATGACCAAACCCCCCCCTTTTCTGGAATGATGGTCGACTTCCCTGCTGCCCCCAAACAGCTGCAGCATGTCAGTCATACTGCAGCCTAGGGGGCACTGCGATCTCAAAACATCGGAGAAACCATCGGCTTTGCTTACACCTCTAAATCTGCATGTACTTGTCCAAATGGTTACTGATGTACTTATGCAGCTATAAAATGTGTCTAAGTGTTAATAAAATTGGATATTGTCAGACTGTAAAGATGGATACAACTGTTTTATGATGCCTGCTTACATCCAATTTAACCAAAAATAGATTTATGTGTATAATTTGAAAGTTTTGCCTATACCATATATATATATATATATATATATATATATATATATATATATATTGTCGTTGCTAAGTATTCAGTACTGTCCTGCATGGTGGCACGTATGTGGTATGCTGAGTAACTCTGTAATGCACAGTGCAAGCACATCCACAGTCCGTGTTCTGTAGCATGTGCTATATTGCCGTTTGTAGAGTGTAGAAGTAATTATCATTATTATTTTCAGTAAAGATGGTACTCTTTTTGTCATTTCAAAATCCTGTATTTATTTCACGTATGCAAAACTTCTGTTCACGATATCATGTACGTTTATGCAGATGTTCTGGTTTTCGATAACCTTTTCACCATGGGATATTTGTGTTTCCTGTGCTATAGATATATAAGGGGAAAAAGTGTCATTCCGTGAACCGTCCAGTTCTAGACAGACAGCGGGTGCCAACGGTCAGAATACCGATAGACCGCAGCAAGCACTTTTCAGAGAAACACACACATGCCACTGGCATTAAACATTTTGAATAAAAACACTAGTTTTAGTACAATAAGCTTTTCTTTTTTTTCTTTATTAAATCACTGCGCAGTGCCAGTAGTCACAGCATAATAAAAAGTGTCGTTTTTTTTTTTTTTTTTTTTTAAATCTCATTTGGTTTAAACCAACCAACTGTGATGCCAGGTATTATATGTATAGAACGCAAAGCACCATATACACATGAAATCTAATACAATATATGTATTCTCTCCACTGAGTTATAGCTGTATAAATAGTAAATCCTGCTTTATGATTGCCTAGTTCTAATGTCACACCGGTGCTCAGTAAGAGAACTTGTGTATTACAGATGTGTCCTTGTACACCTAGCGTTTTTACGCCGTACCCCAAGCCTCATCCATTTGTTTCTGAACTTTTTTTTTTACACAGATTTGTTTTTTCGTCGCACACAGGTACAGAAATACCACAAGCCCCAGGAGTCCGTGTACGCTACCTATGTAGTTGTGATGCAGTTTTTAGAGGCTATGGCTAAGTTGCAAGGACCCAGGCACACCAAGACAGGCTATTTGGCGCACCTATGACACATCTATGCTAGAAATAATGCATACCCAATGTAAATTATTGCTGACCTACAGTAGAATTCCCCTTAAAATATCTGTTCTATATAAAAGCATAAAGTAAATGAACTCCTTCCTCATTGTTTTCTAATATCCTATTTGCCAACTCTTAATTAAGATGACCAAAATATAGGCGTCCTCCCACAAAATGGTTGCACCTTTGGACGGAACAGGGGAGTTATGACATGAATCCTGTCGCCAAACGTATCCCCAAACCCCCCCCCCCCCCCCCACCTACCCTGTACCACTGGATCGAGTATCAAACAATTATCTTATGTATTACAGTAAACAATCATCTTGGTCATGGGTCCGCTTTAACCTTGCATGAACAGCAAAAAAATGAACAACTGTGTTTTTTTAATCCATCCGTTAACAATTGGGGAATGTGAATTATAATAAAATGAGTAAACTTCTCCTTTGACTGCTAATACATCTGAACTACCATTTACAACATTTTCACATTGAGGTTCCTACATATAATCTAATTGTTTATGGAGCATATCTGTCATACGCTGGAGTTCTCAGTAATATAAAACAAAAGATTAAATATAATCATTTTGCAGTATAATAGACTTTTAAAGAGGGATTGTTCAGTCATTGTGTTCTGCAAGAAATGTCTATCCTAATAAATATATTTATGACGTTTCTAGCTTTTGTTTCCTGCCACCGATATAGCTCATGCAAATGCGGATCTCCGTAACTCTTAATAATAACTCTTTTTGTTGGCTATTTTTATTTATGGAGAGACAAGAATACGTTGTCCACTACACTGACAGTCTGCCAAGGATGATGCAATGTTTGTTCCCACTTTAGGCTTTAACCTACGAAGGTCATAGGAAGTGATCATTTTCCCAGCAAACACTTGTTAGCATTTACAACTGTGTTGCTCAGAATTGAGGTTTTTTATCTTACTTTTTACAGTGTAGTTATACATTTTGTAAATATTTTTGTATTCTTTCAGTGCAGGCTTAAAGGTCTGTACACATTAGACGATGTCGCTCTATGAGAGACGTCGTCTAATGTTTCCCCTCCCGGGCCGGCCGATCGGCAGCCGACTGTACACACTGAGCGATATGACCGCTCATATCGCTCAGTGACTTCACGCCACCGCCAGCCCTGCATGCAGGTCGTGGACGACAGTCCAGGTCCTGCATGCATGCACTGGCGACAGCGTCGATTGTTGCCGACCCGCCCGCGCATCGTCCGTTGCTGGCGGCATACACACTTGCCGATAAAATGAGCTCATTTTATCGGCAAGTGTGTATGGGCTTTAAGTGTCTTTTGTCTTCCTGGCTGTTCTGGAACTATAAGTCACAGTAGGCCCTGTCTCTTGACTGTCGTGCAGCCAGTGATCCAGCTTTATAAAACATTGAAGTCTTCCTTGAAATTATTGTGTGAGATAGTGTAATACATTCACATAAGTAATTGTTAGTATTAATACTTCACAGCATTGATGTCTTGGGTTCAATTCCCACCACAGCCCTAACTGTGTGGAGTTTGTATGTTCTCACTGTGCTTGCGTGGGTTTCTTCGGGGTACTCTGGTTTTCCTGCAAAAATCTACTGGTAGGTTAATTGACTCCTGACAAAAATGAACCCTAGTATGTATGTGTGTGTCCGTGTGTTAGGGAATATAGATTGTAAGCTCCACTGGGGCAGAGACTCATGTGATTGACCAAATATTCTCTGTAAATGCTGCAGAATATTTAAATAATTGGTAATAAAATAATCAGTGTAATTTTGGCAGCAACTTTCCTGATCATTGTCAGGGTTCTAACATTTCTCCTGTTAACTGGAAAAGTTATAACCCAGAAGAAAGTTCTTTGGTGTTCTCCTGTAGTCCATGCTCTGCTTTTAGTCAAGAAGTTTAATTCAGAATATCCCAATAAAACTAATGAAAGGAGCCCAGTAGCCACTGTTAAGATTTACAAAACCTGTCAATACAGATTACAGTCGCTCTCGATCAGATGCTTTGCTTCTGTACTTTGTGACTAGTCTATGTGCGCTAGCCAGTCATGTGTAAGAATTTCAGTATCCTTTCTCATTTGACACGAAGCAAGTTATAATATCAATCTGTTCCTTTAAGTTCTGTGCTGTGTTATTGTTTGCCAACCCTACACGGCAAGTGTATGTAAAGATTTAGTTATTAAGGTCATTAAGAATATAGCAGTGTCATCATGTGAGCCTAGAAAAACCAACATCAAGGAGCCAGAGCAAGTCTTAACAAAGCCCTGTTGTTTTATTATTTATTAACCCTCATTATTTAACCACAAGGCCTTTCCTGCTTTTGGCTGTCTGCTCATCTAGTTTTGGAAGCGGCAGTACGGAGAGCATGAATGAGCTGGAATATGATGATTGCAAGGCCGGCTAAGCTCCAGACTAGGAATTAAACCATTGGGACGTATCCTAGCTGTGATCGCTGTGCCAGGACTTTTATGTGATGGAGCAAACAGGCTTCATTTCTCCAACAATATAGGACGTATATTTAGGCAACATGCTGCAGATTATTGGCACACGCTCCCTGCATTCAGTAAACTGTCTGCTCTGGTGTCATAGACACTTTTCTGAACATCTCATAAATGGAATTATGCTGTGAATGCAGAACGTTCTGCATGGACCACCTTGCATATAAGATAAATCTAAATATATATATAATTTGTTCTTCATAGGCTGCTACATGGCTTCATGGATCTGGACCAAACCTAGTAACGATGCATTTTATAGATAAGATATATGGGCCATATTTCTTATCTGTAAAATGCATTGGTCTGTTAGTTTGTTTGTCTATCTATCTGTCTGGCATTTGGACACAGGTAGAACTGTGACCCAGGGAACCTGTTCTGGACCTACCACTAGATGGTTTTGGAAGAAAACGTTAGAGTGGTAACATTGATTACCAGAAGACATACTAGGGGGTTGGGGTCCCAGTTGAACCTCCGTTGGTGTACGCTGGGCAGAACTTTGACCTGTGGAGCCTGTTCTGAGCCTTCCACTGGATGAATTTGGATGAAAACTTTAATGAACTGTAATAACTCACAGAAATAACCATAATTCAATGACCTGAAATATCCATAAATTAATGAACTAAAATAACTGACAGAAATGGAGGTGGGAAGACAACAACAAATGTTGGGTACTCAAAAGCTTTGGAATAGCAACATTGATAACTGAAGGAAAACTTTAAACCCATCTCGCAATGGAAAAGTGATTATAAAACTGAACAGAAAGAAAAAATGGGGATCAGGGCTACTGGCGACACCCCAAAAACAACACTGGGCAGCCACCTCATGGGTGTGATAACTTAACAACTGGAAAATGTAAACAAGTGTGTGCGAGTGTATGTATTATATTATAATATATATATATATATATATATATATATATATATATATATATATATATATATATATATAAGCTTGGGTGGATGGACCGGCACTCCCTCTATGTAGCGTAAATGTGCCCAGGTGCCCTCTGATAAAGTGAGGTAAAGCAGTAGGCAACGAAGTAAACGAAGCAGACAGCGGCACTCGGGGTCTTATGCAAAAGTTCAAGTGTATTTAAAATCACTCCATAAGCTCCAACGTTTCGGGACACGCAAGTCCCGTTGTCAAGGTGAGTAACGTTACTTCGTTGCCTACTGCTATATATATATATATATAATACATACACTGACGGGTAGCACGGACAAGCCGGTGGCACAATTTTTTTGGATATGGGCTACCAAGTGGCAAGAACTTAAATGTTGAATTATAGATTGGGTGCCGAGTCCTAAACAAGGAGGTGACTGGATTGTGATTTTGAAAAAATTGGAGGCAACATGGATCTTTAATTTAGGTACTGTGGCACCAAATGGACTTAATGGAATCGAACACTTTAAATATTTTTTTGCGCTAATAAAGGAATGCATAAATCCCCCTTTTTTTGGGGGGGACAGAGATGCATATACCAAAAAAAATAAAAAAAATATATATATATATATACATACATACATACATACATACATACATACATACATACATACATACATACATACATACATACACAGAAGAAAATACCCCCTCTTATTTTTGGGACCAATACATCCATATGTAGTGATTTTTCTGTGTATTTGTATGTTTATGGCTTTTTTATTATTGCTATCTCTTGTGATTTAATGAGTGTATCCCTCCTGGTATTGGTATCTTTAATCCCTTAAGGAGTGGACACCTAGATGTCCACAGTCCTGTGGGGTAGTTTATTGTCAGCACCTTTGAGATTGGTGTAATAGAATAATAATTAGTATATTATATAGTAATTGATATATTTGTTGTATTTAATATATTGATCCAATGTATAGGAAGTGATGCACCCACCAATATATTTGGCTTCCTTTATCCTTCCTGATTTTAATATACTGGTAAAATGAATTGAAGATGGTGTTTATTTGTAGATTTCTGATTAAGTGATATTGTATTGTGCCTGATAAACGGATGAGGAATTTGAACCGTATTTTTAGTTTAATTTTCGCTGGGACATAAAAGCTATGACTGCTTAAGCCAGATCACTAAAATCGTGATTTTGTAGCGCCACTAGGTCTGGATGCTGCGGCGGTCTGCGTTCCACGTCCGCTACCAGAAGTGACATGACGCGGCCGCTGGGGAGCATCAAAGGGATACAGGAGCAGCTGGCTGTATCTGTTGTCTAGTCTGGTAAGCGGTGATGATGGCTCAATTTTCTAGGTTAATATGTGTGTCAACATGGGCACCCTTGTTTATCTTACGTCCGTAGAGGATGCTGGGGTCCACATTAGTACCATGTGGTATAGACGGGTCCACTAGGAGCCATTGGCACTTTAAGAGTTTGAGAGTGTGGGCTGGCTCCTTCCTCTATGCCCCTCCTACCAGACTCTGTTTAGAAAATGTGCCCAGAGGAGCCGGTCACAGCTAGGGGACCTCCATAGGAGTTTCTTTAGTTTTATTTTTTCAATAGAGTTTAGGCACAGGGAGGCTGCTGGCAACAGCCTCCCTGCTTCGTGGGACTAAAAGGGAGGGGGGGGGGGAGTATTGTCCGCCCTGCGGGGTCTGAGACACTATCTCCGCTGACAGGATACTGAGCTCCTGAGGGGATCGAACGTGCGCCGCCACAGGGGATCGCTCACCCCAGCAGCATGCCGCCAACCCCCTTACAGAGCCAGAAGACGTCGGTGGCGAGTTAGTCACCGGCCCCCCTTACAAGTGGGGAGCCGGTGCGAAGATGGCGGCAACAGGGTAGGGAGCGCAGTACTAACTGCGCTCCAGGGCTCAGCTGTACTTGGTGCGGCACTGTGAGGGGCGCCCTGAGCCAGCGTCTACACCCTACACTGGTCGGAAAGCCTATCGGGGACCCCAGATCACCGCCAGCACATACCTCAGGCCAGTATAAAATTCAAATCAGAGCGGGAAGCAGCGCCATGAAAGGGGGCGGAGCTTTTCCTCAGAGTGGACCCAGCTGCGTTCAGTGCCATCTTTCCTGCATGCAGAGACGCTGACAGGGGAGAGCTGTCCCTCCACATCAACACCAGCTATCTGTACGGTACCAGGGGGTTATAGGGGGGGGGGAGGCTGTGTAATAGACTGTGTAACCTATTAGGGTACATAGCGCTGGTAAGGAGTTTCCTTTATCTTAAAAAGCGCTGCGTGTGGGGTTGGCTCCAAACTCTGTGTCTCTCTTGCCATTCTCAGTGGGGAAGCTCTGTCTGCCATTTCCCTGTGTGTGTGTGTGGGGTGCTTGCTGTCTCACAAAAAGCCATGTCTAGGGGCTCTGTGTCATATGCTGCAGAGGATATGTCCTCTCAGGAGGATCCCATTCCATGTAATCAGGATTGCTCTGGTTTAGCACAGATTCCAATAAGAGATCCTGAGAACCTCTATTAAGAGTATGATCTCTCAGATTTCTACAAGGGTAGCACAGAATGAAACTGCAACTCAGGTTTTACAGAACTCTATGGCTGTTTGGTCTGAGTCGGCACGTTCAGGGCCCCCTGGCATTCACTCTCAAAAGCGTGCTCTTGCTCAGATTATGCAAGACGACACGGATACAGACTCTGACACGTTAGACGGTGATGAGGACGTGCTGAGGGTGGCGACATCTCTTGCAAAAGGGGTGCAGTTGATGATTATAGCCATTAGAGATGTATTAAATATTGCTGACGCAATACCTGAGCTGGTTGAGGAGGCTTACTTCACGGATAGTAATAAAGCCTTTCTAACCTTTCCTGCGTCTAAAGAGTTAAATGCTATATTTGAAAAATCCTGGGAAAACCCAGAGAAAAAATTCCAGATCCCAAGAAAGGTTCTGGTTGCATTCCCCTTCCCTGAGGAGGATAGAAAGAAATGGGAAAACCCACCCATAGTTGACGCATCGGTGTCCAGACTGTCAAAGAAGGTGGTTTTACCTGTCCCGGGATCTGCCGCGTTGAAGGAACCGGCTGATCGCAAAATTGACACTACGCCCAAATCCATATACACGGCTTTTGGGGCGATACTACGGCCTACCATTGCCTGTGCATTAATTGCTAAAGCTATAGTAAAGTGGTCTGGCACGTTACTTGAGGAATTGGATACAATGGATAAAAGTGACGTTGAATTGTTCTTGCGTAACATACAGGATTCTGCGGTATTTGCGGTGGAATCATGAAAGACCTGGGTTCGATGGCTGCAGGGATATCTTCCATGTCAGTCTCTGCTCATAGAGGACTCTGGCTGCGCCAATGGTCTGCCGACACGGAATCCAGGAAGGGCGTGCAGAACCTACCCTACACAGGTCAGGCTCTATTTGGGGAATCTCTGAGAGCGGTGATCTCAGGTCTGGAGGAGGGTGAGTTTCTGGTATCCCTGAATATCAAGGATGCGTACCTCCACATTCCAGTATGGCAGCCGCGTCAGGCTTATCTCTGTTTCGCACTGTTGGACAGTCACTTTCAGTTCCAGGCACTGCCGTTCGGTCTCTCCACGGCACAGAGGGTGTTCACCAAGGTGATGGCAGAGATGATGGTTCTCCTCCGCAGGCAGGGAGTGAACATAATTCCATACCTGGACGATCTACTGATAAAGGCAGTGTCCAGGGAGAGGTTATTGCAGTCCATTGCTCTTACGACTCAACTGCACAGGAATCACGGTTGGATCCTGAACCTTCCAAAATCACATCTGGAGCCGACAAGGAGATTGTCTTTCCTGAGGATGGTCCTCGACACGGAAGTGCAGAGGGTGTTTCTTCCAAAGGAGAAAGCGTTGGTGATTCAATCCATGGTCCGGGATGTTTTGAAACCTGCCCGGGTATTGGTTCATCAGTGCATTCGCCTTCTGGGGAAGATGGTTGCCTCCTACGAGGCTCTACAGTACGGGAGATTCCATGCTCGACCCTTCCAGCTGGATCTCCTAGACAAATGGTCGGGATCTCATCTGCACATGCACAGGAAGATACGTCTCTCACCAAAGGCAAGGATTTCTCTCCTCTGGTGGTTGCAAATGCCTCACCTTCTGGAGGGCCACAGGTTCGGAATCCAGAACTGGATCCTTCTGACCACGGATACAAGTCTCAGAGGTTGGGGAGCGGTCGCAAAAGGGGAAACTTTCCAAGGCAGATGGTCAAAATGGAACTAAGAGCCGCGTACAACAGTCTTCTCCAAGCGGCTCATCTTCTACAAGATCGGGCCATTCAAGTACAGTTAGATAATGTTACAACGGTGGCCTACGTAAACCGACGGGGAGGAACAAAGAGCAGGGCTGCGATGTCAGAGGTGACAAGAATCCTCTGGGCAGAAAGGCATGCGTTGGCGCTGTCAGCGATCTTCCTTCCAGGAGTGGACAACTGGGAAGCAGATTTCCTCAGCAGACACGATCTCCATCCAGGAGAATGGGTCCTCCATCCGGAGATGTTCACAGACGTGACCAGTCGTTGGGGCGTGCCTCAAATAGACATGATGGCCTCACGTCTCAACAAGAAACTTCGGAGGTACTGTTCTAGGTCGAGAGACCCACAAGCAGTGGCGGTGGATGCACTGGTAACTCCGTGGGTGTTCAAATCAGTGTATGTGTTCCCTCCACTTCCACTCATTCCAAGAATTCTAAAGCTCATAAAGAGAACAAGGGTTCAGGCAATTCTCATTGCTCCGGACTGGCCAAGGCGAGCTTGGTACGCGGATCTTCTGGACCTACTGCTGGAAAATCTGTGGCCTCTTCGTGAGGACCTTCTGCAACAGGGGCCGTTCGCCTATCAGGACTTACCGCGGCTACGTTTGACGGCATGGCGGTTGAACGCCAGATCTTAGCCCGAAAGGGTATTCCAAGCAAGGTTATTCCTACCCTGATACAGGCTAGGAAAGGGGTAACGTTTAAACATTACCATCGCATTTGGAAAAAATATGTGTCTTGGTGTGAATCCAAGAAATTTCTTACGGTGGAGTTTCAACTTGGATGGTTTATCCTCTTCCTGCAACCAGGTATGGATATGGGTCTGCGTTTGGGATCCATAAAGGTCCAAATTTTGGCCTTATCCATTTTCTTTCAGAAACAATTGGCTGCCCTCCCTGAGGACCAGACCTTTTTGAAAGGGGTTCTGCACATACAGCCTCCCTTTGTGGCGCCTACGGCACCCTGGGATCTTAACGTGGTGTTGCAGTTCCTGCAATCGGATTGGTTTGAGCCTGTACAGGAGGCTGAGGTTAAGTTTCTCACGTGGAAGGCTGTCACTTTGTTGGCCTTAGCTTCTGCTCGACGTGTATCGGAGTTGGGGGCTATGTCCTGTAAGAGCCCCTATTTAATCTTCCATGAAGATAGAGCTGAGCTCAGGACGTGTCAGCAGTTCCTTCCAAAGTTTGTGTCTGCTTTTCATATCAACCAACCTATTGTGGTGCCAGTGGCTACTGACTCCTCGATTACATCAAAGTCCTTGGATGTTGTGAGGGCTTTGAGGATCTATGTGAAGAGGACTGCTCGTCACAGGAAATTGGACTCTCTGTTTGTCCTGTATGATCCCAAGAAAATTGGGTGTCCTGCTTCTAAGCAGGCGATTTCTCGCTGGATCAGGTTCACTATCCAGCATGCATATTCTACGTCAGGATTGCCATGTCCTACGTCTGTTAAGACCCACTCTACTCTTAAGGTGGGTTCTTCCTGGGCGGCTGCCCGGGGTGTCTCTGCTTTACAGCTTTGCCGAGCGGCTACTTGGTCTGGGCCGAGCATGTTTGCAAAGTTCTACAAGTTCGATACTTTGGCCGCTGAGAACCTGATGTTTGGTCAATCAGTTCTGCAGGAGCCTCCACGCTCTCCCTCCCGTTCTAGGAGCTTTGGTACATCCCCATGGTACTAATGTGGACCCCAGCATCCTCTAGGACGTAAGAGAAAATAGGATTTTAATTACCTACCGGTAAATCCTTTTCTTGTAGTCCGTAGAGGATGGTGGGCGCCCGCCCAGGGCTTCGGTTTCCCGCAGTGGTTATCTGGTTCAGTACATCTTTGTTTTTAGTACTGCATTGTTACTTGGTAAGAAATGTTTCAGCGGTTGCTGATGTTTCAAGCTAGATAGCTTGTTTTGCCTTGTATGTGTGAGCTTTTGTGAATCTCGCCACTATCTGTGTATAATCCTTCTCTCGAAGATGTCCGTCTCCTCGGGCACAGTTTCTAGACTGAGTCAGGTAGGTGGGGCATAGAGGGAGGAGCCAGTCCACACTCTCAAACTCTTAAAGTGCCAATGGCTCCTGGTGGACCCCTCTATACCCCATGGTAATAATGTGGACCCCAGCATCCTCTATGGTCTACGAGAAAAGGGATTTACTTGTAGGTAATTAAAATCCTATTTTATAATATATATGATATTATTTACCACCTTATGATGAGTGCATTACTGTTTATATGTATACTGTATTTATAAAGGGAAGTGACATCATGTGCGTTCCACTCTGGAACGCGGA
Source organism: Pseudophryne corroboree (assembly GCF_028390025.1). NCBI lineage: Eukaryota > Metazoa > Chordata > Amphibia > Anura > Myobatrachidae > Pseudophryne > Pseudophryne corroboree. Next base: position 267,040,888 of record NC_086453.1, on the reverse strand, counting down.
AGTGGGGTATTTGGCGCCAGATTTGATTGTGGCTGGTATAAAGGAAGTCATATGGGCAGTCCCAGCATTACTGCTGGGCTGTGATGAGGAATGCATTAAAGATGTATCATGCCGTGTGACTCTTGAGGACGGTCCGGATGGACTGAAAAAGTTTTAGTTGAGTATGCTATTTTAATTAATAAAACTTTGTCTACATATATGGAATTCTGGAGAGTTCCCCTGTTCATACACATTTATTTCACAACGTGCTATTGGTGTTGACTTGAGACAGCACAGAAAGGTGGATTGGTAGCAAAGAGAGATTTAGACTAGGTTTCTATGCCTCCGTACAGAGTGATCAGTAAAGACAGACCTTGTTTGCAGAACTGAAATCCAGATGTCACTTCATCTGTAGCGGAAAGAGATAGGGATGCCAAGACAGATGGATAGCTGCTTTGGTACTTGTCAGGATAGTAAAGAATTGAACGTAATATAGTTGTATATAATATATCGATGTGCCAAGAGCAAGATAAATGTATCTTTTGTTTACTGCCACTAGTGTTATTTTGCTTTGAGAAATTGGTCCTGTACAAAAATACACAATAAAGCCATTAAAAAAAATCTTGCCTCCACATTATATTGTGAGAGTTTAAAGGATAAATAAAATTGAAGTTAAGAATACAGTTTCCCACTGAACCCTGCTTGTCTCTTCCTAGTGGATTCAATCTATTTTTTTTTTTAATTAACTTTTAAATATGATGTAGTATAAAGTTATGGGTCCTACACACTCAGCGATTACACTGAAAGATATGAACGATCTCGTTCATTAATGAATAAGATAGCTTTCATATCTTTCATTGTGTATATGCACCGCGCATGTTCATCTTTAATGCCGGCTCGTTTATGCCTGCAAGCCAATATGGACAATCTCATCCATGTTAGCATGCATGGCTATGGGGCTGGGTGACCGAGGGAGTGAAGAACTACTGATCCCGTCTAAACAGGGCGTGTTATGTGGTTCCTTTTCGCTTTAGAAGTGGTAGATACATGCCCCTGGTGGTTGGCCATGCTCCATTGTGATATGTGTGTGATATGTGCTGTTTCGTTTAGAATTGTATAGATGCGACTTCATGCACCTGTTCAATTCACTACCACTGTTGATTACCTTAACTTTATCGTAAGACAACTAGACCTGTTCCACTTTAGGCAAATATCTGACAAAGTCTGTAGTTGATCTGCTTGCTTTGGCTACTCTGGTTATTGATTTATAACTACAATCACATGAGTGCCATAACCAATAACCAATCACATGAGGCCCTTAACCAATAATAAGTCACATGAGTCCCATAACCATTAACATGTAGTGCCATTGGCCAAACAAACTGATTGTTTTGGTTCCATCTGTAACCATGTCAGACCGATTTTAGTTAAACATAAGCAAACTGACTAACCAGTCTATATATAGGAAGCTGTACATAAGCAAGGTTGATCACTGCATGATTTTTTTGACATGTTCACGCAATCTTTTGCCTTGGTCACATGTCACACAGCGATGGAGTGGTGGGTGTACATGAAAGAGTATTACAAGAACAAAGAGTAGTATTAGCTGTGCCAGCATACAAGCTGTTTAACCAATTGCTGCTGACATATGAAAACAGTAAGGAAGGGTATGATAACTAAAGTACTACATCTTAGATGGGCTTTAAGTCAAACAAATAGCAGGTCTAAGGCAGCATGGATTTGCTACAGGGAGGTTCAACAAATGTATATTCCTCTTTTTCTTACCTGGACATCGATACAGATAGATCAGGGTGGGTCACTGGTCTTTGTGCGTATTTGGATTTTACCATGGCTTTTCTCATTGTATCCCACAATATATTAATTCAGAAACTAAAATTCCTAGGATTAGACTCTAGTGGAATGGGTAAAGCGAATAGTATTAGCAGCGATGAAGGTAATGTAGTAAAATGAGAGGCTTTCTAGATGAAGAATTGGCAGAGCCTTAATAATTGAGGGATGGGGTATAGAAAAACTTTCTTTTACAGAAGGATGATGGATCCACGGAATAGTCACCCAGCAGTTTTCATGGGGACTAAGGGCTGTATTCAATAACTGTCGGAAGCTGCCGTCTTGTCGGAAAGACGGCAGCTTCCGACAGAAATAGGTTGGTAGGGGTTCCGACCTATTCAATAGGGGCTGATTTTTTCCAACAAGTCGGGATTTCCTGACTTGTTGGAAAACACGTGGATCGGCGGAATAGCTGCCGATCCACATGCTTCTGTCGGAAATGGGGCCAAATCCGACAGGTTTTGGCCCCCTTTCTGACAAACTCAATCCGACTTGAAAACAAATCAGATTGAGGTGTGGAGACAAGCGGTGCTGCGGGGGGAGCAGAGATCGGCGGCCGGCGGGGGGACATTTCTGCGGCGCCTCCCCCCGCCACCGCAGACATGTTCCCCCCGCAGCCAGCTCCCCCGCCGGCCGCCATTTCTCTGCTCCCCCCACTGCCCAGCTTACCCCTGTCGCCGCCCCGCTCATGACCGCCGCCATCTGCACTCCTGGCAGCTGCTGTCAGCGCATCCGCCGACAGCAGTGGCAGGACAGGATCCTGTGTACGGCCAAATCCGACAGTCTGATTTGGCCGTCCATTGAATAGGGGTTGTCGGATCCATTCTGACAACTGCATGTCGGAATGGATCCGACTCTTATTGAATATACCCCTAAATCACTTAGGCGGTATTCAATTCTTTTCACCCCCTTCCACACCCGTTCCGTTTCTGCTAACGGGTGTGGTATAATCATTTCAGCTCGCTACTTCCAGAGTAGCGAGGGCATCCAGCCCTTTATGCAGCTAAACCTGAATACTATGGGCGCGATATGTGCGATAACGAGGGTCACTTTAGAAAGGAGATTGGGCGTGATATATCATTTGAATACCGCCCAGAGAATTTAAAAGTACATGCCACAAACATATTGCTGCTGTTAAAATATGAAAATGAAACGAGCACCCCCGTGGCCCTGCCAGTGGTGTTACACACTGTACCTAACAGGTACTCATCACCCACAAACAGTAGTGGCAGAGCATCCTATCACTAGAGCCTAGGGATACAGCGGTACATGGTGTCTAGCGGCAAAGTGGCACTTGTAAATTGATGGGTTCATTGTCATCAATATTGGTGCTATCAGGCCTGTGGGGCTCCAGGAATTCATTTAATCATTCATTAGCTACAGATAGAGCAGGTGTCTTTTAGATATATAGTAAACCGGGATGCTCATAAATTTCATGGATTCTGTGGCTGATTAAAACCAAGTGAAATGCAGGCTTGACGTCAACCAGCCACAGAGCCTGTGTGATTCATTGGTGTCCCCATTTAAAAGGATAATATGGTAAGCCTATATATAGTGCAATTTGATGACTCCAAGTCAAGGTGGATGCACCATGTTGGACTATAACAGCCCTGCGAGTATGTATCTCAGTGGCAGCAGGCACCAGGTACCATTTGAGACTTATCTTTTAGATTTGGTAGAATTACAAGGTGCCGGCACTCAACATTCTTGCCAACAACTACTGTGTATATGGCAATTCCCTCGGTTCTATTACACATACTTTCTAATTTGACATTTCCAAATTTGGGGTAGAACCGTGCTACATTAATAAGCTTGCTGCCTCACAGCACTGAGGTCTTGGGTTCAGTTCCCTACCAAGGACGTCTTTGTGTCCAGTTTGTATATTTTCTAGTATGTTGATTCCCTCCCGCAATCCAAAATCATACTGGTTGATTGATTGGCGTCTGAAGAAAATGAACCCTAGTATGTACGTGTGTGTGTACATGTGGTTAGGAATATAGAACGTAATCTCCACTGGGAAAGGGACTAAACATTGTCTTTAAAGCCCTGCTTAATATTTGTGTGTGCACTATATAAATAACTGCTAATAAATAAATCACTCAGAACATAACCTTTTTATAATGGCTGGTTTAGCAAGTACACGCCTTTATCAGGGAAGCAGTTGATATGCCGGCGGTCAAGGTACCGACGCCGGAATCCTGACCGCTGACAATGCCGCCAGCCAGAATGCCGGCTATTCCCACTCATGGGTGTCCATGACACCATAGAGTGGGAACAGAACCTGTGACGAGTGCTGCGAGCCACCGTGCACGGAAGGGGCACTGATGCGCTCACCCCCCTGCTGGCATTCTGGCGGACGGGATCCCAGGGTCAGCATATCAGCCCCAACCCCTTTATCATTTTCAGTTCAATTATGTATTTTTATATGGGGAAATTCAGCACTTACTTATATTGGTTATAATTATATTGTTACATTTCTTTATATTTGTCTGCATGGTCATCCAAAAGCATGGAACTGAGAATGTTGTGTTACTACCAGCACAGTCATCCATTGTGACCATTAGTCAGAGCTGCCTAGTAGTCACTCGCATCATATCACTAAAGGGTTAAGATAAAACTGACTGGGGACACCAAATAAAGTGTCCTGGAGGAGTCCTGTGGGGTGCAGGAGTAATCAGGCTGCCTCTGTCACAATCCTGCTGCTCCCCTGCCAGCTGTCACCACTTCCCAGAGGAGATGAATATAATTCTGAGAAATCGCTTGAATCCTGAAATGTCAGCAGCTTTATTCATTGTGAACGTGTGCAATAGCTCAGGCTCACTCGCTGCTGGGGGACTTCGCCGCACTCGCATGCAAAAGCTGCTGCTGTATACTTGCTGTGCCTTATATACAGTTTTATAAAATACTAACAACACTCATTTTTTTTTTTTCAGGCACATTAATATGTCAACATTTTTTATTGATAGCATGTGAGTTTAAAACCCTACTTGTCTTGATTGAGATCCTACATGTGACGCTTCCGTGCTTAGGATGGGAATGTCAGGGGGATGATGGATACTACTGAAATTGGCTTTTTGTTTTGATCGATGGGTGAAAATTTGAGTTCAATTTTACTGACTTGTGTGATTGGTAACAGTCATCCAAAATAGGCTACAGCCCGAACACACACACACACACACACACACACACACACACACACACACACACACACACACACACACACACACACACACACACACACTTTTAAACCCCCTGCCATTAGTTGTGATAATTGCCGGTGATGTTAATCAAGTAAAACTAGATAAATGATTGTTTTATATACTGTATTATTTTCTAAACTTTATAGATCGTCTCTGGTAAAGTCCACACTATGGGCACTTAGTAGGCCACCAGGGTGACAAACCCTGAAGCACTACAGTGTCCATCCTTTCATGTTTATTGGATCTGATTATGATGCACCTAAACATTCTGGATTGCGTCTGACTTGTGCAATAAGGGAAATAATATTGCAACTTCCGTCAATACTGAGAAGATGAGACATTCAGGGACAACATTTAAACCTGGGCGCATCCCTGGAAATTGCAACTTTGTGGGTGATCAGTGCAATAGAATTATATAGTAGGTTCTTTTATTGCGGCATTCATTTATTCTTTCAGTGACGTTTCCTTCTCCCTGTGTGAAGGTACATAGTTTCACTGTATTCCCCTCGTTGAGTTTATAGGGTTTATTTAATAAAGATCAATGATGTACTGCATCCCAAAGCAAGCAATCACATATCCGCTTTAAGCTGTCCGGTTACTATGGGTTACAGCTGGTGTTCCACTTGCTTCACTTTTCTAAATAAGCCCTTGTTATTTCTAAATGTTAGCTATAAGAAAGTTGCAGGCAATTGGACAGATGACAGCTGTGTTCTGAAGAAGAAACAAAGGTCTTAGGGTGTCTCTAACAGAACCGTTTGGTGATTGTTTTTAAATGACAATTAATCCTGAACCTGGTCAACTGGCTAACACTCTATTATACTCCCTCTGCAGGTAGCAATAAAGATCATAGACAAGTCTCAGCTGGATGCTGTAAATTTAGAGAAAATCTACAGAGAAGTTCAAATAATGAAGATGCTGGACCATCCCCATATTATCAAACTTTATCAGGTAACTTTCTAAAATTAAATTGAACTATTATAAATTGCAAAATAAAAACAAATACAATACTTTGAACCTGTATGTGTAATTTTAAAGCATATTTCCATTTAGAAATAATGCAGGCTTTGCAGTATATCAGGTTGTCCATCACCCGGGTAGGCCACCTCATGGTTGCTTAGGATATTGCTTCACAGGATTCCGGTATTGCTGCATCTTTAACCTAAAACATAGGGGTGAAAGGCGGCTGCCTGCAACTTCTGCTGGTGTGTGTGACATTGATATGGTGATTTCAGGGCACAGGAGGGGTATAAGGGGCAGTCTTGGTAACGCCCCAGATGTGTTACCATGTTCTCTCCATGATTGCTACGTGCCCCCTCATGATGTGGCCATGCCCCCTGCCCTGATTCAGGCTCGCTTAATGCTGGGAGGAATGCAGTACCCATGTTGTATTATACCCATGTTGCTACTAATACATTCATGTCAGACATGCCCGCCTCACCAACCATCCAAAGGTGTTTATACTTATAGTAATATACCCCGGATCTGGTGCTTTTTTACTCAGAGCACTAGCAGGACATACTGTAACTGCACTGCAGAGCCATGATGTAACTGCTGCCAGTACTCCCACAAGTACTTAAACACTCCACTTACACTCCAACATTCTGCCACATGCCACTTGGAGCACCGCACAGGCATCTTGGAGCGCCACACATTCATCTCGGAGCACTGCACAGGCATCTCGGAGCACTGCACAGGCATCTCGGAGCACCGCACAGGCATCTCGGAGCACTGCACAGGCATCTCGGAGCATAAAATAAACACATTTAACATCTCTAGCAAAGTGGCTCCCAGCTCTAAGGGTAGCAAGGGGCCAGTTTTTTGGAAGGATAAAACAGTAGTATATGCGCCAGGTAGAGGATAGGATAATATAATAAATGTGCCAGTTTGATGCCATATTAAAACAGTAGTACTATATAATGTTCAGGAGCTTTTGCTGGACTGTGTTCGTAGTAAACTCTATGTATACAGTTCAGCATTTTAATAAAATAGCCTATTTTTAAGACACTCTGGGGGTCATTCCGAGTTGTTCGCTCGCTAGCTGTTTTTAGCAGCCGTGCAAACGCTATGCCGCCACCCTCTGGGAGTGTGTCTTAGCTTAGCAGAAGTGCAAACGAAAGGATCGCAGAGCGGCTACAAAAAACTATTGTGCAGTTTCAGAGTAGCTTCAGACCTACTCAGCGCTTGCGATCATTTCAGACTGTTCAGTTCCTGTTTTGACGTCACGAACACGCCCTGCTTTCGCCCAGCCACGCCTGCGTTTTCCCTGGCACGCCTGCATTTTTCCGAACACTCCCTGAAAACGGTCAGTTGACACCCAGAAACGCCCTCTTCCTGTCAATCACTCTGCGGCCAGCAGTGCGTCTGAAAAGCTTCGCTAGACCTTGTGTGAAACTACATCGGCCGTTGTGAAAGTACGTCGCGAGTGCGCATTGCGCCGCATGTGCAGAAATGCCGTTTTTTTGCATCAGCGCTGCGCAGCGAACATTTTCAGCTAGCGATCAACTCGGAATGACCCCCTCTGTGTTTGAATGGTGTTAATAATAATTCTTAAGTCCCATTTGACATGTAAATTACAATTAAATAAAGCACAAACACAAAATAGAAGAATTAATTAATTAAATACAAACATTTATGGTCTTCCCCTTTTTTAAAGCCAAATTGGAATATTCGTAACCAATTATATAATAGTTGCAGCTGCCACAATAATAATTTATAGCTTTATACACTGTAGTATCAGTGGAAGAGACCAAGACACAGTCAGCCAATCAGAAGCAGCTGCCCATTGTCACCATCAACAGTGGTCACTTTGCACCAGGGTTGAGCACCCATCAGGTTCTACACCTTCTGCCAGGTGCATATTTGTCTGTGTTGCGTCCTAAGCAGAAAATGCATCCAAATATGGAAGCTTAGCAATTCTTTATGTGCATGCACAGTATGAAGAAGAGAAGACTCTTGTCCAGCGCTACGTCAGCCCCACAGTATAATGATAGTGAACAAGAGAGTGTAAAAGAATTTTCACTAAAGTCAGCTAGATAGTGTAACAACTACTCAGTGCTTTGATTAAATAAAATTCACTTTTACATGTCTTTGATATATACAATATAACATATCCCTATGGTAGATTGAGAACGTTCTATGGTCACAACCGTTTCATAACGTCTGTCCTAATAATTTACTGTGCGTCACGTGCATGCATTATACCATATACCATTTAATAATGTCAGTGTAGATAAAATGTATACCATCTGGGACCCAGAGGTAACACGAGGACGAGGCTGTAAGACATGTTGGACGCATGAGTCAGCATATATCATATGAGACCGCTCATCCACGGAGTTTAAATAAGCGTTACATATTCAAACATAGGAATTAAAGAGTAAACGAAAGGCTGTATTAGCTCTGTCATTACTATGCCGCACATCCTGCTCTGTAGCTGGTAATTCTTTACAGGCATTCTGTCTTCTAATTGTGTGTTTTATTTCTGCTGCGGGGTACACTGGGCTCCACAAGAATAGACATAGGGGGTGTAGAGTAGGATCTTGATCCGAGGCACCAACAGGCTCAAAAGCTTTGACTGTTCCCAAGATGCATAGCGCCGCCTCCTCTATAACCCCGCCTCCCTGCACAGGAGCTCAGTTTTGTAGTTGGTGCCGCAGATAGCAGGCACATAACAGAGGGGCTGCTCTGGGCAGCCCTAAGAAGAGCTTTTTGAGATGAAAAGTGAAGACTTCAAGGGCTGCAGCAGTGTGTAGATGTCTACAGACATTCACTGCTGCAGCTCCATCTCTCCCCAGCGGCGCTGTACACTCCCGCGCCCTGGTTGCCGGGTAACTACAGCAGGAGGCTTCGGTTTTCTTCTGGTCAGGCACACACGACGGGGGCTCTCCGGGATCGCGTGGCCGCGCTTCGGGAGGTGGTGAATGGGTCTTGCTCGCGGGACCCGTACTTTATCGCGATCCGGCGCGGCCGGTGGGAGGCGGGCCGCAAGCGCTGGCGGTGGACACTGTGGCAGTGTAGGCAATCCCACTAGATCACCAGGGCATGGGTGCAGGTCAGGTTTTCTCTTAAAACCTTTTTGTGTGTAGCCCGCAGTACCAGGTGGTTTTGCCAGCAGAGGGGATAAGGCTTAGACCTGGAGCCCTCCCCCAGCCCCAGGGCGCCATTTCCAGCAAATGTTCCTGCCCTGGAGCTGCATATTTGTTTCTTCCTCACTCCCTGTCAGTGTCTAGGCGCCATTTCTCTCAGCTACACTGTTCCTGGGACTGCTTGGGCAAATTCTCCTTTGTAAAGCCGCCTGGTTGTCAGCGCTGTGACTATACATGACACTTAAGTATTCTACATGTCAATTAGACAGTGTTAGTTAAGAAAGAGTGCATTTAGTCAGGGTTCTCTGGTACAAGTACCCTGTGATATACATCCAGTTCTTACTGTGCAGTGTTATATCTATTGATTACAGAGCTATATATATATATATATATATATATATATATATAAAAGCTGGTCCAGTGCAGTATTATTGTTAGTAATAACCTCTGCATTGTATTACTGTGACTATATGTGTGTGCATTAGCTTGCTGAGTGATTTCCATTTCGTGTCTTTCACTCAACTTGCTATCCCTATATTCTATAACCTGAGGGGGCTTGGTGCATCAGGTTTCATAATAATATAGGATTTTCACAAGATATACTTTAATACGTATTTTTCTCTGTGATTTTAGTCACCATATCTCTCCTGTATCTCTGCTTGTGCTGACTATACTGCGCAGGGGTTTGGGCAAGAGGTATTGTGCTGCTGACAATTGTACTGTGTTACCTGATACTGCAAGTTATATCATGTCTGCTTCTGAAGGTAACGGTTCTGGTGCTGAACACACTGCCGGTGTTGCTGAAGCCACAGATCCCTATGAGGAGACTATAGCAGCTGCGGACTCTGGTTCTGGGGGCTCTTTGTCCCCCAGTGGGACTGTGGCAACGGGGGTACATAATGACCCATCGTGGGCTGCTTTCTCCACGCTTCTACATACGCTAGTTACTAAACTAACACCCCCTATGGGACCTCCTATGCCGGTGCAACCGTATGTGGTACCCGCAGCTAACCCGCCGTGGGCGGATAATTTGTCTGCTCAATTGAAGAAGTTGAACCAGTCCTTGACTACTAAAAAGTTTGACCCTCGCTCGCCTAAGACCAAGGGGTCCTCTAAGCGAGCTCTTATCTCCTCACAATCCACTGCTGTCACTGACACCTTGTCTGATGAAGATGGCGCTTACACTGACCCCACAGATTCTGACACAGATACTGCTGATGGGCAGGGTAGTTCACATGTGGATGTTCCTGATATTTTGGAGGCTATTAAGTTGATTTTACAGATTACGGATGATCCCGAGCCATCCGTCCCTCCTAAGAAACAAGATAGGTTCAAGCGTCAGAAGGTAGTTAAACAAGTTTTACCTCATTCTGACCACCTAGTGGATATACGTCAGGAATCCTGGGGAAACCCGGGAAAGAAGTTTGTGCATCAAAAGAAGATGCTGGCTTGCTATCCCCTCGCGCCAGAGCTGTCTATAAATTGGGAAACGCCTCCTCCAGTAGACTCACATGTGGCTAGGATGGTGGTTTCCTCAGCTCTGCCTGTCACTACCGTCACGTCTCTAAAAGAGCCTACGGATAAACGTGTGGAGGGTTGTCTGAAAGCGATTTACACCCTCACGGGTGCTAAACAAAGGCCCACTATTGCAGCAACATGGGCTGAAATCTCTTCTGACCATGCTAGACAATGCTTGTCATATATTGTCACAGCTTCTCACTATATTAAAGAGGCGGCTTCTGATGCCGGTATTCTAGCAGCCAAGGCCTCTACTACATCAGTCCTGGCTCGCCGGATATTGTGGCTGAGATCCTGGTCTGTGGATCTGGACTCTAGAAAAACCCTGGAGGTACTCCCTTTCAAGGGAGAGATTCTGTTTGGGGAGGATTTAAATAAGATAGTGGCTGACTTGGCTACTGCCAAAACTGCCTGTCTGCCAAGTACCGCTCCTTCTGTGTTGAAGGTTAAAGGTACTTCCTTTCGCCCCTTTCGTCCTTCAGGTAAAGCAAAAGGTCAGGCGTACAACAAGCATGCCCGCACTTCCAAACCTGGTAAGCCGAAGCCCAAAAGAGCCTGGGCTGCCAGTCAGCCAGCTTCCAAGACGGATAAGCCTGCCGCATGATGAGGCGGGCCTCCCCGTGGGGGATCCCACGGTGGGGGGCTGGCTTCTAGGGTATACCCAGGAATGGTTGAAGACCACTTCAGATGCCTGGGTACGGGAAGTCGTCACTCGAGGTAACGCCATAGCCTTCAAAAACCGTCCCCCTCATCGATTTTGCCTGACAGACGTCCCGTCGGACCAGACAAAGGCAAACTCTCTACATTCGGTGGTACAGACCCTCCTGGACACAGGAGTCGTAGTACAGGTGCCTCTTGCTCAGAGGGGCCGGGGGTACTATTCTCCGCTGTTTCTAGTCCCGAAACCAAATGGGTCCTCTCGGCCCATTCTCAATCTCAAGGCATTGAACAGGTTTGTGAAAGTTTCCAAGTTCCGTATGGAAACCCTTCGCTCTATAGTTCTGGCCTTGGAACCTGGGGATTATATGGTCTCCCTGGATATACAGGATGCTTACCTGCATATTCCTATAGAAGTGTCACATCAGCAATACCTGAGGTTTGCGAATGGCAACCTCCATTACCAGTTTCGGGCGTTACCTTTTGGTTTAATTACGGCTCCGCGAGTCTTCACCAAGTTATGGCGGTGATGACGGTGGTACTCCGCTGTCAGGGGTCAGGATCCTGCCGTATCTGGACGACTTGTTAAATCCTGGCAAATTCCCCAGAACTTCTCCTATGTCATCTGGATCTGACTGTCCGGTTTCTACAAGCCCACGGGTGGCTCATCAACTGGAAGAAATCCTCCCTGGTACCTGCTCAGAGCATGGTGCACCTGGGAGCGCTATTGGACACTCACAACCAGCGGTTATTCTTGTCTCAGGAGAAAGTCCTGAAGCTTCAGGACAGGATTCGTTACTTCCTTTCTCGTCCGCAAGTGTCGATACATTCGGCGATGCAGGTGCTGGGCCTCATGGTATCAGCATTCAACATGGTGGAGTATGCTCAATTCCATTCTCGCCCCCTCCAGAGGCTGATTCTAGCCAAGTGGGACGGCCTGCCTCACCGGATCAGGTCTCACATGATCTCATTGACTCCGGAGGTCCGTCTGTCGCTGCACTGGTGGCTCCAGGACCAATGATTGTGCAGGGGACGTCCCTTCTGGATATCCAACTGGGTCCTGTTAACGACAAATGCCAGTCTAAGAGGTTGGGGCGCGGTGCTGGAGCAACACTCCCTTCAGGGTCGGTGGACCAAGGAGGAATCTCTCCTCTCGAACCGTCCTGTTCAAGTACAGTCAGACTTGCATAAATCATCAAGGCGGCACTCAAAGCCGTTTGGCAATGAAGGAAGTCTCACGGATTCTACAATGGGCGGAACGCCATCTACCGGCCATATCGGCAATATTCATTCCGGGGGTCCTGAATTGGGAAGCGGACTTTCTCAGTCGTCAGGACGTACACGCCGGAGAGTGGGGCCTCCATCCAGAAGTGTTTCAACTCCTAGTGGAAAAGTGGGGCCTTCCAGACGTAGATCTGATGGCGTCTCGACACAATCACAAGGTTCCGGTCTTCGGAGCAAGGACAATGGATCCTCAAGCAGCATTCGTGGATGCGCTGGCGATGCCGTGGAGGTTTTGGCTGCCGTACGTGTTCCCTCCGGTGTCACTCCTGCCCAGGGTAATTCGGAAGTTCAAGCAAGAAAGAGGAGTTCTGCTTCTCATAGCTCCAGCGTGGCCCAGACGGCACTGGTTCTCAGACCTGCAGGGCCTATCGTCACAGCGTCCAATTCTACTTCCACAGCGCCCAGACCTCCTCGTTCAGGGCCCCTGTGTCTACTAGGACCTAGCCAGGCTATCTTTGACGGCGTGGCTCTTGAAGCTACCGTCTTGAGGGCTAAAGGGTTTTCTGAGGCGGTCATTTAAACTATGTTGCGGGCCCGGAAACCGGCTTCTGCTCGGATTTACTATAGGGTCTGGCATTCTTACTATGTTTGGTGCGCATCTAACAATTATGACTCTTCCAAGTTTAGTATAGCCAAGTTGTTGGCCTTTCTTCAGCAGGGCCTGGACTTAGGCCTGCGTCTGGCCTCCCTCAAGGTTCAAATATCTGCCTTGTGGTTTCAGAGAAAGTTTGCGACCTTACCTGATGTGCATACCTTAACTCAGGGTGTGTTGCGTATCCAACCTCCCTATGTCTCGCCTGTGGCTCCTTGGGACTTGTCGGTGGTTTTGGAGGCGTTACAAGAGTCTCCGTTTGAACCTCTTAGTTCAGCTGATCTTAAGTGGCTTTCCCTTAAGGTGGTGTTTCTGCTGGCTATTGCTTCAGCTAGAAGAGTGTCAGATTTTGTGCCTTGTCTTATAGTTACCCATATCTGATATTTCACCGTGACCGGGCGGTTCTTAGGACTCGTCCCGGCTATCTACCTAAGGTGGTTTCTTCGTTCCACCTTAATCAGGAGATTGTTGTACCGCCCTTTGTCTCTCCTGACCTTTCTCCCAAAGAGCGGTCTTTGGATGTGGTACGGGCTCTCCGTATCTATGTGAAGAGAACTGCTTCTGTTAGGAAATCTGATTCTCTCTTTATTCTGTTTGGGTTTCACAAACGAGGCTGGCCTGCTCAGAAGCAGACTTTGGCCAGATGGATTAGAATGGTGATTGCACAGGGTGTAGTATGGTATGCCGGCGGCCGGGCTCCCGGCGACCAGCATACCGGCGCCGGGAGCCCGACCGCCGGCATATCGACAGTGTGGCGAGCGCAAAGAAGCCCCTTGCGGGCTCGCTGCGCTCGCCACGCTGCGGGCACGGTGGCGCGTAATGCGCGCCACACTATTTTATTCTCTCTCCAGGGGGGTCATGGAAACCCACGAGGGAGAATAGCTGTCGGTATAGTGTGCGTCAGGATCCCGACATTCGGCATACTGAAGACCACCCGATTGCACATGCTTATGTGAGGGCTGGTCTGTCTGCTCCTGCTCACATTACTTGCCATTATACTCGGTCTGTTGGAACTTCTTGGGCTGTTCGCCGTGGTGCGACCCTTGAACAATTGTGCAAGGCGGCTACGTGGTCCTCAGTGAACACGTTCATTAGGTCCTATGCCTTCGATACCGCCGCTTCACAGGATGCTTCCTTTGGACGCCGGGTTCTTGTGCCCGCTACAGTGCGTCCCCTCCCATAAGGAACTGCTTTAGGACATCCCCTATGTCTATCCTTGTGAAGCCCAGTGTACCCCGCAGCAGAAAACGAGTTTTATGGTAAGAACTTACCTTTGTTAAAACTCTTTCTGCGAGGTACACTGGGCTCCACAAGGCGCCCACCCTGAAGCACTTAGCTTCTTTCGGTTGGTATGGCATTAGCCGCTGACACTTCTCCTGTCGTGAGAGTGTGGTGTATGTGGCTACTAACCGTTGTCGTCTCTTTTCCTGCTACTGCATTGGGCTGGTTAACTAAAAACTGCGCTCCTGTGCAGGGAGGCGGGGTTATAGAGGAGGCGGCGCTATGCTTTCTGGGAACAGTTAAAGCTTTTCAGCCTGTTGGTGCCTCGGATCAAGATCCTACTCTACACCCCCTATGTCTATCCTTGTGGAGCTCAGTGTACCTCGCAGAAAGAGTTTTAACAAAGGAAAGTTCTTACCATAAAACTCGTTATTTATGTGTAGCCATATCTTTATGAGCATAATAGGGTGGAGGCTGGGAGTCGATGGTCTGAAGTTTGGTCAGGAGGGCACCACAGATGTGTGTTAGGGAAAAGCAACATACTGGTACAGCAGTATGGTAAGGCAGTAGTATCATTATCACTGTGGTGTTACCAAAATATACAGTATAGAGCCTTATTTTATTTTTGTGCTGTGGTCATTGTGTTGTAGTAATACCACAATACTAGTTTCAGAGAGGAGTCTCCGAAGCCTATATACAGATGTAGTCATGCTCATCTTACTGCAATGCTTCATGTTGCATCACAACTTGCTGCATGGTGTGCCAGGCTGGGACTATTCACAGCCAGCGATCACTCCACTAAAAGTCAATTAATGGAGCGATCACTGGCTGCGAATAGTCGCAGCCTGGCATGCCATGCTAGATGCAGCATGAAGCATTGCAGTCAGATGAACATGGCTACAACTGTATAATTTTTTTTAGTCTCTGCTTATTGTAGTTCTACTGACCACTTTGTCGGGCCTCTCTATAGATGTGTACATGCGTGAGCCAGCTTGATTATAGTTCTCCATTTAATAAAAAGAGATTACAGAACAAGTATGGCAGCTAAACAAGTACCCACTACAAGACTTGTTGTATAGGCTTCCCCTTACAAATACATGGGAAAACTTTGCTGGAGAAAGCAAAACATTGATGATAAACATACCCCTTAACTGCATGGGAGAGAAGAAGGGGTGGGGGGCTGAAGATGGAGAGAACACCAACAAACGTGAGTGTCATAATGGGAGGTGAGCACTGCAGCGGAAGAGGTGAATCTGGAGAGTACTGCATGGCAAGATACAAGGCGGCAGTGTACTGCAAGGGAGGAGACAGGGCGGCAGTGTACTGCAAGGGAGGAGACAGGGCGGCAGTGTACTGCATGGGAGGAGACAGGGCGGCAGTATACTGCATGGGAGGAGACAGGGCGGCAGTGTACTGCATGGGAGGAGACAGGGCGGCAGTGTACTGCAAGGGAGGAGACAGGGCGGCAGTGTACTGCAAGGGAGGAGACAGGGCGGCAGTGTACTGCATGGGAGGAGACGGCGGCAGTGTACTGCAAGGGAGGAGACAGGGCGGCAGTATACTGCATGGGAGGAGACGGCGGCAGTGTACTGCAAGGGAGGAGACAGGGCGGCAGTGTACTGCATGGGAGGAGACAGGGCGGCAGTGTATTGCAAGGGAGGAGACAAGGCGGCAGTGTACTGCAAGGGAGGAGACAGGGCGGCAGTGTACTGCAAGGGAGGAGACAGGGCGGCAGCGTACTGCATGGGAGGAGACAGGGCGGCAGTGTACTGCAAGGGAGGAGACAGGGCGGCAGTGTACTGCATGGGAGGAGACAGGGCGGCAGTGTACTGCAAGGGAGGAGACAGGGCAGCAGCGTACTGCATGGGAGGAGACAGGGCGGCAGCGTACTGCATGGGAGGAGACAAGGCGGCAGCGTACTGCATGGGAGGAGACAAGGCAGCAGCGTACTGCATGGGAGGAGACAGGGCGCAGTGTATTGCAAGGGAGGAGACAAGGCGGCAGTGTACTGCAAGATTATGCTATATAGATTATGCCAAATTCCTAAACAAAGTTTAAACACTATTTTCACTTTTCTGCCTTTTTTAGGTTATGGAAACCAAAAACATGCTTTATCTTGTGACCGAGTATGCCAAAAATGGAGAGATTTTCGGTAAGTTACTTGTCTGTGTAACCTGCACAGCTAACAATGGCATTGTGAGATCTGTGCTCTAAAGTCTGTCTGCAAATGAAACTAAAATGAGCCACACACAAGAGCAGCACTTTAATACTAAAATGTTCTGTTTACCATTTATATATCCAACTCTCTCTTGCTTATGTGGTTGGATTCTGTACTCGTATATTACATCATTAAAAGAGAAAAAAAATCCATGGTCTCTATGAAAACGGCACAAGTCATCAAGTATGGAAGAAAATATTAGATTTTTAGTTATAAAAAAAATGCTTGCTATACAAGATTATGGTGAGATGTATCAAACCGTGGAGAGAGAGAAAGTACCAACCAATCAGCTCCTGGATGTATTTTTTAATCACCGCCTGTAAAATGAATGAAGCTGATTGGTACTTTATCTTTTTTCCACTCTATCTCCAAGGTTTGAAACATCTTCCCCTGTGATTCTGCTTTTTCCCCCATAAGTATTATTACAAGAGATTATGTTTAGCATCTGCCACAATGGCTGGAGACAGATACTTTATATAGAGAAGTACTGGAGGCTGAACGTACAGAATGGAATTGAACTTCCTGCTTAAGGGATTTTTCATTCCCATTCTGAAAATTTTCCAGATCACCTTATTTTGAATTCCAAATAAAATCGTTACATTTTTATTTATTTATTTATTAATATTGGGGCAGCCCATAACCTACCCTTAAGGTCCATACACACTTAACGATAAAATGAGCGACGTCGCTCATTTTCCCCCTCCTTGAGCGACGTCGCTCATTTTATCGTCAAGTGTGTATGCCGCCAGCGACAACCGATGCGCGGCCCCGCGGGTCGGCAACAATCGTCGCTGTTGGTAGGGCATGCATGAAGGATGTGGACTGTCGTCCACGACCTTCATGCAGGGCTGGCAGAGGCGTGACGTCACTGAGCGATATGAGCGGTCATATCGCTCAGTGCGTACAGTCGGCCGCCGACCGGCCGGCCCGGGAGGGGGAACATTAGACGATGTCGCTCACAGAGCGACATCGTCTAATGTGTATGGGCCTTTACCCTCCAGTATTTGTTGGTGAGAAGCATAGGGAGCAATGCTGTTTGTGACTACAGTGTTACTTTAGCTGGAGCGTTCCATCCGCACTTAAGTTCACATCCTTCTACGTACATAGAATGCGTACACTTATACATCACTATTTGGATATTTAGCATTACACACATTTTAATCCAAGGAATTTGGGAGACGTGTCCTAGCTTCCCATTGGCCAACATTGTAATCTGACAGTTGCAGAATGTGGTGTCTTTTAATGCAGTGCATCTGTTCTACTATATATAACCATCAAATACATATTCCCAGGAACAGCTTTTCCTTCCTCTCTAGGAAACAAAATATAGATCTTGCTGCTAAAAACTGTCCAAAGTAAAAATGATTGTTAAAGTATACGTACTTTTGCATGCCTAAAGGAGATGTGAGTCCTTTGAAGTCATTACTTTATATAAGACCCTATATTTTAAGCAATATCTTTCCGGGCTGAGTGACTGCTATAGCAACCACTCTGACATTGGCGGGAATGTAGAACGTCAATATGCAAGGTAATAGAATAGATTTTTACACTGTGAAGGCGGATGTGAAGTGGAGAGTGACGCATGTGATGTTTTCTCATATGCTCCTAATCGATAAGGGCCCCCCACACTCCACCTTCTGTGAACCGTTGCCAAAATATGAAACTCATACACTGTGTATCTTGCAGACTAAAAGTCTCGGCTGTTTGCAATGTGCCACTATAGCCCACACAGTCTGTGATTGTGCAAATAGTGACCGTAATGAAGAAACAAGGAGCCTATAGCTCAGATTCTCACTATGGGGGTCATTCCGAGTTGATCGCTCACTAGCTGTTTTTAGCAGCCGTGCAAACGCTATGCCGCCGCACTCTGGGAGTGTATTTTAGCTTAGCAGAAGTGCGAACGTTTTTATCGCAGAGCGCCTGCAAAAATTTTTTGTGTAGTTTCAGAGTAGCCCAAAACCTACTCAGCGCTTGCGATCACTTCAGACTATTCAGTTCCGGATTTGATGTCTCACACCCGCCCAGCGTTCGCCCAGCCACGCCTGCGTTTTCCCTGGCACGCCTGCGTTTTTCCGAATACTCCCTGAAAACGGTCAGTTGCCACCCAGAAACACCCACTTCATGTTAATCACTCTGCGGCAAACCGTGCGACTGAAATCGCTAGACCCTGTGCAAAACTGCATCGTTCGTTTTGACTGTAGGACGCGCGTGCGCATTGCGCTGCATACGCATGCGTAGAACTGCCATTTTTTAGCCTGATCGCTGCGCTGCAAACAAATGCAGCTAGCGATCAACTCGGAATGACCACCTATATATCTATTTCAGGCCTAACTGCATATAGAAAGAACATTAAAATAATTTCGGAGTCAGTTGTTTTGAAATGCAGCATCTCTTGAGGACCTATAAACTTCAATACATTACAGATCAGACCATCTTTGATCATGTAAAGCTACACTTCGGGAGCTATTCAAATGTTTGTTCTTTAGCGATAATTAAAGGGCGCCCATTGTTGCCATTCAATTGTTCTCGGAGCCCTTTAATCATTGCACTTATTGCGCCAGGTTAGACAGGGTTTAGCCGTGTAAAGCAGCAAAACCCATCTAAATTAATGGGCGCGTTTTCACACATTTCAGCTCGCAGCCTCTGGAGGTGTGAGCTGAAATGTGACTGCTGCGGCTAATGTGCGTCTGATCGGAGCAACATTTATATCGCTCCGATCAGACACCTATTAGTGAAAACAATCTCGCCAACAATTGAATAGACCTTTTTGTATTATTAGCATACATGAGATGCATCCGCTTACATTAATACACACCATGTACAGCACTTCGAATGCTAGTTGCTGGGTTTTTTTGTGCTATTTACGCATTAGTAAATACTTGAAATGTGCAAGAAAAACAATGTCGGTAGTGCTGTCAACGCTGCAATCTAAAATGTAAATTTTTTAAAAATATGTTTGGAAAGTCTGGTTGTTTTTTTTACAATCCATATTCTAAAACACAGGAAGGAGATGGCCACGATCAGCTGGTGGGCAGCCTATGGGAGGCTTGCCCACTCTTCTGTGTGTCTGCAAACGCCACCCAAGATTTGGGATCCTCCTGGATGTTCTGGCTAGTATTGTTAAGGCATGACTATAGAGTTTGTTTACAAGCATCTCTAACCATTTTCCCAGCACACATTCGTGCCCTAAGAATGTGTCGCACATAAATATTACATAACAACTTTTATATTTCTCTGACGTCCTAGTGGATGCTGGGAACTCCGTAAGGACCATGGGGTATAGACGGGCTCCGCAGGAGACTGGGCACTCTTAAAAGAAAGATTAGGTACTATATCTGGTGTGCACTGGCTCCTCCCTCTATGCCCCTCCTCCAGACCTCAGTTAGAATCTGTGCCCGGCCAGAGCTGGATGCACCTAGTGGGCTCTCCTGAGCTCACTAGAAAAGAAAGTATTTGTTAGGTTTTTTATTTTCAGTGAGATCTGCTGGCAACAGACTCACTGCTACGAAGGACTGAGGGGAGAGAAGCAAACCTACCTGCTTGCAGCTAGCTTGTGCTTCTAAGGCTACTGGACACCATTAGCTCCAGAGGGATCAAACACAGGGCCCGACCTCGATCGTCCGTTCCCGGAGCCGCGCCGCCGTCCCCCTTGCAGAGCCAGAAGACGGAAGATAAAGATGAAAAACGGCGGCTGAAGACTCCTGTCTTCATTAAGGTAGCGCACAGCACTGCAGCTGTGCGCCATTGCTCCCATAGCACACAACACACTCCGATCACTGTTGGGTACAGGGCGCTGGGGGGGGGGGGGGCGCCCTGGGCAGCAATTAGTTTACCTTTATGGCACAAATAGCACATAATACAGTGTATAACACTATATATGTGCAAAACCCCCGCCATTAACATTATAAAAAGCGGGAGAAGCCCGCCGCTGAGGGGGCGGGGCTATCTTCCTCAGCACAGCCAGCGCCATTTTCTCTTCACAGCTCCGCTGGAAGGACGCTCCCCAGGCTCTCCCCTGCAGTATCCAGTACGACAAGGGTAAAAAAGAGAGGGGGGGCACATAAATTTAGGCGCAATTTGTATTGATAAGCAGCTATTGGGAAAAATCACTCAGTATAGTGAAAATCCCTGTGTTATATAGCGCTGTGGTGTGTGCTGGCATACTCTCTCTCTGTCTCCCCAAAGGACTTTGTGGGGTCCTGTCCTCAGTCAGAGCATTCCCTGTGTGTGTGCGGTGTGTCGGTACGGCTGTGTCGACATGTTTGATGTGGAGGGCTACGTGGAGGCGGAGCAGGAGCCGATAAGTGTGATGTCGCCCCCTACGGGGCCGACACCGGAGTGGATGGATATGTGGAAGGTATTAACCGACAGTGTCAACTCTTTACATAAAAGGTTTGATGACGTAACAGCCTTGGGACAGCCGGCATCTCAGCCCGCACCTGCCCAGGCGTCTCAGAGGCCATCAGGGGCTCAAAAACGCCCGCTAGCTCAGATTGCAGACACAGATGTCGACACGGAGTCTGACTCCAGTGTCGACGAGGATGAGACAAATGTACAGTCCACAAGGGCCATCCGATGCATGATTACGGCAATGAAAAATGTGTTGCACATTTCTGACATTAACCCGGTTACCACTAAAAAGGGTATTATGTTTGGGGAGAAAAAGCAGCCAGTGACTTTTCCCCCATCTGATGAATTAAAAGAATTGTGTGAAGAAGCGTGGTGTTCCCCTGATAAGAAACTAGTGATTTCTAAGAGGTTACTGATGGCGTACCCTTTCCCACCAACGGATAGGTTACGCTGGGAGACATCCCCTAGGGTGGACAAGGCGCTCACACGATTATCTAAAAGGGTGGCACTGCCGTCTCAGGATACGGCCGCCCTAAAGGAGCCTGCAGATAGAAAGCAGGAGGCTATCCTGAAGTCTGTATATACACACTCAGGTACTATACTGAGACCTGCTATTGCTTCAGCATGGATGTGTAGTGCTGCGGCAGCATGATCTGATACCCTGTCAGACAACATTGATACCCTCGACAGGGATGCTATTTTGCTAACCATAGAGCATATAAAGGACGTCGTCTTGTATATGAGGGATGCACAGAGGGACATTTGCCGGCTGGCATCTAGAATTAATGCAATGTCCATTTCTGCCAGGAGAGTATTATGGACTCGGCAGTGGACAGGTGATGCTGATTCTAAAAGGCACATGGAGGTTTTGCCTTATAAGGGTGAGGAATTGTTTGGGGACGGTCTATCGGACCTCGTATCCACAGCAACAGCTGGGAAGTCGACTTTTTTACCTCAGGTTCCCTCACAGCCTAAGAAAGCACCGTATTATCAAGTACAGTCCTTTCGGCCTCAGAAAGGCAAGCGGGTCAGAGGAGCATCCTTTCTGCCCAGAGGCAGGGGAAGAGGAAAAAAGCTGCACCAGACAGCCAGTTCCCAGGAACAAAAATCCTCCCCTGCTTCCACTAAGTCCACCGCTTGACGCTGGGGCTCCACAGGTGGAGTCGGGTGCGGTGGGGGCGCGTCTCCGGAACTTCAGCGACCAGTGGGTTCGCTCACAGGTGGATCTCTGGGTTCTACAAGTGGTATCTCAGGGATAAATGCTGGAGTTCGAGGCGACTCCCCCTCGCCGTTACCTCAAATCAGCCTTGCCAGCGGCTCCCAGGGAAAGGGAGGTAGTGCTGGCGGCTATTCACAAGCTGTACCTTCAGCAGGGACGGGGTTACTATTCCACAATGTTTGTGGTACCGAAACCAGACGGTTCGTTGAGACCCATTCTAAATTTAAAATCCTTGAACACTTATGTAAGGTAGTTCAAGTTCAAAATGGAATCGCTCAGGGCGGTTATTGCAAGCCTGGAAGAGGGGGATTTTATGGTGTCGCTGGACATCCAGGACGCTTATCTGCATGTCCCCATTTACCCACCTCACCAGGAGTACCTCAGGTTTGTGGTACAGGACTGTCATTACCAATTCCAGACGTTGCCGTTTGGTCTGTCCATGGCACCGAGGGTATTTACCAAGGTAATGGCCGAAATGATGATACTCCTTCGGAGGAAGGGAGTTATAATTATCCCATACTTGGACGATCTCCTTATAAAGGCGAGGTCCAGAGAGCAGCGTAGCACTTTCTCGGGAAGTGTTGCAACAGCACGGCTGGATTCTGAATATCCCAAAGTCGCAGCTGATTCCTGCGACGTGTCTGCTCTTCCTGGGCATGATTCTGGACACAGAACAGAAGAAGGTGTTTCTGCCGGTGGAGAAGGCCCAGGAATTGTCATCTCTGGTCAGGGACCTCCTGAAACCAAAACAGGTGTCGGTGCATCACTGCACGCGAGTCCTGGGAAAGATGGTGGCTTCTTACGAAGCAATTCCCTTCGGCAGGTTCCATGCAAAAATATACTGGAACTAAGGGCCGTTTACAACGCCCTGAGTCAAGCAGAGCCCCTGCTTCAAAACCAACCAGTGCTGATTCAATCAGACAACATCACGGCGGTCGCCCATGTAAACCGCCAGGGCGGCACAAGAAGCAGGATGGCGATGGCAGAAGCCACAAGGATTCTCCGATGGGCGGAAAATCACGTGCTAGCACTTTCAGCAGTGTTCATTCCGGGAGTGGACAACTGGGAAGCAGACTTCCTCAGCAGGCACGACCTCCACCCGGGAGAGTAGGGACTTCATCCAGAAGTCTTCACGCAGATTGTAAACCGTTGGGAACGGCCACAGGTGGACATAATGGCGTCCCGCCTCAACAAACAGCTAAAAAAAATATTGCGCCAGGTCAAGGGACCCTCAGGCGATAGCTGTGGACGCACTAGTGACACCGTGGGTGTACCAGTCGGTTTGTGTTCCCTCCTCTTCCTCTCATACCCAAGGTACTGAGGATAGTAAGAAAGAGAGGAGTAAGAACTATATTCATCGTTCCGGATTGGCCAAGAAGAACTTGGTACCCAGAACTACAAGAAATGATCTCAGAGGACCCATGGCCTCTGCCTCTCAGACAGGACCTGTTACAGCAGGGGCCCTGTCTGTTCCAAGACTTACCGCGGCTGCGTTTGACGGCATGGCGGTTGAACGCCGGATCCTAACGGAAAAGGGCATTCCGGATGAAGTGATTCCTACGCTGATAAAGGCTAGGAAAGACGTGAAAGCACAACATTATCACCGTATATGGCGAAAATATGTTGCTTGGTGTGAGGCCAGGAAGGCCCCTACAGAGGAATTCCAGCTGGGTCGATTCCTGCACTTCCTACAGTCAGGAGTGACTATGGGCCTAAAATTAGGATCCATAAAGGTCCAGATTTCGGCCCTATCTATTTTCTTTCAAAAACGACTGGCTTCACTGCCTGAAGTTCAGACGTTTGTTAAGGGAGTGCTGCATATTCAGCCCCCTTTTGTGCCTCCAGTGGCACCTTGGGATCTTAACGTTGAAAGTGGTCATGCTATTGGCCTTAGCTTCGGCTAGGCGTGTGTCAGAATTGGCGGCTTTGTCGTGTAAAAGTCCTTATCTGATCTTCCATATGGACAGGGCAGAATTGAGGACTCGTCCCCAATTTCTCCCTAAGGTGGTATCAGCGTTTCATTTGAACCAACCTATTGTGGTGTCTGCGGCTACTAGGGACTTGGAGGACTCCAAGTTACTAGATGTAGTCAGGGCTTTGAAAATCTATGTAGCCAGGATGGCTGGAGTCAGGAAAACTGACTCGCTGTTTATCCTGCATGCGCCCAACAAGCTGGGTGCTCCTGCTTCAAAGCAAACTATTGCGCGCTGGATCTGTAACACGATTCAGCAAGCTCATTCTGCGGCAGGATTGCCGCATCCTAAATCGGTAAAAGCCCATTCCACAAGGAAGGTGGGCTCTTCTTGGGCGGCTGCCCGAGGGGTCTCGGCTTTACAGCTTTGCCGAGCTGCTACTTGGTCGGGTTCAAACACATTTGCTAAGTTCTACAAGTTTGATACCCTGGCTGAGGAGGACCTTGCCTTGCTCATTCGGTGCTGCAGAGTCATCCGCACTCTCCCGCCCGTTTGGGAGCTTTGGTATAATCCCCATGGTCCTTACGGAGTTCCCAGCATCCACTAGGACGTCAGAGAAAATAAGAATTTACTCACCGGTAATTCTATTTCTCGTAGTCCGTAGTGGATGCTTGGCGCCCGTCCCAAGTGCGGACTCTCTGCAATACATAATAATAATAATAATAATAATAATAATAATAATAATAATAATTTTATTTATATAGCGCTCTTTCTCCAATAGGACCCAAGGCGCTTAACAGATACATAGCATAATATAGTACAGAAAATAATGAAGTACATTTTTATAAAATACAGAAGCATGGAGATACTAAAGGGACATTATGGAAATGCTTGAGTAAACAGAAAAGTCTTGAGTCTACTTTTGAAGGATTCTATAGTTGGGGCCTCTCGCACTGTGCGGGGAAGTGAGTTCCATAGAGTCGGAGCCGCATGACTAAAAGCTCGACCCCCAGATGAATTACGGTAGATTCTAGGTACTGCTAAAAGTCCTTCATCTACAGATCGCAGTAATCGAGTGGGGCAGTATGGGGTCAGAAGCTGTTTCAGGTACATTGGGCCTTGGTCATGTAATGCTTTGAAACTCAGTAAGCCAATCTTGAAGATGATTCGCCATCTTACAGGCAGCCAGTGAAGGGAGTAGAGGATGGGTGTTATGTGGCTAGAACGGGGCTGGTTGGTTAATAGCCTGGCAGCTGTGTTTTGCACCAGCTGTAAGCGCTGCAATTCTTTTGCTGGTAGACCAAGGTAGAGGGCATTACAGTAGTCTAAACGAGATGATACAAATGCATGTATGACTTTTGGCATATCATCTGAGGGAATTAAGTGCTTGATTCTGGCTATGTTCCTCAGGTGAAAGAATGAGGATTTGATTGTGGCTGATATCTGATGTTTAAGTGTCAAGCCACCATCCAGGACAACGCCAAGATTCCGCACACGTTCACTGCACATGTATATAGTTATTGCTTAACTAAAGGGTTATTGTTATGAGCCATCTGTTACTGAGGCTCAGTTGTTGTTCATACTGTTAACTGGGTATGGTTATCACGAGTTGTACAGTGTGATTGGTGTGGCTGGTATGAGTCTTACCCTGGATTCCAAATCCTTTCCTAGTAATGTCAGCTCTTCCGGGCACAGTTTCCCTAACTGAGGTCTGGAGGAGGGGCATAGAGGGAGGAGCCAGTGCACACCAGATATAGTACCTAATCTTTCTTTTAGAGTGCCCAGTCTCCTGCGGAGCCCGTCTATTCCCCATGGTCCTTACGGAGTTCCCAGCATCCACTACGGACTACGAGAAATAGAATTACCGGTGAGTAAATTCTTATTTTTTGTTTGGACATGTTTGGCCTTAGAGCTTTTCCCTCCAGTGAAACAGATTCGAAGTTTCAAAGTTGGATTAATTCAATGTTGAAAATAACTTGTGACAAATCATTATTTCAGAACTTGTGGACGTTGGAGAACTAAGGCTCATTGTGTTTTTGTTTTATTCACAAGTGTGTCTAATTTGGGGTAAAACATCTTGTGACATCTACAAATGTTCGTGTAGAATTTGCACATGTAGACAGAGTGTAACACGTCTGACCCTGTATGCACCAACTACAGTATTTGTTTACTGTTTTAAGCTTTTATTTATTTATTAACAGTTTCTTATATAGTGCTGCATATTCCGTTGCACTTTACAATTGAAACAAAGGTAATAGAACAAAATTTGGTAAAAACAGACAGACATAGAGGTAGGAAGGCCCTGCTTGCAATCTATAGGGAACTAGGCATTGATACACAAGGATAGGTGTTATCGATTGCATAATGGCAGACTGAAAAGGTTCTTAATGAGCTGTATGATATGGTCACCCAGAAATGTTGGCCAAGGGTCAGTGGGATGTGAACGTGAAGAAAGACAAAATACAGTATGTCAGGTTATGTGTAGACTGTACAGAGGGGATGTAATTACATAGGGAGTTATTAAAGGTTATGTGGCTGGGTCCAGAATTTGATAAGCTTGGCTGAAGAGGTGAGTTTTCAGGGAACGTTTGAAGGTTTGGAGACTAGAGGTGAATCTTATTGTGCGTGTGACGGCATTCCACAGAGTGAGTGCAGTCCGGATAAAGTCCTGTAATTTTGAGTGGGAGCAAGTAATACATGTGGAGATAGGCAGATCTTGTGCAGAGCGAGAGATCGGGTAGGGAAATATTTTGAGATGTACATTGGTGCCGTTTGGGTAATGGCCTTGTATGTAAGGAAAAGTATTTTATATTGAATACTGGTAACCAATGGAGGGACTGATAGAAAAAAAATATGTGGCAATTAGATGTGGTTTCACAGATGACATGTGGCTTTTTACGGTTATGAATTCTAATTTCATAGATTTTTATTGTATATAGTTTTAACAAATTGGTTATAACTCTTTAACAAGCCGTTCCATTTTTTAACTCTGAAACAGCCAGCGCTGATATATTTTTATTTGAGGGACTGATAATTGATCCGCAGACGATGAACATCTAGCGAGGAAAAACAGCCTTGCAGCTGCATTCAAAATCGATCGTGGGGTATCCTATTACCCCGATGCCGGCGTCCATTTCCTCCGATTCAGACACGCAAAGCATAATTCCCGATAAGCAGCCTCCAGAGCCGCAATAAAACATGGGATCGTGGACTTATCCCTTTGTGTTTTTGTGCAATCAGTTTTGGCCATTAAAATGGCCTCTAAGTGGATACCGTGGTAATGACCATCTTTCATTAATTGCGATATTGCAAAATTGCATCGGGAGTAATTGGATAACCCCCTGCAAAGACTAGGCAGCAAGGAAGAAATTGCTCTGTTATTTCACAGATTTTAAATGACTAATTTGGTGAATTTTGAAATGTTACTTTTATACGAGTGTTCTGATCACTACTGAACGCCTACATGTTAACGCATTTCATGGTCCTGTAAACCTGCCCTTCCACGTAGCTCCCCATCATTCTAGTATCCCGTGCAGTTGGTTTATCTCATTCATTTTAGAGAAGTTATGTAAAAGTTCTATAGATAATAACATAGCTTGAGAATAGGGGAAGCGATACCCTTTAACCTACATGAAACTACAAACTGAGAATTTTATGACACGTTTTATGACTTTTTTTTTTTTTTTTTTTTTGTGGTTTTTGGCTCCAGTAAGAGTATCATTTAATTTTGGCTGATGACATTTTAAATAGTCAGTCTTTACACATAATTAAGTGCAAACGATAACCCATGCCTCGTTGTGGAACACATTCTGAGCCCTTATACATTTGTGATCAGAGAGGCAGAACGAGGGTGGGAAGGGGCGTGTTCTTATAAATTCAGCCCTTGCAGACTCAGTATGTTAGCGTATTATAGAGCAGGTATAAATACACCGATGATGATGGCTTATGATAAACCAGTCGCATATGTTGCTGATGCAGATATTTCCGCATTTCTGTGCATTTAAGCACAAATGCGCTATTTCTCAGAGCACGTACTTTTGAGTTATGTATGCCCATTTGTCTTCTGACTCTAGGTCATTCCCCATTTGTTCAATAATGACTGGACAATGGCAAATTCAGAAGTAAACAAAATAATACATTTACCCTTTATGATAAATGTGTACTCAAGGGGTGCTGTTCCCCTGGAATGTGCAGGTGATGTTTGGTTTTGCCTCAACTGGGTAATCATTATCTTAATTAATTATAAGTAGGGATGACCATTTGTGTATTTGCCATCAATGGTGAAATAGCAAGTGACCATAAATTGTTGCAAACTATGCAACTGATTACCATCAATGGTTTCACTATCCAGTGGTCATCCCTGTTCTTTCACTTTCTGGCCACGGGCCAATCAGAACCTGGGGGTGGGGCTTAGTGGGTATAAAGGTTGTTGCTATGCTCCGTGTCCCGGTGCCTTGTAGAAAAAAAATCAAACAAAAACATTGCGTGGTTCTGTACCATCAATGGTGAGAAACCATCTGGTTCTCCCTCATCGATTGCAAAAGTATTCAACATTGGGTCATAAGGCATGGATTTGGAATCCATGATGGCCGGTGGCCACATCTAATTAAGAGAAAATTAGCAGAAGTGAAAAAAAAACTGTTTATGTTTTTAATTATAGCTTTTTTCTTGACTGGCTTCTTGTGTGGTATTTTTCTTCTGCTGTTATAGGCGCCTGGATATCCGTGGCTGAATCCCCATTATCACTCACTAATCCATTTACTCTCAACGCCACCGTCGTTTTTTTGTATAACTTGCTCCTATAATCTTCTATAGTAGTTTCAATTATTTCATCATTAAGTTAAATGCCTGGGCCTGTCACTGTTAATCAAACTCACTAGAGCGTTCATCACACCAACTCAGGATCATGAGGAGGCGTGGCCACCCCCACACCCCCCTATTCGCTCTGCCATGCCCCCCTGTAGCAATGCGGCCGGCTTCTCATTCTAACCACCTAAATAACTCCAGTTACATATAATGACTGACACTAGAATATTAGTCTTCGTTAATTCAGAGTGAGAACTTCCTACTGAGTTAGGTGATGATTGCTATTGCACATGCTTGCTGCGGTCACTGGACATTGTAAATGCAGAATAAGAGTTTAGGCCTTACGTCCACATAATGTCGTCTTCAGTAAAAGTGCAGGCTTGATTTGCTCACTTGCACAGAAACCTATTTATCATCACTTTCTCAAGAAGGACTGTGTTACATCAGGCCAGGAAAAGAAAGAACATTTCCAGGAGCCCCTGGAAGGATTTCTGTTTGTTTTCTACCAGGATTATTCATCCACTCAGAGATCCAGGAAGTGCTAATGACGTAGCTCCCTACCTGACTAATTCATTCTGCCTTAATTGTTTTAACATTTGCTTCCTGTTCTTCTGAGCTTTGAAAACAGGGATTTTCTGCTGCGCCTGACCTTAAATGATCAGAGATTCTCCTTCTACACTGACCATTTCCTGCCACTGCAAAAAAAGCTTCAGATTAGGAGGCCTTAGTATGAGGACGCTCAGGAGACAGTCTGGGATAACTGCTTTATCGCTATGATATAACCACATGTCATTTCTTTTCATTCCGTCTGCTTCCAGATAACAACATCTCAGAAATGTAAATATCGTATCCAGGGCTGCAGAACAAATATTCTCTGCTATTCCTGCTGAATTGTTGATTAATGCACACACCAGCCACCTGAAGGCTGGCCGAATGGCCAGTGCCTGACATCTGAAGATTAGTCCTCATTAATCCCTTTTTAGAGAGTAGGGATGTGTAATTAGATTTAAAGTAATGTACTGTATGTGGCTTCCGCTTGTGGTAGCAGCGGAATATCAAAGTCGTAGCAAAATTCAGTGATGGTGACTCTGCAGGAATGAATAGCGGTGAATGCTTCTAGTATTCTAGCTGCTTATGGCAGTCACTAAATGTTATAATAGATAGCAGAGATAAAATACATTAAGGTAATATTTGCTGATGCACAGTGCAAAACGTTTCTTCACTCTCTGCAGTGTCCTACCACCGGGTGTGGTATGGAAGGTAGATAGTAACTAGGTCCACAGTGTCTAGGTTGACCACTATTGGTCGACAGTAACTAGGTTGACAGGGTCTCTAGGTCGACAGGGTCTTTAGGTCAACATGGTCTTGGTCGACATGAGTCTTTTATGGGGGGTTTTGTGTCGTTTTCGTCGTAGAGTGACCGGGAACAGATTACCGTTCCAATTGTAGTCCACGTGGATCATTAAGTATGAAAAGGTTCAAAAAGAGAAAAAAATTGTGAAAAACTCATGTCGACCTTTTGACCTGTCGACCTAGAACATGTCGACCTAGAAACCCTGTCGACCTAGTACTGTCGACCAATAGTGGTCGACCTAGATAGTGTCAACCTAGTTGCTGTCGACCTTGAGACCGGATCCCCTACCACCACTAGCGCACACACCCCTATGCTCCTTTTTATAAAGGAAATGTACCGTATATACTCGAGTATAAGTCGACCCGAATATAAGCCGAGGCACCTAATTTTACCACAAAAACCTGGGAAAACTTATTGACTCGAGTATAAGCCTAGGGTGGGAAATGCAGCTCTACCCGTACACAGACCTCATAGTGCCAGATATGCCCCACAGTGCCAGATATGCCCCACAGTGCCAGATGTGCCCCACAGTGCCAGATGTGCCAGATATGCCCCACAGTGCCAGATATGCCCCACAGTGCCAGATGTGCCAGATATGCCCCACAGTGCCAGATATGCCCCACAGTGCCAGATGTGCCAGATATGCCCCACAGTGCCAGCTATGCCCCACAGTGCCAGATGTGCCAGATATGCCCCACAGTGCCAGCTATGCCCCACAGTGCCAGATGTGCCAGATATGCCCCACAGTGCCAGATATGCCCCACAGTGCCAGATATGCCCCACAGTGCCAGCTATGCCCCACAGTGCCAGATGTGCCAGATATGCCCCACAGTGCCAGCTATGCCCCACAGTGCCAGGTGTGCCAGATATGCCCCACAGTGCCAGCTATGCCCCACAGTGCCAGGTGTGCCAGATATGCCCCACAGTGCCAGATGTGCCAGATATGCCCCACAGTGCCAGGTGTGCCAGATATGCCCCACAGTGCTAGATACTTACCCTCCGTCGCTCCCGCGCTGTCTTCTGAAGGAGGGACATGGAGAGCGCAGCGCGCGGCTCTCCTATGTCCCTCCTGCGTCTCCGGCAGCAGCGGCGTGTGTTAAAGGAAGTGCCGGTTCGTGCACTTCCTTTAACACACACACGCCGCTGCCGCCGGAGATGCAGGAGGGACACGGGAGAGCCGCGCGCTGCGCTCTCCGTGTCCCTCCTAACGCTGACTCGAGTATAAGCCGAGGTGGCTTTTTCAGCACAAAAAAAAGTGCTGAAAAAGTCGGCTTATACTCGAGTATATACGGTATTTGACTGTCAGTGAGGGCGTGGATCATTAGGTCAACCCCAAAAGTTCAACATGGTAAACATGTCGACACAGAAAAGATCGACATATGAAAGAGTCAACATGATTTTAATGACCAGGAACCCTAATTAGTGCACCGATGTGCTCGGCACAGGTTACTATTCCCAATCATAGTCCACGTAGATGGTTAAGTATGAAAAAGTTGAAAATGAAAAAAAAAAAACTGTACAAAAACTCACGTCTACTTTTTCCTGCGTCGACCACTGGCCTTTTGACAGTGTTGACCTTTTGTCTATGACAACCTAATGTGTCGACCAATAGTGGTCAACCTTAGTACGGTCAACCTAAAGTCAGGATACCGTCAGAGAGGTTCCTTCTTGTGCTATGTAGCAACATCCAAGGGGCTGCGTCTAAGTTTTTACCCCAGGCCCCCCAACACACTTATTCGTAGATAACCAGAAGATTCTATGCTTATGGAGAAATGTTATAATGAAAAGTTTTTATATATAACAAATATTGAAAAAAACAAAACAAAAAGGCAAAAGTCTCATTTACAAAAAATGTAATATAATAAAACATAAGATACACTATAAATGTAATAGAGTGGAACAGCATAGTTGGTGTAATGGTTAGCATTGCTGCCTCATCGTACTGAGGTCTTGGACTGTATTTCCACGACGCCCCGAACTGTGTGGCGTTTGTATATACTCCCTGTGATTGCATGGGTTTCCTCTGGGTGTGCCTCAAAAATATTCTGGTAGGTTAATTGGCCCTCGACAAATATTAACCGTAGTGTGTATGTGTGTGTGTGTGGCCATGTGGTAGGGAATATAGGCCCATATTTATCAAGCCATGCAGAGTGATAAATAGCACGGTGATAAAGTACCAGACATCCAGCTCCTAACTGTCATTTTTCAAACACAACCTGTAACATGGCAGTTAGGAGCTGATTGGTTGGTACTTTATCACCGTGCATTGTATCACTCTGTAGGGCTTGAAAAATGGGGGCCATAGAGTGTAAGCTCCACAAGGGCAGTGACTGATGTAAATGGCCAAATATTCTCCGTAAAGTGATGCGCAACATATGTGCATTATATAAATAATTGTTAGTATATAATAAACATTGACTGCTGACCAGTGGAGAAGGGCAGATGGTGGATGTTTATTAATCAGCGCTTATTTAAAACTATATATGTTGTCTTGCTACTTTTATCAAAACTGCTATTTCTGCAGTAAATTAGCATACCCATGTCATTGCATATTATCTTTTGCATAATATATAGTTGGTGAGTAACCTCGTTGGTGAGGTTGAAAAAAGCGTAGTAGTCCATCGAGTTCAGCCTGAATTATATTGTATTCTTCTATTCTGGATTAAAGGCTATATCCTCTGATATCTTTTTCGGTTTGAAATTTGTCTAACCCATTTTTAAACGCATTGACTGAGTACGCCATTACAACCTTCTCTGGCAGTGAATTCCATATTCGAATTGCTCTTACAGTGAAGAATCCCTTCCCGCGCCGAGTATGAAATTTCCTCTCCTCAAGCCTTAGCGGGTGTCTGCGCATGTTGTGTAGAGGTCTCTTAGTAAACAAATCACCTGATAGCTCCGCATATTGCCCCTTTATATATTTGTAAATATTAATCATATCTCCTCTTAGTCGTCTCATTCCTAGTGTAAACATATCTAACCTAGAAAGCCTCTCCTCATAGTCCAGTGTCTCCAACCCCTTAATCAATTTGGTCGCTCGCCTCTGAACCTTTTCAAGTTCTAATACAGTATGGGGGACATTTACTAAGCAGTGATAAAACCAGAGAAGTGAGCCAGTGGAGAAGTTGCCCCATCAACCAATCAGCAGCTCTGTATAATTTTATAGTATGCAAATTATAGATGTTACTTCAGTGCTGCTTGGTTGCCATGGGCAACTTCTCCACTGGCTCACTTCTCCGCTCTTATCACTGCTTAGTAAATGTCCCCCTATGTCTTTTTTGTAGTGAGGTGCCCAGAACTGTACACAATACCCAAGACGCGGTCGTATCAATGATTTATACAGTGGCAGGATTATACTCTCGTCCCTTATGCATGCTAATACCTTATTTGCCTTTGTTGCTGCACTTTGACATTGTCTACTGCCGCTAAATTTACTATCAATGAACACCCCCCAAATCCTTTTCTAATACCGTTTTCCCCATATTTTCCCAATTTAATTGGTAATTTGCATGTTTATTATTAGTCCCAAAGTGCATAACTTTACATTTTTCCACATTAAAACTCATGCTCCGTTTCGTTGCCCAAACTTCCAGTTTATATAAATCGCTCTGAAGTGACTCCACATCCACAACTGACTTAATTACCCTATATATTTTAGTATTATCTGCAAAAATTGACACTGTGCTTTCTAGTCCTTTTCCTAGATCATTTATAAATATGTTAAACAATAGTGGCCCCAGCACAGATCTCTCCAGTATATATTATATTCATTCATCTTAGGAGAAGATGCACGAAGCCTTGGAAAGTGATAAAGTGAAGAGAGATATGTTACTAGCAAATCAATTCCTAACTGCCATGTTACAGGCTGCACTGGTGTATTTAAAATGGGTGCAGTGTGCACTGCGTACACGGGTTCCCCGGGGTCTAGGGGGTTCCACACCGATCACCCATTTATTTCAATACTTACCCTCTGGAGTCCTGAGTCGCCAGCACCAATGCTGTAGAAAAAACCCTGGAAAATGGCACGGCGGACATTTTCCCAGCATTTCGAGCATGCACAGAAACAAAATATCTGGGAGAATGGCCGCCACACCAGTTTCCCGGAGACCTGCGCATATGCACTAGACTCTGGGACAGCACTAGGGTCCCCTAGTGCATAGTCTACGGTGCTGTCCGCTAGAGATGAGGGGACCCAGAAGAAGTCTGTACACGGGCCTCTTCAACTTTTGATACACCTCTGACAGGCTGTGTTTGAAAATGGCAGATAGGAGCTGATTGGTCCATTATCTCTCTTCACTTTATCACCTTCCAAGGCTTAGTACGTCTGCCCAATAAACTGGAGTTGGCAGCCTTTAAACTCTAGTAGTGTCAATTCAGGGGTGTATCTAAAATGGGTGATTTGTGTACGGCGCACACTGACCCGTGACTTAAGGGGGACCAGTGCACCCTCTCTGAACCCAGTGGATGGTCTAACCTCGGGGGCCACCAGTGCCATATTTGAGAAGAGAGCGCCGGAAATATGGTGTGTGCGCAGTAGATGGCAAAGACTCTGGTACGCCGGTCCCCTCGTTTTTAAAACAGCCCTGTGTCGAGGAGTACTTGCTAGCTGTGAGTCAGCGGAATTCCATGCTGTATGAACACAATACATTCATAGATATTCCAATAAACAGGTGTTAAGGCCAAAAAGTTACATTAATAAAACGAGCACTAATTGCTTTTTAAGTGTGGCTAGATTTGTTGACGGCAGTCTAATTGCTATTTAAATGGCATTTGCCACAAATTGCAAGCTGAACTCCATAGGGTAAATAAGGGCACTGTGGTTTTGTTGCTTTGTTTGACTTGCAGAGTAATTTGCTGGCTCTGTGGCAGAGCAACATCTGGAGAGACATTTATCAGCGCTCGCAGCTGCCAGAAAATGCCAAACATGACGTCTAAATCTTCCGCCGCCTTTTACCCTTGCAAAAACATAAGGTTTAGGGGTCTGTCAGAAAACATTGTGAAAGTTAACCGCAGTGTCGCTGTGGCAATGTAAATCTATACTGCGGCCCAAAAATGAATGTACCTATAAAGAAAGAGAAAAGAAACCTCCATAAAACAGATCGGCTGCACAGCTAGCTCCGTTGCAGGAAGGAGTTAAATGGAATATTGACTTTGTGGCCTATATGCATTGCATGTGTAAGTGTGGTTCCAATGTTCTTTCAGACTGACAAAGAACAGATAGATCATGATATCACCACCTTTCCCACGTGTGCACTAGATCAACATCTGTCAAAGTGTGCACTAGATCAACATCTGTCAAAGTTAAGGAACTATTTCCTTTTCTTTCTGAGCAGTTCCTGTAAGTTCCTGCAAACGTGAGCCTTTCTTTCTTCAGCTGGTTATAGGTGTTTATCTTATATTGTAGCTTGGAATCCTGTCTCCAGTGCAAAGTGTAGGAGGACAGACTCCTGGAACACCTCAAGTCCTCTGATATTTCTCCTGCAACTAGGGATAGGGTTTGTGATAGAAAAAAATCTGGATAGCATTTTAAAGTTGGCATTCTGTTATTATCCTCACTGATCTCTGATGAAGCGTTAAGAGATGAAAGGAGTGTCTTCTTGTTTATATTAATGATATTTATTGGCTGGTTTTCCATTGTGATATGATGCAGCTTCACGGTGCTCTCAGAGAGGGGCCTACCCATGATCATTCATGGGCCCGTTACACATGCGGAAACACATGGAACCGCCAAATATTCAACAAACGCCAAAAACTGGAAGTTTTTGAAAGGTTGCCTCTAGGAACCTATACTATCATCAGGTGGTGCTGGTTCCTGGAGCCCTGCTCCTTCCAATGGGAAGCAGTTCTTGGTTGCAAAGAGGATGCGATCAGTAGCCCCACCCCAGCCACCCCTGAATCCCCTGTGGCAGTGCTCATGAGTGAACTCTGACCACTCATGCGCGCACACACTACCAGGTTGGTCCTGGCATTGAACAATTAAATCGCTGTGGTAAGTTTTGTGTCGACATCTGCTTTTTGGAGTAGCTGTTCCCACCACGGAGCAATATTGAATTGCTCCAGTATTATCTACTGCTGCAACTCATGGCAAGTTGGATACGTAATTATCGATAATGAATAGTCTGCAGAGTCTAATGCTGGGTACACACACCTATACAATTATCAGCCCATTCTCCCGATATCAGGAGAACGGGCATTTATTGTATAGGTGGAGTGTTAGCCGATAAACGGCTTTTAATGCTCCTGCAATAGTCGGGATTGGGAGGATGCATCTTATTTGCTGTTTTATATTTGTCGGGCCGTCCTCCTGACCCCTTGGAAGCCCATACACACTTATACAATTCACGTCAGCATTGTATACGTGTGTACGCAATGTAGTTAAAATGTCACTGGACGGGATCCAGCGGTCGAAATACCGATGCCATAATGCTGGCAACAAAATCCCGACGGAGCTCGCGATCCCAGCTTCATAATTCCGATGCCTGGAATCCCGAACCATCACTTGCGTCCTGTTGCACAGGGGGTTGTTTAGGTTTAGACATTAGAAGGGGAGTTAGGGTGCAGGGAAGGGTATGATTAGGCACCAAGGGGGGAGGGTTAGGGTTAGGCAGTAGGGAGGGGAGGGTTTGGCACCCCCAAGGGAGGGTTAGGGTAGGGAGGCAGGGGAGAGTTAGGAAACTTTTGGAGGGGCTGTCGCGATTCTGATGACTGGGATGCCGCTGTTGGGATTCTGACCGCCAGCACCCCGCCCATCAGGATATCACACTGAACCCGTGTATACGGATGTCAGCAGCAGGTAAAGTCGGGACACACTGCTCTGCTGATTGGAGCGTTATCCCGATCAGCAGGGTGAATGTACAGGTGTGTGCCCAGCTGTATCCAAAGAGCAGATCTATTACATCACAGGACAACAAATGATAAGTAGCGCTATCTGCTAATAGGAACACATATCTAAAAATGAGAGCACAATGTAAGTAATAAAAAAAAAGAAGTATAATTAGTAATTGTTGTTGGAAGGCATGGATATGTTATAAAATTAAAATGATCAAAAGGAAACCTCTTTTAAGTGACTAGAGAAAGTAATCTGTCAAATTTAGTTGCAATTTTTTTGTGTTGTAGAATAAGCATTTAGGGTCAGATATATTAAGCCTGGAGAAGTCATAAAGCAGTAATAAGTGAAAGGTGATAATGCACCAATCATTATAGTGCATCCGGAAAGTATTCACAGCTCTTCACTTTTTCCACATTTTGTTATGTTACAGCCTCATTCCAAAATGGAATAAATTGTTTTTTTCACTCAAAATTCTACACACAATGCCCCATAATGACAACGTGAAAAAAGTTTTTTTTTAAAAGATTTTTGCAAATTTATTAAAAATAAAAAACGAAGAAATCACATGTACATAAGTATTCACAGCCTTTGCGGTGAAGCTCAAAATTGAGCTCAGGTGCATGCTGTTTCCACTGATCATCCTTGAGATGTTCCTACAGCTTAATTGGAGTCCACCTGTGGTAAAGTTAGTTGATTGGACATGATTTGGAAAGGCACACAACTGTCTATATAAGGTCCCACACTTGACAGTGCATGTCTGAGCACAAACCAAGCATTAAGTGAAAGGAATTGTCTGTAGACCTCAGAGACAGGATTGTCTTGAGGCACAAATGTGGGGAAGGGTACAGAAAAATATCTGCTGCTTTGACAGTCCCGATGAGCACAGTGGCCTCTATCATCCGTAAATGGAAGACGTTCGGAACCACCAGGACTCTTCCTAGAGCTGGCCGGCCGTCTAAACTGAGCAATCACGGAAGAAGGGCCCTAGTCAGGGAGGTGACCAAGAACCCGATTTTCACTCTGTCAGAGCTACACCATTTCTCTGTGGAGAGAGGAGAACCTTCCAGAAGGACCACCATCTCTGCAGCAATCCACCAATCAGGCCTGTATGGTAGAGTGGCCAGACGGAAGCCACTCCTTAGTAAAAAGCACATGGCAGCCCGCCTGGAGTTTGCCAAAATGCACCTGAAGGACTCTCAGGCCATGAGAAACAAAATTCTCTTGTCTGATGAGACTAAGATTGAACTCTTTGGCGTGAATGCCAGGCGTCATGTTTGGAGGAAACCAGGCATCGTTCATCACCAGGCCAATACCATACCAACAGTGAAGCATGATGTTGGCATTATCATGCTATGTGGATGTTTTTCAGCGGCAGGAACTGGGAGACTAGTCAGGATAGAGGGAAATATGAATGCAGCAATGTACAGAGACAACCTTGATGAAGCCCTGCTGCAGAGTGCTCCTGATATCAGACTGGTGCGATGGTTCATCTTTCAGCAGGACAACGACCCTAAGCACACAGCCAAGATATCAAAGGAGTGCCTTCAGGACAACTCTGTGAATGTCCTTGAGTGGCCCAGCCAGAGCCCAGACT
Organism: Pseudophryne corroboree; assembly: GCF_028390025.1. Lineage (NCBI taxonomy): Eukaryota > Metazoa > Chordata > Amphibia > Anura > Myobatrachidae > Pseudophryne > Pseudophryne corroboree. The sequence goes on along the minus strand of NC_086453.1, from coordinate 267,002,221 downwards.
TGAATCTGATTGAACATCTCTGGAGAGATCTGAAAATGGCTGTGCACCGACGCTTCCCATCCAACCTGATGGAGCTTGAGAAGTGCTGCAAAAAGGAATGGGCGAAACTGCCCAAAGTTAGGTGTGCCAAGCTTGTGGCATCATATTCAAAAAGACTTGAGGCTGTAATTGCTGCCAAAGGTGCAGCAACAAAGTATTGAGCAAAGGCTGTGAATACGTATGTGTGATTTCTTAGTTATTTTTTTTAAAATAAATTTGCAAAAATCTCAAAAAAACTTTTTTCACGTCATCATGGGGTATTGTGTGTAGAATTTTGAGGTGAAAAAAATAATTGATTCCAGTTTAGAATAAGGCCTTAACATAACAAAATGTGGAAAAAGTGAAGCGCTGTGAATACTTTCCGGATGCATTGTATGGATTTGAAAAATGACAGTTAGGAGCTGATTGGCTAGTGTGTTATCATCTTCCACTTATCACTGCTTTATCAATTCTCCAGGCTCAATACATCTGCCCCATAATCTTTAATGTAAATAAGTTGCGCCTGGGTTCAGGCAGACCATTTGTGTTAATGCTCCGTGTCGGTGCCTCGGACCTGTCAGCGCAGTTTGAGCTTACATTTATTTTAATGGGAAATGCAATGCGGTGCGGTTAATAAGAGTTACCCTATGTGCTTCCACAAGCCACTTGGCTGAAACCAGATAACAAACTTCCTGTTTTGTAAACTTCTCTAAAATGCATATATAATAGATGATGCATTTCTGTTTATATGTATTTTAATTGCATTTTAACATGCAATAAAGATTGCAATACTGTCTGTTTAAAGGTGTTTGTACATGTTAGTGCATACACACTCTTAGAGCTACTGTAAAATTGTATTGACGGCATAGTCATTCACATTTTGTTTTCATTGCTTCAGGGGACGCTGCAAATGTAAAGTGAAACTAGCTCCTTCCTATCGCCACCTTCTAAAATGTACTTGTTTTTACAGCAGGGAAACAACTGCTCTGGAACATCCTGCACTTGCTGTTTTTCACTCTTGGATGTTGTGTAATTGTAGTCATTAGCTGCACCATGTCCTGGATTACAGTAACAGCGTTGACATACAATCCACATGCGTGTCCAATCGGTTTTCAAAACTGTCTGCACTGTCTGAACACTCTTCAGAACATCACTCCAACTGCACTGTTATGCCTCGTAAAGTGTATCTCTATTCAAAATCCTCTTGAACTTTTATGTATTTTGTGTTACATAAGGTCACATGACTACTGGACTTCACAGCTAGCACTTAAATATCCTCCAAACTGTCAAGTCACACTTTTCTGCCATATACAATTCTTAAAATGAAAATGTAAATTCCCATAGTACTTAAATGTATATGCAAAGCTTGTGTATTTTAATGGAACACAATATATTTTGAGGTAAAGCTGGGACTTTTTTTTCTCCCCTATGCACACCAGGCTTCTTGTGTTACACCTATTATAGAACACCTACAAATGGAGGATGACAATTATCTTGCCTTCATCTACATGTTACATGTAAATACAGTATGTGGTAGAACTCTTTTTATGTTTTTGTTACATGTACTGCATCTTGTTTTACTACTGCTAGATATATAGTAACAATCCTAACAGCCCTGTAAATGACCGTTATAAGCTGATTAGTTGGTATTTTAGCTCCACTTTATCTCTCTCCAAGATATGTGAAACTCCCCTCTCTCAGAATCTGTTATTTTCTATTATTATTCCTATAAAATAAATGATGGCCAGAGGGCACTTTCTTGTTTGTACTGTATTTGTTTGTTCCTTTTACTGGAATCCAAAGGTTTAAATGAACTTGCAAGGTTGTGGTATCAGTACAGTACATTTAAATAAGTTAGAAATAATTATTATACACTGATTTTATGTGACTTTCTGTCAGCTGTTTCACTTGTTGGTTAAGCTGCTAGTATTGAGTTGGGAGATCTGGTGATTGTGTCTGTTACACCAGACTATCATTCAAGTTGGATCGCAAATCGCGATCCAACTGCAATAATTACAGTGACGATGCAGTATTTGCGAATTACAGTGACCCGCAGTATTTGCGAACTCCTCTGCCTGATTGACATTCAGAGGCATTTGCAGGGCGGAAACGCCCCGTTTCCATGGTGGCGATGGAGCGTTGCGGGAGTGGCGGCTTCTGAACGGGGGTGCGGCGGCAGCGCTATCGGGGCGGCTGCGTGACATCACAAGCAGCCACTCCGATCAAAAGGAAGGTGATGGGCCTCCTCACATCGCCGGCAGGAGGCTTCCCTGATTTTTGCGACCCCCGGCATGCAAGGCAAAGGATTGCAAATTCTTCTAAAAAGCAGTTTTTGCAATCCTTACTGAATAGGGCCCTATTTCTCTGGCTGGGTCCACAGGATTATCCACAGGATAACATTGGGATATTGTCGAGCGACAGCGAAAATGGCACCAACACGGTCACAAGCTTTCTGGCCTCCCAGGATGCATTGGGGCCTCCACTATATAGTCCCGCCCACTGACTCAGTCAGATCAGTTTTTTGCTTGGTGCGGGAATAAGGAAAAAAATACCCAGGGGTATTCGGGTGCTATGAGGCGAGGTGCTTGGCTAAGCAGCAGCCAGTTTTTAGGGGAGTCACTCCCTGTGAGATAACAAAAAAGAAAAGGAGGCTGCGCTGTGAGAGGAAAGAACAGTACCATTCACTATGTGTGTAAATTTTAAAACAATTTATTAAAAAACAATAACTCTTTAAAAAGCAGTGTTTTGTGCAAAATAAGCCAATTATAAGCAAGGAATGATTTAGCCAATTATATAAGATGGATAAAGTTTACCCCTGGAAATGGATGGATTTTTGCTTGGTGCGGCAGGAAGCCGCATGGTCACAGGGCTGCTGTGAAAGCAGCCTTAAGTTTTCATTAATTTATTTTTATAGACTTACTGTTTTGGTTTTTGAGCGACTTCTCTTAACAGCGTCTTAAACGCATATTAGAAAGAGTCGCTCCAACAACTCCCCACCGGGTCGCAACAACGCTTACCTCCGCGGTACAGTGCTGTCTCGACGGGCGTCTGTGTCGGATGTTCTTGCAGGTCCAGCAGACGTAACCAGGCTGTGGCCGGAGCATGGGGAGACGGTGAGTTTATGGACTTCCTCTTACTAGAGGGGTCAGGACACAGCTACACTGATTTGGTGGAGACTACAAACAGTGTGTTGATGCGCCGAACATCTTGAGTGTGACAGCGCTACGCTCCGGGGATCATAGGCGCCAGGACTAGGTAGAGGCCACGATCCTGGGAGTTTGTCAACAGGGGGTTTTAGACGCTCTCCTAGCCGCCCCTCCTCCGAGTTCATGGCCAGTTCCCGCGTGTCTCTCGTTTCATGAACTGAATGACCTCACTTCCAGCTCAGACGCTACCACGAGGGTACTCGGTCGCAGCTTAGACGCTGCGGTTGTGTACACTGGATATAAACCCGCCCAGACCGAGTCGCAGGCCTTTAGCGTCTGCATGCACGTGGAGTCGCTCAGCGTCCGTGTCCGTTGGTGAGCGCCCGTGTCCGATATCAGTTACCAAGAGCGGCAGTGTACACCAGTAGCGTCTTAATCCACTCAGCGTCTTACGAGCGTCTTTGCTTGGATATGGAAGTGTGGTGAGTCTCCCTGTATCCCGCTCTCTGGAGACAGGGTATACAGTACTAAAAATTCTCTCTACTTCTTAGTATGCATTGTTAATTTTTTAGTACCTATTGCATATGAGACCTGTATATTACTGTGTTTTCTGCATGTTATGTTGAAATTAGAACCAGTTAAAACAGAAGTACAATTTTCCTACTTATGTTTAAGTTATTATGGAAGTTGTATTCTCATATGACAATGTCTAATGCTTTAACATGTGACTGACTGCTAGTATGTGTGCTGACTTTTCTGTGTAATGTCAGTCCTGTTCTGACCCTCAAATCAGGTGCACTGTGGTCAGATTGATTTCACCTCTATATACTGATTATAGGGTGTTTTTCAGTCACAAAATTGTGTAGTCAATATCAGATAAAATGTCTGTGAGCGGCAAAAGTGATGAGGAGAATTTGTCAAGCACTCCCATAGCCCTAACATACTTATCTTGTAAGTCAGGGGTAATTGATATGAATCAATTGGTCACTTATAAGGGTTTGTGTGCAAACTGTTTAGCTTTTCAGCAAAGTAAAAAACAGGAGTTAGTTCAACCTCCAGTAGAGCCACCATGGAATATGTTCGCAAAGACTCTGTCTTCAATAGCGGACAGGTTAGCTCCGGTAGCACCACCTCAAGGGTTAGGTTACACTATGAACCCATACATGCAGCTCCCTTCCTATGGTTTGGTTCCAGTAGCTTCTACAAGCAACCAAAGGGCAGGTAAGACTAAGACAGATACGTCTGTATGGCAGACTACACAAGATGATACATCGGATGATGATGCGGAAACAATAGATTCAACTCCGTATGATGATCAGTCGCAGAGCTTTAGTTCAGAAGATGTAGCTGAACTCATTAATGCAGTGAAGGCTGTGCTTTCTCTGGAAGAACCAGCCAAGACAGCGTTAAAAGCAAAAGCACCTGTATTCAAACGAACAAAGTCAGTGAAAGCTGAATTTCCAGCGTCAGATGAGTTGACGGAAATGATGGATGAGTCTTGGGCAGCGCCCAGTAAAAAGTATAAGATTCCTAAGAGATGGGATTCTTATTATCCATTTCCTGCTGGAGATTGTTCAAAGAGAGAAGTTCCTCCAAAAGTAGATGCACATGCTCTGCGACTCGTGCATAAATCTGCTTTACCACTGTCATCTACCTCTTTGAATGATGTCACAGACAGAAGGGTAGAGAGCCTATTGAAAAATATTTTTTCTCTTGTAGGTGCAGTGGTAAGACCTGCTATGGCTTCGGCCTGGGTAGCAAAGGCAATGGGCGAATGGATAGAGGAACTAGAGAATGACATCCCCTCTCCTACTAGGGAGCAAGAGGATCGTCTTTGCCGTTTAAGACAATCTGCCCAGTATTTAGAAGAAGCAGCTATTGATGTAGGCAGTGTTGCTTCTAAAGCTTCAGCCCTGGCAGTAGTCGCTCGCAGAGCAGTTTGGCTACGGACCTGGAAGGCAGATGTGGAGTCCAAGAAAGAATTGGAAGCATTGCCTTTCGTGGGTAATATATTATTTGGAAAACCTTTATCGGATATCCTAGAATCAGAGGCTGAATCGAAAAAGGTCAGATTTCCGGCTACCTATAACCCTAAGTCCAAGGGTTTAAAATTTCGCTCATTTCGCTGGCAAAGCGAAAGCTAAAGAGGAGCCTAAACAACCCCAGTTTAAATCCAGGGGTAGGAAGCAGTGGGCTAGCAAAAAGCCAGCTTCCAAACCTGAACAGAAACCCTCAGCCTGAAGAGACAGGCCTCCGCCTGGAGGATTCCAGGGTTGGGGGCCGACTCCTGCAATTTGCACACATATGGCAACAGTCAACAACAGATGCCTGGGTGCAGAAGGTAGTATCTCAGGGGTATGGGTTCCCATTCAGGAGGCAGCCTCCTCAAAGATTTTTTTGCACCAGCCCGTCTCGTATAGAGTCGAAGGCCAATGCCCTGCAAGAAGCAGTCCAAAAATTACTGCAGTCAGGTGTGATTGTCCCAGTACCTCCATCACAAAAGGGACAGGGGTATCACTCCAATCTGTTTCTAATCCAGAAACCAAATGGGTCTTATCGACCAATTCTAAATCTAAAGATGTTGAACAACTACATATGGATCCCGAAGTTCCACATGGAGACGTTACGCTCCATAATGTTGGCTATGGAACTGGGAGACTACATGGTGTCTCTGGATGTACGGGATGCTTACCTACATGTGCTCATAGCACTGTCACATCAGTGTTACCTCAGTTTTGCCATCCTCCAGGAACATTTCCAGTTCCAAGCTCTGCCTTTCGGGCTAGCTACAGCACCCAGGGTGTTTACCAAGATCATGGTGGTTATGGCAGCTTGTCTGCGCAAACAAGGGATAAGAATATTCCCATACCTAGACGACCTGTTAATCTTAGCACAGTCGCAAGATTTACTGTTGAGCCATCTCCAACAGACGATAGTTTGTTTACAGAGACACGGGTGGCTCATAAATTGGGAGAAGTCGTCCCTGAATCCGTCACAGCGGATGGTTCATTTGGGGGCCATACTGGATTCAGACCTACAGAAAGTCCTCTTACCAGAGAAAAAAATAGTCAAGGTGCAGGTTATGGCTCAGGAAGCGTTGCAAGCCCAGACAATGTCAGTCCATGCAGCAATGCGACTGTTGGGTCTGATGGTATCAACGTTCGACATGGTGGAATATGCGCAATTCCACTCCAGACCGTTGCAGCATCTCATTTTGACCAAATGGAACGGAAATCATCAAACGATAAAGAAACAGATGATAAAGATTCCAGTAAATGTAAAAAGGTCTCTAGCGTGGTTGCTACAGACAGACCATTTAAACAAGGGGAGACCCTTTTGGATAAAAGAGTGGCAAGTCCTGACGACAGATGCAAGGCTGGGGGGCGGTACTCGGAAGCCTATGGTTCCAGGGAAAATGGACCGCAAGGGAAAGTCGCCTGCCGATAAATCTGTTAGAAATAAGAGCCAATTACTTGGCCCTAGTTCAGGCAAAGGACAATCTACAAGGAAGACCAGTCCAGATCCGCTCAGACAATGCGACGGCAGTAGCATACCTCAATCCTCAAGGGGGAACTCACAGCAAGAGTCTGATGGAGGAAGTAACTTCCATTCTAAAATGGGCGGAACTCCATCTCCCGGCATTGTCAGCAGTATTTGTCCCGGGTGTACTAAATTGGGAAGCGGATTTTCTCAGTCGGCACACCATTCAGGAAACCGAATGGGCACTACACCCAGAAGTGTTTCAGACACTGGTGAACAGATGGGGTCTACCGGAGATAGACCTTATGGTGTCTCGTCTAAACAACAAAGTTCCAAGGTACGGATCAAGAACAAGGGACCCAGGAGCGGTCCTGGTAGACGCACTGTCAGTAGAATGGAGGTTTCAAAAGGAGCAATCATTCTAATAGCTCCAGCTTGGCCAAGAAGGCATTGGTACACAGATCTGTTGAGAATGTCCGTGGAAGCACCGATACTGCTCCCTCAACGTCCAGATCTATTAATGTAGGGTCCTTGTTGTCACAGTCGTCTGGACCGTCTATCTTTGACGGCGTGGCTGTTGAAACCTCTATCCTAGAGGCTAAAGGTTTTTCGAAACAAGTAATCGAAACCATGCTTAGAGCAAGAAAGACTTCTTCGGCTCGTGTGTACCATAGAATATGGCAAGCCTATATTCACTGGTGTACTGGAAAAAATTACAATCCGAGATCTTTTAAAGTAGCTAGGATTTTGGATTTCCTTCAGGCAGGATTGGATAAAGGGTTGAAGGTTGCTTCCTTGAGGGTGCAAGTCTCAGCGTTGACTGTATGGTTTCAGCAGAAAATTGCTGACCTACAGGATGTACATACGTTTTTCCAAGGAGTTGTACATATTCAACCTCCATTTGTTCCCCCTGCAGCTCCCTGGGATTTGAATTTAGTTCTAAAATTTCTCCAGGGTCCTCTGTTTGAACCACTTGAGAGAGCAGATCTTAAGTGGTTAACGGTTAAAGTTCTTTTTTTACTGGCAATGGCGTCAGCCAGAAGAGTGTCAGATTTAGGAGCATTATCTTGTAAGTCTCCTTTCCTAAATTTTTTTCCAGACAGAGCAGTTCTCAGAACGAGATCTAGTTATCTTCCAAAGGTGATATCAAAGTTTCACCTGAATGAAGAGATTGTAGTCCCAGCTTTTCAGGTATCGGGACTATCTGCGGGATAAGCGTAGCTGGACGTGGTCCGGGCTTTAAAAATCTACATAGATCGTACTAGTGCCATCAGGAAAACAGATTCCCTCTTCATCCTCTACGGATTCCATAGAAGAGGATGGCCTGCTAGTAAACAGACGCTGGCGAGATTGCTCCGAATGGTAATATCAGAAGCTTATTCTCATGCAGATCTCCCTATTCCGGCTAATGTCTCTGCACACTCTACACGTAAGGTAGGTCCTTCTTGGGCAGCACAACAGGGTGCTTCAGCAGAACAGATATGTAGGGCAGCCACTTGGTCTTCCATAAACACATTCATCAGACATTATGCCTTGGATACTTTTGCCTCTCATGACGCAGACTTCGGGCGAAAGGTCCTCCTGTGCAATCAGGAGCGTCCCCACCACTAAAATGGCTTTGGGAATCCCAATGTTATCCTGTGGATAATCCTGTGGACCCAGCCAGAGAAATGAACGTTATGGTAAGAACTTACCGTTGATAACGTGATTTCTCTTATGTCCACAGGTATCCACAGGGATCCCACCCTGACGCACCTGATTTGAGGATCTAGACAATCACTAAACCTCTTCCTTCTTGTATGGAAGGGTGTGCATGTGTGTTCTTATCGCCTGTACAGGTCTCTACCTAATGTTCCTTCCTAAAATCGCTGTGGAAAGAACTGATCTGACTGAGTCAGTGGGCGGGACTATATAGTGGAGGCCCCAATGCATCCTGGGAGGCCAGAAAGCTCGTGACCGTGTTGGTGCCATTTTCGCTGTCGCTCGACAATATCCCAATGTTATCCTGTGGATACCTGTGGACATAAGAGAAATCACGTTATCAACGGTAAGTTCTTACCATAACGTTCATATTGCTCATTTATATCCTATAGATTGTAAGCTTACATGCAGGGCCCTCTAATTTCTTTTCTGGGGGTTAATACACAGTCTTGTTTTACTAGTTTTTGTTTCCAATGTTAATGATGAGTGATGGCTAACATGTATACCCTACTTTGCCATTTGGATAAAGGTCTTGCACGTCACTGATGTTGCCTACTCTGTGGTAAAGCTGCAGTTCTATATTAAGTCATTTATTTTTAATAGCTGTTATAGTGAAATTCAAGTAACTTTTGCTGCATTGATTGGGAATGGGTTGTACTACAGTAAGCAAAGGCTTTTGGTGTTACGGGAGTTTAAGCAGCAGGGCCTGTTGTTTGGTGGCGATTTGTTCTTGGAAATTTTCAGTGTTCCTATGTGAGGTGACGCACATGCATTGGCAGGACTAAAAAATAACCTGATGTGTTAGGAAGGAGCCGGTCGTTTTGTAAATGGACAGTTCCCCCTAGAATAGATCTGAGTTCTATGCAGTGGCATGTGTAAACATCTGAAAGCTGGAATTTCTCCAGCCGAGCAGTAGGAACTTTTCTGCTCCAGTTTTACACACGCTCATAAGTCGTTAGATTGTTCGCACAGCCCTGCAATGCGCACAGTTGTTTGTACTTTTATCACTACATTCTAATGCATAGTCCCTGAAGACCTGGAATTTTCCATCAGTTTTATAACCAGATTACCTTGCAAGGAAGGGATCGTTGCCAACATTGGCTTTCTCGTGACCACCCTAAAATAATAACAAAGCATTAAAAAAACTAAAAACGGTGTATTATGGGTTTTTGATTTTTTTACTGAATCAAAATCCTTGTGTAATTTAGTAAATTGAAATGTATTTATTGATTGGATTAACATATTTTACAATATAACCTAGTCTGATCTATTCTGCTCCCAAATGTCCTACACACCTTGCAATTTCAGTAACATGATTGAATTAAAGTGCCATCATTACTTACATCTTGCCCCCCAACATCAGAGAATTTTAAATTGGGGCATGGAGACCTCATCACTCCAGGAGTGTTAGTCCAGTCCCAACCTCATGCCCCTAAATGCATGACATACACATGATGGAGTCACTCATGTTGCGCTTTGGACCATTGTTAATGTGGGGTGTAGTACTGCATGCCTGCGGCCGGGCTCCCAGCGACCAGAATACCGGCGCCGGAATCCCGACTGCCGGCATACCGACAGCGTGGCGAGTGCAAATGAGCCCCTTGCGGGCTCGCTGTGCTCGCCACGCTGCGGGCACGGTGGCGTGCAAAGCGCGCCATGCTATTTGTTCTCCCTCCAGGGGGGCCGTGAACCCCCAAGAGGGAGGTAAAGTGTCGGTGTACCGGCTGTCGGGATTCCGGCACCAGTATACTGTGCGCCGAGATCCCGACAGCTGGATAACTGAAGACCACCCGTTAATGAGGACAAAGCCTGTTTAGTAACTGACCTCAGTATGGCATAAACCTCTTACAGGGGGAGAGGTAGAAAATGAGAAAATGCAGATGCACACTGTAAAAACTGGTAATCAGAAAATTTTTAATAAATTCTGTGATTTAACATGGAGTAAAATTTGGGTTGTTAGCATAATTTTTGTGCAAAAAATATTGGCCCACCTACCATAACCAGGTGACCTCATCAGATGGGTCCCTAACATTCCTATGATTCAAGTCCAGAGCATCGGACCCCCCGGACTAGTACAACCCAACTGGCACAAGGTGTCATGCTAGTGAGAAGTAGCAGTTACATGTTAAAAGTTGGTACATTAATAAGAAGTTGCAGTTCAGTGATAATAGTGTTACATAGATGAGAACTAGTAATTAGGGTATTAAAAAGTGTTACGTTAGTAAAAAAAATATATATATAGTGGTAGATTCAGTGTTACAATTATGATGCACTCAAGCTGCCCAGCCACACCAACCCAGGGGACCCCACTCCCCAAACCCATTCCTAATACTGACATATTATATAAAATATCCAGAACTTACTATTCATAGTGCCTATTCCAATATGTAGTCTGCAAATGCAAGGGCCCTGAGCAGGAGATGTATCAAAGCATGGAGACTGATAAAGTACCAGCCAATCCGCTCTTGTCATTTTTCAAACACTGCGTGTAAAATGACAGTTGGAAGCTGATTGGATGCTACTTTATCTCTCTCCAAGGTTTGATACATCTCCCCAATAGTACATATGCAGCCTTTAAAGTGTCTAGCTCCACAGATTGTAGCCACTCGGCACCCATAAGGACAATGGACCTATAAAGCATTGAGTGTAAGGCGTATTATTTCCATTGCAATTGTGAAAGAAACTTTTACTTACTGGAAATCTTGAAACTTTCTGCAGGAAAAAGCAGAAAGTTCTCAAAGTAGAAGTTAAAGTTTTCCGTACTATTTTATTTCAGAGGGACTAAGGCATCCTAAGTGAAATAAGGTTAAGGATGGTGCAATAAGGTTAAGAATGGTGGGTTTCTCTATACAGTATTTCTGTATTTTAAGTATTTTTGCTTTGTATAAACACTCACCTACTTGGCCAAACACATGCTAACTGAAGATCATGTGGTGATCAGATGATTATATGATTTCACAGTGTAAAATTTATTACAAAAACAAAAAAAGAACTTAGACGACCTCAGCTCTGATCCAACCAGGAGTTCGTGCTATAACATGCCCCCTACCCAATCGTGTTTAATGGAATCAGCAATGAGTGAGCAAATCCAGTAACTTTGTGTTCTTGGCATTAGTTAGCACAGCTGGGCTGATGTCATTATTCATGTCTGTCCTTAACGAGTACAAGATGCGTGGAGCAGTACGGCACTTATTCCATACTGCAACTGGAGTGGTAGAGAAGGTTCTAATTCACAAAGCATCGCTAAATAATGGAAATAAAAGTGTGTCAAAATTATTCATACTAACCTTGTCCTCTAGTTTAGAGATTATTTTTGAAACAATTTCCACTTCAATGTTTATCTACAGTCCCAGACTGTAAGTATTCATTTCACTGTGGGGGATATTTATAAAATCATGGAGAGAGAGATAAAAAGGAGAACAGAATGACAGACATGGGGATGGAGAGAGTTAAACCTCCTGTGATGGGTGTGGACCAAAATGGCAGGACAGGTTACAGCCAACTATAGGTAGGGGAGGGATCAGTATATATAGGAGATGCATAGGGCATTAGGGGTCTCTTTTAGTTTGCCTTCCCGCCCTCCCACCCCATTTTTGTTTTGATTAGACACTGAGTTTTTTGTGGCTTTAGGTTGTTAGTAGTGGTTTTCTCGTTGGCTATTTGTTTGGCCGAAAAGAACGGCAGGTTCTAGTTTGGCTTGTTAGTCACAGTTTTTATGGTGTTGGTGTGGTTTAGGTGCACTCACCTCCATTGACTTTTAAGGCCGCTAGCTCACCCGACAGGGGGCAGCGTCATCACCCATCAGGGTGGGCAGTCAGCGTGGAGGTCTGAGTTGGATACCTATGTATGGTTTTTGTGGTAGATTAGGATTGTTTTAGTTTTAATGTCTTTGAGGTTATCTTCAGTGGGTTTTTAGCCGTTCTTTTTTCTGCCACCATATTCGGTTTATATTATATGCTAATTTAATATTTTCTTTTACAGGTTTTGCTAGTGGTTAGGGTTACAATAAATAGCTAACAATTTTCTGCCAAATTCAAGTCTCCGTGTCTTTATTCTTATTATAAGGGAATAGGATGTTTTACTGTTAGAATGGAGGCACACATCAGCCATTAGGAGGTTAACACTAACCAATCAGCTCCTAACTCTCATTTTACAGGAGGTGTTTGAAAAATGACAGGAGTTAATTGGTTAGTGGTTTATTTCTCTCTATCTCTCGCCATACTTTGATAAATACTCCCTCCATATGTTTATCGTATTCAATGCATCACATATGAACTCACTTTGGTGGTCAATTTTAAGACCTTTATTACTCTGATGAAATCGCTTATACAGGTTGTGGAGAAACGCACTGAAATTGAAAATACTAAATTGAATATTGCTTATTTAAAGTTTGTATCTTTGCTGCTGCTTTTGGTGGTCATTCCGAGTTGATCGCTAGCTACTTTTGTTCGCAGTGCAGCGATCAGGCAAAAATCTGGCAGTTCTGCGTATGCGGCGCAATGCGCACGCGCGTCGTACTATTACAATGAACGATGTAGTTTCACACAAGGTCTAGCGAAGCTTTTCAGTCGCACTGCTGACCGCAAAGTGATTGACAGGAAGTGGGTGTTTCTGGGGGTCAACTGACTGTTTTCAGGGAGTGAGCGGAAAAACGCAGGCATGCCAAATAAAACGCAGGCGTGTCTGGCCAAACGCAGGGCGTGTTCATGATGTCAAAACAGGAACTAAATAGTCTGCAGTGATCGCAAGCTAGTAGTAGGTCTGGAGCTACTCTGAAGCTGCACAAAATTATTTTGTAGCCGCTGTGCGATCCTTTCGTTCGCACTTCTGCTAAGCTAAGATACACTCCCAGAGGGCGGCGGCTTAGCGTTTGCACGGCTGCTAACAGCAGCTAGCGAGCGAACAACACGGAATGAGGGCCTTTGTCCGCTGAATGGTGAAAAGTGATTGAGATACACTTCGTTGCTATTGGCAAGACACTGGGTTTGATCTGCGCAATCTAGATTACAGTGCCATTTTTTGGATATATAATAATTTAATCATAATAATTTTATTTATAAAGCGCTCTTTCTCCAACAGGACTCAAGGCGCTTATGTTGTTTTCTTTGATCTGTGTTTTTTGTTAAGAATTTAGAAAGACATTTTGGTTTCTACATTTGCTCAATACAAGATATTGCTCATGGGAGTATATTTACCATTGCTTCTAAAAATGAAAAATGGTGATTTGCCTATAAAAGCCAATCAGATTCTAGCTTCATTTTTCTGTTGCTTTCTAGAAAATGATTGACTGAATCGGATTGGCTGCTATGGGCCAGGCGACCACTTTTTTAATTTTTAGATGCTTTATTAAATCTCCCCCTTGGAGTTGCTGATTCAGACCTGCTTCTAAGGACAATTAAGCAGTATAGTTTTCTCCATCGGGACCAGTAAATCTAAATAGCGTGTTCTCCATTAAATAGCATCTCAGCATTTATTATTGCATGCAAGTGTGTTTTTATGTTTTGTTTTTTTAATGCTATAGTTTATGCATGGTTAATAGTTAAGAAAAATACACCCAGCACTCCTTATTTTTATTATTGTTTAGGACACTACTATATAAGCTATTTTTGGTTATCCTTATTGTTATATATCTTTTTATACGTTCGTTTGTTTACAACCTGTTATGTAGTACGCAGACTCTCAGAAAGCGACAATTCATTAATGATGGCACTTTTCCAAATTTGTTAAGTATTTTATTATACAGGTTGAGTATCCCATATCCAAATATTCCAAAATACGGAATATTCCGAAATACGGACTTTTTTGAGTGAGAGTGAGATAGTGAAATCTTTGTTTTTTGATGGCTCAATGTACACAAACTTTGTTTAATACACAAAGTTATTAAAAATATTGTATTAAATGACCTTCAGGCTGTGTGTATAAGGTGTATATGAAACATAAATGAATTGTGTGAATGTACACACACTTTGTTTAATGTACAAAGTTATAAAAAATATTGGCTAAAATGACCTTCAGGCTGTGTATAAGGTGTATATGAAACATAATTGAATTGTGTGAATGTACACACACTTTGTTTAATGCACAAAGTTATAAAAAATATTGGCTAAAATTACCTTCAGGCTGTGTGTATAAGGTGTATATGTAACATAAATGTATTCTGTGCTTAGATTTAGGTCCCATCACCATGATATATCATTATGGTATGCAATTGTTCCAAAATACGGAAAAATCCCATATCCAAAATACCTCTGGTCCCAAGCATTTTGGATAAGGGATACTCCACCTGTACTACAAAAAAAGCTTTATCTTAATCTGACCACTTGGGACACTGTTGCACTTGAGTGTTTAACATCAACTAATCAATCAAAATGGCAGATGTACACATCCAAAACATTTTTCACCTATTCCTGTCAGTACAACACGTGGACTCTTACAACGTAATACGCTATCAATCTAGTCACCGTGCCCACTTCACTGGAAAAGTTGTGGGATGCGGGAAGTTTGCCCACTGTCCCAGGAGCCAGGGCATCGCACCGGCAGTTCAGGCACCTGAACTGCAAAAGTGATTACCATGCGATCAAGCGATAGATCGCATGGTAATCACGTGATCGGCGCGTCACCGCTGAGTGGGAGTGGCCTCCGGCCGCTCCCGGCGGGTGCCCATCGCACATAGCATTACGATATCACACATGATTGCACTGCGATGCGATAAATATTAAGTGCAGCACATATTATCTTGAGAGGCGACATTCGACCGACGTGCCTGCGCATCGCATCTCAAGGTACCTAAAATATGCATGCAATCCTTCGATTTCTCTCACAGATGAGGTAGAAATCGAAGGATAGCACCTAATATCTCACAAGTGTATGGGCACCAAAAGACGTCATTCACAGACATATTGCTTGTACACACCTGCAGATCAGCAAAAGATATATTCGCCAATCAGTTGATTAGGCAATATATCTGCCAATGTGTACGGGTTGGGTTCGTGTGACCGGCGGTTGGAAAACCGGCGGTCACCACACAGACGGCGGGATCCCGGCTTTTAGATAGCCGGGGGGTGAGCGCAACTAAGCCCCTTGCTGCGCTTGCCACAGATTCAATCCCCACGAGTGGGAACAGTACCTGTTGGTTACCATGCCGACCGTCGGGCTGGTCACCGTTCGGGATCCCGGCGTCGGTCTTGTGTGTACCCAGCATTACTTGGATGTTCATTGTGACCACAATTTTTACTTTGAATTTTTCTTGTAATGAATTATGCTCTTATGCAGTGAGTTCGGATCCAGTTTCTGACTGAACATGACTTGCTTACAGTATTTGCACGATGTCTCACCCTCTTTACCAACATGTGTCACACATAGATAAAGGTTTTAAAAGCAACAACAGCTGAAGTGACTCCGTGTTTGCACAACAAACTAATAGAATCCTTTTCAGGAGCCCAGAATGGAAAGCTATGACATTTATGAGAGGAATTATTAGGTGGACAACATAATATACCCCATTATAATAGTAGGACTATGTATTTCCAGCTGTTCATGCTGGCAGCACAACGGCTATTGGTGCTGAGGAACCGAGATGAACTTGTTTCCCTAGTAGCTGAGCAGACTTGTCCTACTTTGCCGTTTCAGGAGGTAACTGTATTGTGTGATAAATATCACCTACTGTTTCATTCTTACCAAGTAAAACTACATGACAGCCAAGCAAGAAGCTGTGGACAGGAAGCAGCTTATTGTGATTACTCTCTTATTGTCCCAGATGTAAATAAGCATCAGATTTCAGCGAGGAATAAATTAAATAATCACCATCCCTGGAAAAATAGAATTCCAGTCAATTATGAAAAGTTAAACGAAGGTCAGTAAAAGTGATTTCACAGCCTAATGCGCAAAAGTTCAGCCAAATTGCTTGTTTCTCATAACTTCTAAGTAAAATGAAAAGTTACAGAGTAAAGGATAAACAGGGGGCAATAAAAATGAGCGAGGGGGCAAGTTGTTGTTGCAGTGGCGTGGTACACTATCTGTGGGACTGCAAACAGAAATCTGACTGGAGCTATAGTAAATGCAGAATTTACTGGTGGGGGCTAGATAATGAAATAATCCCTTAAACTGGCATATTTATTTAACGCACAAGTTCTACTTTTTTTTTTGTGATGAATTTAAGCGACTGGAAAAAATGAATACATTCATGTGTTGTGTACCAGTTTGGGCACCCATGTAGTTAATTCATTAATACTTTCTATAAGGCTGCAGTTCAGGCCTTGAAGTAAACCAGGTCAAGACTATTCTAGAGCTGAAGAAATAATCTGACCCTTCTAACCTCTCAGGCTGTTGTTCCTACTTTCAACAACCAGTGTGCCTAATTCAGACCTGATCGGTAGGGTGTGTTTTTGCATCCCTGCGATCAGGTAGTCGCCGCCTACAGGGGGAGGGGGAAATCGCTATGCAGGGGTGCGATCGCATGTGCAGGAGAGCTGCACAAACAGAAGTTTGTGCAGTCTCGGCATAGACGAGGACTTACTCTTCCAGTGCGATGATCAGGGCCGGAGCTGAAGTCGGAAACCCTCCCTTCAAACGCCTGGTCCCTCATGCGTTTCTCCGGACACTCCTTAAAAACGGTCAGTTGCCACCCACAAACGGCCTCTTCCTGTCAGTCACCATGGCGATCGCTTTTCTCGCACCATCCAGTCGCTGCCCGGCGATCCTCATAGCTGCGGACCGACGTGCCTTCGCATTGTGGTGCATGTGCAGTTCAGACCTGATAGGCTGTACGAAAACGCAGCCTAGCGTTCAGGTCTGAATTAGGCCCATTGTTCCATAAGATGCTGACTGAGGTCCTTACAGCTGCTCCAAATCAGTAGGTGCAAGCGGTAAATATTTAGGTTCTATGTTCTTTCCCCCCCAAATGATTTATGGAAACAAATATTTTTTGTACTTATATTTCTTTGCTCTGACATAGTGTAGTAACAGTAGACCAGGTCTTAATTCCACTTATGTATAACTTATGGTATAATTGTTATTCCTTTTTTGTTGTATGAGCTTTTAATATTAACGAACCATTTTTTGGGGCTAAACCAGCTCTTGGGAGAATGCAGGCTCAACTAAGCAGTGACTCATGAATATTAATCTGAGCTCATGAATATTAATTTGCCTCCATGAAGTATGTTCCTAGAAATTTGCAGCAAGATGACTGCCTCCTCACTACATAATGCACTGTTATTATAATTACTGCTGTCCGGATAAAGCAGGGGTGGTTTTCACTGGACTTTTTTGTACTATGGCTTTACTGAAAGACGGATTTATCTTGTAAACAAAATAACTTACTCTAATGAAAAACTATATTCAAAGCTCAAAATGTGTCCAGAACTTAATAAGGGCCATACTGCCTTAAAATCACAATTCATGGACGTCAGTTATTCTGCACTTTTTTTCATATTGTCTTTTTTATTTTTGATTTTTACCACTTTTCTGCACTTTATTGAACTGCTTATATACATGTTTTTTACTGACTCTGCATGGAAGGGCAGTGTGAGTGGGAGGTTGAGTCAGAAGCTACTGTCCATGATTGCAGCTTTTCATTGGTCCTCTTGTTTATATCCCCTTCCCACACACACTCTGGGGCTGTCAGACCAAGTAGGCCTTAGAAAAATGACTGCAGGGAGCAGAGCCGGCCCTAGCCAATATGATGCCCTAGGCAAGATTTTGGCTGGTGCCCCCTAGCACCACCGCTGGTTCTGCCTCTGACCTTGCACCTCTTTCCCAGCACCATCACCCCTCATCCATAGCAGTCCTCATTTTGGGGTTCGTACCCCCTATATTTTAAATAGGAACAGTTCGCACATTTGGCGCATAGCCCAAAAAGGGGTGTGTTTTTGTTGGCAAGGGGCATGGCCACACAATAGTAACTCCAATTCCAATTACGCCACACAGTACTGCAACTTTATTCACATTTGATCATGCGATAGTGTCCATAATTAATATTACATCCCACAGTACAGGTTGAGTATCCCATATCCAAATATCCGAAATACGGAATATTCCGAAATACGGACTTTTTTGAGCGAGAGTGAGATAGTGAAACTTTTTTGTTTTCTGATGGCTCAATGTACACAAACTTTGTTTAATACACACAGTTATTAAAAATATTGTATTAAATGACCTTCAGACTGTGTATATAAGGTGTATATGAAACATAAATGAATTGTGTGAATGTAGACACACTTTGTTTAATGCACAAAGTTATAAAAAATATTGGCTAAAATTACCTTCAGGCTGTGTGTATAAGGTGCATATAAAACATAAATGCATTCTGTGCTTAGATTTAGGTCCCATTGCCATGATATCTCATTATGGTATGCAATTATTCCAAAATACGGAAAAATCCGATATCCAAAATACCTCTGGTCCCAAGCATTTTGGATAAGGGATACTCAACCTGTAGTATCACTTTACCTTCTAAACGTTACTCCTCACAGTAGAGCCCCTTAATCACATTACATCACACTGAAATGCTCCTTATTCGCATTACACCACACCCTATTGCTCTTTATTCACATTAGACGACACAGTAGTGCTCTTTCTATGCGCAACGCCACATAGTAGAGCACCTTATACACATAATGCCACACAGTAATGCCCCTTACACATATGAGACACATTATTAATGTCCTTATAAACATAATGCGCCTTACACATTATGACAACCTTTATTAATGCCCTTTTTACACGTAATGTCCCTTACACATATGCCGCACATTATTAATGCCCTTATACACATAATGACACACATAGTGTGTCATTATACATATGTTGCACATTATTAATGCATTTTTAAATGACACACATAATGCTCCTTACACATATTCTGAACACTACTGCACAACCAACCCACTCACATGCACACAGCACTCAGACTGCCACTAACACTGTGACCTCTGCCTTTGCTTGAATACAGATGTGTCCTCATAAATCTTGCCTCAATGCTAACGTCAGGCACATTTTTTGTTATGAAAATGTATCTTATTTGCATTGTTGTGTGGCTAGGATGCACAAGCAGCTTCTGCTGATTAAACTGACATGCAGCATGCCTATATACTGTGTGAGACTGTGGCTGTATCTGCATATGAAATGCTACACAGAGAATATAGGCATGCCGCATATCATTTTAATTAGCAGAAGCTGCTGATGCCCCTAGGCATATCAAATGCCCAAGGCAATTGCCTAGTTTGCCTATGCCTATGGCCGGCTCTGGCAGGGAGCAGCCCCCTGGGTTTCAGGAGGGTGAGTACTTACAAGAGCTTGCTTGGCAAAAGTGATGGGTACTGAGCTAAGCATTTCTTATGTATCTGTGTTACTCAGCAAAAAGACCAATTACGTGTATTTTGCTTGTTCGTTTCCAATGACGATAATGCCAAGAGGTTTGTGTTTTTAATTTTTCATGCCAGTCAGTGATCTGACTTACAGAGGACTGTGGTCTGCTCCCCTCCCCGATTGCGCTGTGTTCTGCCATAATGAGTATAGCCTTTCTCTTTTGCCCTGTATAATATGGCAGACAGTTATATTACGTAACCGTGTTTCCCAGTATACTGGGAATGGCCTGAGGAAGGCAGGAAAACAGAATGTTCTGCAAGTTGCTGGACATCTCATAGCCTATATAAAAAAGTGATGATACAGTTTCTATGACTACCCAAACAAGGATGCTCGGCAACCTCTGTCCATTGTTTTGTGTTGGAGAAACTGTAGTGTGTAACTGAAGAGTCACGCTATGACATAAGCCTTGGATATGGTTCATTGTTTTAAATTTCCTATGTATGAAATAACACAAAGGGAGTTTCATGAGGAGCTAGATGGGTTTTAAAATACATAGTAAAGCGATGCTGAATAAATCTTAATAAATAAATACATGTTTAGAAATAAGTAGTACATATATGGTTTCATATAATTTGTATGAGCAGCAACTAAAACTTTTAAGACGTATGTTATATGCTTTTTGTGGTGCGCACACCCCTTTTCCATACACTTACTTTGATGCACATAATCCTCACCGGTGCACACTTGCACCAAGCCTGTTCTTGGCACACAGGTGCCCTTACACCCAACTGTGCAAAACCCACAGTTCCGATGACGCGCCCTCACTAAATTCAGCCTATGTAAGGACGCCCCATTGCACCTCAGCTAATTAGTAATGACCTTTTCATTTGCCTTTTTATAGCAGTACATTCAATTGTCGGCGATACACACATAGGGGGGTATCCAATTATCCGGCAAGATATACAGATGAATGACTGATGGTCATTAGTGCAGTATCCTATTACATGGCGTTTTCATTGGCCAAATACGGACCCGCGATCTTGCGATAACACATCCCATGTGTTATCTCTGCTCCGCCAGACTTTTATCGCGGATTATGCGCACCCGAAGCATAATCTGCGATAAGTGCCGGCATCGGGGGAGGAGCCCGCCGACTTGGGGCTAATAGGACAGCCCCCGGCAATACCATTATCCACGGTCATGGGCGCATTGTTTCATTTACAACCACGTTGGAGCACTTGCGAAGCCACATAAAATTTGCCCTGATTTAGTCCCAAAATAGGGTTGCATATTAAAATACTGGTCTGGTAGAGGTGCGCAGTAAATCGTGGGCATCAACAATAATTGAATGTCTATATTTTATAACACTAGGGGGTATATGCAATTGCGGTCGAATTCACGAAAATGTCGAAAAACTGGACATTTTCACCAAAAAAAAAAAATTCGACAATGCAATTCAGTACTTTTCGTCAAAAAAACTGACTTTACAAATTCGACTTTTTGAAATTCGACATTTGTCAAATTCGACATTTCTGCAATGGTACAAATGCGGCAATTCGACAAAAGTATATTCAATTGAAGATTGTAAATTCGACAACAGTGCTTTTAGACAGTAAATTCGTCATTTTCAATCCGCCACACTTTGCTGGCGGAATCTAATAAAAAAATTTAAAAACATGTTTTTTTTTGTGTTTTTTTTATTGGTAATAGCATATCTATTTATATTAGAAGGGATTAGGTACTTGGTTTGTCTATTTTGGAGGCACAAGTATTATTTATATATTTCGAAAAATATTTTTTTTATTTTTTTTAATGGAATGGTAAAAATCTGGAAAAAAAAATGCGTGGGGTCCCCCCCTCCTAAGCATAACCATCCTCGGGCTCTTTGAGCCGGTCCTGGTTGCCAAAATACGGGTTGAGCAAGAGTTCTAGGGGTATATGCAATTGCCGGCGAATCGCGGCAATTTTTCGCCCGTTTTTTAATTCGACACAATTCGACCGTCGAATTCCGGCAGGTGGGTGCCGTAATTCTACATATTCAATAAAAAAAACGGATTCGACAGTCCCGCTGTCGAAAAACGGCCGATTTGACGGATTTTGATTAGATTTGTAAAAATGTTAAAAAAACGGGAAAAAACCCGGAAAAAAAATTGCGTGGGGTCCCCCCTCCTAAGCATAACCAGCCTCGGGCTCTTTGAGACGGTCCAGGTTGCCAAAATACGGGGGGAAAAATGACAGGGGATCCCCCGTATTTTAACAACCAGCACCGGGCTCTGCGCCTGGTGCTGGTGCAAAAAATACGGGGGACAAAAAGAGTAGGGGTCCCCTTTATTTTTTGGACCAGCACCGGGCTCCACTAGCTGGACAGATAATGCCACAGCCGGGGGTCACTTTTATACAGCGCCCTGCGGCCGTGGCATTAAATATCCAACTAGTCACCCCTGGCCGTGGTACCCTGGAGGAGTGGGGACCCCTTCAATCAAGGGGTCCCCCCCCAGCCACCCAAGGGCCAGGGGTGAAGCCCGAGGCTGTCCCCCCCCATCCAAGGGCTGCGGATGGGGGGCTGATAGCCTTTTGAAAAATGAAAGAATATTGTTTTTTCCAGTAGTACTACAAGTCCCAGCAAGCCTCCCCCGCAAGCTGGTACTTGGAGAACCACAAGTACCAGCATGCGGGAGAAAAACGGGCCCGCTGGTACCCGTAGTTCTACTGGGAAAAAAATACCCAAATAAAAACAGGACACGCACACCGTGAGAGTAAAACTTTATTTCACACCTGCCGACACACACATACTTACCTATGTTGACACTCCGACACTGGCCACGACCCCCTCGTCAGTGAAGAATCCGGGGTACCTGCAAAAAAAATTATACTCACCAAAAAGCAGAGTCCGGATCTTTTTTTATAATCCACGTACTTGTCAAAATAAAAAAACGAACACCCGGACCAGGCGGACTGAAAGGGGTCCCATGTTTACACATGGGACCCCTTTCCCCGAATGCAGAGAACCCCCGTGACTCCTGTCACAGAAAGGTCCCTTCAGCCAATCAGGAAGCGCCACTTCGTGGCACTCTCCTGATTGGCTGTATGCGCGTCTGAGCTGGCAGACAGCGCATCGCACAGCTCCCTCCATTAGTTTCAAGGGTGGGAACTTTGCGGTCAGCGGTGGGGTTACCCGCGGTCAGCCGCTGACCGTGGGTGACCTCACCGCTGACCGCAAAGTTCCCACCATTGAAAGTAATGGAGGGGGCTGTGCAATGCGCGTCTGAGCTCAGACGCGCAGAGACAGTCAGGTGAGTGCCACGAAGTGGCGCTTCCTGATTGGCTGAAGGGACCTTTCTATGACAGGAGTCACGGGGGGTCTCTGCATTCGGGGAAAGGGGTCCCATGTGTGGTCCGGGTATTCATTTTTTTTTTGCCAAGTACGTGGATTACAAATCACAGGACACTGGATTGAGGTGAGTATAATTTTATTCACAGGTACCCCGGATCGTCGGCGACATTGGAGACGTGGCAGTCGACGGGTCAACATAGGTAAGTATGTATGTGTCAGCATGTATGTAATAAACTTTTACTTTCACGGTGTGTGTCTCCTGTTTTTATTTGGGTATTTTTTTTCCAGTAGAACTACAGGTACCAGTGTGCCCATTTTTCCACCCGCATGCTGATACTTGTGGTTCTCCAAGTACCAGCTTGCGGGGGGGGGGGGGGGGGAGGCTTGCTGGGACTTGTAGTTCTTCTGGAAAAAAACAATATTCTTTCATTTTACTCAAGGCTATCAGCCCCCCATCCGCAGCCCTTGGATGGGGGGGCCAGCCTCGGGCTTCACCCCTAGCTCTTGGGTGGCTGGGGGGGGACCCCTTGATTGAAGGGGTCCCCACTTCTCCAGGGTACCCCGGCCAGGGGTGACTAGTTGGGTATTTAATGCCACGGCCGCAGGGCGCTGTATAAAAGTGACCCCCGGCTGTGGCATTATCTGTCCAGCTAGTGGAGCCCGGTGCTGGTCCAAAAAATACAGGGGACCCCTACTCTTTTTGTCCCCCGTATTTTTTGCACCAGGCGCAGAGCCCGGTGCTGGTTGTTAAAATACGGGGGATCCCCTGTCATTTTTTTCCCCATATTTTGGCAACCTGGACTGGCTCAAAGAGCCTGAGGCTGGTTATGCTTAGGAGGGGGGACCCCACGCATTTTTTTTCGGGTTTTTTCCCGTTTTTTTAACATTTTTACAAATCTAATCAAAATCCGTCAAATCGGCCGGTTTTCGACAGTGGGACTGTCGAATCCGTTTTTTTAATTGAATATGTAGAATTCCGGCACCCACCTGCCGGAATTCGACGGTCGAATTAAAAAACGGGCAAAAAATTGCCGTGATTCGCCGGCAATTGCATATACCCCTAGAACTCTTGCTCAACCTTCCTCCGTTGCATAGCATTCCAGTGGTAGCACGGTGAAGTTACCAGCCAATTGTGGATTGCAGCCAGCAAATGTAATTTCCTTTTGGCCTCACAAAGTCCTGGCAGTACATCTAAATGTTTATCCGACCTTACACCATCTCCGCGTCATTATGTCTTTCTGTTTTGTATCCATTTTTTCCTCTGCCCGTTAAGTTTCCATTCTTTCCTGACAAAGATGACTGACTTCGTTTGAAAAACAAAAGTTGACACAGGGATAACTTAAATAGTGTCCACCTCCTTTGTGGGACTTTCCTTTGGGCAATACTGATGGAGAGGTCTAAGGGGAATACCCAGGGCATGTGCGCCTTAAATCATATAATTGTGGTCACGCCACACGTGTCATCGCGACTCCACCCCGCCGACTTAACTGCAGAAATGGACAGCACTCTGGGGGTTTGGCATTCCGGAAGAATAGGCAAGTACAATACACCTAAATATATTACAATAAAACAAAGCAATCAAGTAAATCTGTTACAGCAATCTCTATAAATATAGCTGATGTTTTTTCTGTATTTCACAATGCGTATTTGTAATAGTTTAGGGCACTAATATAGATTGTTTTGTATATCTCCCAAATGTCCAATGTTAGGGCTTTGTCCCGTAGGAAATGTGTACTGAGCACAACACTGCATCGCAGAACAAGGGTGCAGGAGCACGTGGCAATGACTTGGTATTTAAAGAGGAGAGGGCTGGGTAATGGGCAGTTTAATGCTTGAGAATGTTCTGCAATGCCCATGGGGTGTGGCATACCACCATTACAACATGGCCCTGCTCCTGTCCTAATTCCCAGCTCTCCAAAGTTGGGTGGTATATTACTTGTTTGCAACTTATTTTTCCATGTATACAAAGAACCTGTATACTAATTGAGATGACGGAACCAAGAGCTATAAATTGCAAACTTTTAGGTGACTGTAACATTTCTAGCACATAAAAATGTTGACACATATTGTTCCCCCCTGCTGAAAACTGACTGGAAACTACAGACATAAGTGAGGTGTTATGCACCTCGTGCCTTATTGATGACACTAGTTCTTTTTGAATTTATAGGCTGTGAATATCTGTTCAGCACACAAAATGGCTTTTTTGACTGGTCTAGTTTAAAACTGCACATAATAGGAAATTCACACCATTCAGCAAAATCTAAGGGTCAACAAAGAAAAAATAATATTTTTTTGCTGTATTATGAAGTGTTGATAATATTGGCAGTGCAGTTACATAACTAGCAAACTTCTGCGTGACAAGATCACTTACATTTGATGACTTACTGGTCTCACAGCAGAAAACTAAACACCTTCCAGCAAATAGTCATTGTATGTTGTTGTTGTTCTGTTGTCTGTGTATGTACAGTATATTTGCTTGCAGTCAGGTAAAGATTTCCAGGGTTTGCAAAGCAACAGTACACAAGCACAGAGAAGGCTTTGTTTCCCATTGGATATTGCTTGCACAGGTCAGGTCGTTAATGCTTAGTCACTTCTTCAGACCATAAGCTTTTAGCTGCAGAACTGTCTCTGCTTAACAAATCTAGTTCACTGCACATAAGACCTTGTGTATCCTTCATATTTGACCGATATTTTTTGCCAATAAAAGCTGTGTCTGTCACATCCAGATCTGCTGTTTAATAAAACCTTCCTATGAGTTTTGGGTTTCTAATGGTTTCTGCTCTAAAACTTCTTGCTTTAGTTGTATCAGTGGGGCAGATGTATTATCATTACCTTAAAGATGCTTATTTCTGCTTTGGCACTTCACCGCTTTTTCGCGGTGATCTGCCGTCACATAACACCTTGATTTATGATTGCCTGGCCTGATAGAGATGCGCTATGTCTGGTCCCAGGTGAAGTGAACTTCTGACTCATAGCGCCGATCGGTGCGCTCCCGTGCCTGTCCCACTGTCCCCTGCGCCTGTCATGTTTCTTTTTCCTTTCCGGAATTACCTCTGCTCTAGCGCATGCGCAGTAGGCTGCCTTCTGTGCAGTGTAGTGCGTTGTGCGCATGTGCCGGCTCTCCCAGGTAAGGCGCGCCGGGAGTATGTGGCGGCGCTGACCACATCTCCCAGCATGCCCAGAACTGAGGAACAATAAAGTTTAATGAATAAGAACAAAAAAAAAAAGATTGTTTAAGAACAAAGCCAACGCCAGCCCCAACCTGGTGAAGTGATTGGAGGGGAGTAACGTGCGGTGAGGAGCTACCTCACCCTTCATACATCAGGTAGCCATCGCCTTCCTATGCACACAGCTCAGCAGGCGATATTGCTGTATGCGGTGTTTGCCTTCGTTAAAACCCTGATGTGAGTCACTTCTTACATTCAGGGGAAGCGGTAACAGCGGGATATAACGTGCGCTATGTGCATAATGCACATAGCGCACGTTCTTACATCTGCCCCTTTGTTTCCTAGGGTCTTCTATGTCTGTAGTGTGCTACAGTTTCATCATTTTTTATCAGGTATGTGAGTGCCCACTTCTTCACCTATCCAAAGTTCAAGTTCAGCTTGTGTGTATAACAATATTATTGGTTGCCAAAGTTTGAAAATGTAAATGTTCTAGAATGAACAGACTTATAATAGGGACCCTAGTGTGTATGCGCCTGTGGGTAGGGCATTTAGGGGGAGACTTATCACATCATGGAGAGAGATAAAGTACCAGCCAATCCGCTCCTGACATTTTTCAAGCAAAGCCTGTAATATGACAGTTAGAAGCTGATCGGCTGGTAATTTATCTTTCTTCTCTCTATCTCTCACCAAGGCTTAGAAAATAGACCCTTGTATCCCTCTCCACGATTTGATAACACCTCCCCCCCCTTCCCATCCCTTAGACTGTAAGCTCTAGAGGCAGGGACTGATTACACATTTTCTACACTGCGCTGTATATTCTTTTAGAAAATATCGGCGGGATGTAATGGAGCCTGAGATCTGTGATTCCATTACATCCCGACGTAATAAATATATATATATATATATATATATATATATAATATATATATATTGGTAAAATAACTCCTAAGGTCATTTGTAACTACGTTCAGATGTTTTTACTATATAAGGTTATTGCTCATTTTTCTCTGTTAACTTCTTCAAATTGTAATCTCTGGTGTGACTTAAATGTTCTCCCTCCCACCATTGCTAAATTCCCCTGCCGGACGAAGAATAAGTATCACAAGCAGATGCCAAGAGCCTGCCTGCGTCATCCACAGCACTTTGTAAATATTCTGTTCATAAGACTGCTAACAAGCCATCATTTATCACCTCCCCAGTGAAGTGTAACATGAGAGCCGTCCTAGCTGAGGAAAGTCACGTTCAGGAGTGACACAGAGGCCAGTAGCTTGTTGCTCAGTAATTCTAGGGGTTTAAATGAGCCGACCAAAGTCTTGACCTTCAGCGGCAAAGCAGTGATTCTCTCTGCGCAACTAGGCACTTTCCTGAGTAATTGCCCAGCGAGTCTGATTAGTATCTAGAAATATCATGGTGACAGTAATGTTTTATAAATATAGTATAGTTATATATCTGTATATACAGCATATCTCTCTCTCTCTTTCTTTCTATATATATATATATATATATATATAAAATCAGGTATGATAAGCCAGCGCAGGAAATCCTGGTGGTCGTAATACCGACGCCAGGATCCCGCTGATGAGAAGGCCAACAGTGGTGAGTAAGGGGTGTTCTCCCCTCTCTCTACCCATGAAAACCCTAACCCATCCTTCCCATGGCCTAACCTCCCCCCTTAGTGCCTAATCCCAACCCCCGTCCCCGCTGCTTAAACCAATCCCTCCCTCCCCATAGCCTAACCCTAACCTTCCCCGGGGGTGCTTAACCCTAACTCACCCTCCCGACAGCCTAACCCCAACAACCCCTTCCTCCCCTTCCTTCCCAGCCTAACCCCCACCCCCCACTCCTGTTGGTCCTAAACCTCAGTTAGTGGTATACATATGGTTGGGATGATGGCTGTCGGGATTTTCGATACCGGGATCCTGCCCTATCCCCATTGCTTAAATAAATAAAAACCAGAGAGCTCAGCACTCACCATAGTAAGCTCACTCACCTCAGTACATAAATACAGTACATAAATCCATAAATAAATAATGGGGTTTTGGGTAATAGATTTATCAATGCATTTAAGCTTGCAGACCATCATAAAGGGACTCCATCTCACTGCAAGTTCTACTCTATCATCCAGTGAGGTCTTTATAATGTCTGATCTTCTGGACTTTGGGAGTGATTCAGACCTGATCGCTGGCCTGCTAAATTTGTTGGAATCAGATATTTGCCGCCCAAGGGGCCGTGCAAGTGTGCGATCGCATGTGTACGCTGAGCTACAAATGTCCCTCAGTCAGCGGACAGCTGCAAATCCGTTCGCAGTTCACTCACCATCAAATGTTTTTACCAGTGTGCGCAGCCCAGGACTTACTCCTACAGTGCGAAGAGAACAGGCTGATCGGGTCTGGAGCTGACGTCACACACCCTCCCTAAAAACACTTCGGAACGCCTGTATGCTCACTGACACTCCCAGAAAATGGTCACTTACCACCCACAAATGGCCTCTTCCTGTCAATCAGCATGCAAATGGCTGTGCGATTGAAATTTTCGCACCAGCCTGTTGCTGTCTGGCGATGCCTGTTGTTTGCCGACGTGCGTGTGCATTGCGGTGCATATGGACAGCGGCGATCGGGTCTGAATCACCCCCTACTTTCTTGGCAATGGGTATCTGGATCTGATCTTGCATACCTATATACAGCTCTTGCCAATATTTTGGTTTCTTCAATGGACTGATATAATTGTTTTGCAACATATTGCTGTACTGGTAATTTGTTGCCTTGCCCTGATGCTTCCATATACTTTATTTCTCCATGGCAACATCAGGTACAACATAACCCTATCAGTACCACCACCATCCTACAAATGGCACCATCTCATACCGCAAGAGACCAAAAATGGTAGCCCCTACACTCCTGCCACTTTTTGCCCAGCCCACTTGCGCGGTTTGTAATTTCTTTACTCGGGCACATCGGGGGTCACTGACCGTATACTCTGGGGCACAATTAGTGCAGTTGGCTGGTGCTTGCCCACACCACAGTCTGACATAGGTCTTCCGCCAACTGTATTTTCCATCAGCCCCCAATGAGCTTCTGAACTGTGCTGGTGTGATAATGGTGAGCATTAGTAATAGTGTTGGACCCACACATACAGTGTACTGTGGTTAGTCTTATTCTCTCTTATCTAGGTAGGTAGACCTGTAACAGGGCAAGATAATAAAGTCAATGACCAAATGAGCTGTCTGAATCACTGTGTATGGACCGCTTTATTGTACATTAGGCATATATACTAAGCTTTGGAGAGCGATAAAGTGGGAGAAGATAAAGTACCAATCAACCAACCAGCTCCTGTCATTTTGCGCAAACAGCCTGTAATGTGGCAGTTAGGTGCTGATTGGCTGGTACTTTGGGCCTAATTCAGATCTGATCGTAGATGTGCTAAATTTAGCACATCTATGATCAGTTTCACAGACATGCGGGGGGACGCCCAGCACAGGGCTAGTCCGCCCCGCATGTCTGGCTCTCCCCCCCCCCCCCCCCATCCCCCCCAACCGCACAGGTACAAAAGCATTGCAATGCTTTTGTACCTGAGGAGTAGCTACCAACCAGCGCAGCTCCTGCTTGCTGGCAGGGAGCTACTCGTCGCTTCCTGGGTCGCAGCGGCTGCTTGTGACGTCACACAGCCGCCTCCCGCATGGTCCGGGCAGGACTGCGTTGCCCAGACTGCACCCCCAAAACGGGGGTGCCAAACGCTGCCGGCCCGCACAGCAACCGCCTCTGCCTGTCAATCAGGCAGAGGTGATTGCTGGGCTGAGATGGCCATTGGCTCTCTGACATGCGCAATGCGGCGCATGCGCAGTTCAGACCTGATCGCCCGCTGTGCAAAAACGCACAGCAGCGATCAGGTCTGAATTAGCCCCTTTATCTCTTTACTTATCTCTTTCCAATGCTTAGTACATATGCCTCTTTATCACAATGACTACAAAATTATCGCTGCTGTACAAGGTTGGTGTTATATATGTAAAGTACAACAGTAGTAGCTTTCTTGCAGGTAGGGCGAGATAACACGTATTTATAACATTGGTAAACAATGAAAACTGGATGATCTCTTTTTCATTCCTATGTTGCAGTCTACTAGCATAATCTAAACGTTTATGACTGCATAGACTCAGCGTTGCCAGTCAAGCGCAAACAATGGATGAAATGTTGCATCATATGAGAAATATTTGCACAGTTGTTTTATATATATTGTAACACTGTAGGGGTGCAAGGCGCCTCTTCCTGGGGAATATGGCAGCACGCAGCAGCTGAGGAACAACACAAGTCCAGTTTCTGGTACAACTGGCCCCGGCCAGTTTTATTGAAACAGAAAATAAAACAAACACCAAAAGAAAATACCTTGCCTATCCGGCACTAACTAAACACAGGATATTCCTAACTGTCACTAAACAAAAACAAAGAGTTCTCCAGTAAATACTGTGCAGCTTACTTGTGTCAAAAAGCGTGTTCCTCTCACACAGACCCTGCAGCCTTCCCAGGCAGTCTGCCCATACTAATCAGGCTAGCAGCCCTATAACACTCTTACACAGCTGAAACCCTGATTAGCCCTCTGTGAGGACAAAGACCCGAACTGGGCCCAATGTCTAGAACTCTCCTTATCTCTCTCTCTTAGAGCCTATACCCAGCTTTTACAGCAAACTGAAAAGGTTCTGACAAAACCAAAAGCATTTTTCCTAGAAGTTAACACTTCCTAAAACATGTAAGACAAGAACCTGGGACAAACATACCTGCCTTCAAACACTATCCCAGTGTTCTTGTCACATATCCCCCTCCCCTGTTTCGACCTAGGGGCCGGAACACTTGTAGCCCCCAAACAGAAGATGCGAGACAATGCATCTGCGTTGGCCAATTGTGTTCCCGGTCTATGTTCGACCGTAAACTTAAAGTCCTGCAACGCTAGAAACCATCTAGTTACACGAGCATTCTTGCCTCTATTTACATACATCCATTTTAAAGGGGCATGGTCTGTCACTAGTCTGAATTGTCTACCCAAGAGGTAATATCTCAAGGTATCTAGTGCCCACTTAATGGCCAAAGCCTCCTTTTCCACAATGGCATACCTTTTTTCATGCTCATTGAGTTTCCTACTCAAATAAATGATAGGGTGTTCGTCCCCATCTCTGGTTTGGGACAGCACAGCCCCTATCCCTACCTCTGAGGCATCTGTCTGTACCACAAATTCTTTTGAAAAATCTGGTGTTATCAATACCGGTTGTGAACACAAAGCCACTTTTAACGCTTGGAACGCTTTTTCTGCATCAGGGTTCCATTTCACCATATTTGACTGCTTCCCTTTGGTAAGGTCTGACAACGGCACCGCTGTGGTCGCAAAATTGGGAATAAACAGTCTATAGTACCCAGTAATTCCCAAAAAAGCCCTTACCTGTTTTTTATTCCCTGGACGAGGCCAGTTTTGAATAGCATCAACTTTATTCAATTGGGGCCTAATCAGACCTCTGCCTATGGTGAAGCCCAAGTATTTGACCTCCTCCATTGCGAGGCAGCACTTCTTTGGGTTAGCAGTTAACCCTGCCTCTCTGATTGAGTCCAGTACTGCTTGTACTTTAACCAAATGGGACCCCCAGTCTGTACTGTGAATTACCACATCATCCAAATAGGCAGCTGCATATTTTCTATGGGGCCTCAAAATTTTATCCATCGCCCGTTGAAAGGTTGCTGGAGCCCCATGCAACCCAAAGGGTAACATCGTATACTGGTACAGCCCTTCCGGAACCGAAAAAGCTGTTTTTTCTTTGGCGCTATCAGATAAAGGTATTTGCCAGTAACCTTTGGTCAGGTCCAATGTGGTGAGAAACCTGGCTGTTCCCAGCCTTTCTACAAGCTCATCCACACGGGGCATGGGATATGCGTCAAACTTGGACACCTCATTTAACTTACGAAAGTCATTACAGAAGCGTATGCTACCATCGGGCTTCGGGATGAGCACTATGGGACTGGACCACTCACTGTTAGACTCCTCTATGACTCCAAGTTCTAACATGGTTTTAACTTCTTTAGAAATAGCTTCTCGCTGAGCTTCCGGAATCCTATATGGCTTTAAATGAACCCTGACCCCTGGTTCTGTGACAATGTCATGTTTTATTATGGTCGTTCGGCCAGGCAGCTCTGAAAATACCTCCCTATTTTGGATGAGAAATTCTTTAACCTGATTGTTCTGATCAGCTGATAATGTCTCTGACACCTTCACTGCGGGAAGCAACCGGGGTGAAGACACCGAAGGGCAAGGCTCCGCTGACAGAGACAACCTATCTTTCCAGGGTTTGATTAAGTTAACATGGTAGATCTGTTCGGGTTTTCTCTTTCCCGGCTGGTATACTTTGTAATTAACCTCATTCACTTTTTCCCTAATCTCAAATGGACCCTGCCATTTAGCTAGGAATTTGCTTTCCACAGTGGGTACCAA
Organism: Pseudophryne corroboree; assembly: GCF_028390025.1. Taxonomy (NCBI): domain Eukaryota; kingdom Metazoa; phylum Chordata; class Amphibia; order Anura; family Myobatrachidae; genus Pseudophryne; species Pseudophryne corroboree. The sequence continues at coordinate 266,969,606 of NC_086453.1, read as the reverse complement.
AACAAGAACTCTATCTCCAGGAGCAAATTCCCGTATCTTGGCACTCCGGTTGTATACCCTCTGTTGAGCACTTTGGGCCTGTTCCATGTGCTCTCTGACAATAGGTACCACGGCTGCAATCCTATCCTGCATTTGTGATACATGTTCAATAACGCTTCTATAAGGAGTGGGCTGTCCTTCCCACGTCTCTTTGGCAACGTCCAACAGCCCTCTGGGGTGTCTACCATACAACAAATCAAATGGAGAAAACCCCGTAGAGGACTGAGGAACTTCTCTGACGGCCATTAACAAGTAGGGCAACAAACAATCCCAATTTTTCCCATCTTTATCAACCACCTTTTTTAACATACTTTTTAGTGTTTTATTAAACCTTTCCACCAACCCATCAGTTTGGGGATGGTAAATGGACGTCCTGAGGTGAGTGACCTTAAATAATTTGCACAATTCTTTCATGACCTTTGACATAAAGGGAGTACCTTGGTCAGTCAAAATTTCTTTTGGTATTCCCACTCTACTAAAAACCTGCACCAGCTCCCTAGCTATCGCCTTGGTTGTAATAGTGCGTAAAGGGACAGCCTCAGGATATCGAGTGGCATAGTCCATTATTACCAGGATATACTGATGGCCCCGAGCGGACTTTAACAAGGGCCCCACAAGATCCATGGCTATTCTGTCAAACGGGACCTCTATAATAGGCATGGGAACTAGTGGGCTCCTGAAATGGGGTCTAGGGGCATGATACTGGCATTCAGGACAGGAAGAACAATATTCAGACACTTCTTTATAAACCCCTGGCCAAAAGAACCTTTGTAAAACTCTTTCAGTGGTTTTTTCTGCCCCTAAATGTCCTGCTGTAACGTGACTATGAGCTAAATCTAGTACCGTTCTCCGATAAGGCTGGGGTACTACCAGCTGTTCTACCACATCCTCACCCTTTTTGACAATGTGGTACAAGAGCTCATTACAGATGGCCAGGTGGGGATACGTAACCCTGTCACCTGGTACCACAGGCTCCCCATTAACAATCTTAACATTCTCTCTAGCCTTTATCAAGGTAGGATCCTTTAACTGTTCAGATGCAAACAGATCCTTTTTTACCTCCAGGTCAGGCACGCTTTCGTTTCCAACCACTATGTCTCTATTCCCAGCAAGAGGGTCCTCACTGGACTCCCCATCTGTCACTTCCCCAGCCAAACTGGCAAAAGGCAAAGGGTCAGTAAGTTCCGAAGACACACGTACATCCATACAATCACCGGCATTATCAACTGGCTCTTCACTTCTCACATCTGTTGATAAACGTGATTCCCACAGTTTCCAAAAATGAGGAAAATCCCTCCCTATTATGGCCTTATGCACCAAGGTGGGGACCAGTCCTACTTTAACCATTGCTGACCCACAACAAGTTTCTATATTTACTTCAGCAGTGACATAATACTGGGTATCCCCATGTATGCAAGTTACCCCAATAGGTATGTGCTGGACCTTTAAGGGGTTCACTAACCCAGCTTTCACGAGGGTAACTAAACTTCCTGAATCTAGCAAGGCCTCTACCCGGTTACCCTCCAAGAACACATCACACATTTGTTTTTCCAGCTCAGGTGAAGGTACCACAGTACAGGCTAACCTAGCAAAGAAAGACATTCTGCGACATTCAAAGGCAGCATCACATTGCATGGGTTCTTGCATGACTGGGCAATTGGCAATAACATGACCTGGCATACCACATCTAAAACATTTAACCACACGATTATCAACCCGTTTGGGCAACATAGACCGTTCTAGCCCCATTGGCCTGTCTCCAGAGGCAGCGTTTACAGTCTCTCCAGCCTTGCGTTCTCTTAACCGCCCAGCAACGTTTTCCCACGGAACAGTCTTACCAGTCTTTACTGAAGGGCGCTGTCGAGGATCTATGGGTTGCTGGGTGGTCATCAGTAGTTCCTCTGCTGCCAAATACCGCTCTACCATGTCCACTAATTGGTCAGCAGTACCCGGGTTTCCATGGCTCACCCACTTGCGCAGGACCATGGGCAAAGATCTCAAGTAGCGGTCCATGACGACTCTTTCAACCATCTGGGGACCAGTTAATGTCTCTGGCTGTAGCCATTTTTTTGTTAGCTGAATAAGGTCGTGCATCTGGGAGCGCGGCGGCTTCTCCATGGCGTACACCCAACGGTGCACCCGTTGTGCTCGTACTGACAGCGTGACTCCCAGGCGGGTCAGGATCTCGGTCTTTAGTTTATCATAGTCCCGAGCCTCAGCAGGGCTTAAATCAAAGTACGCTTTTTGGGGCTCACCTGACAGAAAAGGTGCAAGCAGACTGGCCCACTGTGCTTTTGGCCAGTTCTCACGCTCTGCAGTCCTTTCAAAAGTGGTCAAGTAGGCCTCCACATCATCAGCCTCTGTCATTTTCTGCAGGAAGTGACTTGCCCGTATAGAACTAGAGCTGGTCGGAGCACTGACGGCCATATCTCCAATCCGGGCTGCAAGGCTCTGCATCACTTCTGTTAAGGCCTCTCGCTGTAGTCTCCAATTTTCCTCCATTGCCACCTGCTGCTGTCTGTTGGCCTCCTGCTGAGCCGCTGTAGCTTGCAGCAAGGCTTTGAGCAGTTCCTCCATGTCGACAGACTTTGCAGGCGGCTTTATAGCTGCTTTTACCCAGGACATATATCAAACCCTCAGGGCAAGTCTCAGTAACATCACACTGGGCTGTATCTGCATAAGCCACCGTTTTCTGCAGGCCTCACAAAGCTGCTGCTTTCACTTATGCGCAGAACGGAGTGCTCGCATTCTCCACCAAGTTGTAACACTGTAGGGGTGCAAGGCGCCTCTTCCTGGGGAATATGGCAGCACGCAGCAGCTGAGGAACAACACAAGTCCAGTTTCTGGTACAACTGGCCCCGGCCAGTTTTATTGAAACAGAAAATAAAACAAACACCAAAAGAAAATACCTTGCCTATCCGGCACTAACTAAACACAGGATATTCCTAACTGTCACTAAACAAAAACAAAGAGTTCTCCAGTAAATACTGTGCAGCTTACTTGTGTCAAAAAGCGTGTTCCTCTCACACAGACCCTGCAGCCTTCCCAGGCAGTCTGCCCATACTAATCAGGCTAGCAGCCCTATAACACTCTTACACAGCTGAAACCCTGATTAGCCCTCTGTGAGGACAAAGACCCGAACTGGGCCCAATGTCTAGAACTCTCCTTATCTCTCTCTTAGAGCCTATACCCAGCTTTTACAGCAAACTGAAAAGGTTCTGACAAAACCAAAAGCATTTTTCCTAGAAGTTAACACTTCCTAAAACATGTAAGACAAGAACCTGGGACAAACATACCTGCCTTCAAACACTATCCCAGTGTTCTTGTCACAATATATATATATATATATATATATATATATATATATATATATATATATATATATATATATGTCATCCTCGCATTTAAAAAAGATAAAATAAATCTGAGGTCTATTCTTATTTGTGCACCTGCATTGTACTGGGCATTAAATGGCCCCTTTGTTAGACACGTCTTTTAAAATATATTGCTACAGTTCACTAACTCAGACCCTTCCCTATTTTCCACGAGACACTGTCACAATGTGTCTGTAAAAAAAAAAAATTAAATTTTCAGGCTTTTATGTGTTGCATCTAGTAGCCAGCTGAGGTTCTTGTTTATCATCACTTTTTAATGCCGTTTTTGTTTGTTGTTTTGTTGTATTTAGTGTATAAACATTCCTCAATGTTAAGATTCATCATCCACTGGGCTATGCAATATTTGACAGACTTGAGTGTCACAGGGTGCATTGTAATTGGTTTAGATGCCTGCTACATGACTGCAATTTTACAATACAATTTGTATATGTTCAAATTGTGTTGCATGCCGGGCCGTAACTAGGTGTGTGCGCTGTGTGCCTTGCAAGCAGCGCACTTGTGATAGGAGCGCATCATGCCCCTTGACCCTGATTGGCCGCCCTTGTAGTGTGCAAGTGACAGACTGAGCCGGGCTCCATGCGCCCCCCCGGCTGCTCTGTTTCAAAGTGTCCCAGCAGTAGCTGCGGCTGCTATCTGACCGTGACTGTCGGCTGCAGCCATGGTCACACACGGGCAGCCACAAGCTGGAGTTACAGCGTGGACAGCGATGTAACTCCTGTAAACGACAGCGTTGTAACGTTGTAAAGTGGAGGTAATGTGTTACAGCACTGCTCGGCCATCGCTATAACAGAAGAGAGGACCTGGTTCTGGGATGAGCTCGGAGCCGGAGTTGGGGGTGGAGGGAGAGGTGGCTGCTGCTGCTGCTCCAGCGCTCTGAACAGCCTGGGTCTGCCTGTGGTACCGCTCATCATGTCATGTATGGTAACAGGTAAGTATAATTCTCTCTCTCTCTATTTCTCAAAGGGGGACTCTGCTGCCTACTGTGTAGAAAAGGGTGACTCTGCTGCCTATTATGTAAAAAAGGGGGACTCTGCTGCCATAATGTGTAAAAAGGGGAATCTGCCGCCGTAATGTATAAAAAAGGAGACTCTGCCTGCCTAATATGTAAAAAGGGGGACTCTGCCTGTCTAATGTGTAAAGAGGTAGACTCTGCTGCCGTAATATGTAAAAAGGGGGAATCTGCCTGCCTACTGTGTAAAAAGGGGGACTCTGCTACCGTAATGTGTAAAAAGGGGAGCTCTGCCTGCCGTAAAGTGTAAAAAGGGGCACTCTGCTGCCTAATGTGTAAAAAGAGTACTCTGCCTGCCTAATGTGTAAAAAGGGGGACTCTGCTGCCGTAATTTGTGAAAAGGGGGACACTGCCTGCCGTACTGTGTAAAAGGGTACTCTACCTGGCGTAATGTGTGACAGGGGCTCGACCTGATGTAATGTGTGTTCGTGACGCTACTGTGCACCGTAATTTTAATAATGGAGACTACTGTACAGCGTAATATGAATTGGTATTATTTTGTGGCCACGCCCCTTCCCTAGGAAGCTATGCCCCTATATTTTTGGTGATCCTGTTTTGTATGTGGAGGAGGGGAGCGCCGATGATGTTTCTTGCACACATCGCTAAAATGTCTAGTTACGGCACTGGTTGCATGCATCTTTCTTAAAATGTTTGGAAACCTAAATATAGAGTAATCTCTGTTTTTTTTAAACCCTTCTGCAGCAAGTTCTAAACCTTGCTCACATTGTACACTTGTTAACAAAAAACATATATGGCAATTAAAGAACTGTTCTTGCGTAATTCTTACAATTTTATTTAGCTGCTGTTTGTCCTTAGTGGAGCATTTGTTCCTTAATACAGTACAGGTACATATAGCTTATGTCTATATAACTGGGCAGACCACAAAAAAAAAAAAAAATTATATATGTGTGTATGTGTGTGTGTATATATATATATATATATATATATATATATACACATTTATTTATTTATTTATTTATATATATAAAATCTTGCTTAACATATGGCACTTTCTAACAATACTCTTTTCACCTGGAAGACAATGTTCTGTTGACTGGACTGTCCTGACATTTTACTATTCCATTTAAATTCATATCCTGTAATTGCGAAGATAATTTGCAAATATTTGTATTTTTTTATTTTTTATAGCTAAATACAAAACTAAAGCTGACCACGGAGGCTACCATTTATAACCAGCAATATCGGAAAATTGCACCTAAATCGCAACATGTACGTCTTCAAAACAAGTTCAAACAATAATCCAAATCAATCAGCTAATTATTTGACATGTTGAACACTGGCCATACAGTATTAAAAAGCCTCAGTGTAAGCCTCTGAACCTTTTGCAGAGAGCCGACACAATTCCAAGTTCTATTGGAGTTAAGGGGTAAGAGAGAGCTCGGATTATTACCTATTCAGACTCCGTTAATACAGTAGATGTGTGTTCAAATCTGACGTGTTTCTAGGATACAAGCAATTGTAATACAAGTCTATGCAGCAGAAAAGTTGATTTCTTTTTAATATTAATTGGACAATCTGTAATTACAAGAAAAAAATATTTTCAAAATCAGTTGCCTTACGGAGTCCAGGTTACATCAATAGCAAACTCGGAGGAAAGAACAGGATTTTGATCATGGAGTTTATTTATCATAATGTGTGCAAAGTAAACATGGAAATAAGAACTGGTCATATCTGTATCCCATATGGTAATGGAACAAAACTTTTAAAATTAGGAAAACCGCGCTGTTACCGGGATTTTTTGTGTCTGAGCAGCCCTGTGCAAGAAAAAATAGATACTAAAAATATGTTTAAGAACAAGGCGCTTGTAACAATGTATAAAATGTGTTGCAACAATTAATTGTTGCAATGCTGTAGTGCAATACCTGTAATAAAAAGGAGTTAGCAAATGTTTACAGCCCCTTTTGGATTTTTTGTTATTGGTCCTGCCGGATTTATGTATTGCCGGCTCTTAGCTCCGTTAAAGTCTCTGTGCAGGATGGAAGGAAATCCTCGATAAAGGGCGTGCAGCCCGAAACGCGTTGGAAGCAGTCACACGGTCCGTGCACTCTCAGCTACACAGAGCGCACAGAAGAAGACATCCTCTGTCCGTCCTCACAAGCCGGGGTCCCGAGCGTCTGCAGCCGCACGGCTCGACACACGGGAGACGCGGTTAAAACGAACAGCTGTTTGCGGAGAATTAACAGCCAGCCGCCAGGAGTGAAGATCCGCCCCACCACTACCAAGTACAAGGTGGGTAGTATAGGGACAGATAGGAATTTCCTTCCATCCTGCACAGAGACTTTAACGGAGCTAAGAGCCGGCAATACATAAATCCGGCAGGACCAATAACAAAAAATCCAAAAGGGGCTGTAAACATTTGCTAACTCCTTTTTATTACAGGTATTGCACTACAGCATTGCAACAATTAATTGTTGCAACACATTTTATACATTGTTACAAGCGCCTTGTTCTTAAACATATTTTTAATGGAACAAAACTTGCAATTGTGACAAAACTTAAAAATGCTTCTCTTTTCTATAGCGCGGTCACTTTTTGCAACCAGACCCAGGAGTTTAGAACATTTTGCAAGTATGGCAATATGCTGAAGTGTTTTATCAATGACTACTTTGAACAATTGGAAATGCCCGCTTACCCCTACTGATATGCCACCATTACGAGCACTGTTATCCTGTTCCGATGACCCACCACTAGCATCACTTAGAATTACATTGGCCCCATAGTGTCCTGAGTATGATTGGACATGTTTGTTATTCTTTTATCTTTTTTTTTATTTATAGTAGGTTTATACTTTTTACAAAGTAAATGTTCAATTTTTTTTATTTTTTTATTTTTGCAGTCTTTGTTCTATTTCTAAAACAAACATTAAAAACATCTGAAAAAAAAATCCTGGCAAACGGAAATGTCTGCTCTGTGAAAAACACGCAAGCGGAGTTGGTAACAAAGGGGCTATAACATTAAGCCTTACCCAGAAACAGCGGGGTTAATAGCGCTCTGAAATCTGCTTTGTATATGTGCTGCTGCCTGTTAGCTGGAGGAATGCAGGTGCTATACCCCTGGGTCTGAGTAATGACTCCAAAACATACTGGGACATTTAGCAGAGATTATTCCAAGGCTGACGTGGTTGCCTGTATCACTCAACCAGCTCATTAGGAACAGCTCAGAGGAGGTTTGAAGGTCAGTAGCCTCCAATAGGACTCTCTGTTTGAAAATGGTTGTAATTAGGAACTCTGTTGAAAGCAACATTTACTCTGAAATCCCCTGTTCCTCTTAGTATGCTGGAACGCTATTATTTTTTTTTCTTTCTTCCCAAAAGGCTCTCTTCATCTAGACTCCTTTTCAAAGATTCTTCAGAAATGTCTTATTTTCCTGTCTGGATTATTTACCCCCTATTCTGCGTGATAAATCCGGATACTTAATTCTAATGGAACTGTGCTATTGAAAACAAACATTAGCTTCAATCCTTGCGGTTGGTGGGCAAGCATTTTCTGTTTACAGTATTTAGTGGATACAGACGTGTCCTCATACAACAGCCCATCTCGGTACGCCAGGTCCCAGGTGACTTGGCCGCACCAAAAGTGCCTTTTTTACTCAATATATGGGTCTTATTCGCACAAATAAAACAACTGGAAATGACTAAACTACTCAGATTGCACTGAGAAATCTGATGTGCGACATTTGTGTGCAACTGAGTCTGCATGCGAAGTGTATGATGCCGCGTCTTTTTCTTATGGCAAGTTCCCTTGTGCTTCATCTACAACTTTGTACGTGTTTAAAATGAATTGCTATGTGGTTTAAGTTGCAGTGTTTTCTATTTCTGTGTCTATGATGCAGCTAAGACGCAATATTAAAAGAAAAAGACAGCACTCTGCACCTCATGGAGCAGCTCAGTCACGCCACCATAAGATGTATTGAGGCTCAGTGTCTAAGGCCACATCTGTATTTCAGGGATGTATGGTGAGGTAAATGGCTCAGGAGGCACTGGCTAGCACCAGAGCCAGATTTACACACAATATATGAGTTCAAGGGTTCAGGTGGGCATTATACACAGGTGCCGCAGGATATACACCTGTCATAGACTTTTTACTCCAGAGTTTTGACTATAAAAATGATTAGAATAATGCAAAGAAGATATTTTTTAATATACTTTATACCATGGGTCTTCAACATGTGGTACTCCAGCTGCTGTGGAACTACACATCCCAGCATGACCTTCCTCCGTTTTAGCATGCCTTAATAGCAAAACTGTGACAGGGCATGCTGGGATGTGTAGTCCCACAGCAGCTGGAGGGTCGCAAGTTGAAGACCCATGCTTTATACTGTCAAAACTCTGGTACAAACGTTCGTATGACAGGAAAGACTCTGCCTCACCCCACTGCACGTCACTGCTATATTTAATGAATGTAGCTTGGCATTTGTGTGACATAAATCAGGAATGTTGCATAGAGACTTGGGAACACAGGAATTGCTGGGAGCATAAATCTCAAACAGGGCTGAATATATTCTATGGAAATTTCAGGGTTTCTTCATGAATAATTACACATTGTTCACCTTGGGGTATCTAGTTTGCCCCAAATTGCAGCCCTCAAACTGCACTTAACACATATTTATTTTTGGGTCTGAGCAGACCTGAAAAGAAATAAGAGATAAATTGCCTGGGTCCGCAGAATCGTATAACACATAGGATCTGGAATAAGTTCCTTCCTACACCTATGTGCTAATGCCGGAAAACAGATAATTTAGCTGGTGAGAAAACGGGCTGTAATTGAATAGCCCCGGACGTTAAAGCCCGAGACTCCCCCCAATTTTCACACCCATTAAATTAACGGGGCTTTTTGGATCCCCCCAGTCCCCCAAAAGGCAGACAATGAATACTCTTTTATGTACTGCATCATATTAGAGACTATGATATTATACAGGGTGTTGCCATAGGGTGGGTTCTGTTACACTTGGGCTTACAGTGATGTATGGGCCCAGATGTATCAAGCCTTGGAGAGTGGTAAATTGCATGGTGATAAAGTACCAACCAATCAGCCCCTCCACTGTCATTTTTCAAACACAGCCTGTAACATGGCAGTTAGGAGCTGGTTGGCTGCTACTTTATAACCATGCAATTTAACACTCTCCAAGGCTTGATAAATCTGGGTGTTTTGAACAATGAGATCCCAAGATGAGAGAAAAGAAGACATATGGTGTACGCCATCTGTGAGAAGTTATATTATAGTTACCATTATGGGGTGTATTCAATAAGTGTCAGATCCATTCCAACATGCATTTGTCAAGGGCTATTCAATGGACGGCCAAATCCGACTTTCGGATTTGGCTGTACCAGGGGTCCTGTCCTGCCGCTGGTGGGTGCGCTGACAGCGGTGGCGGGGGGAGCTGGACGGCGGCGGGGGGAGCTGCTAGCGGCGGGGGGAGGTGGATGGCCGGCGGGCAGCGGAAGCAGCTGCCAGCGGAGGGGAAAGTCTGCGGCAGCAGGGATGATGTCTGTAGCGGCAGGGGCTGAGGAGCCTGGCCGGGGGGACGCCCTGCTCAATCCGACTTTTTTTTTAAAGCAGACTACTGCTGAGTTCTCAAGCCTTACTCCTTAAATTTCAGTAATTGCTTTATAACAATCAGCAAATTATCAATAAATTACAATATTTGTACTCTGCTGAAAACAAATTACTATCACAGGATCTCCAATATCATTATCTAGTCAAGGGGTCCCAAAGTGATTGATGGTTGGATGTGTATGGTACCTGTGTAAGGAGAGCAATAGACCTATTTGTGTTAATAGAAAAGCTGGGCACTTTCGCTCTTTACGAAATAACATTAACTGTATCAACTCTAGTCACACAGTAATTGCTTTCTGGGCGTTGCTTGTATAAACTGTTTTCCTTACACTTTTTAGTGGGCAGCTTCATGATGTGTTTCTGTACAAAGTTCTTGTATTGATGTCAGCAGTCTGATCAGGCAAGTCCAATCTGTTTGTTAATTAAAGCATATATAACTTGTAATTATCTGGGATTATAGCATTCAAAATAACAGGTGAAAATGTCCTAGATGAAACAATAGGTAGTATGTGGAAATGATCCAATGCAGGAACTGATTCCTTGGTGTGTTCCATCTGGTCTATGCATGTGAATCTTGCAGTAGATTGCTTGTTGTGCGTTTCATCAACACACCTGACTGCTTCATCAGAGGCATGGAAAAGTTGTTGCCTAAGAAATGACAGAACTCTGCGATTCTCCCGCATGAAGTCGGCAGACATTCCAAATGAATTGCCACAAAGTGTCAAGCACATTCTGCAATTAGATTGCATATTTTAATGAGTTTGAAGCCATCTATAAACAGTCCATTTGTATCCGACAGAGGTGGGTCTTAAATAATTAAGCAATAAAGTTACTGTAACAAAAAAATCTCCAGAGAAGTAATAAGTGAGAAGTTTTGTTTGCACAGATAGGATTCTTTAAAAAAAAATAAAAAAATTCTTGAATAGATATAGTGCTATTTAATATATTCCTATAAAGTCAGTTATCACAGGGTATTTAAGAAGTCTGATTATTAAAGACAGCAATATTATAAAGCTTTTATCATAGAAGTGCTTATGTAGTAATACAAAATTTGTCCATCTTTATAGGCTAGGTAGTAATGTCCTTTGACAATGTATTATAGAAGTAAATCCCAATAACAGCATGTAATAGGCGTATGTTATACATGCGGGAGTGATAATTAGATTATTATTATTATTATTATTATTATTATTATTATTTTGTATATATCTAGGCCTTTGCTGATGGGATGTTAAACCATACAGTACAATTTATACACCAAGATACAGTACATTACAGTAGCTACAGTACATTTCTTAATATAAATTTACATTTTCATAACTAGTTCAGAAGCTGGGTGCAATTCAGGAGTTATTAAAATAAGCATCTTGAGACTTGGCACAATATGGAAACTACTATAAAATTGTACGTTAAATGAGTGCCATTATTTAAAAAAAAAATGTTTATTTTACTGATGAAAATGCTGGCATTCAAACCTGGACTTACTATCCCGTTGTTCTGAGACTGATTCCTGTATGCCTGAAGTGCCGCACACAGCAGTAAGAGTTCCATAATATCCCTAGTGGATGTTTTTGTATCACACTGACCAGAGCCGGCCTTAGGCATAGGCAAACTAGGCAAATGCCTAGGGCATTCAGTATGCTTAGGGGCACCAGCATCTTCTGCTGATTAAAATGATATGCGGCATGCTTATATTCTGTGTGTGACTGTGGCTGTATCTGCATACGTTACAGTGTATCCCTGGAAATCACTGTAATGTAGCATTTCGTATGCAGATACAGACGCGGTCGCACACAGAATATAGGCATGCTGCATATCATTTTAATCAGCAGAAGCTGCTTGTGCATCCTAGCCACAAAGTAATGCAAATAAGATGCATTTTCATAAACAAAAGGCGCCCGAGGTTAACAGAGCTGCCAGCTGATTCATGCCAGGCATCTCCAGCAGAACTGGCGGCGGTGCTAGGGGGCACCAGCCAAAATCTTGCCTAGGGCATCATATTAGTTAGGGCCGGCTCTGACACTGACGAACTAGATAGACTTTGGGGTTTTCTTATATAAGCCAATAGAAATTATTTTCCATACAGCTTTAGACCTACTACAAAGGGGCCACAGTTTGCAGTGGAGGACTGGGGTCCGAAAGACAGACATTTCCTCTACTTTGTTTCACATGTAGAGTGCCATTGGATAATGAATGATGGGACTCTCCCCTCACTCCTCAATATAGCAGAATGACAGACGTCTGATATGCTGCAGCAATGTGATCACCTGCTACCATCACTAAGGTGTCAGCATTACTGAGACAGAATACAACAGGGCAGGAGAATAGCTAGAAGATAAGACTAAGCATCTCCCAAACACTGTGGGGTTCCTGGAAGTTGCACCCCTCCTGTTCAGCCCCTTTAATGAGACTGGTATGATATAAAAGAATAAAAAAAATCACTTCTTAAACTCTAGAACACTACATATGTCAGCAAATTGTATGTAGATTTATTCATGCATTGCTTATGTAAAGGTATGTTATCTTGCCGTGTTTTTCATACCCAATCGCTTGCATATTTTGTATATATATCTCCCCAGTATGTCTGTTGTACTAAGCATATGTATCAGGCAGATTTCCTGCCATGAAGAAACCATTGTATTCTGGGGTGGTGGGGGGAGTGGAGAGTAACCAGAATAACACTTTTACTGTGGAATGCCGCACTTCTGCTACCCTATTAACTTCTGTGAATGTGATGTAAATATATTTTCCGTCTACTTTACATTGTGATATAAAAAAAAAGTCCACAGCAGTAAATTGCCATAGGAACATAGGTAATAATACAGATGCAGATGACAATGGTTGTCATCACCACCAGCAACAGTCCTTATCTCTGCAGCGCAGTTAGTGAAACCTAGTGTTCCCTACCTCTGCTTGGCGGTGCTTTATGCTATGATTAATGCTACATTAGGGCTAATCTAATCTTTTTGTACTGTTGTGTTTCACCATCCCAAAACATTCTGTATGGAAAGGGTAAGGTGAGGATAACCATATTAGGAGACTTCATGAGGCTCATCTGCACCAAATAATACAGGGAATTGGTATGAAATATACATGATCAGCTCGGCTGTTTAGTTTTCCCTTTATTACAGATGTGTCCTCCATAAACCTAGCCTCAATATACCATGTGGCACAAGACGCCTGGCGTGAGTGAGCCACGCCGAACAATATAGATCCTTTTCGCTTGAATATACGTCTTAGTCGCAATTGGGCGATTCTCCGTGTTTGCACAGGACAGCTGCACAAATTCAAATGACATACTTCTCCAAAATACCAAGATTTTAGTGGATATTAAGTTCTAGGGTAAGGCATTGCCACTAAGCAATTAAGTTTTCCTATAAGAACAATTTCTTAACATACCAGTTTAAAAGGGAAAAAAAATTATGTGTGTGATGCACGGGACTTTATGTTCACTTTCTGGAGAATCACTCAATTGGATGCGATACTGCACTGATTAATTTGATATGTGACACTTGTATATTTATGTGTGACTGTGTCTGAATCTGTATACGAAGCACAAAGGAACTTTGGGGGGGAAAAAGCCATGGCCGCTGCATCGTAGCACGTTGTATACAGATTCAGACTCCTCCGCACACAGATATACAAGAGTCAAATATCAAACGAAAGAGTGTAGTCTCATAGAGCAGTATTGTCGCATCACATTGCGATAAAGGGGTCTATTTACTAAACCCTGGATGAACATAAAGTGGACTGAGATAAAGTGCCAACCAGTCAGCTCCTAACTGCCAGCTTTCAAACACAGCCTGTAGCATGGTAGATAGGAGGTGACTGGCTGGTACTTTATGTCCATCCACTTTATCTCCATCCAGGGCTTAGTAAATAGACCCCTTGGATGTCAGCCGATAGCTTTATACTTGTATGCAGTTTGAGACACCTTCTTCAGTCCGGTGCATCTTGAAGCTGCCAGGGAATAAATATGTGTTGTTATAAGGCCACGGTCATCAATCCCTGCTAAAGCTGGATATACAATACACGTTATTTTGGACAATGATGCGATATATAACATATGAACCCTCCAAATTAACCCATATCATTGTTTGATTAATTGGGAGATAGCATCAACCCTTTGGATGTGTTGCACGGCTGCTGATGGAACGATTCCACGGCTGACGCAGTGTTACAGGCAGCCTGTAATGATACACTGCGGTGCCGTACAGGGATCTTGCAGTGTACGGCGGTGTGATGTATCCTTTCATTTAGTTTTTGGGTCGCACCGTCGTCCGGTGTGTACCCAGCTTAAGACTTGTAGGAAGTAACCTTTAAAGTATAACAGCATGCATGTATTTGTGTTAAAATAAGCATTAGAAAAATGTGCAAATGCAACAAGAAAATAAAGCCTGTCTTTAACACTTTCCTTTTAAAGTTCGATTCATGCGCCCGTCATAATCTGATTTCCAGATAATCATTGTATTACTTGCGAAGGTCATCATGGCTCCCAGATTGAATCGGGGGCTTGGGCTCTCCCCAAATGCAATCACATTGTTTACCGAAGACTCAGCAGTTGTTTCATGTCCTATTAATGTTGTGTATGAATCATCTTGGTAATACTTATTCAGCTGTCCACTATCTAAGACATGTCCCCTCTTTCCTTCGCAGATTACTTGGCTAAGCATGGGCGCCTGAACGAGTCAGAAGCTAGGAGGAAGTTTTGGCAGATCCTTTCCGCGGTGGAATACTGTCACAGTCACAATATCGTGCACCGAGATTTGAAGGCAGAAAATCTGCTGCTAGATAACCACATGAACATAAAGATAGCAGGTAATTTATTCCCCGCACGTTCAGTGTAAAGGGTAGATGACTAAGCATGGGAATAATAATTTCTATAAGACATATATATCAAATGTAATAATACTTGCTGTTGCCGACTGTGTTTGATCACACACAAAGTACACAGTTTTTTCTTGCGTACCTTAATTCCGATGACCTTAGTACACTCGAGGTTGCCTGTAATGGGCGAATCCTAAATGTTACTCAGAAAGGAGCGCCACTTTCTCTGTAAGTTAGGGCATGAACTAAGGTGGCTTTTCCTTCAATGTGCAAGACTCCTAAATGGAACAGAAAGTATTAAGATACGAAATAGCCTCCCGAATTAGCCATTGGTAAGTTTAATGCCGAATTAGCCATTGGTAATTTTAATGAGCAAGACAAGATGAGCTGCTGTGAAACATCAGGATTCTTATTACTATTGTTGATGTATAGGGTGTCACAGTGCTACAAAGTGGGGAAAGCAAGGCATTTATAAAGTAAGGACATACTGTATAACCTAATATATAATATAATAAATGCAGACGTGAAAGCAAAGGGTAGGAAGTGGCCTGCTCATAAGAGAGCTTACACTCTTTTTGGAAGAAGACTCTGCTGAAAACGAGAACGAGTGTGGTTCAGAGCGGAGATTGCAAAGGTGTGAGGAGTAAGGTAGTCTCAAATAAAGAGATGGGTCTTCAGACGGTCTCAAATAATTTGAAGACAGGGAGCGTCTGATTGGGAAAGGTAAGAAGGTCTTTTGGTTGGTACTGGCACAGAAAACGTTTTGCAGGTGGGAGTGAGAGGTAAAGGCAAGGCGTTAGTAGGTAGGATGTAGTAGGATGAGATGGGAGATACACTGAGGGGTGGTAGTGTTGCAGGTTTTACAGGTGAGGATGAGTCATTTTAATTAGGTTTAGAAGGACCCAGAGAGTCCGTTTAGGGATCTGCAGTGTTGTGGTTGCTTGTGGTGAGAAAGAAAGATCAGTCTTGCAGTTTAAGATGGATTGCAGCATAGATAGATTTTGCTGTCATTAGCATATAGATGGTATTGAGACTGAATTAACAGAGTAGTTCTCCAAGAGAATAGGTGAGGTGTACTCTTATTTATTATCAGTACTTTATTTAGTGCACACACATTCAGTAGTGTTTTACAGAGGCTATTTGCCCATTCAGATCAGTCAGTGCCACAGTGGAGGTTACAGTCTATACTCCCTATGTACTGTATACACTTACACACACGAAGAACATACAAACTCCACACAATTAGGCCCTCTGTGAGAATCAAGACCTCAGGGTTGTCAGGCAGTAATGCTCACCATTACACCAACTGTGCTGCCTGGTCTTTAATCTCTGTGCCAATTCTGAAAAGCCTCTAAAAACTAAAACTGGGGGGTTCAGTATTCCTTTAAGTATGCCTCAGAAATGACTCTGTATATTTCGGTGAAAACTCTGTACCGTTACCAGTACCCATTAAACTCATGCTGCCCTGGAGTGATCCTTGTAGATTCCTCATACTGTGCGCTTGTACTAATAGTCTGTCCATGTCATTACATGAAATCTTTTGATGGTGTGCCAGAACTAAAGTGACTTTCTAACGTGTAATTATTACATCGCTGGAGAAGCATGCAGCCTCTGACTCCAGTGCTGTTTCTCACATGTGGGTGTAAATTGAGAAAATGCCTTTGTTATGAATAAAGAAGAGGGCGCCTCATTCCCTGTGAGGGTTATGCTGAGGCAGAATTTACTTTGTTAGGATAAACCGCTAAATCTAAAAAGCAAATGGCTGTATGGAAGACAAACCCAAAAACTTTCAGTAACATAATATACACTGTCCAAACTTGAGAGTCTCACATTTGATGTGTAGCTCTAGTCAAGTTATTGTCTCTGCTATCAGATATATCAGAAAGTGGCTAACATCATCCGGTTGCAGTGTCTTTCATTGAATACTGGGCCCGATTCTGATTTGTAAGGGCAAAATAGAGCAAGTAACGGAGTACATGGACAAACCGTGGGCCTAATTCAGACCTGATCGCAGCAGCAAATTTGTTCGCTAATGGGCAAAACCATGTGCACTGCAGGTGTGGCCGATATAATATGTGCAGAGAGAGTTAGATTTGTGTGAGTTATTTTGTTTCTGTGCAGGGTAAATACTGGCTGCTTTATTTTTACACTGCAATTTAGGTTCCAGTTTGAACACACCCCACCCAAATCTAAATCTCTCTGCACATTTTCTATCTGTCCCCCCCCTGCAGTGCACATGGTTTTGCCCATTAGCTAACAGATTTGCTGCTGCGATCAGGTCTGAATTAGGCCCCATGTTGCAATGCAAGGGGAGCAAATGCAATTTTTTTTTTGCATGCAGGGTAAATACTGGCTGCTTTTGCATGTAGCCCATAAATGCTGGACAGCTTTATTTTTAAACTGCTATTTAATTTGATCTAGGACACACCCCTCTCATATCTAAATCTCTCTGCACATTTTACATCTACCCCACCTGCAGTGCAGCATGGTTTTGCCAAGGTTCAAAGTTACTGTACTTGCTCTTTTTTGCTTTAACCCCACTTCAGAATGATCGATAGAAGGTCTTCTATATATAGGGAAATAATATTATAATCACAATGTTATTTCAAATTTGTTCCATTCTGATGAACATCTGAAATGGAATATGTCCATACACTCAGCAAATTTACCATCCAATTAAGTCGTATCATGTTGACCAAGACAGCTGGTAAAATAATTTGGAAGATAACCACATCTAACCATGTACGTGGTCATCGTCCAAAGGTGCGTGAGATACCATCTATGATCTATCACTCGATCATATCGCTCAGATTTGGCCAGGGTGGGGGAAACGAGCTTAGCCTCACCCCGGCTGTGCTACTAAGCCCTGCCCCGTTTTGATTGGCTTGCTGGTTTTTCATGCCCCTGTCTGGTTCTCCAACTCTTCCCACTTGGCCCGCCACCTACCCAACGATGGACAAAACTATTGATTTCCTGCCAATGATTTTATGCCATCAAAGGCCCCATCGATGGTAACCTCTTTGGTGGCCCTCCCAGTCCAAAAGTGCTCATCTGTCATTACTGGAAACCAACTGCATTTTATTTTTATTGATCTCTTTAAACGCCATTATTCTTTACTTGCGATGGAGTTTTTTCTCTGACGTCCTAAGTGGATGCTGGGGACTCCGTAAGGACCATGGGGAACAGCGGCTCCGCAGGAGACAGGGCACAAAAGTAAAAGCTTTAGGATCAGGTGGTGTGCACTGGCTCCTCCCCCTATGACCCTCCTCCAAGCCTCAGTTAGGTTTTTGTGCCCGGCCGAGAAGGGTGCAATCTAGGTGGCTCTCCTAAAGAGCTGCTTAGAGTAAAAGTTTTGTTAGGTTTTTTATTTTCAGTGAGTCCTGCTGGCAACAGGCTCACTGCATCGAGGGACTTAGGGGAGAAGAAGTGAACTCACCTGCGTGCAGGATGGATTGGCTTCTTAGGCTACTGGACACTAGCTCCAGAGGGACGATCACAGGTACAGCCTGGATGGGTCACCGGAGCCGCGCCGCCGACCCCCTTGCAGATGCCGAAGAGAGAAGAGGTCCAGAAACCGGCGGCTGAAGACTTCTCAGTCTTCATGAGGTAGCGCACAGCACTGCAGCTGTGCGCCATTGCTCTCCGCACACTTCACACTAACGGTCACTGAGGGTGCAGGGCGCTGGGGGGGGCGCCCTGGGCAGCAATGAAAGTACCTATTCTGGCTAAAAATACATCACATATAGCCTCTGGGGCTATATGGATGTATTTAACCCCTGCCAGGTTGTCAGAAAAACGGGAGAAGAAGCCCGCCGAAAAGGGGGCGGGGCCTATTCTCCTCAGCACACAGCGCCATTTTCCTACACAGCTCCGCTGCTAGGAAGGCTCCCAGGCTCTCCCCTGCACTGCACTACAGAAACAGGGTTAAAACAGAGAGGGGGGGCATTTTATGTGGCGATATTATTATATATTAAGATGCTATAAGGGAAAACACTTATATAAGGTTGTCCCTGTAAAATTATAGCGTTTTGGTGTGTGCTGGCAAACTCTCCCTCTGTCTCCCCAAAGGGCTAGTGGTGTCCTGTCCTCTATCAGAGCATTCCCTGTGTGTGTGCTGTGTGTCGGTACGTGTGTGTCGACATGTATGAGGACGATGTTGGTGAGGAGGCGGAGCAATTGCCTGTAATGGTGATGTCACTCTCTAGGGAGTCGACACCGGAATGGATGGCTTATTTAGGGAATTACGTGATAATGTCAACACGCTGCAAGGTCGGTTGACTACATGAGACGGCCGGCAAACCAATTAGTACCTGTCCAGGCGTCTCAAACACCGTCACACGGACACTGACTCCAGTGTCGACGGTGAAGAAACAAACGTATTTTCCATTAGGGCCACACGTTACATGTTAAGGGCAATGAAGGAGGTGTTACATATTTCTGATACTACAAGTACCACAAAAAAGGGTATTATGTGGGGTGTGAAAAAACTACCTGTAGTTTTTCCTGAATCAGATAAATTAAATGAAGTGTGTGATGATGCGTGGGTTTCCCCCGATAGAAAATTATTGGCGTTATACCCTTTCCCGCCAGAAGTTAGGGCGCGTTGGGAAACACCCCCTAGGGTGGATAAGGCGCTCACACGCTTATCAAAACAAGTGGCGTTACCGTCTCCAGATACGGCCGCCCTCAAGGAGCCAGATGATAGGAGGCTGGAAAATATCCAAAAAAGTATATACACACATACTGGTGTTATACTGCGACCAGCGATCGCCTCAGCCTGGATGTGCAGCGCTGGGGTGGCTTGGTCGGATTCCCTGACTGAAAATATTGATACCCTTGATAGGGACAGTATTTTATTAACTATAGAGCATTTAAAGGATGCATTTCTATATATGCGAGATGCACAGAGGGATATTTGCACTCTGGCATCAAGAGTAAGTGCGATGTCCATGTCTGCCAGAAGATGTTTATGGACACGACAGTGGTCAGGTGATGCAGATTCCAAACGGCACATGGAAGTATTGCCGTATAAAGGGGAGGAGTTATTTGGGGTCGGTACATCGGACCTGGTGGCCACGGCAACAGCTGGAAAATCCACCTTTTTTACCCCAAGTCACATCTCAGCAGAAAAAGACACCGTCTTTTCAGCCTCAGTCCTTTCGTCCCCATAAGGGCAAGCGGGCAAAAGGCCAGTCATATCTGCCCAGGGGTAGAGGAAAGGGAAGAAGACTGCAGCAGGCAGCCCCTTCCCAGGAACAGAAGCCCTCCACCGCTTCTGCCAAGTCCTCAGCATGACGCTGGGGCCGTACAAGCGGACTCAGGTGCGGTGGGGGGTCGTCTCAAGAGTTTCAGCATGCAGTGGGCTCACTCGCAAGTGGACCCCTGGATCCTACAAGTAGTATCCCAGGGGTACAGATTGGAAATTCGAGACGTCTTCCCCTCGCAGGTTCCTGAAGTCTGCTTTACCAACGTCTCCCTCCGACAGGGAGGCAGTATTGGAAACAATTCACAAGCTGTATTCCCAGCAGGTGATAATCAAAGTACCCCTCCTACAACAAGGAAAGGGGTATTATTCCACACTATTTGTGGTACTGAAGCCAGACGGCTCGGTGAGACCTATTCTAAATCTGAAATCTTTGAACACTTACATACAAAGGTTCAAATCAAGATGGAGTCACTCAGAGCAGTGATAGCGAACCAGGAAGAAGGGGACTATATGGTGTCCCTGGACATCAAGGATGCTTACCTCCATGTCCCAATTTGCCCTTCTCACCAAGGGTACCTCAGGTTCGTGGTACAGAACTGTCACTATCAGTTTCAGACGCTGCCGTTTGGATTGTCCACGGCACCCCGGGTCTTTACCAAGGTAATGGCCGAAATGATGATTCTTCTTCAAAGAAAAGGCGTCTTAATTATCCCTTACTTGGACGATCTCCTGATCAGGGCAAGGTCCAGAGAACAGTTGGAGGTTGGAGTAGCACTATCTCAAGTAGTTCTACGACAGCACGGGTGGATTCTAAATATTCCAAAATCGCAGCTGATTCCGACGACACGTCTGCTGTTCCTAGGGATGATTCTGGACACAGTCCAGAAAAAGGTGTTTCTCCCGGAGGAGAAAGCCAGGGAGTTATCCGAGCTAGTCAGAAACCTCCTAAAACCAGGCCAAGTGTCAGTGCATCAATGCACAAGAGTCCTGGGAAAAATGGTGGCTTCTTACGAAGCGATTCCATTCGGCAGATTACACGCAAGAATTTTTCAGTGGGATCTGCTGGACGAATGGTCCGGATCGCATCTTCAGATGCATCAGCGGATAATCCTGTCTCCAAGGACAAGGGTGTCTCTTCTGTGGTGGCTGCAGAGTGCTCATCTACTAGAGGGCAGCAGATTCGGCATTCAGGACTGGGTCCTGGTGACCACGGATGCCAGCCTGAGAGGCTGGGGAGCAGTCACACAGGGAAGAAATTTCCAAGGAGTGTGGTCAAGTCTGGAGACTTCTCTCCACATAAATATACTGGAGCTAAGGGCAATTTACAATGCTCTGAGCCTAGGAAGACCTCTGCTTCAAAGTCAACCGGTGCTGATCCAGTCGGACAACATCACGGCAGTCGCCCACGTAAACAGACAGGGCGGCACAAGAAGCAGGAGGGAAATGGCAGCAAGGATTCTTCGCGGGGCGAAAAATCATGTGATAACACTGTCAGCGGTGTTCATTCCGGGAGTGGACAACTGGGAAGCAGACTTCCTCAGCAGGCACGACCTCCACCCGGGAGAGTGGGGACTTCATCTGGAAGTCTTCCACATGATTGTGAACCGTTGGGAAAGACCAAAGGTGGACATGATGGCGTCCCGTCTGAACAAAAAACTGGACAGGTATTGCGCCAGGTCAAGAGACCCTCAGGCAATAGCTGGGACGCTCTGGTAACACCGTGGGTGTACCAGTCGGTGTATGTGTTCCCTCCTCTGCCTCTCATACCCAAGGTACTGAGAATTATAAGACGGAGAGGAGTAAGAACTATACTCGTGGCTCCGGATTGGCCAAGAAGGACTTGGTACCCGGAACTTCAAGAGATACTAAGAAGGGACTTGCTTCAGCAAGGATCATGTCTGTTCCAAGACTTACCGCGGCTGCGTTTGACGGCATGGCGGTTGAACGCCGGATCCTAAGGGAAAAAGGCATTCCGGAAGAGGTCATCTCTACCCTGGTCAGAGCCAGGAAGGAGGTGACCGCACAACATTATCACCGCATTTGGCGAAAATATGTTGCATGGTGTGAGGCCAAGAAGGCCCCCACGGAGGAATTTCAACTCGGTCGATTCCTGCATTTCCTACAAACAGGAGTGTCTATGGGCCTCAAATTGGGGTCCATTAAGGTTCAAATTTCGGCCCTGTCGATTTTCTTCCAGAAAGAATTGGCTTCAGTTCCTGAAGTCCAGAAGTTTGTCAAGGGAGTACTGCATATACAACCCCCTTTTGTGTCTCCAGTGGCACTGTGGGATCTCAACGTAGTTCTGGGATTCCTCAAATCACATTGGTTTAAACCGCTCAAATCTGTGTATTTGAAATATCTCACATGGAAAGTGACCATGCTGTTGGCCCTGGCCTCGGCCAGGCGAGTGTCAGAATTGGCAGCTTTGTCTCACAAAAGCCCATATCTGATTGTCCATTCGGACAGGGCAGAGCTGCGGACTCGTCCCCAGTTTCTCCCTAAGGTGGTGTCAGCGTTTCAACTGAACCAGCTTATTGTGGTACCTGCGGCTATTAGGGACTTGGAGGACTCCAAGTTGCTAGATGTTGTCAGGGCCCTGAAAATATAGGACCAGGACGGCTGGAGTCAGGAAAACTGACTTGCTGTTATCCTGTATGCACCCAACAAACTGGGTGCTCTTGCTTCTAAGCAGACGATTGCTAGTTGGATGTGTAGTACAATTCAGCTTGCACATTCTGTGGCAGGCCTGCCACAGCCAAAATATGTAAATGCCCATTCCACAAGAAAGGTGGGCTCATCTTGGGCGGCTGCCCGAGGGGTCTCGGCTTTACAACTTTGCCGAGCCGCTACTTGGTCAGGGGCAAACACGTTTGCAAAATTCTACAAATTTGATACCCTGGCTGAGGAGGACCTGGAGTTCTCTCATTCGGTGCTGCAGAGTCATCCGCACTCTCCCGCCCGTTTGGGAGCTTTGGTATAATCCCCATGGTCCTTACGGAGTCCCCAGCATCCACTTAGGACGTCAGAGAAAATAAGAATTTACTTACCGATAATTCTATTTCTCGTAGTCCGTAGTGGATGCTGGGCGCCCATCCCAAGTGCGGATTGTCTGCAATACTTGTACATAGTTATTGTTACAAAAATCGGGTTATTATTGTTGTGAGCCATCTTTTCAGAGGCTCCGCTGTTATCATGCTGTTAACTGGGTTCAGATCACAGGTTGTACAGTGTGATTGGTGTGGCTGGTATGAGTCTTACCCGGGATTCAAAATCCTTCCTTATTGTGTACGCTCGTCCGGGCACAGTATCCTAGCTGAGGCTTGGAGGAGGGTCATAGGGGGAGGAGCCAGTGCACACCACCTGATCCTAAAGCTTTTACTTTTGTGCCCTGTCTCCTGCGGAGCCGCTGTTCCCCATGGTCCTTACGGAGTCCCCAGCATCCACTACGGACTACGAGAAATAGAATTATCGGTAAGTAAATTCTTATTTTTTATGACATAGAAATTTTTGTAAAGTGGTGGGTTTCTGCTTTGAATGGAAAAAAATACAGCGATCTGTCATGACAAATTGGTTGTACACTTTTAAATGGACACTGCCTGGTGTCATGTAAAATGCAGTAATTGGCAATAAGAAGGGTAGCATTGCACATGAAATGCTTTGGCATATCGCACGTTGCGGTGAACAGGATGCCGTTTCCCTGTACCTGTTACAAGTCCTTACTAAAACCTAAGATGTTTCAAATAAATTCACAGAATGGTTTTTAGTCTACAAAAATTGCATGCCTTATTACTCCTTAATTGAGCATTCAATGTGCAATTCTTTAATCATGCTTTAATGCTAGTCAACAACGAAATAATGTAAGCGCCCGAACCAGTACATATATATGCTTTCTGACAAGCACCTGCATCATTGTGCTAAGTTCAGTGCTGCCTGCAGTATTCAGAGATTTTAATGCTCGTCAAAACACAATGTAGTTATCTGGAATTTTCTATAAGTACATAGTTCTATGCAGCTTTGAGAACACGCTTTTAATACTCTGTTGAAAGTGAGGAAAAATGACAAGTTGTTGTCTACGTGTGTAATAGATGTTGTTTCTCACCACCCCTTTCTTGAAGTCCTTAATATCTATGGGCTGCTGCCAACACTTCCCTTGATCGCATCAAGGGCCTAGTTCAGATTTATATACAGTCCCGATGGTGTGGGGTCCGCGCAGGCGCCGAACAGGTCTTGTGATAACATACGCAGCCCGTCAGCCATAGCGTGATTGACATGCTGCACCATTTGGGGGGCTGAGCAGGGGCATCCCCATTTTTAAGGCATGACGGGTCCAGGGTCTATGTCCTTGGATACAGACTTACTGACTGGATCCGACAGCCAGCCTGTGTAAGCTTCAGCATACGCAGGCTGGCTGGTACCCAAAAACATTGCAATGGTCGCGATAGTGATCCAAGGCTGCATCCTCAGACACAGCACTCGGATCTCGCAGGTGCATGTAGGAGGCCTCTATCTCCTACAGGCGCCTCCTGCTGCATATGAATGTTTTCTACACAGAATTGTGGCTGTGCAATTCCTCACAAACATAAATTAGGCCCCAAGTCAGGAAAACTCTCCTGTTGCATTCTGGGTAGACTGTTGGTGTATATTATTAGGGTGTGGTATGGAAGGTAGATAGTAACTAGGTCGACCACTATTGGTCGACAGTAACTAGGTCGACATGGTCTAGGTCAAAAGGTTAACATGAGTTTTCTATGTTTTATTGGTGTCGTTTTCTTGGTAGATTGACTGGGAACCCCAATTAGTGCACCGTGTCCCCTCACATGGCTCGCTTCGCATGCCATGCTTCGGGCAACCGTTCCCGTTACCGTTCCCAATTGTCGTCCACGTGGATCGTTAAGTATGAAAAGGTTCAAAAAAAGAAGAAAATCGTGAAAAACTCATGTCGACCTTTTGACCTGTCAACCTAGAACATGTTGACCTAGAGACCCTGTCGACCTAGATAGTGTCGACCAACAGTGGTCGACCTAGATAGTGTCGACCTAGAGTCCGGATCCCATGTTATTATTATTATTATTATTAATCATTTTATTTATATAGCGCTCTTTCTCCAGTAGGGCTCGAGGCGCTTAACAGGTAGAATGAACATAAAATAGTACATAAACAATGAAGTACAGAAATTTTTTCCATAAAATACAGAGAGCATGGATATACGGTACTACTATTATTAATCATTTTATTTATATAGCGCTCTTTCTCCAATAGGACTCAAGGCGCTTAACAGATACATAGCATAATATAGTACAGAAAAGCTTTTCATAAAATACAGAAGCATGTAGATACTAAAGGGACATTTTGGAAATGCTTGAGTAAGCAGGAAAGTCTTGAGTCTGTTTTTGAAGGATTCTAGAGTGGGGGCTTCTTGAATTGTGTGGGGAAGTGGGTTCCATAGAGTCGGAGCTGCATGGCTAAAGCTCAGATGAATTACGGGAGATTCTAGGTACTGCTAAAAGTCCTTCATCTACAGATCGCAATAATCGAGTGGGGCAGTATGGAATCAGAAGCTGCTTCAGGTACCTTGGGCCCTGGTCATGTAGGGCTTTGAAACTAAGTAAGCCACTCATGAAGATGATTCGCCATCTTACAGGCAACCAGTGGTGGGAGTAGAGAATGTGTGTTGTGTGGCTAGAACGGGGCTAGTTGGTTAAAACCCTGGCAGCTGTGTTTTGTAGTAGCTGTAAGCGGTGCAATTGTTTTGCTGAGAGACCAAGGTAGAGGGCATTACAGTAGTCTAATCGAGATGATACAAATGCATGGATGACTTTTGGCAGACCTTCAGAGGGAAGTAAGTTTTTGATTCTGGCTATGTTCCTCAGAGGAAACAATGAGCATTTGATTGTGGCTGATATTTGATGTTTAAGCGTCAAGCCCCCATCCGGGACAACGCCAAGATTCCGCACATGATCAGTGTTTTGTTATTCTGTACCTCCAAGTATAAGTCCAGTTGGTTGGCTATGCTGCAGTCTTGTCCTTTGATGTTGAGGTCCTATCATAAGGACGTCTGTTTTTACCAGGATTCAGTCTCGGCCAACTGGCACTCATCCACTCCTGGAGCTTAGCTAGACAGTCATGTAGGGTTGTTATTAGGTTCTCAGTGCCTGGAACAAAGGACAAGTACAGTTGTGTATCATATGCTTAGCAGTGGTAGACCAGGCTATGGCACCTGATCATTTCACCCAGTTTTAGCATGTATACTGCAAAAAGCATGGGGGATAGTATACAGTGGTACCTTGTGGAACACCACATGGCAATGGCACTGATGGTGAGGGATATATTCCTATTATCCATCTGAGCTTAGAATAATGTTGATTATGTGGTTTGTTGTCTGCAGCATTATTATGTGAAATCACAGTAATAAATAATAACTGTATTTAAGTATTCCTTTGTGTATTATTGTTGCTGTATGTGCTAAATGAATCATTTATCATTGGGTAAGTATTTAGGCTCTGTATGGATTAGTGTGTACACTACCATGATATGCATACATAATTTTCAACATTTTTAAATAAAAGATATTTCCCAAAATGTAATAATTTGTAGATCTGTCAACATTTGCAGCATTGTAAGGATATGTGACTCAGAGGGCGGTATTCAAATGATATATCACGCCCAATCTCCTTTCTAAAGTGATCCACTTTATTGCGCATATCGCGCCCTTAGTAATCCGGTTTAGCTGCGTAAAGGGTGGGGCGCCCCTCACTACCTCAGGGGTAGCGAGCTAAAATGATTATACCACGCCCATGAGTAGAAACAGACCGGGTGTGGAAGGGAGTGAAAAAAATAAAATTGAATACCGCCCACTAAGTGCTCATTTCTATATTTCTACTATATGGTCAGAAACCACAATAAGCTAAGTGTCACAAAGCAAGTGAAAATTCTATTGTGTTAGAAAGGCAAATGTTAGTGTTTCCAAAAATGACAGTACTCACAGAGGTGTAAGCACTTCAGTAGTTAAAGCGGTATTACCAGCTTAATCCAAATACGCCATTGCATATCTCCAAACACACAGTATCAAAATAAAATGAGCCCCAAACCAGATCTGCCTCAAACCTGACTTGATCCACCTACAAATGCCCTTGTTTAATATGGGAGAGTTGGGAGGTATGATATGTCCATGTGTATGAACCTCAGAGATCACTGATCGTTTTGGTAATAATTAGTTTATCTACCTATAGATAACTATAATTAAAACAGTAATTAGAATAGAATATCAGTTTTGTTGAATATATATATATATATATATATATATATATATAGAGAGAGAGAGAGAGAGAGAGAGAGATATATATATATATATATATATATATATATATAGTGAATAACTACAGATTAGAAGGAATCCCAGGGCAGATATATTAAGCCCGGACAAGTGATAAAGCAGTGATAAGTGCAAGGTGATAACGCACCAGCCAATCAGCTCCAATATGTGAATTGACAGAAGCTGATTGGCTGGTGCGTTATCACCTTCCACTTATAACTGCTTTATCACTTCTCCAGGCTTAATACATCTGCCCCCCCCATTCCATAACTCAGCACTGGGAGGGTGTAAGTTATCAGATCCACATAGTGCAGACCAGACAAATACTGTAGTATGAAGTATTTATTTATAATACAAAGTGATCACACCATAAGCAGTACTCCCATGCTACATTCAACCATATTCATAATTTGTATTAAACACAAGCAGAGCACAGCTGTTGTAGACAAGCAAATTATAATTTTTTTTAAAAGTGCCGTTAAATCAAATTATCTTAGATTTTGAATACTAATGAAATATTAACATAGATACCGCATACCTCCCAACATTATGCCCTGAGGAAGCGAGATAAGTGCGTGCACAAGTGAGAGGCATCATGTGGCGCAGGCAACACTTCTGCCATGGTGCCGTTCCCTTCTCATTCAGTGTTACACAGTGCAGGGCAGCGGTGAATGGGAATTGCCTCACCCAGTGCCCCACTCAGCTGCGCACATCAAGCTGGAATTCGGTACCCACCATTATGTTGTTACTGGCCATGAACTACCTTCGGCCAACCATTTTGGGGGACATTCAATTAGCCAGAGTATTTACCTAACACCCTGAGCTATTCAATTATTATGTGTGGGAGGTTGGGGAGAATACTCATCTTTAAATGAAAGCTGTGGATGCATTAAGAGCTTAATAAGTCTTGGTAGCAGCCTGGAGCCAACATCATACTGTCATCCATCTCCGCAAAGTAGCCATTCCTTGTTCTTTTAGCCGTTGTCTTCTTTGTTCATCCTTTTTTATTTATTTTTTTATATTTTTTTATCTCCGACGTCTCTTGAGTTTTTGGGGTTCATTTATCAAGAGTCAGGTTGTAAAACCTGTCATTTCAGGTTGTGTTCTATATATATATATATATATATATATATATATATATATATATATATATTTAATATAGAGAGAGAGAGTTAAGTGGAAATGTACAGTAGGTCACTTTTAAGCCTGTGAAATACTGTTGCAAAGCATAGTTGCCTACCCTCCCTCATTCTGCAGGAGACTCCCTGAAATAGCAGCAATCTCCCCGACTCCCTGAATAGTCCATAAATCTCCCTGATTATACCTTACCCCCATTATGTAGCTATTACATTCTTGGGGGGGGGGGGGAAGAAATCAGAGATATATACATTGAAATGGGATCATCAGTGCCATTTCCCTGCATTGGTTATAAGCAGTGGTGCAAGTATGCGGGTACGCTCGGGTACGGAGTACCCTTAAGAATTTGGCAGCAGGTACGCAGTACCACTTGCCACACACTTTGCCATTGCCACAATTATAATGTGCCACAAAGCAACAAGACCAAGGTGCTTGGCAGCATGACGGCTCCCTCCACTTTGTCAGGGTTCCTGGGAGTGCGACAGTGGCTGTATTCTCCTGTTATAATGGAGGCGTTACTATATATTGTTATAAATTGGGGGCATTACTATATATTTCTATTATACTGGAGGTATCACTATATATTTCTGTTATACTGTAGGTATTACTATAGATTTTTCCTCCAGAATCGCCCCAAAAAGGGGCTGTGTCATGTGGCCACGCCGCTAGTGTCATGTAGCCACGCCCCATCACACCACATGACCACGCCCATTTTCCATCACTCAGTACCCATAAGAAAATATTTCTACTCGCACCACTGGTTATAAGGCACAATGACTACATGCATTTTAAATAAGGTTTCTTGTGGCCACTTACAGTATATGGAACCTTTTGTAAAACACAATACACAAACAAATCCAGCAAAATATCAGTGTCTTTTCTCCAACAAATAGATATTACTAAGTTTGGGCCTCATTTACATTTGGTTGCAAGTCATTTTCAGAACACGCCTCTCCGATGTAGCAGTACGCGCCCGCGCTTTTAGTTGTTACTTTCACAATCTCCCTGAAATGCTTTTTCAAAAGTAGGCAAATATGTTGCAAAGCAATCCACGTAATCTCATCTTCTATTCAGGGATTGTATGCATGGTATTTATAATTATGGTGCAGCTACTTAATCAACACTCAGACTTGCTCAGCCTGCTCATGCATGCGGCTGTAAGGGAACCAAGGTGAAAGCAGCTACGTTCCTTTCTGCAGTTAGCTGGCGCCGTCTCCCTGACGGACAGCTAGCTCGGCATTGACGTCAAGCACTGCTCATTAACATTCAGGGCATGAAATGGGTCAGATTTGACAATTAGCTGTCCCAATCTCTTCTACCTTCCTGTTATCAGCAGCGTCTTCCCGCCCATTTATCCACTACCTCTACATTACCATAATCACAAAGGGGAACACAGTACAGAATGCTGGTAATTAGGCTCCTAATAATTAATCCAACTTGTCCTACACAGCTTTTCCAGAGCAGTAACTTTCATAGATCATATATACAAATGCTAATTAGGTTCCTATATGGTGTATTAACTGTTTGATGCCCAGTGAAGATTTTTTCATTCTCCTTCGTATAAACTTATCATGACCATTAAACCTTTAAAATAATAGATCTGAGATTCAGCGGGAGCCTCCGTCTGTCCAGTAACCTTGTGCAAACATAGGAGATCACCGTGCAATGCAAACAGTCCTTCCTGAAGCCCTCTGACGCAACAGGCATACCTGTAGGTTGTGCAATAAGCAAGTGATGACTGTTCCAGATATTCACTTTATTTATATGTTGGTTTTATTTTACTATATGGACGCCATTTACTTTTAACAACACTTTCTCATTATGTGTATTATATAAGAAGGAGTAGCATATTCTTTCACCCACCAATATAAAGGATCATAACTATTGGCAAAATTCCATCCTGGAATATCTCTGACATTAAAGCGCCTAGATTTTACTCTTCGCCAGGATGGGAACGTTTCATCTTTCAAATAAGCAGATGATCCAATCATTTCTCAGGTATAAATCACGAAGGCTTAAAAAAAATACCAGCCACAACCATGACCAAATATCAGTACTCCTATTTCAATAATCGGATGAAACCTTTTTTCCAAGCTTACTTCTTAACAGAGATCCTGTCTTCCCAAAGACTAAAATGTGTAGGAAATTGTAGACAACATTAAAATCGGCAATAACTGCGTTTTTATTTTTAGCAATGATACAAAGGTACATCTCATGTGCATTAATAAAATATATATATATATATATATATCAGATGAGGTGTCTCATGTGTGCAGATTACTTTAGCATTATTGCCTCACAGTACTGAGCTCATGGGTTCGATTCCCACCATGGCCCTGTTCTTGCGTGGGTTTCCTCCGGGTACTCCTCCTACATTCCAGAAATATACTGGTAAGTTAATTAGCTCCCAACAAAAATTAACCCTAGTGTGTAAGTCTGTGTATGTAGATGGGCCAAGTGGTTCTTATCTGCCGTCAAATGCTATGTTTCTAGCTTAAAAAATCTAATAATAGTAGTAGTAATGATAATTAAAAAAAGATACAGAGAGACATAAATTTGTCAGAAAAACTGAGCTGTTTATTTCATTAATTACATGTTTAAAGGAAAGCATGATGGCAAAAGAAAGGACGGACAAAATCAGAACAATACATAATGCAAAATAACAACCAACAACATGCATTGTAGGCACTTACTGGCCAAGGTGGATAACTCCACTATAACACTACCAATGGTATCCAGTCAACCATATAACTTGACTGCCCACCCGGTTTTGTGATGACGCTGACCATGCCAGGGTGATCAGACAACTAACCAGTCAACGATGGGAGCACACCCTAAATAAATGATTGCACCCAGACTGGTGAGCTGACTATCGTTCCGGCCACAAACTAGCCAATGCTTAACCACCAACCAACAAAAAGTATAAGGGAGGGAAGGTGGGAAGACTGGGTCCACAGCTTAAGCCTTTATTTAAAGTCCAACACAGATACACCCCTGACCCACCGTAGGCATGCCATGCCAAGCAATCAGCCCTCATCCACCCCCATCCTAGATGTCTATAAACGACTTAATCCTTACAGCAGTCATTTGGTTTCTCGTATATCACTCTACTGGCCGAGAGTAGCAAAGTTTATTTACTGGGCTAGACTCCATGGATGTGTGCCCTGTATGAGCCAGCACAAAGCAGGATACAGTATGAAAAGGAAAGCAAGATGGCTGCCAGCACAGGGATGTTCAGAATACGAGTTGCTAAACTAGGTTATGGAGTAGAAGGGCAACTGGATTCCTGTACACTAAATACACTACATACACTAAATACGTACAGTAGATACAAATTCTGCATCACAATTAGTCTAGAAGTATACATTTTTCACAGAATTTTGTATTATCTATGATGTGTTCGGTAAGCCTCTCTCATGTCGGTTTTACTCTAGCAAAGTAAGAGGGCTACAGACCTGGCTCTATCACTCTGTTCTATAGTTTGTTGACTGTGCTCCTGGGCTGACCTCAATATCTGATGTAATGACTTGGAGCAGTTCCAGCTGCATTCATGTGAGACTGCTAAGGGCATGTCCTATGGTTAATCTTGTGACTGCTGGCAGGTCAGCAGCCTAATGTAAACAGCTCACCTACCTCATGCAGAACTCTTTGCCAGTCAGTCTAGCATAGGCGCTGGCATGCTCCACATCATCTTTCAAGCTTCCACGTTCCAGCGCCAGATAAATGCACCTTTGCACTTAAATATGTATACAGAAATACCCCTATTGGGGCCTAATAGCAGGATAAAAAATAATGTAAAACTAAATCAAGATTGATCTCTAATATTTTAAGACTGGTGACAGGTTGTAGGAATTGTAGAAGCCAATTTCTGTTAAATACTAATCATCTGCAGACTTGCGTTGTAATCCGCTGACGCTTAGGGTGCAACTGCTGCCAGCTCCATTTCTGGCAGGCTGTATCAAAACATACAGCGATTTATCGAATTGTGGAGAGAGATGGAGGGGGAGTTGTGTCAAAGCTTGGTGAGATACAAAGTACAAACCAATCAGCTCCGATCATTATACAGGCTGTGCTTGAAAAATGGCAGAAGCTGATTGGAGTCTATTTACTTAGCCTTGGAGAGAGATTTACAGGCCTATTTACTAAGCTTTGGATGGAGATAAAATAGCTGGAGATAAAGTACCAGCCAATCGGCTCCTAACTGACATTTCTCTATCGTCCTAGTGGATGCTGGGGTTCCTGAAAGGACCATGGGGAATAGCGGCTCCGCAGGAGACAGGGCACAAAAAGTAAAGCTTTTCCAGATCAGGTGGTGTGCACTGGCTCCTCCCCCTATGACCCTCCTCCAGACTCCAGTTAGATTTTTGTGCCCGGCCGAGAAGGGTGCAATCTAGGTGGCTCTCCTAAAGAGCTGCTTAGAAAAAGTTTAGCTTAGGTTTTTTATTTTACAGTGAGTCCTGCTGGCAACAGGATCACTGCAACGAGGGACTGAGGGGAGAAGAAGTGAACTCACCTGCGTGCAGGATGGATTGGCTTCTTGGCTACTGGACATCAGCTCCAGAGGGACGATCACAGGTACAGCCTGGATGGTCACCGGAGCCGCGCCGCCGGCCCCCTTGCAGATGCTGAAGTCAGAAGAGGTCCAGAATCGGCGGCTGAAGACTCCTGCAGTCTTCTAAAGGTAGCGCACAGCACTGCAGCTGTGCGCCATTTTCCTCTCAGCACACTTCACACGCAGTCACTGAGGGTGCAGGGCGCTGGGGGGGGGCGCCCTGGGAGGCAAATGTAACCTATATAAAGGCTAAAAATACCTCACATATAGCCCCCAGAGGCTATATGGAGATATTTAACCCCTGCCTGGATTCACTAAATAGCGGGAGACGAGCCCGCCGGAAAAGGGGCGGGGCCTATCTCCTCAGCACACGGCGCCATTTCCTCTCACAGCTCCGCTGGTCAGGACGGCTCCCAGGTCTCTCCCCTGCACTGCACTACAGAAACAGGGTAAAACAGAGAGGGGGGGCAAATTTTATGGCGATATTTTGATATATATAAAGCAGCTATAAGGGAGCACTTATTATAAGGCTATCCCTGTTATATATAGCGCTTTTGGTGTGTGCTGGCAAACTCTCCCTCTGTCTCCCCAAAGGGCTAGTGGGTCCTGTCTTCGTTAGGAGCATTCCCTGTGTGTCTGCTGTGTGTCGGTACGTGTGTGTCGACATGTATGAGGACGATATTGGTGTGGAGGCGGAGCAATTGCCAAATATGAGGATGTCACCCCCTAGGGAGTCGACACCAGAATGGATGCCTTTATTTATGGAACTACGGGATAGTGTCAACACGCTAAAGCAGTCGTTTGACGACATGAGACGGCCGGACAATCAATTAGTGCCTGTCCAGGCGACTCAAACACCGTCAGGGGCTGTGAAACGCCCTTTGCCTCAGTCGGTCGACACAGACCCAGACACAGGCACTGACTCCAGTGGTGACGGTGACGAATCAACCGTATTTTCCAGTAGGGCCACACGTTATATGATTTTGGCAATGAAGGAGGCGTTACATTTAGCTGATACTACAGGTACCACTAAACAGGGTATTATGTGGGGTGTGAAAAAACTACCTATAGTTTTTCCTGAATCAGAAGAATTAAATGACGTGTGTAATGAAGCGTGGGTTGCCCCTGATAAAAAGCTGATAATTTCAAAGAAATTATTGGCATTATACCCTTTCCCGCCAGAGGTTAGGGAGCGCTGGGAAACACCTCCTAGGGTGGACAAGGCGCTAACACGCTTATCTAAACAAGTGGCGTTACCCTCTCCTGAGACGGCCGCACTTAAAGATCCATCAGATAGGAGGATGGAAAATATCCAAAAAAGTATATACACACATGCAGGTGTTATACTACGACCAGCTATAGCGACTGCCTGGATGTGCAGTGCTGGGGTAGTTTGGTCAGAGTCCCTGATTGAAAATATTGATACCCTGGACAGGGACAATATTTTACTGTCGTTAGAACAAATAAAGGATGCATTTCTTTATATGCGTGATGCACAGAGGGATATCTGCACACTGGCATCACGGGTAAGTGCTATGTCCATTTCGGCCTGAAGAGCTTTATGGACGCGACAGTGGACAGGCGATGCGGATTCAAAACGACATATGGAAGTTTTGCCGTATAAAGGGGAGGAGTTATTTGGAGTCGGTCTATCAGATTTGGTGGCCACGGCTACAGCCGGGAAATCCACCTTTCTACCTCAAGTCACTCCCCAACAGAAAAAGGCACCGACTTTTCAACCGCAGCCCTTTCGTTCCTTTAAAAATAAGAGAGCAAAGGGCTATTCATATCTGCCACGAGGCAGAGGTCGAGGGAAGAGACAGCAACAGGCAGCTCCTTCCCAGGAACAGAAGCCTTCCCCGGCTTCTACAAAAGCCTCAGCATGACGCTGGGGCTTCTCAAGCGGACTCGGGGACGGTGGGTGGTCGTCTCAAAAATTACAGCGCGCAGTGGGCTCACTCGCAGGTAGATCCCTGGATCCTGCAGATAATATCTCAGGGGTACAGGTTGGAATTAGAGACAGATCCACCTCGCCGTTTCCTGAAGTCTGCTTTACCAACGTCCCCCTCCGAAAGGGAGACGGTTTTGGAAGCCATTCACAAGCTGTACTCTCAGCAGGTGATAGTCAAGGTACCTCTTCTACAACAAGGGAAGGGGTATTATTCCACTCTTTTTGTGGTACCGAAGCCGGATGGCTCGGTAAGGCCTATTCTAAATCTGAAGTCCTTGAACCTGTACATAAAGAAGTTCAAGTTCAAGATGGAGTCACTCAGAGCAGTGATAGCGAACCTGGAAGAGGGGGACTTTATGGTATCCTTGGACATCAAGGATGCGTATCTCCACGTTCCAATTTACCCCTCACACCAGGGGTACCTCAGGTTCGTTGTACAAAACTGTCACTATCAGTTTCAGACGCTGCCGTTCGGATTGTCCACGGCACCTCGGGTCTTTACAAAGGTAATGGCCGAGATGATGATTCTTCTTCGAAGAAAAGGCATATTAATTATCCCATACTTGGACGATCTCCTAATAAGGGCAAGGTCCAGAGAACAGCTAGAGATGGGATTAGCACTGTCGCAAGAAGTGCTAAAACAGCACGGGTGGATTCTGAATATTCCAAAATCCCAGTTAATGCCGACAACTCGTCTGCTGTTCCTAGGGATGATTCTGGACACGGTTCAGAAAAAGGTTTTTCTCCCGGAGGAAAAAGCCAAGGAGTTATCCGAGCTTGTCAGGAACCTCCTAAAACCAGGAAAGGTGTCTGTACATCAATGCACAAGAGTCCTGGGAAAAATGGTGGCTTCTTACGAAGCAATTCCATTCGGCAGATTCCACGCAAGAATTTTCCAAAGGGATCTGTTGGACAAATGGTCAGGGTCGCATCTTCAGATGCACCTGCGGATAACCCTGTCTCCAAGGACAAGGGTGTCTCTTCTGTGGTGGTTGCAGAGTGCTCATCTATTGGAGGGCCGCAGATTCGGCATACAGGATTGGATCCTGGTGACCACGGACGCCAGCCTGAGAGGCTGGGGAGCAGTCACACAAGGAAGAAACTTCCAGGGAGTATGGACGAGCCTGGAAACGTCTCTTCACATAAACATTCTGGAACTAAGAGCAATATACAATGCTCTAAGCCAGGCAGAACCTCTGCTTCAGGGAAAACCGGTGTTGATCCAGTCGGACAACATCACGGCAGTCGCCCATGTGAACAGACAGGGCGGCACAAGAAGCAGGAGTGCAATGGCAGAAGCTGCAAGGATTCTTCGCTGGGCAGAGAATCATGTGATAGCACTGTCAGCAGTGTTCATCCCGGGAGTGGACAACTGGGAAGCAGACTTCCTCAGCAGACACGATCTTCACCCGGGAGAGTGGGGACTTCATCCAGAAGTCTTCCACTTGCTGGTAACCCGTTGGGAAAGACCAATGGTGGACATGATGGCGTCTCGCCTCAACAAAAAACTGGACAGGTATTGCGCCAGGTCAAGAGATCCGCAGGCAATAGCTGTGGACGCGCTGGTAACGCCTTGGGTGTACCAGTCGGTGTATGTGTTTCCTCCTCTGCCTCTCATACCAAAAGTATTGAGAATTATACGGCAAAGAGGCGTAAGGATACTAGTGGTTCCGGATTGGCCAAGAAGGACTTGGTACCCGGAACTTCAAGAGATGATCACGGAAGATCCGTGGCCTCTACCTCTAAGGAGGGACTTGCTTCAGCAGGGTCCCTGTCTGTTTCAAGACTTACCGCGGCTGCGTTTGACGGCATGGCGGTTGAACGCCGGATCCTAAAGGAAAAAGGCATGCCGGAAGAAGTCATTCCTACTTTGATTAAAGCAAGGAAGGAAGTAACCGTGCAACATTATCACCGAATTTGGCGAAAATATGTTGCGTGGTGCGAAGATCGGAGTGCTCCGACGGAGGAATTTCAACTGGGTCGATTCCTACATTTCCTGCAATCAGGATTGTCTATGGGTCTCAAATTGGGATCTATTAAGGTTCAAATTTCGGCCCTGTCGATTTTCTTTCAAAAAGAATTGGCTTCAGTCCCTGAAGTCCAGACCTTTGTTAAGGGAGTGCTACATATACAGCCTCCTGTGGTGCCTCCAGTGGCACCGTGGGATCTCAATGTGGTTTTGGACTTTCTAAAATCTCATTGGTTTGAACCACTAAAGAAGGTGGATTTGAAATATCTCACATGGAAAGTGACCATGCTTCTAGCCCTGGCTTCGGCCAGGAGAGTGTCAGAACTGGCAGCTTTATCTTACAAAAGCCCATATCTGATTTTCCATTCGGACAGGGCAGAACTGCGGACTCGTCCGCATTTTCTCCCTAAGGTGGTGTCAGCATTTCATCTGAACCAGCCTATTGTAGTGCCTGCGGCTACAAGTGACTTGGAGGACTCCAAGTTACTGGACGTTGTCAGAGCATTAAAAATATATATTGCAAGGACAGCTGGAGTCAGAAAATCTGACTCGTTGTTTATATTGTATGCACCCAACAAGATGGGTGCTCCTGCGTCTAAGCAGACGATTGCTCGTTGGATCTGTAGCACAATCCAACTTGCACATTCTGTGGCAGGCCTGCCACAGCCTAAATCTGTAAAGGCCCACTCCACAAGGAAGGTGGGCTCATCTTGGGCGGCTGCCCGAGGGGTCTCGGCATTACAACTTTGCCGAGCAGCTACGTGGTCAGGGGAGAACACGTTTGTAACATTTTACAAATTTGATACTCTGGCTAAGGAGGACCTGGAGTTCTCTCATTCGGTGCTGCAGAGTCATCCGCACTCTCCCGCCCGTTTGGGAGCTTTGGTATAATCCCCATGGTCCTTTCAGGAACCCCAGCATCCACTAGGACGATAGAGAAAATAAGATTTTACTTACCGATAAATCTATTTCTCGGAGTCCGTAGTGGATGCTGGGCGCCCATCCCAAGTGCGGATTATCTGCAATAATTGTACATAGTTATTGTTAACTAATTCGGGTTATTGTTGAAGGAAGCCATCTTTCAGAGGCTCCGCTGTTATCATACTGTTAACTGGGTTTAGATCACAAGTTGTACGGTGTCATTGGTGTGGCTGGTATGAGTCTTACCCGGGATTCAAAATCCTCCCTTATTGTGTACGCTCGTCCGGGCACAGTACCTAACTGGAGTCTGGAGGAGGGTCATAGGGGGAGGAGCCAGTGCACACCACCTGATCTGGAAAAGCTTTACTTTTTGTGCCCTGTCTCCTGCGGAGCCGCTATTCCCCATGGTCCTTTCAGGAACCCCAGCATCCACTACGGACTCCGAGAAATAGATTTATCGGTAAGTAAAATCTTATTTTCTCTATCGTCCTAGTGGATGCTGGGGTTCCTGAAAGGACCATGGGGAATAGCGGCTCCGCAGGAGACAGGGCACAAAAAGTAAAGCTTTAGGATCAGGTGGTGTGCACTGGCTCCTCCCCCTATGACCCTCCTCCAAGCCTCAGTTAGATTTTTGTGCCCGGCCGAGAAGGGTGCAATCTAGGTGGCTCTCCTAAAGAGCTGCTTAGAAAAGTTTAGCTTAGGTTTTTTATTTTACAGTGAGTCCTGCTGGCAACAGGATCACTGCAACGAGGGACTTAGGGGAGAAGAAGTGAACTCACCTGCGTGCAGGATGGATTGGCTTCTTTGGCTACTGGACATTAGCTCCAGAGGGACGATCACAGGTACAGCCTGGATGGTCACCGGAGCCTCGCCGCCGGCCCCCTTGCAGATGCTGAAAAGAGAAGAAGGTCCAGAATCGGCGGCAGAAGACTCCTCAGTCTTCTTAAGGTAGCGCACAGCACTGCAGCTGTGCGCCATTGCTCTCAGCACACTTCACACGGCAGTCACTGAGGGTGCAGGGCGCTGGGAGGGGGGCGCCCTGGGAGGCAATGTAAACCTATTTTTTGGCAAAAAATACCTCACATATAGCCTCCGGGGGCTATATGGAGATATTTAACCCCTGCCAGAATCCGTTGAAGAGCGGGAGACGAGCCCGCCGAAAAAGGGGCGGGGCCTATCTCCTCGGCACACAGCGCCATTTTCCCTCACAGAAAGGCTGGAGGGAAGGCTCCCAGGCTCTCCCCTGCACTGCACTACAGAAACAGGGTTAAAACAGAGAGGGGGGGCACTAATTTGGCGTTAGAAAAATATAAAAAGATGCTATAAGGGAAAACACTTATATAAGGTTGTCCCTATATAATTATAGCGTTTTTTGGTGTGTGCTGGCAAACTCTCCCTCTGTCTCTCCAAAGGGCTAGTGGGTCCTGTCCTCTATCAGAGCATTCCCTGTGTGTGTGCTGTGTGTCGGTACGTGTGTGTCGACATGTATGAGGACGATGTTGGTGAGGAGGCGGAGCAATTGCCTGTAATGGTGATGTCACTCTCTAGGGAGTCGACACCGGAATGGATGGCTTATTTAGGGAATTACGTGATAATGTCAACACGCTGCAAGGTCGGTTGACGACATGAGACGGCAGACAAACAATTAGTACCGGTCCAGACGTCTCAAAAACACCGTCAGGGGTTTTAAAACGCCCGTTTACCTTAGTCGGTCGACACAGACACGGACACGGACACTGAATCCAGTGTCGACGGTGAATAAACAAACGTATTCCTTATTAGGGCCACACGTTAAGGGCAATGAAGGAGGTGTTACATATTTCTGATACTACAAGTACCACAAAAGAGGGTATTATGTGGGATGTGAAAAAACTACCTGTAGTTTTTCCTGAATCAGATAAATTAAATGAAGTGTGTGATGATGCGTGGGTTCCCCCCGATAGAAAATTATTGGCGGTATACCCTTTCCCGCCAGAAGTTAGGGCGCGTTGGGAAACACCCCTTAGGGTGGATAAGGCGCTCACACGCTTATCAAAACAAGTGGCGGTACCGTCTATAGATAGGGCCGTCCTCAAGGAGCCAGCTGACAGGAGGCTGGAAAATATCATATAAAAGTATATACACACATACTGGTGTTATACTGCGACCAGCGATCGCCTCAGCCTGGATGTGCAGAGCTGGGGTGGCTTGGTCGGATTCCCTGACTAAAAATATTGATACCCTTGACAGGGACAGTATTTTATTGACTATAGAGCATTTAAAGGATGCATTTCTATATATGCGAGATGCACAGAGGGATATTTGCACTCTGGCATCAAGAGTAAGTGCGATGTCCATATCTGCCAGAAGATGTTTATGGACACGACAGTGGTCAGGTGATGCAGATTCCAAACGGCACAAAGGTGTATTGCCGTATAAAGGAAGAGGAGTTATTTGGGGTCGGTCCATCGGACCTGGTGGCCACGGCAACTGCTGGAAAATCCACCGTTTTTACCCTAAGTCACATCTCTGCAGAAAAAGACACCGTCTTTTCAGCCTCAGTCCTTTCGTCCCTATAAGAGTCATATTTGCCCAGGGATAGAGGAAAGGGAAGAAGACTGCAGCAGGCAGCCCATTCCCAGGAACAGAAGCCTTCCACCGCTTCTGCCAAGCTCTCAGCATGACGCTGGGACCGTACAGGACCCCTGGATCCTACAAGTAGTATCCCAGGGGTACAGATTGGAATGTCGAAACGTTTCCCCCTCGCAGGCTCCTGAAGTCTGCTTTACCAAGGTATCCCTCCGACAAGGAGGCAGTATGGGAAAAAAAAAATAAAAAAATTCACAAGCTGTATTCCCAGCAGGTGATAATCAAATTACCCCTCCTACAACAAGGAAAGGGGTATTATTCCACACTATATTGTGGTACTGAAGCCAGAAGGCTAGGTGAGACCTATTCTAAATCTAAAAAAATTTGAACACTTACAAAGGTTCAAATCAAGATGGAGTCACTCAGAGCAGTGATAACGAACCAGGAAGAAGGGGACTATATAGTGTCCCGGGACATCAGGGATGCTTACCTCCATGTCCCAAATTTGCCCTTCTCACTAAGGGTACCTCAGGTTCGTGGTATAGAACTGTCACTGTCCGTTTCAGACGCTGCCGTTTGGATTGTCCACGGCACCCCGGGTCTTTACCAAGGTAATGGCCGAAATGATGATTCTTCTTCGAAGAAAAGGCGTCTTAATTACCCCTTACTTGGACGATCTCCTGATAAGGGCAAAGTCCAGGGAACAGTTGGAGGTCGGAGTAGCACTATCTCGGATACTGCTACAACAGCACGGATGGATTCTAAATATTCCAAAATCGCAGCTGATCCTGACGACACGTCTGCTGTGCCTAGGGATGATTCTGGACACAGTCCAGAAAAAGGTGTTTCTCCCGGAAGAGAAAGCCAGGGAGTTATCCGAGCTAGTCAAGAACCTCCTAAATCCAGGAAAAATGTCAGTGCATCATTGCACAAGGGTCCTGGTAAAAAATGGTGGCTTCCTACGAAGAAATTCCATTCGGCAGATTTCACGCAAGAACTTTTCAGTGGGATCTGCTGGACAAATGGTCCGGATCGCATCTTCAGATGCATCAGCGGATAACCCTATATCCAAGGACAAGGGTGTCTCTCCTGTGGTGGTTACAGAGTGCTCATCTTCTAGAGGGCCGCAGATTCGGCATTCAGGATTGGATGCTGGTGACCACGGAGGCCTGCCCGAGAGGCTGGGGAGCAGTCACACAAGGGAAAAAATGTCCAGGGAGTGTGATCAAGTCTGGAGACTTTTCTCCACATAAATATACTGGAGCTAAGGGTAAATTTATAATGCTCTAAGCTTAGCAAGACCTCTGCTTCAAGGTCAGCCGGTATTGATCCAGTGGGAAAAACATCACGGCAGTCGCCCACGTAAACAGACAGGGCGGCACAAGAAGCAGGAGGGCAATGGCAAAAACTGCAAGGACTTTTCGCTGGGCGGAAAATCATGTGATAGCACTGTCAGCAGTGTTTCATTCCGGGAGTGGAAACTGGGAAGCAGATTTCCTCAGCAGGCACGACCTCCACCCGGGAGAGTGGAAACTTCATCGGGAAGTTTTTCCACATGATTGTGAACCGTTGGGAAATACCAAAGGTGGACATTATGGCGTCCCGTCTGAACAAAAAACGGGACAGGTATTGCGCCAGGTCAAGAGACCCTCAGGCAATAGCTGTGGACGTTCTGGTAACACCGTGGGTGTACCAGTCGGTGTATGTGTTCCCTCCTCTGCTTCTCATACCTAAGGTACTGAGAATTATAAGACGTAGAGGAGTAAGAACTATACTCATGGCTCCGGATTGGCCAAGAAGGACTTGGTACCCGGAACTTCAAGAGATGCTCACAGAGGACTTATGGCCTCTGCCGCTAAGAAGGGACTTGCTTCAGCAAGTACCATGTCTGTTCCAAGACTTACCGCAGCTGCGTTTGACGGCATGGCGGTGGAACGCCGGATCCTAAGGGAAAAAGGCATTCCGGAAGAGGTCATTCCTACCCTGGTCATAGCCAGGAAGGAGGTGACCGCACAACATTATCACCACATGTGGCGGAAATATGTTGCGTGGTGTGAGGCCAGGAAGGCCCCACGAAGAAATTTCAACTCGGTCGATTCCTGCATTTCCTGCAAACAGGAGTGTCTATGGGCCTCAAATTGGGGCCCATTAAGGTTCAAATTTCGGCCCTGTCGATTTTCTTCCAGAAAGAATTGGCTTCAGTTCCTAAAGTCCAGAAGTTTGTCAAGGGAGTATTGCATATACAACCCCCTTTTGTGCCTCCAGTGGCACTGTGGGATCTCAACGTAGTTCTGGGATTCCTCAAATCACATTGGTTTAAAACCAGTCAAATCTGTGGATTTGAAGCATCTCACATGAAAAGTGACCATGCTCTTGGCTCTGGCCTGGGCCAGGCGAGTGTCAAATTGGTGGGTTTTTTCTCAAAAAAGCCCATATCTATTTGTCCATTCGGACAGGGCAGAGCTGCGGACTCGTCCCCAGTTCTCTCCCTAAGGTGGTGTCAGTGTTTCACCTGAACCAGCTTATTGTGGTGCCTTGCGCCTACTAGGGACTTGGAGGACTCCAAGTTGCTGGATGTTGTCAGGGCCCTGAAAGTATAGGTTCCAGGACGGCTGGAGTCCGGAAAACTGACTTGCTGTTATCCTGTATGCACCCAACAAACTGGGTGCTCTTGCTTCTAAGCAGACTATTGCTAGTTGGATGTGTAATACAATTCAGCTTGCACATTCTGTGGCAGGCCTGCCACAGCCAAAATATGTAAATGCCCATTCCACAAGGAAGGTGGGCTCATCTTGGGCGGCTGCCCGAGGGGTCTCGGCTTTACAACTTTGCCGAGCGGCTATTTAGTCAGGGGCAAACACGTTTGTAAAATCCTACAAATTTGATACCCTGGCTAAGGAGGACCTGGAGTTCTCTCATTCGGTGCTGCAGAGTCATCCGCACTCTCCCGCCCGTTTGGGAGCTTTGGTATAATCCCCATGGTCCTTTCAGGAACCCCAGCATCCACTAGGACGATAGAGAAAATAAGAATTTACTTACCGATAATTCTATTTCTCGGAGTCCGTAGTGGATGCTGGGCGCCCATCCCAAGTGCGGATTATCTGCATTACTTGTACATAGTTACAAAAATCGGGTTATTATTGTTGTGAGCCATCTTTTCAGAGGCTCCGCTGTTATCATACTGTTAACTGGGTTCAGATCACAGGTTGTACAGTGTGATTGGTGTGGCTGGTATGAGTCTTACCCGGGATTCAAAATCCTTCCTTATTGTGTACGCTCGTCCGGGCACAGTATCCTA
Source organism: Pseudophryne corroboree (assembly GCF_028390025.1). Classification (NCBI taxonomy): domain Eukaryota; kingdom Metazoa; phylum Chordata; class Amphibia; order Anura; family Myobatrachidae; genus Pseudophryne; species Pseudophryne corroboree. The sequence goes on along the minus strand of NC_086453.1, from coordinate 266,925,846 downwards.
ACTGAGGCTTGGAGGAGGGTCATAGGGGGAGGAGCCAGTGCACACCACCTGATCCTAAAGCTTTACTTTTTGTGCCCTGTCTCCTGCGGAGCCGCTATTCCCCATGGTCCTTTCAGGAACCCCAGCATCCACTACGGACTCCGAGAAATAGAATTATCGGTAAGTAAATTCTTATTTTTTTAAACACATCCTGTGGCATAGCAGTTAGGAGTCGATTGGCTGGTACTTTATCTCCAGCGACTTTATCTCCATCCAAGGCTTAGTAAATAGACCTCATAGTATCAGCCAATCAGCTGCTTACTTCCGTGATACAGGCTGTGCTAAATAAAAAATGGTATCCGAATGATAGACAGTGTCTAGTTAGACAGTCAATAGAAAGACGCTATACGTTAGACAGACGTTATGTTGATGGGTGTGGTATGGAAGGTCGACAGTGTCTAGGTTGACCACTATTGGTCGACAGGGTCTCTAGGTCGACAGGTCAAAAGGTCAACAGTTTTTTATGGGGGGGTTTGTGTCATTTTCTCCGTACAGTGACCGGGAACCCCAATTAGTGCACCATGTCCCCTCGTATGGCTCACTTTGCTCGCCATGCTTCGAGCAAGGTGCCGAGCGCAGTCGTAGTCCGCTTTATCGTTAAGTATGAAAAAGTTCAAAAAAAGAAAAAATTGTAAAAAAACTCATGTCTACCTTTTAACCTGTCGACCTAGAACATGTAGACCTAGAGACCCTGTCGACTTAGTTACTGTTGACCTAGAGACTGGATCCCTAGGTCGACAGGGTCAAAAGGTCGACATTAAAAAGGTTCAGATGGTGTACGTGTTCCCAAGAATTCTGCAAAGAATAACAAGGAAAAAAGTCCAAGCAATTCCCATTGCTCCGGATTGGCCAAGAAGGGCTTGGTACGCGGACCTTCTGGAGATGCTCCTGGAAGATCCGTGGCCTCTACCTCTTCGTGAGGATCTCCTGCAACAGGGGCCATTCATCTATCAAGACTTGACACGGCTTCGTTTGACGGCATGGAGGTTGAACGGCTGATTCTAGCCAGGAGAGGGATTCCTTACAAGGTCATCCCGACTATGATCCAAGCCAGGAAGGGGGTAACGTCTAAAGATTAACACCGTATATGGAAGAAATGCGTCTCTTGGTGTGGGAGCAGAAAATATTCTGCTGTGGAATTTCATCTGGGACGTTTCCTGCTTTTTCTGCAGTTGGGTGTGGATGTGGGCCTACGTCTGGGCTCCATAAACGTCCAGATTTCGGCCTTGTCTGTTTTCTTTTAGAAACAATTGGCATCTCTTCCTGAGGTCCAGACGTTCTTGAAAGGGGTTCTGCACATCCAGCCTCCCTTTGTGCCTCCCACAGCACCTTGGGATCTCAATTTGGTGCTGCAGTTCCTCCATTCGGACTGGTTTGAACCTTTACAGGAGGTAGACTTAAAATATCTTACGTGGAAGACCATCACACGGTTGGCCTTGGCTTCTGCAAGACGTGTGTCGGTACAGGGGGCTTTGTCTCACAAGAGTCACTATTTAATCTTCCATAACTCGTCAGCAATTTCTTCCTAAGGTGGTGTCAGCGTTTCACATCAACCAACCAATTGTGGTTCCGGTTGTGACCGACGCCTCTGTTACTTCAACGTCTTTGGATGTTGTGAGGGCTTTGAAAGTGTATGTGAAGAGAACGGCTCGTCACAGGAAATTGGACTCGCTGTTTGTTCTTTACGATCCCAATAAGATTTGGTGTCCTGCTTCAAAGAAGTCTATTGCACGCTAGATCAGGCTCACTATCCAACATGCTTATTCCACGGCAGGCTTGCCGGTTCCAAAATCTGTACAGGCCCACTCTACTAGGTTGGTGGGTTATTCTTGGGCGGCTGCCCGGGGGGTCTTGGCTTTTCAGCTCTGCCAAGCAGCTACTTGGTCAAGTTCGAACACGTTTGCAAAATTTTACAAGTTCGATACCTTGGCCTCTGAGGACCTTCAGTTTGGTCAATCATCTGGAGGACCCTCAGCACACTCCCACCCGGTTTGGGGGCTTTGGTACTTCCCCATGGTACTAAATGGATCCCCAGTATCCTCTAGGACGTATGAGAAAATAGGATTTGAATTACCTACCGGTAAATCCTTTTCTCATAGTCCGTAGAAGATACTGGGCGCCCGCCCAGTGCTTAGTTCATCCTGCACTGTTACTTGGTTAAGTATTGTTGCTTGATTCAGCCGTTGCTGTTCCTGTTCCAAGTTTGGTTAGCATGGCTTTCCTCCTGTTTGTGTGTGCTGGTTTGGGATCTTACCACTATCCTTTTATATCCTTCTCTCAAAGTATGTGCGTCTCCTCGGGCACAGTTTCCTAGACTGAGTCTGGTAGGAGGGGCATCGTGGGAGGAGCCAGCACACACTATCAAATTCTTAAAGTGCCCATGGCTCCTAGTGGACCCGTCTATACCCCATGGTACTAAATGGATCCCCAGTATCCTCTACGGACTAAGAGAAAAGGATTTACCGGTAGGTAATTAAAATCCTATTATTTCTGGGGTCTCCAAAATGCTCTGGGAGAGTCAGCAAATATTTGATAAACGCAGGGAAGTGATGTATTGTGTGATCTGGAAAAGTCTATTTTGCAACACTTTAGACAATATTAATCAATTTTACCATACAATACACAGCTACTGTACACCTGCATTCTATAATCTACAGAAATGTTAGCCTCCTTTATTTATAACTGCATTTCGATATGTAGAGATCCAGTAAGAAAAGGGTTGTATCCATATAATGCACATGGGATGCAAAAATGTAGTATATGTAAAAGGTTCTATAAGCAGCATATGTATGAATGGCGAGTTCTGAAGTCATAGTCGTCATGATTGCTTATACAGTAACTGCCGTGTTCTGATCGCGTTGTCAGTGCTTGTAGGAATGCTACAACATACAGCCTTGTACTGTTATATGGTCACACAACGCAGTAATGTCTAATATCCCTATGAAAACATTGTGCAGTACATGATGCCATATATTATTCCTTATTATAAATGTTATCTTAAATAGTCCTAAAGTATTGCACCGATGACCACTAGTATACAGTGCTTACAATATGTGCTGTAAGCACTGATCTGTCCGAGTAATGACGTCCTTGCCGCCGCTCAGGAACACTCTGTTCTCTCTCTGTATTTTATATTCCCAATCCCAGTAATTACAGATTTCGCTTATGTAACCTCAGTGAAAGGGGGTTGACTGGGACAGTATTCTGCCCCTAAAAATCACACGGCACGTTGCTGTAAGTCCCAGGATGTTGAGGAGTGTACTGTACTAAAGTTCATACAGAAACATTTCACTATGCTTTTCTGCCTGTGCAGAGAACCTCAGCTGTTAGGTTTACGTGCAAAGCTCTATCAAAATTGGATGGATCCTGACAACACAATTCACGCAGGGTGTCTCTGCTGTTTGCTTGCAGGCCACATGGCATTCACATGTCTCTGAGCAATCCAGCTATACGCTGCAGTCAGCAGGTACACAGCTGTTTCTCTGGCAGCCCAGACACCCCAAGTCCTAGGCTAACCCCTGGTCTGATGTAGCTTCCTTAGGCATACATTTCCTGTCAGAGTGACAGTGTTGTATTGCAGTGTATAATGAGTGGCACACAATGTTGGATTGCAGTGTATGAGTGGGGCACACAATGTTGGATTGCAGTGTATAATGAGGTGGACACATTGTTGGATTGCAGTGTATGAGTGGGACACATTGTTGGATTGCAGTGTGTGAGTGGGACACATTGTTGGATTGCAGTGTATGAGTGGGACACAGTGTTGGATTGCAGTGTATGAGTGGGACACAGTGTTGGATTGCAGTGTATGAGTGGGACACATTGGTGGATTGCAGTGTGTGAGTGGGACACAGTGTTGGATTGCAGTGTATGAGTGGGACACAGTGTTGGATTGCAGTGTATGAGTGGGGCACATTGCTGGATTGCAGTGTATGAGTGGGACACATTGTTGGATTGCAGTGTATGAGTGGGACACATTGTTGGATTGCAGTGTATGAGTGGGACACATTGTTGGATTGCAGTGTATAACGATGGTACACAATGTTGGATTGCAGTGTATAACGAGTGAGGCACAATGTTGGATTGCAGTGTATAATGATGGGATACATTGTTGGATTGCAGTGTATAACGAGTGAGGCACAATGTTGGATTGCAGTGTATAATGATGGGACACAATGCTGGATTGCAGTGTATAACGAGTGAGGCACAATGTTGGATTGCAGTGTATAATGATGGAATACAATGTTGGATTGCAGTGTATAACTAGTGGGGCACTGTTGGGTCACCTCCTTCAGTGCATTTTGTGTTATCCAGTTAGTGAGAATTTATTGAATAGATTGTGAATAATGGGGGATATATATCAAACCTTCTAAAGAGGACAGGTAAGAAGTTACCCATAGCAATCAATTAGATTTTAGCTATCATTTTATATAATTTAATAGATAGATAGGTAGAAGCTGATTTGGTTGCTATGGGCAACTTTTCCAGCTGTCCTCTTTAGAAGGATTGATACATCTCCTCCATATAAGCAGCATATGTGATGCTTCTCACATGCAGGAGTATGTATTGAGGGCCATACATCTAACCGGCAATTCCATGATGCCAGTCGGTGGTCCAATGATTTGCAATTTTACTGAGGATTGTCATTATCCTGCATGTCAAAAATCCCTGATTCACAATTCCCATAGTTTTTTAGGCGGAATCTGCAAATTAAGGATTTCCAACATGTTGGATTTTTTTCAATGACCTGACCAAGTCATCGGCAAAATGGAGAATTACCCCAATTAATTGCAGATGTATGAGACCCTGAACTCTGTTAAAGCTGTAAATTGGAAGGAGTAATGTCAAATAAAGACTGACCGCACATTTACAAGCTGTGCGAAGATACCTACATAGCTAGGCCCCCAAGGAGGACATTGGTTAAAAAAAAAAAAAAAAATCCTGAAAATCCATTTTGACAGAATGTTTCTTTAAAGACAATGGGGTTTATGTACTAAACCTTGGAGAGCGATAAAGTATACAGAGATAAAGTACCAACCAACCAGCTCCTGTCATTTTTCAAGCACAGGGGGAGATGTACTAAACCTTGGAGATTGATAAAATGGAGAGAGATTAAGAACCAGCCAATCATCTCCTAACTGCCATGTTACAGGCTGTGTTTGAAAAATGTCATTTAGGAGCTGATTAGCTGGTAGTTTATCTCTGTCCATTTATCTCTCTCCAAGGCTTAGTACATAGAACTGCCACAAACACACAGTGGTAACAGAGGCTACCGTATTGTGGGCCACATGAACATTTATCCAGTCAGTTGATTTGGAGCATGTAATCACTATGGGACATAGTGCCTCATGTATTCGAATTCAGTATGATATCCCGGTTGTCGGGATCCCGGCGGTCAGGAGACCGACGCCGGTATCCTGACAGCCAGAATACCGGTGGCAAGCGCAAAGCGTGTCCCCTTGCGGGCTCGCTGCGCTCACCATGCTGCGGGGCCGGTGGCGGCCTACACTAATTTATTCCCCCTCGGGTGGTGGCGTGAACCACCACCCCATTGGGGAATCTGGCCACCGGATCCTGACCGCCGGTAAACCTCCCACGTATTCATGTCACTAGCTCCTTGTGACTGTATAGACTGCATTCCCATATGTATATGTACATTTCCATATTTACATTTTGGTTTGTTCATTGTGTGATTATTGCATTGTGAGTGCTAATAAATGTTTTAATGGTTTATTTACAATCGACTTGGGTAGTTTTTTTGAAGTGGTTTAATGTACTCTATTTTGAAACGCTAATATATGATAATTACTTTAGGTACGCTTCCTTGGTACTAAATATTCATGTTTGTGCACTTTTACTGTGTATATTGGTTTGTTTCAAGAGTTTAGGTCTCCTCTTACTAGAAGCTGCAACTTATCACCTGTATTGACATAGTTTGTGAACTCATGCTTGATTATGCCAGTATAGTGTTTCCTCTTGTATAAAGAGAGCTGTCACAAACACACAATGGAAGCTGGCATTTTTCTAGACCAAACAAACAATTTGCTGATAAAGACAATAATGTAATCTCTGAGGAATGAGGGGCAAAGTGCCTCATGTCTTGATGATATCACTAGCTACTTGTGAATGTATAAGCTAGGCTGCATATACAGATGGGTCCACGGTTATCATGGCTAGTTTGCTGTGCCTAGGCACAACATAGTTTATTAACATAAACCCTCCATCTATTCTTCTCAGCTGCAATACAATACAGAGAAGCACACAGGAGCTTGTATATTCTACCTGTCTGAATTATTTCTGAAATTCACCCAAAGTGTGAGTGGATATTTTACTTACCTTTTTAATATGAATGGACCTTCACACATTATGGATTGAGGTTTTAGAAGTTCATAAAATTGTTCCATAAACCAGGCTATGAGCGATTATTCCTATGATTGTTATTTGGATTGATTGTATAGCTACACAGACCATCCCTCTGAAGAAGTCCTTGCAGGACGAAATGCGTCAGGATTGAGGAGAGAAAATACCCTTCATGATTCAGATTGACACAATTTGTATGATTTCTGTGTTGAAAGGGTTTATCTCTGTATCTGCTAGGTCTATTATATGAATTGCTGGTATACTTGAAAAGGGAACTGTTTTAATCCTTGCAAACAGGAGGAATGTGTTAGAGGTGCAGCAATATCACAGCGCAAGATAAGGGTAAAATAAATGTTGTTTTTTATATATATATATATATATATATATATATATATACAGTATATGTATAAATAAATATATATATATATATATATATAATATTGCGGATAAAATGTCCCATTTCTAAAAGCAGGTTCCGGCTATTGCGTCTGTAGGAAACATTCCTTTTGAGTTCTCCCAGAGTTGATGGAGCACAAAAATGTGGGTCTTACCCTAAGGGCAGATGTCCAGACATTACATCTGTTATAACGGAAGTATACCCTATGAGAATGCATCATAGGGAATTAAGTTAATTATAAGATCCTCAAAGTACGTAACTCAGGACAGGGGAGCTTATCTCAGACACTCTATTATTAAAGAGAATACATTGCAGACAGCGTCACATGAGAGACCATGTCTGTGTTATACTGTATGTTGATGATATGTAAGAGATATATGGTTTAATACTGTACATCATTACTCCCAACTAGCAAAACAACTCTTACCTGCTATCCGTGATCACTGTCTTTTGACTTTTCAATCTATGTGAGATACTTGCCCCCCTGCTAGTAATGGCCGTCATCTTATCCAGGAAGAGTATTTTGGATTCTGTACTGTGGACCTCTCGTATCAGGGACATTTGTTCTAGACTTGTTCTTATATTAGGGACGATGTTCTAGACTCTAATGCAGTGTAGGATCAAAGGGACTGAGGTTCAGCAGGAGAAAAATGGCTTTTACTAAAAACAAAACTGGGAGAGGATAAATGCATACCCTCCAACTGTACCTTTTTAATAGGTACAGTACCTTTTTTTTATGGTCTGTACCGATTTTTGGCTCTCCAAACTTCCATTGAAAGTATAGGAAAAGGGGCGTGACCACACCCCTTTACCCGCGGTCACGCCCCTTTTTCGGATTTGTACCGATTTTTCTGTGTAAAATGTTGGAGGGTATGTAAATGTGGTGGTATCTACTACATGTTTTAGTGAATGTTATATCCTGTGTTATAACATGGTGTACAGTGGTACTATAAACCATAGCAACTACTAACGTGTATGCAATGTATGGGAACACCAGGTTTCTTTCTCAGTCACAACTCCATTAGGAATCTTATTAAATAATCCCTGATGTCCAGATCCATCTCAGAATTCTAAAGATTCTTTCTTTTTCTTTGTTCCTGCAAATTCATGAAGTTACGTATATCTCTAGGATTCGTTTGTAATAACTGTATTTTTCTCTTGTTTCACATTTTTCCGTAGACTTTGGGTTTGGCAACTTTTACAAGACTGGAGAACCCCTAGCCACATGGTGTGGTAGCCCACCATATGCAGCTCCAGAAGTGTTTGAAGGACAGCAGTACGAGGGACCTCAGCTGGATATATGGGTATTTTATTTAATATATTATATGATTGTAGCCTATGCATTTTTATGTTGTAACCAAGTCAAAATGGAATGTTGTTTTCCCATATACATAGCTTAAAGGAAAACGGACTAGTCTTAATTATAGTGATAAGAGATAAGTGGTACTTACTTGTAAAGCAGTCAATCTATGTGTAGTCCTGCTGTATCGGGTTAATGAGCATGATGGTTTAGTATAACCTGTTCATGTCAGATACCAGACTGTGAGGGAGATTTATCAAACCTTCTAAGTGTTGGTGTTGCCCATAGTAACCAATCGGCTTTTAGCAATCATTTATCAAGCACATTGACAGTTTGACTGTAAAATGTCTGATTTGAATATTTTTTTAGCACCTACTTACTACTGCTGACCACTGTATAGCAGCTTAGCCACAGCAGCACAACATGCACGGGGCAGATGTACTAAGCCTTGGAGAGTGATAAAGTATTAACCAGTTAGCTCTTGTCATTTTTTAAATACAGACTGCAGTCAGGAGCTGATTGGCTGGTTCTTTATCTCTCTCCACTTTATCTCTCTTCAAGGCTTTGTACATCTTCCCCAGGATGAGAGAGGAGACTGCAGCTGTTCAGTGGCAGCCGCCTCCTTCACCAGCCAAGCACACACCACTGTGTGCTGTGCTGCGGCCCGTCCCTCACCTGTATCAGCCACTGGTGGAAGTATAGTATCTACCAGACACCTTTCCTGACCTGTAAAAGGCTGGCAGGGCATCTTACTGTGGCAGTGCCAACATCCAGAATAAATACTTACCTACTCTCACAGAATTTCTGAGAGTTCTCCCTGAGTCCCAGGAGAATACGGAATTTTCCCAATTACTTGTAACTGGTCACTAATCTAGTGAAGTGGGCGGGGGTGCTTGATAAAACAATTCACCACATTACGTTGCATGATGAAGAGAATCGTGTTGCCATGCCCTTTAAACTTGCCACTTGGTCCTACTCCCCAAGATCTGGGTTGCCAATATCGCCATATGTGTTCTCTTTGTTCTACATGAGAACAGTTTGGCACATTTCTGCCAGTAGAAATATAATTTATTGTCTTGTGGTATAACCATCATGACATGGTGAACCAAAGAGTGTTTCTACCTTAAGTTTTTTTTATTTCTTTTTATTTAATTTTCAATTAATCTTTGAAAGCCAGGTCTCTAAGGGTTAATGTGGCATTCTATCCGTACAGGTCACGTGACCTCCCTGCTTTGGTACATTCTGCTTGCAAACACATTTCTTAAACTCCAGCCTGTGTGTAGCAAGTGAGACACCACAGTGTAAATATAATTTCCTGTTGGCATTTGTACATCACTACCACATATGGGACATAGGTGACATCTTCACATGTCCCTGTTACCTATGACACGCCTAGATCTTACCACTGCCATCCTAGCACATAGCCCATCATCTTGCAATATTCTGACATTTGTTGCATAACTTTGTTACAATCTAATTTGTTACCATTTAGTGCCATACATTTCTGTGCCTTTACATCCATAAACAAAACATGTACGGCCTCATTCCCTCTGCTGGTTTCAGACCTCTAACATGGTGGCTGGTGCTACAGTGAGTTTGCTAAGTAACTAAGCCATGGAAACCAGTAAGAACAATGAGTGTGTGTGATGCTTGCGCAGTGATAATTAACTCCTGGTTTCTTCTCCTTGCAGAGTATGGGTGTAGTCCTCTATGTCCTAGTGTGCGGAGCTTTACCATTTGATGGCCCTACACTCCCCATCCTGAGGCAGAGAGTTCTGGAAGGGAGGTTTCGGATTCCGTATTTTATGTCTGAAGGTACAGTTTGCCTTTTCTATGTATCATGTGAGACCCATCAGCATGAGTCGTATAGCGACTACAGTGTGTGTAGTGTTATTTAGGACTCATGACCTGTCACATACAGCATATGAAACCATTTTGTGGGCTATAGCAGTATATGGGAGAAGTCAACCTGTCAGTTCCCTAGACTCTGGTGGTATCACTGCCGTACATACTTGGATGCTATTTATACGCAATGCTGCAAGTTCTGAACCGTATCGCCAAGCCAACACCCACATCATAGGGGACTTGGGCAGGATCTGGAACTGTGGGCAAGAATAGGCAAGTATGCCCTGCAGCACACAATAAGTTGGTTATTTAACAGCTGACTTCACTATTCCCGGATTTATCATTGTACTTATCATTATTATTATTATTATTATTTTCTCTAACGTCCTAGTGGATGCTGGGGACTCCGTAAGGACCATGGGGAATAGACGTGCTCCGCAGGAGACAGGGCACTTTAAGAAAGAATTTGGATACTGGTGTGCTCTGGCTCTACCCTCTATGTCCCTCCTCCAGACCTCCGTTAGTTTGAATCTGTGCCCGGACGAGCTGGGTGCTACTTAGTGAGCTCTCCTGAGCTTGCTATAAAAGAAAGTACTTTGTTAGGTTTTTTATTTCCAGAGAGATCTGCTGGCAACAGACTCTCTGCTACGTGGGACTAAGGGGAGAGAAGCAGCCCTACTCACTGAAGATAGGTCCTGCTTCTTAGGCTACTGGACACCATTAGCTACAGAGGGATCGTACACAGGATCTCACCCTTTGTCGTCTGATCCCGGAGCCGCACCGCCGTCCCCCTCGCAGAGCCGGAAGACAGAAGCCGGTGAAAGAAGCAAGAAGACTTCGAAATCGGCGGCAGAAGACTCCAGTCTTCATACTGAGGTAGCGCACAGCACTGCAGCTGTGCGCCATTGCTCCCACACTACACCCATATACTCCGGTCACTGTAGGGTGCAGGGCGCAGGGGGGGGCGCCCTGGGCAGCAATTAGAGACCTCTTGGCAAAAGTGGGCATATATACAGTTGGGCACTGTATATATGCATGGGCCCCCGCCATATTTTTACACAGAAACGCGGGACAGAAGCCCGCCGCTGAGGGTGCGGGGCTTCTTCCTCAGCACTCACCAGCGCCATTTTCTCTCCACAGCTCCGCTGAGAGGAAGCTGCCCAGGCTCTCCCCTGCAGAAACACGGTAGAAGAGGGTAAAAAGAGAGGGGGGGCACATAAATTAGGCGCAAAAACAGTATATACAGCAGCTACTGGGTTAACACTAAGTTACTGTGTGATTCCTGGGACATATAGCGCTGGGGTGTGTGCTGGCATACTCTCTCTCTGTCTCTCCAAAAGGCCTTGTGGGGGAACGGTCTTCAAAAAGAGCATCCCCTGTGTGTGTGGTGTGTCGGTACGCTTGTGTCGGCATGTTTGACGAGGAAGGCTATGTGGAAGTAGAGCGGGAACAAATGAATGTGGGGTCGCCGCCGACACCCGATTGGATGGATATGTGGAAGGTTTTAAATGATAATGTTACTTCCTTGCATAAAAGGTTGGATAAAGCTGAAGCCTTAGGACAGCCGGGGTCTCAGCCCATGCCTGATCCTATGTCGCAGAGGCCGTCAAGGTCTCAGAAGCGCCCACTATCCCAAATTGTTGACACAGATATCGACACGGATTCTGACTCCAGTGTCGATTGCGATGATGCAAAGTTACAGCCTAAATTGGCTAAAGCCATCCGTTATATGATTATAGCAATGAAGGATGTGTTGCACATCTCAGAGGAAACCCCAGTCCCTGACAAGAGGGTTTATATGTATGGGGAAAAAAGGCAAGAGGTGACCTTTCCCCCTTCACATGAGCTAAATGAGTTATGTGAAAAGGCTTGGGAATCTCCAGATAAAAAACTGCAGATTTCCAAACGGATGCTTATGGCGTACCCTTTCCACGCCAACGGACAGGTTACGCTGGGAATCCTCCCCTAGGGTAGACAAAGCTTTAACACGCTTATCCAAGAGGGTACCCCGGCCGTCACAGGATACGGCCACCCTAAAAGATGCTGCGGATAGAAAGCAGGAGGGTACCCTGAAGTCCATTTATACACATTCAGGTACCTTACTAAGGCCGGTGATTGCGTCGGCCTGGATGTGTAGTGCTGTAGCAGCATGGACAGATACCTTATCTGAGGAACTTGATACCTTGGACAAGGATACTATATTGCTGACCCTGGGGCATATAAAAGACGCTGTCCTGTATATGAGAGATGCTCAAAGAGACATTAGCCTACTAGGCTCTAGAATAAATGTAATGTCGATTTCTGCCAGAAGGGTCCTGTGGACTCGGCAATGGACAGGCGATGCCGACTCAAAAAGGCACATGGAGGTTTTACCGTACAAGGGTGAGGAGTTGTTTGGGGAGGGTCTCTCGGACCTGGTCTCCACAGCTACGGCTGGAAAGTCAAATTTTTTGCCATATGTTCCCTGACAACCTAAGAAAGCACCGTATTACCAGATGCAGTCCTTTCGATCACAAAAAGGCAAGAAAGTCCGAGGTGCGTCCTTTCTTGCCAGAGGCAGGGGTAGAGGAAAGAAACTGCACAATACAGCTAGTTCCCAGGAACAGAAGTCCTTCCCGGCTTCCACTAAATCCACCGCATGCTGCTGGGGCTCCACAGGCGGAGCTAGGCCCGGTGGGGGCGCGTCTCCAAAATTTCAGCCACAAGTGGGTTTACTCCCAGGTGGATCCCTGGGCTATAGAGATTGTGTCTCAGGGATACAAGCTGGAATTCGAAGAGATGCCCCCTCACCGTTACCTCAAATCGGCCCTGCCAGCTTCCCCCTTAGAGAGGGAAATAGTGTTAGCTGCAATTCACAAATTGTATCTTCAGCAGGTGGTGGTCAAGGTTCCCCTCCTTCAACAAGGAAGGGGTTACTATTCGACCATGTTTGTGGTACCGAAACCGGACGGTTCGGTCAGACCCATATTGAATTTAAAATCCCTGAACATATACCTGAAAAGGTTCAAGTTCAAGATGGAATCGCTCAGAGAGGTCATCGCAAGCCTGGAAGGGGGGGATTTTATGGTGTCTCTGGACATAAAGGATGCTTACCTTCATGTCCCCATTTATCCACCTCATCAGGAGTACCTCAGATTTGTGGTACAGGATTGTCATTACCAATTCCAGACGTTGCCGTTTGGTCTCTCCACGGCATCGAGAATATTTACCAAGGTAATGGCGGAAATGATGGTGCTCCTGCGACGGCAAGGAGTCACAATTATCCCATACTTGGACGATCTCCTCATAAAGGCGAGGTCCAGAGAGCAGTTGCTGATCAGCGTAGCACGCGCTCGGGAAGTGTTACAACAGCACGGCTGGATTCTAAATATTCCAAAGTCGCAGTTGATTCCTACGACTCGTCTGCCCTTCCTGGGCATGATTCTGGACACAGGCCAGAAGAGGGTTTATCTCCCGATGGAGAAGGCTCTGGAGCTCATGACACTGGTCAGAGACCTATTAAAACCAAAACAGGTGTCGGTGCATCACTGCACGCGAGTCCTGGGAAAGATGGTGGCATCATGCGAGGACCTTTCAATGGGATCTGTTGGACAAGTGGTCCGGATCACATCTACAAATGCATCGGCTGATCACCCTATCCCCCAGGGCCAGGGTGTCTCTCCTGTGGTGGCTGCAGAGTGCTCACCTTCTCGAGGGCCGCAGATTCGGCATTCAGGACTGGGTCCTGGTGACCACGTACGCAAGCCTCCGAGGGTGGGGAGCAGTCACACAGGGAAGAAATTTCCAAGGTCTGTGGTCAAGTCAGGAGACTTGCCTTCACATCAATATCCTGGAACTAAGGGCCATATACAACGCCCTACGTCAAGCGGAGACCCTGCTTCGCGACCGATCGGTGCTGATTCAGTCAGACAACATCACCGCAGTGGCTCATGTAAACCGCCAAGGCGGCACAAGGAGCAGGGTGGCGATGGCGGAAGCCACCAGAATTCTTCGCTGGGCGGAGAATCTGGTCAGAGCACTGTCAGCAGTGTTCATTCCGGGAGTGGACAACTGGGAAGCAGACTTCCTCAGCAGGCACGACCTCCACCCGGGAGAGTGGGGACTTCATCAAGAAGTATTCACGCAGATTGCAAATCTGTGGGAACTGCCACAAGTAGACATGATGGCATCCCGCCTCAACAAAAAGCTAATGAGGTATTGCGCCAGGTCAAGAGACCCTCAGGCGATAGCTGTAGACACACTAGTGACACCGTGGGTGTTCCAGTCGGTCTATGTATTTCCTCCTCTTCCTCTCATACCCAAGGTGCTGAGAATCATAAGTAGAAGAGGAGTGAGAACAATACTCATTGTTCCGGATTGGCCAAGAAGGACTTGGTATCCAGAGCTGCAAGAAAGGCTCACAGAGGACCCATGGCCTCTGCCTCTAAGACAGGACTTGTTGCAACAGGGGCCCTGTCTGTTCCAAGACTTACCGCGGCTGCGTTTGACGGCATGGCGGTTTAACGCCGGATCCTAGCAGAAAAAGGCATTCCGGATGAGGTTATTCCTACGCTGATAAAGGCTAGGAAGGACGTGACTGCTAAACGTTATCACCGTATATGGCGAAAATATGTTGCTTGGTGTGAGGCAGGGCCGTAACTACGTGTGTGCCAAGGGGGCTTGGCACACAGCGCAGTTGCCCTGAGGGCGCAACGGCCAGCGGCATGTAATGAGTCAAATTGACTCATTACATGCCGCCTCTGCTGTGTGCGCCGCCGCCGCGCTATGGAGGGGAAAGCAGAAGCGCCGAGCAGTGGAGAGAAGGAGGAGGAGGGAGGGGGAGCAGGGAGCCGCAGCAGCGCTATTTGATTGGTAGTAAGCGCCGCTGCAGCATCCCCCTCTCCTTCTGTATTGGCTGCCCGGCGCTGCTATGGATGCTGGGATGCGGTTCCTTCATCCCAGCATCCACAGCAGCGCCAGGCAGCCAATACAGAAGAAGAGGGGGATGCTGCAGCGGCGCTTACTACCAATCAAATAGCGCTGCTGCGGCTCCCTGCTCCCCCTCCCTCCTCTTCCTTCTCATCTCACTGCCTGCACCGAGGGAGCTGCCAGCACGAGGAGCCTGTCAGGTAAGTATCTCTCTCTCTCTCTCTCTCTTTTAGGGGGACACCGTCTGCCATAATGTGTAAAAAGGGGTCCTGGCTGCCGCATTGTGTAAAAATGGGTCCTGGCTGCCGCATTGTGTAAAAAGGGGGACTGGCTGCCGCAATGTGTAAAAAGGGGTCCTGGCTGCCGCATTGTGTAAAAAGGGGTCCTGGCTGCCGCATTGTGTAAAAAGGGGGACTGGCTGCCGCAATGTGTAAAAAGGGGGACTGGCTGCCGCATTGTGTAAAAAGGGGGACTGTCTGCCGCAATGTGTAAAAAGGGGGCGGGCTGCTGCAATGTGTAAAAAGGGGGACTGGCTGCCGCAATGTGTAAAAAGGGGGACTGTCTGCCGTAATGTGTAAAAAGGGGGACTGTCTGCCGTAATGTGTAAAAAGGGGGCCTGGCTGCCGCAATGTGTAAAAAGGGGGACTGGCTCCCGTAATGTGTAAAAAGGGGGCCTGGCTGCCGCAATGTGTAAAAAGGGGGCCTGGCTGCCGCAATGTGTATAAAGGGGGACACCGTCTGCCGTAATGTGTATAAACGGGGACGCTGTCTGCCGTAATGTGTAAAAATGGGTCCTGGCTGCCGCATTGTGTAAAAAGGGGGACTGGCTGCCGCAATGTGTAAAAAGGGGTCCTGGCTGCCGCATTGTGTAAAAAGGGGTCCTGGCTGCCGCATTGTGTAAAAAGGGGGACTGGCTGCCGCAATGTGTAAAAAGGGGGACTGGCTGCCGCATTGTGTAAAAAGGGGGACTGTCTGCCGCAATGTGTAAAAAGGGGGCGGGCTGCTGCAATGTGTAAAAAGGGGGACTGGCTGCCGCAATGTGTAAAAAGGGGTCCTGGCTGCCGCATTGTGTAAAAAGGGGGACTGGCTGCCGCAGTGTGTAAAAAGGGGGACTGGCTGCCGCATTGTGTAAAAAGGGGGACTGTCTGCCGCAATGTGTAAAAAGGGGGCGGGCTGCTGCAATGTGTAAAAAGGGGGACTGGCTGCCGCAATGTGTAAAAAGGGGGACTGTCTGCCGTAATGTGTAAAAAGGGGGACTGTCTGCCGTAATGTGTAAAAAGGGGGCCTGGCTGCCGCAATGTGTAAAAAGGGGGACTGGCTCCCGTAATGTGTAAAAAGGGGGCCTGGCTGCCGCAATGTGTAAAAAGGGGGCCTGGCTGCCGCAATGTGTATAAAGGGGGACACCGTCTGCCGTAATGTGTATAAACGGGGACGCTGTCTGCTGTAATGTGTAAAAAGGGGGACTGTCTGCTGTAATGTGTCAAAAGGGGGACGCTGTCTGCTGTAATGTATAAAAGGGGCTTTACCTGGTGTAGTGGCGCTACTGTGCAGCGTAATTTGAATAATGTAGACTACTGTGCACCGTAGTATGAATTGCTATTATTTTGTGGCCACGCCCCTTCCCTATGAAGCCACGCCCCTCTAAATTTTTCGCACGTCGGCGGCGCGCATTGCTCCTGTCTTACATGGTGGGGGGGGGCGCCACTGTCGTTTCTTGCACACAGCGCTAAAATGCCTAGTTACGGCACTGGTGTGAGGCCAGGAATGTCCCTATGGAGGAATTCCAGCTGGCCCGTTTCCTTCACTTCCTACAGTTGGGAGTGACTTTGGGCTTAAAATTGGGTTCCATTAAGGTCCAGATTTCGGCCCTATCCATTTTCTTTCTAAAAGAACTGGCTTCTCTACCTGAAGTTCAGTCGTTTGTAAAGGGAGTGCTGCATATTCAGCCCCCTTTTGTGCCTCCAGTGGCACCTTGGGATCTTAACGTGGTGTTGAGTTTCCTGAAGTCACACTGGTTTGAGCCACTTAAAACCGTGGAGTTAAAATTTCTCACGTGGAAGGTGGTCATGCTATTAGCCTTGGCTTCAGCTAGGCGTGTGTCAGAATTAGCGGCTTTGTCACATAAAAGCCCCTATCTGGTTTTCCATATGGACAGGGCAGAATTGCGGACCCGTTCGCAATTTCTGCCAAAAGTGGTGTCATCTTTTCATATGAACCAACCTATTGTGGTGCCTGTGGCTACTCGTGACTTGGAGGATTCCGAGTTACTAGGTGTGGTCAGGGCTTTGAAGGTTTATGTAGCCAGAACGGCTGGAGTCGGGAAAACTGAGTCGCTGTTTATCC
This sequence comes from Pseudophryne corroboree, assembly GCF_028390025.1. Lineage (NCBI taxonomy): Eukaryota > Metazoa > Chordata > Amphibia > Anura > Myobatrachidae > Pseudophryne > Pseudophryne corroboree. Next base: position 266,908,654 of record NC_086453.1, on the reverse strand, counting down.
TGTATGCACCCAACAAGCTTGGTGCTCCTGCTTCAAAGCAAACTATTGCTCGCTGGATCTGTAACACGATTCAGCAGGCTCATTCTGCAACAGGATTGCCGCTGCCAAAATCAGTAAAAGCCCATTCCACAAGGAAGGTGGGCTCTTCTTGGGCGGCTGCCCGAGGGGTCTCGGCATTACAGCTTTGCCGAGCAGCTACTTGGTCGGGTTCAAACACTTTTGCAAAGTTCTACAAGTTTGATACCCTGGCTGAGGAGGACCTTGTGTTTGTTCATTCGGTGCTGCAGAGTCATCCGCACTCTCCCGCACGTTTGGGAGCTTTGGTATAATCCCCATGGTCCTTACGGAGTCCCCAGCATCCACTAGGACGTTAGAGAAAATAAGATTTTACTTACCGGTAAATCTATTTCTCGTAGTCCGTAGTGGATGCTGGGCGCCCGTACCAAGTGCGGACTTCTTCTGCAATGCTTGTATATAGTTATTGCTTACATAAGGGTTATGTTATAGTTGCATCAGGGTTGATCTGATGCTCTGTTGTTGTTCATACTGTTAACTGGGTAAGTTTATCACAAGTTATACGGTGTGATTGGTGTGGCTGGTATGAGTCTTGCCCTGGATTCCAAAATCCTTTCCTTGTACTGTCAGCTCTTCTGGGCACAGTTTCTCTAACTGAGGTCTGGAGGAGGGACATAGAGGGAGGAGCCAGAGCACACCAGTATCCAAATTCTTTCTTAAAGTGCCCTGTCTCCTGCGGAGCCCGTCTATTCCCCATGGTACTTACGGAGTCCCCAACATCCACTACGGACTACGAGAAATAGATTTACCGGTAAGTAAAATCTTATTATCCTTTATTTATATGGCGCCACAAGGGTTCCGCAGCGCCCAATTACATAAACAAATAATCAAACCGGAAAACAGCAACTTACAGTTGATGACAGTATAGGACAAGTACAGGGTAAATAAACATAGTTACATCAGCAGATGACACTGGAATAAGTATCAGATGGCAGAAGACTGATGGATTTGGTGCAGTTGAAGATTATTAAAGTAAGAAAGGATAAGCACATGAGGGAAGAGGGCCCTGCTCGTGAGAGCTTACATTCTAAAGGGGAGGGGTAGACAGACGGGGGTGACACAGATGGGGTACATAGAGAGCGTAGAACAGAGGGTTAGGATGAGTTTTGGTTGGGTTTGGTGAAGAAGTGGGTCTTGAGAGCCCGTTTGAAGTTTTGTAGAGAGGTGGAGAGTCTGAGGGGGAGAGGTAGGGAATTCCAAAGAGGTGGTGCAGCACGTGAAAAATCTTGGAGGTAGGAGTGGGAGGAAGTAATCCGTAGGCAGGAGAGTCGGCGTGCATTAGCAGAGCGAAGAGGATGGGTGGGAGTGTAAAGGGAGATAAGGTCAGAGATGTAGATGTGAGAGGAGTGGGTGAGGGCTTTGTAAGCGAGTGTGAGAAGCTTGAAATGGATTCTGAAAGGGAAGGGGAGCCAGTGAAGGTCTAGTAAGAGAGGAGAGGTGGACGTAGTGCGTTTGGTGAGGAAGATGAGCCGGGCAGCAGCATTGAGGATAGATTGGAGTGGAGAGAGGTATTTGTCAGGAATGCCAGTCATGAGCAGATTACAGGTGTCCAGTCTGGAGATGACCAGTGAGTGGATAAGAGTCTTAGTAGCATCCTGGGTCAGAAAGGGTCTGATCCTGGAAATATTTTTTAGATGAAAATGGCAGGTTTGTGAGAGGTGCTGAATGTGTGGTTTAAAGGAGAGGGAGGAGTCAAGGATTACTCCAAGACAGCGCACTTGGGGGCTAGAGGAGATAGTAGTGCCATCAATAGATAATGAGATTGTAGGAGGTGAGGTTATGCGGGAGGGAGGGAAGATGATCAGCTCGGTCTTAGACATGTTAAGTTTAAGAAAGCGCTGGGACATCCAGGAAGAGGTAGCAGAGAGACAGTTGGAGATACGAGTGAGGAGAGCAGGGGAGAGGTCTGGGGAGGAAAGATAGATTTGGGTGTCATCAGCATAGAGATGATATTGGAAACCAAAAGAACTAATGAGCTTACCTAGTGAGGACGTATAGAGAGATAAGAGAAGAGGACCACGGACAGAACCTTGGGGTACCCCTACAGTTAGTGGAAGTGAGGGGGAGGTGGAGTCATGAGAGGAGACAGAGAAAGAACGGTCAGAAAGGTAGGAGGACAGCCAAGAGAGGGCAGTGTTACGCAGACCAGTGGAGTGAAGAATTTGCAGTAGGAGAGGATGGTCCACAGTGTCAAAAGCAGCAGAGAGATCAAGTAGAATAAGTATAGAGTAGTGTCCCTTAGATTTAGCAGCATGGAGGTCATTGCATACTTTTGTAAGAGCAGTTTCAGTGGAGTGGAGAGGACGGAAGCCAGACTGGAATGGGTCAAGCAGTGAGTGTGAGGAAAGAAAGGAAGTAAGGCGGTTGTAGACAATACGCTCAAGGAGTTTGGAGGCAAAAGGGAGGAGAGAGATGGGTCGGTAGTTGGAGAGAGTGTTTGGATCAAGGGTAGGTTTTTTAAGAATAGGAGAGATGGGTGCATGCTTGAGGGCAGAAGGGACAGTGCCTGATGAGAGGGATAGATTGAGAAGGTGGGAAAGATGGGAACAAGCAGAAGGAGAGAGGTAGCGGAGGAGGCAGGAGGGGATAGGGTCAAGTGGGGAGGTGGTGAGGGGACAGGAACGAATGAGGGCCATGACTTCCTCTCCAGATGCATGGGAGAAAGATGTCAGAGTAGGTGCGAGGGCTGGGGAGGGTTGATAAGGGATGGGAGAAAGCTGGTTACTGATGGACTGGTGTGATGTGATGTCCTGAATTTTGGATGTGAAGTAAGTGGCAAAGTCAAGAGCAGAGAGTGAGGAAGGGAGACGAGGTGGAGGTGGGCAGAGGAGTGAGTTGAGAGTGGCAAAGAGGCGCCGGGGGTTGGAAGACTGGGAGGAGATGAGGTTATTGAAGTATGACTGTTTATCAAGAGAAAGGGCAGCACTGAAGGATGAGAGCATAAGTTTGAAATGGAGGAAGTCTGCCTTAGAGCGTGATTTCCTCCAGTGTCGCTCAGCAGTACGTGAGCATTTTTGCAGATATCTGGTGCATTTGGTGTGCCAGGGTTGAGGTGTTAAATTGCGAGGGTGAATAGTGGTTGGTGGAGCAATAGAGTCAAGAGCAGAAGTAAGGGATGCATTGTATGTGGAAGTGGCTTGTTCAGGGCATGAGAGAGAGAGAGAATAGGAGAGAGAAGTGAGTCAAACAGGGAGGAAAGGAATGTGGTGTCAATAGCTTCAATGTTACGCTTAGTGATGGTCGCCTTAGGAGGTAGAGATGGGGAAGTCGAGAGAGATAGGTTAAAGGAGATCAGGTGGTGGTCAGAGAGGGGAAATGGGGAGTTGGAAAAATCAGAAATATCACAGCGGTGAGTGAAGACCAGATCCAGTGAGCTCCCATTAACATGGGAGGGTGAGGAGGTCCACTGGGAGAGACCAAGTGAAGAGGTGAGGTTAAGGAGTTTAGAGGCAGGGGATTGTGTGGGGATGTTGAAATCGCCTAGGATAATGGAGGGAATGTCAGAAGAGAGGAAGCCAGGAAGCAAAGTTGTCGATGAATTTGGAAGCAGTGCCAGGGGGGCGGTAAATGACAGCTACTCTAAGATGGACTGGTTGGAAGAGGCGTATGGCATGGACCTCAAATGTAGAGAATGTAAGGGATGGTTCTGGTGGTATGAGTTGGTATGAGTAACTTGAAGGTAAAAGGACCCCAACACCACCCCCATGGCGACCCCCAGGTCGGGGGGGGGGGGGGTGTGAATGTGAGGCCCCAGCAGAGAGAGCAGCAGGAGATGTAGTGTCAGAGGGCGTAATCCAAGTTTCAGTAATGGCTAGTAGGTGTAAGGAGTTGGAAATGAAAAGGTCATGAGTGGGGACCAGTTTGTTACAAACAGATCTGGCATTCCAGAGGGCACAGGATAGGGGGTATGAGTTTGTGGGAGAGATGTGAATGAGATTATCAGGGTTGTTGTAGCGATGAGGTGAGATTAACTTTGAGGGCAGGGATGATGAGAGAGTAGTGATGGTACGCAGGGGCGGAACTCTGGGAGGCAGTGGAGTCGGCTGCCGCCGGGCTCCTGGCCTCAAGGGGGCGCATCTCCTCCACACTGTCTCCCGCTGCCTGACTCCTGAAGAGGAGCTTTCGTGTCAGTGTCAGGGGGAGTCCGCAGATCAGGAGGACTGGAGGAGCTACTCGCAGCCTGGAACCGGTCACCGGAGGAGGAGGAGCTCGTAGCAGCATGCGCACCCTCAGCGTTCTGAGGGAAAATCCCACCGGCCAGCCGCTGTGTGCTCCGGCTCTGCGGGTAAGTGGAGGTCCAGGGCAGCCTCACTTACCCATCCTTGTGACGGTCACATTATCGTGCGTGCCGAATGCCGGTGATTGGGCGGGCGCGCGCGGGAGGGGGGGGGGGTCTTATTGTATACATTGCTGGGAGGTGCTGCACTTAGGATCCCTTCAATAATGACACACACAGCAGCACCATTATATAATCAATATTTCAATCTGGTACTATAGATTGTCACCAGGATACCATACCTGATGACAATCTATAGTACCAGATTGAAATATTGATTATATAAAGGTGCTGCTGTGTGTCATTATTGAAGGGATCCTAAGTGCAGCACCTCCCAGCAATATATTAAAACTTCTTGTGGGGGCACCAGAATAATTAAATGTATATAGAGAGAGAGAGAGAGATGTGGAATCCAGTGGCACTCCACAGACTTGAATATATTAATAATAAATAATTAATCCATGAATTAAATAAAGTATGGAGTATTAACTGTATACAAGTCTGTGGAGTGCCACTGAATTCTACATCTATATGAGACCGTTGCTTTGACCTAAGGAGGGCACCACAGCAAGAATTCATTGTACCCTCAAAGGAGTGTCAGGCTCACAGTCCTATAAAAAAATAATATATATATATATATATATATATATATATAGATATATATAGATATATATAGATATATATAGAGGCAAAGTGTGACATCCCTAGATGCTCCCAACACCAGGTAAGAGATACTGCATGGCACTCCAGGACGTCTTTGAATCAATTACATTTTACTGCAATATATAACCCAGAATCGTTGATATATTGCGGTAAAAGTTTATTGATTTAAATAAGTCCTGGAGTGCCATGCAGTATCTCTCACCTGGTGTTGGGAGCATCTAAGGAAAGGACGCCACACTTATATACATCATTATCAGCAAGGGCACCCAGGCAACTGCATATACAATAGTGAGTACTGAACCATAAGATGAATATATATATATATATTATTATCATTTACTGTATCAGTGCGCAGTATGTTAGTGTCCATGTAATAAAGTGACTTGCATACTCCCTTTAGTGTGGACGGTGTAATGGTTAGCATTACTGCCTCACAGCACTGAGGTCATGGGTTTTGTTCCCGCCATGGCCCTAACTGTGTAGAGTTTGTATATTCTCCCATTGCTGGCGTGGATTTCCACCAGGTACTCTGGATAGGTAGGTTATTTGGCTCCCAACAAAAATTAACCCTAGTGCATGAGTGTACAGGGGCAGACTACATAGGCCAAGTATTTCTTATCTGCCATCAAATTCTATGTGACAGGTCTCGCAATAGTACAGCTGTCTGGTTCTCGCCTCCGGCCGGGGAGAGGGAGTGCAGACTAGAGTCCTGGGAGCTGCTATCCACCTCCTCCTTCTCCAGTGTGACCTGCCACCTCCACACTTCCCTATGATTTGTCCCTGAACTGTGATCAGGACTAACGCTAGGAGAGAAAGCCTTGTGATGAACATCTGCTTAATTCTCCATGTCCGCCACCCTGCATGACACCCTGCCTGCTGTATGTGAGAGTGTAGAGAGCAGTCACTGGACGTTGTGTCCCCTATACTGAGCGGGATATCAGAGTTATTTCTGCGTCTTCCGTCATTCTGCTGCGGAGCCCATCCACACACTGCTGATGCGGGGGTCACCCACTTTATAGGCTGCTACACAGGTACTTATGGTGTTAAAATAGGAAGAAGAGCTGTTGTGTAGCCTACACATGGAGCCCTCCTCATCAATCCCTATAATTATGGGGATTGTTATTAACTGAGCCAGGGCAGTCGGACTTAATCCCCTGCTGTATTGTTCTTGAAAGTGGCGTTTGTGTGTTTTTGATATATACATACTGTATATCGGCACACCACTGCGCCAAAGCATCTACATTGTGACACGCTAGTGGGTGAGGGAGTACTGTAGATTTGCTATAAAGGTATGCTGGTGTCTATTTTATTGTGATGACTGACTTGGAGTGCGTCCACTTTGTATGTGTATCTATATTACTATTGGGAAAGGCACCTGAGCACACTACTACTGTTCAACATGAGTGCCGGATAGCTATATATGAAGGGCGTGTGTGTCTACAGTATGTAGGGGGGGGGGGGGGGCACCAACACTTATCATGCCTCCGGGCGACTGGGGCGAACTTACGCCACTGATGGTACGGGTGCCTGAGCTAGGAGGGGAAACTGCAGGAGGTGGGCAGGGAGGGAGGTCAGTGTGATGTGGATGGGGATATGGGGAGGTGACAGGTAAGGGAGAGAGAGAGCAGGGCTGAGTTGTGGGGTAGCAGGACCATGGGGCAGAGGTAAATGAAAGTGGGGTAACAGGAAAGGAGGGGGAAGGAAACAGAGAGATGGAGGGGAGACAGAGGAGGAGGTGTAAGAGACTAGGGTGGAAGGATCAAGATACATTATTAGGTAGACACTGAGTGATGTGGGGAGTATAAGAAAGCCTTGACATAGTGTTAAGTAGGTAAATAGGTTGAGGGAAAGTGGAAGTAGGAGAGGAGACTGTAAGGGAATCTGAGCAGAAGAATTGCAGAAATGCAGGTGAGAAAAGCAGTGTAGTCTCAATGGGTGTAGATTTAGTATGAAATGAGTCAAAAGCGTAGATTAAGTGGGTGCAGAAATGTATTTGGGCTGTAAGAAATGGTAATTCTGTTAGATTTTTCAAGTGTTTGTAGATGAGAAGATGAACTCACAATTGTCCCAAAGAAGATCTTTGTGATCCTGATTATGGATGGAAACCAGATCTTACATATGTTCTTTTCTGCAAATGGGTTGCATAGTGTTCACAGAGTGAAAGTTGGAGGGTGATAAGTTTGCATTAGCAGTTGATATTGATAAGTAGTTCATCTGTCATGGGGTTATAGCTATTGTACTGTAAATGTTGTATACCACGGTTACGTTAATTTATATTGCATGTGTGTCATGTTCTTTCTGCAGACACTTCCATAGGCTAGGTTAGGGCAAGATGTTTCTTTTTTACTTTACGTTTTCCTGTAGGAAACTACATTGTCACTGCAAATTATAAAAATGGCATTTGCTCAGCATATGTAATCAGGATCTCTGGTTAAAAAAATGTATGTGATGACACATGCAGATCGCCCTGCGTTCCCATGCTAGCTGCCATAAACAGTAAGGAGACTGCAGAATAATTCTGCAAACCCTGCACTGTATTTCCTGTAGAGTAAGGTCCTAAGAGACAGGTTCTTTTAGAACAGAAACCAAGCCTTGCTGGGAAGATGCATAAGAAATAGCTTCCACTGCCCTCAGTAACCTGTAATGTGAGGTTGGGAATCGTGTCTCTCTTTAAAGTTGTGCTTCAGCTGTGTTTGTCTAGCCCAATGTAATTAGGAGCCAGACAGCGCCTTCACGTGTTCTGTGATAAACAGGCGGGTGTCAGGAACGAAGAGATGTCATAATACCCAAACTCAGGTGTTGGAGAATACACAGGGTGGAAGATTTGTCAGGTGAATACATGTTTGTTGTTCTTCTTAACTATGGCAAATTAAACAGCATCATCGCTGTATGTCTTAGAGGTGCCAGGATTTCACACATTGCTGTATACACACAATATTATTGCATACCTCCCAACATGACCCTCTCCAGGAGGGACACAATACTTTCCTCTTAATGTATGATTGCCATCACCTGTGGTGAAACGCCTTTCTTATCCATTAAACTGTTCAACACGTGTCGGCAATCATATAGTAAGAGAAAAGTCCAGGAGCAGAGCATTGTGTCCCTCCTGGAGAGGGTAATGTTGGCAGATAATAAGATTTTACTCACCGGTAAATCTATTTCTCGTAGTCCGTAGTGGATGCTGGGAACTCCGTAAGGACCATGGGGATAGACGGGCTCCGCAGGAGACTGGGCACTCTAAAAGAAAGATTAGGTACTATCTGGTGTGCACTGGCTCCTCCCACTATGACCCTCCTCCAGACCTCAGTTAGGATACTGTGCCCGGAAGAGCTGACACAATAAGGAAGGATTTTGAATCCCGGGTAAGACTCATACCAGCCACACCAATCACACCGTATAACTCGTGATACTATACCCAGTTAACAGTATGAAATATAACTGAGCCTCTCAACAGATGGCTCAACAATAACCCTTAGTTAGGCAATAACTACATACAAGTATTGCAGACAATCCGCACTTGGGATGGGCGCCCAGCATCCACTACGGACTACGAGAAATAGATTTACCGGTGAGTAAAATCTTATTTTCTCTGACGTCCTAGTGGATGCTGGGAACTCCGTAAGGACCATGGGGATTATACCAAAGCTCCCAAACGGGCGGGAGAGTGCGGATGACTCTGCAGCACCGAATGAGAGAACTCAAGGTCCTCCTCAGCCAGGGTATCAAATTTGTAGAATTTAGCAAACGTGTTTGCCCCTGACCAAGTTGCAGCTCGGCAAAGTTGTAAAGCCGAGACCCCTCGGGCAGCCGCCCAAGATGAGCCCACTTTCCTTGTGGAATGGGCTTTTACTGATTTAGGATGCGGCAATCCAGCCGCAGAATGCTCCAGCTGAATTGTGCTACAAATTCAGCGAGCAATAGTCTGCTTAGAAGCAGGAGCACCTATTTTGTTGGGTGCCTACAGGATAAAAAGCGAGTCAGTTTTCCTGACTCCAGCCGTCCTGGAAATATACATTTTTAAGGCCATGACTACGTCCAGTAACTTGGAATCTTCCAAGTCCCTAGTAGCCGCAGGCACTACAATAGGTTGGTTCAAGTTAAAAGCTGATACCACCTTAGGGAGAAACTGGGGACGAGTCCTCAATTCTGCCCTATCCATATGGAAAATCAGATAAGGGCTTTTACATGACAAAGCCGTCAATTCTGACACACGCCTGGCCGAAGCCAAGGCCAATAACATGACCACTTTCCACGTGAGATATTTCAAATCCACAGTATTAAGTGGCTCAAACCAATGTGATTTTAAGAAACTCAACACCACGTTGAGATCCCAAGGCGCCACAGGAGGCACAAAAGGGGGCTGAATATGTAGCACTCCCTTTACAAATGTCTGAACTCCAGGCAGTGAAGCCAGTTCTTTCTGGAAGAAAATCGACAGAGCCGAAATCTGGACCTTAATGGAACCCAAGTTTAGGCCCATAGTCACTCCTGACTGTAGGAAGTGCAGAAAACGACCCAGCTGAAATTCCTCTGTTGGGGCCTTCCTGGCCTCACACCACGCAACATATTTTCGCCAAATACGGTGATAATGGTTTGCGGTTACTTCTTTCCTGGCTTTCATCAGCGTAGGAATGACTTCCTCCGGAATGCCCTTTTCCTTTAGGATCCGGAATTCAACCGCCATGCCGTTAAACGCAGCCGCGGTAAGTCTTGGAACAGACAGGGCCCCTGCTGTAGCAGATCCTGTCTGAGCGGTAGAGGCCATGGGTCCTCTGATATCATTTCTTGAAGTTCTGGGTACCAAGCTCTTCTTGGCCCATCCGGAACCACGAGTATCGTTCTTACTCCTCGTTTTCTTATTATTCTCAGTACCTTTGGTATGAGAGGCAGAGGAGGGAATACATAAACCGACTGGTACACCCACGGTGTCACTAGAGCGTCCACAACTATTGCCTGAGGGTCCCTTGACCTGGTGCAATATCTAGTTTTTTGTTTAGGCGGGACGCCATCATGTCCACCTGTGGCCTTTCCCAACGGTTTACCAACAGTTGAAAGACTTCTGGATGAAGTCCCCACTCTCCCGGGTGTAGGTCGTGTCTGCTGAGGAAGTCTGCTTCCCAGTTGTCCACTCCCGGAATGAACACTGCTGACAGTGCTAAGACGTGATTTTCCGCCCATCGGAGAATCCTTGTGGCTTCTGCCATCGCCATCCTGCTTCTTGTGCCGCCCTGTCGGTTTACATGGGCGACTACCGTGATGTTGTCTGATTGGATCAGTACCGGCTGGTTTTGAAGCAGAGGCCTTGCCAGACTTAGGGCATTGTAAATGGCCATCAGTTCCAGAATATTTATGTGTAGGGACGACTCCTGACTTGACCAAAGTCCTTGGAAATTTCTTCCCTGTGTGACTGCCCCCCAGCCTCGAAGGCTGGCATCCGTGGTTACCAGGACCAAGTCCTGTATGCCGAATCTGCGGCCCTCTTGAAGATGAGCACTCTGCAGCCACCACAGTAGAGATACCCTAGTCCTTGGAGACAGGGTTATCAGCCGATGCATCTGAAGATGCGATCCCGACCACTTGTCCAAGAGGTCCCACTGAAAGGTTCTTGCATGGAACCTGCCGAATGGAATTTTGCTTCGTAAGAAGCTACCATTTTTCCCAGGACTCGTGTGCAGTGATGCACCGATACCTGTTTTGGTTTCAGGAGGTCTCTGACTAGAGATGACCGCTTTTTTCTGTTCTGTGTCCAGAACCATCCACAGGAACAGTAGGCATGTGGTAGGAACCAGCTGTGACTTTGGAATGTATAGAATCCATCCGTGCTGTTGTAGCACTTCCCGAGATAGTGCTACTCCGACCAACAACTGCTCCTTGGACCTCGCCTTTATAAGGAGATCGTCCAAGTATGGGATAATTAAAAACTCCCTTTTTTCGAAGGAGTATCATCATTTCTGCCATTACCTTGGTAAAGACCCTCGGTGCCGTGGACAGTCCAAACGGCAGTGTTTGGAATTGGTAATGGCAATCCTGTACCACAAATCTGAGGTACTCCTGGTGAGGATGGTAAATGGGGACATGTAGGTAAGCATCCTTGATGTCCAGGGATACCATGTAATCCCCCTCCTCCAGGCTTGCAATAACCGCCCTGAGCGATTCCATCTTGAACTTGAATTTTTTTATGTATGTGTTCAAGGATTTCAAATTTAAAACGGGTCTCACCGAACCGTCCGGTTTCGGTACCACAAACAGTGTGGAATAGTAACCCCGTCCTTGTTGAAGTAGGGGCACCTTGACTATCACCTGCTGGGAATACAGCTTGTGAATTGCCTCTAGCACAGCCTCCCTGCCTGAGGGAGTTGTTGGCAAGGCAGATTTGAGGAAACGGCGGGGGGGAGACGCCTCGAATTCCAGCTTGTACCCCTGAGATACTACTTGAAGGATCCAGGGATCCACCTGTGAGCGAGCCCACTGATCGCTGAAATTTTTGAGGCGGCCCCCCACCGTACCTGGCTACGCCTGTGGAGCCCCCGCGTCATGCGGTGGACTCAGAGGAAGCGGGGGAAGAATTTTGATTCTGGGAACTGGCTGACTGGTGCAGCTTTTTCCCTCTTCCCTCGTCTCTGTGCAGAAAGGAAGCGCCTTTGACCTGCTTGCTTTTCTGAAGCCGAAAGGACTGTACCAGATAATACAGTGCTTTCTTAGGCTGTGAGGAAACCTGAGGTAAAATTTATTCTTCCCAGCTGTTGCTGTGGATACGAGGTCCCAGAGACCATCCCCAAACAATTCCTCACCCTTATAAGGCTCTATGTGCCTTTTAAAGTCAGCAACACTTGTCCAGTGTCGGGTCTCTAATACCCTCCTGACAGAATGGACATTGCATTAATTCTGGATGCCACCCGGCAAAATATCCCTCTGTGCATCCCTCATATATAAGACGACGTCTTATGTTCGCAAAATAGTATCCCTGTTTGACAGGGTTACAGACCACGCTGCAGCAGCACTATCTGCAGGTCTCAGTCTAGTACCTGAGTGTGTAAATACAGACTTCAGGATAGCCTCCTGCTTTTTATCAGCAGGTACCTTCAAAGTGGCCGTATCCTAAGACGGCAGTGCCACCTTTTTTGACAAACGTGTGAGCGCCTTATCCACCCTAGGGGATATCTCCCAGCGTAACTTATCCTCTGGCGGGAAAGGGTACGCCATCAGTAACTTTTTAGAAATTACCAGTTTCTTATCGGGGGAACCCACGCTTTTTCACACTTCATTCACTCATTTGATGGGGGAACAAAACACAGCCTGCTTTTTCTCCCCAAACATAAAACCCTTTTTTAGTGGTACTTGGGTTAATGTCAGAAATGTGTAACACATTTGTTATTGCCGGGATCATGTAACGGATGTTCCTAGTGGATTGTGTATATGTCTCAACCTCGTCGACACTGGAGTCAGACTCCGTGTCGACATCTGTGTCTGCCATCTGAGGGAGCGGGCGTTTTTGAGCCCCTGATGGCCTTTGAGACGCCTGGGCAGGCGCGGGCTGAGAAGCCGGCTGTCCCATAGCTGTTACGTCATCCAGCCTTTTATGTAAGGAGTTGACACTGTCGGTTTATACCTTCCACCTATCCATCCACTCTGGTGTCGGCCCCACAGGGGGCGACATCACTTTTATCGGCATCTGCTCTGCCATCACATAAGCCTCCTCATCAAACGTGTCGACACAGCCGTACCGACACACCGCACACACACAGGGAATGCTCTGACTGAGGACAGGACCCCACACAGCCCTTTGGGGAGACAGAGAGAGAGTATGCCAGCACACACCAGAGCGCTATATAATTTAGGGATTAACACTATATTGAGTGAATTTTTCCCAATAGCTGCTTGTATATACAATATTGCGCCTAAATTTTGTGCCCCCCCTCTCTTTTTAACCCTTTGAGCCTGAAAACTACAGGGGAGAGCCTGGGGAGCTGTCTTCCAGCTGCACTGTGAAGAGAAAATGGCTCCAGTGTGCTGAGGGAGAAGCCCCGCCCCTTTTTCAACCGACTTTCTCCCGCTTTTTCTGGAATACTGGCAGGGGTAATTTTACATCTATATAGCCTCTAGGACTATATATGATGTAGATTTGCCAGCCAAGGTGTCATATATTGCCCTCAGGGCGCCCCCCCAGCGCCCTGCACCCTCAGTGACCGGAGTGTGAAGTGTGCATGAGGAGCAATGGCGCACAGCTGCAGTGCTGTGCGCTACCTTGGTGAAGACTGATGTCTTCTGCCGCCGATTTTCCGGACCTCTTCTTGCTTCTGGCTCTGTAAGGGGGACGGCGGCGCGGCTCCGGGAACGAACACCAAGGCCAGTTCCATGCGGTCGATCCCTCTGGAGCTAATGGTGTCCAGTAGCCTAAGAAGCCCAAGCTAGCTGCAAGCAGGTAGGTTCGCTTCTTCTCCCCTTAGTCCCTCGATGCAGTGAGCCTGTTGCCAGCAGGTCTCACTGTAAAATAAAAAAAACTAAAATAAACTTTCTTTCTAGGAGCTCAGGAGAGCCCCTAGTGTGCATCCAGCTCGGCCGGGCACAGAAATCTAACTGAGGTCTGGAGGAGGGTGCACACCAGATAGTACCTAATCTTTCTTTTAGAGTGCCCAGTCTCCTGTGGAGCCCGTCTATCCCCCATGGTCCTTACGAAGTTCCCAGCATCCACTAGGACGTCAGAGAAATGTTATTGTATAGTGCCATTTACAGTACGTTACCTGTGGGTCGCCAGTTGCTTGAAGCATGCCTGATGAATAATATCGATAACATAGACATTGTTGACATCACATAGGTAATTCTAGGTTATCTTGGAGTTTTTCAACACCCAGTAGTTCAGCAGTATAAGAGAGCCATAACATTATTATCAATACAGGTACTTGTGTATTACAGCATCCCAGACTAGATTCTGGAATACACAAGACTAGACTAGAATTCTCTTCTCTTTGTTGATATCCGACATTTCGAAAAACTTATTTTGTGTGTGGACTATAGACAGTCTCTATCTAGCTTTACTCAAATTCTACAAAAAATAGAATAAGTTGAAATATATCATTATTGAGTAATGAGCCATCAGTCTCCTAGGTAACAATGAACATCTGAATACTTTAATAGGGGCTACTAAAGAACCTTGATAAGAGAAGTTGAATAATTATAATTTCCAACATAAACATTTTTCTTGTAGCTATTTAAACTTTTTGATCCCTCTCAGCAGCCTCCTAGTTATGGGGTATTCAACATGTGACTGCTAGCTGTTGTGGAACTACACGTCAGCATGCCCAGCCACTGCTGGCTGTTAGCATGCCCTGATAGCACCACTGTGGCAGGGCGAGCTGGGATGTGTAGTTTCACAGCTGAAGGGCCTCATGTTAAATACAGGTTATTTAGGACCTTCGGAAAATGTGTGAATGGCATATCATAGCCATTGTAGTGAATTGATTTACCCCCTGTTGGTTTAATAGTACAGACCTTTAGTATTTGCTTCTTTCATGTCTGGGGGTTGAGTAACATAAACTTTACGGGTTGGGGCTGATGTGCCAGCGGTAAGAATGCCGATCGCGGCATCCCGATGGTTAGAATCACGTTGGGATTCTGCTGTCGGTATTTTGACTGCCGGGAACCTGACCCGATCTCGCTCAAATCTATATAGCACAGTGGTTTGCTCTTGCAGGGGTACTTCGGGTTGTTGGTCCAGGACCAAATCAAATTAATTATGGTCAATGTGATAGGCAAAACCAGTGCTAGAGGCTGGCAATCATAAAACATGTGGACAGTCAGAAGCACAATTGTGCACCACCACATAACTGACCCCAAGGATGACAGGTAGGGACAATTTACTTTAATGTATTTTGCCGATATTTCAATATAAAAATTTTATCCTAGGGATGCCGTGAAAAAAAAATGCTGATACTCTAGGAAGCCGTGATTCAAGAACGTTTGGGAACCACTGATATAGCATGTAAAAATAAATCTTCCTCACAGTATTTTCCTTTCATGTGAAAAAACATGCATTTGCATTTCAGAATGATTTGTCCATGTACAAACCTGTACCCTTTTTTAGCTGAATGTGCCCATAACGCCAAATAAAGTTCAACAGCTATGCCATATCTGACCTTATAACACTTTTCCTAGAATCCTTTGCTTCTGGTTTCTTAGTAAGTACAAAGGATTTTTCTCCACACCATCCATCTCCCTTTTCTTAAGCGACATGTTCCCAGGTGAATAAACCTTTTACGCATAATCGTCAGGGCTCACTTGATTGAGGCTGCTGCAAAAGATTTGTTTCTCAGCAATAGAATATTGCAGGGATGGTTTGGCTGTATTTGTAGCAGTTTGCAAAGTATCTTTACTGTGTGTGTTTTTACTGAACATTCAGTGGGGCAGATGTATTAACCTGGAGAAGGCATAAGGAAGTAATAAGTGCAAGGTGATAAAGGCACCAGCCAATCAGCTCGAATATGTAAATTAACAGTTAGTATCTGATTGGCTGGTGCCTTTATCACCTAGCACTTATCACTGGTTTATCACTTCCTTATGCCTTCTCCAGGTTAATACATCTGCCCCACTATTTAATTAATACCCCATTTCCACCTAGAAGCACGGGTCGCAGCCGGGAGCCTGGCACGTGTGCTACCCGGCTGCGGCCTGTGCTCAGCCCCCTTTCCCACTGCACTCACCTATTGCCGGGTTGGTGATGCTACAGGCGACGCGGCAGGGGCGGCACTGGGAGATCACATGATCTCCCAGCGCCGCCCTTCCATACACTGTGAACAGGAGCCGCGTCGTATCGACATGGCTTCCGTTTACACTGCACAGCTTACCGGGTTGAACTCGTGTTCAACTCGGTAAGCTACCCGGGTAGGATTCCCGGATCACTTGAACCGTGTTTTTGCAGAGGGACCCTTTTCCACCAGCAAAAAACACTGGTAAATGCGCGCCCCCGTGCATTACCTGTGTTTTTTGAGCTAGTGGAAAAGGGTTATAAATGTGTGTGCCATATAAATGTTAGTCATGGGATCATGTATAATACTGCTAATGGAAGTACATCTTTAAATTGCTTGACGACGTTAACCTACCACTACTCTGACATATCCTTTTCAATGTAAAATCAGAGTTTCTTATGGTATTATAAAAAAAAATAATTTAAAGATATTTTCTAACTGTGTTTTCTGTGTATAAAAAAAAAAAAAAAGATAATGGGAGGAATTCAAATGTTTGAAAAGTCGGTGAGCTGTCTATTAGATAGGAAAAAGCAGACACCCAACTGACTTTTCAAACATTTGACTTCCCCCGACTGTGACTATATAACAGTATAATTTTGCAATTTAAAACAAATGGGGGGAGATTCAAATGTTTGAAAAGTCAATTGGGTGTCTGCTCTTTCCTATCTAATAGACCGGAAAAAACAGACACCCAACTGACTTTTCAAACATTTGCATTCCACCCATGTTCTTTTTAGGTGCATTTGACTAGAAGCAGAGTACCGTACACTTTTTATCAGCTACACGTTTGTGTATCTCCAGTTTTAAAGTGAACAGAAACCGAGGGGCAGATTTAGCAAAGCTTGGGGAGAGATAAAGTACTAACCAATAAGCTTCTAACTCATTTTACAGGCTGTGTTTGAAAAATGACAGTTAGGAACTGCTTGGTTGGGTACTATATGGCTGGGGCCACACAGTGCGTTTTAGCCGGTCTCGTTCAGCAGGAAGGAGCCAGCACATGGGCTCCTACCCAGCCACCCACACACATGCAGCAGTGCCGCATCCACCAGACTCAGCCGTAGCATGCTGCAGTTGAGCCTGATGACGGGACAACCGGATTTTAAGGAGAACACATACATTTCAGTGCGGCTGTGTTCACTTGAAAACCGATCATGACACCGGCCGGATGCCGTTCTGTCGCATCCGACCAAAAGACTGTGTGACTCCACATAGCGTTTCCGCCAGACAAGGGGTCCTGCGAAATGGGTCTGGTGAAAACTAGTGATGTGCACCGGACATTTTTCGGGTTTTGTGTTTTGGTTTTGGATTCGGTTCCGCGGCCGTGTTTTGGATTCGGACGCGTTTTGGCAAAACCTCACCGAAATTTTTTGGGCGGATTCGGCTGTGTTTTGGATACAAAAAACCCTAAAAAAAACAGCTTAAATCATAGAATTTGGGGGTCATTTTGATCCCATAGTATTATTAACCTCAATAACCATAATTTCCACTAATTTTCAGTCTATTCTGAACACCTCACAATATTATTTTTAGTCCTAAAATTTGCACCGAGGTCGCTGGATGGCTAAGCTAAGCGACACAAGTGGCCGACACAAACACCTGGCCCATCTAGGAGTGGCACTGCAGTGTCAGGCAGGATGGCACTTCAAAAAAATTGTCCCCAAACAGCACATGATGCAAAGAAAAAAAGAGGCGCACCAAGGTCGCTGTGTGACTAAGCTAAGCGACACAAGTGGCCGACACAAACACCTGGCCCATCTAGGAGTGGCACTGCAGTGTCAGGCAGGATGGCACTTCAAAAAAATTGTCCCCAAACAGCACATGATGCAAAGAAAAATGAAAGAAAAAAGAGGTGCAAGATGGAATTGTCCTTGGGCCCTCCCACCCACCCTTATGTTGTATAAACAGGACATGCACACTTTAACAAACCCATCATTTCAGCGACAGGGTCTGCCACACGACTGTGACTGAAATGACTGGTTGGTTTGGGCCCCCACCAAAAAAAGAAGCAATCAATCTCTCCTTGCACAAACTGGCTCTACAGAGGCAAGATGTCCACCTCATTATCATCCTCCGATTCCTCACCCCTTTCACTGTGTACATCCCCCTCCTCACAGATTATTAATTCGTCCCCACTGGAATCCACCATCTCAGGTCCCTGTGTACTTTGTGGAGGCAATTGCTGCTGGTGAATGTCTCCACGGAGGAATTGATTATAATTCATTTTGATGAACATCATCTTCTCCACATTTTCTGGAAGTAACCTCGTACGCCGATTGCTGACAAGGTGAGCGGCTGCACTAAACGTTCTTTCGGAGTACACACTGGAGGGAGGGCAACTTAGGTAGAATAAAGCCAGTTTGTGCAAGGGCCTCCAAATTGCCTCTTTTTCCTGCCAGTATACGTACGGACTGTCTGACGTGCCTAATTGGATGCGGTCACTCATATAATCCTCCACCATTCTTTCAATGGTGAGAGAATCATATGAAGTGACAGTAGACGACATGTCAGTAATCGTTGGCAGGTCCTTCAGTCCGGACCAGATGTCAGCACTCGCTCCAGACTGCCCTGCATCACCGCCAGCGGGTGGGCTCGGAATTCTTAGCCTTTTCCTCGCACCCCCAGTTGCGGGAGAATGTGAAGGAGGAGATGTTGACAGGTCACGTTCCGCTTGACTTGACAATTTTCTCACCAGCAGGTCTTTGAACCTCTGCAGACTTGTGTCTGCTGGAAAGAGAGATACAACGTAGGTTTTAAATCTAGGATCGAGCACGGTGGCCAAAATGTAGTGCTCTGATTTCAACAGATTGACCACCCGTGAATCCTGGTTAAGCGAATTAAGGGCTCCATCCACAAGTCCCACATGCCTAGCGGAATCACTCTGTTTTAGCTCCTCCTTCAATGTCTCCAGCTTCTTCTGCAAAAGCCTGATGAGGGGAATGACCTGATTCAGGCTGGCAGTGTCTGAACTGACTTCACGTGTGGCAAGTTCAAAGGGTTGCAGAACCTTGCACAACGTTGAAATCGTTCTCCACTGCGCTTGAGTCAGGTGCATTCCCCCTCCTTTGCCTATATCGTGGCCAGATGTATAGGCTTGAATGGCCTTTTGCTGCTCCTCCATCCTCTGAAGCATATAGAGGGTTGAATTCCACCTCGTTACCACCTCTTGCTTCAGATGATGGCAGGGCAGGTTCAGGATTGTTTGGTGGTGCTCCAGTCTTCTGTACGCGGTGGCTGAATGCCGAAAGTGGCCCGCAATTCTTCGGACCACCGACAATATCTCTTGCATGCCCCTGTCGTTTTTTAAATAATCCTGCACCACCAAATTCAATGTATGTGCAAAACATGGGACGTGCTGGAATTTGCGCAGATGTAATGCACGCACAATATTGCTGGTGTTGTCCGATGTAACAAATCCCCAGGAGAGTCCAATTGGGGTAAGCCATTCTGCGATGATCTTCCTCAGTTTCCGTAAGAGGTTGTCAGCTGTGTGCCTCTTCTGGAAAGCGGTGATACAAAGCGTAGCCTGCCTAGGAACGAGTTGGCGTTTGCGAGATGCTGCTACTGGTGCCGCCGCTGCTGTTCTTGCTGCGGGAGGCAATACATCTACCCAGTGGGCTGTCACAGTCATATAGTCCTGAGTCTGCCCTGCTCCACTTGTCCACATGTCCGTGGTTAAGTGGACATTGGGTACAACTGCATTTTTTAGGACACTGGTGACTCATTCTGAGGTCTGTGTACATTTTCGGTATCGCCTGCCTAGAGAAATGGAACCTAGATGGTATTTGGTACCGGGGACACAGTACCTCAATCAAGTCTCTAGTTGCCTCTGAATTAATGGTGGATACCGGAACCACGTTTCTCACCGCCCAGGCTGCCAAGGCCTGAGTTATCTGCTTTGCAGCAGGATGACTGCTGTGATATTTCATCTTCCTCGCAAAGGACTGTTGGACAGTCAATTGCTTACTGGAAGTAGTACAAGTGGTCTTCCGACTTCCCCTCTGGGGTGACGATCGACTCCCAGCAGCAACAACAGCAGCGCCAGCAGCAGTAGGCGTTACACTCAAGGATGCATCGGAGGAATCCCAGGCAGGAGAGGACTCGTCAGACTTGCCAGTGACATGGCCTGCAGGACTATTGGCTTTCCTGGGTAAGGCGGAAATTGACACTGAGGGAGTTGGTGGTGTGGTTTGCAGGAGCTTGGTTACAAGAGGAAGGGATTTAGTGGTCAGTGGACTGCTTCCGCTGTCATCCATCCATTCCGCTGTCATCCATCCATGCTTCCGCTTCCGCTGTCATCCATCCATTCATCACTTGTCACTGACTTATGATGAATGCGCTGCAGGTGACGTATAAGGGAGGATGTTCCGTGGTGGTTAACATCCTTACCCCTACTTATTACAGCTTGACAAAGGCAACACACGGCTTGACACCTGTTGTCCGCATTTGTGTTGAAATAATTCCACACCGAAGAGCTGATTTTTTTTGTATTTTGACCAGGCCAGTCAATGGCCATATTCGTCCCACGGACAACAGGTGTCTCCCCGGGTGCCTGACTTAAACAAACCACCTCACCATCAGAATCCTCCTTGTCAATTTCCTCCCCAGCGCCAGCAACACCCATATCCTCATCCTGGTGTACTTCAACACTGACATCTTCAATTTGACTATCAGGAACTGGACTGCGGGTGCTCCTTCCAGCACTTGCAGGGGGCGTGCAAATGGTGGAAGGCGCAAGCTCTTCCCGTCCAGTGTTGGGAAGGTCAGGCATCGCAACCAACACAATTGGACTCTCCTTGGGGATTTGTGATTTAGAAGAACGCAGTTCTTTGCTGTGCTTTTGCCAGCTTAAGTCTTTTCTTTTTTCTAGCGAGAGGATGAGTGCTTCCATCCTCATGTGAATCTGAACCACTAGCCATGGACATAGGCCAGGGCCTCAGCCGTTCCTTGCCACTCTGTGTCGTAAATGGCATATTGGCAAGTTTACGCTTCTCATCAGACGCTTTCAATTTTGATTTTTGGGTCATTTTACTGAACTTTTGTTTTTTGGATTTTACATGCTCTCTACTATGACATTGGGCATCGGCCTTGGCAGACGACGTTGATGGCATTTCATCTTCTCGGCCATGACTAGTGGCAGCAGCTTCAGCACGAGGTGGAAGTGGATCTTGATCTTTCCCTATTTTAACCTCCACATTTTTGTTCTCCATTTTTTAATGTGTGGAATTATATGCCAGTATCAATAGCAATGGCCTACTACTATATATACTGCGCACAACTAAAATGCACCACAGGTATAGAATGTAGATGGATAGTATACTTAATGACGACACAGAGGTAGGTACAGCAGTGGCCTACTGTACCGTAATGCTATATATTGTATACTGGTGGTCCCTGGTCAGCAAAACTCTGCACTGTACTCCTCCTATATAATATTAATTATACTGGTGGTCCCCTGTCCCCACAATAAAGCAGCACACTGAGCACAGATATGGAGTGTTTTTCAGGCAGACAACGTATACTGGCGGTCACTGTCAGCAAAACTCTGCACTGTACTACTGCTATATAATACAGCTGCTCCCCAGTCCCCACAATTAAGCAGTGTGAGCACAGATATATGCAGCACACTGAGCACAGATATGGAGCGTTTTTTTCAGGCAGAGAACGGATAACTGGTGGTCACTGATCAGCAAAACTCTGCACTGTACTCCTCCTATATTATACAGCTGCTCCCCAGTCCTCCCCACAATTAAGCAATAATGCACAATCAAGTTCAACAATAATGGAGAGGACGCCAGCCACGTCCTCTCCCTAACATTTCCAATGCACGAGTTAAAATGGCGGCGACACGCGGCTGCTTATATAGAATCCGAATCTCGCGAGAATCCGACAGCGGGATGATGACGTTCGGGCGCGCTCGGGTTAACCGAGCCATACGGGAGAATCCGAGTATGGCTCGGATCCGTGTAAAAAGGGTGAAGTTCGGGGGGTTCGGTTTCCGAGAAACCGAACCCGCTCATCACTAGTGAAAACACTATGTGTGTCCCAAGCCTAACTCTCTCCAAGCTGTGATCAATCTCTTCCAACAACTGTATCCAATCAGAAAATTGGTATGTACAAAGCAGTACATAGTATTTCATCAGACCAGAGTGCTGCCATGTGTGATTATGTAAGTGATGCCAAAGCTGCATGTGACATGAGCAGTCATTATGTGAGTAGGAGAACTTAAGGCTAGCAGAAAACCATGGATTGAGAGTTCAGTAATGGAAGAAGCAGGGTCCACCATCAGCACAGAGTATATCAGGGGAGTAGTGTACTGCGTGACTTATCACCTTGTGTCATTGTGTGAGGCAGGGCTACATGTGACATGTACAGTGTGGGAGGAGGTGCATTGAAGGCATAGGTAAGCCACAGTCTGAAACTTAGTTAGTGGAAGTGCAGGGTCTCATAGCAGGACAGAAGAGTGATGGGACTGGAGACTTCTGTATGAAGGTAGTTACTTTTACTGTACATATATATGTGTGCTTCTAGGCCACCCCTGTCTAATAAATTTGTGCCTTCTCTCTCTTTCTGATGTTTACAAGACAAGACCGACGGGATTAATAATGGAACAAAGCCATAATCTTTTTCCAGATTCTTTGTGGTGGAAACAAAGACCTCAGGCTAAATCTGTGACGTAGGGAGATTCATTATACTGTGATCCTCTGAGGCTTTTCTTATCTCCTATTTAACCCTTTTCTACATGGTGTGACACACCAAATATTCCACAGCTGGTAATTAAGCTGTGTGCAGGTCCATGAGTCTGAAAATGTTTTCTACTTTGTAATTAGAAAGCGGAAAAAAACTTTCTCACTTTACAACTGTAACTATTATAATTTGCTTTTAATTATATGGTGCCATAAGGGTTCATTAGCATTGTACAAAGGGTATAGAATACACAGCTATATTATAAAAAGTACAAAGCTGATCACAGAAGACAAGATCACAGAAGATCACAGAAGACGGACAAGTTCACAATTTTGTATGTATACATGATTATGTACTGTAGTTGTGTAAATTACTGGTTGTAATAATATAGTGACCGCAAAATGAAAGCTTACATTCTACAAGGGCCATGGATTCACAAAGTGGTAGAGGGGGTCCAAGTGCAGAGGTCGGAGAATTATAAGAAGCGGTGGTATGCTTTAATGAAGGGATGAGATTTAAGGGCATATTTGAAGGCTAGGAGACTGGATGAGAGTCTGATTGAGCGTTGATGGGCATTTCAGAGGTAAGGAGTACCGTGGAAGAAGTTCTGCAGGCGAGTGTGGAAGGAGAAGATCAGGGCAGAGGTGAGGTGGAACTGAGTGGGTGGGAGGGAAGTGTGTGGAAATGTAGCAAGAAGAAGAGTGGCTGTGGGCTTTGACTCCGTAAGGCCGAGAGTGCCAGAGGAGCCACTGGGGTCAGCAGAGGAAGAAGAGCAAGAGATGAAAATGAGGCAGCAGTGGTGGTGTTATACTGTATATCATTTCCTTGCATTCATGCATTGAGTGGTTAACACCTTGGCTAACTGACAAAAATGCATATCCATGCAATATAAAGTGTAGGACTGCAGCACAAAAGAATGGATCTCAAAGTTGCCATAGGAGCGCACTATAAGTGGGAATGAGCCATCACATCACAAATACATTTCAGTGCTATGCCGTACAGCAGAATGACAGTACCTATTCTCTGTACTTCGTAATGTAATATGTCATAACTACACAAATAAGGGTTATTAATAATGGATCTGTTTGATTAGGACATGGCCCAGGCATTGCCATAGACATAGGGGTAAATTTACTAAGTTGGGAGTTCTATTTAAGATAGGATGTTGCCCATAGCAACCAATCGGACTCTACTTCTCATTTATCTAGCACCTTCTAGAAGATACCTGGAATCTGATTGGTTGCTATGAGCTACATCCCATCTTAAATAGAACTCCCATTTTAGTAAATTTACCTCTAAGTTCTAAAATCTCATGGATTTCCTGTACAATGTCTACAGTATAATTAGTACATATAATATAGTAGATTATTTCCACTTGTTTACAGAATGTGAGCACTTAATTAGGAGGATGCTGGTGCTGGAGCCTTCAAAACGTCTCTCTATTGCTCAAATCAAAGAGCATAAGTGGATGATGACAGAGGTGCCAGTACATCGACCTGTCTTGTACGCCCAGAGTCCAGAGAAAGACGTTTCTATTGGGGAACACAATGAACAAGTCCTGAGGCTCATGCACAGCTTGGGGATAGACCAGCAAAAGACCATAGAGGTAGGTAATGTGCTACAGGAATCCTATAACAAAATGGCATTTGTGCTGAGAATTACTTGTCAGTGAGCAGAGTCATTACTTGTGGAGCGACAATGACTGCGTCTGCATTACGGAAACCTTCAGAACATTGACAAGTGTCATCATTTAAAGCGTGCACAGAATTAATACTGATGTTTGTTAGTTTGAGTACCCTGTTATGGATTTTACTTCCTTCCTTCGGAAGCAGAATACTATCCATGTGGAAATCCATTGGGAATAGTTAACCTGTGGCAAGCACTGCGGTAGCGGACTGAGGCTCCTTGCCCGACGCGTGGCGCGAAACGAGCCTGAGAGGGTACATGTTTGTACGGATGGTGGTCACATAACATGGAATATACAGGATGTGACCTGAAAAACCAAACTTATGTAGAACATTGTCGACCTTTTGTATCTGTCAACCTTAACCACTGTGGAGATTCTGTACCTGGCGACCAAATGCATGCTGACCATATGTTGCCGATCTATCGACTGTCTACTTAGACATTGTACAGTAGATCTATTATACCACACAATGTGCACATTTTATAGGGAATGTTGTATTTTATCTTCTACTATACACAACGTATTTTGTTATTGTTTTCTTGGCATCATTTACAGGATAGTCGGGTGTGTCCCTTTTTCGAGCCTCTTCCCTCAGGGCCTGAATCAGCGCTGGGCGCAGTCCCGATAGTTTTGCACTTGGCCAATGTGCATTGGTGTCACTGCGCATGTGCTGCGATGGGCTCGCGACAGCAGTTGTAGTGTGGTTTAGGACTCAAAGTGATCGTCAGACAGTGCCAGCTTGTGGCAGGTAACTGTGAAGGGGCTGCTACAATACAGGCGCTTACCAACCATTTTGTGGGCGTGTCTTCAGACGCAGAATCACTATCCCTGATGGCTTAGTTGGGATGGACATTGCTCAGATGTCCGATGGTGCGTCTTTGTACGCATGCAGCTGGATATGAGGCTGCGGCGGTGGGCGTCTCTATACAAAAGACAGCGACTG
The DNA here is from genome assembly GCF_028390025.1 of Pseudophryne corroboree. Lineage (NCBI taxonomy): Eukaryota > Metazoa > Chordata > Amphibia > Anura > Myobatrachidae > Pseudophryne > Pseudophryne corroboree. The sequence continues at coordinate 266,883,581 of NC_086453.1, read as the reverse complement.
CGACGTTTGCACATATTCTCAGATCCGCTGCGTACGCATACACACCTCATTGCACAGTTTTTTCCTGATGAATATGCCCCAGTTAGTACTATACCAAATATTTATCCCCAAACGAAATCCGCTGTTTCCCTAAGTATAAAGGTACCAGTGATCTGAAGTGTATATAAGGTAGGACACCATTATAGGTGCAGAGACAAAGGTCAGCATTTTATGTTTAATTGCCTTTATTTTGTACAGTATACCCTTGTACTGTGCATATACATTTATAAATCCATAAAGTGGGAAGGAAAAGTATTGGGCAGACTGCTGCTCTTATAAATGGGCAATTCGGGAATGACCGTCACAGATGCAGGATGCATTAGTATCATTTAATCATGCCTTTTTAGAGCTAGGAAAGCGTTATGGAATAATATGTTTTGTTTGTGAGGTTTTTTCCCTTTTATTATTTACTTATTATATAGAAGACTTTTACAATTTTAGTTTTGTTTTTCCCCCCCCCACATTTTGGTTGGTCTGATAAATCTGCCTTGCACATTAACCCTGTAGTATCATGTTTTTTCTGTATCTTGAAGTTACATGTGATTTTCTGGGTGTAGTATGGTATGCCGGCGGCCGGACTCCCGGTGACCAGCATACCAGCGCCGGGATCCCGACCGCCGACATACTGACAGTGTGGCGAACGCAAATAAGCCCATTGCGGGCTCGCTGCGGGCACGGTGGCACGCTATTTATTCTCCCTCCAGGGGGGTCGTGGACCCCCAAGAGGGAGAATATGTGTCGGTATGCCGGCTGACGGGATTCCGGCGCCAGTATACTGTGCGCCGGGATCCCGACAGCCGGCAAACTGAGGACCACCCGATTTTCTAGGTTACACTATAGAACAGTTTTAGGGCAAATCCAAGATTATTGTTTTGGGTAATTTATCAGCGTCTTTTCAACTTATAATAATAATATTATGTTTATTTAGTCTTTACAGAATCGTAGCTATAATCACTTTGCTGCCATATATTACCTGCTTGTGGAAAGGCTTAAATCTCACCGAAGCAGCTTTCCTGTGGAGGCCAGGATCGATGCACGGCAACGACGACCCAGCACCGTCGCCGAGCAGACAGTTGCCAAGGTAATCCTATCATAATAACACTCTTGAATTCGGTTAGTACATACATGCTTAATCAATCCTGGGCCACACGTCTGTTTTTTTTATTGTGTAGCAACTCATAGCAAAGAACTGGCTGAGTGTGTAACTGCATTTGCTAGTTACAGTATGCATGGCCTCTTTGCTGAAACTATATGATCAGAAAGAAGGGAGCGATGTCCCAGATTACTAAGAGTGATTGCCAAGACTGATTAACTTTCCCCATTTGCATTAATACACTATACAGATGGCCTTATTTATTTTTCACATTGTCTTACGGGATGCTGTCGGGATACAGATGCCGGAATCCCGACAGCCGCGGAAATGTCGGCGGCCGGAATCCCGACCCAAGCCCGGTATGCCCACTCGGGTGGTGGTCCACGCCACCACCCGAGGGGGAATATATAACCCGAGGGGACGTGCTGCGCTCGCTGTCAGGTTCCAGACGTCTGTCTCCTGACTGCCGGGATCCTATTCCAATCCCTGTCTTGCTAATGAAACATTTAATTTGCTTATATAAACCCATAAATCTGTTGTAACTGTACATCTGTGTGCCGCAATGTTTGTAGCTATATTTCTCTAACGTCCTAAGTGGATGCTGGGGACTCCGTAAGGACCATGGGGAATAGCGGCTCCGCAGGAGACTGGGCACAAAAGTAAAGCTTTAGAACTACCTGGTGTGCACTGGCTCCTCCCCCTATGACCCTCCTCCAAGCCTCAGTTAGATTTTTGTGCCCGAACGAGAAGGGTGCACACTAGGTGGCTCTCCTGAGCTGCTTAGTGAAAAGTTTAGTTTTAGGTTTTTTATGTTCAGTGAGACCTGCTGGCAACAGGCTCACTGCATCGAGGGACTAAGGGGAGAAGAAGCGAACTCACCTGCGTGCAGAGTGGATTGGGCTTCTTAGGCTAGTGGACATTAGCTCCAGAGGGACCGATCACAGGCCCAGCCATGGATAGGTCCCAGAGCCGCGCCGCCGGCCCCCTTACAGAGCCAGAAGACAGAAGAGGTCCGGAAAATCGGCGGCAGAAGACGTCCTATCTTCAACAAGGTAGCGCACAGCACTGCAGCTATGCGCCATTGCTCTCAGCACACTTCACACTCCGGTCACTGAGGGTGCAGGGCGCTGGGGGGGGGGCGCCCTGAGCAGCAATAAAAACACCTTGGATGGCAAAAAATGCATCACATATAGCTCCTGGGCTATATGGATGAATTTAACCCCTGCCAAAATACACAAAAAAATGGGAGATAAGGCCGCCGAGAAGGGGCGGAGCCTATCTCCTCAGCACACTGGCGCCATTTTCCCTCACAGCTCCGTTGGAGGGAAGCTCCCTGGCTCTCCCCTGCAGTCACTACACTACAGAAAGGGCTAAAAAAGAGAGGGGGGCACTAATTACGCGCAGTATTAAAAATTACAGCAGCTATAAGGGGAAAAACACTTATATAAGGTTATCCCTGTATATATATATAGCGCTCTGGTGTGTGCTGGCAAACTCTCCCTCTGTCTCCCCAAAGGGCTAGTGGGGTCCTGTCCTCTATCAGAGCATTCCCTGTGTGTGTGCTGTGTGTCGGTACGTTTGTGTCGACATGTATGAGGAGAAAAATGATGTGGAGACGGAGCAGATTGCCTATAATAGTGATGTCACCCCCTAGGGGGTCGACACCTGAGTGGATGAACTGTTGGAAGGAATTACGTAACAGTGTCAGCTCTGTATAAAAGACAGTGGTTGACATGAGACAGCCGGCTACTCAGCTTGTGCCTGTCCAGACGTCTCATAGGCCGTCAGGGGCTCTAAAGCGCCCGTTACCTCAGATGGCAGATATAGACGCCGACACGGATACTGACTCCAGTGTCGACGGTGAAGAGACAAATGTGACTTCCAGTAGGGCCACACGTTACATGATTGAGGCAATGAAAAATGTTTTACACATTTCTGATAATACGAGTACCACCAAAAAGGGGTATTATGTTCGGTGAGGAAAAACTACCTGTAGTTTTCCTGAATCTGAGAAATTAAATGAGGTGTGTGATGATGCGTGGGTTTCCCCCGATAACAACTGATAATTTCTAAAATGTTATTGGCATTATATCCTTTCCCGCCAGAGGTTAGGGTGCGTTGGGAAACACCCCCTAGGGTGGATAAAGCGCTCACACGCTTGTAAGAACAAGGGCTCTACCCTCTCCTGAGATGGCCGCCCTTAAGGATCCTGCTGATAGAAAGCAGGAGGGTATCCTAAAATGTATTTACACACATACTGGTGTTATACTGCGACCAGCAATCGCCTCAGCCTGGATGTGCAGTGCTGGGTTGGCGTGGTCGGATTCCCTGACTGAAAATATTGATACCCTAGATAGGGACAGTATATTATTGCCTATAGAGCATTTAAAAGATGCATTTCTATATATGCGTGATGCACAGCGGAATATTTGCCGACTGGCATCAAGTCTAAGTGCGTTGTCCATTTCTGCCAGTAGAGGGTTATGGACACGACAGTGGTCAGGTGAGGCGGATTCCAAAATGGCATTTGGAAGTATTGCCTTATTAAGGGGAGGAGTTATTTGGGGTCGGTCTTTTCAGACCTGGTGGCCACGGCAACAGCTGGGAAATCCACGTTTGTACCCCAGGTCGCCTCTCAACATAAGAAGACGCCGTATTATCAGGCGCAGTCTTTTCGTAGGCAAGCGGGCAAAAGGTTCCTCATTTCTGCCCCGTGACAGAGGGAGAGGAAATAGGCTGCAGAAATCAGCCAGTTCCCAGGAACAGAAACCCTCTGCCAAGCCCTCAGTATGACGCTGGGGCTTTACAAGCAGAATCAGGCACGGTGGGGGCCCGTCTCAATGAATTTCAGCGCGCAGTGGGCTCACTCGCAAGTAGACCCCTGGATCCTTCAGGTGATATCTCAGGGGTACAAATTGGAATTCGAGACGTCTCCCCCTCGCCGTTTCCTAAAGTCGGCTTTAACGATGTCTCCTTCTGACAGGGAGGCAGTTTTGGAAGCCATTCACAAGCTGTATTCCCAGCAGGTGATAATCAAGGTACCCCTCCTGCAACAGGGAACGGGGTATTATTCCACACTGTTGTGGTACCGAAGCCGGACGGCTCGGTGAGACCGATTCTAAATCTAAAATCTTGAACACTTACATACGGAGGTTCAAATTCAAGATTGAGTCACTCAGAGCAGTGATTGCGAACCTGGAAGAAGGGGACTACATGATGTCTCGGGACATCAAGGATGCTTACCTTCATGTTAAAATTTACCCTTCTCACCAAGGGTACCTCAGGTTTATGGTACAGAACTGTCACTATCAGTTTCAGACGCTGCCGTAGGGATGGTCCACGGCACCCCGGGTCTTTACCAAGGTAATGGCCGAAATGATGATACTCCTTCGAAGGAAGGGAATTTTAGTTATCCCTTACTTGGGCGATTCCCTGATAAGGGTAAGATCCAGGGAACAGTTGGAGGTCGGTGTAGCACTATCTCAGGTAGTGTTGCGGCAGCACGATTGGATTCTCAATATTCCAAAATCGCAGCTGATTCCGACGACTCGTCTTCTGTTCTTAGGGATGATCCTGGACACAGTCCAGAAAAAGGTGTTTCTCCCGGAGGAGAAAGTCAGGGAGTTATCCGAGCTAGTCGGGAACCTCCTATAACCGAGCCAAGTCTCAGTACATCAATGAAATGGTTCTGGGAAAAATGGTGGCTTCCTACGAAGCAATCCCATTCGGCAGATTCCACGCAAGAACTTTCCAGTGGGACCTGCTGGACAAATGGTCCGGGTCGCATCTTCAGATGCATCAGCGGATAACCCTGTCACCAAGCACAAGGGTGTCTCTCCTGTGGTGGTTGCAGAGTGCTCATCTTCTAGAGGGCCGCACATTCAGGACTGGGTCCTGGTGACCACGGATGCCAGCCTGCGAGGCTGGGGAGCAGTCACACAGGGAAGGAATTTCCAGAGCTTATGGTCAAGCCTGGAGACATCACTTCACATAAATATCCTGAAGCTAAGGGCCATTTACAATGCTCTAAGCTCAGCAAGACCTCTGCTTCAAGGTCACTCGGAGTTGATCCATTCGGACAACATCACGGCAGTCACCCACGTAAACAGACAGGGTGACACAAGAAGCAGGAGGGCAATGGCAGAAGCTGCAACGATTCTTCGCTGGGCGGAAAATCATGTGATAGCACTGTCAGCAGTATTCATTCCGGGAGTGGACAACTGGGAAGCAGACTTCCTCAGCAGACACGACCTCCACCCGGGAGAGTGGGGACTTCACCCAGAAGTCTTCCACATGTTTATAAAACTCGACAAGTATTGTGCCAGGTCAAGGGACCCTCAGGCAATAGCTGTAGACGCTCTGGTAACACAGTGGGTGTACCAGTCAGTGTATGTGTTCCCTCCTCTGCCTCTCATACCCAAGGTACTGAGAATTATAAGATGGAGAGGAGTAAGCACTATATTCGTGGCTCCGGATTGGCCAAGAAGGACTTGGTAACCGAAACTTCAAGAGATGCTCACGGAGGATCCGGGGCCTCTACCTCTAAGAAGGGACCTGCTCCAGCAAGGACCCTGTCTGTTCCAAGACTTACCGCGGCTGCGTTTGACGGCATGGCGGTTGAACGCCGGATCCTGAAGGAGAAAGGCATTCCGAATGAAGTCATTCCTATCCTGATCAAAGCCAGGAAAGATATAACCGCAAAACATTATCACTGCATTTGGCGAAAATATGTTGCGTGGTGCGAGGCCAGTAAGGCCCCGACGGAGGAATTTTAAACTAGGTCGATTCCTACATTTCCTGCAAACAGGAGTGTCTATGGGCCTGAAATGGGGGTCCATTAAGGTTCAAGTTTCGGCCCTGTCAATTTTCTTCCAAAAAGAACTAGCTTCAGTCCCTGAAGTTCAGACGTTTGTGAAAGGAGTACTGTATATACAGCCTCCTTTTGTGCCTCCAGTGGCACATTGGGATCTAAATGTAGTTTTTGGGTTCCAAAAGTCACATTGGTTTGAACCACTTAAATATGTGGAGTTAAAATATCTCACATGGAAAGTGGTCATGCTGTTGACCCTGGCCTGGGCCAGGTGCGTGTCAGAATTGGCGGCTTTATCCTGTAAAAGCCCTCATCTGATTTTCCATTCGGACAGGGCGGAATTGAGGACTTGTCCTCAGTTTCTCCCTAAGGTGGTTTTCAGCGTTTCACCTGAATCAACCTATTGTGGTGCCTGCGGCTACTAGGGACTTGGAGGACTCCAAGTTGCTAGACGTTGTCAGAGCCCTGGACATATAGGTTTCCAGGACGGCTGGAGTCAGAAAATCTGACTCGTTGTTTATTCTGTATGCACCCAACAAGCTGGGTGCTCCTGCTTCTAAGCAGACTATTGCTCGTTGGATTTGTAGTACAATTCAGCTTGCACATTCTGTGGCAGGCCTGCCACAGCCAAAATCTGTAAAAGCCCATTCCACAAGGAAGGTGGGCTCATCTTGGGCGGCTGCCCGAGGGGTCTCGGCTTTACAACTTTGCCGAGCAGCTACTTGGTCAGGAGCAAATACGTTTGTAAAATTCTACAAATTTGATACCCTGGCTGAGGAGGACCTGGAGTTCTCTCATTTGGTGCTGCAGAGTCATCCGCACTCTCCCGCCCGTTTGGGAGCTTTGGTATAATCCCCATGGTCCTTACGGAGTCCCCAGCATCCACTTAGGACGTTAGAGAAAATAAGAATTTACTTACCGATAATTCTATTTCTCGTAGTCCGTAGTGGATGCTGGGCGCCCATCCCAAGTGCGGATTGTCTGCAATACTGGTACATAGTTATTGTTACCAAAAAATCAGGTTATTGCTGTAGTGAGCCATCTTTTCTAGAGGCTCCTCTGTTATCATGCTGTTAACTGGGTTTAGATCACAAGTTATATGGTGTGATTGGTGTGGCTGGTATGAGTCTTACCCGGGATTCAAAATCCTTCCTTATTGTGTACGCTCGTCCGGGCACAGTATCCTAACTGAGGCTTGGAGGAGGGTCATAGGGGGAGGAGCCAGTGCACACCAGGTAGTTCTAAAGCTTTACTTTTGTGCCCAGTCTCCTGCGGAGCCGCTATTCCCCATGGTCCTTACGGAGTCCCCAGCATCCACTACGGACTACGAGAAATAGAATTATCTGTAAGTAAATTCTTATTTTTGCTATTAAAATGAAAGTATCTGCAGGAGTTGTGCTTCCCAATATTGTAAAGATGTTTGTTTAAGTTCATACATTGTAGAATATAGAAAGGGAACCTGAAAAGGTCATACAGTATAAAAGTAGTATTCCCACCCATATGACTGTCGCTGTTTACTCACATTTACCCGTTGTACAATGCAATTATGTGTGGAACCTGTTTTTGAATACAGATGACGCAACACACCTCAGTATGCTTTTTCGACATTCGCAATGTTGACATCAAGCGACAAACTCGTTGTTGACATTGTGACCATCAGAAAATGGACTGCATCCTCACACCACCTAGAACACTCATTAAGGGTTTGTCCACACTGAAGGGGAGATGTATCAATCCTTGGAGAGAGATAAGGTGGAATAGTTGCCCAAAGCACCCAATTAGTATCTAGCTGTCATCTATTTCAAAGACTGAGGTAGACAAGTGACGGGAGATGATTGGTTGCTTTGAGCAGCATCTCCACTTCTTTATCCAAGGGTTGCTACATCTCCCCCACACCCCCAATCCCCCAAATGAGCGCTTAGTTTACAAAGCACAGAGTAACGGAATGGACTGAGTAATGGTAGAGATGTTTTGGCCTTTGTTCTGCATTGTGTTTCGTGTACTCACCACCAGAAGCATTGACATTCACAGGTGTCACACATTACGTCTGCATTATTATACTGGGTGGTCCCTCTGTGTGTTGCGTCTCACTGACGTCTGTGTGATCAGCACACAGATCATAGCATAGACTTACATGCGATATACAGTAGGGTAAGATATCTCTCCGGCAACTAAGAGATTTGTCTAATGTATGTGCACTAACCCATCCTTATACCATCTACCAGTATCGAAGTATAAAATGACTGAGACAGTTGGAGCACATATTGGGGTAGAGTTACTAAAACTAAAGAAGAAAATTGGATAGCAACCAGTCAGATTTTAGCTATAATTTTCTAGAAATCACTATAGAAATGAAAGCTAGATACTGATTGGATTTTTGCTATTGTTAACAAATTTCTCCATTTCTCCTTTTCAGAAATTGTAGTAAATCTGACCCATTGGTTTGTAAATCTAGGCGAACATATATTTTAATAATGTACAACATCCGTTGCAATGCAACAGATGTATCTATGGGCCCGATTCAGACCTGATTGCTGCTGTGCGTTTTTGCATAGCGGGCAATTATCGATTGACTGCGCATACCATGCAATGTGCACGTGCGTCGCCAAACAGCGACAAGTTGGTGCGAAAATTTCAATTGCACAGCCATTCGCAAGCTGATTGACAGGAAGAGAAGGTTTGTGGGTGGTAACTGACCGTTTACTGGGAGTGTCAGTGAGAGCGTTTTCAGGGAGGGTGTGTGACGTCCGCTCCGGACCCGATCAGCCTGTTTGTATCACACTGTAGGAGTAAGTCCTGGGCTGCGCACAGACTGCGCACGCTGGTAAAATCATTCAGTGATGAGTGAGTTGTGAACGTATTTGCAGCTGTCCGCTGACTGAGGGACATTTTCGCAAGGCATACACATGCGATCGCACACTTACACGGAGCAAATTTACACTCCCCCTTGGGCGGCGACTATCTGATCGCAGGACAACAAAATTAGCAGCCCAGCGATTAGGTCTGAATTAGGCCCTGTGTTTTATACATACTGTATAAGCAATAATAGGAATTTTGTTGAAGTAAATGAGCTTGGCTTTTTAAAATCTGTAAAGTTATCAGAATTACTATGCTCTGTCAGTATCTGGATGTTAGGTCGACAGGCAATAGGCAGACCACTAATGGTTGACACGCATTAGGTTGACATTTTCTAAAGGTTGACATGACAGTGGTCGACATGAGGTGTTTGGTTTTTTTTTGTTTTTAAAATAATTTTTTCAACATTTTCATACTTTACCATCCACGTGGACTACGATTGGAAATAGTAACCTAGAAACATGGCGAGTGAAGCAGTGCACTAGTTGGGGTTCCCTGTGCTGTGATAGTGAAAACAACACCAAAAAATGTATGTTGACCTTTTCTTCTGACGACCTTTTCCCCATGTTGACCTGTTGGGGGTCGACCTAGACACTGTTGACCATTTACAGGTCGTCCCAGTGATCCACACCCGCTCTTTCTTTGGGAGAGCGAAATGACAGAATAGGACAGGAGAGGGTTAAACCCCTCAGGCTGGGGGAGGACCAGGGAAAACATCAGGTTTTTAGTGGCCTATGGGTGCAGAGGCTAGGGGTCAACCCTGAGTTGGTGTAAGGGAGCTAGCATTTAGGTCAGCATCTTTTCTGGAAGAATTTCCCTCCCTCCTTCCCTCCCTTTGGTTTTATGTTGAACGGATTATTACCTGTTGTTGGTTGAGTTTGCTCATTGTTTTGGGTGTGCTCACCTTCGATGACTGTTATAACATCTGCTGGATCACCTTAACGGGGGCAGCCTCACCACCCGGACGGGTGGGTTGTCAAGTGGAGGTTGAGTGGATACCTTTGTTTAGTGTTTTAGTGTTGTGACTTGGCTGGGTTTGTATGGAGCTTGTGGTGTAGACTGTTACTGCCGTTCTTTCTGGCCACCATACTCAATTTCTTTACTCTACTTTATTAGATTTATTAGTTTAATACTAACTAATAAATAGCCATCAAGTTTTTCTGCCAAATTCAAGTCTCTGAGTCTTTATTGTCACTGAATGAGTTTAACTGGACGTCCCTCAGCCGTTATGGGGTTTATACCTCAGTCTTCCTACACATTGACTGATGTTGACATTAAAGTAAGATTATAAGTGCAAGAACCTGGTACAATTACACTACTTTATAAAATGTGGGGTCCCATTTAGGGGTATATTTACTAAAGTGCAGGTTTATAGAAGTGGAGATTTTACCAATAGCAACCAGCAGATTATATTTATCATTTACCTAGCACTTTCTAGAAGATATTAACTAGAATCTGATTGGTTGCTATAGGCAACATCTCCACTTCTGAAAACCCGCACTTTAGTAAATATACTCCTTAGAGTTAAATCCAGTTAGAGTATGCAATCTCTATGCAGAAGGCAACAGTATTTTCCCTGCCTGGAGGAAATAGCATCACACGCTTTATGTGCAGGTGTAAATTTGGGATGTGGTCTGTTTTGTCAACATTCATAATTGTCTGTCACAACTGAGGGCCTGAGCTGACGGGAGGCAGCCTCAGTTGTAGGGGCTGAGATGTACCGGAACCTGGGAGGTTGTATCAGACCCCTGGACATGTAAGTAACATGAATAATAACTGCCCGAAGGCGTGACCACGACAACTTGGATAAAAGTCAATGATGTTTATTATGACAACTCCGCAACACAGCAGCAGTAAAAGAAAACGTAAAAGTCAGCAAAGAATAAATACAGTTCCTGGGTACTACAGGATGGCAGGAGCCACAGGGCACTGGTAGTGTGAGATAGTTCTTATAATCTTCTAGATGGAAAGTCCTTACCAGGCCCGACTGTAGCAATGGAGATAACCCAGGATTGTACCAGCTGGTGTTCCAGGAAAAGCTGGGTTGCTGAAGATAAAACGGCTGCTGTGGATACTGGCTGGAACCAGACTGTTGTTAGCACGGAGTGGATACTGGCTGGAACCAGTTAAATAATAAATGAACTTGGGAGCGATGAAATATGAACTGAAATGTAAAACTTAAGAGCGGAGAAATAATAATACCGGTGGAGAGTGGTAAAGTGTAGAAAGGACACCGGCCCTTTAAGAGAAGCTGTACTCTGCTGGAAGCAGGTAATGTTGTAGCTGGAAACAGATGAATCCACAATGGATTGGAGAGTCAGGCTACACCGCAGGTGGAATGCTGGTGCGGGTCTCTATGGTGGAAGTCTTGAGACAGGAGCTGGAACCTGGAAGACAATCACAGGAGAGAGACAAACAGGAACTAGGTTTGACAACCAAAGCACTGACGCCTTCCTTGCTCAGGCACAGTGTATTTATACCTGCAGCAAGGAAGGGATTGGCTAGGCAATTATGCAGATTAACAATACTGATAACAGATTGGAGGAAATGATCAGCTGACAGAATCCAAGATGGCTGCGCCCATGCAGACACTTGGAGGGAAGTTTGGTTTGTAATCCATGTGGTAATGAAAACAGTAATGGCGGCGCCGGCCACTGGAGACAGGAGACGCCAGGCTGACAAGTGCACATCCAACCACGCGGACACAGCGGAGGCCGCGGCTGACGTAATCGCCACTCTGACACTCTGCATGCAGAAGCTCAGGGACGGCGGCGGAGGCCGCGGGAGACGCCATGCCAGATGTAATAAGGCGTTACTGTGACAGCGTCTCAGAGAGACAGGAGAGGATGCAGGAATGTGAACATTAGGATAACAGATGGGATCCGGTCCTGGAGCGCTGAGCCAGCCTTAGGAGACATCTGATGGGTAAGAAATGGCGTCCAGATACCCGGATCGTGACAGCACCCCCCCCTTTAGGAGTGGCCCCAGGACACTTCTTTGGCTTTTGAGGAAACTTGGAATGGAATCTCCGGACCAAGGCAGGAGCATGGACATCAGAAGCATTGGTCCATGAACGTTCCTCAGGGCCGTAACCCTTCCAGTCAATAAGATACTGTAGTTGACCGTAACGGTGACGTGAGTCCAGGATCTTGGCCACTTCATACTCAACGCCTCGTTGAGTTTGGACTTTCGGAGTTGGAGGAAGTGAGGAATGAAACCGATTCAAGATCAGCGGTTTCAACAGGGAAACATGGAATGTCCTGGGTATTTTTAAGAAGGGAGGCAACTGAAGTCTGTAAGCAACAGGATTGATGACTTGTTCAATCTTGAAAGGACCGATATAGCGAGGTGCAAACTTCATACTGGGAACTCTTAACCTCAAATTCTTCGTGGATAACCATACCCGATCACCCACCTTGAGAGCAGGAACTGCTCGACGCTTCTTATCCGCAAACTTCTTGTACCTGAACGATGCCTTGAGCAGAGCTGATCGTACGCTCTTCCAGATATTGGCAAACTGATGCAAGGTGATATCCACTGCGGGAACAGAAGTTGCTGGAAGCGGTTGGAACTCAGGGACTTTAGGGTGGAATCCAAAGTTAGTGAAGAATGGTGTTGAAGCAGATGAAGAATGATACTGGTTGTTATGACAGAACTCGGCCCAGGGAAGTAATTGAACCCAGTCATCTTGAGAGGAGGACACATAGATGCGGAGGAAGGCCTCCAAGTCCTGATTCACCCTCTCGGTTTGACCATTGGTCTGAGGATGGTAAGCCGTGGAAAACTTTAGCTTGACTTGAAGGACTTGACATAAACTTCGCCAGAATTTGGCTGTGAATTGAACTCCTCGATCTGAGATAATTTCTTCAGGAAGACCGTGGAGTCGGAAGATCTCTTGTATGAATACTTGAGCCAACTTGGAAGCTGACGGAAGACCGGTGAGAGGAATGAAGTGTGCCATCTTGGTGAACCGGTCAACTACCACCCAGATGGTATTGAACTTGTTGCACATGGGTAAATCTGTAATAAAATCCATCGACAAATGGGTCCAAGGTCGACGGGGAACAGATAGTGGAACCAGTTGCCCCGCAGGCGACTGGCGGGATACCTTATGTTGAGCACACTTTGGGCAAGATGCAATAAACTCCAAGACGTCCTTTTTCAGAGTTGGCCACCAATAGGACCTAGAGATAAACTCCAGGGTTTTTTGGATACCTGTATGTCCGGCAAAACGGGAAGCATGGGCCCAATGCATGAGCTTCTTCCTTAGCATCGGTTTCACAAAACTTTTCCCTGATGGGGGCGTAGAGTCCATCCCTACCGTGGAGAATGCCAACGGATTTATAATAGGATGCTTGTCTGAAGACTCTGACTCATTTTCTTGCTCCCATGAGCGGGAAAGGGCATCGGCCTTGCGATTCTGAGAGCCCGGACAGAACTGGAGTTTAAAGTCGAACCTGGAAAAGAAAAGTGCCCATCTGGCCTGACGAGGGTTGAGACATTGTGCGCCTTTCAGATATAAGAGGTTCTTGTGGTCTGTAAGTATGGTGATTGAATGAGAAGCTCCCTCCAACAGATACCTCCACTCTTCTAGAGCGAGCTTGATGGCTTGCAACTCCTGGTCGCCAATGGCATAGTTGCGCTCAGCTGGGGAGAACTTCCGGGAGAAGAAACTGCAAGGGTGTAAATGGCCATCTTTAGCCCTCTGAGATAACACCGCTCCTACTCCAACGGAGGAGGCATCCACCTCTAAGATGAAAGGAGAGTCGATGTCAGGCTGTTTCAGAACAGGCGCAGAGATGAACCTTTGTTTTAAAAGATGAAATGCTTGCATGGCTTCTTCAGACCACTTGGACGGGTTAGCACCCTTCTTAGTGAAAGCAGTAATAGGCGCCACAATGGTGGAAAAGTCTCGTATAAACTTTCGGTAATAGTTGGCGAACCCCAAGAACCTCTGGACCCCTTTGAGGGTTAAGGGTATCGGCCAATTTTGGATTGCTTGTAGTTTCTCAGGATCCATCTCTAGTCCGGAACTGGACACAATGTACCCTAGAAACGGAATGGACTTGACTTCAAAGACGCATTTCTCTAATTTGCAATAGAGATGATTGACACGGAGACGGGACAGAACCTCTTTAACCCAAAAACGATGTTCCTCTAAATCGTTGGCAAAAATGAGGATATCGTCTAGATAGACCACGACATGACGGTATAGAATGTCTCTGAAGATCTCATTGACAAAATGCTGGAAGACAGCTGGAGCATTACTCAATCCGAAGGGCATGACGAGGTACTCATAATGTCCGTCACGGGTGTTAAAGGCGGTCTTCCACTCGTCACCCTCACGGATCCGGATGAGATTGTATGCACCTCTCAAGTCCAGCTTTGTAAAGATGGTAGCTCCGCTAACTCTGTCAAAGAGCTCAGTAATCAGGGGTAAAGGATAACGGTTCTTGATGGTAATGTCGTTCAAACCTCTGTAGTCGATGCACGGCCGCAGACCACCATCTTTCTTTTTTACAAAAAAGAAGCCTGCGCCGGCTGGGGAAGAAGAAGGTCGAATGAACCCCTTTGCTAGGTTCTCTTTAATGTATTCCTCCATAGAATGCGTCTCAGGCAGAGACAACGGATAAGTTCGGCCTCGAGGTGGAACCTTCCCTGGAACGAGATCAATCGGGCAGTCCCATTCTCTATGAGGAGGAAGGATATCAGCAGAAGCTTTACTGAACACATCCGTGAAATCTTGATATGGAGGAGGTGGAACATCAGACGACCTGGGGGAGGAAGAACAGACAGGCAATACTTTAAACAAACATGTCTCAGCACAGGAGGAACCCCATGCCAGGATTTGCGTAGTCGTCCAATCAATTGTAGGATTGTGAAGACGGAGCCATGGAAGGCCCAGGACCACAGGATGTGTGGCTCTTGGAATCACTAAAAAAGAAATAAGTTCGGAATGAAGAACTCCCACTCTCAGAAGAACTGGTAGAGTCCTTAAAGAAATAACTGCATCAAAAATTTTGCTGCCATCCACGGCAGTTAAAGAAATGGACGAAGGAAGTCTCTCGGTGGGTAGGGACCACCGTTTAACATAGGCTTCGGTAATAAAGTTCCCAGCTGCTCCGAAATCAAGGAGGGCAATGACGTTCCGATAACGTTGAGCAACTTGAAGCGAGACTGGGAGATTACAATCTTGAGGAGATGGAGAGGAGATCATTACTCCTAGCCGGCCCTCTCCTTGGCGAGCTAGGATTTGGAGTTTCCCGGACGTTTGGGACAGGCATTAATGGTGTGAGACGGAGCTGCACAATAGAGACAGAGAGACTCGGAGAGACGTCTTCGGCGCTCAGCAGGAGTTAAACGGGAACGGCCAAGTTGCATGAGCTCATCTTTAGATGGTGACAGTTGACGAAGAGGAGGAGCAGAAGATTTTGGAGCAGATGATCTTCCACGCTCAGTTGCTCTCTCTCTGAAACGTAAATCAACTTTCGTGCAGAGTGAGAAAGGCTCATCTAACTTAGAAGGTAAGTCTCTGGTAGCTAACTCATCTTTAATACGCTCAGATAAGCCATGCCAGAATGCAGCATACAGGGCCTCGTCGTTCCAGACCAGTTCGGATGCCAGGATCTGGAACTGTATCAGATATTGTCCTACAGTACGTGACCCCTGGCGTAAACGGAGAATCTCGGATGAAGTTGAGGTTACCCGGCCTGGCTCGTCGAAGATGCGCCTGAATGTTGACACGAAGGCAGTGTAGGAAGATAGCAGGGTGTCGGACCTCTCCCATAACGGTGATGCCCAATCAAGGGCTGAGCCACTGAGAAGAGAAATAATGTAGGCAATTTTTGTACGGTCACTGGGAAAATTGCCAGGTTGTAGCTCAAACTGAATCTCACACTGGTTGAGAAATCCCCTGCAGAATCTTGGAGATCCGTCAAATTTTGCTGGCGTTGGAAGATGAAGACGTGGAGCAGAAATGGGTAAGGTGGGTGGGGTTATAGCTGGAGTCACTGTGGTTGACGCACCAGACGCGCCTGATCCACGGAGAGTTGTCTGAATCCCATCCAGCCGAGTAGAGAAATCCTGGAGACAGCGGATGATGTGGCCCTGTGCAGCCTCCTGATGATCTAGTCGGGCTGCCAGTTCTTGCATCGGCCTGGCCGCTTGATCCTGGTCTCCGGCTGGATTCATTAGGTCAGTGCTTACTGTCACAACTGAGGGCCTGAGCTGACGGGAGGCAGCCTCAGTTGTAGGGGCTGAGATGTACCGGAACCTGGGAGGTTGTATCAGACCCCTGGACATGTAAGTAACATGAATAATAACTGCCCGAAGGCGTGACCACGACAACTTGGATAAAAGTCAATGATGTTTATTATGACAACTCCGCAACACAGCAGCAGTAAAAGAAAACGTAAAAGTCAGCAAAGAATAAATACAGTTCCTGGGTACTACAGGATGGCAGGAGCCACAGGGCACTGGTAGTGTGAGATAGTTCTTATAATCTTCTAGATGGAAAGTCCTTACCAGGCCCGACTGTAGCAATGGAGATAACCCAGGATTGTACCAGCTGGTGTTCCAGGAAAAGCTGGGTTGCTGAAGATAAAACGGCTGCTGTGGATACTGGCTGGAACCAGACTGTTGTTAGCACGGAGTGGATACTGGCTGGAACCAGTTAAATAATAAATGAACTTGGGAGCGATGAAATATGAACTGAAATGTAAAACTTGAGAGCGGAGAAATAATAATACCGGTGGAGAGTGGTAAAGTGTAGAAAGGACACCGGCCCTTTAAGAGAAGCTGTACTCTGCTGGAAGCAGGTAATGTTGTAGCTGGAAACAGATGAGTCTTGAGACAGGAGCTGGAACCTGGAAGACAATCACAGGAGAGAGACAAACAGGAACTAGGTTTGACAACCAAAGCACTGACGCCTTCCTTGCTCAGGCACAGTGTATTTATACCTGCAGCAAGGAAGGGATTGGCTAGGCAATTATGCAGATTAACAATACTGATAACAGATTGGAGGAAATGATCAGCTGACAGAATCCAAGATGGCTGCGCCCATGCAGACACTTGGAGGGAAGTTTGGTTTGTAATCCATGTGGTAATGAAAACAGTAATGGCGGCGCCGGCCACTGGAGACAGGAGACGCCAGGCTGACAAGTGCACATCCAACCACGCGGACACAGCGGAGGCCGCGGCTGACGTAATCGCCACTCTGACACTCTGCATGCAGAAGCTCAGGGACGGCGGCGGAGGCCGCGGGAGACGCCATGCCAGATGTAATAAGGCGTTACTGTGACAGCGTCTCAGAGAGACAGGAGAGGATGCAGGAATGTGAACATTAGGATAACAGATGGGATCCGGTCCTGGAGCGCTGAGCCAGCCTTAGGAGACATCTGATGGGTAAGAAATGGCGTCCAGATACCCGGATCGTGACATTGTCGTTGTTGTTGTTGTTGTTGTTGTTGTTGTTGTTGTCATGATTAAACTTAAAAAAAAAAAAAACCCTGGTGGACTACCGGTGACTAATCTAGTACGGCGACTCCAGCAGTATCTTCCGCGTTTGGTGGTGACATCAGGAGAACTTCTGGTGGTTCTTGCGTTGCCTCCGGCAGTAATTATGACTGACCCCAGCATTTCTTATGTTGACCTTTGTGGACATGATACCATCCTGCAGATGCCGACATGGTCAAAGCCTAGGTTTCAACAATATCAACATTGTCCTGTTGCCATTATGAATGTTGCCTGTATGACTGCAAATCGTCAGTTTGCACCCTGTAGCTACAGTCACTCCTAACTCTAAATGAGGCGGACAGCATTTTAATTAACTACATTTTAATAATCTTCAATATCATTTAGTGCAGTGGAAAAACAAACACGTTTGTCATATTCTCAGGTTCATTGAAAAAAATAGCATCTAGCCTAAATAAATGTTCTGCGAGTATAAAATTGTACTAAATCTGCCACACAATAGCTCTAATAATATACCGCAATCAGTGGAGCTGAAAATAAACGTATACCTGTTTTAGTTACGTAATGTCGCTCTATTAGGTAATGTTACTGGAACAATACTGTATCGGGTGAGGCATGATGGAAAATATTATAATTATACCTTACAGTGACAGATTTTCCAGATTATTAACTCCTCTATCCTCTGAATACCATACCATTAACAAGAATGTGTGTATCTTGTGCAATGGCGTGTGTGAGTACAGTACCCGTATTGTCTGATTACTGCTCTATCTGACATAATGTTTGTGCACTAACGACTGACTAGAAGTACTTTCACGAATTCTTGTTTAATGTCTGTAACCATGCGGCAATGCTTGTTCTGTGTGTAGCAGGCTCTGGCAAGGATATAACTGTGTGCTCATTGTGGGGTCTATTCATGAAGCAGTGAAAAGAGTGGAGAAGTGAGCCTGTGGAGAAGTTGCCCCTGTCAACCAATCAGCTGCTCTGTACAATTGTATATTATGCAAATTATAAATGTTACTTCAAAGCTGATTGGTTGCCATGGGCAACTTCTCCACTGGCTCACTTCTCCACACTTTTCACTGCTTCATAAATAGACCCCTGTGTGTCCACTTTCTGAAAAGCTGGTCAAATTGTTGCTGTGTAAAATAAAATCATGAAACTAATATGACTGTAATCATTGTTTTTATGTACAGGTAGGCAATTACCTATGGTAACGGCATGCTGGGACTAGTAGTTCCACAATAACTGGCTAGTCACAGGTTGCCTGTTGTAATCCGACGGATGTGTTTATATTTTATAGGGTTGCTATACATACATATAAGCAATAATAGGAATTTTGTTGATGTGTTGAGCTTGGCTTTTTTTAAACCTTATATTATATTTTGTTTATATACGATCATTTGATTGTAAGCTCTTGGGACAGGTGAATGTGGAAATTGTTTAGAGAGCAGTGCACCACAGAAATGTTCTTATGACGTCATTGGCATTGGCAGGCCTGGGCGGGAAACTTCTTGTGGCTCCTGGAACTGATGAGCCAGGTGTGGTCATTGAAAGGCTTCTGGGCTGTAGGCCAAAGCATCGCACGTGGTGATTGATGTAAGGCAGAGGCTGGGCACAATCTCACCTTACCTGCCATGTGAGAAGAAGCTAGGTCAGGCGGGGACATGAGATGTAAAGACATAGAAATGTCAGTTTATTACAAGAACCAGATGGCAGGATATAGGTTTCCCTGTCCAACATGAACATGAATGGACCTGGTATTCCTACGTTACAACCAAACTGGCAATATAAGATTATTAAAGAGATCTCTTTAGATTGCTACCTGTAATAAAAAATATATATAAATACTTTTATAGTGTCCTTTATCTTCTCAACGATAGTGTTATGGAGGCATCTTTCCTGTTATACTAGTTAGTACACCACTGGCATATATGAGTGGCTCCCAGCAAAGGAGATAGGCGTATTCACCACGTGGGATTCGCTGTGGAAATGCTGTTGCTCCTCCTTCCCTTTGCTGGTTAGTTTGAGTCACAGTAATTTTGCACTCCTTCTGTGACCACATCCTCTGCTTTACTCTGTACAAGTGCTGGAATCCTTAGTATCTGCAGGGGAATGGATACCGATGCCCGATGGTACTTCCTGCTAACTAAAATGTGTATTTTATTTATTATATAAAGCTGTTAGTCATGTGTTTAACAGCTGCGCAGTATATAGCTACAGGGCAGCCCTACCACTCACACCACCTCAAGGCTGCCCGACAGTGACTCCAGACAAAACACTGCCCCCTCCCAAGAGAATGGGGGGGTGGAAAGAAAGTGGTGCAGTACGAGAGGCAGTGAGCGTGGGTGAAGAAATCAGAGATAGAAGGCGAGTGTATTTAAAGAGAGAGAGAGAAAGGTGGGGAAAGACTGAGAGAACTTGGGTGGATGAAGAGAGAGAGACAACTGGGGCGGAGGGTGACACCCGTAACACTCTGTTGCAACCCAGAAAATGGCGGTTCTAAAATATTAGTTTTTAATAATCACTTCAGTGGTGATGTTCTCACTAGAACGTTCCCTCAGAGAGGCACTACCTGCACACGTTCTAATGAATTCTCTCTTTTAATTTAGTATAAAAGTTAAATCACAGTTTGCGCAATTCATATCTCTGTACTGTATAACACAAGTCTCTTCCTGATGATAGAGCTGGTTCTTGGGTGACTGCTACGTTTGTGCTATTGTAGTGATCAGTAGGTAATCACTTATCACCACCTGTGGGATACTGGGAACTCCATCAGCAATTGACATTTAAAGATAGGATGGATGAACAGATCATGCATGATAATGATTACAGACATAGCTAGACTGATATCGTAAGTAAAGGAAGGACTCGCAGGAGAATTATCAGACATACACTACTAGGGTCAGGAGTCTGGAGCATGCAGTGAAGGTATACTGTGTATATAGTAGGTCTTAGTGTGCTCTTGGGTATATTGCAGCTGCCTTTCCTTCAACTGCCGAATACTGTTAGAACTTGGATAGCATGAGAAACTTCAGGAATACAACAGGGCAAACTGACTAGGAAAGAGAGACAAGAGAAGGCAATAGCAATGACAGCACATGACAGACCAGGCTAATAATGAATATACTGTATGGACCGCTCCTACAGCAGGTCTGAGTGGCAAGTGCAGTGGTTGTGAAATTTGGGAGTCTGGAAGAGAACGCAATGAGTATGACAATGAGATAGGGAAATAGTATGACATGCGGTAGACGGAGTAAGTTCAGTTATATTAAATAGAGCTGGACACAGGAACAGACCAGAATGTTGTAACCACCAGTGTACCATTGGGTCCTTTATGCTCCTAGTGCAGAGGTTCCCAAACTGTGTGCCGTGGCTCCCTGGGGTGCCTCGGGACACTTGCAGGGGTGCCCTGGGTTGGTGGTCCAGGACCAATTCAAATTATTCACGGTCAATATAATAAGTAAAACCAGTGCTGGTGGCTGCCAGTCATAAAATATGTGGCCAAACAGAAGCAAATCTTGTCCCTCACCACACAACTGACCCTAAGGATGACATATAAACGCGATCTACTTAATGTAATATTTCTTTCTAAATTTCTCAATAACAAATTTTTGGCCTAGGGGTGCCGTGAAAAAAATTCTGATATTCTAGGGCGCCGTGATTCAAAAAAGTTTGGAAACCACTGTCCTAGTGGTTGCTGGAAATGCATTGCAGCTGGGCCAAGAGGTTGGCAATAAACTGTAGAGGTCTGGGATTCAAACTGCGGCAGAACCACTGAGCTACTGCACTACACTATTACAGAGGAATTATAGGAGGATACTTTAGACTTTGGGGAAGCTGTTATATTACACACACTTGCTTATATTTGAGTACTGCACTGCAGGAGATAAGGGATGGGAGGTTCTGGAGTGAGGTGCTCTAGGTCATCCAGTCCCCATTCCACCCAATTTCTATGGAAGTAGGAGATATCCAGGAGGCTGCTCTACTCTGCCAGGAGTCTGGGAGAGCAATCGTCATAAGACCCAATGATATCCCAGTAGTGGTGGCAGATGTGCAGGTCCGTGATTCTGCATGCTGCCTAATTGTACTGTGTTTCCTTCCTAGCTGCCCTTATTATAATGTGTCAAAGTATTTGATTTTCCCTTATTTAGCTGTTATGTGATAAAATGCATACAACCAAAGAGAAAATCCCTTCCTACTAGGAGAAAATATAAATGTACCCACTACCAATATAAAAAGTGGTATCTCAGCTGAATTGTAATTTGCATATACCAAGAAACATAATGACGCTGGCAAATAATGCATATGACATTTACATAACTGCCGCGGGGGCACTAAACCGTTTTATTACCGGCTTGAGGTTAGCACAACATTACATATTACTCTGGGGGTGCATTAGGACAGACAGCACGTGCTTGCAAATATTCTAGCACAAAATACCCCATACATTGGTGCAGGACGCAGAATTGGGACAGTGAACTCAAACGCAATAAAACCAAATCTAGTTTAGTGCTTTGCTACCAACGTGCTAATTTGTGAGTGCTGCATTATAGCATCTAGAGCAGGCATTCCCAACCACGGTCCTCAAGGCACACCAACAGTGCAGGTTTTAGTGATATCCAGGCTGCAGCACAGATGGTTAAATCAAAATAACTGAGCTACTAATGAAGTTACCTGTGCTGAAGCCTGGATATCACTAAAACCTGCACTGTTATAGGCCCTACACACTAGCCGATCCGCCGCCGAGCTGCCCGACGGTGGATACGGCCGACGGGCGACCCGGCAGCGGGGGGCCAGTGATGGGGGGAGTGAAGTTTCTTCACTCCCCCCGTCACCCGGCTGCATTGAAGTGCAGGCAAATATGGACGAGATCGTCCATATTGGCCTGCATGTACAGCCAGTGGGGGACCAGCGATGAACGAGCGCAGGGCTGCGCATCGTTCATCGCTGGAGCCTCCACACTCAAAGATATGAACGTTATATCGTTCATTAATGAACGAGCTCGTTCATATCGTGCAGTCATGTCGGCCAGTATGTAGGGCCCATTAGTGTGCCTTGAGGACCGTGATTGGGAATGCCTGATCTAGAGGCTGTTACCTAAAATGTTGACAGGTGTTCCTTATAGCAATTAGCAGCGGGCGTTTGATCCGCTTTCACGTTTCCTGATATCTTGATACCCGCTCTTACATCATAAAACCTTAGTGCTTTATCATTTACAAATAAGTAAGAATCACACCTGTATTTCTCTTACGTCCTGGAGGATGCTGGGGACTCCGTAAAGGACCATGGGGTATAGACGGGCTCCGCAGGAGACATGGGCACTGTAAAGAACTTTAGAATGGGTGTGCACTGGCTCCTCCCCTCCTCCAGACCTCAGTTAGATCCTGTGCCCAGAGGAGACTAGGGTCACTACAGGGGAGCTCTCCTGAGTTTCTCTGAAAAATAATTTTGTTAGGTTTTTTATTTTCAGGGAGCACTGCTGGCAACAGGCTCCCTGCATTGTGGGACTGAGGGGAGAGAAGCAGACCTACTTAAATGATAGGCTCTGCTTCTTAGGCTACTGGAAACCATTAGCTCCAGAGGGTCGGAACGCAGGTCTCACCCTCGCCGTTCGTCCCGGAGCCGCGCCGCCGTCCTCCTCACAGAGCCGGAAGATAGAAGCCGGGTGAGTATTAGAAGAAAGAAGACTTCAAAGGCGGCTGAAGACTTCAGATCTCTCTGAGGTAACGCGCAGGGGGGGGGGGGGCACTTTTAATTGGCGCAGTGAGTGTATACATATATATATTTATATAAAGGCGCTGTCCTAACTGGGATTTTATTCCAGGGTCTGGTGGCGCTGGGTGTGTGCTGGCATACTCTCTCTCTGTCTCTCCAAAGGGCCTTAGTGGGGAACTGTCTCCATATAGTCATTTCCCTGAGTGTGTGGGGGTGTCGGTACGTGTGTGTCGACATGTCTGAAGCGGAAGGCTCATCTAAGGAGGAGGTGGAGCAGATGATTGTGGTGTCTCCGTCGGCAATGCCGACACATGATTGGATGGATATGTTTAATGTTTTAAGTGCAAATGTGTCTTTATTGCATAAGAGATTGGACTTAGCAGAGTCCAGGGATAGAACAGGGAGTCAATCCATGGCTTTGACTGTGTCACAGGGCCCTTCAGGGTCTCAGAAACGTCCCCTGTCCCAAGTAGCAGACACTGATACCGACACGGATTCTGACTCCAGTGTCGACTACGATGATGCGAGGTTACACCCCAGGGTGGCCAAAAGTATTCATTATATGATTATTGCAATAAAGGATGTTTTACATATCACAGATGACCCCTCAGTCCCTGACAAGAGGGTATGCATGTTTAAGGAAAAGAAGCCTGAGGTAACCTTTCCCCCATCCCATGAACTGAATGCGTTATTTGAAAAAGCTTGGGAGACTCCAGACAAGAAACTGCAGATTCCCAAGAGAATTCTTATGGCGTATCCTTTCCCCTGCGCAAGACAGGTTACGGTGGGAATCCTCACCCAGAGTGGACAAGGCTTTAATGCGCTTATCCAAAAAGGTGGCGCTGCCGTCTCCAGATACGGCAGCCCTCAGCGATCCTGCTGATCGCAGACAGGAGACTACCTTGAAATCAATTTAAAACACATACAGGTGCCTTGCTCAGACCGGCAATAGCGTCGGCTTGGGTTTGTAGCGCTGTGGCAGCTTGGACAGATACCTTGTCAGCTGACATTGATACCCTGGATAGGGATACCATTTTATTGACCTTAGGTCACATTAAAGACGCAGTCTTATATATGAGAGACGCTCAGAGAGACGTTGGCCTGCTAGGTTCGAGAGCCAACGCCATGGCGATTTCTGCTAGGCGAGCCCTGTGGACCCGCCAATGGTCAAGTGATGCCGACTCAAAAAAGCATATGGAAGTTTTGCCTTACAAGGGTGAGGACTTATTTGTGGAAGGTCTCGCGGACCTGGTTTCCACTGCTACCGCGGGTAAATCTACTTTTTTACCTTATGTTTCCCCACAGCAGAAGAAAACGCTGCAATATCAGATGCAGTCCTTTTGGACGCATAAATCCAAAAGAGGTCGGGGATCTTCCTTCCTCGCCAGAGGTAAGGGTAAAGGGAAGAAAATGCCTGCTACGGCTAGTTCCCAGGAGCAGAAGTCCTCCCCGGCTTCTACTAAATCCACCGCATGACGCTGGGGCTCCACTGGGGGAGTCCGCTCCGGTGGGGGCACGTCTTCGACTCTTCAGCCACGTCTGGATTCGGTCAGATGTGGATCCTTGGGCAATGGAAATTGTGTTCCAAGGTTACAAACTGGAATTCGAAGACGTGCCTCCTCGCCGGTTTTTCAAATTGGCCTTACCAGCTTCTTCCCCAGAAAGGGAGATAGTTTTAGCTGCAATTCAAACACTGTGTCAACGAGTGGTTGTCAAGTTTCCCCTACTTCAACAGGGGCATGGGTACTATTCAACCCTGTTTGTGGTCCCGAAACCGGATGGCTCGGTCAGACCCATTCTGAATTTAAAATCCCTAAACCTGTACTTGAAAAAGTTAAAATTCAAGATGGAATCGCTCCGGGCAGTTATCTCCAGCCTGGAAGGGGGGGATTTTATGGTGTCACTAGACATAAAGGATGCATACCTTCATGTCCCGATATATCCCCTTCATCAGGCGTACCTGAGATTCGCTGTATAGGAATGTCATTACCAGTTTCAGAACGTTGCCGTTTGGGCTTTCCACGGCCCGAGGATTTTCACCAAGGTGATAGCGGAAATGATGGTGCTCCTGCGCCGGCAGGGAGTCACAATTATCCCATACTTGGACGATCTCCTGATAAAAGCGAGATCGAGGGAACAGTTGCTGAAAAGCATGTCGCTCTCCCTGAGAGTGCTGCAGCAACATGGCTGGATTCTCAATCTGCCAAAGTCACAGTTGGTTCCAAAGACTCTGCTATCTTTCTTGGGCATGATTCTGGACACGGAATGAAAGAGGGTTTTTCTCCCGATGGAAAAAGCCCAGGAACTCCAGAACTTGGTCAGAGAACTGTTGAATCCGAAAAGGGTGTCAGTCCATCAATGCACTCGAGTACTGGGGAAAATGGTGGCGTCCTACGAGGCAATCCCCTTTGGCAGGTTTCATGCGAGGACTTTTCAGTGGGATCTTCTGGACAAGTGGTCCGGGTCCCATCTTCACATTCATCAGAAAATCAGCCTGTCCCCCAGGGCCAGGGTGTCTCTCCTGGGGTGGCTGCAGAGTGCTCACCTTCTAGAGCAGCGGTGGCCAACCTGTGGCTCTTGAGCCGCATGTGGCTCTTTCTTTATTCAAATGTGGCTCCCAACACTCTAAATCATGTGACCACAACTTATACAGAAACCGCTGCACTCCAGACAGACACGCAGCAGCACTGCAGGGACTGAAAACTGAAGGAGTCAGATACTATAGGTGAGACACCCACAAGCAAACAGAGGACACATTAGGGACTGCTGCAATGGCATGAGTTGATGAGGGGTCTGTAGTGATACATGGGGGTGGGCTAGAGTGACACAAATGGCTGGAGAGGAGTGACATGGGAGGGTGCTGGAAGTAGTGACACATGGGAGAGCTGGCTGGAGTGACAGGAGGGTGGTAGCAGGAGTGACACATGGGTGAGCTGGCTGGAGTGACACAGCAGGGTCTTGGCAGTAGTGACACATAGGAGAGATGGCTGGAGTGACACAGCAGGGTTTTGGCAGTAGTGACACATTGGAGAGCTGGCTGGAGTGACACAGGGGAGCTGGCTGGAGTGACATAGGAGGATGCTAGCAGGAGTGACACATGGTGGAGCTGGCTGGAGTGACGGGAGGGTGTTGGCTGGAGTGACAGATGGGGGAGCTGAAGTTTATTATGTGAATCTGGCTTTTTCAATTATATTTTGCGAAAGTGGCTTTTTCAATGGATCTGGCTTTAAGAAATGTATTTTATGTTTGGCTTTTTCAATGTATTTTATACCAGGGGTGTGGTCTAGCAGGCACAAGGCCACATTCCATTTTTGCATGCGCGCCATTGGCTCGATGCCGGCTCTTTGACGTACCTAACAAGGTTTTTTGGCTCTTTGTCACTGACTGGTTGGCCACCCCTGTTCTAGAGGGTCGCAGGTTCGGCATTCAGGACTGGGTTCTGGTGACCACGGACGCGAGCCTCCGAGGATGGGGAGCAGTCACACAAGGAAGAAACTTTCAGGGACTATGGTCAAGCCAGGAGGCTTGTCTACACATCAACGTACTGGAATTGAGGGCCATATACAACGGCCTGCGACAAGCGGAGAATCTTCTTCGCGACCTACCGGTTCTGATTGAATCAGACAACGTCACAGCCGTGGCTCATGTAAACCGACAAGGCGGAACAAGGAGCAGAGTGGCAATGGCGGAAGACACCAGGATTCTTCGCTGGGCGGAAAATCATGTAAGCGCTTTGACAGCAGTCTTCATTCCGGGAGTGGACAACTGGGAAGCAGACTTCCTCAGCAGACACGATCTCCATCCAGGAGAGTGGGGGCTTCATCAAGAAGATTTTGCAGAGATAACAAGTCATTGGGGACTTCCTCAAATAGACATGATGGCGTCACGCCTCAACAAGAAGCTTCGGAGGTATTGTGCCAGGTCAAGGGACCCTCAGGCAGTAGCGGTGGACGCCCTGGTGACACCCTGGGTGTTTCCGTCGGTCTATGTATTCCCTCCTCTTCCACTCATCTCAAAAATATTGAGAATCATAAGACGAAAAAGAGTGCGGACAATACTCATTGTGCCAGATTGGCCTCGAAGGGCCTGGTATTCAGATCTTCAGGAAATGCTCACAGAGGATCTGTGGCCTCTTCCTCTCAGAGAGGACCTGTTGCAACAGGGACCCTGCGTGTTCCAAGACTTACCGCGGTTACGTTTGATGGCATGGCAGTTGAACACCGAATCCTAGCTGGAAAAGGCATTCCGGAAGAAGTTATCCCTACTCTGATAAGGGCTAGGAGGAGGTGACGGCGAAGCATTATCGCCGTATCTGGAGGAAGTATGTATCTTGGTGTGAGGCCAAGAATGCTCCTACGGAAGATTTCCATCTGGGCCGTTTTCTTCACTTTCTGCAGACAGGAGTGGATATGGGCCTGAAATTAGGCCTGCATTAAGGTACAGATTTCGGCCCTATCAATTTTCTTTCAGAAGGAGTTGGCTTCTCTCCTGGAAGTCCAGACTTTTGTAAAGGGAGTGCTGCACATACAGCCTCCTTTTGTGCCTCCAGTGGCACCATGGGACCTTAACGTGGTGTTACAGTTCCTATAATCTCACTGGTTTGAACCTCTTCAAACGGTGGAATTAAAATTTCTCACTTGGAAGGTGGTCATGTTGTTGGCCTTGGCATCTGCAAGGCGGGTGTCCGAATTGGCGGCTTTGTCTCACAAAAGCCCCTATCTGATTTTCCATGTGGATAGAGCAGAATTGAGGACTCGTCCTCAATTTTTGCCTAAGGTGGTTTCATCGTTTCATATGAACCAACCTATTGTGGTACCTGTGGCTACGGGGGACTTGGAGGATTCCAAGTCCCTTGATGTAGTCAGGGCCTTAAAAATTTATGTAGCCAGGACGGCTCGGGTTAGGAAAACAGCGGCTCTGTTTGTCCTGTATGCAGCCAACAAGGTTGGCGCTCCTGCTTCTAAGCAGACTATTGCTCGCTGGATCTGTAACACGATTCAGCAGGCTCATTATACGGCTGGATTGCCGTTACCAAATTCGGTAAAGGCCCATTCCACTAGGAAGGTGGGCTCTTCTTGGGCGGCTGCCCGAGGTGTCTCGGCATTGCAACTTTGCCGAGTGGCTACTTGGTCGGGTTCAAACACTTTTGCCAAATTCTGCAAGTTTGATACCCTGGCTGATGAGGACCTCCTGTTTGCTCAATCGGTGCTGCAGAGTCATCCGCACACTCCCGCCCGGTCTGGAGCATTGGTATAATCCCCATGGTCCTTACGGAGTCCCCAGCATCCTCTAGGACGTAAGAGAAAATAAGATTTTAAACCTACCGGTAAATCTTTTTCTCCTAGTCCGTAGAGGATGCTGGGCGCCCGTCCCAGTGCGTACGAAATTCTGCAAGACTTGTATATAGTTTTTGCTTACATAAGGGTTATGTTACAGTTTTGATCAGTCTCTGGCTGATGCTGTTTTGTTTCATACTGTTAACTGGTTCGTATATTCCATGTTATATGGTGTGGGCTGGTATGAATCTTGCCCTTAGATTAAGAAAAATCCTTTCCTCGTACTGTCCGTCTCCTCTGGGCACAGTTTCTCTAACTGAGGTCTGGAGGAGGGGCATAGAGGGAGGAGCCAGTGCACACCCATTCTAAAGTTCTTTATAGTGCCCATGTCTCCTGCAGAGCCCGTCTATACCCCATGGACCTTACGGAGTCCCCAGCATCCTCTACGGACTAGGAGAAAAAGATTAACCGGTAGGTTTAAAATCTTATTTTTTTTGTTTTTTGGTTAATTAACTTCTAAAGAAAATCCTAATGACCCTAAGGAATGTTTCTGACTAATATAGGCTTGGTTATTTGTGTGCCTAAATTAGGCGTGACTTGGTGATAAACCCATTTCACTTTACATTCCCATCTCATACACAGAGCTGCACGGCCTATTACCCATGTCTACAGGAGCTAATGCACTGTCAATAACAATAATTACTGGCCTATAACAGATAAACTGGTTGTTGCACAGCATCCTGAACAAATCATCTCTGTCACAGGAATAAGTAGCCTAAGAAATCAGCTGTGACCACAGGATCTCTTATATCAGAGTGCAGCGTGATAAACAAAGTAACCTATTTGCAAAGCAAATTCTTTCATGACTACTTCGTTATGTGCTGCTCAGACCATTCATTAAATATTTCCCTCTTATCGATGTTTTGGTGTGGTGACGTACATTGACCTTGGTGAAGGTCACGTATAGATAACACTGTCTCTTCTATGAAAGATTATTGTTGTTTTCATATTTTATATGCCTTTAAATTCTTTCAGATAAAACTGTGGCTTCTCTCCCTAGCTCCATATGCTTTTTTAAAGTTTACTGCAACGGCTGTACCGCATTATATAACTAAGGCCTTGTTTAATATCACAAATCATTTATTTTATCCAAAATAACTTCCAGCCAGCTATATAATAGACACACTATCCAGAGAGCACTTCTTTGTAAATGTGTGTGCATTTCTGTTATGACGACTGCAGATATTCTTGGCACTGGCCCGTGTACGTCTAAAGATAAAACCCGTAGAACTGACTAGCAGGTCTTCTTGCTTATGACAGCCGACTTTCCCGTAAAGCTAGTCACGCTTACCAGTACTCGGATGCCCTCAGGACTTACTCTACTAGCCGTACTAAGTGGGTAATTCCAAGTTGATCGCAGCAGGAAATTTTTTAGCAGTTGGGCAAAACCATGTGCACTGCAGGGGGGGCAGATATAACATTTGCAGAGAGAGTTAGATTTGGGTGGGTTATTTTGTTTCTGTGCAGGGTAAATACTGGCTGCTTTATTTTTACACTGCAATTTAAATTGCAGATTGAACTCACCACACCCAAATCTAACTCTCTCTGCACATGTTATATCTGCCCCACTGCAGTGCACATGGTTTTGCCCAACTGCTAAAAAATTTCCTGCTGCGATCAACTTGGAATTACCCCCTACAGGCTTAACCTCAAACGACCGGGACCAACTACCAAGGGAAAGAACTGAGGAGAGCAAGAAACACAAGATTAAAATAATTTAACAAGAGAAGACTATGAAGAATAATAAAGAGAAGAAATGTGAAACAGCTGGCCAGGTATATAGAAATCCCAAGGGGCGATACTGTTGCCGTGTAGATTGCTGACCTCCAGTGTTCGGCCGTGTTTGCAGACTGGTAATGATCTGCAGATAAACAGATGTATCTGAACACTGGCCAATAGGCCTGGGGTGCAGAGGTCCAGGAGAAGATGACACTGCTGTGCAAATTACAGTTCTCACTGTTTGGTCCAGGTTTGTTGGCTAGGAATAATTGCAGATTCACAGGTGTGTCAGAAACACTAGCTGACAGGCCGCGTACCCCTACTTACACTATAGGGGAGTAGGTTGTACACGTAAAGGTATCTTTTCCTTTATTCGATTGGAAAACGGTATCACATCAATCAAGACCTTACACCTGGAATAAATCAGGAAAGATTGGGTGTATCGTACCCCAACTCACACAAAGCGGGAAATGTCTACACCTATCAAGGTATCTTTTGGTGTTGTTCGGTGTGGCTCTAGGTGTACCTCCACATCACATGATGGTCTCATGGAATCAAGAAATGAAAGAAAGCAACCAATGTGTAGTATTTTGGATTACTTCAACCTTATGTACATTTACACATGATATGGCAAATCAGTGTCTCACTTACACCGTGGTTAAATCTTGTGTACATATAGTAGTTACTTATATGCAATATACCAAACATAGACCCTTCACCATTCTTTGCTAAGTCAATGCGTACCCCTGACTCACACAGTGATCAATAGGGTGACTCCTATCATGGTATCTTTAAGTGACCAGTCACATATAATTGGCGTAACCCAACTCACAGCTTAATGTGTGGAAAAACTCACATCATGGTTTCTTTACTAAATTTATGCTTTGTTGACCATTCATAGATTGGATTCTCAAATACTCTTGATCTCCAAAGATTTCACAGTTAGTTTATTCCTCAAGGGGTTACACCAATCAATAAAAGATACATTTAAGAAAGTAATATAGATACAAGGAATTTCTTGGCAATTTTTCCCTCCCTTTCCCCATGCGTCAAAGGAGCAAACTGATCCTACTTTCTTTGTCGTGCATAGTTTATTTTTTGGATAAAAGGTGAAATCCAGTTGGATCAGTCTGTTCCATAGGCAGCATTCCCTTTGTGCCATTTTGTATGTTCTACAAAAACACTTTATCTGTACTAGCTGTCAGGCCATTTGAGCAGATCTCCTGGGATGGTATAAATTGCGGTGCAGGTTATGGACCTCCCAATTTGGGCAGGTTTGCAGGGAACATGGACTTGCAGGGTATGATTGACAGATCAGGAACACTGGATAACTGTAACAGACTGAGGGGCTAGAAACATCCAGATTACTATACTGAACGACGAGGGCTCCTGCAGTAACAGAGGATTATAACCAGCAAGGTGATAGAGGGTTGTCTGGGCGATATAGGACCAAACCGGAGGCCCGCTGTGACAAGCCCCTTTTGATCACTCATCCAGTGCAGCTGGAGCACTGCACGTCTTTGCCGCCTGCTCACAGCCCCCTGCAGCCGCCCGGCGTTCCCGTTGCCTGGGCGATTGTTTGGGAAACCACTGGGCAGAAGCGCTATGATGTCCCAGTCACCTAGCAATGAAGGGGACTAGCGCTGAGCCGCCGGAACCTTTAACTTGAGCTAGATTACTAATGAGCATCACCTCAGAAGGAACCCTATGTTAGTAAGGGTACAATAATAGAACATACAACAGAAATATCGGAGGGCGCTTTAGACGCTCTTACACTTCTACCACCTTTAATACTAAGGCCCTAAATCAGGCTTCCAAAATACTTTAAAAATATAATATACATTTCTGGTTACCTTGGTACAGGCACCATAGTCACCACCTTCCAGGTTTGAACTAAATATGGGTCCCGTCAAACAGTTACTATTACTCCCCCTTATCCCCCCTCCTTTTTTTTTATGTATTTATTTATTTCTTTTCCTTTCTTCCCCCTCCACCTCTCTAGTTTTCAGGTCCCTGACTCAGGTGGACCCTTTTCCTCCTCCTTTTTCTTCATTTCCTGATCTTTCCTCTTTTTCTCTCCTCACCTATAATGCTTGTCCGTCTTGCTAAATACTTTCCGTCTCCATTACAACACGGACCTCAATGGGCCCACGCCCTTTTTGATATTCTATTTTTTTGTTTACCGAAGATACTTTTATTATTACACTCCAAAAGTCTCTTGGTGAGTCGACATACTACTATATACTCTCCCCCTTTCATTGTCCTCCCAGAGACTAATTATGCATTTGTTTTTCTGTTGGCCTTTCAACTAAATGTTTATTGTTTATATTCTGTTATACTGCATCAAGCAGTAATGTATGCCTCTTCCTCTAAATAAACCTTTATATGATTAAAAAAAATAATATATAATATACATTTATTCACATTTAAAGTATTACACTTGTAAAAGTGAAACCACATTAAAATTTACAAAGTTCCAATAGCAGACAGTATAGAAATTGTTTGAGGATTTGAGTCCGCAGATGGAAGCTTTTTCTATGTGGATGTGGACTTGTGATTTGTAACGCTACGAAACGTCCAAAGGACTTCATCAGGGGTATGATCTAGATGGTAGAGACAGAATAAGCTAATATAGAAAAATGGCATTAAAATAATGCCTATTTCCATAGTAGTTAGGTAAAAAAAAGGGGATGTGGTTATGTGACCGGCGGGGCCTAACTCAGACTGGATTGCTGCAGCGGCAGTGATCGCAGTCTGAATCCCTATGTAGAGTGTGCACGCGCACCCCGGGAGCCCAGTGAAATGCTAGCAACATCTTTGGGCTGCAATCGCCTCTGCCTGATTGACAGGCAGAGGCAGGAGGGGGCGTGCCAATGGCATTAGAATGCCGTTGGCGGGGTGCCGTCTGGACAACGCAGGCATGCCCGGACCATTGCGGGGGCGGGCCGCGGTAGCTGCGTGATGTTACACGCAGCCGCTGGCAGGGAGCTACTCGCCAGGTGTAAAAGCATTGCCGGCGTGCATTGCTTTTGCACCTGTGCGGGGTGGGGGGGTAGTGCCTGACATGCGGGGCGGACTAGTCCTGTGCTGGGAGTCCCCCGCATGTCAGAGTAAATGGTCGTAGATGTTCTAAATTTAGCACATCTACGATCAACTCTGAATTACCCCCGCAATGCCTCCCCTACACCCTGCCCCCTTAGAATCCCGACAGGCATGCCGACTAGCAGGGACTATTCTATGTCCACGACACCCATACAGTGGGAATAGAGTGGGAATAGAACCTGTGACGAGAGCAGGTTGATTTTGGATTTGGCTGTTACTTGTGTCTCTTTCCTGGTGGCTGCAGGTTCAAATTTAACAGGCCCTGCATACAAACTGAAAAGAGTCTGCAATCAGGTTCATTAACTAGCTGAATACCCTTAAAGGCGTATGCGTTTATGCTTGGTTTTACCATCCTACAACCATTCTGGGTGAATTATCCATCTCTATTAAAAGTTGGTCCTATATATATGGGCTATGAATGTTTTATATCCATGAAGGCCTTTGTTCCTTTTTTTGTGATACCATACAGAAACCCCTGATGAAGTCGTTCTGACGAAACGCGTTGGCTCGAATCAGTTACGGTCTCTTATCTAGTTCATCAGTACACCCTACAGAATATACACCTATAAGGGTGAGGGTGTTCTTTAAAGGCTTGAACAGAAAACCTATTGACTGTATCTGGATGTATTTCTTTTAAGAATGTTTATATGAATGTATGGAACCTTATAAATTTGTAAAAAAATGTTCATATGAATTTATGGAATTCTATATGTTTTTTTTTATAAAAACAAATTGGTATCATATCTAATTTAGGCCATTCTGGCCGTCTTTTTGTTCGGGTGTGTTCTCTGGTGTGAGGGTATACTTGCACGTGATACCAGTTATAAGAATCCACACCGTGGAAGAACAGCTACTGGAAATACTAAAATCTGAGTGTTTTAAAGTTATACCAAGCGCAATTGGTTATTGTTTTGTTTATGTTATTCTTTGAAAGTTCACTAACATGGACTTTCTCCATATTGCTGCTGGTGGGTTGAGCGCGGGGTGGAAGACATTTTTTTGTATCTATCTATATATATATATATATATCTATATATATATATATATATATACACACATATATATATACACACGCACACTATATGGACAAAAGTATTTGGCTACACTGATTATTTATTGAATTCAGTACAGCACCTAGCCATGCAGTCTCTGTTTTCAAACATTTGTGATACAAAATGGGTCGTTCTGAAGGCTCAGTGACGTCACGCATGGTACTGTGATAGGACGCCACCTCTGCATTAAGACAGTTTGTGAAATTTCATCCCTGCTGGAAATTCCACGGTCAACTGTAAGTGATATTATTAGTAGAAAGTGGAAGTGTTTAGGAACAACAGCAACTCAGCCATGAAGCAGAAGACCACGTAAAATCACTGAGGGGGGTCAACGACTGCTTTGGTGCATGGGGGTAAATGTATTCCCCTGCGATATGGGGAAGAAGCGTTATCGGCACTTCTCCCCCATGTTAGAAGGCTGCGGCGAGGGCACGACGACAGGGGCGTCCCTGTCCATATCGGTGCTGCTATCTAAAAGATAGCAGGCCGATATGCGCAGGCAGTGTATGAACGGTCAGCATCGCTGACCATTCTGACATTTGCAGCTATCGATTTCGACAGCTGCAGGTGGCGATGCCCATAGGCCACAGCAGGGATAGAACTGTCCCTGGCTGTGGCTGGTGCCGGCTCCGGAGTGTGCTGTGGATCTCACATGAGGAACGAGATCCCGCGCATGCACAGATGAGCCGGCCGGGAAGGAGCTCAGGGGGAACATTGCCGGAGGGAGGAGCAAACGCTTCGGCAGACAAGATGCTAGTACATCTTGTCGATGTCCCTTTCTGCTTTGCCTCGGTAATGAGGCGAAGCAGGAAGTATTGTGCTGCTATAATACATTTACCTAATGGTGAGTAAAAGTCACCAACACTGCTGATTCCATAGCTAAAGAGTTCCGAACATCCACTGACATTAATGTAAGCACACAAACTGTGTGGTGGGAGCTTAATGGAATGGATTTCCATGGCCGAACAGCTGCATGCAAGCCTCACATCATCAAGCATCAGATGGAGTGGTGTAAAGCACACTGACACTGGACTGTGGGGTAGTGCAAACGTGTTCTGTGGAGTGGTGAATCACGATGCTTTGTTTGGCAGTCAGAAGGGTGAGTCTGGGTTTGTCGGGAGAACGTTACCCACCCATAACTGTATGGGGCTGTTTTCCAGGGTTTGGGCTAAGCCCCTTATCTCCTGTGAAGGGCAACCATAATGCTTTAGCATACCAAAACATTGAGAGAGGTCTTGTTACCTTACTTATTGAACCACCCTCGTGTGTGTGTGTGTGTGTGTGTGTGTGTGTGTGTGTGTGTATATATATATATATATATATATATATATACACGAGAAGGATGCGGCACTCCAGGCTTAAATAATTCCACAGCAAGATGGTATTATGCAGCAATGTTTCAGTAGACACACCTACTGTCGTCAGGCTTTAGTAAAGAATAAAAACAAAGTACATACCTTTATAGTCATCCCGTGTGCATTCCCGCCAGCTCGTCCCGGGACCACTCACCCGCCGAGCCGCATAAAACGTGACGTCATCGTCAAGCGACGGCGCCGTGCAATAGACACCCATCACCATAACAACCAAGATCGCATGCAGTAAACAGAGTTGCTGGCTGAAAAAATGTGATAGATAATAAACAGCTACATACTTGTAATTCACTTTTTTTCTCCATTACATTAACATAATGTCTGCTAAAATGCTTAACACACTCGTGACTTATAATTAATTGTACGTGCTGTTTTGCGATTATCACTAGCGAATCTCACCACATATATTATTTCAAAAAACATGAATAAGAAACCATTTCATTGAGGCCTCTGGGGTGTATTACACCCAACCGTACTATCCATTTTGTTTCTAATTGTACTAGTTTCGCCCCTCTATTGCCTCCTCTCATATCACCCAGGACACAGTCTATCATTCTGTATCTGATGCTATGTACTGGATGTTTGAACTGAACAAAATGCCGTGCTACGGGTTGTTCACTATCACCTGTGTCCCAAGCATTGCGGATGGCTGACCTATGAGCTGACATCCTTTCTTTAAATTTTCGCTCGGTTTTGCCAATGTAGCTCAAGCCACACGGGCAAATAATCTGATAAATAACAAACATCGAATTACATGTAAACTGATGTTTAATGGGGATTTTTTGCCCCGTATGAGGGTGATTAAAAAAATCACCTACAAGAAGGTATTGACATGTAACACAAGTGCATTTAATATTACCCAATTTTATTGCTGAAGGCAAAAAAGATTTTTTTGCCTATGGGATCTCTCCTGAGTTTTGCAACATCAGTTTTCACCAGCAAATCACGAAGATTCTGACCTCGTGAATAACAAGGCATTAATTTAGTTTTTCCCAGATGCAAGTTGTTATCTGAACTTATAATTGGCCAATATTTTTTGGATATAGAGTTAATATGAATTGATCCCACATTAAATTTATTAACCCATGGTAAAACAGGCTGATCCACCTTAGTTGTCTTATTAGTGGTAAGTAGTGTTTCTCTATTGAGGGCCATTACTTTATTTTTAGAGGCTTTTAATGTTTTTAAAGAGTATCCTCTATCAATCAATTTATCAATTAAAGAATCAATTTGTTGTTCTGCCATCTCGCTGTTACTATTAATGCGTCTGATTCTAATCATCTGTGAGTATGGAAGTCCTCTCGTCATTGATTTAGGATGACAGCTTGTAGCATGGAGGAGTTGCTGTTTATCCGTGGGCTTTATAAACACAGTAGTGGTCAGGACAGAATTCTTGATCTGAATATTAACATCTAAGAAGTTAATAGCCTCTTGATTCATGCAAAAGGTGAACTTGATGGGTCCCTCTGTGGCATTATACGCTACAATTATATTTTCCAATAATGTGTGATTACCCTTCCATAAAACAATTAAATCATCTATGTATCTGTTGAACAACAATACATGCGAAGAGAATAGAGGATTGTTATAGAACAAATCCTCTTCTACCTCAAACATCACTATATTTGCGTATACTGGAGCCACAGAAGAACCCATCGCACACCCCCTTATTTGCATATAAAATTGCTTGTCATAAAGAAAAAAATTCATGGTCAAGATTAATTCCAACAACTGTAATAATACATCAATTTTAGCTGGACTAAATGCCTTCTTCTTCAATAAGAACTTTTTAACAGCGGCTAATCCAAATTGATGTGGTATTGAGGTATATAAACTTATTACATCTATCGTTACCAACCATGTGTCCTCTGGAATTGATGTTAAACCCTTCAAATTATTAAGTAAACTGGTTGTATCTAGCAAGAAACTTGGTTCATTGCGAATTAACGGCTGCAACAAAGAATCTAACAGACATGCTGTCGGTTGCAATAATGACCCTCTGGCCGACACAATTGGGCGGCCAGGCGGAGGATCTATACCCTTATGTATCTTTGGGATTAGATAAAATATGGGTACTAACGGATAATCAGGGATCAAAATATTGAACACATCTTCAGAAATTAAATCTACAGTTAAAGCTTGTTGCAGAATTCCTAGGAGTCTCTTTTTACAAAGACTTGTAGGATTAGACTGCAACTTCATGTATACCTGGGGATCTGACAATTGTTTTAAAGCTTCGCTATTGTAATCAGTAAAATCTTGGAGGACAATTGCTCCTCCTTTATCTGCTGAGCTTATTATCAGGTTATGATTGTTAGACAGTGTTTTTAATGCCTCCCTCTCTTGCAGTGTCAAATTCGGATGACCAGAGGCACCACTATTGGTGACTGCCTCTACATCCTGCTCCAACAACCTCATAAATGTTTTTATGCTGGGGTTGTATGATACCGGCTCAAAAGTCGATTTAGGAATAAATGATTTTAATTGTGTAGGAATAGGATATTGTTCTTTTGAAGAATGTCCTGTATTATCTTTAAAGTGTTCTTTAAGCTTGATTTTTCTTTGCAAGGAGTGTTTCTCAATGTTCCATTGTAGTGGGTCAAATGGGACTGATGGAATAAATGACAAGCCCTTATTCAACAAGCTCTTTTCTATGGAAGTCAGTTCATAAGAAGACAGATTTACTATTAGGTCTTTTTGGATGTTG
The DNA here is from genome assembly GCF_028390025.1 of Pseudophryne corroboree. Taxonomy (NCBI): domain Eukaryota; kingdom Metazoa; phylum Chordata; class Amphibia; order Anura; family Myobatrachidae; genus Pseudophryne; species Pseudophryne corroboree. The sequence goes on along the minus strand of NC_086453.1, from coordinate 266,845,307 downwards.
GAGGACGACCTGCTCTGCCTTTCGTTTTGGCCGCTTCTCCTCGTCCGCCATCTTTGTCTGGATATCTTTCTCCTCTTGTTCTCACCCCTAAAGGGGCAGCCGCTTGATTAGATCTTTCTGTGTCACTATTAGTCTCTTGTGATGATTCTGTGTCAAATCTAGCAAAAGGTCTCCGGTCTCTACGGAAAAAAGGTCGTCTTTTTCCTTCTGATCTATTATCTGAGAGCCATCTGTATACGGAGTGTTTCTCATAATCTTGCTCTACCTTTTGTAATTTTTCTTTTTTAAAGGCAATCAATTCTCTTTTGTATTTAGACACTTGTTGTTGAATTTTTTCCATCCAACCTTCTTCTTTGTCGGCTTGTAATGCCGGAGTATGTATTAATTCAAATGCACTGATCTTATTTTTCATGACCTCCAATTCTTTTTTAGATTGCTCTATGACCAATAATATGAGGTCTAGTGAGCATTTGTTTGAAATGGCTGTCCACCGCCGACAGAATTGTACATCATAACGTCCTATCGTAGGACAATTTCTGACCCGGAACCCTCTAGGTATCTTCTTCATTTTATAATAATCACTGAGAGACAGTCCATGAAGATAGAAGTCCACTTCTTTCTTTTTTAATTTTAATAGTTCCTTAAAAATATTTTCCACTGATGTTGCCTCGGCTTCATCATTAATGCCTTTGTCACACAAAATTCCCTCAGCTTCTGATTCTGAGAAAGACAGTATATCCCCTGTGGGGAATTTAAAATGGCCAAATTGGTCATCTGTGTGTTCCATGTTAGCAATTCAGTTGGTGCCAATTCGCAGTGTAATCACAGCGCAGCCAGCACATGTGACCTCCTATAGAGCACTGCGGCGAATACTTGGCTGTATATACTTATTAAAAACAAAAATCCTTAATAAGTATATACAGCCAAGTATTTGCCGCAGTGCTCTATAGGAGGTCACATGTGCTGGCTGCGCTGTGATTACACTGCGAATTGGCACCAACTGAATTGCTAACATGGAACACACGGATGACCAATTTGGCCATTTTAAATTCCCCACAGGGGATATACTGTCTTTCTCAGAATCAGAAGCTGAGGGAATTTTGTGTGACAAAGGCATTAATGATGAAGCCGAGGCAACATCAGTGGAAAATATTTTTAAGGAACTATTAAAATTAAAAAAGAAAGAAGTGGACTTCTATCTTCATGGACTGTCTCTCAGTGATTATTATAAAATGAAGAAGATACCTAGAGGGTTCCGGGTCAGAAATTGTCCTACGATAGGACGTTATGATGTACAATTCTGTCGGCGGTGGACAGCCATTTTAAACAAATGCTCATTAGACCTCATATTATTGGTCATAGAGCAATCTAAAAAAGAATTGGAGGTCATGAAAAATAAGATCAGTGCATTTGAATTAATACATACTCCGGCATTACAAGCCGACAAAGAAGAAGGTTGGATGGAAAAAATTCAACAACCATTATCTCAATACAAAAGAGAATTGATTGCCTTTAAAAAAGAAAAATTACAAAAGGTAGAGCAAGATTATGAGAAACACTCCGTATACAGATGGCTCTCTAGATAGATCAGAATAGAAAATAGATCAGAAGGTAAAAGACGACCTTTTTTCCGTAGAGACCGGAGACCTTTTGCTAGATTTGACACAGAATCATCACAAGAGACTAATAGTGACACAGAAAGATCTAATCAAGCGGCTGCCCCTTTAGGGGTGAGAACAAGAGGAGTAAGATATCCAGACAAAGATGGCGGACGAGGAGAAGCGGCCAAAACGAAAGGCAGAGGAAGAGCAGGTCGTCCTCCAACATCCAAAAAGACCTAATAGTAAATCTGTCTTCTTATGAACTGACTTCCATAGAAAAGAGCTTGTTGAATAAGGGCTTGTCATTTATTCCATCAGTCCCGTTTGACCCACTACAATGGAACATTGAGAAACACTCCTTGCAAAGAAAAATCAAGCTTAAAGAACACTTTAAAGATAATACAGGACATTCTTCAAAAGAACAATATCCTATTCCTACACAATTAAAATCATTTATTCCTAAATCGACTTTTGAGCCGGTATCATACAACCCCAGCATAAAAACATTTATGAGGTTGTTGGAGCAGGATGTAGAGGCAGTCACCAATAGTGGTGCCTCTGGTCTTCCGAATTTGACACTGCAAGAGAGGGAGGCATTAAAAACACTGTCTAACAATCATAACCTGATAATACGCTCAGCAGATAAAGGAGGAGCAATTGTCCTCCAAGATTTTACTGATTACAATAGCGAAGCTTTAAAACAATTGTCAGATCCCCAGGTATACATGAAGTTGCAGTCTAATCCTACAAGTCTTTGTAAAAAGAGACTCCTAGGAATTCTGCAACAAGCTTTAACTGTAGATTTAATTTCTGAAGATGTGTTCAATATTTTGATCCCTGATTATCCGTTAGTACCCATATTTTATCTAATCCCAAAGATACATAAGGGTATAGATCCTCCGCCTGGCCGCCCAATTGTGTCGGCCAGAGGGTCATTATTGCAACCGACAGCATGTCTGTTAGATTCTTTGTTGCAGCCGTTAATTCGCAATGAACCAAGTTTCTTGCTAGATACAACCAGTTTACTTAATAATTTGAAGGGTTTAACATCAATTCCAGAGGACACATGGTTGGTAACGATAGATGTAATAAGTTTATATACCTCAATACCACATCAATTTGGATTAGCCGCTGTTAAAAAGTTCTTATTGAAAAAGAAGGCATTTAGTCCAGCTAAAATTGATGTATTATTACAGTTGTTGGAATTAATCTTGACCATGAATTTTTTTCTTTATGACCAGCAATTTTATATGCAAATAAGGGGGTGTGCGATGGGTTCCTCTGTGGCTCCAGTATACGCAAATATAGTGATGTTTGAGGTAGAAGAGGATTTGTTCTATAACAATCCTCTATTCTCTTCGCATGTATTGTTGTTCAACAGATACATAGATGATTTAATTGTTTTATGGAAGGGTAATCACACATTATTGGAAAATATAATTGTAGCGTATAATGCCACAGAGGGACCCATCAAGTTCACCTTTTGCATGAATCAAGAGGCTATTAACTTCTTAGATGTTAATATTCAGATCAAGAATTCTGTCCTGACCACTACTGTGTTTATAAAGCCCACGGATAAACAGCAACTCCTCCATGCTACAAGCTGTCATCCTAAATCAATGACGAGAGGACTTCCATACTCACAGATGATTAGAATCAGACGCATTAATAGTAACAGCGAGATGGCAGAACAACAAATTGATTCTTTAATTGATAAATTGATTGATAGAGGGATACTCTTTAAAAACATTAAAATCCTCTAAAAATAAAGTAATGGCCCTCAATAGAGAAACACTACTTACCACTAATAAGACAACTAAGGTGGATCAGCCTGTTTTACCATGGGTTAATAAATTTAATGTGGGATCAATTCATATTAATTCTATATCCAAAAAATATTGGCCAATTATAAGTTCAGATAACAACTTGCATCTGGGAAAAACTAAATTAATGCCTTGTTATTCACGAGGTCAGAATCTTCGTGATTTGCTGGTGAAAACTGATGTTGCAAAACTCAGGAGAGATCCCATAGGCAAAAAATCTTTTTTGCCTTCAGCAATAAAATTGGGTAATATTAAATGCACTTGTGTTACATGCCAATACCTTCTTGTAGGTGATTTTTTTAATCACCCTCATACGGGGCAAAAAATCCCCATTAAACATCAGTTTACATGTAATTCGATGTTTGTTATTTATCAGATTATTTGCCCGTGTGGCTTGAGCTACATTGGCAAAACCGAGCGAAAATTTAAAGAAAGGATGTCAGCTCATAGGTCAGCCATCCGCAATGCTTGGGACACAGGTGATAGTGAACAACCCGTAGCACGGCATTTTGTTCAGTTCAAACATCCAGTACATAACATCAGATACAGAATGATAGACTGTGTCCTGGGTGATATGAGAGGAGGCAATAGAGGGGCGAAACTAGTACAATTAGAAACAAAATGGATAGTACGGTTGGGTGTAATACACCCCAGAGGCCTCAATGAAATGGTTTCTTATTCATGTTTTTTGAAATAATATATGTGGTGAGATTCGCTAGTGATAATCGCAAAACAGCACGTACAATTAATTATAAGTCACGAGTGTGTTAAGCATTTTAGCAGACATTATGTTAATGTAATGGAGAAAAAAAGTGAATTACAAGTATGTAGCTGTTTATTATCTATCACATTTTTTCAGCCAGCAACACTGTTTACTGCATGCGATCTTGGTTGCTATGGTGATGGGTGTCTATTGCACGGCGCCGTCGCTTGACGATGTCGTCACGTTTTATGCGGCTCGGCGGGTGAGTGGTCCCGGGACGAGCTGGCGGGAATGCACACGGGGTGACTATAAAGGTATGTACTTTGTTTTTATTCTTTATTAAAGCCTGACGACAGTAGGTGTGTCTACTGAAACATTGCTGCATAATACCATCTTGCTGTGGAATTATTTAAGCCTGGAGTGCCGCATCCTTCTCGTGTATATTTATTCCTTTATGATGGCACCGGCTGCAGATAAGCATTTGCCTTGGGAGTGCCAGACCTTGCATTGAATATATATATATATATATATATATATATATGAACAAAATGTTTTTATAGATCAGTGCGCTTATCCAACAATCGGGATTCTCCTCTAAGGGTCAGTCAAGAGCAGTTTAAAAAGTCTTAGAAATGTCATTGTCCTCAGCAAAATAGTAGGATCATCTAAATACTATGGGCACACTCCAGAATTCCTGGCGGCAGCTCAGTTCCTCAGTAAATGACCCGGGTATATTCAGTCATTGGAAATTCTATAGTACTAGGAGAGAAGAACAAGCGCCTTATGGTGCAGTAATTTTGTTAATAGTGTATTGCAAATACAACAATTGAAAAGGTCCGTACCAGATAATAGCTTGTGTTAGGGCCTTTCGATACCTTATCCAGTAGGTATTCTTTCACCAGATAACACTTATGTTAGGACCTATCGATTCCTTATCCCGTAGGGATATCAGGAAACATAAAGCATCGCCATATAGTGTAGCATCTTAAATATATTGTCTGGGATTCCCACCCCTATAAATCACGCGTACCAGATAAATTCTTTGAACAACACGTGTCAGATAAACCTCTATCCGATAGACCCACGCTGGTCCGTACAAAGCAGTGAGGAAGCCTGATGGGCGAAACGCGTTGAGATTGAGAGACCTGACTGAACGACCTACCTACCTACCTACCTACCTGTATCATTAAGCTAAGCCTTTTTTGTTTATTTCAATGTATTAAAAATTATTTTTTACTTTTATACAAGGTAGTCTGCCACTGCTTTATACGGACCAGCGTGGGTCTATCGGATAGAGGTTTATCTGACACGTGTTGTTCAAAGAATTTATCTGGTACGCGTGATTTATAGGGGTGGGAATCCCAGACAATATATTTAAGATGCTACATTATATGGCGATGCTTTATGTTTCCTGATATATAGGTGGTGAGCACCTACGGGATAAGGAATCGATAGGTCCTAACATAAGTGTTATCTGGTGAAAGAATACCTACTGGATAAGGTATCGAAAGGCCCTAACACAAGTTATTATCTGGTACGGACCTTTTCAATTGTTGTATTTGCAATACACTATTAACAAAATTACTGCGCTTGTTCTTCTCTCCTAGTACTATATATATATATATATATATATATATATATACATAAAATATAGAGAGAGAGATTCTCTTTTACTGAATCTATATGTGGGCAGCTCAGTATGATGAAAGTGCCCGGAGTTACCAGCACCCAGCATCAGATGGTTCTATTTGAATACAGTGAATATACAAGTATATGTAGCAATCTTCTGTGGACCATGGCGGTTCCCTCTATTGAAGAGATGAGGCGCCACTCGCTGGTGTCTCATAGAAGTATAATGTGGTCAAAACATGACATGCCTTTGACCATAATATACCTCATAATATAGCCAATATAGACCTCATTTCTTCAACAGAGGGAACTGCCATATTCCACAGAAGATTGCTACATATATACTTGTAAGGATGGCACCCCGGCATTATTATTTCTAATCCAGAGTGCCAAACATTACCTATATATAAATATATATAGAAACAATTTAGTGGTGGTTTTATAGGGTCAAAAACAATATAGACTAAGGTTTTTCTTCTACTTATGTAATACTCTGTGGGTGTAATTCCTTTTGGGACATTGACCCTGACCGTGTCTTTGGTACCTTGTGGCCACCGCAGAAATGCATCACCATTATTCTTGCGGGTTAGCTTTCCTGAACATTGTGTCCGCTCATCCCTAGGAATTGAATATGAGCATGTGTCTCTCATCCATATTGGTTTAGTCCACACTTTAATAGGGGCAACATTAAGATCACTTGAATTGCCTTGACCAATAATAAGCACAAATATACATCTTCTGGTATTATGATGGAACCGTACCAGTCATTTCTTTGTTATAATGTTTATGTGACTTTGAATGTGCCTATACTCCATAACCTTGGGTTCTGCAAATCAATTATAATTCCTCATGGTCTTGGCACAGAAGTGGTCATAGGCTATATTAAATCAGTTTAAATTGTACATTTAGGGGGAAATACAAAAAAAATAATCCCCCAATGTTAGATCAGGCATAGAAATAGCATTAATTGAATCCAGCAGATGCTTCATTTCATACATATAAATTTGGATTTTGGAGCATGACTGGTTTTTAAAATAAATGTATACATAATTGACCTTTAATAATATGAGTTAAAGATTTTTCTGTTTATGTGCAAATTCTGCATGTAATGGGTAGGCAACATGGAATGTCATTCTGAGCTTAATCAATGTGTCGTTCATTAGATTATATGTGATGCATAAAGTTATTTATTGATTGTGTAAGAGCAGAGTTGCGGTTTCATGATGAAAAATGGACTGGGGCCAAATTCGGTTCTGAAGTCCGATGGAAATTAGAAATGACAATGTAAACTCTTATACTGCTATTATTGGGTAGATTTTCTCTAGTAGAAGGCAATCTTGTCATCATACCTATGTATTTATCTAGATATTGAAAACAGACTGCAATGTTTGTAATTACAGTATTACTTACCCTCTAAATCTATAGAGACCATCTCCTTGTTACACAGAATGATTGTGAAATCTGTTCCGTCTTTCTCTTTCGATTGACGTCATTAGCAGCATTAAAGGTGTTTTGCATCCCCAGATTACTTTTATCTATTGGGTAATACCTTTCCCGTGTAGTGTTCTCTAAATACATTGCTCTATCTGTCCTGCATTTTCCTCCACGTACCGTAGTTACAGCACCTGAGAGCACTTTTGTATCCATCTCCCTGGGACACAACTGGGTACAGATAGTTGTATGCAAGATCAGCATCTTGTTGTATCCTAGTACAAAGGAAATAAACAACTCAGCCTAATGATTTAAATACAGGCCTTAGAACTATAATGGTAACTAGACCGGAAATGCAGGAGCGCATGTGCAAACCAATATATAAAGTTATGTGAAGGTGAAAAGCCTGGATCTATGGAATGGGGTATTAGACAATTCAAAGAACAGTTTTTTTAGGAATAATCTTTTAAAATCTGGTGTCCCGAAAGCTTACTTTATCTTGTGCCTGCTGGGTTACCCTATGGGGTATATTGAATTCCTGTTGGATCCTCTCCGACAGAGAGGATCCGACGGTTCATTATTTAGTTTGCAGGCGTTTCCGCCGACTTTTGTCCCGTTTTCGCCATACCGGTCCGACTTTTTTAAAAGTCGAATTGGCACAGGCGAAAACGACCGCAAATTTGCCAAAACGGGTGGATCATTGGCAAATTCATGATCCACCTGTTTTTTGACAGTGTCGGAATTTCCGACAAGTCGAAAAAAACAGCACTTACATTGAACAGGATACACTTACACTGAATAGGGCGAATCGCCATTCACCCTTTAAACGGCGAAAACTGCAGTTTTTTCGACCTGTCGGGAATTCCGACAGCAATTGACTGTACCCCTATGTCTGATGCACATGCTAATGCTCAAGTCACTCCTGTGCAATGTACAACTTGCTGCATGTCTGAAATGAGGCTGAGACAGCACCAGACAAAGGGGTCTATGTATTAAGCCTTGGAGAGAGATGAAGTACCAGCCAATCACCTCCTGTCATTTTTCAAACACAACCTGTAACATGACAGTTAGGAGCTGATCGGCTGGCACTTTATCTACGTCCACTTCATTTCTCTCCAACACTTAGTACATAGACCCCAAAGTTAGGGCAACATAGATGGGATGATTTCAAAGCACACGCAAAGTGGAAGCATGATTTACTACCACAGAAACCTAGAATGTGACGGCAGATGAGAACCACTTGGCTCGCCTAGTCTTCCTCTTTTTTTTAAATCCTTTAGATAACCTCAACCGCACTTGATCCTTAGTTACTACATGCTAATGCTTCTTGCAAGAGATATTTAATGTCAGAAACAGGCTCTCCTTCACCTGATACACGCCATGATGCTTCCACAAGTTACGGTGGTTATGTGCAATCCCATTGTCACCACCCAGTCGTCCCCCCCACACACACACACACCCGTCCCGAAACACCCTATTTCACAGAAAGACAGATCTGGCCAAGTTCCGTCCCACTGAGAATAAGATGGAAACATTGCATACGTTTACTCCTGCACATGCGCTGTTTTCAGCCGTGCAAAGAAATCCCATTCAGCTCATGTTGGGAGATCTTCCTGCTGCTGTTGGCCTGCACCCCAGGTAGATCATATTGGTATATAGGATATTGTGTTCAATTGCCAGTTTTGGTAGATTACCTTTTATGGCTGGAAGAGAGTTATACAGAGCCCGAGTTGACCAGTGTGGGAATATATACTGAATGTGTCCACCATTGTTTTTGCATCTATAGACCAGTACCGTGATGTCTCCAGTGAATCTCTTGTCGCAAAATGTAAGGATGATGAGGACGCCAATTCTCCCAGAAGCCTCCACTGTAGACCCTTTCTCGTATCCTCAAAGCAGCTGCCAGGCTGATGCCACATTCCTAGAGGAAGCAGTGAACACACCAACGGTAAATAATCACCCTTTGCCATCTATTCTGCTTAGCATCCACAAAAATGTCTTGGATTATTTGTTTCCTTCCATTGTAAGGCAAGCTTTAATTGACCATTTATTAAATGTTTGATCACTTGTGTAGAATGTCGTTGTGTTACAATTATGTCTTTTTTATATTTTAAGAACTATAGGATTCCTTGTATCAGATTGTCTATAAGGGATCTTGTCTACAGGTCACGTAATTAATTTGTCTACTAAAAGGCACAAGAATGTTGGATAGAGATAACTGGGTGGGGATGACAGAATGTTTAACACCCATCGGAGCTGTGATAGAATAAGTGTGGGGTGGGGGGTTAGATGTATACAGATGGGAAAGAAAGAGACAATCAGAAAGCGGACAGTGAGGTCTATTCTTTAGGCACTGAAAAGATTAGAGAAGTAAGCCAGTGGAAAAGTGAGCCATGGCAACCAATCAGCATTGAAGTAACATTTATAAGTTGCATCCTATCCAATTGTACCGAGCAGCTAATTGGTTGCCATGGGCAACTTCTCCACAGGCTCACTTCTCCAATCTTTTCACTGCTTCATGAATAGACCCCGTAGTCTTAATGAAATAAGGGGTTTATACATGAAGCAGTGAAAAGAGTGGAGAAGTGATCCTGTGGAGAAGTTGCCCATGGCAACCAATAGTCTGCTCCGTACAATTGTGTAGGATGCAAATTATAAATGTTACTTCAATGCTGATTGGCACTGGCTCACTTCTCCACACTTTCCTCTGCTTCATGAATAGACCCCTAAGTGAATAAAAGCTCTGTAGATGACAGCGATGTGAAGATCTTGCACATACTTTATCACACCACGCACAGCTTTTGCACCCTGTCTGTCACATGAGAGTGCTGAGGGCTGCACATGCCGTGAAATGTGCTCCCGTGTGTAAAGTACCTTTTTATTGCAGGCAGCCGAGAAGGAGGTTATGATAGTTGCATTAATGTTGCACTGATGAACAATCACTTGGAGAGTCGTGATAGTTCAGCTACAGAAAATCTCAGCCGAGCCAGCGAGAGCTGTAAAAACAATGTGTAATATCCTGTATTTTTAGCTTCACCGCAGGGATCCTCTCAGAAATGCACTGCGGCTTACACACACACAGGAAGCAGCACATCTTTTATAAGAAGAATATTACAATAAAATAAATGTGTTTATAATGTTAATAAGATTGACTGTAACCAGCTGATGGCAGGTGCAGAGTGTACAGGGTGGTGTTTGTTCTCGTATATAGCAGGCATGCTGGACAGCTCAATACTGTATATACTGTAGCACGACTTATAGCGTTATACATGAAAAATGCTGGCCTATCCTTATCTTTCACATTCAACCTCTATTTCATTTTGTTTTTGTTTGGCGGTTTCCATGTAAAAAAAAAAAAAAAAAAAACCTGATTATTTTGCACATAGATAGGCACATTATTATTCATTATTTATAGGGTTATGTTTCACCAATAGTTTACAATTTTCGTTTACTAAGGTCCTACATATGTTATGCCTAAAGTTCCCAATTGCAGTCCTCATGGCACCCTAACGTCCCAGGTTTTAAGGATCTCCTTGGCTGAGCACAGATTATTGAATCAAATTGACTATTTCAGTGACTTGTGCCCAAGCCTGGATATACTTATAACCTGGAGCATTAATGTGCCTTGAGGACCACGTTTGTGTTATGCTAAAATGTCAGCCCACCACAGATTCATCTCATAATTCCAACTGACTGCGGTGGAACAGTCTGGAAGGTGAGCGTGAACTGTATGTTGTTTAGTCGTACTGCATGCACGCAGGATCACCAACATTTAATGCAAAGTATTTAGGGAATGATTCAGCGATGGACACAATGTGGATGTTGTGCGTAGTGGAGTGGGTTTTTTGCCACTGCCCCTGCATATAAGTCCTACTGCACACGTGCCGTAATGGGTGGGTAGGCGGAGCGATTCATAGACGGATGGATAATCACATCAGAATATTGCAGTAAAATGTGGCTGCCGCAAACTTCTGCACTTGCTCCCAATTTATGTCTGACTCAGAATCCAACCCAATATATTTAAAGAGCTTATACAGTAGTTAAATCATTTGCATAATGCTTCTGCTTTCCTGCCTGTAGTACAATGTACTATGGCTCTAATGGGTCTGAAAAAGCTGCATTTTATGAAAGTAAAATACGTTGTTCAGCATTACGGCGGCGTTTCTCTGCAGCTCTGTGACATCACTGGATCAGTCCTCTATATCAGGGGTGGCCGGACTTTTGGGACCTGGGATCTACTTTTTGTTCACTTACTTACCGGTGATCTACCGGCATCAAATAACCCCAATAGTAACGCTCACATTTACAAATAGCATTAATAAAGGTGCCATCAAATAACAGCACCGATAATAATGCACACATTTAAAAATAGCATTAATAATAACAACACCTAATAACCCCCCTCTGTGCAAATCCCCCCCTTTGCAGATCCCCCCCCTTCCAGTCCCGTGCATAATAGCCCCCTGTATAATAATCCCCTCTGTGCAGATTCCCCCCTTCCAGTCCTGTGCATAATAGCCCCCTGTATAATAATCCCCTCTGTGCAGATTCCCCCCTTCCAGTCCTGTGCATAATAGCCCCCTGTATAATAATCCCCTCTGTGCAGATTCCCCCCTTCCAGTCCCGTGCATAATAGCCCCCTGTATAATAATCCCCTCTGTGCAGATCCCCCCCTTCCAGTCCCGTGCATAATAGCCCCCTGTATAATAATCCCCTCTGTGCAGACCCCCCCCCCCCCTTCCAGTCCCGTGCATAATAGCCCCCTGTATAATAATCCCCTCTGTGCAGATTCCCCCCTTCCAGTCCTGTGCATAATAGCCCCCTGTATAATAATCCCCTCTGTGCAGATTCCCCCCTTCCAGTCCTGTGCATAATAGCCCCCTGTATAATAATCCCCTCTGTGCAGATCCCCCCCCTTCCAGTCCCGTGCATAATAGCCCCCTGTATAATAATCCCCCCCTTGTGCAGATTCCCCCCTTCCAGTCCTGTGCATAATAGCCCCCTGTATAATAATCCCCTCTGTGCAGATCCCCCCTTCCAGTCCCGTGCATAATAGCCCCCTGTATAATAATCCCCTCTGTGCATATCCCCCCTTTGCAGATCGTCCCTCCCCTTGTGAAGAAACCCCCTTTGCATAACTTACCTGACAAGTTGTCACGCTGCCTAGCTTCAGTCCTCTCTCTCCCCCCAGTCACGGCTCCCGCTATCACGCTGCATGGCCTCCCGCTGGCTGCTTCTCTTGTCATCGCCACCGCCGGCTGGATCAAACTGGATCCAACTAGTGCCCAGGCTCCTCACATCGCGGGTGACGTCATTATGTCACCCGTGCACCCTGCACACTGCATCCCTGGGAACTGTGAAGAGAAGCAGCGGCAGCAGGCTCATTACAGTTATTTTCTGTTAAGTCTGTCGCGATCTACCGGCGGATGCTCCGCGAGCTACCCGTAGATTGCGATCTACCTTTTGGCCACCTCTACTCTATATGAATAGTGCACACCCCACAGAAAACCCAGAGTACGGGACGGGGAGGAGAGTGGGGGAGAATGTGAGTAGTAGTAGCAGCCGCGAGTCACTACAGTATTTGAGGCTTGCGATTAGTCCTCCTGTTCCCTCTGCGGCCTTTTAGAAATGGTGACCTTTATTGATTTAATAGAACTTGCAGAGGCCTGAGAACAGTGACTGCATGTGCAACCTTAGGTTTCCGGCCTTGGGAGTTCCTAAGTGGATTTGTACCTATAAATAGAGAATGATGGGCAGAATTTCAAAGTATAAACCATCCAGTTACTTCATATATGTAGTTCAACTTAATAATTCCCAGACTTTGATTGGTGCCAAATAGTGGCTTTACTTGCTCTTTAAAACCCTATGCTTCCAGTACCTCCCAATATTGGGTAGTTTGTAATCGGGGCAGTAGGGGGACGTGAATTTCGCACACTTGGGGACATGGCTGTATTATAGTTTTCAGAGCCCGGTCCCAGTGGGTATTGTCACGCCTCCCAAGTGGTACTTTAATTAAACAAAAAGTTAAGGCGATACATCCCAACCACCCACAAATCCTTATTGCGGAAAAGATTGAGACTGTCCCGCCAAAATCATGACTGTAGGTTTGTATCTCCATCTACCAATCGTGGCTGTATGCCTATATGTTCCAGAGATCGTCACTGTTCCATAGAATGATATCTATGACAAGTTGCAGTTCGCTTTCCTTTTACTAGCACAAATAAAACTATTTGCTCTATAAAATGAGCATTGTCCAGTGTTTGCTGATTCAATTCTCAGCTGCACTGATTTTAGCAAAAGAAAAAAAAAAAGCATAATTTGGATGGAAAACATTTCTACAGAAGCCACAAACGTACGTTGGGGAAGTTTTAGGCCTAATTGTTTCAGTTATGTGCTTATTGCATGCACATGCTTCCTGTAAGAAAATCACAGCATAGACATCCATTTAAGGGGGAGAGTGCAACGTGCCTAACCGTTATCGGAGCAGGAAAGACATTATACTGAGAAGGAGGCCCCCTCTGGTTTTGAAGTTTATGGGAGCAGCTGCCCACAAGCGCAGTTTTCCTCTGGAACGATTTCTTAGTCACATCCTGGAGAAAATGATTAAATTCCCCAGTCTCTGCCACCATTTCCTGCAATGACTTTCTGTTACGCTCCTTCCCTGACAAATGCTTTGTTGTCATCACTCACTGATTTGGGTCCAGTCTTCCTGATACAAATCAGTTTACTTTCAGTGTAACACTTTGCTTTCTAATAAGGATGTAATGCATTAGTATGATGTCATCAAACACCTCTGTGTACACACAATGTATATCACATAGCCTACAGTCATCTAAGAGACTTTTTAAGACATACATTCAGAACAAATTAGACTGCTGCTTGTGCAAAGTAGCATGATCGTAATTAGTGAGACGGCTGGTGCTACCCAGTGCGCAAGACCGCGGCAGCCGCACTATCACCGTCCCGGTGGAAGCTGTATTTGGCTTGTGGGGTGCCAGGAAGAGCCACCTGGCGTGTCCGGTATGCGGTCAATTGAGCTACAGTGTCTAGTAGGCAGTCAACAGGTCGACACGATATGGTCAACATGCATTAGGACGATCTATTAAAGGTTGACATGTTAATGGTCGACACTGTTATGGTCGACATGAGGATTTTTATTTTTATTTTATTTTTTTTTACTTTTTCATACCTTACCATCCACAAGGACTTTGAGTGCCAAGTGCAGCGAGGCACCTTGCCCGAAGCATGGCGACCGACACAAAAAACATGCAAAAAATGTTGTCAACCTTTTCCTGTGTCAACCACTTTCCATGTTGACCTTTTCATGTGTCAACCTTTTGTACCTGTCGACCTTTCATAGGTCAACCTAAAGACCATGTTGACCTTTTGTCCATGTCAACCTTTTCACTGTTAACTATACCCCTTAGAGCTTTTGTACTTTAGTTAGCATCACTCTGAAATCATAAATGATTCAGAACTCTTAAGTAGTAATGTATTTATTATTGAGTTACATTGTCTATATAGGAACATGATCAAGTTGAGGTCTCCATTCTTCATCACTTTTGTGTTTCCATAACGACTCACAGCTGTACTGGTAGGACTATACGGACTATTTCTGAAGTCTCCTTTCACCTCTCAATAACAGGTTAATGGATGCCTATTGGACCCATTACCCCCTGTTGCCATGAGGAAGGCTTGCCAGTCTTTGCCAAGCAACATGATGGAGACATCTATTGACGAAGGTATAGAAACAGAAGATGACTCAGAAGATGATCCAGCTTCAGCATTTGCCGCTTTTCATGGTAGACGCAGTGGGCAAAGGCGGCACACACTAGCAGAAGTGACCAACCAGTTAGTGGTCTTGCCCAGTGTGGCACCAGACATGGAAGGTAAGATTTTAAATACTTGGGTTAGAAGAGCTTTTCATTTCAGTAATGTCTACTAGTCTATAAGCATAGCATGCAGTTATAATAAACACTTAGTAATAGGGTAGGGCTTGTGTAATTTGTGCCTGATTCAGAATTGCGTATAATGCAACGAATGCAGACACTTTCTGTTCCCCAAATAAATGCGACTGCACCGTCCCATCCGGTTGTGGAAGCTGCCGTAATCATCAGCACACATTCACATTTCTACCAGCCCTGTACTTGGTGCAAGAGATCCATCTGAAATTGGACGGATCGCTGTGCACACACAACTTCGTATAGGCCTATATTCCACCTACTTTTGTGTGAACGACCACTCAGCTGCAAGTAGACATACTAATATAATCTTCTGCAATTACTTTAAAGGGCCCTACACACTGGTTGACGTTTTAGAAAGATATTGAAAAAAATTGTTAAAAAATTAACAATATATCGTTCATATCATTCAGTGTGGAGGCACTGATGATGAACAATGTGCGTCCCTGCAGTCGTTCATCGTTGGTCTATCATCGTTTATCATTGCAAGCCAATTTGGACGATATAGATGTTTGCAATATCAAATCGTTCAAATCTTTCAGTGTGTATCCAAAAAATCGTTACTGAAAAATCGTTAATTGTTCATATCGTTCATCGTCCAAATCACCCAGTGTGTAGGGCCCTTATGTTACATGATGTGTCTGCAGTCGGACTTGCATGTGATTCAGGCTCTTTTTGGATAAGGGGGACATGTACTAAGCAATGATAAAAGTGGAGAATTAAGCCAGTGGAGAAGTTGCCCATGGCAACCCATCAGCTGCTCTGTATACGTTTATAGTATGCATATTACGTCAATGCTGATTGGTTGCCATTGGTAACTTCTCCACTGGCTCACGTCTCCACTGTTATCACTGCTTACTACATGTCCCCCCTAATTCAGATGCGGTTGGAGTAGTTATCGATGCTGCTTCCTTGGAAGCAGCAGTGATAGTGCTGTATGGTGATGCAGCAGGCGGCGTCTATTACAAGTATACTCCTCCTGCTGCAGTAGTGATCCGAGCTGCGACCTAGAGTGCAGCATCAGATCACTGCGGCACCTATGGGGTCATGCAAGCCGCTTGTTTCAGATCCTCGTAAGAGGCCAAGAAATCTCTATCCAACTACGTAGACCCTGGCCTCTTTCTTACCAATAAACACCACTGACACGCCTCCGTTTTCACAAGTGGAGGCCGTTGCCCCCCAAACGGCATCAGACTGGCGGTCACTGACAGTCTGATAGTGGAATGCATCCTGTGTCGCAGGACCCATTTGCACATGTGTAGAATGAGTCCTGCGCATGCACAAAGTACCAAACATCTGTACTTTGCACATCAGGACACAGATCATCCGGATCTGAACTATTCCTCTTGTGTGATATGTTTTCGGTACAAAATTCCTAGGCCAAAACCAAAGCGGCTTTAACACCAGTGTTTACTTGTCATCCACGAGTGTTAATTTAGATTTAACACAGTAGGCAGAGTAGCAGTTTGGTGCCGCCTCCTGTGATCTCCATAGTACCCTGCCCATATATTAAACTAACAGTCTCTAATACATAAGTTTTTAAAAAGGAAAAGTATAGATGTTTGCCCCAGCAACCAATTAGATTCTAGCTATCACTTTTCTAGACTGTACTGGATAAATGATAACTATATTCTGATTGGATACTATGGGCAATACCTCCACTTGTCCTGCAAAGAAGGTGTAATAAATTGTCCCCTATGTCATTACCAGTCCTACCACATTATTATACCAGCACAGTGCCCTGGCATGTTTACAGCAGTTCTGCCTCATAAATCATTACTTACAGTGTGCCACATGATTGTGCGCTCCTTATATATTTACCCCACATGAAAACAGTTCTGGATTACCGCCAGCAACTCTTGTTCTTCAATATCTGAAAAATACACGATATACTGTACTGGCAAACGAAGGTCTGATCATTAGTGAGGTTGCAGGTGAGCAGTGGTTGTATTTGTAGAATGTTCCCATATAAGAGATGAGAGGTAAGCCCTAATATTGATACTCCTTTTAAGAAGAACTGTTTCCCTTTAGTCTCATTCACTTGTTCCTTACCCCCATGGAATAAATAAGAATCCTATATAGATGGCTCAGTGACAATCTTTGTAATTATCTTTCTTTTATTTCTTTAACTTAAGCATGGAAATAGTTCATGCAACGAAAGCTCCTGTAAATATAATGCAATATATAATTTCCACAGAACAAGGCCTAATAGCCTTCATTCTGCAGCGCCTGGTTCTAGAGCTAAGTTCAGGGCTAAACTTCATGAGGAAGGACTTGGGCATTACCATTTAGTGCCCAGTTCCAGTGAATGGAATCAGTGATCTCAGGAATGCCGTGCTGGACTTAAGAAGAATTGAGCTCTGTGCGATTGGTAGAAGTGGTGACAGGCTTGGCTGGGGGATGCATGCTAATTCACTTAACAGCTCTCCCAACATTTTTTTACTTTAATTGATTTTCAGCCTTATACTAAACCATTTACCCTGCAACCTTACTCAAGACATACGTTCGAACAAGTGCCTGCTTTTACGGGCTTGTGTGGGGGATTTTGCCAACAGCGATCTCCGGTTATGATGGTGGCATCAACACATTTATCACTGACGATTCAGTTACCTAGACTAGTTAATAAGTTTTTTTTATTTTCTTTTTAAATGCAGAACATTTGGTGGGTTTAAGATTTTGTATACTATGACAATGAGAATAAATTGCATTGAAACCATTATAAATATACGTTTAAATAACAAGATTTCCTTCTGCTGATACAATGGACACATTCACTTCCATGCGTGCCTATTAAATTGTGTTAGACCTTAACGTTCTATATATACTTAACCACTTTGGTATCAATATTTTTGGACACCTGGTGTAATCCACTCATTTTGTACAGTATGTCAGTGTGAGTGCTGTTGGCTAAGGTCGGTGTGCCTGTTGTGTTCATTGTTCCATATTAGGGGGTTGAATTGATGCATCAAGATGTGAAAAGAGAGAAGGGGTGGAGAAGTTGCCCATAACAGCCAATCAGCTTTGATGTAGCATTTCTAAAGTACATTTTATAAAATGATCTGTAGAATCTGATTGGTTGCTATGGACAGCTTCTCCAATGGTTCACTTCTCCACTTTTTTTCACTGCTTGATACATCAGCACCTATGTTACAGAAGCAGACAAATAAATAGGTGGTGCCTGAACAACCTGTAGCCAAACAGAGCATTAAACTATTAACAGACTATTTCAGAGCAGCCAACTCCTGTGTGTCAGATGTGCAGCCAGTGGAAGGCACTAGGCCATCTTGTAGCCAATACGCCATATAAGCATCATTATTAGCACAGATTAGGAGTGTAATGGTGCAGGAAAATTGTGGCTCCAACGCGTCTACATATGATTTGTTTCTCTGTTGCAGGTAAACTCTTCACTATTGGTAACAACCCCTCTTTAGGAAGTGTGGACTGCGAATATGACATGGGATCTGTACAGAGTGACCTCAACTTCCAGGATGATGTGGGAGCTCTGAATGAGGTGACTCTGGCCAACCAGACAGTCACCAGGCTTACTCCACCATATATAGGATTGCGGCCTACCAACCTGCCTATGCCAGCTATGACCTCCCAAAAGCGGGAGGTTCACAACAGGTCTCCAGTCAGCTTTCGTGAGGGGAGAAGGGCATCTGATACTTCATTAACACAAGGTAACACTCATATTTTCACTCTTTAAAATTTGCAGTTTATATTTGAGTTAATATTAGTATATTTTTGCAATCTCTCAGCGAAGACCCTGTAGGGCACATCCAATTAGCTGTGGGGTTTACCCCACGGCTAATCATTGGTGCCTCCTGATTCAATTAGCTGCAGGAACTGCACGCGCTAGTCCCCAGAGGCAGGATTAAAATCTGCATTAAAGGCACCCCTCTGAATTTAGCTCACAGTGAATCAGTGAGTTTCCACGTGGAACCAGATGTTATAATACTTGGGAAAAGGCTAAATAATTGAATAGCTCTGGGCGTTAAACCCAGAGCTTTCCCTACACTGTAGAACTCACCCTTAATTGAATATGCCTACGTTATATGGCCTAAATATCCAATTGCAGCTGCTGCACCGCCCACACATTGCAGGGGACAGCCGGTCAGGACATAGAAACGTATATGCAATGTTGTATGTAATATATGTGCTGGCTGCCTTACGCAGGGATCAGCAGTGGTGCTGTGTTTAACTAAGCTGCCGTAGCACAGAACACAGCACTCAGCTTGTTTATCTTCTAAAAGCCCGCCCCTAGATTCACATTGGCTAGTGTCACAGGAGTGTGGGAGCGGGCCTATAGAAGATAGACAAGCTGAGCGCTATGTTCTGTGCCTCAGCAGGTCACTGATCTGCTGATCCACTGGATAAGGCAGCCAGCACATGAATTACATGCCAGAGCCGGATTTAGGGTTCAGGCTTCCCCTAGGCGCAATGATATTGCCCCTCCCCCCCCAGCACCCCGTGAAGGGGCGTGGCCCCAGAATAGTACCAATTCACAATACATCGCACAGTAGTGTCCGTAAGTCACATTACACCACACAGTAGTACCCCTTATACACACCAGGAAGAGCCCCTTATACATATTGCGCCAGGTAGAGCCCCATTGCACATTACGGCAGGCAGAGTGCCCTTTCACACATTACGGCAGGCAGAGTGCCCTTTCACACATTACGGCAGGCAGAGTGCCCTTTCACACATTACGGCAGGCAGAGTGCCCTTTCACACATTACGGCAGGCAGAGTCCCCCTTTTTACACATTATATGCCCCCACAAGTGCCAGATACACATTATAGGCCCCCATAAGTGCCTGATACACATTATAGGCCCCCATAAGTGCCTGATACACATGCCCCCAGCACCAATTACACATGCCCCCAGTGCCAGATACACATGCCCCCAGTGCCAGATACACATGCCCCCAGTGCCAGATACACACGCCCCCAGTGCCAGATATACACGCCCCCAGTGCCAGATACACATGCCCCCAGCGCCAGATACACATGCCCCCAGCGCCAGATACTTGCCCCCCCCAGTGCCAGATACACATGCTCCCCCCCCCCCCCACAGTGCCAGATACACATGCCTCTAGTGCCAGATGCACACATGCCCCCAGCCCCAGCAGTTCTACTCACCGCCGTATCTGCTCTCCCGCTGCGGCCGCCACTGCTGTTGCTGCCTGGTCTCCGGCATCGGTAAATTCAGGGCAGGCGCCGGTTCGTGAGCCAATCAACGCTCGCGGTCCAGCAGCCAATCATGAGCTGCCGCCGGCCCGCGAGCTGATTGGCTCATGATCCGGCGCAATATTTAAGTTGTATGACGGGCCAGCTGGTGGCCGGCCTTAGGAGTCCCACGCCTCGCATGCCTGCTCCTAAGGAACGTGCTTCGAGCCGGCCCTGCGGGGAGACAGTCGGGTGGAACAGTAGGGAACACTATCTGTAGCTGCACAATGGGGAAGGGGGGGGGGTGGTATTGCCGTGCCGCCCCCAGCAGGTGTCGCACGTGCCTAGTGGGAAATCCAGCACTGTTGCATACAACACTATTGCATTAGACAATTCTATTGAATTGAGACATTTTCAAGTTTTGTATCTGCATCTGAAATTTCAGTTGTGTTCATATTAAGGAGCAGATTTAGTAATAAGTGATATTCTTGTTATTGCTCGTATACTAATCGTATATAGTGCTCCAACCAATCAGCTCCTAACTGTCGTGTTTCAGAATGCTTGTTAGGATCTGATTGGTTAGGGCACCATTAAAGATTAGTAACAAATGATAACAAAAATGTCACTCGTTCTTAAATATGCCCCTAAGCCCTTAATTAAATCTTTAATGGTAAAATACCGTATTTCCTGCATAAGTGTAAACTTTCTACCTCAAGACATATTTTCCTTTTGATAAATTCCACCACATTATTGGGAATTGTAAAATCTAAAATTTCCTCCATTACTAATATGCAGAACGGCAATATTAACATTTTAAAAACATGCCTGCATCATCAGGGTTAGAAAAAAACGTGTTCCTTTAAAATAAATTAAAAAAAGGGATTTGCTTTTTTTGGGGGGTTTAACCGTTTTTTTTTGTTGACTTAAACTAGTTTTTTTTGTAATGGAAAAAAAAATGAATCTTGTATTAGAAACCTTGATCAACCATGTTTAAATGCTTTCTAACATTAATAATGTTATTAGGCTTTGATTTGATTTATTTTACATCTT
Organism: Pseudophryne corroboree; assembly: GCF_028390025.1. Classification (NCBI taxonomy): domain Eukaryota; kingdom Metazoa; phylum Chordata; class Amphibia; order Anura; family Myobatrachidae; genus Pseudophryne; species Pseudophryne corroboree. Next base: position 266,823,941 of record NC_086453.1, on the reverse strand, counting down.
TCAATAAAACCATTTTTTTACAGCTTATTATTCCTAATACATTTGAATATATGTAGATAGACTGAACATATTAGTACATACAAAGTACACTCATATATATGAAATTGGAAAGAAGAACAAGAAGTTAATGTTAAGCATAAGTCCTACTTATTACTTATTATAATTAAATAAATCTGAATAGTAACACAAAATGGAACATACAGAAGCACTTTTCAGAGAAACAAATACACACACATACTCAAGTACACAAAAAGGAGTTAAGAATTAACACTGGGAATGCCACTGGCATCAAATATTTTTTATAAAAACAATAGATTTCTAGTATAATAGGATTTTTTAAAGAAGTCATGGCGCTGTGCCAGTAGCCACAGCATAATATATATACAGGTTGAGTATCCCATATCCAAATATTCCGAAATACGGAATTTTTTGAGTGAGACTGAGATAGTGAAACCTTTGTTTTCTGATGGCTCAGTGTACACAAACTTTGTTTAATACACAAAGTTATTAAAAATATTGTATTAAATGACCTTTAGGCTGTGTGTATAAGGTGTATATGAAACATAAATGAATTGTGTGAATGTACACACACTTTGTTTAATGCACAAAGTTATTACAAATATTGGCTAAAATGACCTTCAGGCTGTGTGTGTAAGGTGTATATGTAACATAAATGCATCCTGTGCTTAGACTTAGGTCCCATCACCATGATATCTCATTATGGTATGCAATTGTTCCAAAATACGGAAAAATCCGATATCCAAAATATTTCTGGTCCATATATATATATATATATATATATATATATATATATATATATATATGTATATATGTATGTATATATAAAATACTTTTCTCTTACGTCCTAGTGGATACTGGGGATCTGTACTTTAGTACCATGGGGTATAGATCTGATCCACTGGAGCCTGGCTCTTTAAAACCTTTAGTGTGTGTGTGTGTGTGTGTGTGTGTGTGTGTGTGTGTGTGTGTGTGTGTGCTGGCTCCTCCCCTCTATGATCCTCCTACCAGACTCAGTTTAGAAAAATGTGCCCAAGGAGCCGGGTACATTTCTCTGGAGCTCCAGAGAGTTTCCTTTATTTTTTTTATTTAGTTTATTATTTTCAGGTAGTACTAGTTGGCAACCAGTCCACCTGCTTTGTGGGACTTAGAGGGGGGACCAAACCAACCTCCTGAGGGTTAATGGTTCGTAATCCCAGCTGACAGGACACTGAGCTCCTGAGGTGATGTTCACACATCGTTAGTGTGTGTGCCCATGCCATCAGCTAGCCACCACCCTCTAACAGATGCCGAAGAGTCGCAGATGCGGTGAGTGTTAACACCGGAGTCCCGGTTAGCAGGTCCCCGGTGCAGTTTTGGCGGCATGTCACACGGTGGTCACGGGCCACGAGCTGCGGTGCCCGCCGTGGAGTACATTGGCACAGGACTCATGCCCCGCACTCCGCACTGCTCACTGTCCGTTGGGGCTTGTGCGTAGTGTTATATACATATATGTTTGTTAACATGGCCAGTATAAAACTGCAGGGACCGCACGCCATTGCAAGGGGCGGGGCTTCCCGGAGCGGGACCAGAGTCGGGAAGATGCCATTTCCTGCTGCTACGGATCATCAAGGCTGCATGTACGCTGCTCCTCAAGACTTTGTACTGGTACCAGGGGGTCATAGCAGGGAGGAGAGCACACCAGCGGTAGCTCCGCTGCACTTATATCAGGCTATACACATAAATCTCACACTGTGCTGCTGTGTTTCTGTGTACTGGTCTCGGTTCCTCAGTGTCACTCCAAGGGCTGTCTAGGGTCTGTGTGGAGGTGTTTTTCAGTGAGCTGCGCTGTGTTACAGTTGTGTAAAGATGTCTGTTGACATGGCTATGTGTGCTGCTTGTAACTCTACCCCTTCTTCAGCGGGGCCTCTCATGGGTGAACAGTGCTCCTTATCTCCTCAGTGACACAATTCACAGGCACCTGACTGGCTAGATAGTTTGATTCAGAATGTAAATTCAGAATTGGCTGCAGCGAAGCAGGAGAGACGTGTTAAAACAGTCTATTGATTTATGGCAAAAGCAGCAGCTACCAGGAAGGCTTCTCAGCCCCCTTTGTTGGTTTGACATAAACGCTCACTTCCACAGGTGCTCCAGTCTGATTCTGATCAGCCTGACTTGGATGATGATGATATGGATGAGGACAGCTCTCTGTCCCCTGGGGTGGAGGCCCTCATTTTTGCTGTAAGAGAGGTTCTTCACATACAGGATCAGGCGACAGAACCAGATGAGGAGTTGTGCTTTAATGTTAGACCGAAGACCTCTGTCACTATTCCTGTATCTAAAGAATTAAACTCTCTGGCCAGGGAGGCATGATTAAACCCTGATAAAAAAAATTAAAATTCCTCAGAGGTTTTTAGCTACTTTTCCCCTCCCAGCTGAGGACAGGAAGTTATGGGAAACCCCCCCGTCCATCCGTCGATACATCAGTATCCAGACTGTCTAAGAAATTGGTACTGCCGGTGCCAGGGGCTATATCCCTAAAAGAACCGGATGACCATAAAATTGAGACCACTCTCAAGGCAATATATATACGGAAGCAGGCATAGCACAGCGCCCCACAATTGTTTGTGGGTGGATTTCCAGCGTGGTAGTCAAGTGGTCTGATACTGTTATCGATGGTTTAGACTCTCTGCCCCGGGAGGAGGTTATTACTCTGCTGTAACATATACAGGATGCTGCAAATTTTATGAGCGAGGCTATAAAAGAATTGTGTAAGATAAATGGCCGCACTACTGCTATGGCTGTTTCGGCACGCAGAGATCTGTGGTTACATCAATGGTCAGCGGATGCTGATTCCAAAAAGGGTGTAGAAAATCTTCCCTCTACAGGTGATGCCTTGTTTGGCGATGAATTAAATAAATGGATCTCCCAGGCAACGGCGGGTAAGTCTACTTATCTGCCGTCGGCTGCGCCACCTGCTAGACGTTCTTACACAGGACCCTCCTTGCAGTCCTTTCGTGTGGCAAGGTTCAGAGGCAGGGGCCGAGGGGCCTCCACCACTCCCAGAGGATCTCGTGGTAAGTCCTGTAAACCCGCAACTGCTGTCTCCCTGGACCAGACAACCGGATCCCCTGCCGCTAAGCCTTCCGCGTGATGGTTGGCCCCACCAGCAAGGCGACTTTCAGGTGGTTGCTTGCCTTCATCACAGTCCTGTCGGAATCCTTGGGTGAGGGACTTCATTTCCCATGGATACCGGCTGGCATTTCAAGCACTTCCTCCTCACAGATTTTTCAAATCGGGCTTGCCAGTTTTACCCACAACAAAAGTTACCTTGCAAGAGGCTAGTCAAAAACTTCTGCGGACAGGGATGGTGGTTCGAGTACCTCCTCCGTTACGCAACAGGGGTTTTTACTCCAGTCTTTTTGCCGTTCCAAAACCAGACGGTTCGGTGCGACCCATCTTGAACCTGAAATCTCTCAACCTGTATCTACGGGTGTTCAAATTCAAAATGGAATCCCTGCAGGCAATGGTGTCCAGTTTGGAGGAGGGGGAGTTCCTGGTATCGCTGGATGTCAAAGATGCTTACCTACACATTCCCATGTGGCCCCCTCATGAGGCTTACCTCAGGTTCGCCATATTGGACGACCATTTCCAGTTTCAGGCTTTGCTATTGGCCTGTCCACAGCTCCGAGGGTCTTCACCAAGGTGATGGCGGAGATGATGCTGCAACTGCGCATGATGGGAGTCAAAATAGTCCCCTACTTGGATGATCTCCTGATAAAGGCTGTGTCCAGGGAGCGTGTTTTGCACAGCATCGATCTGACGACTCGCCTGCTTACGGATCATGGGTGGATCCTAAATTTTCAGGAATCTCACCTGGAACTGACCCAACGTCTTCAGTTCCCGGGAATGATACTGGATACAGTGTCTCAAAAGGTGTTTCTTCCGATGGACAAGGCCTTGGCTATCCAGGATATGGTCTGCTCAGTGTTCTGTCCTGGCAAGGTATCCATACATCTTTGCATATGCTCCGAAAGCCTGGATTTCCCTATTATGGTGGCTGCAAGTTCCTCACCTGGTAGAAGACAGGAATTTCAATATCCACTCGTGGACTAAGATGGGAGTTCTATTTAAGATGGGATGTTGCCCATAGCAACCAATCAGATTCTACTTCTCATTTATCTAGCACTTTCTAGAAGATAATACCTGGAATCTCTTTGGTTGCTATGGGCAACATCCCATCTTAAATAGAACTCCCACCTAAGTAAATTTACCCCGTGGATTCTAATGTGACCTAAGGGGCCTTGTTCCAGGGGACATGGTCAATACAGGAATCTGCTCTGCCGATAAACATCCTGGAACTCAGAGCGATTTACAGTGCTCTTCTGCAAGCTTCCCATCTCCTGAAGGATCAGGCGATCCAGGTTCAATCGGACAATGCCACGGCGGTGGCGTACATAAACAGTCAAGGGAGAACAAGAAGCAGAGCGGCGATGTGAGAAGTGTCAAGAATACTCGTCTGGGTGGAGGCCAACGCAAGGGCCATCTCAGCCATATTCATTCCAAGAGTGGACAACTGGGAAGTGGAGTTCCTCAGCAGGCACGACCTCCATACGGGGGAATGGGGCCTACATCCCCAGGTGTTTCAACAGTTAATTCACCGATGGGTCTGTCCGCAGATAGATCTGATGGCTTCTCGTCTCAACAAGAAGACGGCATAGCTCCAGAATGAGCAATCCGCAGGCTGTAGCAGTGGACGCGCTGACGACACCGTGGACATACCTGTTTGTGTACCTGTTCCCTCCTCTACTGCTAATCCCAAGGGTTCTAAAAAGACTAGGTAAGCGTTCAGGCAATTCTAATTTCCATGGATTGGCCTCGACGGGCGTGGTACTCGGACCTCCTAACCATGGCTCTGGAGGATGCCTGGCCTCTGCCGCTTCAAAAGGATCTTCTTCAACAAGGTCCATTCGTCTAGCCATACTTACAGCGGCTACGTTTGATGGCTTGGAAGTTGAGAGGGAGATTCTAGCCAGAAAAGGTCTTCCCTCCAGGGTTATTTCCACTATGGTCCAGGCCAGGAAGATGGTTACGTCAAAACATTATCATCGTATCTGGAAAAAGTATGTTTCCTGGTGTGAAAGTAGAAAGGTTTCTCCCGTGGAATTTAGAATTGGTCGTTTTCTACTTTTCCTGCAAGGGGGAGTGGATATGGGCCTATGATTGGGTTCCATCAAAGTCCAGATTTCGTCCCTCTCTATTTTCTTCCAGAAACAACTTGCCATATTGCCGGAAGTATAAACTTTCCTAAAGGGAGTTGATCTCAATGTGGTTCTGTCCTTTCTTCAATCGGACTGGTTTGAACCCTTGCATAGGGTGGAGTTTAAATTTCTCACCTGGAAGACGGTGGTGTTATTGGCGTTGGGGTCTGCCAAATGTGTCTCTGAATTGGGGGCCTTATCCTCTAAGAGCCCTTATTTGATTTTTCATGAAGACAAGGCGGAACTCGGGACCTGACTTTAGTTTTTGCCTAAAGTGGTTTCAACTTTTCATGTGAATCAACCCATTGTGGTTCTGGCGTTGTCTGACCCTTCCATTTGGCCAGAGTCCTTGGATGTGGTGAGGGCTCTTAAGATTTATGTCAAGGGGACGGCTCGTCATCGAAAATCTGATTCGCTGTTTGTCCTTTATGATGCCACCAAGATTGGTCGTCCGGATTCTAAGCAATCAATTGCTTGTTGGCTCAGGTTGACCATTCAACAGGCATATACTTCGGCGGCTCTGCCTATGCCAACGTCTATTCATGCCCACTCGACGAGGTCTGTGGGCTCTTCCTGGGCGACTGCCCGGGGTGTCTCGGCCTTACAGTTGTGCCGAGCTGCTACTTGGTTTGTTTCGAACACACTTGTGAAATTCTATCGTTTCAACACCTTGGCCAAGGATGACCTTCAGTTTGATCAGGCGGTTTTATAGGGGTCTCGGCACTATCCCACCCATTTGGGAGCTTTAGGACTTCCCCATGGTACTAAAGTACAGATCCCCAGTATCCACTAGGACGTAAGTGAAAATAGGAATTTAATACTTACCGGTAATTCCTTTTCTCATAGTCCGTAGTGGATACTGGGCGCCCGCCTCATTGCTTCGATTCCTACTTACCTGGGTAGGAGTTTGGTTAGCCCGCCGTTGCTATCCTGGTTCGGTTGGTGTTGCTATCCTCTGTTGTGGATAGCGACCAACTTTCGGTTATGGTTGTGTGTTGGCTTAGTGCCTCACCGATGTTGTACCTTTTTTCTTCTCTCGTGGTATGTCCGTCTCCTCGGGCAGAGTTTCCTAGACTGAGTCTGGTAGGGGGGGCATAGAGGGGAGGAGCCAGCACACACATACACACACTAAAGGTTTTAAAGTGCCAGGCTCCAGTGGACCCGATCTATACCCCATGGTACTAAAGTACAGATCCCCAGTATCCACTACGGACAACGAGAAAAGGAATTAACGGTAGTTATTAAATTCCTATTTTATTTTATTTTTGCCTGTTCGGTTTTTTTTTTTTTTAAACCTTTTGGTTTAAACCAGCCAACCCTGCTGCATCAAGAAATGAGCTGAAGTCTATGGTTTTCCATTTGTACAAGGTGGCAGGCTGGGAGTCACAATAATTATTTGCTTTTTATATACACCCTGTTGAGTTTGACAGCTTATCCTGCTCTACTCTAAACTCCGATTACTCAAACTACCCAAAGGCTGCAAAGAATGTACATTTTGTACTTGGGTGTATGGAAACTTGTAGCTTTTGAAAAATATTTATATTTCTTATCATGAACCATTTACGTTATGCTGCTTACAAGTTGATTACGTTCCATCTGCAGCATATTTATAGTCAATGATTGGTGTAAACGAAAAAAAAAAAAGGTGTGTGTGTGTGTATATATATATATATATATATATATATATATATAGTGTGTGTATATAGATAGATATATAGATAGATAGATAGATATAGATATATAATATTAAAATTAAAATTGTATTGCTAGGGTTCTTATTTCTGAAAGATTTTATCAGTTTATTTATCCTTTCTTTCCAATTGTATATACTCTCTGGTGCTTACTGCTTCTTCTGTCTCTTTATACAAACCAAAGGAATTGTGGCGTTTCGACAGCACCTGCAAAACTTGGCAAGAACCAAGGGTATCTTAGAGCTCAACAAGATCCAATTGTTGTATGAGCAAATGGGACCAACGGAGGATCCAGATCTGCTGAGCACATCCCTCCACCTCCAAGATCCCAACCAACCCCAGGTATAATGACATCCAAGCTGGGTATGGCCTTATACAGTGCCCAAAAAAACACAAGCATCTAAAATGGGGACGTAAATTTTAGAATTTTTTATTTATTGTTATCTGATTATGATTTTGGTGCATTTGCAAACATTTACTTTTTTTTTTTCTTTATGACTAGAATACATAAATTGGCATAAAACTAATCATGTTTTGTGAACTAGAATGAATAGCGTAGGGATGATTCTGAGTTGGAAGTAAAGTAAAAAAGTAACATTGCTACTTGGCAAAACCGTGCCGTACTGCAGTGGTGCAAATGTAACACGTGCAGAGAGCTGTAGATGTGAGAGGGGTGTGTCCAAGCTTATATCTAAATTGCTTTATGAAAATAAAGCTGTCGAATATTTGTGGGCTACATGCAAAAGCAGCGGTTTACGGATGGTAGGTCGATAGTGCTAAGGTCCACAACTACTGGTCGACATGGACAAAGGGTCGACATGGACAAAGGGTCGACATGGCAATGGTCGACATATAAAAAGGTGGGCATGAACTTTAAAAAAAAAAATTCAACTTTTTCATACTTTTCCATCCATGTGGGCTACGATTGGTAATAGTAACACTGTCCACTTCGCTCGCCATACCAGGGGACACGGTACACTAATTGGGTTTCCCAGTCATTTTACGGAGAAAACTTCACCATTCAAAAAAAAAAACCATGCCAACCTTTCCCTGTGTCGACCTTTGTACCGTGTCGACCTTGTGCTTGTCAACCTTTTGGGGATGAGCTTTTTCAGGTTGACCCAATGATCCACACCCGGTACTTACCCTGCATGCAAAAAATAATACATGTACTGACATCGCTTGCATTGCAACGTGATTTGTTCCAAGCACAAAGTGGAGAGAGATTAACTACCAACCAACCAGCTCCTGTCATTTTTCAAACCCAGCCTGGCAGTTAGAAGCTGATTGGCTGGTACTTTCTCTCTCTCCACTTTATCACTTCTCCAGGCTTAGTACATAGACCCTAAAATACCAAATATTGGTACAGAGTTTGAGAAGATATTGTTTTATGTACTGTTTTACAGTTTCCTAGCCATTTTTTTTTTTTTTATTGCAATGAGGTATTCATGTAGTACAGCAATTGGTCACAGTCATACTAATTGGTTGACTGAAGGAAGAATGTTAGAAAATTGCAGTCTTAAGTGGAAACTTAAGTGGAAAACCTGATCTATTCGTTCACTGAAAAGAACAAGCCAGGGGCTCTACTTTTGTATAACATCTTCTGACTGTTCATGTTATCCCGTCTCCTGCCACTGCTGGAATACTCCCAGCAGACTTGTAACATGATGTGGTAGATTATCCTCCCGTCTCCTGCTGTGTTCTGCTCCCGGTTCTGCACACACCAGTACAAAGAAGAGTGGGAAATGTCGCTGTATATTTCATGTTGTGTGAGACATGAGTGGTGTGCTGGGAGTTTGGGCAGACGGACCACTGTCTGTGACGGGCACATGCCATTGATAAAACGAATACGTATAACATAAGGAAGGCATAGACCCAGGGAAAAGATAATGTATGTAATGAGCTCTATATGAAACGGTACTGGCAGATTTCAAAATCAAATTATTTTTAGTTCCTCTTCAGAATGATAAAAATGATACAGAACTGGTAGTTGACAAGGTAACATGATTGATGATAATGTAGGTTTGCATCATAGATTCAGTATGCTGATCTGCGCTTTCTTTTACAGCCCGATATCTCTGCACAACTTCCAAATATGTCAACATTTCCCAACGGCATACAACCTCAGATACTGTCTAGGCGTCAGAGTTTGGAGACTCAGTATCTACAACACAGGCTGCAGGTAAGGCTCGTACCATACAGTATTGATTTCTCTGTACTCATGTCTTGTTTATTATTAACTATAATTAGTGAACTATGTACAAAATCTTTAGTGGTGTCTGGCTGCAGAGTATGTACAAAACATACCATTCAACCTCTAATAATGTCACATCAACAAGTTAAGGCTATACATACAGTAAAGGGGAATCAGGTCCAGATTACATTTGGGAGGAAGTACATTATTAAAGGGAATTTAATTATATCTGGTAAATATCAATAATAAGTTAAATAAATGTATCTATAAACACTGAAGATTGCTAAGATGAGTGATAATTAGCTGTGTCTGCTAGTGAAATGACATCCGTTCTATAGAGCACCGTATACAGTATATCTGTGCTACCAAACAAGTAAAATTATATGGGGCAGATGTATTAAGCCTGGAGAAGTGATAAAGCAGTGATAAGTGCAAGGTGATAAGGCACCAGTCAGCTCCTAACTGTCAATTTACATATTGGAGTTGATTGGCTGGTGCGTTTATCACCTTGCACTTATCACTTCTTTATCACTTCTCCAGGCTTAATACATCTGCCCATGTTCTAAGCATTTGTTGGAGCACCGTTGATCAGCAAGCAGTATACAAATATAAATTATGTCATTGTAATGTCCCTTTATAAATGTTTCTTAAATCCGGTCTTTGTTTATTCAATGTCATCAGCAACAAACAGACGTATGATAAATAAAGTTGAATGATGACTGCTTCTAGACATGATAATTGTGACCTGTCTGATCCATCATTCCACCGCTTGCAGATTGTGACGCACATATGCATGTGTATAACGAGGTCTAGCTGCTCAGCAAGCCATGTTGCCATGCAAGGGCAGCAAATATATTTTTCTATTTTTTCTGTACAGGGTAAATACTGGCTGCTTTTGAATGTTGCCTACTAATATTAGGTCGAATTGTTCCATTGGATTACCAATTAGCCAAGTATACACTCTGTAAAAAGTTGGCGACCTTCTTGGAGCTGTCACGCAAAGTGCTGGTAGCGAGCGTCGGAAATCCAGGATTCCTGGATTTGCAGCCAGCGGCGCCATGATTGCTAGACCTTTTTTTTTTTTCTGAAATTTGTAGTTGCCCTTATTCTTTTCTTGGTGGACGTAATCAGAAGTTTTTTCTACCAAGTCACTTCTGTGATTGGGCTGTCAGTGGTTGACCTCTTGGTTCTCGTTCTCAAAGAAAGTTTTCATTTCTTTGCAGAAAGGAAACCTGCTGGCTCAAGCTCAGAACAGCTGTCAGATGTATTGCAAGGAAACGCCCCGAAGTCTGGAGCAGCAACTGCAGGAACACAGGTGAGCATGAGATCCGGGCACTGGTGCATGTCCCGATCTGTTTCTTAGCATACACCATGCTCGATCTGATGAGTGATTACACATTGAGCGGGAAGGGATAGGCATACTGTACCTCTCAACCTTCCCACTCTTGCTGGACAGGCCTGATTTCAAAGGACTGTCCTGCCATCTTATTTTGGCAAATTCATAACTTAATTTAAAGCAGCATTTAGTTATCGGTCTGGATTTTCTTTATAACTATTTGGCGCCTTAAATGTAGTGCAGGACTCACCAAAGACACTCTAGCCAGAGGTTCCCAAACGCGATCCTCAAGGCACCTCAACGGTCCAGGTTTTAGGTATATCCATGGCTCAGCACAGATGGTTAAATCAAATTGATTAAGGTGCTAATTAAGTCACCTGTGGCCAAGCATGGATATATTTAAAACCAGGACCATTGGGGTGCCTTGAGGACCGCGTTTGGGAACCTCTGCTTTAGCCCTAAGTCACACACCACCGTAGAGGCTGCCATGAAATAGCTCACGAATGTTATAGACAAGTCTCCTGCAGCAAAACACACTTGAAAAAAAATAAATGCAAATCCAAAGTCCAACCCTACATTAATTATTATCCGTCATTGAAAATGGCATGGAACCCTTGGCTATAGCATTGGCCCCTATTCTATTAACATAGAGCTAAAACTTTTGCATATATATTTAGATTATAACACACCAGTATATGCTTGTGTGCTCTTTAGCATGCCGTGATGTTGGTAAGTTTGGGGACTACTGTATAAGTAATTAACTTTGCTTTCAATCAAACAGGTTACACCAGAAGCGTCTCTTTCTCCAGAAGCAACCACAGCTGCAGGCTTATTTCAACCAGATGCAGATAGCAGAAAACAACTATCCGATGCAAGGACAACAGATTCCACTGGAATCCGTGCAGCAGAGCCAATTCAGCTTGTCTCAGCCACTCAGCCCAGTGTTGGAGCCCACTTCTAATGAAATGCAATATGATCCATTCTTAAGTCAGTATCACAAACTGCATTCGCAGCAGATGCAACACATGGTACAGCCCAGCCAGCCACAGGTCGTAACACAAATTCATGTACAGCAGCCACCCTTACAGTATGCTTACCAGACCTGTGAATTAACTGGCGTGCCAATACATGAATCTGAATATACAAACCAATGTCAGTATTCTATGCATTCAGCTCAGCAAGGCGGAATGGTATTGCAAGAGAACCAGGATAGCCCAACGGGACACGATACTCTGTCGTCTTACAAAGCCTTGGCCCTGAATGAGTCTTTTGACTGTGAGATGATGGAAACTGTTGACTCTCAGCACAGTGGCTATGTTTTGGTTAATTAGCCCATGTGCAGATTATTGTATCTGATACATGACAATAAGGTCAAATACGTAGGAGGAGAAAGTTTAATTTTAACAGCTTTTTTCTTTTGTCCCAACTGAAGTCTGGAAGGAATCTATCTCCTTGAAACTGTTTCCAACGTGGAACCCGACTTGCGTGGCTGAGTTATCTTGCTGGATGTCACAAAATTTCCATGAAACGTGGAGAAAAGTGATAATGGAGTCCTGCAAGGAGTTATGAGAAGAGCATTCTGTGGATCTGCTAGTGGAGAAGATATGTAACTTTAGATCAGCCTGCTGATCCTCACCACACCTGCAACATGAAGCTCTTGTAAGACAAAGTACCATTAAAAGCAATATTTCAGGATATTTCATGATGTGATCCTAACATTAAAAACAAAAGCTTCTTTTGTAGACTAAGTAAAAAAAATTCGGGAACCTTTTCATCTAAGCTACTGAGATAGGCATCAAGCACCTTCCATGGAGAAGCTAAGAGCTCATCACAGTTACTGGATTCTACACTACTGGAGGTACTCATGTCTCATTGAACCTCAGCAAAAGAATACAGACTTTGGTGCAGTGACCTAACCAATAGATAACACTGCATGAACTTATTTTGCATACATACTGACTGAGGACAGGCAATAAGTTTTCCTGGATAACAGCAGTTTGAGGTTAGGCAACTTTTTGGAGGTAGAACCGGATGACTTTGTCATAAATCATCGGCCGAATGTGATAAGGCCATTCTGCTGTCTTCTCTCTGCCGGGGGGAAAACAGGTTTTGGGAGATGACAATTGTTACAGAACTGTAACTTTTTAACATGATGAAGAAATAATAATCTTGACTGTGTTTTCAGGTCACGGTAATACTATATGTTGTTATTTGTTGACGAAACTTTGTAAATTTGGTAAACTGTCTAGATTTTAGTCAGGAACACAAAATCAGCTACAAAATACGTGTGATGTGTGGTAGTTTTGTGCCTTTATGGGTTTTTTCATAATAGAATATACCTTTCTTTTTCAGATGAAAAACAAAGTTAGATGATATCCCATTTCTATCAATGCTACATCCAAAGTCGAGTCAGAGTTTGTGTGTATGTTCGTCTGTTCCACTGTGTGGAATGCAAAAAGCGTTTAATCAATGTTCTGATTGCTCATGTGTAGAAAAAATGTTTTAAAAAGTATTATAGCAATATTTAATTCTATTTTAATGTCATGAACTGTTGATATTAACCATGGCAATGGATGTTTCATGAAAACCTGAAGTGATGGAGTTCTAGTACCCTAAAAGCAGATACCCATGTATCTATTGAGGTTAGTAGTCATAATGGGTTACCATAGCTAGAGACGTAACCTGAAACTCAGCACATCCACAGTGACTGCTCCATGCATTGCACTTTCTGTATATTCTAGACTTAATAAAGCCATAGTGTGATGACACTTTTGGAAAGATTCATCGCCAGTAGTATTAATTCATTTTCTCCTTCATTTTAGCATATGAATTAGCTTGAATTGTCCATTCTGAACAATATGACACTAATGTAAACTGACCACAATCCAAGGCATCGCCATGACCACCCACATTGATCAATCTACTGTATATCAAATATGTAACATCTCCCCATATCAGGGCAGTCTTAACAGCATAGTAGAGCCTGGGTAAAGCAATGCACTGGGGCCCCTACACACCCATTTACGGGCACCAATTTTATAAAAAATAACATGCCCCTCCTGCGGTTCTGTGCCATCCCTCCACATGCTTCCATAAAGTAAATGGTTGTCAGCACTTTGATTGGTGGATAGCTCCAGCCATCCACCAATCAGCATGCTGATAGCCATTCACCGTCTGGCTTCAAGCTTGGAGGCTACTCTGATTGTGGGACCATCACCCGCCCCTGCTCGGAGACCCCTAGAAATGTGGGGCCCTGGGCAGCTGTCCAGTGTGCCTATACATTAAGATTGCCCTGTCCCATATGATTTCATGGTTGCCTTCTTCACCACAATAGGCAACAGCCAAATGGGGAAAAATTGACAAGGTACAAGGAAGTACATTTGGGATTGTCCTTTAAACATGAAATCAGACGTCTGTCCAAAAATGCAAATGGAAAATTTATGGGTGGGGTTTTTTTTTTTCCAATAATTAATTCTTACAACTATGTCATCTATTAGACCTAAAATTCCATAGGGAAGTGTTAACTTAAAGAGCATCAATGTAATTTCTTATTTTGTATATCTCAAATAAATTGATGTTTGTGATTGGCACTTTAAAAATAAGTGTTTTCAGGAAATAAACAATATTGTCCCATTGAGACAGGTAATGACATCTCTGGGTGTATCTGTTATTGCAGTAAAACTATTAGATGGCTCTGTCCTATAACAGTGTCCAAATGAGATGGGAAAGCAGGGTTTAATGACTGCAGTTTTCTGTTTTTGCAGGTTTGTCTTATTTTTGGGTTTAAAAAAAAACAAAAAACTAACCCCTTTACAGTAAGCTTGTTTTTCTGGAACATCCCCGTGGTAATGTTACTTAATGGGCGTCACATCTAATATACCAGAACAACATTATCATTATAGTCCTTTAGGCCAAATTTTAGTTGTCACTGCTATGAATTAGAATGTATTACAGAAGAGGTGGCAAAAAGCAGTGTTGCAATGATTCTCTTATAAAACCAAATAATGTAATAAAAAACCATAAGAAATTATATGAGAAAACTATATTTCAAAGTCTAATTATTAAATTGTCTTGAACATTTGCT